>NC_134245.1:26906491-28298991 GCF_965152275.1 Natator depressus
CCGCACTTCTCAGCAAAGTAACATAAGACCTCAGTACATGACTCCAGTTCTTTAATAGATTATTATACTAAGGAGAATGATCTACAGCAGGGATTGGCAACCTTTGGCACGCGGACCATCATGGTAAGCCCCCTGGCAGGCCAGGCCAGTTTGTTTACTTGCCGCATCTGCAGGTTTGGCCGATTGTGGCTCCCACTGGCCGCAGTTCGCCGTCCCAGGCCAATGGGGGCAGCGGGAAGCGGCACAGGCTGAGGGATGTGATGGCCGCCACTTCCCGTAGCCCCCATTGACCTGGAGTGGCAAACCGTGGCCAGTGGGAGCTGCAATCGGCCGAACCTGTGGATGTGGCAAGTAAACAAACCAGCCCGGCCTGCCAGGGGGCTTACCCTGGTGGGCCGCATGCCAAAGGTTACCGATCTCCTGTCTACGTCGTCTGAGTTTATTTGGTGTGAGTGTAGAGAGGGATGGGTAACAAATACGGTAATTACTGTGGTGATGGCACCTTTCAATTTGCACTGAGTAAGAGGCAGCAAGTTGTGGCAGATTGTGACTCATTTACAATTCACTTTCTGCTTCCCATTTACTCCACAGGGGAACTAAGCATCAGTATCAGCCCTTTCTCTGGCACGGCTTACTTCCTACTCCATCTGTGCTGGCCACATACTGAGGGGATGGGACTTCTGCTGCCTGTGGGGGAATGTGAGTAGCAAATGCCCCCCCATCTCCACAGCTACTTGTGGAGTGGATGGGTAGCAAATGCAGTGGCGTAAGGAAGCACCTTATGACCCCTTACTCCCATACAAGGGCTCCCAGAGCAAGGATCAGAATCTGACTCTATATTATTTCTGTATTTTAAATCTTGTCCTGGTCAGCTATAAGTCTTTCTCTTTTGACATTTGCAGTGCAGCTCAAACATTTCCAGTGAAGCAAATGTTCTCAAGCTGAACACAAAACTTTACAAATATTTTATTAAAAATTGGGCTTCTGTCTCCTCAAATGATAGCAGCTAGATAGGCTGTCTGCCTTTTTAATTACAAAATTCTGAAGCAATACCTTGAATCGATATGTCTCTGTCAGTTGTTAACACGTATTCCAACTTTCTTTGAAGTATTCCACACCTCTCACAAGAATGAAATCTAATACCTTGAGCTCTGTGATTAGTCCATTTCTGTTCAGTTTGGCCAGGGTTCACCTCAAGAACATCAGTGCCTAAAGGGTATAGAAAGTCCGGTGTGCCATCTATATTGCTGCTGCAACAGGATAGCGCTTGAATGTAGGTATTTTCTGTCTCCGAAGCATGTTACAGAAATCTATAAAACATTCATAATATGACATCCCAAAACTCCACATTAGAAGAACATTAAGGTTGCAAAGTCGAGCACTCAGATGTTAGGAAATGGCGGAATTAAGGTTGCCTATGTAACCTTAGTTTGAATCTTTAGTTATACTAGAACTATCTTCGCTGCATTACTGCATTTCAGCAGGGTCAAGAAATTGCCCTGGAAGAATCAGGAACAGGATATCTAGGGGTTTTGCTGCTTGAGAGACATCTGCCTACCCATTTTAATGATGATTAGTTAGTCAAATAAATTTGACTTGTTCTTCCAGTGCTGTTTAAGTTTAATGCTGCACTGAATGTAAACATATGTGATGTAATATGTCCCTACAGCATTATGCACCATTTGTTCATGATACTTAGCCTTAAAGTAAATAAAATTGTTTGTGGTTTTGAGTGGGGAGGGGAGAAAACTGTAATGATGGAACACCCTTTTATGAACATGCAGATTTACAGGGTGCCCTTATGTATTGCTCTTCCTATTTGTTGATAATGATTACTTTCAGCCCAGTTCTCTGTGTGGGTGTGCCTCAAAACTGCAGCAGCTTCCCAAGAAAACATTAAGATACCATATAAATGGAGCCCTGTGCCCCTAACCTCCTGTATGCAGGCACAAATTAGGATATTAGTAGCACAATTCCTTTTGCAGATGCAAAATCACATGCTAGGCTAACCGTGCAATGAAGACATAACTTAAGACAGTGTTATACAAGAACGGTGTTATCGGAATTCAGGTACCGTATTTACTGGCAGTTTTTTATCTTGATAGCAGGATGCTAAAAATGTAATTTAAAATTGGATATCAATGTCCAAAAGACACTTTCTAAGAAGAAGCTTGCAATTTCACAGCCCCACTTCCCTTGATAGGAGCATTTATGTTTGTACACTACAGTTCTAGACATCAATGAACCAGATGTTCCTTTGAAAAAGTGGCAGCCAGCGTAGTCAGGTGTGTAAAAGCCAACAAGATAAAAATATTGCAAAGTTCTTTTACCACTTTGAAAACTAATCAGTAAATTTTAAAATGGTTTTTTATTGCTTGTATCTCTTTTTAATGGGAAAAAAACCTTAGGATTTAACCATACACTTATTGTATCTTTTGAATTTGTTATATATTATGATCTCTTCTCAGTCTATTATCCATTAACAATAAGCAATTCTTCAGGTTTCTCTGCCTTTTGAAACAATTCTCATTAGCACAACTACACCTCAAATCATGATTGAAAATTATATCACATTTCTTTCACAATGATTTACTATTTTAAAAAAACAGAAAACCTCTGCTATTGGCTATGACTATGCTTTATATCACAACTTGTGTTATTGTCATTTGTATTTATTTAAATTTGCATATGTACAGTACATCTGTATCTATAGATATAAATGTGTATTTATATATGTATAAGATAATATGTAATGAGAGCAGAGTGAGTAATTTATCTGAAGAATTTAGCCTCTTTTTCTATCTACGGAATATCCATGAACTGATTGATTCACTAGAATATGTTAGTTGTTTAAAATATTAAATGACTGTCTCTTAGAAATGTTTACTCACATTGATGTTGAGTAGTGCCTAGCTGTGAGTGGTCAGATAAGTCACATGATTGCTTGAGCAAACAATCTCTTCCAGCCCAAATACTTGTATGCTGAAATTAAAAAATTGTTTTCTGTGGCCTCATGAACACTAGGAATTTTTTTTCTAAAGTTTCCATCTCTCACTGCTATCAGTGCAACTTCACCAAGGGTAGCAATTGCAGAAGTACCATTATAGACGAAGCACTGGCTGGCACTGATGTTTTAAACACCATGACAGGTAGCCCTGCTTGGAGCAAAATTAGATGACATGGTGCTTAAAATGCTAGCAACCATCTGGAGTCCTGTCTGTGCTAGTGTTTTCAATGTTCCTATTACTGAGCTGAGCCAGTGATAGCAATATAGGGATATTTTTGCTTTAGTTCTGCAAGGTCTTAAATGTGACATATAACCCTAATAGCATGCACTGTTAGTGTACATGCAGGTGATGCCGGCAAACATTTTGTTGGATTTGCTCCTGTTTTCTTCAGTTAGAAGTTGAAGGTTGTACTCTGTCACCTAAAAGGGTAACTTTCCTTAGATTCCAAATAAGATGTCTGATCTAAACAATTCAGATTGTGGTGGTATGAGGTATCTCTCGAGATAAAGAACCAAATGTATGAATTTGTATAGCTTTGTAGAATTGTGTAGTGTTTGCATATAACAAAGGTAGTCTCAGTTAATAGCCTTCTACCATTTCTAGTACAGAACATATTCCTTCCATGGACAAGTAGGTGAGTCAGCATAGTGCTTTGGCAGCTCTGCTGGTGGGACTTCTATGGAGCTGGCACTGGAAGTTGAGGATTAGATGCTGGGTTCATAAAAGTCAGGGACAAAACTTCCATTGACTTCATTGGTACAGGATCAGAACCTAAATATGAGAATTTCCCAGTAGAGTTACCTAAGAATGACCATACTGGGTTGACCAATGGTTCATCTAGCCCAGTGTTCCATCTTCTGACAGTGGCCAATGCCAGATGCTTCAGAGGGAATGAACAGAACAGGTAATATTAATTGACCCATCCCATGTTGTCCATTCCCAGCTTCTGGCAAACAGAGGCAAGGGACACTTTGGAGCACGGTTTTGTATCCCTGCCCATCCTGGCTTTTCACCATTGATGGACCTACTCTCCATGAATTTATCTAGTTCTTTTTTGAATCCTGCTATAGTCTTTGCCTTCACAACATCCTCTGGGAAAGAGTTCCACAGGTTGACTATGTGTTGTATGAAGAAATACTTCCTTTTGTTTGTTTTAAACCTGCTGCCTATTAATTTCATTTGGTGACCCCTAGAAAAACAAACCAGTCTTCATTTATGTTTGCTCCCAGTGGAAATGCCTGTCTCTAAAATTGGCATGTAAAACACGTCCAATTTACTAAACCAAGGAACTGAAGCCATTTTCCTTCTTCTGTTTTGTTTATGTATTGCTTTATGCGATTACCATTTGTGACCAGAATCAGACTATGGCTGACCATTATATGACCCAGTAGCACAATATTCTACAAACCATGTACTGTGGATTCTTAGCTGGCTGTGCAAAAAACCATGCTGCTTGCTCTGAAGAGATGTGTAGTAGTAGCTAGTCTGTTCCTAAGTTAATTAAAAGACTTTTGAAGTAGAATCTGACAGCTATATAATATCACTCTTTAAAACAGCAAATTGCAATTTAGAAGCCTGTTAGACATAGTGGGTTTAAATCCACTCTTATTGTCACAGGGAAAGATGCTAGTGTTTCAGTGTGGACACTCATGACAGTGATGGGAGGGATTTTCCTATCTCAGTAGATAATCCCACCTCTCTGAGCCCAGAGTAACTGCCAGTATAGCTATATCTCTCAGGCATGTGGATTTTTCACACTGCTGAGAGATATAGTTATGCTGATGTAAATACCCAGTGTGGACCAGCCCTCATTCTCCATTATAGGAGCCTGTCACAGGTAGGCTGGTTCCTGATGCACCTGAAAGGACCAGCCCTGTGTGATACACCCACTTATATCAGGGACTTGTTTTGCTCTTGATCTTCACTGGCTTATGGAAGAGCATTTCAAGCTCAACAGGAAATATTGGCCTAGCAAATTTCCATGTTCAAAAGTATAAAGGTGGGGCTGGGAATAAGATCTTGGATAAAAAAAGAGGTTGTGCGCATTGGGGCACATGCGGGTATTTTGTCACCTGTAATATCAGTTTGTTTTGACTGCTTTCCATAATTATTTAAATTAATTCCACCAGAGGTAAAATGGGAACATTAAAATGTAAAAACTTACCTTGTTTCACAAATAGCCTTGTACCTTTGTTACATGTCAGTTTGCACCTTGATCTTTACACTGCTTTTGGGAGTTCTTATTATATCTATTTTGCCCAGTCTATCTGTTTTTTTCCGTTAGCCCGCACCAAGTGTAAAGTGTGTGTAAAATGTTACCAACTCAGAATGGGACCATTTTAATTTCACTTTACACTATTGTAAATGATTGCACAAGGCTGAAGGAAACAGAGAATTAAGCTCACTTTATCTTTAAAACCTAGTTTGATCCTAGTAACTCCTTTAGCCCCAACATTCTTTGAAATTGGATGCAAAACCACCATATGTGCAGTTCCAGATTTAAGAAGTAACATTTGGTAAATATAAATGTATATGGGAGTTCCAAAATAGGTTTGCCTTTTTGGTTTACTGAAATCTCTTTAGAAATGGGAAAATATTTAATGCTTGTTACCCTGGTTCTAATGAATATAATCAGAAGTCAGAAAGTAAAACAAAGTAGCATGGGATGACAAGACACTGGTGATAATGTAAGATGGGTTCCAATTAAAGTGACTAGCATGGTAGAATGCATGTTAATGGATTGGAAGATTTTTCAAATAACACAAATAATTCTCTCACATGAACTTAGACCTACCATAATAATCAATATTCATTCATCCAATCCAGATTTTATGGCTCAAACCTATAGTAGCAATTTTCTCTGCAATGTAAGTTGATATTACGGCATGGCATTTGGACTTGTGGGAAGTCCATTAAAACTGTTGGGGTGTAAGTCAAATGAAGAGGAAAAATGCTAGAAATGTTCAAAAGAAATCTAGTAGCCCTACAGTGAAGAGAGAGTTCTTACATTGGTCTTTTTTTTGTCCCATTTCAGTCTCATATTGCTAGTCACATGCTTAAGGTTCTTAGATGAGTCAGGGCTTGAGCAGCTAGCAGAATGTAATGAGCTGTGATTCTCTATGTGGAATAAGAGCAGGCAGAATTCCCATGATTTCATCATATGGTGATTTCTTTGATTGATAGAAGTTATTCATTTTTGCAGAAGGATTGGACAACGTCGCTAAGAATTTTTCATCTGTTTTCTGTAAGTGCAATGTTAAAAGTATTACAGTAATTCAGAGCATGAGCCTTGTCATGCTTGATTTATACCCTCAAAAGTGAAGTACAATTATTCTGTGTTGTTTTTTTCATTTGCTGCAGGCCTGGAACCCATGCTGTAGGGAAATATACATTTGGTTAAAATTAATTTGTAAGTATTCTACTCCTTTAATTTATAGTTTTGGATAACATTTGCTTGTGTTGGATAGCATGATTATTTACCCATTAGAAATGGCAGGTACTGATTATGATTTAGTAAGACAGAAATGCCATTTAAATTGAAATTTCCAGAACTTCAATGTGGTATAATCTACCATATGCAGAAAAGTTCATGTCCCTAAACAGGGTCTGTTGTCTCAGTTTATGAAAGACTAATAGAGACTGTTTTGTTCTATACCTTTTGGGCACTTCTTGTTACATTAACATTAAAAATCACAGTACAACTCTCTGGGTGGCACAGTGGATGTCTGTAGCAATAGCAGCGAGTGCCTCTTTAAAGAATGCAAGGATTCTCTGGTGCTTGACTTTACAGCAATGCTACTTTTCCCCTTGGAGTCCTGAACTTCATGTTCCACTTCAAATGAGTTTCCAGCCCATCACAAAAGTAACAGCTGTGGACTGGAGCAGTGAGTGTTGAATGATAACTGGTTGTAATAATTTATTGTTTTGTTATTAATAAGTAGCACTCATGATTGGAGGAGTGAAGGGTGGAATGTGGAGTGTTTGCCTCAAGAGTGGCTTCTGCTGGCAAATTCATCAAAAATAATTGGAGTCATCCCCAAGAGGGCAGCTCATCTATTGTAACATTATACCAAGAGAAGCTCTGTTTCTCTGAGAGAGGACAAGGGCATATTCTGGAAGACAAGCGTTGGTACACAGAATAGAGGAATGGGGTAGGGGTGGTCTTCAGTGTTGTCCCATCCAGAAGAACCATTGTTCAACATCAGATGTGAAAAGGAGGACACAGAGAGAGCACGAGAGAGAGTCAGGATTCTGTCCCTACAAATTCCTTTCGACAGCTACACAATATTCATTTCATTTATTATTCCTGTTTGTGTCCATCATCGTTCAAGTTCTTTCAGTGGAACTAAACTGCATTTGAAAAGGTTAAATTCTTAAGAACTCAGAGCAGTATTTTTTAAAAGCTCTGAAAGGGGAGAGAGCAATTCTGTGGAGAGAGGTGTCCCCATCTCCCATCATTAATACTTTTCAGCACTTGTGCAGGCTAACAAAGGGATCAGATGGGTTTAATTGTTAGAGAAATACAATGTTTCATTTGCAACACTAGGTGCTAATAATAGGTCTGTTCTTTGATTGATTTGCCACTGCATATAGTACATCAGGTCTTATACGCTAACCCTTAATTTTCAGGGACTTAGAAGAAAGTTCCTATGTGCCTCAAAATTAGCATGTTTTTGTAAAATTAAAATATTAGTTCAGGGCTGGGTTTTTTTTTTTTTTTTTTTTTTTTAGGTACACATCTCTCCTCTTCCGATGATTTTACTTTTTTTAAAACCAGAACTTTTAACAACAAGAGCAACAACAGGAAAGAAACACATATACAGATACAATCACTTAATTACTTTTGCGATTTTGAGTACTTTTTTGCCATTCAAAAGAGTAATGAAACAAATGCATATGCAGTTTGTGAGACAGATTGCAGGGCCTGGCTATGCTGTGTTTGGTGCAGGACCTGGGTTGCAGGGTGGAAATGTGGTTCTAATCCTAGGAACATCCAGGGACTGAACTTGCTCCTAAAGTAATCTGCTAAAGTGTGACAATCAGGGTCCAGCAAACCCAAGGGGAGAACAGAAGATTTAACCCCCATAAACAACCAATTAAACCAACATTGGATACAGTGTCATTGTACTATAAAAATATATTGAGTAAGGTCTTTTATAAAAGCTTGTACTGTTCTGAACTTGATGGTCACTATGAGATATGTGTATACAGCATGGCTATGAATGTATATATTTGTGTATATGGAAAATAGTGCTCATTACCTTCAGTTAATGAGCACATTTCCACTTCATAGCAGTGTAGTAAGCAGTCATGCAGGGAGGGGCACCTCCCGAACCAGTTGTTCACACAAAGCTAGCTGCAAAAGCTTATGCTCAAATAAATTGGTTAGTCTCTAAGGTGCCACAAGTACTCCTTTTCTTTTTGCGAATACAGACTAACATGGCTGTTACTCTGAAACCTAGCTGCAAGTAACTACCCATTGTGCAGCCCAGCAAAGGACAATGATGGGCCACTAGACTTAATGCAAAGACATTAAGACAACTGGAAACTGGAAAGAACATCCAGGCTACCAAACATCAAGTCAGGAGGGAATTTCCCCACTCTGAATAACCATGAGTCACCATGGAGTGCAAAGGGCGGGGGCGGGGGTGAAGGGGGGAAGGAAAAAGCCTTTTAAAAGCATGCTTGAAACTAAGGTTTTTCATGCAGAACTTGGGGACAATCTTGAGGCAGAAAGCTGTCTGGGAACACTGGATCCTTCCTATAGCTAGGGGGTATGCTGGGGAACTCTTTTAAGGCTATAGATAACTCTAATTGGAACAGGGATTTTATCTAATATGAATGTGTAAAGCCTGAGGTTGTGTCCTTATGTTTATTTCCTGTGTAACTTGTCAAAGTTTGCTTTCCCTTGCTATTTCATTTTTGAATCTGTGGTTTTTCTGTTAAACTTTTGTTTATTTTCATCCCGAGAAAATATCTGATGTGTAAGTTGTCTGGAATGCGTATGCCAAAGTAATCTGCTATCTGGAAGGCTAGCTTCATGCCTTCGAAGAGTGACAAACCAGAAGGGACTAGTCTGAGTGTCTGGTAATTAAGAATGTTGGGAGGATGTATTTGGGGAGAGTCTGGACTGGAAGGGCCATTGGTGGTACTCTGCAAGGTGTAGCTAGGCTGGTAAAAGACCTGGTAAGACCTTATGGTGGGCAGGCTGCTGGTGTCAGAGAATTGAACCATAGCTATACAGCATAAAGTTACAGGGCAGTTGCTTACAGAACCCCTTACTGGTCTGGGTGGTCCCCAAAACATACAGTAGTGTAGTGAACGCCAAAAGATTGCACACAATTACCAGACTGACTGCACCTCTGACTCCTACTGCTCTCTTTGAGTCTCTCAAGCTGTCACCACCCTCAGGGTGGAATCATGTGATTCTCCTACTCTCTGCCTGGGCTTTGGGCCGTAGTATCTAACTGTTATTACCTCAGCAGGCCTGAGTTCGAATCTGCTCCTCCAGGAGCTATCACCAGTAGCATCCAGTGACCAAACAGCCTTCTTCGAGCCAAACATAATTTATTTAGAACTAAAGCATTTCAGATCGAGAGATTTTCAACGTTTGGCTGGAATTTAGCAGGAGCATCTTCACTGCTCATAACTTGGTCATTGTCTTGTAATAGCTCTCTAGAATTTGTTTAGGAGCCTGCTTACCTATTGTCTTCCCTTCCTGCTTCTTTTTCAATAGCTCCCTATTAAGGTAAACCAATACATTCATACAAGAAACCCTAATAATCTAATATAGCTATACAGTGACTTTTTCACTGCCAAGGTCACACACAATATTCATATTATTATTACATAGCAGCTTCATGTCCACTACACACAGCACGTCCCAATCCAGCCAATTCCCTGGTCTGCCTGGGAATGCATCTTTTCCCTGTAAGAAAAGGGGTTGTGAACTTTTTTGTGTAGTTCTGACCATCCTTAACTCCTATGGGACCAATGTGAGTGAAGGAAGCGTAGCAACTTCAAGTCCAGAGCCCTTAATCAGCTAATAAGAGATACTACGGTATTTAGCGCTACCATGACAACACACCTCACATGATTGATGCTGCATGTGGGATTTAAAAAATAGCAAAGACCTAATTGAAATCAGTGGAGTTACATCAGCATAAAACTGGAGTAATGAAGTGACGAATCAAGTCCCCAAAGTGTAACTATAACCCAACTAGCCAGAGACATGATTTCCAATGACACTGTAATTATTGTACAGACTTTAATAAAAAAAATTCTATAAATTTTCACACTTACTTCTTGACTTCAATTATCTATTTATTTGAAATGGAAAACTAATTATGATATTTTCATACGTTTTAAACACGACTAGAGTTAGCTGTTGGGAAATGAGTAATTGATGCAATAGTTGACACGAGACAGAGTTGACACACTATTTTTATACATCATTATTTGAAGAAACATAGAGAATCAATTAATTCGTCATTAGTTCTGAATTATTTCAAATGCTTTGAAATACTTATGCATTTAATGTTTAATCAAGGAAATGTGTCTTCTAATGGTGTTAACTTCAGGAACTTAAACACGCTTGCATGGGGCTCATTTCAATAAGATAAATATCCTCCACAGCTCCTAGGCCACAGCAGCTTTCATGAGCTTTTGAGGGCTCTGCAGTAGTACAGGCCATTCATGATTCTGCTCATTTTCCCAGTCCTCTGCAGAACTCTACATTAGAGATTTTGTTCTGCCACACTTACTGGAGTGGAGCTGCTAATCTATGCAGCCTGATTGTTATATATTCTGCCTTCTCTAACAATTACAGGTATTTAGTCACTGTAGCATAAGGCTGGAGCAGTTCTGAAATATGTGAAATTTACTGCATGGCCATATGGAAGGTGAGTGTTTTAAAAAATTATATTGAATAGGAATTGTGTGAGGATTGGTAACTTTTGCTTTAGGCAAGATTGCTGATGTAGATCTACCATTCTATTTGATGGCTTCCCATCTAGCCAGGTTCTGAGATTTCCAAAGCAATACCCCACTTCTGTTGACTTTCATCTTTGACTTTCAGTAGGAGTTGGGTGCCTAACTCTCCTTAGGCTTTTTGAAAAATCTCAGATTTTGGTAATGTAAGATGTTAAGAGCCACATAACACTCACCCAACTAAAATGAGAATGAGGAAGCTTAGACATATTAAAGGTATGAAAGAGTGAAGAAACTTAAAATCATTTAGCCCAAATATTTGTCTACAGAATAACATTCCTTTTGCTTTATTCAGGTTAGCAACTGCGTGTTTTTCAATGATAGCTACAGAGGGATGTCCCAGGGCATCAGATGATTGTATATGCAAGATATAGGTGTGAAATATAGAATAATGGAATAAGAAAAGTAATGAAATAAAATTAGTCTATTGGAATTACTCATAGTTTTTCCTTGCCAATGAAACATTAAACCTGAATGCTATACAACAGTCAAAGGGAACCACATTGAATTCTAGAGTTGTGTGAAACTTTGTCTATGAAACCGAAAACCATCTGTAACTTATTTGGTTTTAGGTTTGATTACAAATTTTAAACTCTGTCCAGATTTAGTGAAAGGTTCACTATGGTTTGTGTGCTTCCAAATGAACTTAAGCAAACTTGGGCCAACTGACAACCAGGAGACAAGAACCTGTGTGACTAAAAAGATGAAGGAAATCGTCTGAACTGTTGTGAACTGAACTCTGCCAGTTCAGATGAACAGTTATGATAATTAGTATAACTGCTTGTTATGTAAGTCACAGTGTGTGCAGCACTGAGCTAGCCATAATTAAAGAGTTTATCATGTTAGTCTAGTTCATTGACAAATATGTCAGTTATAGGGTTTAGAATGTTCAGCAATCAGATCTTATTTACTTATTAGGTAATAGGAATTTGTTGATACTTGTTTAAACTAGGAGTTCATTTGAAATGCTGAGGACATCATCTTTTTGAACCCTGAAGAGAGAAACTTTTTAAATCTTCTTTCCTAGTAAATTTCTAAAACTGCTGCTACTCCCTTGAGTGCAGAGGAACAAGTTATCTCATGAAAGAGCCTTTTTCTGGGTCTCTGTTTCTTACCATTTGGCTTTGTTTGGGATATTTAGATCCCATGGCCACAGGCAGAGCCTCTATTTGCACATGTTCTCTGGAGGATTTACATGCCTAAATTGAGCATGTACCCATTTGAGTCTGAAGTCTGAAATTGTTCTTTCCTCTACCTCAGGTATCTCTCTCTTTAGAAAACTCTGATCTCACTGAATACTTTCCATGTCAAAAGTTTAATCCTCCTTAAGTCAAGGCTACAATTCATAAAAGAATGCTATTATGGGCAGCTGTGTGCTATGAATGGTAAAAGACAGTGTCACCCCTTAGTAGTGACCATTAGCTTAGAAGTTGGAGGACTTAGGGAACAACGTTTTTCCAAATGCAGATAACATTTATTTTTACTTAGGATTTACTGTGCATTTGTAAAGCTTTAACTGATTTCATATTTAAATGGTTACACACAAATCTCAGGCCAAATTTGTGCTGATACACCCCCCCCCCCAACCCAACCCAACCCATTAACGTAAACAAGATTATATAGGATGGTAAATGAGCATTGAACTGCTATCTTTTGTATCTTGCAGAAATCCTCTCCATTTAGCTATAAATGTACATAACCATTTATGGCCAGATCCTCAGCTGACATAAATCAACTGGAACTAGACTGATTTACAGCAGCTGAAGATGTGGCCCTTTGAAACAGACAATCATAATACCTCTTGTAATGGGGTGCTCAGCCCAACCCAGCCCTGAAGTGTTTAAGGTGCAAATAGGGCCCATTAACCTTATAGGCCACACCTGGTGGAGAGTCTGGCTGTACCGGAAATAGCAGATAAAGCTCAGCTGGGGGAGAAACTGGCTTAAAATATAAAACCATTACATTCCCAGTAAAAAGGGGCTGCAGTGTGGAAGTCATTCTCTGGCCATGAGGGAAGGGTTCACCCACAAGTCTGGAAGAAAAAGTCTGTGGGAGGCAGAGTAGGAAGTAGGCCAGGGAAAGAGCACTGAGGTTAGAGATTGTGCAGAACTTGGCCGCTGATTATTGGATAGTGGGTGGAACCCAGGATAGTGGGTGGGCCCCAGGTTCTCCTATCAGCCCCGGGGAAGTGCCGTAGTACTGCAGGAGATGCCAAACTCCTCTGATACTCTGGAAGGGAGATTACTGGTTCTGTGGATGAAGGGAAAGCAGTGGATGTATTGTTTCTTGACTTTAGCAAAGCTTTTGATACTGTCTCCCACAGTATTCTTGTCAGCAAGTTAAAGAAGTGTGGGCTGGATGAATGCACTATAAGGTGGGTAGAAAGTTGGCTAGATTGGCGGGCTCAACGGGTAGTGATCAATGGCTCCAGGTCTAGTTGGCAGCCGGTGTCAAGTGGAGTGCCCCAGGGGTCGGTCCTGGGGCCGGTTTTGTTCAATATCTTCATAAATGATCTTGAGGATGGTGTGGATTGCACTCTCAGCAAATTTGCGGATGATACTAAACTGGGAGGAGTGGTAGATACGCTGGAGGGCAGGGATAGGATACAGAGGGACCTAGACAAATTGGAGGATTGGGCCAAAAGAAATCTGATGAGGTTCAATAAGGATAAGTGCAGGGTCCTGCACTTAGGACAGAAGAACCCAATGCACAGCTACAGACTAGGGACCGAATGGCTAGGCAGCAGTTCTGTGGAAAAGGACCTAGGGGTGACAGTGGACGAGAAGCTGGATATGAGTCAGCAGTGTGCCCTTGTTGCCAAGAAGGCCAATGGCATTTTGGGATGTATAAGTAGGGGCATAGCGAGCAGATCGAGGGACGTGATCGTTCCCCTCTATTCGACATTGGTGAGGCCTCATCTGGAGTACTGTATCCAGTTTTGGGCCCCACACTACAAGAAGGATGTGGATAAATTGGAGAGAGTCCAGCGAAGGGCAACAAAAATGATTAGGGGTCTGGAACACATGACTTATGAGGAGAGGCTGAGGGAACTGGGATTGTTTAGTCTGCAGAAGAGAAGAATGAGGGGGGATTTGATAGCTGCTTTCAACTACCTGAGAGGTGGTTCCAGAGAGGATGGTTCTAGACTATTCTCAGTGGTAGAAGAGGACAGGACGAGGAGTAATGGTCTCAAGTTGCAGTGGGGGAGGTTTAGGTTGGATATTAGGAAAAACTTTTTCACTAGGAGGGTGGTGAAACACTGGAATGCGTTACCTAGGGAGGTGGTAGAATCTCCTTCCTTAGAAGTTTTTAAGGTCAGGCTTGACAAAGCCCTGGCTGGGATGATTTAATTGGGGATTGGTCCTGCTTTGAGCAGGGGGTTGGACTAGATGACCTCCTGAGGTCCCTTCCAACCCTGATATTCTATGATTCTATGATTCTATGATAAGGAGGGGGATACAGAATGACCTACCTGGAGGGCTGAGTCACAGAGAAAGGCTGCTGTAAGTGAATGGTGGAAGAGGGAACTGGACTGGTTGAGAGCTTCTTCCCCAGATGGAGCCACATCACAGCAGTGAATAGAGAACCCTGTGACACCCCTTTATTATTTTTTCAAAATATATATCTGATGGGAAGGCAACAGACCCCCACACTGTCAAGGAGGGTTAATGAGGGCCTCAAGACCCAGCTGTCCCCACCCTGTTGTGCCTGTAGCAGATGGCAGGTGGGGAGTTAAAAAGAGATGGGCCTGCTCAGTTTAGGGCTGGTCAGGAAGGAGAGCAGAGCTCAGCTTCTCCCTTGGTGAGGGAAGGAGGGCTGCAGCCAAGAAGTGTCCAACAGCTTGCTGCCATGATGAGCCTCCTGGTGTACAGGACAACCTGGCCGAGGAAGACTGGCTGAAAGGGCTGGCTTCATGGAAACAAGCTCTGAGTAGTAGGGCAGGGTTCTGCCAAAGACTCCCCGGACAACCCCCATTCTGAGTTTACAGTATTCCTTTATTTTTGGATTTTAAAACCCTGGAAGAGGTGGAACTTAAGTGTGCCTTGTTCAGAGGGCCAAAGCATCACTACACTGGACCTGTGAGAAGTGGAGACCCTGTGACAGGGTGAATAGTGCCCCATGGGATGCAGTGAAGCACCACTGACATGGGTCCTGTCATAGTAACTTCTTTAGTGTTGTTGACATTCCTTTTAAGCTGTCCAACTGCTATGTAGTGTTTGACTCTGTACACCTAATGCTGCCAGGAAAATGAACACTTAGCTTGGAGTATTATGTCTTCAAATGCACCTTTTCTCCCCCTACTTCCTACAATGCATTTTTCCACATGTTGAAAAGAAAAATGTTTGAATACAGTCTTTGAACTGTAGTGAGCTGTTGATAGTAATGAAATATCACTATACAGTACTACAGTATTCAGATATTCAAAGGCTGGCTTTGCAGAAGTGTGCTTGCTAGGGGTGTTTGTTCAAGTTCCTTTGAGAAATAAGGAAATAAAATTCAGCTGTGAGAATAGCTGTACTCCTCATAAGTGAACAACATTAGCTAATTCTTCTTTCCAGACACATTTGGAAATTTAAGACCCCCACTTAGCAAAGTTATTTTCACAATGTAAAGAGGAGTGGCAGGGTAGAAATTGCATGCCACATTTTAAGCTGCATGAAGCTTTTCTCCTACAATTTATTTTCACTCTGAAACAGGTTGAAAGCTTTGAATACAGATGAGGAGTGAAGGTGGTAGGGTGACTAAGATGCAGAGGTCCATGGGTGACTGTGGAATTAAGAAAATACAGAAAGACGGGCATCTTGGTGGCTAAAAATTTGGCAGCCTGCCTGCCAGAAGAACCGTTGAGAAATATTTAATACATAAGGTTCTATTGTGATCTTTCATATGCTAGTCACTAATCACTACAGAACCCTACACAACTAAAAGGGAAAAGAGGCCTGACATGGGGCAGCGCGTTTAAATTATTGAAGTTGAAGCATTTTGTATAGTTGTTGTTTGTGCAAACTCATAGAATTATGTGTGTGTCAATGTTAGGGGGATGAAAATTACAGAACCAAGGCACTCAAATACTACAGTGCTAAGAGTGGGGTTATGTAGCTAGGAAACTAGAAGGTATGCAAATAGCTATGTAGGGACTGGTTTCAGAGTAGCAGCCGTGTTACTCTGTATCCGCAAAAAGAAAAGGAGGACTTGTGGCACCTTAGAGACTAACCAATTTATTTGAGCGTGAGCTTTCGTGAGCTACAGCTCGCTTCCAGTAGTTATGAAAAGGACTTTGTGTCAGCTTCCTATGTTCTGTTGCCTGTAGGAAGTTAGTGAGATTGTTCCCCATTTCCCTGTGGCATTGAGCAAGTCACTTAGGCCCAGATTTTTAAAGGTATACAAGTATTGCTGCATTCAGCATAGTAAAGCTTAAGCCACATTTTCAAAAAGTGATTTAGGCACTTAAAAGCCAGAATTCCATTGACTGTGAATGGGATTTGGCTACCACATGCCTAAAATCCCATTTGAAAATGGGACTTAGGCTTTGCTATGCTGAACACAGCAATGTTTAAATACCTTTAAAAATCTGGGCCTTAACCATAATGCCTCACTTTACCCAACTACAAAATGGATATTCTAATTAGAGCTGGTTGAGAATTTTCTGACAGAATGACTTTCTAATGGAAAATGTCCTCTTCACAAAACCAAAATTTTGCAAAGGAAAATTTCAGTTTGGCCAAAGAACGTGCCTGACAAAGTCGAAATAACTGTCCTCTGGCCACCTGCTTTGAAAGCTCTTGATAATTTCACTTCTATGCTGAAAGTGAAGGGGACAAGAACCTTCCCGGTGTACTGCCAGATGCTGAACAGATTGGCACTCTGCTTTTCTTGTAGCCGAATTGTCTCTCTGGCAGCTGGGCTGGGGGCAGATGGAGAGTTGAAGAGCTGCTGGAGGGAGGCGGAAAGTGAAATTTACCAAGACCCTTCCTGGCAGGCAGCTGGCAAACTGAAAAATTCCATTTTGGTTCTCCCGAAACACCATCTTTCTGGAAATTCTTTCCCACATAAATCTTTGCATTTGACTTTTCATCCTGATTTAGGATTTTTTTCCCCAAAAGATGTTAACTTTTTCATTCAACAAGATTTTCCAGCCAGCTCTAATTATAATCCCTGAATAACTCATAAAATGCTATAAATCTTAATATTTCCAAAATACTTTGAGATCCTTAGATGACAAGTACTATGGGGATGCAAGCTGCCCTTCTTTGAACTAGAAGAAACTGCATTACTTCACATTACATTACCAGACAAGACCAGATTGGAATAAAGTCATCCAGACTTCTGAGGCAACTTCTAATTTTTCTCTGGAATGAAGTCATCAATCATGATTGTCTGCTTTTTATAGCTTGCAAACGCCTTCGGTTTTGTTGGCATAAAGCTTTTATAAGTTACTTTTGTAAATTGTGCTCATGATGTCCCTTCAGTCACTTTGCAAGTAGTAAGTAAGCTAATATTTTAATGTTTTCTCTTAAAATGTTCTAGGGAGGAAAAATATGTTTTCAGAGCCCCTTGCAGCTGTCAGATGGTTGAGACAGCTTATTTGATGTTGAATGACAAGCAGTATTACAGACAAAGATAGAGTGAAAATATATGTGAGCAGGAGAGCAATCCTCTAAAGGTATTTTTAAAAAGGGCTCTCTTGTGTGTATTTACAATTGAAGTCAATGGTATTTGAGGGTGCTCAGCACCATGCATGATCAGACCCCTTTTGTATGTGTAAGGGAGGCTAACTTTTAAAGGATACAGTCTTACTCCTGCCTGCAGGATGGTTGTTTGAACAGTCTTGGAAAAGATATTGTTACAGTAAGCCCTCTGCTATCCAGTCCCTTCTATAGTCTGAAGAAATGAGAGGCATTTGAGTGGAACTGACACCTGAAAAACTGCCCATTTAAAAAAATATGCAAAATTCAAACACATAAAAACAGGAAGCCAGTTTTGCATCACTTAGTAGGTATTTCCTTCACAGTGCTTTACAGGCTTGGTCTGTTGTTTCTTTATTAAAAAGGCATTGTCCATCACCTGACAGGTTACTTTGGTGTCATGAAAGGGCAGGTCGCTTGTTAGTGATGCATTGATATATCTTGTTAAATTAAAAATGAAGCTTTCTGACTGTGTACAATGAACTTCCTACTTCTTCTTCCTGACACCCTTGTCTCCCCCCACCTCTGTTTCATTCCCACTTGAAAAATCTTGTCCCTATTTAAGCCCAGAGCCTACTACCTGATCTACATCTCCGAGGGATCGATCTCAGATTCTCATCCATATGCAACTGAGTTTATGTAGGAACAAAATACAGAGAAATCCTTCAGCATCTCCAGGGCTCCTGTAATGAGGGAAGGGAGCTTTTTATATACCCAACTCCCTTTCCCAGAAGGTCTTGCCAGAGTCCCAGACTTCCAGTTGCCCTGGGGACTACATCTGCCTGCCTGCCTTGTTCTGCGGGGAGGTGTAGTCTTGTTGTGCTCTATCCCCAGAATATTGTTCCTGGAATGGGGTATCTCAGGAGGGTTCACTCCTCAACTGTAAAGGGTTGAGACATGCCATTGTAATACCATAAAGATAGCATGCTAATATTGTGATCATTTTTAAGAAAGGGGACAAGTCAATGTGTGAGAATTACCGAGGCATTTTTCTCCTCTCCATTGCTGGGAAGATTCTTGCTCGCATCCTTTTGAACCATCTCTTCCCTGTAGTCAAAGACATCCTTCCAGAATCCCAGTGTGGCTTCAAACTGTCTTGGGCACCACCGACATGATTTCTGTTGCGCAACAGATCCAAGAGAAGTGTAGAGAACAACAGCAGCCATTGTTTATGGCATTTATTGATTTAAATAAGGCCTTTCATTCCATCAATCATGAAGCATTATGGAAGATGCTGTCTAGGTTCAGTTGTCCATTGAAGTTCATTTGCGTTCTGAGGCTATTTCATGATGGGATGACCACCACCGTCCTCTGTAATGGGTTGGAGATGGACCTGTTCACCGTCTGTACTGGTGTCAAGCATGGTTGCGTTATCATCCCAACCCTTTTTTCCATCTATCTTGATTCTTATTCATGACTGCCTTTCTCTTGGAATTGGGATTTAGTATCGCTTGGATGGCCAGCTCTTGAACCTGCGGTGTCTTCATTCAAAAACTAAAGTCACCAGGACTGTTGTTACTGACCTTCAGTATGCTGACAAGTGTGCTATCTTAGTGCACACTGAGACTGACCTTAGATCTTTTCTCAGGCACCTGTCATAGCCTGGGACTCTTCCTCAACATCAGGAAGACTAAGGTGCTCCATCAGCCTGCCCCAGCACAAGTTGCCCCCCTTTTCTCACAAATCGTCATTAGCGTTGCCAATTTTGGTTGGACATATCCCTGGAGGTTTCATCACATGACACAATCTTTCATTAAAGATTAATCTTTAATTCCTGGACACTCCAGGACAATCCTGGAGGGCTGGCAACCCTAAGATTTGTCATCAGTGATGAACTCCTGGAAAACGTTAAGCATTTCCCTTACCTTGGGTAGCCACCTCTCCCAGACAGTCAACCTTGATGTGGAGATCGAACATAGGATCCGTTGTGCCAGCGCATCCCTTGGAAAGTTGCTTTGTCGTGTCTTTGTTTACAGAAATCTGCAGATGGAAATGAAGATCCTAGTTTACAATGCAGTAGTCATTCCCACTCCTCTTTATGGGTGTGAGACATTGGTGACATATTGAAGCCATCTTAACAGTCTGGTGTGGTCCCAACAGTGCTGCATTAGAAAGATTCTCCATATCAGATGGCAAGACCATTGCACCAATGCCAGTATTCTCTCTGTAGCTAACATCACCAGTGTTGAGGCGAAGATTATGAAACATCAACTTTGCTGGGCTGGCTATTGTGTGAGTGTGTGTGTGTGTGGCTGATGCTCATCTTCCAAAGCATCCTCTTTTCTCAACTTAATCATGGTAAGAGGACCCAGGAAATGCTACAAGGATACTCTGAAAGTATATCTTACTAAGGGAGGAATTAACCCCACAAATTGGGAAGAGCTGGCTGGCAATAAACTGCAATGGCAGTTTCATACATGAACCATCAGCCCATTTTGAGGAGAATCGCCTTGCTCAAGAGGCTGAGAAATGGCAGAGGAGGAAGGAAAGTGTATAGCATTCTGGCCAGAAGTTGTGCTCCCCCCAAGCAGCTACCTGTCTCGTGTGTGGAAAAATCTGTAGAGCATGGATTGGACTCATCAGCCATTTTAAGACTCATCAATGACTTTTCCCCTGGCAGAGATCATCCTCATATTGATGGATAGCTGATGGCCATAAAGATAAGAGCTTCCATAAAATGTTTGAGAATGTTGCTTGCTGGAACTATCATTAGAGCAAGAAACACTTGAATAGATGGGGAAACTTCATATGCTGTAGTAAATAATTACATCTAGTGCCTGGTTTTCAAACATTTAGATGCAAACACAAAAACCATGCACCTAATGAGTGTGTGCAGCTACTATGACTGGCTATGTACATGATTAGCTAGGGACACGACTCTCTTTTATGTGCACAACAGTAGGGGCACAAATATGCATGTATTTGCATACCTAAACTTTTGAAAAATCAGGTCTTAAGTTCCAAACGCTTCCTAGATTGCCATATTGTTAGAACATATTAATAGACTATATCAAATAAAAGCATTTGACACATGCAGGTATAGGACACAAAACTATGCAGGAGAAAGGACAAATACTAATGAGTCCATAATGCACATATAAGTGTTGCTACATTTATGGAAATGGTGAACCTTGTAAAAATATAACACAGCTCTAACTCTCTACAGAAAATAATTACCACAGTCTCCTGCATCAGCTTTTACAGTTTATTAACATTAAAAGTGCACCTAAATTCTGTTTATTAATATGGCTTAAACAACAAGGAATGGAAAAATCACTTCCTATACTGTTCTTAACAACAAGGATATCTATGTAATTTTAGTAAATGTCAACAGTGCTTTTGTAACATGAGAAGGAAACCACTGAGTGTGTGGGTGGGGAGGGAGGAGGGGAATAGAGCCAAAGCTAATGCACACAAAGGTATACAATGAAAAAATATCTTTCCCCCCAGAGAAGTTTTTGTATAGAATGAAATACCATTGTAGGCTCCTTTCAAGGCACAGTGAGTTGGTGCACGCAGTTTCCTTTTTAAGTAAATGAGAGGAGTTGTTCTGCATGAATTTCATGTGTTGCACATCAGAGTACTGCCTTTCAGCCTGTCAGCTGCTCTTGGGGGAAATCTCTCTGGGGTCCCAATGTGCCTACAAATAGACCAGTCTACAAATTCTTAACTTAAATTGAGTCTATCAGCACTTAAATTCCAGGGGTTGCAGTCTTGTTGTCTCCTGCTAAGTTTCTTAGGGCAGCCTGGCATGGGACTGTTGCCCCTCTGCTATCCCAGACTTCGTCTCCTTTTTTTTCTCTGTCCTGTTTCTATTATAGTTGGGCTTGTTTTCTTTATTGGTCACAGCTGTGGGTATGTGCCTCCACGACTGGCAGTTCTGCCAGCTGAGCAGGAGTGTGTTGAGCCTGGTTGCCTGTAAGCAGGGAAAGCTCTCCTCTCCTTTCTGCCTGTGTTCACTATGGGGCTCTCACAGAGCTCTACATTCACATACTGGGAGAAGCGTCCTACCCTTGGAATGGTGGCCTTTGGCAGAGGGTCAGTATAATAATTAAGCTTCCCACACTGTGCTCCTCTGCAAGGTTCTGCAGCTGCTGTCCCCTAGGAGGATCAGGCAATTGCAGCAGCAGCTCTGGTACCTCCCCTGTCTGCTCCACAGAGGGGAGAGAAAAGGAGCAGCAGCCAGGACTTCCTTGAGGGAAGACGCTGTGGAGACCTTGCTGAAGAAGGGTGGGAGAAAGGTGTGTGTGTGTGTGTGTGTGTGTGAGAGAGAGAGAGAGAATATGAGTGAATTAATCGTAATGCGGGCAGGAGCAACCTGGGCAAAGACTGAGAGTGGCTGGGGGCATATAATGGATTAAATAACTTGTTTAACTCACACAGTGAGGAACCAGCCTTAAAAACAGGTTCTGTAGTGAAGAAACCAGCTGTATCTTGATGTGCAACAAAACTTGGGTGGTCCATGCTCTTTGACAGTTTGTCACATCACATATTCCAATGGTTTCTCTTGCACGTTGGCAGGTTTGAAGGTTGAGAGTAGGGCTGATCAAAAATTTGGTTCCCCTGTCACTGCGGAACCTCTAAGACTCTTCAAGATCCAGGCCAGGGTCACGCTTTCCCTCATAATTGTCAGGAGGCCATAGCTGGATCAGTACGGTTACTGAGATTGGCACCTTGCTCACAGCTGGGGCAGGGGCTCTTGGCCTGGTGCCTACTGGCCACTAATACCTTACTGTAAACCCAGTTGCCTCCTTGGGATGCTCCTTAGCCCCTGTAGTCCTATTCCTCGACCTGTTTCAGAGTGATATCTAGCAGTGTACCTCAGGAAGAACGGAATTCATATCTTTTCATACCTGGATGATGAGAGGCAAGTCCACAGAAGAAATTCTCTCTTGTGTTCAGTTTATGTTACACTTTCTCAATCATCTGGGCCTCATCCTGAGCAGCAGAAGGTCAACACTGCTGCCAACTTAAAGAACCGAGTTCAGTGGGGCCCTGATAGACAGACAGCATCTCTGCTGACTGACCAATTCTAGGCTACTGAAACTGGAGTCTTAACCCTCAATCTCAGGAATACTTGGGCTAGGTCATATGGCTGCCTCGACACAGGTAGTCCAATTTCCCAGGCTGCACATACGTCCTCCTCAGATATGGCTGAACTCAGTCTATCATATAAATCTACCGGTCTGATATACCCTACTGATCCTGAACTCCTTATGACGATGGATGGCACAGGACAATGTGTGCCAGGACATTTTTCACTTAGTCTCCACTGACCAGGACTATTGTCACTGATTCCTCCTTACTGAGTTGAGGAGAGCACCTAGGGTGGCTGAAAGTTCAAGGCCTGTAGTCTGAACAGGAAGCTTCTCTGCATATCAATATCCTGGAGCCTTGTGCCATCTACAATGCCCATCAGACCTTTCAAGATCACATCAGGGACAAAGCAGTTCTCATACTCGCTGACCGATATCTCCACAAATTATATGAACAGATGAGGAGAGGACACTGCAATGTGTTGCAGTGTTCAGGCTCTGACAGTTTTACATTGGGGAGAACATTGCCCCCCTGCGTAATCTCTTCCTGGGATGACCTCAGTGGAAAATTTTCCCTGAACCACAAGTGCTCTCTGAAGCCTAGCGTCCTGTTTTCCACTTCTGAGGTTTGGGACATACCAATGATTGACCCATTTGCCACAAGAAGTGAGAAGAAATGCCAGCTGTTTTGCTCCTGTGAGGGTCTGAGTCTGGCTTCCCTGACAGATGCTTTTCACCGAAGCTTGGAATCAGCACTCCTGTATGCATTGCCTCCTATCACAATCATCCCTGTTTCTACGCCCCCCGCCCCCCCCGAGTCATTCTCAAGTGAACATTGTCTCAGTCATGCTGGGGCATTCAGAATGAACTTGAAATAGTCCAGTGTTGGTTCTTTCTGACCTCCCATATTCCTTCCTCTTCATCCCAGCCTCCTGACTCGGCACCATGGTCAGGTTTTGCATCCAGCTCCATGCATCCTACAGCACAGATGGCTAGATGAAGAGGAGGAACAATGTTCGGAGGCAGTCTGACAAGTCCTGCTCATTAGTTGGAAACCCTCCACCAGCATGATCTATTTGGCCAAGTGAAAGCAGATTTTGATGTGATCGTTGGCCGAGGCTTATATCCAGGACGTCTAGGAGTACCTGTTACACTTTCAGTCTCCTGGATTCATACTAAGTTAATAGAGAGTGCACCTGGCAGCAATGTCATCATTTCATCCATCCATCCATTCAGGGGAAGTCAGTGTTCTCAAATGCCATGGTAGTGAGATTCTTGAAAGGAGTCTCTCGTCTCTAACTGCCAGAGAAAGAACTGGTTCCTTTTGTGGGACCTTAATCTTATCCTGGCAGCCTCTGGCAACTTCTTCCCTCTCTGTGTCATAAACCTGCCTTCTGTGTCAGAAATTCGGTAGCAATAACCTCTGCAAGAGTATGTGAAGAGATGGCAGACCCTCCTTAAATGCAGTTTTCCAAGGACACCTTAAGATTTTTGCCTAAAGTGGGTTCTCAGTTTCACTTGATCTAAGTGTTGTATCTATGTGAGGTGAGTTTTTTGTTTTTTTCGTAAGCCACATTTAAAACTGGAGGAGCAGTGTCTTGACACGTTGAATGTCTGGCAGTGTCTAGCTTTCTATGTGGATAGGACTAAACTGTTTTGTTCCTCACCTCATCTGTTTTGTCATAGCCAGACAGAATGAAGTGTCGAGCAGCTTCATCCCAGATCTCCAGGTGGATAATTTCCTGCATCATGACAGCATATATAGTAGCTCAAACTACGCCCCATCCCCAGGGCACAAACTCATTCTACAAAAGCCTAAGCAATGTTAATTGTGTTTCTAAATGACATTCACACTTTAGACATTTGCAAGGCTACTCCTTGGTCCGTCAGATATATAAGTTTATAAACCACTGTCATTACTACTACTACTCCTCTCGCTGAGACGCAAACGTTGGGAAGGCAATCTTGCAGTCCTTGTTTACATAGACTCGGAGCCCCACCTCCTGTCACCTTCCTGGAAGGCACAGCTGCATGAACTTGAAGGAAACACAATTACTTAAATAATTGTTCTTCAAGATGTGATGCAGACATGTATTCCACAACCCACCATCCATCCCCTCTGCACTGGCATCTCTGCTTCTGATGTTGGGTGCAAAGGAGCTGATGGGGTGGGGGGGAAGGGGGTTAGGGCAACACCATCCTTATACGGGTGGGGGCTAAGGTCATGAGATGTGAGTGCCGTCTCTGTGGGTACTGCTAGGCAAAATTCTCTGACTCTGGCACACTGGGTGCGTGCACACCTATGTGGAATTAACATATCAAAGAACAACAGTTACAGTAAGTAACAGTTTTCCTCTGTTTCTAAAGGAAAACAGCAGGAAAACTATAAGGAGAGGCTCCCTAGGGAAAAGGAGTGTAAACATATGAGATTTTGAGGGAACATCTGTCATAGGAAACACGTGATATGTAACTATGTAAACAGAATGGGAGATCCTTCTGCATAACTTATAACTCAGAACATCAAAATCCATGCAATAAGAGGAAAGCACAGAGAGCCATGATCAAGACCGAGGGCATAGGGATCCTACAGAAAAGCATGGTATAAAGTTACTGGGTCAAATTCTGCTCCAAATATTTGGAGCCTCTTTTAACTACATGTATTGGGCCAAAATTCACCACAGGTGTAAGTAAGTACAAAGCAAGTAGTGTGTACTAGAGTGAGGAAGGTAACTAACTATTTTTCCATCCCAGAAAAGTATTTGAGGTATCAACTTTTTCCTGTCCAAAATTAGGATTACAACTCAATTGCAAGATTTTTTGCAACTGACAAATGAAAATAACCCTTCAGTTCTGGTTAATCAAAAATATTTCATCTGGATAATTTTCAAACACTTTGTTTCATTTCTGACCTTTTTACTTCCTTAAATTCTGAAAAGTTGTTTAGAAATAGAAAAACTAAATTTTTTGGTTTCAAAACTGTCAAAACAAGATGTTTTGGCAACTTTGGAACTTTTTTTCAACTTTTTTTTTCTCTTTGGGGCAAGAAATTATTTTGAAATGACTTTGTCGTCTGCAGTTTTGATTTTGATTGACCTATTTTTAAAGGAAAATGTCTAATTGAAAATTTCCTGTCTGACTCTAGTACTTAACATACCTGGATAGTGGAGTTGACTGGAGTATATAATGCACGTGAGGAGAGGAAGGGCAAGCACTTCTGAGTTGGATACTTGTATGCAAGAATTTAAAATTCTCTCTTATAGCTTAAAACTTGTTTTCTGTGAACACTTTCACCAATAAAACTCAGTTTCCCCATGATCATGGAAACCAAAAGAACTCAATTAAAAACTCAGTTGCAGAAACTGTCTCTTTCAATACTTGCTCACTTCTACTTCACACTGGGTTTGCAAGTGGTTATTTATGATTTCCTAATCTAGAAACTACTGGCCACATCACACAAAGCCCCTCGCCACTCAGAGCGTGGGTACTGGAGCCCTTATTCACGTTTGCACTTACTTGTGCAAGTAGTTCCATTTACTTCAAAGGGATTCCTTGTACGTTACCAGCCAGAGTAATTGCAGTAGAGGCCCTTTATAGGTGTCTTTAAGACCAGATTTTCAGAAGTCCTCAGCACCCAGCAGTTCTCACTGAGTACAATTGCAGCTGCTGGGTGCAAAACACTTGGAAAATCTGGCCACTTTATACAGATGGCTAAATGGGAGCTGAGCTCTTTTGAAAATCTGACCGTCAATGTTTACACTTTGTATCTATTCAAACAGGTGGTTCTGATCAGGTGGAACTCCAGATTTCATATTACTGAATGACACATTGAGAAATGCAAAGCCAGCAGTGACTCAAACATTGCATCTATCTTTCATATTAATAATATTCTGTGAAAATGTAATATTCCTCACTTCGAATGTTTAAGTTGTGTTATAGACTTGATGCCACAGAAATGGAAATGTCAGTCATGCTTGTATCAAATGTTGAAACCAGGACAAGGAGTAACGAAAAGTTAGACTCAGCACCTTAGGCCAAATTTTATTTGCAGTGACATTGTTAGCCCATAATCATTGTATCCTGAATATTTATAGAAGTAGATATGGTGCCTATGTTGAAAGTTAAGGGTTAAAATCAGATGAAGGAAATTTGCAATATATATTTTCTAGGAAAATAGAATAACAAGGAATTTTTCTTTGTTTTTATTGTGTGTTGTAGGGACTGTAGAGATTAAGTGAGGTGACTCGTTTTGGTTTTGTTTGTTTGTTTTGTTTTTTGTTTTGGTAGTGTTGCATGCAATGGTTCTGGAGTCTAGTACTCTAATCAGAGGTGATCATTTTGTCTTGGAATCCTGTTCGTGTAAAGGTGTACTGCATTTATTTTGTGGTTGGAAGAGTAATTGGCTAGTAATAGTTGCAAAAGATTTGTCTCATCTGAATAAAATTGGTATAAATGAATTTAATAGGTCAAATTCTGCTCTCAATTTCAGAAGTGTAAATCTGAAATAAAGTCAGGTTTCAGAACAGAGTCTGTCTGGGCCATTGTTTGAGATCAGTGGGGAGCAGGATTGCACCTCTTTCATCTCATCAAGCTTTGTTAGCACTTCTAACTTACTCATTAGTCAGGCAAAACTGCCAATGAGGTCTGCCGAGTGTGGTCCTTACTGCATATTCTAGAGGGTTTTTAAAAATACAGCATATCAATAAAGAATTCCACCCCCAAAGTCTAATCATTTTAAATTGGGTCAGCTATTGTACCAAACTAACCCATCTTTGGCCATTTAGTAAGGCTTTCTCCATTCTCTGTCATAAAATTGTGGAGATTACTGGACTTCACAGAATTTAATACCGACAATGGACTCTAGTTAGTGAATCATCCTCTAATAAAAGTGGGAAACTTCCCCCAACCGGAGGCCAAGTACTTCTCCCCCTCTTCGAACAACGTGTGGTATAACTTTTAATCAATCCAGCTGACTCAGACATGCAGACTACAGAATGTGTGGTGTCTTCATTGTAAAAAGCACGAAGAGACAAAATTGAAATTGGTTGCAATGTAACACACAAAGAAATATAAACTCACATCTTGTCCTTTTTTTTGAGTCTTAATGTTAAGCCAAATATCTAATGTTCTCAAGTTCCTGGTGGTCACAAGAAAATTCCAGGAAAGTGAGATATAGCAGCAGATGGAGAGAACTCTGTATTTAATCAACCGTAATACCACTAGCAAGGCTAGGGACTTAGGTGCAGCCCTGTCCTACTCAACGTTTTTATAGTTAGAGCCGCTGTGTCTTTGAATGGAGTCTCAAAGAGCCACAAGAATTAAAAAAAAAAATTCTTGTAACAAGTTTCAGTTACTAAAACTAATTTCCATTACCATAGCTACCCTGCATTGCAAGGACATTCTTGCAGCAAAAACTTCAGAAGTTTTCACTTTGCTGGGCTGCCACTATGCACACAGATGTAACTTATTTCTGTGTGGTGGGTTTTTTTTTTTTTTAAACAAATCAAAATACTTTAAGGCAACTTCATTGTCAGACATTGTGTGATCCAGAAGGAGAGCAACATTCATGGCTGTATGAGGAGACTGATATTGTTCAGTAAATGGTAGCGAGAGAGACTACATCTGATGCATTCTCCATCTCATGCCCTCTTTTTGCCACCCATTAGTTCTCTGTCAATCTATGCTGCCTTTTCCCTTTCTCACCGCTAATGTTCATTCCAGCGTGGGGCTGTAGTAGAGATTTTTAGATGGAGGCAGAGTATAGACCAAGGAGACAGCCTTATTTGAGTGGTTTTTGAAAAGCAGTGAAGGAATAAGAAACAGAAGCAGCCATTGAAGTGAACAGAGAAGACTCTTCAATGAACAATTCCCAGGCCCAGCAAGGTACATAAACTAATTATTTTCTACTGGTCAGTTAAAACTAATATTGAAAATGATGAGGGTTCTTTCTGTCCTTCTAGTAATCCAATTTTTCATATCAACTAGGAACTGCATTCTCCTCACTCGAGAAAGCACATGCACAAGACATAAGAACCAATCAGTTGGCATGCTGAGTGGCTTAACAGAATTATTAGCATGTCTATTAACATAATATTATTTGCATAGTCACTCCAGTACAGATAACTTGGAATTTGACTCAATGCCTATTGTATTGAATGGAAAAACTTCCGTTTGTTCAGTAGTCTTTGAGTCAAACCAGGATTAGCTGAGGTAGGGTATTCTGGTATGTAAGAGTTAGTATGTTTGAGAGAGAGAGAGAGAGCAACACCAGATCAAATTCTCTTTTTGGTTGTAAATCCAGAATAACTCCATTCTCTTTAAAAGTCTTAGAGACAAGGTGGGTGAGGTCATAGATGCTGCCTCTGTGGGTGTTCTGGGGCTGAACACCCCCAGAAAAAAATAGTGGGCGCTCAGCAGATCAGATCCTCCCCATTCCCCCCAACACCTCCCACCTGCTGGTGGGACCAGCCAATCAGCTCTTCCCTCTGCCTTCCAGTGCCTCATGCCTGCTGCGATCAGCTATCCAGTGGAATGCAGGGCGGGGGGAAGGAGGAGTGGAAGCAGGAAGAGGGGTAGAGTGTGGGCAGGAAGAGGAGGGGAGGGGTTTGGGGGAAAAGGGTGGAGTGGGGGTGGGCCTGGGGTAGAGTGGGGGTCCAGCACACAAAGTTGGAGCCTCTGAGTGAAGTAATATCTTTTACTGGACCAACTTCTGCTAGTGAGAGAGACAAACTTTTGAGCTACACAGAGCTCAGGTCTGGGAAAAGTACTTGGTGTCACAGCTAAATACTAGGTGGAACAGATAGTTTAGAATAAGTAGTTAACACACATTCTAAGGGACCATCCAAGGTGATGTGGCCTGTTAACATCCCTGTGGTAAGGGGAGGGGTTAGTGGGTTACAGATTGTTGTAATAAGCCATAAATCTAGTGTCTTAAGAGCATGATTTTTGGTGTCTAGCAAAGTTATGAACTTAAGTTCTCATTTTGAAGTAGTTGTGCAGATTTCCTTTGAGGATGAGGGCTGAGGGGTCAGATATGGAGTGATCACTTTGGGGTGGGGGGGAAGCTTGTTCCTAGGTGAAATGATGGCTTTTGTCTTTCATCACTTTTCTGTTTTGAGTTCATTTGAAAGAGTGGTGACTTTGGGTGAAACCAGACATAGTTGTTGGGATGTTCAGTGCACTGGATGAGGTACACCACATGTTGTGATAGGCATGTGCAGGACCCATGGATCTTGAAAGGTGTGTTTGGCACGTGGGGCAGGAGGGCGCTGATCATTGTAGCAGTGGAGATAAGTCTGCAGGTTTTGAATCTATTTTGGCAGGGTCTGGTCCGGTTTGAGTTACTGGGTTCTGGCCAGTGGGAAGCTTGCTTCTGATGATGATTTTTCACAGGGTTGGGGGAATGTTTGAAAGCCAGAAGAGGGCTTTTTGGAAAGATTATTCGGCATGTGGACCTCATTGAGCTTGAGTTTTAACTAGTCAATGATACCTCATAGGGTTCCAGGTGGTATGTGACAACTAGGGATGTGTACCCAGAGGCATTTTTGCTGTATTGAAGCAGGTTTTCTCGGGGTATTTGGGTAGCTAATTTTATTATATGATCTACTTCTTTGGTGGAGTGTTCTTTATTTAATGAAGGCAGTTGAAAGTGTGTTAAGGTTTGTATCCTGGACTTTCTCATTAAAGCATATTCTGTGGTATATGAGGGCCTGCCTGTAGATAAAAGATTTCTTGATGTGTGTGGAGTGGTTGCTGGCTATGTGAAGGTAGGTGTGGTGATCTATGGGTTTCTTGTATATCATTGTCTGATCAGCTTTGACAATGGAACCCTACAAAGTGTTCAGGACTCTGATGCTGGAGTATTCTGGAGAGAATTTGATTGATGGGTGGTGGTGGGAAATTGATGATGGCATTGAGGTCATCTGTCCAGAGGATGACAATATCATCAATTGCTTTTGTGGTACATTTGCCCAGAAATTCTTCCTCAAGTGGGCCCAAGAAGAGGTTGGCATATTGAGGAGCCATCCTAGTACCCTGGCTGTTCCCATGGTTTGGACAAAGTGTTTGGAAAATGTAAAATTGTTCTGGCTAAGGATCGAATGTGTGAGTTTGGCAATGAGTTTGGGGGTGGATATCTTGAGTGTTGTCCCTGTCTTTGTAGATATTTGAGGCAGACAGTGATGTCATCATTGTGGGGGATGTTGGATGTCACCTCCCTATATCCCATGGTGGAACGGATGTTGTTCTGAGGGAGGTTTTAATGTTGTGCAGTTTCTGGAGAAAATAGGCTATCCCCTGGGGGAAGCTGGCTCTTTGTGTGTTTGAGTGGTTTTGAGGATGGTTTTTATGAGTCTTAATATTCTGGGACTAACATTGTTATAACCACACTGCAAACTTCAAAAGTCTAGTAAGATTCCATTACACTAGAATTATACATGGAAATGGAAGCTCTCCAGCATAAATAATCTTGTTTTGTGTTATGTAAAATAATTTCTACCTGCTGAGCTGGGCAAGAGCTACCATTATGTACTGTACAGTGATACAACATTCTGAAACTGAATTTCTAAAAAAGCTTATTAAGGGTCCCGACTTACATGGGCTTCAGTTGTTTTGATTTGAAGTACATAGCTGACTCATCTCAGCTTTGGATTTTCCCAGAGTATAATAAATCAGTGGTTTAGTACTTACACATAAGAAGACACAAACCAATTCTTATTTAGCAATCTCCATGCCTTATGCTGCAGTTAGACTAAACAGTCTTTAATTTTCAGTCATCTTAAATGTGAAATCTTTGCATAAGAAAAGACTGCAACTGTGAATTCCTAAAGAAATAAGTTTATAATGAATATGTATGAATAAACAGATTTAGTAATTTATATTGTAAGCCTAAAATGGTCACCAAAAGTATGGGCTAATAAGAGAAGAAATTTAAAAACACCCACTCATTTTGTGTTGAAACATGAAATCAGAGTAGCTTAAGGCCTAACAATACAGGCTACTTAGATTCACATGCAGAAACACTACTGAGAGGGGGGAAATGAATACCATTCTTTTGTCTGTTAGCTGTTTCACTTACTTCATTTAACATCAGAACTGGGGCAGTGGATAAATACACTAACTTTCCATGACTGCACAGCTGGGTTCAAACATATGAATTGATTATAGCCCTGATTGTGTGGCTATACTAATTACATGCACAGGTGGCTACTTAGATGTCCATTTCTTTGTGCATGCCTTCATTGAAATTGTATGTGCAATTGCAGTAGCTGTGCATGGAAAATCAGCTCAGACAGTTTTGCGCTCAAAAATACGAGCTTGCTCGTCTAAAAATCTGGCCTCTAGGTCCTTGTGGACATTTGTGCATTAACAAAAGCTAGTATGCAATTTGGCAAAAATGAGGAATGACTCTATTTCTATTTAGAAAAAGCTTAGGTTTCCTAATGTAGCATCTCGTGTAGAATTAGGCCCAAAGAGAGGACAGATTCCTGTTTAAATGCAAATAAAGAAGCCAAGCAGACAAAAACCCAATTTTAAATCATTAACTTCAGGCCGAGGATACAGTTCAAATTAACTTTAATTTCCAGATTCAGAAACTTGGATTACCATTAATTTACCTGGATATATACGGGAAAGACAGGTGAAGCTTTACTTTTTACGAGCCATTATTTTTTCTCATCAAAGGCACTTCTTAATACTGAGATCAAATAACTGGCTTAACCTTCTGAAACATGTCCTCCAAAAACCTGAATTTTAAATGAATTATACCTGTAACTTCAGAACTTTCCAATATGATCTGGTTTCCAATAGCATGTATGTTTTAAACTATTTTTTCTTTCTAATTGTATATTTATGTGTATATGACATTCATGTGTATGTTTGAAATATATTTTGTACTGCATGTACAACAATGCGATACTATATTTCTTAAATGCAGCATCATTTAGCACTAAAAACTAGTACCGAATGATAGGTAGGGTCTGACAACAAAGCACTGTGATGCATTGTTTTATCATAGATAACGAAACAAACATCTTTGCAGGTTGTGGTTATATAAAAAATAATCAATCAGAACCTCCCACAACAATTGGGTAGGGCATCCTTCATGCACACACAGAGGTCAGTGACTTGCCCAGTCCAGGTGTTTGCAATGTTAGGTTAGATGCTTTTAGAGATCAGGTTTTTGATCTATGACCAAATCATCATGGTTAGTTTAACTAGTGAGGTTCAGTGATGGTGCTGTATCTTCATGTATTTTAAATTAAAATAACTGTATGTGGACATCTCTTATTTTTAGCTCCTTCTTGTAGGTGAAACTCCCATTGTCTTCAGTTACAGTTCTTGCCTGTGACAACTTTGTGTGCGCATGTTGTATAGACTGGAAATGATGCTGCTTTTCATTTTATAAATTTTCAGATCAACAAGCCAATAGCAAATCTTAGCTTCACAAAGTAATTTTTTTTTCTTCATCTTGGAACATATAAACAGTTGAGCCTCAGAAATTAATGGAACTATCTATACTTCTTGGGTATTCAAAAGTGGGCTAGAAATCTTAATAGAAGGATTTCTTTGGAGCAGGGATCGTCTCTTCGTTCTGTGTTTGTATAGCACTTAGCAGTATGGGATGCTGGTCCATGACTAGTGCTCCTAGTTGCTACTGTAATACCGATAATAATTCATGAAAAAACTCTTTCTACTTGTGCTGGCAATATCACAAGAACCACCGCCCAGCCTTTCCTGCAAATAGACTCAACCAAGAATGTCGTTGTTAAATAAATATATATAAAATTGTTAAATTATATATAGAACATTTTTCATATCTCAGGTCATTGGGTTGTATTTGTGCCTAACATACATGCCTTCAATCTTACGTTATTTTATACTACTGTCTTTGTATTAACAAGCGTGTATATCCCAACACTAGTGTCTGAGTAAAAAGTATTCAAGTTGGTGGAGTTACACTGAAGCAAAACTGGAGTGAATAATAAGATAATTAGGCCCCCTGAAAAATGACTCTCGGGGGTGAAGAAAGTCAGTTTCTAGACAAAACTCAAGAAGTGAGAGCCAAAAGGAGTGACACACAAGATTTCTTCTGTATAGCAGGATTGGGGGGAGGGGGCAAGATCCCCCCCCCACCCCCCAAAGATAGCTCAGACTTTAAATGAAAACCTTTTTGTGTAAATCCCTTGACTCTTCTGATATTATAGCAGGGATGAGTTTAACCCAACAGGGGAACAAATCCAGCTCTGAAGAAAGAAATCCAGAGATTTGTCTGCTTTCAAGAATCAATTCCTACATTGTTGTACCTTTTCTGCATGTTAGGACTCCTTACTAGGAAGACCCTGAATTTGACCACATTCTGTCAGCCAGTCAAGATAAAAGGACACGGTTGTTTGAAGGCTTTGCTAAGGAGTGTTGTACAAAACCTGACAAGAATTGTCCACTTTTAAGATGACCCACATTTAATCATATAGCTAGAGCTTTTAAATTGAGCTTTGGGATTTGGAATTGGATGAACCCTGCAATTTTCTATAATAGCTTTGAGAATTTGAGCTTTGTGACCTCATAGTTATTTAGAATTGATGTTGCATGTCTGCCAATGTGTATGTATATACAGTCTTGCATAGCAGAATACACAATGACAATTTGAGGCAAGCTGAAGTCCTTTGCTAGCAATATTTACAAGTGCAATATATAGATGGCACTAAGAGAATCTAAAGGTTTTATTTTATACTGTGGCTGTCACTGTAGTGGAGTTGAATGGAGAAGAGTTTAAAACACTGCAGTTAATGGTAGCAAAAAAAGCATTCAGCAGTCACGGTACTTGGTTCCAGATGTTAACCCACAGAAAACTGACAAGTGGGGAGAGGTTAACTCCTACACTATTATGAGAATAAGCTCCTATATTGTAACACTGGGGAAGATAACATGAGTCACTGTGGTAATAGTTGAGAACTACTAAAATGGAATGTCCCTGATGAAGTGGAATTTATGTGCAGTAAAGCACTTGATGTTCTGATCTTCTTTTTTAACCTAGTTTCCCACAATTATCACTATTTGTACATGTTTGGTAAGTTATTTTGTATTGTTTGAATATATTGGAGAAATACATTTCAGCCTATGGTCTGCTAGGAAATTTCCCTGTGAGTATTTGAGAGTATTCAAAATTGCTCAAGTTTGGTGAATGGTTATGTGAGTCTGTGTTTGCTCCCTAAATGGAGGTTCTAACTTTTTATAAGCAGGCATGTCTAAATAACTTGGGGGGGCTATGACTCTCTCAATGGGGAAAGGAGGAGTTTGTACTTCTACAATAGAGACGTAGTAGATAAGCAGGCCTCGGCAATTTTGCAGGATATTTGAAACTCTCCTTTTCCATAGTACTACATTGTGACCAAGTACATGGACCCCAGATTGTAAATTACTTGGGTTTCTTCATGGCTGAGGGCTACAAAGACACAAACCCCTGAAAGCAAGATTTATTAGCTGTTAACAGCAGACCTTTCTTTATTAGCTGTTAAAACCAAAACACACGAGATTGCCAGGCAAAAACCAGTATACACTTACATATTTGCAAGAATAGAAGCGCCGCAAATATTCATTCCAGCAAAACCTGCCTACACTAATATTTACAGTAAAGCAAATGAAAAGGGGAGAAAACTTAGTGGGAGTGAAATGTAATTTCTGAATTCATGAAATGTTCACAAGTACTCCCCTAAACACCTACCTTCCCAGGAGACTGAGAACTAAATATGCATGCACCGGGAGATGGAGAGAATATATATCTGAAACCAAAATGAAATGGAAGAGCAAATGTTGAACCTCTCCCACAATACAGCCATTGTCCCTGATTGTGCATGTAAGATTCCCACCACCTTTTCATTGGAATTTAGTGTTGCCCTCCAATATATATGAACAACATGGTCAAAATAATTATAAACCAAAATAATACTTAACAGCTACATTGTTTATTGAGTTTGAGGAAGCTAGGGAACCTTTTTGGAAAGGAGGAGCCTATACAGGAAGGATGTGCTCCACCTAAATGAAAACTGAACCAGATTGCTAGCATGTAAAATTAAGAAGATGGTAGAGTTTTTAAATTAAGGCTGGGGGAAAGCTAATGGGGGCAGGAGCAAATGGTTTGGACAAACGTCCCTTAGGGGAGGATTTATTAAAGTGGATATGCTATATCCTAGTAAAGAGGAGAGGATGATAAAGTACCGACAGATGAAAAGAAACAGTCAGATGAAAGAGTTCAATTACATCTCATGAAGGCAGACAACTAAAAATTCATCAATTTTTATCAATTTGTCAATACAAATGCAAGATGTCTATATGCTAAGATGGGTGAAATTGAGTGCCTAGTGTTAAATGAAGATAATAGGTATTTTAGAAACTTGGTGGAATGAATGATGACCATCAATAGGACATGGTAATACCTGGGTACAAAATATATAGAAATGACAGATTATGCTGATGGGGGAGTGGCATTGTATATGAAAGAAGGCAAAGTTAAATAAAGTAAAAATCTTAAATGAACCAAATAGTACTATATAGTGTCTATGGATAGAAATTCTGTGCTTGAATATGAGTATAGCACAGAGATCAGCAACCTTTGGTACGCAGCCCGCCAGGGTAAGCCCCCTGGCGGGCTGGGCCAGTTTGTTTACTTGTTGTGTCCACAGGTCCAGCCGATTGCGGCTCCCACTGGCCACAGTTCGCCGTCCGAGGCCAATGGGGGCTGCGGGAAGCAGCGTGGGCTGAAGGATGTGCTGGTCGCTGCTTCCCACAGCCCCCGTTGGCCTGGAGCAGTGAACCACAGCCAGTGGGAGCCGCGATCAGCTGAACCTGCGGACACGGCAAGTAAATGAACCGGCCTGGCCCTCCAGGGGGCTTACCCTGGCGGGCCGCATGCCAAAGGTTGCTGATCCCTGTTATAGTAGTAGGAATGTACTACTCATCACCTTAACATGGATGGTGAATGGAAAAGGCTCGAGGAGATTAGAGAGGCTACAGAAAAATAGCTGAAATCCCTTACTCTTGGATTTTCTATCCCCGTATAGACTGAATATATGTCACCTCAGGAGGGGCTGTGGAGATAAAAATTCTAGACCACATTAATGACTGCTTCCTGGAGCACCTAGTCCTGGAGCCCACAAAGGGAGAGACAATGGTTGCTTTAGTCCTTAATGGCATACAGGATCTGGTCCAAGAGATGAATATAGCTGAACTTCTTGGTTATAGTGACCATAATGTAATAAATTTAACATCCTTGAAGGGGTAAAATTCCAAAGAAACCCATGACAGCAATACATAACTTCAAAAAGGGGAGCTACTCAAAATGAGGCTAGTTAAACTGAAATTAAAAGGGACAGTTAAGAGTAAAATATCTGCCCACTGCATGGAAACTTTTAAAAACACCACAATAGAGGCTCAAACTCTATGTAAACCCTACATTAAAAAAAAGAAAAAGAGGACAGAGTAAAGGTGGTTAGAAACAAAAAACATCTTTTAAAAATTGAGGTCAAATCATACTGAGGAAAATAGAGAGGCGCATAGACTCCGGCAAGTCAAGTGTAAAAGTATAATTAGGCAGGCCAAAAAGAATTTCAAGAGCAACTAGCTAAAAACATAAACTAACAGCAAAAAAGTGTTAGGAAGCCTGCTAAACAAGCATGGGGCCACTGGATGATTGAGGTATGCCAGGAACACTCAAGGAAGACAAGGCTGTTGAAAAGAAGCTAAATGAATTCTTTGCATCGGTCTTCACTGCAAAGGATGTGAGGGAGATTCCCACACCTGAGCCATTCTTTTTAGGTGACAAATCTGAGGAACTGTCCAAGATTGAGGTGTCCTCAAACATTTTGGCCCAAAATTTGTACCTACCTGTACTCTTGCCCATGACAGAAATATGCCAAACAAAACAAAAACCAACAACAAAAGCCCAAACAAACGAACAACCCTCCCCCTGCACGCAAAACAACAACAAAACTGTAGAAGTGTGACAGGGCTTCCCTCACCTATGTTTGAAACTGGTTTAAAAAATCTAAATGTGGCAGCTGTGCTTTATATACAGTGGGACAAATTCTACTATCAGTTGCATCTATGCAACCTTTACTGTACTCAAAGGGATTGCCTATTTTTTAACAATAAACAGAACTGGGTTCATTAAACACTATTTTGTAGAGTGTGGAAGAGAACTGTAATAACTCTATTAGATGAACTTTGAAACAATTGGGAGCGCATTAAACAGATTCAACAACAGGAGAGAGTTTCTATACGTGTTCTGTTGGTGAAAGTTCAGGCCAACCAAAGACAGCTGAGGTAGCAATTTTGTGAGCAATACCTCTTTACTGGCAGGTAGTCAGGAGGACTTCCCACACAACCTTGAATGATTTCACAGGCAATCGTCTATGGGAAAATGAAATGTATGAGGAAACTCGCTAAGACTAAAGCAATAACTATAAATGCCACAATCCTACCCTTCTTACCGATGCACAATTTCCTTTAAGTGAAAGAGTTGTGGCAGAGTTCAGCAGCAGGATTAGCTCTAAAGAACATACTTAGACCTGGGAAGAAGGCTTTTCTCTCCCCGCCTCTGCAAGTTGTGGTTTAAGATATTTCTTGGTGAGTTTTAGGGGTTGTTTTGTATTTGTAAAGTACATGCATTTTACTATATGATAAGTAATTTTTGATTTTTGTTTTGCAATTTTAACTTAGCCCCCATGTTCTTCATTTAGGAGTGTTATGTGTTTGTAGTTAGACTACATTACACATAACAATCTGGCATATGAAACTGACAAAATGTCATTCCCCCCTGAAGTTTTCAAGTGGAGAACGTTTATCTTTAGCAGAGGGGGAAAAACATTATAATTTCCTGCTGTGATCCCCAGCTGTTTATAGACAACATTTTAAATATGAACTGCACATTCTGTACTTGCCACAATAGTCTCTTTTGAGATATGTGGTATCTATACTTATTGTAACATTTGTTACTAATCTAAATACAAATATTAGAGATGTATGGTAGGTCATGTTTCCTTGTTGCTTTGCATGGCTGATGTAGGATTAATAATTTTATTAAGATAATGTTGAAATAAAAAGAAATAGGAATAGACATTTCTGGTTATCCAGGAATAAGGTACAGATTATTAAGGGGTGCGAAATTCGGTTTAGGAGCGGGTAGCATAAGGAATACATAATCTGCAATCTCCCCAATTGGGGGTAAAAGTTTAACGGGTCAAAGTACAGACATTGAGCTGTGGGGGTATGTTGTCCATATAATGGCTATATTCAGGTGTGGAGTATAATGAGCGGATACGATGATGAGGATGGATCTACCCTCATTTGGTAGGATTTAATGTTCAGTGAGTTTATGGTTCCAGTTCATATGGTCCAATGGAAAAAGTCTCTCAGTCTCTTTCCCATAGTTGATGCACGATGTCGTACTGGCTCACACCTCCTGGTGCTGTCGGTGGCCGGTGATGTGTTCGATGTAGATGTCCCTGGACCATCGGATGGTGTCGGAGACCATGAGGCGCCGCATGAGCTGCGCATAACGTCAACCAATCCCACAGGTCCGCAGCACACGCTCGTTGCAGGGGTCCCAAGCGCCCAGGGCTCCGACGATCAGGGCATCCATCTGCACCCCGTAGCCCTTCGCTCGTGGGTGTCGGCCAGGGGGGCGTATTTTTCCAGCTTACGAGCTCGGATTCGCAGAAGGCCGGGGTCCTGTTCTCGAAGGAGACCGTGATGTCGACGAGGATGATCTTTTTCTGGGCCTCGTCGGTGATGACCATGTCAGGTCGCAACTGGCTGTCAGTACCGGGGATGGCGCAGTTCACGGCGACCTCCCCCAGGCGCGGTGCGATGGCTTTCGCCAGGCGGTTCTGGATGGCGTTGTGGCGCAGCTGCCAGGCTCTGGAGTGGGGCTTGCAGCTGCACAGGACGTGGGGCAGGGTCTCGTTACTAATCTAAATACAAATATTAGAGGTGTATGGTAGGTCATGTTTCCTTATTGCTTTGTATGGCTGATGTAGGATTATAATACAGTCTGGGTTAACCCAAAAGCAGAGAAGGCCAGGGCTCCTAAAGTAGGCGGGAGGGAATCTAGCCTAAGGGAGAGCCAATCTTGGAGTTAAGTGCCAAATACACCAGGTTTTTCCATTCCTGTTTTACTCTTGTCAGGTTCCTACTTTATATATGACATTACGGTAGCTCTGTTTAGCACAGCATCCCATCCCCCCTCCCACTCCCTCCTCCCCCCACACCCCAAGGTAGCAGAGAATAATGCATTGGTTATGGAAACAGTACTTCTTGGCTTGTGAGGTCATTGTCAGAGTGACGATGAGAACTGAAATGCCCACGATGTAGGGGACAGATTATATGGGCAGGGAAGGAGAGTAAATGGAACCCTTGCCTGCTGCCCTTGAAATGCAAAAGGGGACACTTGGGATAGTAGTAGATGTCCAATCTTAGGTGTTCTAAATGTTCAGTGGATCTTTTGTCATTTGAATATTACAAGACAAAAACCCAACAGCTGTCTCCTGGAAATGGCGGGTTTTTATTTCTAAAGCCTCAGAACCCCATTTACCTTTAATATTTTTGTCAAAGATCTGAGAAGAAAAAGCTCACAGAATAATTCCAATAATACCTGTCTTACAGGTTCCTTTTTAAAACATCTTGAGCTCCATATGTACTGTCTGACCATCCTACAGCAGAATTACCCATTCTCCTCTTCCTTCCTCCCACTGCTGGGCTCTTATTTCTCTTCACTTTGCTAAGCTTATCCCAGACCCCCCTTGCATCTTCTCTCTCCATTGCCACCTGTCATCTAGTTTCAACTTGCAGGGAAGTGCCATCCCTGACAGAATACTTGAACGCTGCCTTCGCCCTAAGTGTCTGCCACTGTAGACAGTTATTTTAAAGCAGCATCTCCAACAGCCTCTTCCCAGTTTTAATAAAGAAAGAGGAGGCTACTCAGTTGCCTAAGGGATCCTTAGTTGTGCTAAAAAGTACATAAAGTGGCACTATATGAAATCAGTTGTGATGCATGGGATGTAAATTGGCATGGTTTTTAGCCCAATATGTTTGAAAGGAATCTGCAAAATCCAACAGTATATGAATTGTTTTGTGTTTTCTTGATCTGATTTCATAAGGTGTAACTCAGCACAGATTTGGCCCCATTTGATATGACCTTACTAGACCTGTTTTATGCTGACTGCAATTTAAAGGACAATAATGTAGGAGGATGTTGTTCTATGAAAACAGACACCAATGTTTAGAATCCCGCAATAAATTTTCCTTATGGTCATTTATATTCTACATATGGACCATCAAACGCCTTCTGCTGATTCTCATATTAGGAAAGATATAAGATAAGGATAGAAATGGAAAAACAAATCAAGAAAAATGTATGGTGGTAATTTTATTTAAATTCCCATTTTAAAAATATTTTGACTATTGGATAGCTAGAGTATAACTCCGTTATAATACACTACATGAGGGCCAAATTGCTACACAGTGCAACGGATTATGCTATAAGACGAAATGCACTATAACACAACTCCTCCCCCACCCTTATTTTTCACCAATTAAATTCCCATTGCCTTAATCTTGAGTTTCTTCCTTTGAGTTCAACTTGGTTCTTTGTTTGTCTGGCCCAGTAATAGGCAGAGGCCCAGACATTGACTAATAGTCAAGTTCACATTTGGTATGGCTGAATATAGGAGAGAGAAAGATCTCTAGGCCATCTTTCCACTCCCCGTAGCCATTGGGATTCAGTGTAGCCCTGAGCATTATTTAGAGTAGAATAGGTGCTAAGGACAACTCCAAGTTACACTGACTGATGTGGTTCTATTCCAGTTAAGAATTGAGAAGCTCTGCCCCTAGTACATTTCCTCTCTGTTCCCTGCTCTGGAGGTGGGAAAAAGGACCATCAAACTGAGGATCTGACCTGGATCTGACCCATACTGTGTGAACATTAGTATAAACAGAGCCATAGCAAAGGAGTATTTGTCCAGGTCTCTGAAGGAAGTCAGTGTATATTTTCTTTTGTCTTTGTCTGATTTTGTGTCCTCTCCTTAATGGCCATCTCAAGACTTTGTACCATTTAGGAAAAAGTTTGCATGTGCCACACCAAACCAAGATCAAGAATTTGTTATCACAGTGCTCCAACTCCTGAAAATAATTCCCGTAGTCTATGACACCAAAGTCCACTCGTCTCCACAAAAGTGCAGTGGCGAATTCTAAACCCTGTCAGTAGATACAGTAAGAAGACAACCATGCCACTGACCCTCATTTTAACTTGGGTCATTCCTCACAGCACTAAGGTTTAGGGGCCAATTCTTTCCTCCGTTCCAAGGACACAATCGCTATTGACATTAGGTGGGAGTTGCACTGTATAACAGGTGGGCCCTGCAAACTTTATTTTGTAATCCCTTACTCACCTGAACAGCACTGCTGATTGCTGTCGGGCAGCTCAGATGTGTAAGGACTTGACATTGCAAGATGCTGAGTACTCTGGCCCTGATCCAACACAGCATTTAAGCTCATGATTAACTTCAAGCAGAGGAGTACTTTCAACATGTGTTTAAGTGCTGTGCTGGATGAGGGCCATGTGCATTTACAGGATTGGGCTCAAACTTGTACCATACAAACATAAGAATGAAGTGACAATTGAAGGACAGGAGAGATTATCAATGAGGAGGTAAAGGGATAATTGGCATTATCACACTATTTCAAAAGTCTTTGTGAGGACTTTTCATTAAATCCTCATGATTTCTGAATCCAGAAGCACCCTCAAAAGTTTATTTTTAATTTCCGAACTATTTCATTGTTCTCTAATGATACATAACACTCCATCTCTAAAGTCAATAGAATAAACTAGAAACAATAACAGGCAGAATCAAAATAAAGATCCACATTCATTACTCAGAGCCAGATTAATGAAAGAAATTGTGTTTGTAAGATTTAAATAAGTGAATAGAGTCTCTATTTGCTATTATCTGCATAAATAGTTCTAGTTATAATTACTGAATATCTCTGTCTATACAAAGTTGGAACTTACTGTATAAGGCTATTTCAAAACAGTGCATATGCAATGATCTACAAATATACAGTACAAAAGCTCTAATTAATTTTGATTAGACCCTTTCGCTGAAATGCAGACATAGATAATACACAGAAATGCCATCTATTTGATGAACTTCCACAAAAGAATATTACTTAGTGCTTATGCAATGCTGCGTTTCATTTGGAAATCATGAGTTGGGTCTACACTAGCCTTTAGGAGGAAATTTGCACCATTTCATTGTCCATGACATCAATCCACCAATCATAGCAACGGTAGGAGTGTTAGTGTAAACAGACTGCTAGTGTCTTTAATAGTCAGGTACCCCTGCTCTGAGCAGGTCCAGACATACTGTGGTAGCATTACGCTAGCCCACCTGCCATTGCTGTCACTATGCTGATGGGGCAAGAGTGGGAATTTCCAAAAGAAGTTTAGAGTAGGCAAGAGTTCAGAGATCAGTACAAATGTTAATTAGCTATACCTAAAATAGATTTACTCCTTCTCACCTTCTGTTCTTCTCCTGTAACAAGAGAGGTGTGGGCCAAAAGGACCTTGACAATCAGGCACACACATGGCATATTATGGGGTTGAGGGGTGCGTCAGGTAACTTCTCATGGCTCTCTAATTCTCTGCCTGTCCTCAGGAGCTGCTCTAATAATGTGCCGTCAGCCACTTGATTAAACTCAGGGCACCCCTTGCTCTGACCACATATGCTCCACATCCTGATGTTGTTCTGCCTGCTCCTGACACAGGGTTTGTGTCGTCATGGCTCTTTTAGCAAGCAAGCTAGAGTAAGGTTACATCCACAAGAGCTGCAAATGACACTCTCAGTTACAGTGTAGGTGTAGCCTATGAGAGGGAGAATGCACCCAGTCTTTGCACCGCCAACATAAAAGCTGGGTAGAAAATCTACCCCTATTGCCTTTTTGCTAGTTGGTTAGCTATTATTGTCATTCTTGTTTGGTTTAGTTGTGGGTTTTTGTTTTTTGTGTTGTGGTTTTTTTACCCCCTCGTGGGGTTTCAGATTTTTAAAGTGAACATATTGTGATGTAATCCTTTTATATTTAATATAATCACTGACAACTATTCCTCTTGTTTTCATTTGTACCAGCTAAGCTCAGCACTTCCTGTTATAAGTGCTACTGTCAGAGAACAAAGTTCTACAAAGAAAAGGAGGCTGAAAGTAGAACAATAACACCAGCTGCATTGTGCCTTTGGTTGCATTATCCAATAGACCCTTGATGAATGTCTTTAGAACAATGCTGATCCCCCAATATAGATGATATTCTATAACAAGGAAAGAAGAAGAGCTTTGAATCATCAGCTGGTGTAAACGCTTTGCAGAACATCCTTTTCTCCTCTCTACTCTGCCCCCCGCCCACTTTCCCCCGCTTGGTGATGCTGAATAGAGCGGCTGAATCCCCATCGAATAACTTTAGCACACCATTTTGGTCTCTGTAGCAAGGATGGCAGTCGGACCCTTTTAACACTTAACTCAGTGGCTTCTGCAAGACAAGGTGCAGCATAGAAAAGCAGAATCGAGCACTGGGATTTTACAGTGAACTGCGTTGCTTTCAATCTTAAATGCAGTGGGTACTGGAATAAGCTTGTAGGTATAAAAAACCCACACTGCATATTTCAGTCTTTCTGATCAGATAGGTAAGGCCCTACCAATTTCACGGCTGTGAAAAATGTGTCACGGACCATGAAATAAGCCCTTCCCTGCAAAATCTGATCTTCCCTCTTGTTGCTGGGAGTGCCCCAACCAGGGGGCTCCTAGCTGTGAGTCCCTGTTGGGCTGGAGAGGGACAGGACATGTCCTTCCCTTGCATGGCATTTGTGGGGGCGGGGGCAGGAAAGTGGTCAGACCCACTTCCGGGTACCTCTTGGTTTGGGACCCCCATAGTTACAACACCATGAAATTTCAGACGTAAACAGATGCGAACGTGAAATTGGCCAAGTTAAAAACTCTATGGCCGTGAAATTGGTCAAAATGGACTGTGAATTTGGTAGGGCCCTACAGACAGGCACCAGATAAGTGAAAATGACTTAGTGAATGAAAGCACTAGTTGTAGTGAATAAATGAGTTGGTGTCGCAATCCAAACAATGACACTTCCAAGAAAAATTGAAGTAGTCCTCCAGTCAGTCTTTCTGTAAGCCTAATCTCGTGTCACATAGTGACTGTGTGTTGTTTGAAAAGAGAATTGTTCCTGTGATTTGTTAAACTACTCCGCTATATGCAGACATGGAAATATTAAATCTGAGCAAGTATATTAAAAAGATATGCTGATATTCATGCTCCCTTGCCACTGAAATATTCAATCTCTCTGGTCACTCGATTGCAGACCTAAAAGTTGCAATTCTTCAACAATAAAACTTCAAAAACAGACTCCAACGAGAGACTGCTGAATTGGAATTAATTTGCAAACTGGACACCATTACATTAGGCTTGAATAAAGACTGGGAGTGGATGTGTCATTACACAAAGTAAAACTATTTCCCCATGTTTATTTCCTCCCCCCCCCGCCCGCACTGTTCAACCACTGGAAATGGCCCCACCTTGATTATCACAACAAAAGGTTTTTGTTTTTGTTTTTTCTCTCCTGCTAGTAATAGCTCACCTTACCTGATCACTCTCGTTACAGTGTGTATGGTAACACCCATTGTTTCATGTTCTCTGTGTATATAAAATCTCCCCACTGTATTTTCCACTGCATGCATCCGATGAAGTGAGCTGTAGCTCACGAAAGCTTATGCTCAAATTTGTTAGTCTGTAAGGTGCCACAAGTACTCCTTTTGTTTTTGCGGATACAGACTAACACAGCTGCTGCTCTGAAACCTGAAATATTTGTGCACTTTGTATGTGCTGATTTATGATGGGCTGTGAAATAACAAGTTGAGCAGCACCTTATAAGACACATTTATTTGCATCATTCAGATATTATCACACTTTTTATTTCAACCAAATACTTAGGTTCGTAAATATTTTATTCTTAAATAAGAAGAGAAGCATACAATTGTTGAAATGCCTTTAAACCATTAAAGTATACAGATTGTTTAAGGTCCAATTATTTTTCCTAAGTACATGATTATGTCTAACTTAGCACTTGGGATTGTCGCAATATTTCCAGTAATACAAGTAATGGGACCCGTTGGTTATATCAGGACAAAGTTGGTAGTAAGTTCACTATTGATCAATATGACATAAGTGGTGGGACATAAACAAACAATAAAATGCAAACTAATGGCTGTACTAAATACTGTTTAGGACTTTTAAAAAACTTAGAGAAATTCACAGAATTACTGCATTGTGCTCTAGCAGCTAAAAATCTAAATAGCTTAAAAGAACTGTCTGCATTATCTTCAGAAAATGAGGTTGTCTTTAATGTATACAGTCTAACTTTTTATAAATATTTCATAAGATCTAAAGCAATTTTGAATACTGGGAGGCTTAGTCATCTTGAGTCCATCAATTTATAGTCATTGATAGATGAAGGAACTAAAGAACTTCATACAGGTCTAAATCAGTTCTCACTGTACAAAGCAATACTTATGACAATGATTTAGAATTGTGACACTGATGTGTTTATGTATTGTCCCAGGAAAAAAGTATAGGAACACGCACGTGAGAGGTGAGACCTAAATGGATATTAACTCAGTTCTAATACTTTCTGTTCTAGCGGAATGAAAAACCTAACTCTATATTTATTTTGGTTTTACCTCTTTCAGGCCTTTGTAATGCCAATTAACCTAGTACAAGAAATGATATATTCTACTTTCCTAAATAATCCCAAGAGTCAATGTTCTCTCTTTATTCAGAAAACTATCCAAATGTGTTCAGTTTTCAGATCTCTCCTTGTTATAAATATTCCTTTGAGTTTGTTCATTTCAAAATAAGTTCATATATTCAGACTCTATATCATATTCTGTTGCTACATGTTATATTTATTTGATGCCTGTTCTTTTCAGTTTAACTGAAGGAACATCTGGCTTTTTTTATCCACCAGTAGAGGCTCCAAAGTGTACAAAAACCTGCTAGACAAATTTTGTTATGAATTCTGATTTAATAAACGTGCATTCTAGGGATGATTCATGGATTTCATAAATGCATTCAATTATTTTTCAAACAACTCATGTTTCATTTTTGTCAAGAATTTCAATAAATGCCAGCTGCTCAGTTATCATACTGCTGGTAGCCTTTTGTTTAATGAACATACATAATGAACTTGTTCAGTCTTGGCCTATATCAATGTCACCTGTGTACCACTGACAATGTATGTAATATTCGATATGAGGTGCAAATATGGTTTATATCTGCCACTAAGTAGACTGTGGACCCCCCCCGCAACAAAAAAAAAAAGAAAATTCTCGGTAACACTTAAGCCAAAGAGATGGTGCCAAATTCTTCACTGAATCCAGTGGTGAAATTGTATGGATGCCTCAAAGGGCACTGATTAAATGAAGACACAATTTGGACCATTGTTGTCATTTGTCATCTTCAGTAACTTGCACCATGACTTGACTTCTCACATCACTTTCAGTAGATTTTTCTTTAGAGCATTAAACAGGATTTTTTTTTCATGGTTTAAGTGTCCATCTACATTCTTACAATGGCACATAAACAAAGGGAAAGAGAAATACTTAATTCCATCAAGGGATTTAATAAGAAGGTCATGTTAGTGGCCTCTTCATGTTTAATCTCTGAAATAAAGAATATGTATCACAAAAATAAGAGATGCCGAATGGTTCAGAAATACTTTGGACTTATATCTTAGACTTCCCATTTTATTTACGTTGGGAGGAAGTGGATAGTACTAACCACTTGTATATGTGAATTGTATATAAGACTTTGGGACATGGTGGCATGTTTAATGATTTACAGTGGCTTAGTTGATTTAGAACATACTACTCCATTGGGATGGAGCATGGTCCAACAGATAGAAAACTGGCCTGGGAGTCAAGAAGCCTGTGTTCTGTTCTCAGCTCTACCACAGACTTTCTGTATCACCTTGGGCAAGTCATTATACATTTGTCACAGACTGTACTGATCACTTTCATGCTTGCTCATGATTGTTTACTCACAATTGCTGTATCAGTAAGTAAATCATCTCGGCACAAAACACCTCCTTTCTTTTATTCTTCCTTGTCCACTTTTTTATTGACAGTGTAGAGAGTAAATAGACCCTTCCTCAAGGAGTATACAATTTCTATTAGACAGAGAATGGAGATAGGGATATTTATCTGATCCCTATATGTATTGATTACATGTTCCATAATTTCTGGATACATAATATGGTGTGGCGGTGATAGGTTCCATACAAAAAGCCTAAAATAGATAATACAAATATGGTCTCAAGCAGCAGATTGCAAGATCAATGGAGCCATAATTAATATCCCCCAAGATAGATATGTGCTTAAAAGACTAAAAGTGAAAGCAGGGGTGGGGAAGAAAGAGGGAGAGGGGACCACCATTTAGTTAAAATATAGAAAATCACACATTTGGGAGCCAGGAACCTGTGCTGGAGGAAAACCAATGTTTTGCACTGTAGGTAAGTGAGGTCATAATGTGGGCCCTTTTTTTAAACTCACTGGGATGGGCACTTGGTGAATAGCACTGTGTTTACATGGTGAATTTTATATCTCAGCTCTTCATAGGCGGAGGTGTCTGAAACAATGTGAATAACATTTGAAGTACATTTTTTATGCATTGACTTATGTTTAAGTTATGTGAAAGGATAAAAGTGCAGTTTTTATTAAGGTAGGTAAAGAGAAATAATCTGTTCGGCTTTGTTAGATGGTTTGCTAGGTGCGTATGCCATATAATATAGAACACAAATGAGTTTAAGGCTAACTATTACCTACTTTCTTTTTTTGGGTAAGCAGCAGTATTGTAGCTAGCCTGTCAGGTGCTGCTGTGCTGAATGGAATTCGATGTTAGGACTCATCAGGGAGCCTCTTGCACTGTATAATGTGCAGAACAGGAATTTTTCACATCAGCAGTCTATCCATACCAAACACCAAAAAGAGAAAATATTGCTGACTAGAATCTAGCAGGGGCGGGAAAGAAGGAATAGGAAGGAATAAGTATGAAATTGCATATGAAAGTATTTTTGAGGAGTGTAGTGAAGAGATACTGCTGTGATGTAGACTATCCAGGATAAGCATTTCATTTTAGGGGCAAATCACCCTTCACAACTGACACAAATGTTAGAAAGTCTGAAATGGATGGCATGTCTGCTCCCCAACAGAATTACAACTGTGTGAGTTTTCATCCATTACCCCCACATTTTTTGTAATATATGGCACAAAAGATGGGAGAGTAATAAAGCAGATGAAACATTTGAGTATACAAATACCCACTGACGTGGACAGGACAACAAAATGAGGACAGACACATGAAATTAAGTGGCAGGCCACAGCTCTTATTAAACACTGGTGAGGGGTACTACCTGCCCATCTCCCATACCTGCCCATCTCCCATACCAGGCATTTAACTGGTTCCAGTACTGGGGTTATAGGGCTCCTTATCATGTAACCCCTAACTTGGGGTAGGCTCTCTTCAGCCTACGCCCAGGACTCAGCTCTGAGTTTTAGCATCTTCTCCCTGAGGGGACAGAGGGTTCAGAAGGGTGGGAACCTCGGCCTATGAGGGCCACAAGGTCTCATCCTGTCCCATGACCCCAAAGCCCATCACCAAAATCACAGGTCTTTTACTTCTGAGTCCCATTCATTTTATTCTCTTAACCACACTGGAAACCAGCTGCAACCTGCAATGAATAAACAGCTCAACTCAAGTACCTCAGTTAGGTACTAAATGCACTCCTACTTAAGCCACTGTGGCTTGAAGGTGGTGTGTCTTGAAGTAAAAAAATCCCCTGGTCTTCTGCCAATTGGCTAATGGGAGAAGAAATTCCTTCCTGATGTGCGAACAGCTAGACCTGAAGCATCTGTCAGGCTGGATTCCCATTCCTAGTTTGGGGTGGGTAGGGCTGGGCTTCTGGAATGGCACTATAAGAAACTCCACATGGCCCCCGCTCCATGTTAAATGCTGGGAGCTGGGGAATGCTTGCCAGTCAGCACTCTCCTCCCCCAGCTGGCCCCTGGGAGCCAGAGACTCCTGGGGGAAGCAGCTAACTAGTGTCCCTTTAGCAAGTGTCTCCCTCCCTTGCTGCTGGGACTGTTTCCGGTCACTGCTGTCTTCATCAAGTTCCCCCAATTGTTGAGGCAAGTTGCGTATGTGCTATCTAGTAAAATGACCAGATTGTAATCTCAATAAGGAAAGTCAAACTTAAAAAAAAATACACTACTCTATTGTAATGGTCGAATATAGCTATCAATTTATTGTGACCTGTAAAGTTTCAGATCCTTAAAATAAACTACTATAGTATTTCTTAGTATGGGCAGGTATCTATTAAGAATTTATCAAGAAATGGCCCAGTGACCGAACAATTACTCTTTAGCTTTTACATTTGCTGACTTTAAGATATTACTAGTGATATTTAGACTTCTTTCCAGAGTCACAATGGTTGTCTGAACCTTAGCTGAACTATTTGAACCTCCCTGACCAGGCAAAATTGAGTTAAAAAAAATGACAGTTTTGTTTTTGTTTTTTTTCCTCTTCAACTCAGGATGGAAATAGGAAAAGTGAGTTCACATGAAATAATAAAAAGGGAAGGGGAAGGAAAGGAAATGATAATCCGTATATTTTAAAAAAATCTTTAACAGAACTGACTTGAAATTCCTCCAACTATCTGTACTGGTTGAATCAGTCCTAATACATATCCTATGCTTTTATTTATATATAATTCATAAAGCATAGCTAGTTAGAATAGATCATAGTAATATGGGCCATTATCTTGTAATAAGGTCTGTGCAGGGATGCATGTGAACATATCTTGTTGCAGGATCAGGGCCATGGAGTTGAAATGAATTGCAAGGTTTTTTTGGACAACAAATAACTGTCAAATAAGTAAAAAGAAAAGGAGGACTTGTGGCACCTTAGACTAACAAATTTATTTGAGCATAAAATTTGTTAGTCTCTAAGGTGTCACAAGTCCTCCTTTTCCTTTTGCGAATACAGACTAACACGGCTGCTACTCTGAAACCTGTCAAATAAGTAACACTTTTTAAAGGATAGCTGACATTGGTTCTATATGCAATTTATGATTTATTGAAATAAATTTGAGTCCAATATGACAAGAAAAAACTCCCTTCTGTGTGGTATTTTGAATTACATTGAAGTACATTGTGGAGTAGCAGTATGGGTTTGTCTTCTGTAAGATCTGTAACATGCAAGTGAAATGGACGCTGTATATGCCCAAACTTTCAAAAGTGAAGCGCATCAAGCCTATTTATTCAGATTATGATGTGGCAGAACAGTTATGTTCAATTTGTCCAACTCTCCTTAAGAAAACATTATATTGAGTGTCATTTTATCGATATGACAGATATGTGGTTGTTATAGGATTTCATCATGTGCGTCTTCTGAAGTCCTATGCATGTATGTACTGATAACAATCTTGGGATTCCTGCCACAAGAGTTGGCAATCTAGGTGACTGCTCTAAAAGCTTTGGCTTTGGTTTTGAACACTATGGGCCCTATATTAGGTTGGACAGCGTTTGAGCAAACAGACTGGCATTTAGCCGTTAGGCACAGTACCTCTCCTAATTCTGTTGAATTCACAGGTATGTTTAATATAGCTTGCCCTATTGGTTTTAAAATGGTTATAGAAATACGTATTTCTTCTTTTGTGGAAAAAATATTTTACATGTACGGTATGATTCTACCATCTACAGCAGCTATATCAGTTGTATCAAAAAAGTAATATGCTTATGAACTACAATCATATCTAAATGAAATAAAAATTATACCTTAAAACATATGATGTTTTATTGGTATTGATAAATGAACCACAAATGTGTCATACCATAAACTAACTTTGTCTTTCTCGCTTGTAATGAGCTCATTAGTAAAGTATAATAATTAGAAGGAATTGATATTACACTTGTGAAAAACATTCAAATAAATAAGACTGCAATCTTTCAGAATATAGACAGATTTTTCTTTACGTATAATAATCTGTTTGATTCTCACCAACCTATTCCTCATTAACAGATATGCATTAAGTCTGAGAAATGAAAAAATATACTTAAGTGAAATGTTGATAAGGAATTAAACTGGTTGGTGCTAATATGGTAGTTGTACAGAAATAAATCTTAGCTCTTTTAGTAAGCTAATTTTTTCATGTAGGTTACTTTAGTAATGTGGTAAGTATGAAAAATTGATTATCGGGAATAGTATAATCATTTTGGGGAATATAATATAGAGTTTGTGTATTGGCTCTATGCTACTAGGTAATTGCTGCATTCTGGGTAAGAAAAAAAAAAGAAAAGACACTACATTTTTTAGTTAAGCAGCACTTACTAGACAGAATCAATTAAAAATTGACTTCAAGCTCTGTCTTAGACATAGTTTAATTCATGTCTGAGTGCTTTAAAACCCCAGTTTATAAATAATTAAAACACTTAGACATCAGGTATGCCACAACATATCTACCATGATATCCATTTGACAGTTCACAGTTGTATTGACAGGGTCGAATACTTTGAGATGGGTAAATATCAAATGGCCTCCCATCAGTTATGCTGCTATATAATGGAAAAATGAAACTTTGTTAATATAACTTTGTTTATATATGTAAGATAACCTTGGCCAATCACCACTAATTGGCTTGCTTACTGTGAGATGTGATACTGAATCAAGTGCGTCATAGGACATAAAATGTCATCGCTATTACTTTGGGACCATTCACAATTAACATTAATGCTGGCTTGGATTCATCACCTGAAATAACTATAATTATAGGCTGATAGCTGTAATCCTTGCTCGCTGTGCCGTTTTACAATGAGGAAAAATAATATAATTGTCGGAAAGAAAAGAATCCTCATCATATTGTGTCCAGTTCAGAATTTCTGTTAAACAATGAATATCCTAGAACCACAGAAATGTATGGCTGGAAGGGACCTCACGAGGCACCCAGTCCATCTTCCCATGCGCAGGTGGCACCAAGTATACCATCCCTGACGGGTGTCTGCCTAATCTTTTCTTAAAAATCTCCAAGGATGGGAATGACCTCCCTGGGTAACCCATTCCTATACTTACCTATCCTTAGAGTTAAGTAAGCACTGTGGTCTGAAATCTTAGTGTGTAAAGAGACTTCTATTGTCCCCTGTTGGTGAAGTGAGAAGATTGGCCAGAGCTGCTTGAGAACCGCAGATGGAAGGGGCTCCAGTGCAGAGGGAACTCTCTCAGCATATGTTGGAGTGCAAAGGGAATTGATGGACTGGCTCAGGCATCATTTGCATGTTAGGTAATTGACCATTTGGGGCACTTTTTTGTTAAAAGGCAGTTGAATTTTTGAGGTTGGGGGCAATAAATTGCTGTTGACCATTGTTGGGAAATACAAAAGCAAGACACTGACATGGAAGATACCTGGGATCGCCCTGACAGAGGCTGCTGTCAGGCACAGTTGGGTAAAGGAGCCTGGGCAGAGCTAAGAGGGAAAAGAGGTAAATATCTTCTAGGGCCTCTCTGGAGGTGAAGTCTCAGTTAAGCGTCTTTGCTGCCACTGAGTTCACTCTAAAGAGCTGAGCTGAGACTACTGCAAAACAGCAAATAGTGCACAATGGTAGCATCTCTGAGGCAATGGACAGCATAGAGGAGCAGTGACAGAGTGGCAGTGGCTGATGCAGAGCTAGGCAGCCTAGGCTGAAGCCACAGAGAGATCAGCAGCTTACCTAAGGGACTCTGGTGTAGGCCACCCTACCCAGCAATTAAAGCTGAAATTGTCCTGGCTGACCCAGAAGGTAGAGTGCCCACAGCATCCTAGTCAGCATTGGCCAATCAGCATCTTTGGACATCTCCAATGCAGGACAGCTAACTGTGAGTAGGGAGGAGGGAAGCGGCTAGAATGTACCAGCTACTCTTAATTTCCAAGAGTACTGAGGCTGGAACTATTATGTCCCCATGCGGGGTGGGAGTCTTATATCAAATACTTTAATGGATTAATCACTGGTTTTTCCAAATTCATTCTCTTGCCCCCCCTTTCTCCCTCCCCAATAGCATTCTCTTTGTTTTCACTCCTGGATTCAGTGTTTGCCAAGTGGTGAAAGTATTGCCTATCAAGGGTGCCCAGGACAGTATATAGGGCTTCCCAGGTTTCTGGGTGGAGGCTTGAGACAGTGTCTTTAGAAGGACCTCTAGAAAATTGAACTGGTCCCTTTTTGCTGCCAACACCTTCAGAAATGTTAGTTATAAAGGTTTTCCTAATATTTAACCGAAATCTCCCTTGCTGAAAATTAAGCCCATTACTATTTTTCCCACCCTTAGTGGACCTGGGCAACAGTTGATCACTGTTGTTTTCCATAATAGCCCTTAACATATTTGGTCTGAAGACTAGTATGGGGTCTCCTTTCAGTCTTATTTTCTCAAGACTAAACATGCCCTGTTGTTTTTCCCTCATAAATCAGGTTTTCTAAACCTTGTATCGTTGTTGCTGTCCTCTGAATTCTCCCCAATTTGTCCACATCTTCCTTAAAGTGTGGCATCCAAAGTGGACAAGTACTTCAACTGAGGCCTCACCTGGGCCAAGTAGAGTGGATTAATTACCTCCAGTCATGTTACATTGGACACCCCAGAACCTTAGCCTTGTTGGCTCATGTTCAAACTGTGCTCCTCTGTAACCTCCAGATCCTTTTCAGTAGTACCACTACCTACCTACTTTGATTTTTTTTCCTTCCTGATTGTAGTACTTATCTTGCTTCAATTTCATCATGTTGATTCAGACCAATCTCCTATTTACCAAGGTTCTTTTTAGTGCTGATCTTTTCTTCCAAAGTACATGCAACTGCACCCAGCGTCATGTCATCCCACATCTTATTAGTGTACCCTCCACTCCATTATCCAAGTGTTAATGAAAATATTTAATACCAGATCCAGGACAACACCTCCTGGGGGTTCCTATTATATATATCGTCCCAGTTTGTCAATGAACCATTAATCACTACTCTTTGTGTAAGTTGTTTTTTCAAACAGTTGTACACCTACTTTATAGTAATTTCATGACCACATTTGTCGACCATCCTTCTTCAAAGTACTTTGGCAAAAAACTTGGGAGTGTCAGAATAGTGTAAAACAGGTTTTCCAGATACCTTTTATTCCAAAAACTATACTTCGGGGAATGATTTAAAAAAAGAGGGGTGTGTGTGTGTGTGTGTGTGAGAGAGAGATATTAAGGACGAGTTCATGCATGGATATGGGGAGGAGTGTGCAAGAGTAGGCAATAAATCAGGAGAGATTAACATTAAAATGAGTTCTGGGAAAGGTACTAAATATATAATATAAAAACATTGATGTCATATAGTTCCACATTTGACCATCTCAGGTTGGCTATGTTAACCCCTAGAAGAATGGTGGTGGTGGTGTAAACAAAGTTCATTATATCGTCTACTACTTTCCCTCTACTCATAAAATCATAGAGATTAGACCTATCAGGTCACTAGGTCCCCCCCAAACCATTGTGGGATTGCTTTCTATGGTATCTTCTCAAGAGCTAGGTTCCATTTAGTTTTCAGTTGGTGGCCCATCTCCATGCTCATCCAGGACAGTAAGATGCTCCTGTGAGGTGGAGTTGGGGATTGGGTAGAGCCTTCACTCTGTCCCCACAGCACTCTGAGTAGAGCAGCTGTGCTGGCACACTGGTGTATGTATGCTGTGTCAGGTGTAGGAATGGCATAGGATGTCTCTCCCTGGAGCAGAGGGATACCAAGAGTCAAATTGTGATTCTAGGTCACATCCTGCTTCCTGGGCTGCTCTTGGCATGTCGTAGTGCATGGAACACTTGTGGCAAACACTTCCTTACATGGAATTTGGGCAAAGCCACAACTGAGCTCACAATTAGGATGTTTTTCTCCAATATGTAGCATAAAGTTACCTTTTCTTTATTTCATTCCATTACTCCTACTTTTCCTTCCATTTCCCTTCTGCTTCTATTTGCAGGCCAAGTACATTTCATGAAAAATACCATTCTCAATCAGAATATGTGCAAGTACAAGGAAAAAATATTTCAGTTTACAAAAGAGGAATAAGGGAATGATTCCATAAACAGCAACTGTAACACCATCACTACCACAAACTGTTAGTGCTCCATTTATGAGAGCAATTAAGCATATGGATAGCTTAGCTTTTGTCATCAGCCCAGAATGGGACAGCACTATCAAGGCAGATTCAGTCTAAATCTATAACGGTAAAATTGGTCTAAGATGTAACCCTTTAATATGCTTGGAAATGAGAAGTTGTCTGAGTGTTGCTAGGTTTGGTAACGTTTGCTAATGAATGAATGCTGGTTAGTGCTGTTAGTAGAATTATCACTGACTAATAGACCTGCTCTATGAAAGACAGTAAATGCCTCAAATTTTATGAAAAATAATCTAGGGGTGGGGGGAAGGCAGCACTATACTTCTGATTGAAGTACCCCTTGGAGGATGAAGCAGAAAAGGAAGGGAATAATTATGTTTACATGATTGGAACAAATTCTTCATCAGCTGCATACACGGTAAATGTTGAATGGACGGATTCCACTAAAAATATCAAGTGCATAAAATTAATAAATGTACGGTATTAATGGAAATCAGCGTTTGGTCCCTAACAAGAATTCTGTCCTTCTTTATTCCAATACAACCAATTTGGGTTGTTAAATACCGATAGCTCACATGAATTTTTAAAAAGAAAGCGTTGTCTTTGAGGAAAGGCATAACACAACATCTTCAGTATGCTAACGGTTAGTAATTTGTATCTTAAGGTATAAGTAAGTAAATAGAAACCCTTTTCCACTCATTAACTGATTTCTTAACTCACTTTTTTTAGTTAAAGGTCTTGTGCTTTTGAATGCTAGTACCTCATCTTGGCACTGTTGTTGGAAAAAGGCCAGGATCACCTTGAATTAGCATGTTTAATTATCATATTTCTGTTTACTCCATGCTCCTCTTGCTATAATCATATTTAGCAACTTTAGTAAGTGAGGATCAGATTGTGTCAGAGAACATCTATGGGGGTGGATCCTATAAAAATTTGCTGCTGGCTGGAGTAGAAAAGTAGTATAATCAGCAATAAGATTGTCAAACACTGGCATATCCATAGAATCATGGGTTCAGTGAGTATTCTGTTATGATCACCATCCTTTGCAATAAATCTAGGGCATAATGCCTTTCAGGAGCAGTATTTTCCAGTCAGCAGCATTGAAGTGTTGCATATAAACAGATAATTTTGTGTTTGTTTGGTGCTCTACCCCTAGATTTTCAGATCTGTAAAGGCCAATGTTCAGTATAATAGTTAATAAATTCTCTGGTTGGTAGCCAAATTTGTTCAATTATCTCAATTACTCTTCAGCTAATTTTATTTTTTCTTGCCATTGATCCACATCTCATTTGAATAAAAAATCATTCTGCTCAAATTCACTGCTCTCCCAGATACATATTTGAGAGCAGCAATGGACACATTTTATATCAATATGAATCAGAACCATAGAGAAGCCAACTGGATAGCAAAAAAACAAAACCAAAAACCACATCAGTTGTTCATTAGATGACCAGATAATTTGTCAGAGGAATTCAGTAGATGTGACCAGAATAGAAAGTCAACATTTAATAAAAAAACAGCCTGTTTCAGTACTCCCCTTCCTGATTTTCATAGCATGATCACAAGAATCTATAAGATAATGAAACGCTTCTGGTTTCAACTAGCTTAATAATGATGGAATCAACACTGCCATCATATTCAGGCAATGGTGAACTAGTTGAAATGGTGTATCAGTGCTTTTAACCACAGTGCACAGAATACTAGTAAGAACATAACAAACATATTTAATCATAGTTATAGGCCAGGTCTTCTTCTTTTTCTTCTTCTTTTCTTCTTCTTCTTTTATATTTACATGTCAGAAGTGACTTTGGTCTCTAAATTTGTACAGGTGGAATGTCTCTGTTTTTACTATCAGCTTTTTTTTTTAGTAGTTTGTTCACTTGCTCAAATTCTGTTTTCAGACTTTGTTTTCAGACTTGTCCAGTGTTTTGAACTTCTGAGTCATCAGCTATAACAGAGTCAAGAACTCAGCTTTGTCCGTGCAATGAATTAAGATGATTCATGGAAGCAAGGTGTTAATATTTTGTCTGCACAGTGGAAGAATCATTGGGAATCTAGCTCAGTTGATATGAAAATGGATGCATTCAAAGACCGTTTTCATTTGCTGCAATTTGTAACTAATTAATTATATATATAAAATCATATAATTATGTAACTAATGCGTGGGCAATAGATTAGATTTGAGTTGTAGGTTTAAGTGGTAAATTACAAATAGGATTACACCACAAGGAGATGGGACTAATAAATAGTAATAGGACTAATAATAAATCACTGATGAGTGTGTATTAGATATCTAAGTAAAATAAGGCTGTAATACAAGGTCTACAGGCTTGGGGATGATGTCCCCATAAGATATGTAGTTTGGCCATAAAAGGCCTCCGGCCTGAACAAGATTGGCATGACTAGTTGACGAGAGAGAATCTTGTACCAGTAAAGTGTAAGATCACAGTAAAAGATATGTTAAGTGCTGATGTTCTGCAAACTGTGCAACAATAGACTGGAAAATATGCTGCAATGTACCAGTTCATACCACAGAATGCCTGATAGTAATATTTTGGGGGATTCTGTAATAACCTCAAATTGCTCTGGTAACTCATTAACATAGATGCTATTGAGAATATGGAAAACTAGGGCAGCCTATGAGAAATGGGGCACCCTAAAATTCATGGGGCGTGCAAGTGCAATTAAGGAAAAAGGGGTTAACACCCCTATGCGTATATGTGAACCTTAGTAGGCATAAGTGTAACACTGGATAAAAGGTGCTGGCCAGCCTGGGTGCTGGGGAGAATGCATGGGAACATGCCAGGATGACAACCATGGATGATGATGATGATGACGACCGAGATAATGACTAACACTCGAGTCCCTCAGCAGTAGATATGAAATGTGAGTTGTAAGGTGATACCAATCATAGGACTAACCACTTTGTGCTCTTTCTCTCTCTGCTATTGTATTTTACTGTTTGTGGGGTTGTTTATCTGCATAGTAAATGTGTAAATTAAGTGACCTGTGATAAATTGCAACTGTTTCTCTTGTGCTTCTAGGGTCTTTCATTTTCAAGACACTGATGATGATAATCCTGAGGCTTGTAGCCCACAGGAGATTGAACCTTTGTTGACCACTGCAGTCTAAAAGATTATCAAGAATCAATACACCAGTTCATCAGTAAGACTACAGACTGGCAATGTTTTCTTGCCTGAACTTTGCTAAAGGCTTGTCTATGCATGGAGTTATTGCATATATATGTACGTGGGTGTGTTATTAATATTTCATGGATTAAGTTAAACAGGAACGAGACATTCTTACTGTGTCCACACGTGGAGTTATTCAGGAATAGCCATTGTGCTTTAAATTCATACCCTACCTCAATTCAAATTAAGTTTGATGTGTAGACAATTCTGAAAGAAATCCCTTTACTCCCCAAATCCTATTATCTAGTTCACAAAGCTATAGTCAGTTGTTTGTTCATTCATTCTAAAATAATTTAATTCAGAAAATAATTCATTCGCCATTCATAAGGACTGAGAGTTGAAATATTGAGAACTTTTTTTAAAAAAAAGAAACCACTAGCATTGCTCTTTCCCCAAACATAGGCATTATGGTTTTTTGCATTTCATAGGAAATCTGTAAGCTGGTGAGCCCAGTCCTATGGTCTATAGTCCAAGAACCAGATTTTCAAACTCAGGTCTTATTTAGGAAAGTGGCCAGATCTTCAAAAGTGTTCAGCCGTTCCCACTGTTCTCAGTAGCAAGTGTTAGGTGCTGAGCATTTCATTTAGGCTCATAATGGGAGGTAATATTTTTGAAAATCTAGCTATGTTTTTAGGGGCCTAACTGGCAGCTGTAGGTTGCTGAGCTTTTGACAATTTTGGCTACAGTATCAGGTATAGCAATGACTACCTGGGAGAGGTTGCTACTATAACTGAGGTAGTTGAAGTGCTACAATCTCCCTAGAGTGGATGCAACTATACCAGTATCAAGGTGCCTTGTACTGGTATAGCTTAGTCTTGCAAGAGGAGGGGACTAAGGCCTGGTCTAGGTAGACTGACGTAAGTCACCTTGCATCGACCTAGCTGTGCATGTGTCTACACTTAAATCTGTCTCCCACTGATGTAAGCGCCCTGTTACACTGACTTAGTAACACCACCTCCCCAGGCTGCAGCGTTGAGCCATGATTGATGTATTGAGGTTGATGAAGTGAGAGTGTAGACACAGATCCTAACAGTCCTCCAGCAGCTGTCCTGTAATGCCCACAGCTGTGACCAGAGCGGTCCATGTTGAACAATGCTGCTCAGGCTTCATGGAGACTGGAAGGCACCACTCCCCTTTAAAGCCCTGCACATTTTAAAAATGCCGTTTCCTGATTTGTCCAGCTTGCTGAGCACGCCTAGCAATTTGCCATTTTTGTGCCCAGCTGAGCATGCCAGCTACATGCTCCAGACATGCTCTGGCTTAGACTAGACAGGAGATATTGGATCCTCTGGGCCTGTGGGGAGAAGAGGCTCTGAAGGCCCAGCCATGGACCTGCTGTAGAAACATAGCCATCTACAAGCAGATTGCATGGGGTGGATGCAGGAACAGGGGCATGACAGGGACCAGCAGCAGTGCTACATGAAAGTGAAGGAACTACATGCATCAAGTGTATCAGAAGGCCAGGGAGGCAAACAGTCCATCTGGTGCCAAGCTGCAGACCTGCTGCTTTTATAAAGAGCTGCATACCATGCTTCATGGAGACCGTGGATACATCTCTGATCGAGTCACAAGCCCCTGGTTTGAAGGGGGAAGGAGAAGGAGGAGAAAGTGGAGGAAGAGGAGGATGGGAGACATGTGAGGGGGTCTAGCTACGCCACAAACCAGGACCTGTATGAGACTCCACCGCAGTCCAGTCAGTCCTGGCAACCAGGCATGGGTGAGCCCAATGCAGGGGAAGGAACTTTGGGTGAGTATGTAATTGCATTCCCATTACAATGATGTATTGACGATGTCCCCGACTTAACAGGACACAGCTACTGACTTTTCATTTAATTACTTACTAGACGAGCAGGGGGTACAACAAAGAGGTACAGTTATCTGCTTTTCATTCCCCTGTAGAGTTAGGTGAGGGGAGGGCCATGTGGAGCAGTTTGTTCATATACACAGTGATGTCCCTTGAATCCTCCTGGCATCTAGGGATGGCAGCCTTATTTCTCCCTCCACAGTAGGACATTGCTCCATGCCAGTTGACAAAAACTTCAGCAGGCACTATTGCAGTAAACAGGCTAGCAACATATAGGCCTGGGCAGCTTCAGGATGCCAGCAGCAGCTGTGCCCTGGTTAATCTTAGGAGTGAGGTACCAGCTAACATTGCCACGACCTGTGGAAGATGATGCCAATATTCAGTGTCATTGCCCTATATTCATAGTGTCATGCAACCAAGAAATTCCCTCCTCATTTTCCTCACTCTCCACTAGGGCTGGCACTGTGAGAGGTGCCATGCACAAGCACTTCAAAGCAGAAGTGTCACTAAGCATGTCTTGCTTAAAACTTTAGGGGAGCAAGTGAAGGGAGTTCTGAATCTTACCTCTCACTTTCTGTTGTGACTGTACTGATGGGTAAGTCTGTGTTTTATCTGTAGCTGCTGCAGTAGCAGCCTTAAGGGGTTCCCCCTCCACACCTAAGTAATGCCCGAGCCACATAAGGAGAAGAAAGAAGAGGACTTGGGATGACATGTTCAATGAGATCCTGCAAGCCAGTGTTGCATCAAATCATGAACAAAGAACTTGGAGGGTGAACACTGTAGACAGTCTGGAGAAGGAAAGAGAAGACAGGAGAGAGGCCCATTAGTCCCAGCAGGAAAAGAAGAGGGAGATGCCCCAGGACATAATGGGGCTTCTCCAGCAGCAAACACAGATACTGTAGACGCTTGTGGACATATAAGCTCAACAGGCCTGGGCTCAACCTCCTTTTCAGTCCACGGAGAACTCCATTACATCACTGCCCTACACCTTCCCTCAACATTCCATGTGGCATCTGAGGAACAGTAAGGACAAGCACAGTTTCACATACACTGACCTGTGAAAGCCATGTAGGTAAAGCTGTATGTGTAGGTAAAATGGACGTGATTGTTCTTTCACTTTAAGTTCTTAATTTATTAAGTTCTGAAAGCACTGACTGACTTGTTACTGTACAGTGTGACACAATATAGTAATCCTAAATGTATAGCAAGCACCACAAAATTGCACACATGGGGCGAGGGGAGGGGTGGCTCAGTGGTTTGAGCATTGGCCTGCTAAACCCAGGGTTGTGAGTTCAATCCTTGAGGGGGCCATTTAGGGATCTGGGGCAAAAATTGGGGATTGGTCCTGCTTTGAGCAGGGGGTTGGACTCAATGACCTTCTGAGGTCCCTTCCAACCCTGATATTCTATGATTGATTCTATGATTCATAGATATACACCAAGCACCACACAATTCCTAACAGATCCCAACACAGCAAGGCCAGGTAGAGCAGAGGACGCCACAATACATTATTGTGGCTCACTGTTAAAGTGCTCTTTCAAAGCCTTCCTGAGTTCATAGAATCATAGAATATCAGGGTTGGAAGGGACCTCAAGAGGTCATATAATCCAACCCCCTGCTCAAAGCAGGACCGATACCCGACTAAATCATCCCAGCCAGGGCTTTGTCAAGCCTGACCTTAAAAACTTCTAGGAAAGGAGATTCTACCACCTCCCTAGGTAACGCTTTCCAGTGTTTCACCACCCTCACAGTGAAAAAGTTTTTCCTAATATCCAACCTAAATCTCCCCCACTGCAACTTGAGACCATTACTCCTTGTTCTGTCATCTACCACTGAGAACAGTCTAGAGCCATCCTCTTTGGAACCCCCTTTCAGGTAGTTGAAAGCAGCTATCAAATCCCCCCTCATTCTTCTCTTCTGAAGACTAAACATCCCCAGTTCCCTCAGCCTCTCCTCATAAGTCATGTGTTTCAGTCCCCTAATCATTTTTGTTGCCCTCCACTGGACTCTTTCCAGTTATGTAGCTCTGAGTTAAGCTCTTCTAATCGCCCATGCATCTGGGTTTTCAAACTCAGCAGACAGCCACTCTCCCTTTGCCCTCCACCCTGGCAGCTGCTTTCCCCCCTTAACTTCACAGATATTATGCAGGACACAGCAGGCAGCTATAACCATTGGATGTTTTTTTTCACTGAGATCTAATCTTATGAGTAAACAACACCAGTCTCCCTTCAATCTACCAAAAGCACATTCAAGTGTCATTCTCCACCTGCTGAGCCGGTAGTTGAATCTTTCCTTTGTGCTGCTGAAGTGGCTGGTGTACAGCTTCGTGAGTCAAGGGAGTAGTCTGGGTGCCCCAGGATCACTATTAGCATATCAATATTGCCTATGGTAATTCATCAGTCAGGAAAGAAAGTCCCTGCTTTCTGAACAGTCCTGTGTTCTTAAATAAGTGAACATCATGATGTTGGTGAAGCAGCCCTCGTGATCCACCAATGCTTGCAGAACCATAGAAAAGTAGCCCTTTCTGTTGAGGTACTCTGTGCCAAAGTGGTCTGGTGCCAAAATAGAGAGATGCGTGACATCTATTGCTCCACCACAGTTCGGATGCAAATCCATCCATTATGTCCTGCACATTGCTTAGATACAGTCCTGCATAGCAGGAGACAATTAATGGACCTGCACACTTAAATGACAACAGCCCCCACAGTGGATTTTACAACCCCAAAATGATTTCCCACTGACAGCATTGCCAGTTTCTACAGTGTGATCACCGCTCACTTCTCCACTGTCGGAGCAGTTCTCATTTTGGTGTCCATGTGCTGGAGGGCTGGGGTGAGCATGGTACACAGATCCAGAAATGTGGCCTTGCACGTCCAAAAGCTCTGCAGCTGCTGCTCATCCCAAGCCTGTGTTACAATGCAATGCCGTCGGTCATTGTTTTTTGTCTTGGGCCCAGAAGCAGCACTCCGCCATCTGCAGCTGCTCCTTGAATACTACCGACATCCTTGAATTGGTTTTCACTATGTCCCACACCCAATACGTCCTCCAAGAAATCATTGTGTTCCCCACTGATTGGGTTCCTCTTACAACTCTGCAAATTCTGGAGGATTGTGCATCCTGTGTTTGCAACACTTATGACAATAGCACAGAGCTGTGTAGGCTGTATCCTTCTGTCAGAGAGGGTAACAAGCAAGGAGGGGAAGGTGGGTTTGTGGGATTTTTTTAAAAAAGCGGAAAATTGTGGGGTGTAGATGACATCATGGGATGGAAACAGTTGCATGTTGGGAAGTTGACCTTCTCTTCCCAGTCACCCGTGTGTGACTCATTTCTGCCCCACTCTGCACTGGCATAATTTCCCAAAAGACAATGCACTATAAACAGTGGCAGGCTGAACACTGGGATAGCTACACATCGTGCACCACACCGTACGTTGACACAAGCATTTCTGGTGTGTACATGCTGTGCCGACCCAAGGAGCTAACTATGTGTGCACACAAGCAATATACTAACTGCAGAGGCCTTATATGGATGTAACTTGTCAACCAAAGTTTGTAGTGTAGACATGGCCTAAGCACACTTGTACTAGTATAACTGCATCCACATTAGAGGGTTGTACTGATGTTAACTATGTTGGTTAAAAAATCATACCCCATATTTATGCCAGGACAAAAACTGTGTAGTCCAAGCCTTAGTGTGCCAAACACCTACCTTAGCTATTGCAAAGCTCGCAATAATTCTAGTTGTATATGTGGTCATCCTTTTCTGAAGTATGACTTCCTGAAATGCATCATTTCCTTTTCCCTGGATGAATTACACGAGTGCCTTAAAATTACCCTTCTTACCCATTGTAAGGATCATTAATATTTCTCATTTAAATTTTATTCATTTTTTTTAGTTTTCTAATTCTTCTATCCACTTGCATGGTCTATAGTTTTATTCCTCACCCTTTAGAACTTCTACAAAAGTAAACCTGAGGAACTAGACCAAAAAATTAGGATAATGGTGCTAACTTTAAAGGGTTTGGGCATAATTCTAGGTCTTAGTTTAGTTTCTCTATATTTATTCTGGGGTAACTGTGTGTGGAATATTTCTCCCTTCTCCCCACTTTCTCCCCTCCTCCCCTCGTTCTCTTCTTTGACTGGGCTCCTTCTTTCCTTCCTTCACTCTTGAGGTAGTGGGTTTGCTGATCACACACAACCAGATTGATACCCTTCCTCTCATTGAATGGTCTCACTCTGCAAGCAGCCCTAGTCACTTCACTGGGACTATTTGTGGAATCAGGTGCTACTCAGAGTGAGTGAAGGTGGCAGCAGGGCCGGCTCTAGGTGTTTTGCTGAGCCAAGCAAAACATTTGCCACCCCAAGCTCTGAGAGAGCAACTGCCCAAGCCAAAAAAAAAAAAAAAGATGGCCAGAATGCTGCCCCAAGCACGTGCTTGCTTTGCTGGTGCCTAGAGCCAGTCCTGGGTGGCAGAACCTGCTCATTAGATAGAATTTAAATGGAGATCAAATGAGCAAAAATAGAAGGCTGCCTTTTCCCCTCTCATGTTTGTTATCTAGCTCAGTGGTTCTCAAAGCCGGTCCGCCGCTTGTTCAGGGAAAGCCCCTGGCGGGCTGGACCAGTTTGTTTACCTGCCGCATCCTTGGGTTCGGCCGATCATGGGTCCCACTGGCCGCGGTTCGCCGCTCCAGGCCAATGGGGGCTGCGGGAAGGGCGGCCAGCACGTCCCTTGGCCCACGCCGCTTCCCACAGCCCCCATTGGCCTAGAGCGGCGAACCGTGGCCAGTGGGAGCCGCAATCGGCCGAACCTGCGGACGTGGCAGGTAAACAAACCGGTTTGGCCCACCAGGGGCTTTCCCTGAACAAGCAGCAGACTGGCTTTGAGAACCACTGATCTACCTGACCTGAGCCTAAATGGGACTTTTCACCTACCCATGAAACTGATGAAAAGTGAAATGTCACCATTTTATGTCTGAACGTTTTTACACACCTCCGCTGTGGGGAATTTTTCTAATGTTTTTTGCATTAACACTTATGACAGGAGCTCTGCTTCCAGCAGCTTCAACTGGCTGAATTAATAATAAAAAATAATTTTAAAAAATATAATCCGCCCCTCACCCCACCAGCTGAACGTTCCATACCCAGGATGCAGATGATGTATACAAACACATAATGGTGGGCATAAAGTTTGAGGTTGAATCTCTTGATCTAAAATTTTTGATAAATATCTGAAGATTTATTTATTAAGGGCAAAAGTATAATCACACACATGGTGTGTGCCCATATGCTAGCAGTAATGATTCATTACCTTTGATGAAAGGAGTACTACCAATATAAATTGGCAGTTGATAATTTGACATATGCAGACAGGCAATACATATGTAGAGTGTGGATTTTTTGCATGATACCAGATAAATAAGAGTAAGTGTAAATAACTTGGTAATTGTACTGTTATCACAAAACAATGAATTTAGAATAACAACTTGTCTACCTCAGATAATTAGCTTATCAAACTCTGTAGAAAAAGTATGCTTAATTACAAGGCTTAGTGTCTCAGTTGACAGTAGATCGAGCATGAATCAAGGGTGCTGTCTAGGATTACAGTTGGACCGCTGGGGCCTAAATTCTCAGTTGTAGTAGTGTAGTGTAATTCATAGTGTAGCTCCATAGAAATCACTGGAAGGTACATAAGTTTACACCATCTGACTCTGGGATCCTATTTCCCACCCTCATTATTTCTTCACAGAGCAGTAAACTTGGGTGATTGGCACCTGAGTTAGCTTAGCTCCAGTGTGATCAGCCACACTGGATAGCCCGACCCAAGTAACTGTGTTCTCACTGGTGCTGCACTCACCTGTCTGTTTCTAGGACTTCTGGGGGTATATCCTATGGTTCTTTGTGCTTTGGTAAGCTGAGCTGCTCTCTGTTTCTATCCCAGTGAATTGTAGGAGAACTTGTTTGCTCTTGTGATCACAAGGTGGTTTTGTTGGAAGGCATTGGAGGACTATCTGCACTCAAGTGATTTAGCTTGCATCCTCACTGCAAACTGGATGGGTTACTAGCCCAAGTGAAAGCAGCATTCAAGCGCTTGCCTAGACCTCCACCTGGGCCAGGGTTTAAAGCACTACCAAACTCAGGTGAGAGGGTTTTGTATGTAGATGGGAGGGGGACAACACCATAGTAAGAGCATAAGTTAACTCTTCAGGGAAGACATATATTCTATTGGTGACTTATATGATGTAGGTCAAATCACTTGACCTCTCTGTGCTTCAGTTCCCCTAGGGTAGCATATGGATCTAAAGGGCTTTCAGATCATCTCATGAATGGAGGGGTTCTAGTACATCAACATATTTGTTGTTGACGTTTTTTAAAAATAAATCCCTTTGCAGTAATACTGCTGCAGAGATTTTGAATGTGTTCAGTCCAAACTTTGTTCTAAAAGATAAAGAAGACTTGCTTTTTAAATGTAGTCCCTAGATGAAGATCACAGCTTAATGGGGCAGAGGGAGTCAGAAATAAATTAGGACAATAGCAGATTACAGCACCCCAAAGAAGTACACCTTTTGTGAACATCTCCCAGTGGAGAGATGAAAATCAATCTCAGTTCATGTATTCCCAATCAACTTCTGCCAACCTCAACCCCCGAACAGAACTTAAAACAAGGAAATGTATAATCATGCTCACCTTTCTGATTCACATTGTAGGGAATGGAGACAGTTTATAATTCCATCTAAAGCACAGTTCAGGTCCTTTCTCATTGTATACATCTTTTCATTTTCTAATAAATTAGGAGGTTAACTGGCTTTTCATCTTTGCCTTTATCATTCAAATAAGTTTTCATTTTTATAGAAACTAGCAATCAGATTCCACCAAGGGAAAGTCAGTATCTCATCTGCTTTCTATATCTCCTATATAGTCATGCATGGCTTTCTTCTGTTCAAGGAATTAGTCAAGCATATAATAAGTAAAGCTAACAATTTAAAACTTTTTTTTCTTTAAATGATATATTGTCAGATTGGGGACAGCTCATTCTGGATTTCTTTCATCTTGCCAATGTCTAAAGCCTCCCTCAGGTCTAAAGTCCATATCTAGTAAACATTTTAGTGTTACTTTTCACATAATATTTTTATTTGTAAAGCACCTCCCCCCGCATGCACACAAATGCCCAGGGTGCTGAACAACAATCACAAAAACAATTTCTCATTGTGTAAGAAAAACCCCAGCTTTGACAAAATTACAAACAAGGGGGGTTGGGAAAACAAAAAGACTAAAACAATGAGCCAGATTTAAGGAAGGAGTGAATTGGAACGTATGAAGGGAGACTATGCCAGGCTGGGGAAGATGCTTAAGGAAATCGAGGCTCAGGTGATCTTCAGTGGGATTCTGCCTGTTCCGAGAGAAGGGCAACAAAGGTGTGACAAGATTATGATGATCAACAGATGGCTCAGGCAGTGGTGCTATAAGGGCTTTGGGACGTATGGCCACGGGGAAGCATTCATGGACAGAGAACTGTTTGCTCAGGATGGACTTCACCTGAGTAGGGAGGGAAATAGACTTCTAGGATGAAGGCTGGCACAACTGATTAAGAGAGCTTTAAACTAGGAATTTGGGGGAGATGGTTGGGAGATGTCCAGGTAATCTCCACACCAGATTTTAACATTGAGAGGGAAGAATACAAAGTAAGAAAGGATACAGCCGAGGGTAGGAGAATGGACGTAAGGAGGAAGGGTAGTGTAGATACCAGTCTAATAGGTGATACTGGTGGTAGAATGTCTGTGCTCAATCGGGTAAAGAATGTGAGCAAAGCCAAACAGCAAAAATTAAGATTTTATACACTAATGCGAGGAGCCTAGGTAAGAAAATGGAGGAACTAGAGCTACTGGTGCAGGAAGTGAAACCAGATATTATAGGGATAACAGAAACATGGTGGAATAGTAGTGATGACTGGAGTACAGTTATTGAAAGGTATGTGCTGTTTAGGAAAGACTGAAATAAAGGCAAAGGTGATAGCGTAGCATTGTATATCAATGATGAGGTAGACTGTAAAGAAATAAGAAGTGATGGAATGGATAAGATAGAGTCCGTCTGGGCAAAAATTACATTGGTGAAGAAAGCTACTAGAGCCTCCCCTGGGACAGTGCTTGGGGTGTGCTGTAGACCACCGGGATCCGATTTGGATATGGATAGAGACCTCTTTAATGTTTTTAATGAAGTAAATACTAATGGGAATTGTGTGATCATGGGAGACTTTAACTTCCCAGATATAGACTGAAGGATAAGTGCTAGTAATAATAATAGGGCTCAGATTTTCCTGGATGTGATAGCTGATGGATTTCTTCACCAAGTAGTTGCTGAACCAACAAGAGGGAATGCCATTTTAGATTTGGTTTTGGTGAGTAGTGAGGACCTCATAGAAGAAATGGTTGTAGGGGACAACCTTGGTTCGAGCGATCATGAGCTAATTCAGTTCAGACTAAATGGAAGGATAAACAAAAATAGATCTGCGATGAGGTTTTTTGATTTCAAAAGGGCTAACTTTAAAAAATTAAGGAAATGAGTTAGGGAAGTGGATTGGACTGAAGAACTCATGGATCTAAAGGCGGAGGAGGTCTGGAATTACTTCAAGTCAAAGTTGCAGAAACTATCAGAAGCCTGCATCCCAAGAAAGGGGAAAAAAATCATAGGCAGGAGTTGTAGACCAAGCCAGATAAGCAAGCATCTCAGAGAGGTGATTAAGAAAAAGCAGAAATCCTACAAGGAGTGGAAGATGGGAGGGATTAGTAAGGAAAGCTACCTTATTGAGGTCAGAACATGTAGGGATAAAGTGAGAAAGGCCAAAAGCCATGGAGAGTTGGACCTTCCAAAGGGAATTAAAACCAATAGTTAAAGGTTCTATAGCCATATAAATAAGAAGAAAACAAAGAAAGAAGAAGTGGGACCTCTAAACAGTGAGGATGGAGTGGAGGTTAAGGATAATCTAGGCATGGCCCAATATCTAAACAAATACTTTGCCTCAGTCTTTAATGAGGAGTTTAGGGATAATGGTAGGATGACAAATGGGAATGAGGATATGGAGGTAGATATTACCACATCTGAGGTAGAAACCAAATTCTAACAGCTTAATGGGACTAAATCGGGGGGCACAGATCATCCTCATCCAGGAATATTAAAGGAACTGGAACATGAAATTGCAAGGCCATTTGCAAGAATTTTTAATGAATCTGTAAACTCAGGGGTTGTACCGTATGACTGGAGAATTTCTAACATAGTTCGTATTTTTAAGAAAGGGGGAAAAAAGTGGTCCGGGTAACTACAGGCCTGTTAGTTTCACATCTGTAGTATGCAAGGTCTTGGAAAATTTTTTGAAGAAGAAAGTTAAGGACGTTTGAGGTCAATGGTAATTGGGACAAAATACAACATGGTTTTACAAAAGGTAGATTATGCCAAACCAACCTGATCTCCTTCTTTGAGAAGGTAACAGATTTTTTTTTTTTTTAGACAAAGGAAACCCAGTGGATTGATTTCAGTAAGGCATCTGATACAGTTCCACATGGGGCATTATTAGCTAAATTGGAAAAGATGGGGATCAACATGAAAATTGACAGGTGGATAAGGAACTGGTTAAAGGGGAGATTACGACGGGTCACACTGAAAGGTGAACTGTCAGACTGGAAGGAGGTTACTAGTGGAGTTACTCAGGGATCGGTTTTGGGACCAATCTTATTTAATCTTTTTATTACTGATCTTGGCACAAAAAGTGGGAGTGTGCTAATAAAGTTTGTGGATGACACAAAACTGGGAGGTATTGCCAATACAGAGAAGGACTGGGATATCATACAGGAAGATCTGGATGACCTTGTAAACTGAAGTAATAGTAATAGGATGAAATTTAATAGTGAAAAGTGCAAGGGGATTAATAACAAAAAAAAATTTGTTATAAGTGGGGACACATCACTTGGAAGTAACAGAGGAGAAGAAGGACCTTGGAATATTGGTTGATCACAGGATGACTGAGCTGCCAATGTGATATGGCCGTGAAAAAAGCTAATGCGGTCTTGGGATGCATCGGGCGAGGTATTTCCAGTAGAGATAAGGAGGTGTTAGTATCATTATACAAGGCACTGGTGAGACCTCATCTGGAATATTGTGTGCAGTTTTGGTCTCCCATGTTTAAGAAAGATGAATTCAAACTGGAACAGGTGCAGAGAAGGGCTACAACGATGATCTGAGGAATGGAAAACCTGTCTTATGAAAGGAGACTCAAAGAGCTTGGCTTGTTTAGCCTAACCAAAAGAAGGCTGAGGGGAGATATGATTGCTCTCTATAAATATATTGGAGGGATAAATACCAGGGAGGGAGAGGAATTATTTAAGCTCAGCACCAATGTGGACACAAGAACAAATGGATATAAACTGGCCACCAGGAAGTTTAGACTTGAAATTAGACAAAGGTTTCTAAACATCAGAGGAGTGAAGCTCTGGAGCAGAGAGGGCAAAAGATATATCTGGCTTCAAGACTAAGCTTGATAAGTTTATGGAGGGGATAGTCTGATGGGATAGCCTAATTTTGGCAATTAATTGATCTTTGACTATTAGTGGTAAATATGCCCAATGGCCTGTGATGGGATGTTAGATGGGGTGAGATCTGAGTTACTACAGAGAATTCTTTCCTGGGTGTCTGGCTGGTGAGCCTTGGCCACATGCTCAGGGTTTAACTGATCGCCATATTTGGAGTTGGGAAGGAATTTTCCTCCAGGGCAGATTGGCAGAGGCCCTGGGGTTTTTTGCCTTCCTCTGCAGCATGGGGCACAGGTCACTTGCTGGAGGATTCTCTGCACCTTGAAGTGTTTAAACCACGATTTGAGGACTTCAATAGCTCAGACATCGGTTAGGGGTTTATTACAGGAGTGGGTGGGTGAGATTCTTGTCCTGCATTATGAAGGAGGTCAGACTAGACGATCATAATGGTCCCTTCTGACCTTAAAGTCTATGAGTTCCACACTGGCAGGGCAGCCACAGCAAAAGCTCCATCGCCTGCTGGCTTCCAGCACAACAGGGGTGCCATGTGAGCACAGAAACCTGGCAGGTGGGAGACTCTTGGAAGAGATCTCAAATATAGCCAGGGCCCGTCTGATTTACAGCTTTATAACCATTAAAGCTAATTTAAAGTGAATCTGCCACTTCGTAGGCAACCAATGTAAAGAGCAAAAAGCAGATGTCTATGTAAAGAACACAAAACCTCTGAATATGATCACCGTAGCTCAATCCCATAAGCAATCATGCAGGTCCGCTGAACCAGCCGCAAGCTGCAGATCAGCTCGCTGATAAACCAGCATGTAGGGAATGACAATAATTGAGCCTCCAGGTCACCAGGAGGTCATGAGATAAATAAGGGCATGATAAATAATCTGCAGATTGCGTAGTGGCCAATGCTCAGCATTCCTTAGATAGGGCATGGTCAAAAATGATGCTAAAATTTATCTCAAATTAAATAGTGTGTGAATGGTGGTATATGCATGTGACTCTTTTTAATGGGACGTTTTATAGATCCGCCTTTACCTGATACAAGGTTAAAAAAGCAGAAAGAGACTGGGAAGTAACCATATATAGGACTGTATCCTGAACTTTGGACTAGTGTACTAAAGTACATCTAACTTGGGCTTGTAAAGACTGCTTTGAGCCCGGATTACCCTGGTCTTTCTGGGGAGGGATTATCCCCAGGTGAGATCCTTAGACCAGTGGTCCCCAAACTTGTTCCACTGCTTGTGCAGGGAAAGCCCCTGCCGGGCTGGTTTGTTTACCTGCCACGTCCGCAGGTTCGGCCGATCGCGGCTCCCACTGGCCGCAGTTCGCTGCTCCAGGCCAATGGGGGCTGCGGGAATGTGGGACTGCGGCCAGTACGTCCCTTGGCCCGTGCCGCTTCCAGCAGCTTCCATTGGCCTGGAGCAGCGAACCGCAGCCAGTGGGAGCCGCGATTGCCCGAACCTGCGGACGCAGCAGGTAAACAAACTGGCCTGGCCTGGCAGGGGCTTTCCCTGCACAAGCAGCAGAGCAAGTTTGGGAACCACTGCCTTAGACCATCCCTGTGCTTCATCACTGGAATCCTGGGGCTATGATTTGGGACTGGACTACATAGATTTGATTCTCATATTGTAATTAGAGCTGTTTATAGAGTGGTGGTGTCATGTCATACAGGTGTGTCTGACTTTTTGATTCAGGTATTGATGGCACGGTAGCCCCAAGCCACTCCTACATTTTCCTAAATAAACTACCCGTTTTCCCTTCATGTAAACATTGAATGGGAAGGAAGAAATAAAGGGATCTTGAAATATCCCACATAAGAGAGCATTCTGATAGGAAGGAAGTCTTATGGCTAAGGTCTTGGTTTGAGGCTCAGAAGATCTGTATTCAGTTCTTGTAAGTACGTGTGTAACTTTAAGCATGTGAGTAGTTCAACTGATGCAACAAGACTACTTGGGTGGTTGAATTTACACAAATGATTAAGTTCTTGGCTGGTATTTTATCCAGCTGTTATCTTTCATCATATACATAGTTACTGCCCCAAAGGGCTTTAGTCTGTCTCTTCATTATATGTTTCTACATTGCCTAGCCCATGTCTGTTTGGAACTTTCTGGTGCTACCATAATTCAAACAAATAATAATAAATCTGTCTTGGATGGCATCAGCACACAAACAGGTATCGGAAACCAGAGGAATTGTATATTTTTTTTGTTTCCTCTGAACATTAAAATAGTTAAATCACTTTTTTATTTTTGACGACAATGAAGTAACAAATCTATATGTATTATTGACTTTGCCAAGTACTGACTAACGGTAATTTTTGGCTGATGATTTGTAAATCTTTAAAAGCAGTGGAGCTATATGGATTTATACCAGATCAGAATGTGGCTCAAAATTTTAGGTGAAGACAGTACGGATGAAATATCAAGAGACTATCTTGTGTGTGTGTGTTGGGAGGGGGGAGGGGTACCTCTATAATTTTTCTGCAGTCATTGTTTTATGTAAAATTACCGATCGTGATTAAAAAGAAAGTGGTACCATATACGTTTTCACCAAAGGAACCAATCATTTTACCATACTTCAATCTTTATTAAAATAGTTATCTGTTATCTTTATTATTTATCTGTTTTCTGAAAAGAAAAATGGATTTGCAGTGTTAAAATATCACTCACTGTTTCTCTCCTCCCACATGCAGAATCCTAAATATTCTCTTGTCAGCCACTGTCTTAACATTTGAAAGAATAACATACGTAGTGCAGTCAGACCTGGCTAATCTGAATTCCTTTGTGAAATCCACTCTTAACATCTATTAAATAAACACTTGGAAAGAACAAATTTATTCTGATTGGTACTGCGAAATGGAACATTCATCGGTTCCATATTGTTATAGTATAGGGCTCTGCAATGAAGCAAATGCACAATTGCCATATCTGATAGCTATTTTCCATAACACAATTTTATTAAAACACCCCTGCAGTTCATGTTTAATGGTTTTGGCACTAATGAGGATCTCAGATGAATAACACATTCAAGTAGATTAGTTCTCCTTAATAGCAAGGGATTACAATTCACACTCAAGCAGTATGTTTCAACTGTTGTGCATTACTGAGCCATTGGGGCATACTTTGATGTGTTGAGAGCTAAATGGTAAAATTAATGGTGCTGGTCACTATCTGCAAAGGTTTAAATAGCCTAGAAAGTATTTTAAGAAACTTGGTCTATTAAGGATTTCCTTTGCAGAAATGCAGTCTGCAACCTAGCACACCATCTGAGTTGTTCACTGGATGTACTTGAGCTATCTGTCCCAACTCCTGTGAGTTGGAGCCTGGACACTCCTGGCAACAGACCCAATCCCTTTGAAATTTCATCCTTTAAATATCTATTTAAGCCCCAGTGTGGCCACATCTAGAACTGGGTCAGGGTGCAGGGTTTCTTTGTCCACTACTGGCTGTTTGCTTTTCTTAATATCTTTTGGAGGCCACAAGACAGGAATATCTGTAAATGTCATAGTTTCCAATACAAGCCATGTAAATAGCTCCCAGATACTATTGTGATAGACATCTCATATATGTGTGTGGCAGCACAGGGGGAACCTACACCCACCCTTTACTATGGCCTCCCAGCTTTGAGCCTCTAAACAATTGGGCTGTCTGCCACCATAATGCAAACTGCCTTGTCTTTTCTTCCAGTGGCTCTTTCTCTGTGTTCAGCATGGCTTCCTCACTTATCCTTTCCTGACTGTTCTCCTACTCTTTAATGGAGCATCTCCTCCTAAGTTTGTTCTCCCTTAAGTCTCTGCCCTTATATTTCCCAGCAGGCCAGGTTTCTGGTCACATTCTGTCTCTTGCTACATACCCAATCCCCTTAAAGGACCAGTTGTCCCTGTGACACATAAATAAAAGAGAAAAATTACTTCTGTCTGAACAGTTATTTGCTATGACTGTGTTCGGTGTGTACCTAACATCATGGAGCCAAAGAGTACTATTTCCTAGAAAAGAAAATAAATGAGCTCTTATAAGAAAGTGGTCCTATGCAATGCAGTGCAATGCAGTGTGTGTGTGTGTGTGTGTGTGTGTGTGTGTGTGTGTTTTCTCCACTAAATAAAACATAGGTAACTGATGGACTTTTAACTTCTCCTTGCCGTGCAACCTCTACCAAACGTGACTGAAAAGAATAGCAAGGGTTGAAGTTACACTAGTGTTTTCCAGTTTGATTTAAAATCTTTTCAGTGATGAGGCCCTCGCTGTGCAAAGTTGGAAATGCATGGTTGTGACATCATGGTTGTGATGGCACTGGGCAGAGAACTATAGTAACAGCAGCACAGTAGTGGAGAGAAGAGGCAGTGAGTGCACAAGTGACAGCAACATGTGTGGGGAAATACTTAAAATACTCCAGTGGGTTTTCAAAGGATCCATGAAATTTGACTGAGCCATAAATGAGTGGTGCAGCAAAAGACCCACCAAACAGACTCCTTGGAGTCCTATTCTGACTAGAACACTGCTCAGTAAAAGAGAACACTTGTGCAACTCTCCTATTTAGATTATAAAAAAAAAAAATCAGGCAACTAAAGACCATATCCTCCAGCATTGAGAAAGGTAGCAGTTAGATCCAGTCCCCTATTAACTAAGTAACTGAATGTGAAAACATGAGAAGTACATTTACTCTTGGTGTCTCAAGACTGTGATTGGGCCAAGAAGAGGCGTTACTGCCATTTCTGGCTTGGCTTGGCTTTGTTTCTTTCTGTTTGTAGCCATGGCAAAGGAAAGAAGAGAAGACTTAAGTGTCCAAGTGGTGGCACTCCCTTGAGAGGTGGGTGTCACTACCAGTAGCTAGAGTAAGAGGCTGACACAGAGGAACTGGAGGGACAATCCATGTCTGTGTCAGCCACTATTGCATGGGAACATACGTGGCATGAACCAAACAGAGGTATCTGTTACAGAGATGATTGAAAACAGAAGTGGACAACACATTTCAGGGGACTCTACCCCCCCTCAGTACACTTCCATTGTGTGTGAATAAGGTCTCTGTGGTATCAGCTGTGCAAAGCTGAACATGTGGTTTTGATCCCAGCCCTCAACAATACAGTGGTATGAATGGGCCATTTACTCTTTTTTTCCCCTTTCTTTTTTTTTAATTCCTTCTGTGTTCATGTTGTCTTGCCCTGTATTATGTGTAGCTGTTGCTTGCTGTTGTGTGTTACCCCTCTCTATGGTAGGGCAAGGGGGCTGCAGGTTAGGTTGCTTGAGTTTTAATTACTAATTTATTTCTAATCAATTATTTATTTTTTTATTTACAGAACATTGTTTTCTTACATAAATATTAGATGAGAAGGTCTTAGATTTGGTGGATAAGACATTACAGCAAGGCTGAGACAGTATAGGTTATGGAGTTTGTGTGTGTATATGTATTATTATAAAAATCATGTATATTGTTTGATTTTCACTTCATCCCAGTTGATCCATTTTTCCTCACCCAGATCAGTTACTGATGAAGACAACCAGTGAGTTGTTCCATTTCTCTTAATTCTTTTATTCTTGTTAAATTTATTTCTAGAGCAAGGATTTATTTTTTATTTTTACAACTATAAATACACACACACGCACAGGCTGCAGTTACACAGGATTCTAAACAGATATTGTCTTTACTTAATTTCAGAAAATCAGGACATTTCTCTAAAATTAGGCTAATAGAAAATTGGTGAATATGTGTCTGAAATAACTCTTGCTTCATCCTTCTAACCTCTGATAAGAAACCTTTCAATATGGGACAATCCCAAAGACATGATGGGGATTCCTTATCCCATTGCATTACCTCCAGCATTTAGCTGTGAATTTTGGAGCCATTTTACTTTGTAAGACCAGTGTGTGAAAATATCTAATCATAACTTTCCTCTTGCATTCACTCCAGGAGAGGAAACTTGTGCCTACTATTATATCCCACCAATCCTCTGGGGAGATTTGCTGGTTCATCTCTTTTTTTTCCAGACAAGTGTCACAATGCATTGCCCTGTATTGGTTTCCAGTAGAAAAAGATGTGAATACAATACACTTTTTTTTGTACCGTACATCTAATTATCTATAATTTTCTTTCTTAGACCCCTGCCCAGCAAAGTACTTGAGCATGTGCGTAGCTTTATGCACATGATTAAGACCTTAAAGTCAACGATTTTCATCATAAAGTCTGGCTTCAGACAATGATGGCTTTGAAAAAATCTCAACCCTATCTGGGGGATTTGGGCCAACAATTCCCATTCATTTTAATTTGGTTTAATGATTAATTTTTATGGAAATTGGGTGTCGAGATCCTTCATATGCTTTTGAAAATTTCAACCTAGGTGCCTGGTCCAAAGCCCAGTGAAGTCATCCAAAAGACTCCCATTAACTTCAATGGCCTTTGGAAAAGGCTATAGAATATTACTGGAAAAACAAAAGGGGAAGAAGACAGCAAAATAGTTTATCACTTAATGCTGAAATTACTTTTGACTGGGTAAATTTATCCTTCCTATTTTCAATTTTTAGGAAAAATGTATTTCCCAGTCAAATGGATTAAAACCTCATATTCCAATCCTGAAACTTAAATCGGGGTTAAAAATTGTAGCTCAACTGCGGTGCTCTGAAAAGAGAAAACACACCAGATTTGCCCATTTTCATCCTTTCTCTCGGACCACTGGTGGCCAGAAGCAGAGAGAATGAAAAATATTGGGGATAACGACAGAGGATCCCCTGTGTGTGGGTGGTAATTTATTATGTATCTTCGAATCAAACCCAGAACTATCCAAAACAACAAATGTTTATGGCCAAATTTCTACTGGTGAGATAAACACAGAAACAGATGCCATAGTATTAAGTTGCAGAAAACCAGAGGATATTATGGGTATATTTAAATGCAATGAAATTGGAAACAAATAGTGTTTCGAGTTTTTAGATGTGTACCCAAACCAAAGCCTGAGATCATCTCTGATAAGAACATCTCTGAACTCTGGAGAAGTAAAGAGCTAGATGTTCATGGCTTTTACCTATCTCTAGGGCTTCCCCCGCAAGGAGGAGGAGCAAAAGCTTCTGGTGGATGCTCTTTGTAGCATAAAAGAACCTTTATTATTTTGTTATGACATTAGGATTTAATTATTACACAGGTAAATTGATCAAATGACAGAAGTATTCATCCTGGAGACGACATGGTGATCTGAAAGATTGCTGCAATTCGGGTACTGTGTTTTTGCACGTACGTCCCTCATTAACTTTCATATGTGTTTCACATAGTCTGTGGGGGGAGAATATGTAGTTATGCCAGCTTAGTAATACTCTCATAGCTCTTTACAAGGGGAGAATAAGTGTCATTATCCACATTTGATATATGGGGAAACTGAGTCACAGATGTTAAGTGACTTGCCCAAAGCCTTACAGTGAGTCAGTCCAAAACCAGGATGAGAACCCAGGTTCCCTGATTCACAGTCCAGTGAACTATGCATTGTACTGCCATGCTTCCTCTTGTTCCTGTTTGTGATGATTTTGGGGATGTTTTCTATATAATTTGACAGTAACATAGCTAGACAGTGGCATGACCAAAAACAACCATCCATCTACCCCAATTTAGTTCTGGCAGGGCTCAACCTTTATTCCTATTTGCAGGCTCCTGGAACTCTTTTGACTGTGCTGGCATTTATGATCTGGGAAAAAAGAATGCTTTATAAAGCTCTTAGTGGTTTAGAAAACAAACTTTTGCCAGGACTGTAAACAGTTTATTAACTGAACTCAACAGCAGGGGTTCATGTAATTGCTCACCTCTTCTCTGACCAGAGCTTGTGTTGCTGCCATGCAAGGAAATAGTTTTTAGAGGTATTAAGAGGGAAGCGGATAGATTTGAACATAAACAAAGTGGCTAAACGTATTCAAGCAGAAATTAAACAGCAATACTTTAAATTATTTCCGCAGGTGATCCATGAGAGATTGCAGTGTCGTGGCCAAATGCCTATTTCACTTTCCAGTGTAAAAGCAAAGATGTGAACCCTAATGATGCAATTTTATCTTCAGGCTCAGTGGTCAGTCGATAGCCTTTCCAGGGTATTGTGTTTCTTCCTTTTCTTTCTTTGCTTTTCCCATAGAGAAATTGTAGCTCAGAGCTGACCAAATATACATCTTTCAGAGCAGAGAGCATTAACATGCTCTAATGGTTTGCTTAAAACTGAGATGTGTAGGTTGTATGCCTATGCTGGTTAACCCAAAACAAAGATTGAGTAAGGGTTCTGTATATAAGGGGAAAGTAGAATGTGAAATTAAAATGTAAATCAAAAAGTAATTGGCTTTTTTGTGCATAGTTTAGATAAGATTTACTTTTGAAGAATGACTTTGTGTTTTTACACAGCAGGCCAGGCGCCATGTGGCACACTTACACTTAATAATGGCAACCAATCTAGGCCATAAATATTGCAAACGACGCAATTTGAATGAGGAGCCCTATGAACCGTAATAAAACCCCTTGTGATTAATTCTAAAACTGCTCTGTTCATATTAGACCTGCAGTGGCCTCCCTGATGAGATCAATACAGCGTAGCAGAGTGATTCTAATAGAAGTGTTATTATCTTTTAATCTTCAGGAGAATGCCAACTTTTAGAATTTTTCAACATTCTGGCTGCTTATTTCCATGGAGCAGCCTTGGAAGCAGTTGTTTTCTGGAATGAAGATACATTAGGGTCTTCAAGGATTTATCAATAATGGGACACGGTCACTGTTTGTGGAGCCAACAGCTAAAAGGCACATTTGTGTGCTGGGACTTACAATTGGTCACAATGACCTTCCCTGTCAGCCTCTATTTTCTCAGCAGACAAATGCCTACAGTGAATGAGTAGCAAAGGACAGAGATTTGGAGAGGTGGTGGGGGGGAGAGAAAACAATATAGTGTCTTTCAGGCAACTAAAAGCATCATCTTGTGCATAAATTTATGCCTAGGGTGCATAAATTACGTTTAGCCCCAGCTTTTGTGTACACGTACTGTAAACAATATTAAATAGAATGAAATGTCAGTAACCATTTTTCTTTATCAGTAGGATGATATAGAAGCAGCATGTGCTGGAATGAGGGATACTATTTTAATTTGTAGACATTTCCAGAAGGAATCAAAAGGCAGAGTGTTTTTTGCTGTCTCTCTTGCCTGTTTTTATATTAAAAAATAACAAAAATGACCCCTATCCATTGCTAAAGTAAATGCTGCAAGGTAGCATAAGGGAATCATTACATATCTGTAAGCTTTAAATCAGCAGTGAGAAGAGACAATACCAGCTTGCTAGATCTGAAACTAAACCTCCTTAACCATGGATTTGCTTGAAAGTGTTTTACAAGATGTCTTTCCTGTTTGCTTGCAGCATTGTCAAATATATATATGGTGTGTCACTACTACATAATGCAACCTGCTGGGAAGTAATTGAACATCAGAATAGGAATTGAGACAGACAACATGAAAAAATGAAAAGATGGAAGTCCTTGTAGCTGCTGCTTTTTTTAGTTAAAAAAAATTTGTGTTTAAAAAAGTTCAGCCTCTGGTTTTCAGGAATTTAAACTTCAATATCACTTAATTTGAGGTACTGTGTCTGGGTTGTAATTGTGGTTTCCACAGAAATCCCCTAGGAATAGGATATACACTATAAAGATTAAACAGGTCAGTAATAAAATGAAAAGGAGAGCTCGACTCCTGTGGTGTGTTCCTTGCATGCCCCAGGCCACATTTGACTCAGGGAAGTTATTAAAATCAGTGAGTGTTACAGTGTACCTGTAAAGAGGACTGTATGCATAAATAACCTTTTTATTGAAGGTATGATAAGCTGTTCAGAAGAAAATGGCTTGAATGAGGATATAGTGCTGCTCATGTCAGATCTGTAACTGGGTTAATTATTATTAAGGACAGAAAACAGGATAGCTGTTTTTCTATTGACCAGGCTTTTTCAACCCCTGGTTTCCCTTTGTAAAAAGCACATTGTTCACTTCAGTGCCTAGTAGTTGTAAAACTTATGCACACAGGTGTCTTTTTTTATTTGGTATGTACAGTAATTGGAAAATTTTGACAGGCTAATCTATTTTACAGATGTTTTTGCTGTTTCTGTAGCTGCCTTTGGATACGTACACGAGCTGTTTCTGAAAGTGGCACCAGAATAAACTTTCAATATCTTGGAAATAGCACAAATTCAGACACATGCTTCTGTATCTGATACCATTGCTCTGTGATCTCCGGCTTTCTTTTGCGAGTGCTTGGTGAGCTCATTTGCATGTAAATACCCAAAGTGCTCCTCCAGCTTACAACTATTTCTTAGCTGTGCTGGTGTCTGAGTTCTGGGAACAAACCAAACGGTTTGGGAGAACTTTTGTTTCCACTGAATTTGTTTTTTCCTCTCTTTTTCCTTCTTCAATAACCCCCCCCCCATTTTTTTTTTCTAATCCTGAAATCAAATGGCAGTCTCAGTTACATAATGCAGAGGAAGTAATAATCTTGTAAGCCTTGGAGCTTGTTCAGAGTCAGAAACTATGGCACCAAGCTCATTACAGCTGTATAAATTATACTCTGAGGCCAAAATTCAAAATGTAGGCCCCATTCACTACTTTTCTGATGATTTTAGTAATGCAAGTTTACAAAATTTGTTGGGCTATTGTTGGCTCAAGCTAATTTTGAGATTGCCAAAAGTGACAGCCATGGATGGGAGATCAATGACTCAATCACATTATTTTTATAATTGCTTTAAAAACCTATGTCCAATATGAATATTTTCATCAAATTCACTCTAAGAATTCTAGTGGAAACATGGGGACAGATTCTCAGTTCTTATCAATTGGCCTAGTTCCAGTGAGGTCCACGTAATTAGGCAAATATACAAAAGTTGACTATCTGGTCCCATATTTTCTTCAAATAAATAAATATTTTCCCACAGAATTTGTGACTTAAACATTGCAGCATTGTGCTAGAGTGCTGTAACTGAAAAGAAAAATAGCCCAAATTTGTAAAAATCCTGTGAAATACTGTGGATTTTCCCTTGAATACAAAATCACTTTCGGTGAAAAGAGTTTCATTAATTCATTTTTCACACTCTGTTACTCACTAAGTTCTATTCTCCTATTAAAAACTTTGTCATCCAATCAAGGATCAGAAACATTAAAATATGACCAATCACATACTGAATAAGAAATAGCACATGACCAATATGACCAATCACATACTGAATAATACATAGCACTGTATGTAAGGGAGCAGTATGACTGCTCAGAGCTCCGGTACGAAACTGCAGAAAAACCTGAGTGTCTCTGGATTAAGTTTAGAAGTGTGAGCAACAAGAGTGATGTAGTGGTGGGAGTCTGCTATAGACCACCGGACCAGGGGGATGAGGTGGATGAGGCTTTCTTCCAGCAACTCGCAGAAGCTACTAGATCGCACGCCCTGGTTCTCATGGGTGACTTTAATTTTCCTGATATTTGCTGGGAGAGCAATACAGCGGTGCATAGACAATCCTGGAAGTTTTTGGAAAGCGTAGGGGACAATTTCCTGGTGCAAGTGCTAGACGAACTAACTCGGGGGGAGCTTTTCTTGACCTGCTGCTCACAAACAGGGAAGAATTAGTGGGGGAAGCAAAAGTGGACGGGAATCTGGGAGGCAGTGACCATGAGTTGGTTGAGTTCAGGATCCTGACACAGGAAAGAAAGGTAAGCAGCAGGATACGGACCCTGGACTTCAGGAAAGCAGACTTCGACTCCCTCAGGGAGCGGATGGGTAGGATCCCCTGGGGGACTAACATGAAGGGGAAAGGAGTCCAGGAGAGCTGACTGTATTTCAAGGAATCCCTGTTGAGGTTACAGGGACAAACCATCCCGATGAGTCGAAAGAATAGTAAATATGGCAGGCGACCAGCTTGGCTTAACGGTGCAATCCTAGCGGATCTTAAACATAAAAAAGAAGCTTACAAGAAGTGGAAGGTTGGACATATGACCAGGGAAGAGTATAAAAATATTGCTCGGGCATGTAGGAATGAAATCAGGAGGGCCAAATCGCACCTGGAGCTGCAGCTAGCAAGAGATGTCAAGAGTAACAAGAAGGGTTTCTTCAGGTATGTTGGCAACAAGAAGAAAGCCAAGGAAAGTGTGGGCCCCTTACTGAATGGGGGAGGCAACCTAGTGACAGAGGATGTGGAAAAAGCTAATGTGCTCAATGCTTTTTTTGGCCTCTGTCTTCACTAACAAGGACAGCTCCCAGACTGCTGCGCTGGGCATCACAACATGGGGAGTAGATGGCCAGCCCTCTGTGGAGAAAGAGGTGGTTAGGGACTATTTAGAAAAGCTGGACGTGCACAAGTCCATGGGGCCGGACGAGTTGCATCCGAGAGTGCTAAAGGAATTGGCAGATGTGATTGCAGAGCCATTGGCCATTATCTTTGAAAACTCGTGGAGAATGGGGGAAGTCCCAGATGACTGGAAAAAGGGGAATGTAGTGCCCATCTTTAAAAAAAGGAAGAAGGAGGATCCTGGGAACTACAGGCCAGTCAGCCTCACCTCAGTCCCTGGAAAAATCATGGAGCAGGTCCTCAAGGAATCAATCCTGAAGCACTTACATGAGAGGAAAGTGATCAGGAACAGTCAGCATGGATTCACCAAGGGTAGGTCATGCCTGACTAATCTAATCACCTTCTATGATGAGATTACTGGTTCTGTGGATGAAGGGAAAGCAGTGGATGTATTGTTTCTTGACTTTAGCAAAGCTTTTGACACGGTCTCCCACAGTATTCTTGTCAGCAAGTTAAAGAAGTCTGGGCTGGATGAATGCACTATAAGGTGGGTAGAAAGTTGGCTAGATTGTCGGGCTCAACGGGTAGTGATCAATGGCTCCAGGTCTAGTTGGCAGCCGGTGTCAAGTGGAGTGCCCCAGGGGTCGGTCCTGGGGCCGGTTTTGTTCAATATCTTCATAAATGATCTGGAGGATGGTGTGGATTGCACTCTCAGCAAATTTGCGGATGATACGAAACTGGGAGGAGTGGTAGATACGCTGGAGGGCAGGGATAGGATACAGAGAGACCTAGACAAATTGGAGGATTGGGCCAAAAGAAATCTGATGAGGTTCAATAAGGATAAGTGCAGGGTCCTGCACTTAGGACAGAAGAACCCAATGCACAGCTACAGACTAGGGACCGAATGGCTAGGCAGCAGTTCTGCGGAAAAGGCCTAGGGGTTACAGTGGACGAGAAGCTGGATATGAGTCAGCAGTGTGCCCTTGTTGCCAAGAAGGCCAATGGCATTTTGGGATGTGTAAGTAGGGGCATAGCGAGCAGATCGAGGGACGTGATCGTTCCCCTCTATTCGACATTGGTGAGGCCTCATCTGGAGTACTGTGTCCAGTTTTGGGCCCCACACTACAAGAAGGATGTGGATAAATTGGAGAGAGTCCAGCGAAGGGCAACAAAAATGATTAGGGGTCTGGAACACATGGCTTATGAGGAGAGGCTGAGGGAACTGGGATTGTTTAGTCTGCAGAAGAGAAGAATGAGGGGGGATTTGATAGCTGCTTTCAACTACCTGAGAGGTGATTCCAGAGAGGATGGTTCTAGACTATTCTCAGTGGTAGAAGAGGACAGGACAAGGAGTAATGGTCTCAAGTTGCAGTTGGGGAGGTTTAGGTTGGATATTAGGAAAAACTTTTTCACTAGGAGGGTGGTAAAACACTGGAATGCGTTACCTAGGGAGGTGGTAGAATCTCCTTCCTTAGAAGTTTTTAAGGTCAGGCTTGTCAAAGCCCTGGCTGGGATGATTTGATTGGGGATTGGTCCTGCTTTGAGCAGGGGGTTGGACTAGATGACCTCCTGAGGTCCCTTCCAACCCTGATATTCTATGATTCTATGATTCTATGAAATAACTAATAGTGAGTATTGGGGTGAGCAGTGCCCTGATTCTGAGGCTGAGGCAGTCTGAGTTTGCTGGGGGACAGTGCTCAAGGAAGGGTCTCCATCCATAGTCCAAACATTATTTGACCAAAATATTTGGTGAATACTTAACAAATCCTGTATAAATTTGGAGCTCATGGGAGTGATTAGCAAACGATTCACAAACCTAATAAAGACAAAAGTCATCACATTTTATTGTGTAAGAAATGCGAATTGACCCATGCTAGTGGTAATGTAAACACTTATCCTGCAATGAGCTCTGCTTGGTTGTACTCCTGCACTTATATGGAGCCACCTGGAGGTAAAAGAGAACCCATATGGACACACAGGGCCATACATACAGAGCTCAGTGTAGGCTGGGGACCTTAAATAAGATTTTTTTTTATTTTTTTATTATTGTTTATAATCTGATCCTTTAATTCTGGCAAATCATTATATAAATATAGTTGTATATTTAAAATACCACTAATGAGGAAACATCTGTCACTTTAACAAGAGAGAACTTCCGTCTCACTGAATTCTCACTTTAACCCAAAGCAACAAATCCCTCTCCCATTGAAGTTGATGGGAAAACTACAATTGACTTAAACAGGAGCAAGTTTTGTCTTTTAGTGTTGGAGGGAGCCTTGCATGAGATTTCTGCACTGGGTGAATTTCACCTTAAATTAACATAACCCAGAATTAATTTCTGTAATCTTCATGCGTATTTATTTGATTAGCAGTGTGTTAAATTTCCATTGCTATGGGGGAAAAAGGGGTGGTTGGGAGAGGGAAAGATAATCAGGGCATGCAGGAAGACTGAATTAAAAATCCTTGCATTCCTAGTGTTTCATTTTTTTTTCAGCAATGTGTGTGTGTTGTTGCTATTAAAGTAGAGCCAGGTATCTGTGTGGTTAAATTCCTCAGTAATGGAATTCATAAACTGTTTGTGGTTTGAAATGTTGCTTTATAGTTTTTCATTAGTCAGTTGTACCCTTTCTATTACAAAGACTGAAAGTTTGAAAGGCCATGCCCTTGTTTCTTCCAAAAGAAATGCTTTCTGGCAGACACTGTTAACAATGCTAAATGCCTTTGCAAATGTAATCCCCATCTTAGTTTTGTTCTCATTTAATTGAATTAGGAAGGCATAACAAACCAAAAAGGTTACTTTCATGTCCTTAACTTTGCATAATAGTGAGGTTGCGGTATGTATTTCTCACATAATGGTTTTTGTATATGTTATGCTTTACTTGGCAAGGGACCGTTTTTTGTGCATAATAACTGTAGTTCATATTCATGTTCTTACTTCACATCTTAAATTTTAATCGGTGTTAATTAAAATATATTTTAAGCTTCCCTTCATGTAACCTGCTAATATGCAAGCTGTTAGACAATAAGAGGTCCTTTTGAGAGATGTTGCTTGCAACCCCATGCTGATTCTGAAAAATAGGAGCAAAGTATTGAACTGTCTTCTGAACCATGCTCAAGGGGTTAATGATTGTTGGCACCCGTCAGGGTTAGGATCAGAGCACTGTCAAATATCCTCCATAATTCTTTCTCTAACTCTTGATTAACCACTCTTGAGAATTACACTGAAGAAAGGAAGTTGCACAGCTACTAAAACCAGAAAGTAACAGAAAGCCACTAGCTGTCACCTTCAACCCTCAACTAAAACCTCTCCAGCACATCATCAAGGATCTACAACCTACCCTGAATTATGATCCCTCACTCTCTTAGATCTTGGGAGACAGGCCAGTTCTTGCTTACAGACAGCCCCCCAACCTGAAGCAAATACTCACCAGCAATCACACAACAAAAACACGAACCCAGGAACCTATCCTTGCAACAAAGCCCGTTGCCAACTCTGTCCACATATCTATTCAGGGGACACCATCAAAACACCTAATCAAATCAGCCACACCATCATGTGCCAGCAATGCCCCTCTGCCATGTAAATTGACCAAACCAGACAGTCTCTACGTAAAAGAATAAATGGACACAAATCGGATGTCAAGAATTATAGCATTCAAAAACCAGTTGGAGAACACTTCAATCTCCCTGGTCACTTGATTACAGACCTAAAAGTCGCAATACTACAACAAAAAAACTTCAAAAACAGACTCCAATGAGAAACTGCTGAATTGGAATTAATTTACAAACGGGACACCATTAAATTAGGCTTGAAGAAAGACTGGGAGTGCATGGGTCATTACACAAAGTAAAACTTTCCCCATGCTTATTTTTCCCCCTACTGTTTCTCACATCTTCTTGTCAACTGTTGGGAATGGGCCATCCTGATTATCACTACAAAAGGTGTTTTTTGTTTTTTTTCCTCCTGCTGATAATAGCTCACCTTAACTGATCACTCTCATTATAGTGGGTATGGCAATAGCCATTTTTTCATGGTGTGTGTGTGTGTATTTATATCTTCCACTGCATGCATCTGATGAAGTGGGTTTTAGCCCACAAAAGCTTATGCTCAAATAAATTTGTTAGTCTCTAAAGTGCCACAAGTCCTCCTCATTCTTAAAACCAGATAGTACCTTGAAGAAAGGAAGCACTATACAGGATACAACTAAAGCTATAAGCTCTATTAAAGGGAGTTCCTGGTCAGTGTTTCACTACACATCAAAATACCCTACCCAGGTAAAAGGTTTTTTTGTTTTGTTTTTGTTTTTAAACATTTTTTTCCCTTTTAAATTATGTTTCAATAGGCACTTGAATCTTTGCAGCGTTCTTGGCAGTTTCTGCAAAGGGGACTGAAGGAAAAGTGTGTGTGTATAGTGTAAACAGAATCCAAAGTTATCTGACAAATTGAATATCTTCAAGGTTAGATTTCTCAGAGCTGTTAAGTAGTCATTAATGTGCGTGCCCCCAGCATTGAGTACAAAGTGGTTGCAGTTCTTTGGTATAATGGAAAGCAAAGAATATTTTACAATGTGAAGAGACCTTTGTACTGCTGGTTAAAAGATAGAATTCCTCATGCTCCATTGCCAATTTCCATCCCACTTATTGAAATTGATGGTAATTTTAAAATAAAAAGACCTATTTCATATACTCCGCTTGTTGTACGTGTTTAAACTGAAAGTGTCTGTGTGACAGGGTTGCTGGTATGGTAATACAAAATTATTGCCCTCTGGGGGAGTTTTGACATGGGGCATTGTTGCAGAGACAGACCATGTGAACAGCACCTCGCCTCACTTTTTTCCCTTTCCCTTTTATGCTTTGAATATCTGTATTTAACTGGGCACTATCTTCTCTTCAGAAAACTTTGATTTCTTTAGAGATTACCTAAATTTGTAGCTGAAAGAAAAGGTTATGTTTATAAACTGCAGGGGGAAAAGATCCTTTTTTAATGTGTTCTTTTTATAAAAAAAAAATTCAAATTACATAGCTCTTCAAAAGAAAGTATATCTGGCATTGCACAAGTAGAGGGTTGTAATTGTAAAGAGCAGTCTCCAGAGAAACGCCTTGCCTACCTCAGTGGATTGTTTCAAAGAGAAACAGCTTCACACTAAGTGCCCAGGTTGATACCAAGATTAAACTCTTTTATTTCTCTACAAGCAAAAACCACTTTCAGAGGAAGCTGTGGCTGCAGAACAGGATTCAGGAAAGATGCAGTAAATGTCCCCCTTCCTCCTTGACAATGTCAAAAATCATCAGGGGAACAGCTCCAAAATGTTGAGTCTGCCTGTGAAATTCTGTTTCTCTCTCTTTCTGGAAAATAAATCCTGTCAAACTAACTTGAGATCTCTTCTTTTGATGAGATATGAGTTTGGCTGATAAGGGCAATAGTGCTGATCTAATGTACTTAGACTTCTGTAAGGCAGTTTGAGTCATATTCACAGACTTTTTAAGGCCAGAAGGAGACACCAGATCATCTAGTCAGACTTCTTGTATATCACAGGCCACCACCAACACCCAGCACTTGCCCACTACACCCAACAACCAGTATTAGACCAAAGAGTTACAACCCTCAGGACACTAAACTATTGTGTGCCACAGGCAGAGAATAGTTGGGACTGACAGGCAATGGCAGGAAATTGTTTGTGAGATATACCCAAATGATCCCCACAAGTAACCTGCACCCCACGCTCCAGAAGGTGCAAAAGTCTGACATGGAGGAAAATTTCTTCCTGACCGCATATCAGTTAGACCCAGAGGATGTGAACAAGAACCACCACCCAAGCACGCAAGAGGTAGAATTCTTAGTACCCACCTGTCCAGTGTCCTGTTTCCAGCTGTGGTCATTTCTGATGCTTCAGAGAAAGGGGACAAAAAAACCACCGCCACCACCACCAGGATGCATTGGGACAAGGAGTGAGGAAATCCCTTACTAACCTCTCCAGGTGACTGACTGACAAGCATGAATTTTAGGAACATAAGACATTAACTGGAAGGGACCCCCCAGGGCTGCTGAACCCTGCCCACTATAAACAATCCCATCATATAATCCCAATCATAAATTTGTCAAGCTCTCTTTTAAAACTAATTAAGTTGTTTGACCCCACAACTCTTATTGGGAGGCTGATTCAGAATCATTCTCCTGTGATGGTTAGAAATTCATCCTAATTTCTATCCTAAACTTATTCATGGCCAGTTTATACCAATTTGTTCTTGTGCCAGTGTTGTCCTTTTAGTGTAGCTCTGCACCCTCCTTGATGTTTACCCCGATGTATTCATAGGGAGCAGTCATGCCCCCTTTCAGCCTTCATTTTTTTCTAGACTAAACAACCCAACTATTTTAGTCTCCTCTCATCAGGCAGCCTCTTCATTTGACTCTGTACTGCTGGATATTTTGATTAAAAAATGAAAACGATACAAAACGAACAAGGCACATGTTCAGTGGATGAAAACTGGCTAACTGATAGGTCTCCAAATGTAATCATAAATGGGGAATCATCACTGAGTGTGTTTCTAATAGGGGCCCACAGGAAATGGTTCTTGGTGCCATGCTATTTAACATTTTTATCAATGATCTAGAAGAAGACTTAGAATCATCACTGATAAAGTTTGCAGCTGACACAAAGATTGAGGAAGTGGTATATAATGAGGCAGACAGGTCACTGATGCAGAACCATCTGGATTACTTGGTAAAGTGGGTGCGGGCAAAAAATGTAAGTGCCTAGGAACAAAGAATGCAGGCTATACTGACATCATGGGGGACTCTATCCTGGAAAACAGTAACTCTAAAAAAGACTTGGGGAACATGGTGGATAATCAGCTGGACATGAACTTCCAATGCAATGCTATGGCCAAAAGGGCTAATGAAATCCCTGGAGATGTGAAAAGGGGAAACTCAAATATTAGTCGGGAGGTCATATTATCTCTGTATTTGGCACTGGTGCAATGGCTACAGGAATATTGCATCCAGTTCTGGTTTCCACAATTCAAGAGGGAAGTGAATAAACTGGGAGGGTTCAGAGAGACGCCACAAAAGTAATTAAAGGAACAGAAAACATACCTTATAGAGATGGACTCAAGCAGCTCACTGTATTTAGCTTAGCAAAGGCTGGAAATAAGGCATAAATGTTTAACAGAGAGTAGTTAGCAATTGGGACAACTTTACCTGTCTTCCCACGGAATTCGGCAGGAATCTTTCCACGGACTGCAGTCAGAGCTGCCAGATCAGATCCTAAGTGCTGAGATTTCCCACCTATCAGAATTTACATCCATGGTTCACAAAGCGCTTTACCCTCTCGGGGCGGTGGCAGGCCTTTCAACAGTCTCGCCTGTCCAGCCTGTAGAGAAGCTGATGGATTGGCAGCAGGGCACTTAATGATCACACAAAGATTTCTGCAGTGTTTGCTGTGGCTTTTAGGGTGGCTGAAATAATGGCTGTCTTTCTGAAGGCAAGATGTAGGCTTCTCGTAGGATGGGAATATTAATGGGGTATGGGTGCTTAACTTCATCAGGTTCCTTTGCAAATCCCAGCCAAATAGTTCATTGTATGCAAAAGCAATGTGTTCTACCAGTCATTTCCAGGCAGTGCCTTTAATTTTCGGTCATAAAGACAGGGAAAGCCAATACGAATTTTTGGCATGTAAAACTTTCTACTGCTTTGGAAAGATGCTTACATGGCTATTACAGATGAGAAAAGACCTATAGTATGGCCAGATTTACCTGGTTAACCAAAACAAAGCTGACTGTAATTTGGTAACCTGGACTACTTGTTACCTAAAATAGTGTAAGTTGGGTGACTAATAGCTCAAGAAATTATAAGAAAAAAATGAGTGGTAAAGTTGCACCACGTTTTGTCTCCTCAGCATTTTGCTACTGCCTCAGCATGAAGGAGGAAAAAGTATTAGTAACATGAATAGATAAGCGAAGTGAGAAGAAAAACACGTTTCTTACTTGAGCTGAACAGAAAGAGGAGAATTATGTGGTTTGCAGCCTCTTGTTTATGCTTTCCAAAAACATTTGCATGCAAGTGAAAATTCATATTTTGCCTGCTTACAATTGCAAATGATAGTATTTTTCACCAGTATTTATTTTCCTGAATTGTTGTCAAAAACATATTTTCTTCCCCCACCTACACTGAAATGGGATGACTTGTGCATCCTTGTGTATGTGCAAGTTGGAGGGACAGGCAGATGAAAGGGTACTTGGATCAGGCTATCTGTCATAATGTCTTGATCAGCATGTGGCCACGGCTAGCTGCTGCAGAAGTAGGTAATGAATGCCAAAGCAAAATATAAATGTACTGTATTAATTTTCCTCTGGAATATGCTCTTCCTGCAAAAAGAAAAGGAGTACTTGTGGCACATTAGAGACTAACAAATTTATTTGAGCATAAGCTTTCGTGAGCTACAGCTCACTTCATCAGATGCATGCAGTAGAAAGTACAGTGGGGAGATTTTATATACACAGAGAACATGAAACAATGGATGTTACCATACACACTGTAACGAGAGTGATCAGGTAAGGTGAGCTATTACTGGCGAGGGGGTAGGGGCGGGAAATAACCTTTTGTAGCGATAATCAAGGTAGGCCATTTCCAGCAGTTGACAAGAACGTCTGAGGAACAGTTGGGGGCGGGGAATAAACATGGGGAAATAATTTTACTTTGTGTAATGACCCATCCACTCCCTGTCTTTATTCAAGCCTAAGTTAACTGTGTCCAGTTTGCAAATTAATTCCAGTTCAGCAGTCTCTTGTTGGAGACTGTTTTTGAAGGGTTTTTTTGTTGAAGAATTGCCACTTTTAAGTCTGTAATCGAGTGACCAAAGAGATTGAAGTGTTCTCCGACTGGTTTTTGAATGTTATAATTCTTGACGTCTGATTTGTGTCCATTTATTCTTTTATGTAGAGACTGTCCAGTTTTGCCAATGTACATGGCAGAGGGGCATTTCTGGCACGTGATGGCATATATCACATTGGTAGATGTGCAGGTGAACGAGCCTCTGATAGTGTGGCTGATGTGATTAGGCCCTATGATGGTGTCCCCTGAATAGATATGTGGACACAGTTGGCAATGGGTTTTGTTGCAAGGATAGGTTCCTGGGTTAGTGTTTTTGGTGTGTGGTGTGTGGTTGCTGGTGAGTATTTGCTTCAGGTTGGGGGGCTGTCTGTAAGCAAGGACTGGCCTGTCTCCCAAGATCTGTGAGAATGATGGGTCGTCCTTCAGGATAGGCCGTAGATCCTTGATGATGTGTTGGAGAGGTTTTAGTTGGGGGCTGACGGTGATGGCTAGTGGCGTTGTGTTCTCATAGATGTTAAGGTCAGAAGGGACCATTATGATCATCTAGTCTGACCTCCTGCACAACGCAGGCCACAGAATCTCACCCACCCACTCCTGCAATAAACCTCTCACCTATGTCTAAGCTATTGAAGTCCTCAAATCATGGTTATTTTCTTTCTCTTCCTGCAACTCATTCCTGGAGGTACAGCCATCTCCCTATAATTCCCGGGAGCCAGCGTGTGTCAGAACGTCCCCTGCAATGAACAGCAGTGCTGCAGGGACAAGGCAAAGTAGTGGCAGCTCTGCTCTGTGGAAGCTGAATAGAGGGTGCTGCTGCCAGGAAACACTGAGCTGCTGAATCAGTGAACGGGAGCGTGAAATAAGTTACAGTGATCGTATGTACGGAGAAGGCAAATATCGGTGTTCAAAGCAAGCTGTTTCCGCTGAGCAGGACGAAGGATCACAGAAGGAAAGCGGAGACTAAAGCAGGGACCAAGAGAGAAAAATCAGCATTCCCTTGCAGGTCTGGGAAAGGGAAAGGTGGTTGTATGATACCAACTACATACAATACAACCAAGCAGCCTGTAAGAAACCCAGAACAATGCTGGCCAAGTGATGTTTCTCTAGATATTAAAGAACGGTAGTAGCCAGCAAGACAATTTGTTGTTGAAGAGAAAAGGTGTCAGCAGGAAGAAGGACAGTGCACATACGGATCATCTCTGAGGAATAGCTTCAGAAATAAGCTTAATACCATGGGAGAAAAATATGCTTAGTGTGCAGAAGACAGTCAGTACTGCACAAAAAGAATGAAGTGGGAGGGGGTGCATGAGTAGGTTCAAGGTCTCTGGTAGTGTACCGTTCTGCAAACCTACTCTCCTCTGTCCAAGGGCAAGGGAAGCAGCAGCAGTGATGGAGCAATACTAATGGCAAGAAGGCATGTAGTCCAATTGCCCTTCAGTTGAAGTAACTTACTAATGAAGACGAATCTGAAACATTTGTGAAAGTGATAAAACTGCAAAAATCATAGGCTTAAGCAGGTTTAAATATCAAACGGGCTAAAATGCTCCGAGTGCACTTAATGGAAGCCATTGCTCTTTTCTCTTTCTTAGGGGCCAGAGACTTTTGAGAACTCATGCGAGACTCATTTCTGAAGTGGGTTCACCCGAACCTACTTGATACCATAGCGGGATTCAGCAATAGGTTGTATGTTCCAAACAACAGTGCCCAAAGCTTTGAGAGATTCTGAGGTGAAAGGAGACTATTGCTGTAACTAGCTTGGTAAAAATGCAGTGGAGTTGTGCAAAATGTTTCTTATTAAACCATTTCAGGTTTTATCAAATCAACATTCAGGCTAGCTTTCTACATAGATTTTCAAGGTGAAGGTCTGAGTAAACCTAAACAGATTTGTGGTTTTGCATTGACATTTTGTAAAATTCTAATTTTTTTCATGGTTTTGATGTGAAAGTTAGTGGAACCTCAGTTTTCAACTAAGTACTGCACTGCTCAAATTCAGTTTTGGATGAGTAACTACAAGAACTAGCAAATCATGTGAAAGAATGAGTGAAAATGATAGCTGTGAACATCTCACAGAGCCAGATTGTGTTACTGCACAGGAAGCAAGGGGCATCAGGTGCTTAATCATATACATGGGTTACCTTTAATGAAGGTCATGGCACAAGGAGCAGAGCAGCTTCCCTGGGACTACTACTCTTCCACTTGCACTGGTGGACAGGGTTGGATCAGCAGGGGTGTGTGGTGAGCAGTGTCTTAACTTAGCATCCTGACAAGTATTGCTCAGCTGGCACCTGGGTGGGGGGCGGGGGGGGGGAGGGAGGCGGGGAAGTAATCTGCACTAGATATTGGACTGGCACAGATTACTTCCCCCTGGAACAATGGGGCTGGTGTGGGGCAGGTAAGCAGGCATCAAACCATGACTTGCTGAGACACATCTGATTCTTGGTCTGCTCCTGGACTTCACTTACTGCCTCTTAGTCAGGACTTGTGGCAAAACCACAACCTTGCCCTTGTGTTGAGTGGAACCTTATGCTAGGACTCCTTATTCAATTATTTCATTCTTACTAATGGTATAGGCAACTACACTACATGAGTGAGTGTGACAGAACTGACTCAGTTTTATGACACTCATTGCCATATGGTTGACATTTTTTTAAACAGAACTTTTACTGACTCTTGCAGCTGGCATAGAAGAGGAGTTAACTCAGTTCTCCATACACACAGAATTTATTAAAAATTGAAATGACAAGGGTGTTGCTGAGATGCCATTTTCAAGCTAATATACTAAGGAAGACTAGTTCAGGTGTTTTGTGAGTCAGTGAAATGAAGTTTGCCTACTAATCTGGTTGACACCACCGGCCCCTCCAGCACTGGGAAACAGAGCCTGTCACATCCACAATATTCTTCACCTTCAACAGCCCAGGGAAGAGGACTCCCAAAGTTGCATTTAAACATGGTAATATTAGGCTCACCTTCTCAATTCTTGCTCATACTATAAAATGCTGAATGTGGGTCTGAATCCCAACTATCTGGCACATGGTGTTGTCATTTACACCTGGGCAAAGTTGGTGTGAAACTCTATTCTATTGGAATGGTAGCATTTTGCACTCCTGTGTAGAAGTGTGAGTGCCTGCTGAGGCCAATGGGAGTCTTTTAACTGACTTAAGTGGAACAGACCCTAATGATGACTGCTTGGAGCCTAAAGCAGTCAAGAGAGCCAGGCCCTCTATGCCTAGTTAAGCTCATTTGAACAATTCAGACGCCTGGTTTACCAGATCTTATTCTTATTCTTTGTGTTACCGATATTTCGTAGTGTGTGAACCTTGTTCAAATGTGGCCATATGTAATTGATTTCTCCCAGGAGAGCAAAATGTTTGTTTTTTGTGATATCAAGAGAAGCGCATTATGCCTTTCAAAAATATCAGACTGATTTTCACTCAATTCTGTTTCATTACTCTTACGATAATGTGTTAGCGGGGCAAGGTCTCCCTCTGCTCTGGTATTCAACATTTATAAAATTAGAGCATTAAACTGCTGTAGTGTTATCCAAAAGCCTCATTGACCTCTGCATTTCTCATTTTCAGAGGCTTTTGTATTGGTTCTGATCTTATTTGCACATCTCTGCATACAGAATTGATTTCAAATTTCTGATGAACACTCATATCTTTCATGACCGCAACATCAGGAATTTCATTAGGCCAGACCTGGAATTGTTGTTGTAAATGTTTACATATCTATAAATTATTATTAAGCAAACAGTAAAAGGTCACCCTTAATCCTTAAGGGCACTTAGAGTATACTATATGCAAATTTCCAACTAGATCAAGAAATTGGTTGTAGATTAATTATATACTAATGGTGTGATAGTGACAATGGAGATATGAATGTGGCCTCAGGTAACAAGGTATACTAGTCCTTTAAGGCTGGTGAGGGCCAGAAGACCCTGTTCCAGGGTAGGCTGGAATAAACAAAGATCCTGGAAGTGGCTTCATGGCAGGGAGAGAGAGAATGGTCCTGGAGAGTTTGTCATTGGATGGGAAAAACTAGGACACTGTTCCTTTCAGGGCCTGGAACCAGGGGCCCTGTAGTATAGGATGGGGCATGGCTTCCCCCTCTCTCAACCAGTTGAGAGAGAACCCCTGAAGGAGGGCAGTATATATGCTGTCTTCTCCCTGAGAATAGGGAGCGAGCTGATAGGGCAAAGGAAGTCAGAGTCAGAATGCTGAGCGCCTACTAGGAAGAATAGGACTGGCAGCTCTGGGAAGAACAGTCTAGAACAGAATGAGAGCTCCATATGTGAGAGAAGAGCCAAAGAGGAGTATGAAATTTTGTTTTGTCGTAACGCAATTTGGTTTGGGGACACTGAGGGCTATTTTGAACTGCTTTTGGCTGTTAACCCAGACCAACACGGTGGTTGTTGATAGTCCCAGGAAAGACCGTGGGAAGTTCCTAATCACTCCTGAAGAGGAACAACAGAATGAGGGTGCTGCAGAAGCATCTCTGGCCATTACTGGCTGCTCAGGAAATGGCAACCCTGCTACCGCTAGCTTTATTTTAAAATGCTACACATTTACGGAAGTGCTTCTGATAGACACCTAAGTCCCTTTGCATCTGTATTTTATTTGCATCTAAAACATGAGATGTGATGGTTAATAGATGAGTTTTATAAAGTGTTCCATCATTAACTCCACCCCCCTCAAAAGAAAATAAATAAATAAATAAATAAATAAAGGCAAAAACTGCCAAACCAACCACCAAACAAACAATCATGGAACTAACATGACCTTTGCAGCCCATCACAGTGTTCACTCAGCTTGTGTGTGATATCCCTTCTTCCCCTGCCCATTATCGGACTTCTTTATAAAATCTTGGCGAGCAGGGACTGTCTCTCACTCTGTGCCTAGGTCAGAGAGATCCCACCCCAGTCTCAGTCAGTCTCTAGCATTACTGTTTATAAAGAATAAATAATAATTTTAGATGACTGAAGGAAATAACTTTTCCTTATGGGATAAAATGAAAATGACTATAAAATAAGATTACTATAAAATAATGCATTTGAAGCTGATTCTAAAAAGTACTTTAAAGTAATTTAATACTAAATGTGGGTGTCTGGTACTCAGAGTAAACAGTGCAAAATGTTATTTTCTATTTACCATTTGAAGAAGTCACAATAAAAGAATACTTTGAAGGGTTTTTTGGTCCTGTTCTCATAAACGAGTATGGCAATTTTGTTCCCATGAGGCTCTCTTTAAATGTTCGAATTGCTAAAAGTATAAGGCCTTTTCTCTTCTCTTGCTTTGCTTCTCCCAGTAAAAAAAAATGTCACCTGTGCAACATCTACATGAAATCTTACCAAATCCAAACAAGATCTGTGTGGGTGGCCCCGTGAACCTCTAGGCAGGTTAACAGTCCTCTTTTTGGATGGTTTGTCCCATGTCCAGTACTGAGACAAAACCGGATGTGGTTTTGTCTGGTAAGGGACAGGGGATGTCATTTTGAAGAACTCATCGGTCCACCTCACTGGTGTGACTTCCAGTGGGGGCGGAGTGGCTTGCCCTTCAAAATGGCATCCTCAATGCAGTGACCTTGTATGCACCAAGTGTGCAAGTTTCTGCCAGTGGAGATAGGCCCATGCCATTCCTGGAAGTAGCAGAGTGCCTGATATTCTGGGAATGCATGAGTGGCTACCCTCATGTGAAGCTCATTATAGGATCGGGTTTTAGTGAGACTACTCTAGCGTGGACTAAAACTGGGATTTTCCACCTCCTTATAGTGTAGTCATTTATACCTCTGTGCAAAGTAAGTGTTAAATGCTATCCAATCAGACCTGAGAATCCAGACCTACTGTGTATCTAAACACACAATTTGTATTGTTTTTACTCGACCAGTCTAGCTAAAGCAGTACAACCCATCTAGTATGGATGTGTTATATTAGTATACAAGTCTCTCTTACTGGTATAGCTTATTCCTGTAAATTTAGGGGAATAAACTCTATTGACATAGTTTAGTCTGTTATAACTGCATCCACAGTAGGGTTGAACCAGTATAATGATTCTGGTAAAAAATCACCCCTAATTGAAATAGTGAAATCAATCCAAAACTCTGTGGACCAAAACTTAGCTACACTATCTCCGTTTTACACCGCTCTGGCAATGTAAAGGAATCTTAGAGTGCATATAAATTATGTTTATGTCCATTTAAGGCCCCTTTACGCTGCCAGAGTAAATAAAAATCAGCTCAAATATGTTTTACGCTCATTTTACACAGGTATAAATGACTAGTTCAGTGTAGAATAAGGCCCTTGAGACTGTCCAGAAAGAGGAAGGTTACAAACGAATATTTTCACAAACTCTGGGGCGTCCTAGTAATTCTGCTGCACCACAATATCGTATTAAACAGTTTTTCACTGTTAATGTTGCTGATAAAATTAGTAAGAATGCAGGATATGTAGTTCATAAAACCTGATAGCTGAATCAAATATTTAGCAAAATGGCTTTCAAACACAAGACAGTCATTTTTTTCATAGGAGGTTAATCTTCCCTAATAGGTATCTAAAAAAATCTGTTTATAATGTTAATAAATTTGTCCAAGAAATTTAGTAATGTCCATTTCAGGAGCTATTTTCTTCATACAAGTAAGATGGTTTTTAATGTACTCCTTTTTGTTCCTGTTAGAGCACATTGTAATTCATTTTTGTCCAGCCTATAAAAGCAGCTCCGTATAAACAAAAAATTGCCTTTTTTTTTTAAAGAAAAAGCCTGAAGCAATCACCAACTGAAAAGATGCATGAATTTTAATCCACTAGGAAGGAACACCTCCTAACTTAAAATAATTTATTTTAACTCAGAGGTCCAGCCAAGCATAACAAATGATGCAGTGAAGTCTTAAGATAGAGCTTCTGCAAGCTTTTTTCTGTAAGTTTATATTCTTTTACTTAAAGATTTGGACTGGAAATAAGTTGTATATAGTGCAAGTAATATGACTTACAGATAATCACAACTTTAGTACCATAAACCAGAGTACTTTGTTCTTTTCAATAAAAAAAGACCTATTAAATTTTTCTTCAATTACTGTACAACAATTTCCTGTACTGTCTAGACATTAGAATACCAGAGCAGACTGTTTATATGTCTACACAGTCTAGATAAACATATACGTTTTCAGCAAAACAACAAAACACCTCATGGACTCAAGAAATAATTTGTTAGCAACTATCAGGTAACCTTTACTCACGTTTCACAGTTTTAGATATTAATAATTTCATTTTGTAAGTATGATTTAGTGACTCGTGTATCAGCCGGCTCCCCCTCTCCTTAGACCTGTTTTGGGCTCCAGTCCTGTAACTTGTTCCGTGTGGGTGAATGTCTGCACCCATGTAAAGCCCTTTTGGAATTAGTGGGGATCCATGCAAATAGGATCCAAAGTAAGGACCTTATCTGGCTACCAAAAAAGTAAAGGAGTTTTTTTTAGTCTATTTCTTTGCCCTGTTCCTAAACATTTTCTGTCAGAGAATTGTCTGACTACCATTACCAACCAATTAGCAGACCTCACAATGACACAAGAACTGCTAAAATCAAGCATTCAGCTACTATGGTGATGACGAGCACTGTATAGATGTAGAAAGTTTAGGCATAGGGGAGTGTGAATACAAGTTCACTATTGCACCCTGGTGACAGGAACCTGATGATCATCTTGGAAATCAGACCACCCCTTGAGCTATTTAAAACAGAAGGCTGCCAGCATCTTCTGAGAGATCTTCAGCCCATATTCTATGTGTATGGAGAGCTTCTTTATTTTGTTCAATAATGGCTCCTCCATCATTTCTGGAGACTTTAGGCCAGATGCTTGATCCCCTTTTCTTGATGTCAGAGAGCTTTCCCTTGCATAGAGAAATCTCTAAAATCAGCCTTTGCCATCTCCTGCAGGCTTCCCCAGTGTAGCGAGCATGCTAAGGAGGGCCAGGGGCTTAACTGGAAAGTACCACAGTCAGGCCATGAGGCTGATCTAACTTGTTTTGGGGACTGAACAAGACCCCAGAATCCTTAAGATTGAGGGAGAGGAAGGGAGAATGCAAAAGTGTACAATAGCCACCGATTCCTCTGATTTGTGTCTGATGCTGATTTAAATGGGCAAAACCTGATCTTACCATGTGTTCTGTACTAATCACAAACATCTGAAATCAAAGTCAGGCTTTCAAATAGATTATATATGGGTGCTCTTGTTAATACCTCATTCTCTGTCTTTCTAGAACAATAAATATCTTAGTAACGGGCCAAACATTGATTGACAGGAAGACAGTTATTGATTGTAAATCATTTACTATATAGCTTGATACTGATTTAGAAAAGTAAACTAGTGGACACTTGAAAAAGTAGCATTGTTTAATCACCAGAAATTGAGGAACAATGTGTCCTTGTTTAGCTTAAATGTGCAAAGAACACAACTATCAGATAAACAACTTATTTCCAGCCTTTGGGCCCTTTCTGGTAGATCAGTCATGCTTTGGATATGAGTAATTTACATATTCTAGAAAACTGTTACAATATAATTTTTGCTTGTAACATATTTATATATAAATTGTGCTGAATTCTGTCTTCACTTACCACCACTTGGCTTCCATTATTACTTCATTGTGGTTTCACATGTGTGACTGAGGGCAGAAAATGGTCCACGATGTGAAGGGAAAACAGATGTACCATGATAGTACAGTGGGCAAATTCAAAAGGAGGCAGTTAAGGAAAATAACACAAAACTTAGAAAGTTTCTGCAGTAATCAAGTGTGCTAGCTAAAATATCCTCAACAGTGCATTCCTTTTTTAGTAAGGTGATGTATTCCAGTAAGAATTTCAGGAAAATTATATTCAGTAACTCTAATGTGCATTATTATGATAGGTAAGAGTGTACCTTAGAAATTCCATCTGAACACAGGGAATTTCAGAGGCCCTGGGACATTGGTCTAGTATGTATCCTGCATAAACTCACTCTCAGATTAGTGATGCCAACATCATCTTGATTTAGACATCTAGGGCAGTACCTTCCTCAGATGCAGGATGTTTGCCCTCCCAAGAAATGAAAACAAACATGGCAGTCCTATTAGCTTCATTGAGCCTGACTCTCCATTGCCTCACTCCTTGCATGGTCATTTTCATCTGCGCACATTGCAGATTGGGTGTAAAATGTTTCTGTTCTAATTTGGTAGCTTTATACAGCCACTTTCACAAGAGGAAATAATTTTACAAAATGCAAGTCACTGGAGGTTGTCTCCTCATCCTAATATTTTGGAGTAGGTTCACAGCTACCAGATGTTTTATGGTTCACCCACCTTTAGCTAGTAATAGTTCCTAGTGAAATGAAAGGAAGACTTTGTTAGATCACCCAAGATTCCTTTTATTGAGAACTTTTTGCATGTTGTTAATGCTTCCTTGAAATTAGAGAGCCCAGATTTAGACTAGAGCCTTGCCAAGCCAAAAGACGTATATCCTCCACCAGCAAAATCTCATGATTGAATGACAGCAGGACTCCTTTGACAATTGTTGTAAATCCTTGTGTCATGGAGGTGCTCACCCCACACTTGCCTGAAAAGGGTTAATGGAGGCCAGATGGACCAATTAACCTATTAGACTGCAAGATGGAAGAACTAAGGCTGAGAGGAAAGCCCTAATGAGGGGAAGCTCACCTGTGCGGGGATGGGCAGGGCTTCTATAAAGCCAGGGAGCTGATAGCAGAGAGGGGCTGCAAAGAAGTAGGCTGAAGTCACTCCCTGGGAGAAGGGAGATGTGTTTGGGGCTATAGAGGAAGGTAGTCTACAGTTACTCCCAAGGAGGAGGGAAGTTGTGAGGCTGGCAAAACCAGAGAAGGGGGAGTGCCAGATGGCAAGGAAAGGACTCAGGGAAAGGCAGTAAGGTCGAGGAAGGAACAGACCTTGGCTGCTGACTACAGGGTTGCTAACCTGGAGTAGAGGGTGGGCCTTGGTTCCGCTGCTAGCCACTCAGGAAGTAGCATGAGGGGGCAGTGAATGGGAAGACTGCCTCAGACGGAGGAAGTGGAAGTAGAAAATGCACATAGTGACCTGTCTGGAGGGCAAGTCACAAAGAGGTGGCAGCGGCTCCTGGAGTGAGAGAGGGGCTACAGACTGAGAGAGAGATGGAGTGCAACTGCAGGAAGAGACATGGGTTTTTGCAGAGCTGATCCCTAGAGTGGCCAGGAGGAGGCACCATTCTAGTGATGAGGGGAGCACCCCGGCACACCTTAGTAAAGGACTTTTGAGTGACATCAAGAAAGGGAAGATTAGAGACACTGATTAAACTGCAGGATTGGGGGCCTCGAGTTCTTGTGTGTAAATAATCTTACTTCAGATTCTTCCATGTTCCTACCAGTGACTTTGTACTTTTGGTGGTTGTTTGCTGATGCTGAGAATTGTTTTTCACATAATCATTGGCAGGGTGTGGAGGACAATTAGTCTATCTTTGAAGACACATCCCCTGTTTCGACCTTGTTGTCCCCGCTGATTTTAATTCGTTTGCATAATCTTCCTTATGGGAGTATTTTTGAGTTTTTTCTGGAACTAGAAGATGACAATACAGTTGCTGATGGAGTCCATATTAGGCTTTCTATAAACAGATACGTACATACGGTTATTAAAATGTGTCTGTCACAGGCTAGCTGGCCTTTTAAGGTAAGTCAGGCTGCCTGTGAGCTACCAGCTAGCTGCCAGCTGATGGTGGTAGGGCAACTTGATGATTAGTGACCCCAGCTACAAGGAATCAGGAAGATTATACAAAAAGACTGGAGAACTCAGATAGGGAGAGAGAAACTGCAGAGACCCAGAAGGAAGTAGGACACTTCCCTCCCCCTGGGAAAGATCTGAAGAAGAAGGTAGGAAAACTCACAGGGAGCAGGGACAGGCTCCAGTGGGCAATGCCCTGATGTAGAGTCAATAAAAGCACTCTAGTGGAGGCTGAGGGGTGTGGAGAAAATTATTAGTTCAGCTGAGAAGGGAGAAGCCAGAGGCTGGCGGACCAAAGGGAAGCCATGTTAAGTACAGGCTGCAGGGAAGTAGCACAAGGGACTTAGAGGTAGGGAACAGATCAGAGAAATAGCAGCAGACCTAGCTGCTTAATACAGGGTTCCTGGGCCAGAGCCCAGAGTAGAATGTGGGCCTAGGTTACTGCTCCTTGAGGAGTGGGCATGAAAACCCAACAATAGGATCTGAGGGAGGTCAAATAAGAACACTTCAGTGGAGCCTGAGAGGGGTGAAAGAATTATTATTTGGCTGTTTAGCTTATACGTTCAGTTGGATATTTTGTTACCCTGGAATGGGACTGAACTTTACATGACTTTGCCAGTAGGCTGAGCCACACAAGACCTCAGGAAAGACCATCAGGAAATGCTGGAGGCAAGGACCCTTTGCAGCATTGGACCCTGACACAAGGGGGTGCTATGGATGGTGAGCGGCAGTGTAATGTAGCATAATCTCTTTTGCAGAGGAGGAAATTATTTCTTTGTTTCCACTTTGTGCATTAAAAAAGAGTAAAACAGTTTGTGATATATACACTCACACAGACACTACTAAAATAGGAGTGCTTTAGCATTATCCCACCTTACATTGTTGCTAAAAAACCAAAGCTTGCTGTACAAAAGATAACTGATTGATACAAGTGGACTAGTTTTACAATTCAGAGCACTCATTGCAATACCCAAAATTTTGAGAATAAAATGAGGAATATGAAGATTTTTTTGGCTCTACAGGGCCAAATATATTTTCACTGAAATGGACTCACATGCAGGGTAAGTTGGGCCCCTCCAGTCAAAATCTGCTCCCATTCATACCTGTGAATCATCTCTGTCAAGGGAGATTCAGAAATTCAGGCCTCACTTACAGTACTTTCATTTTCTCTTGCAGCATTATGACTCCAAATTTCAAAAGAGCTTTGCTCATCACAAAAAAGCAGTGATTCATATTTATTTCTTAATTAAAGGCGAGAAATAAAAGCAGCGGGAATGTAGCTGAAACTTGTGGATATCCTGATGCTAGTAAAACCAAAAATCCTTTACAACAAATCCCTTGTTTTTCAGCTTTTTTTTAAACTGATATGTAACAAAGGTTTAAAAAAGATAAAACAATAGGATTCTTCAAGCAATCAAGAGGTACCTAAAAGCTTATCAAAACCAAAAGTCTTCCAAATGAAAAATTAGAGAATTCTCCCAAAGCCAATGAGTAGTTGCTGGCTTCCTGATTTTAGAATACAAATCCATTAACAGGCTTCTGAAAATCTGATACATTCAGATCACATATATACAGTCATATTCATACATGTAGCTAATGAATGGAACAATAGCAGCCATGACTGGGAAGAGTGTGTATATATACGTATATATGTGTAAACAAAGCAAATAGTTGGGAAAGATCTTATTAACTATTTCTAGCTTTGCCATAGAATTATCATGTAGTCTTGAGCAAGTCAATTCTTGGTCTTCCTGTCTCCATCTGTAATGTGGAGATAATACTTACCTGCCTCACAGTGGCTAAAGGGACAGATTTACAAAAGAATTCTGCTCCTCTTTAGGCATGACATGGCTAAATTGTCAAAAGGGCTCAGCCCCTTGTTCTCAGTGGTTGCTCCTGCATACTGAGATCTTTTGAAAATCTGACTTGAAACTATTAGTGTTGCTAAAATGCTTTGAGATCTGCAGCTGGGATGCTCAACTTGAATGGAAAATATGGCACAATAGTCATACTAAATTAGAGTAATAAAACATTTTATGCTAAAATGTAAGTCTTATCTAGAAAACTTCCACTATATGTCCTGGTGGGTGGGTGGGTGGGTGGATGGGTGTGTATGGGGCAGGGTGCGGGTTAACTGAATGGTATCTTGTATTCTGAGATACAATTACAATTCATTCAATTCTCAGTTTGACAATTTAACTTAATTTTGTCTGTATTCTTTGGGCTGGATGCAGTAGCCCCTCCCCCATGAAATACCCTTTGACTTCAACAAGATTTATTGGGATTTCTCTGGGAGTTCAGAGCTTGTAGGATTGAGCCCTTAAATGAAATCTAAGCTGAGCTATTAAAATTCCATTGCTTAGAGTTTTGATCCGTTGCTAGAGCCAACCAAGCTTTTAGACAGCATCTTGCCATTTTTGAGGCTCTTTAGCCTCTGGAGAAGGGTTAAAAGTGCAGTAAGACAATCTACTAATCAAATTTAACATTTTGTGCGAGGGATCTCTAACCTATAACTGGAAGCAGAAAGTATTTAACTTGGTTTTGATCCAGACTGAACTGTGGTTTTCACCAGGAAATAGCAGCATCTGATTACTATTACAGAATTATCATGAGTAGAAGATGAACAATATTGTATTGTCAGGTGCACTTCTGTAATAAATGTGACTACCATTACAAGGCAAATGGAGAAATCTGCAAAATTACGTGCATCATAAAAACAGTAGGCACCCACTTTACAAAGTAAAATGACATAAAGAAATCAAATTAATCTGTTTCCAGATTTTATTTTTTAAATTTAAGCCTCTACTTTCTATTCCAGAACACACCCAACAAATTTTTCTGCTTTATAGGTAAGTTCTGAACAATTATTCTTCTATTACTGAGCTACATGAAACAGCACGTTTTAAAAACATTTTTAGTGATTAAACTCCTTCATACATGCCCAGTTTATTTCATAAGAACATAGAGCCAATCCTTGAACATTGCCTTGAAAATTAATTTGGATTTGTGAGCTAGAATGACCATCACTTGTTGAAAATGCTGGTGCTTCCATATATAAATAGCTGTTTTAATGAGCCCATTCCTGAACTCCTTTCTTCAGTTAACAGGAATTTTTAGTAAGTAAGGAATTTGATATCAAGCTCTATATATTGTGACAGGGTTGGGCCAGATGGCTACAGGAGAGTAATTTTTTTTTTTTGGAAGCAGAAAAGAATTTTATTTGTGTAACACTTACAAAGAATCACCAAAAAGGATAAAGCAAAACTATGCAACAAAACAAAAGCAAACACAAGGTATAACACAGTAGCCTTCAGGAGGGAGAAGCGTTCAGGCTAGCCTGGGCCCAGAGCGGGGGGGCTTCCTTGACACTCGTGGTCTTCCACCCTCCTGAATTACCTGGTGGCCTAGAGCGGGGGGGCTTCCTCGACAGGTCTTCCACCCCCTCGAATTACTTAGTGCCACGCCCAGTGTCACCGATTATTCCTCTCCTGAGAGTGCCCGACAAGATGGGCACGGCTGCGGGGTGGGCGGTTTGGTGGTGGGCGGGACGTACACCCACGTGTGGTAGGACCACTCCTAGGTGACAGTGATGATGGTATCCACAGCAGCAACGGCTGGGGCCTCTCGCTCTTCCCCTCAATCAAAGGGTCAGACAGAGGGAACCGGATGGGGTCACCGAGCAGAGAACCTCGGACAGCGCCCACCGCTCCTCGAAGGCTTCAAGGGAGTCGGTGAACGCCGCCCAGAGGAACTCCGCCCGGATACGTGAATGTACTGAGGATCGGAAAACGGCCCTACAATCGCAGGACGCTTCATTAGCCAACCTCCCCTCTCTGGTTTTATAAATGGCTGTTTTAGCTAGGGCTAGGAGGAGGTTAACCAGGAGATCTCGCGATTTTGTGGGGCCACGGATGGGGAGTGTGTAGATAAAAAGGTGAGGGGAAAAGTGTAGCCAAAAGCATAATAAAATATTCGTGAGGAGCCGGAAAAGGGGCTGCAGCCTGGCACACTCTAAGTATACGTGTGCCAGGGTTTCCCTCACGTTGCAAAAAGGGCAAGTATATGGGATAGGGGTGAACCGCGTCAAAAACATGCCCGTGCTCACAGCTCCGTGAAGGAGCCGCCAACTAATGTCCCCGACGGGCCTCGGGACCAAGGTGGAATACAGGCTGGCCCACCGGGGTTGCTCACCCTCCAAAGGTGGCAGGAGGTCCCGCCACTTTGTATCGGGGTGGGAAACCAGGGTGTGGGCGTGGGCATGAAGGGTCTGAAGCATGGTGTGTATAGATATTTCCGTGGCGCGATTTGAAAACTGACCGACTGCAGTTCATGCAGCTGGCTCACAGTGAAAGGGTGAGGGGTTTGTTGGGATCTACGGGGTAGGGGCCCAATTGAAAGGTCCGGCGGGCCTGGGGTAGAGGGTGGGCGGGGTGCGCCCTCACGCAGGGCTCGCTTGAGATAAGCCCGAGCAGCAGGTGTCAAGGCGGCCTTCACCTCCTGAAGTACGCGCCCGGGGGTACAAGGTCTGGAGAGCCCCATGCTCTGAGCAAGTGTCAGGGGATCCAGCCAGTCTCCCCGGTCGTAGTCCAGGAGGTCTCCGACTCTAGTGACTTCCGCCAGGACCAAACTCTGGCGCACCGAGCGGGACTCCGCCACCTGCACACGGAGCTGGGGGTTGTGTAGCAGGGGCTCCGCGAGGAGATCTGCTCCCACGGCGGCCGCCATGGACCTGGTCCTTGAAAACAGTTTCCAGGTCCGGAGGTGGTCCTGGTAGAAGACCGGCAGCCCGGAGAGGTCTCGCGGAAAACCTCTTGGACAAAGATAAAAGAGCTGCCGGTCGTATTGGAGCCCTTGGAAGCGGCGCAGGAAGGCATGCGCCAATATGCTCCACGTCAAACTACCTGCACTATAAACGAGCCTCTGCAGGGCCTGGAGGTGGAAAACACGGACCTGAGTGTGCAGACACTTCAGGCCCTGCCCTCCTTCCTTCAGGGGTAGATGAAAAACCCAAACGGGCCCAGTGCATTCCTGACCAAAAGAACTCTAGAATCGATGTCCGGAGGTTGGTCAGGAAACCTGGGGCCGGGACCAGGGTGTTGAGCTGGTACCAGAGCGTGGACAGGACTAGTTGGTTAAGCACCAGTGCTCTCCCTCGGAGGGAGAGACATCGGAGTAGCCTCGTCCATTTCCGGAGCTGCTCTATCACCCCGCCTTCTAAATTTTGCCAGTTCTCCGGCGGAGAAGGGTGCGTGGCAGAAAGGTAAACGCCTAGGTAGAGCAGTGGACCCGTGCTCCACCGGATGGTCTGAAGCACAGGTGGGAGGGAGCTCACCTGCCGCCAGTCCCCCACCGCCAAGCCAGAGCTCTTGACCCAGTTGACTCGGGCGGAGAAGGCTGCCAAATAGATGGCCTGGCAAGCCTCCACCCATGCCAAGTCGCTCGGGTCCTGGACCACGAGGAGCACGTCATCGGCGTACGCCAACAGGACCAGCCGCAGCTCCGGCTCCCGCAGCACCAACCCTGTCAACCTCCTTCGGCGGAGACAGAGGAAGGGCTCGATCGCCAGAGCGTACAGCTGGCCCGAGAGGGGGCACCCCTGCCGTACTCCTCGCCCGAAGCTGACCGGTTCAGTCAGGGTCCAGTTGAGCCTAACCAGACACTCCGCGGAAGCGTACAGCACCTGGAGAAAACTCACAAACTGAGGTCCAAATCCAAACACCTGCAGAGTGCCCAGGAGGTACCCATGGTCCACTCTATCAAATGCCTTCTCCTGATCAAGAGACAGGAGGGCGAACGACAGACCGTCTCTACGCCCGAGTTCCAAAAGGTCTCATACTAGAAATAGGTTGTCAAAAATGCTGCGGCCCGGGACAGTGTAGGTCTGGTCTGGGTGGATCACGTCCTCCATCACGGACCCTAGCCACAGCAAGATTGCTTTCGCTACGATTTTGTAGTCTGTGCTAAGGAGCGAGACGGGACACCAGTTTTGTAAATCGCGGAGGTCCCCCTTCTTCTGCAACAAGGCGAGCACCACTCGCCTACACGAAAGAGGGAGGACCCCACCCTGCAAAGACTCGGCCCAGACAGTGGCTAGGTCTGGGCCAAGGATGTCCCAGAATGCGCGGTAGAACTCCACGGTCAGCCCGTCCATGCCTGGAGATTTATTGGTGGGCATGCGATGGAGGGCTTCCGAGAACTCGGCCAGGGTGAGAGGCAGCTCTAGTCGGTCTCGGTCGCCAGCGCTGACCGTGGGGAGTTCCTCCCAGAGCACCCTGCAAGCGCCAGGATCGGTCGGATCTGGGGAGAAAAGGCTTGTGTAGAAGTCACGGGCCCTCCCACACATCTCCACCGGATCCATGAGGAGGGGGGCTGTCTTCTGCTAGAAGGCAGGTGACGTGTTTCTTGACCCCCCTCATTTTCTCCAGGGCGTAGAAGAAACGGGAGCCGCGATCCATCTCCTGAAGGAGGCGGATGTGGGATCGAACAAAGGCACCTCGGGCCCGATGGTCCTCGAGGGCCCGGAGCTCCTCCCGCTTCTCCCGGCACGCTCCGCAGAGGAACGGGTCCTTGGGGCTGGCGGCCAGACGCCTCTCCATCTTTAAGACCTCCTGTTCCAACTGCTCTATCGCTGCATTTCTCCGTCGGCTGGTGCCCCGGGTATAGTCACGGCAGAAGAGCTTGGCGCGCACCTTCCCTAGATCCCACCATCGCCGCGCCGAGGGAAAGGCACGCCGCTGCTCTCGCCAGGCCAGCCAATACTCCCGGAAGGACGTCACAAAGCCCTCATCCTCCAACAGGCTGTTGTTAAAGTGCAAATAGGCCGGCCCCGGCCTCTCTGCACAGAGGGAGGCTGTTATGGTGGCTAGATGATGGTCGGAAAATGGGGCCAGCCGAATGGTGGAGGAGTGGGCTTGTGAAAGATGGAAACGGGATAAATAAATATGGTCCAACCGAGAGTTGTGTGACCGATGGGCCTCCACCCGGACAAAGGTGAACGTGGAAGTGTCATCTGGGTGGTGGGCACGCCAGACATCCACTAGGGAGTGAGTTTGACTATTTCTCGGAGAATGTTCGCAGCGGCCGGGCTCAGCTCGGCCCCTGAGCGGTCCTGTTCCTCGAGGGTTTTGTTAAAGTCCCCTCCCAGGACTAGGCACTCGTGAGAATCTAGGGTGCTGAGGAAGTCGGACACCCACTGATAGAATTGCGGCCGCTTCAGGCTCATTGTCGGGGCATAGATGTTAACGAGGTTGACCACGAGCCCCTCCATACGGACTCAGAGATGCAGCAGGTGGCCCGGCATGGCCTCAGTGACCCCAGCACCTCGGGCCGTAGGTTGGGGGAGAACAGGGTCACCACTCCAGCTTGTCGAATCGTGAAGTGGCTAAAGTAGACCCCGTCCCCCCACTCCAGCCTCCAGCTGTCGTCGTCGGTCGGATCCGTATGGGTCTCCTGCAGGAAAACTACAGAGTACCCCCCTTCCCGAAGGTAAGAGAGCAGCTGGGACCTGCGGAGAGCCATCCTACAGCCCCTGGTGTTCAAAGTTGCAATAATGAGAGGCGTCATGCGGAGGGCTGGGGGGGTGGGGGTTCCTTGTTGGCGGGGGTGTTCGCAGCCCCCAGCGCATTGTGCAACAATCCGTGACCCATCCTGTAAGTGAGTAGATCATCACAGAAGCTGCGGGCCCGCCCGTAGGCTGCGGCACCATGCCTTCCTTTCCCTCTACCCTCCTTTATAAGGGCCCTGTGGCCTGGAGGATTTGATCAAAGTCCCCCCATAGCTGGAGAGCTAGCTGTACCCTGTTGCGGGAGCCACGGATGTCTTCTAAAAACTCCCGCAACGCTTTTCACAGGTCATGGGGGGGTGGGGTTGCGATTTACGGGTTATTCCCTGGTGGGGCTCTTGGTGCAGCCTCATGGTCCGCTGAGGGGGGCAGGCAGGGTGCAGACCACCGACGGAGCGTCTGACAGGCTAAAGTTATTAGGTCCGTCTCAAGCCTTGGGGTAGAAGGGGACAGCGGAGGGAAAATTGCAGCTCCTAATGGGTTGCGTCAGGAAAATGCAAAGGCTGCTTCTTGGGGGGAATCCACAAAAAACGGGAAAGAAATAACCCCAGGGGTGGCAATAGCATTGCAGGAGGAGGTGGATTGGGCAGGGACAGGGGTGGGGGCGGGGGCAGAGGCGAGGCTCTGGGCTTCGGGAGGCAAGCAGCTGAAAGGTGGCGCCTCCCGAGCAGATTCGAGGGTTAAGGGGGGGGGGAGGGGGCTCCCAGTGATGCTAGGCGCAGGCTCTGTGGTGGATTTGGCAGCCACGGCATCAGGTGGTGGACCTCCTTCTGTAGGGTGCCCGCCCGGGAAGGCGGTTAGGGGGAGGGAGCATGGGGAAAGGGGGACTGGGGTGAGGTTGCCCAGATTGAGGCCAGCCGGCAGTAGGTCATCCTCTCCCTGGGTGACTGGGGTCAAACCTAGGGCCTCGATCTCCTCATACATGGAGGAGAGGTCGCCCTCCGCCACCCCGGGGGTCTCCCCTCTGGCGCCCGCTTCGACGGTCGCTTCGGGGTTCATGGGGGGTTTGGATGATATTCAGGCAGAAGGGGCTTCCTCAGGGGTCTCGGAGGGGAGATCCTGCCTTCCAATGCTATTGTGTCTTCCCCTCCCGACACCGGCGGATGGATCTCATTCGTGGGCATAGCAGAAGGCCCAGTATCAGTGCCTCCCTTCCTGGTCTTCCGGGGGGCCTCCGCATCGGATGGGTGCAGCGGAGCTCAAGCCTGCCGCTTGCCTCGCTTTCCCTGGACTAGGGTCCAGCCCTCCATAGCATCGTCTGGGGGCTGGTTAGCAGGGGTCGTATTGGGGGGTGGAGTCAATGGTTCAGGGGCTCGGGGGGCTAACGGTGAGGCAATATGGGGGGGGTTCTCCTTGGGGCGGGCCCTCTCCTATGCCCGGTAATATCTTTGCTGCACCCTCCTCCATAGGCTCTGCTGGATTGTTAACAGCAAGGGCGGGGCTCCCTCGCTCATCTGGGCGTTGTAGGGGAGGTGTCTCTTGGGCCCGGGCGGGAGCAGCAGTGAATCAAGCAGGAGGAGAGGTGGTTTCAGGTGCCGGGCGGTCAGGGGCGTTGGCAATGACGGAGTCTCGATGTCCTGCCGGGTCTCGGGTGCCCCTCCCCGCCGGGCCAAGGGGCAGTCTCTTCGGACATGCCCCGCTGACCGGCAGAGGTAGCACTGGGCCTTTCCTGTGGAATAGTAGACCTGATAGCGGGCTCCCTGGTAGGGGACTAGGAAGGACCCCTCGAGCGCCTCTCCGTCACACGCCGCCAGCGGTGATAGAAGCTGCAGTTGCCGGTGGAACAAAAGGACGTGACGGAGGGTGGGGTCCTTGCAGCCCAACGGGAGAGGTCTGATGACAGAAACGGGTTTCCGCAGGGTGGAGAGAGCGGGTAACAGGGAGGCATTGGGTAGAAAAGGAGGGACAGATGTCAGGACTAGGCGGATGCCCAGGTCCTCTAGTGGTTCCAGGGGAACGAACACCGCCCCCCCCCACCGCCAGGCCCTTCTCCACTGCCTCCTGGGTGGCAGCCTCCGATGCTAAGAAAAAGACGACCTTCCCATACATTTTGGAGGCCGCCACAATAGCCGTGGGTCCTACCACCCTCGCCAATGCCTGCACGTATAGAATCATAGAATATCAGGGTTGGAAGGGACCTCAGGAGGTCATCTAGTCCAACCCCCTGCTCAAAGCAGGACCAATCCCCAATTAAATCATCCCAGCCAGGGCTTTGTCAAGCCTGACCTTAAAAACTTCTAAGGAAGGAGATTCTACCACCTCCCTAGGTAACGCATTCCAGTGTTTCACCACCCTCCTAGTGAAAAAGTTTTTCCTAATATCCAACCTAAACCTCCCCCACTGCAACTTGAGACCATTACTCCTCGTCCTGTCCTCTTCTACCACTGAGAATAGTCTAGAACCATCCTCTCTGGAACCACCTCTCAGGTAGTTGAAAGCAGCTATCAAATCCCCCCTCATTCTTCTCTTCTGCAGACTAAACAATCCCAGTTCCCTCAGCCTCTCCTCATAAGTCATGTGTTCCAGACCCCTAATCATTTTTGTTGCCCTTCGCTGGACTCTCTCCAATTTATCCACATCCTTCTTGTAGTGTGGGGCCCAAAACTGGATACAGTACTCCAGATGAGGCCTCACCAATGTCGAATAGAGGGGAACGATCACGTCCCTCGATCTGCTCGCTATGCCCCTACTTATACATCCCAAAATGCCATTGGCCTTCTTGGCAACAAGGGCACACTGCTGACTCATATCCAGCTTCTCGTCCACTGTCACCCCTAGGTCCTTTTCCGCAGAACTGCTGCCTAGCCATTCGGTCCCTAGTGTGTAGCGGTGCATTGGGTTCTTCCGTCCTAAGTGCAGGACCCTGCACTTATCCTTATTGAACCTCATCAGATTTCTTTTGGCCCAATCCTCCAATTTGTCTAGGTCCCTCTGTATCCTATCCCTGCCCTCCAGCATATCTACCACTCCTCCCAGTTTAGTATCATCCGCAAATTTGCTGAGGGTGCAATCCACACCATCCTCCAGATCATTTATGAAGATATTGAACAAAACCGGCCCCAGGACCGACCCCTGGGGCACTCCACTTGACACCGGCTGCCAACTAGACCTGGAGCCATTGATCACTACCCGTTGAGCCCGACAATCTAGCCAACTTTCTACCCACCTTATAGTGCATTCATCCAGCCCACACTTCTTTAACTTGCTGACAAGAATACTGTGGGAGACTGTGTCAAAAGCTTTGCTAAAGTCAAGAAACAATACATCCACTGCTTTCCCTTCATCCAGAGAACCAGTAATCTCATCATAGAAGGCGATTAGATTAGTCAGGCATGACCTTCCCTTGGTGAATCCATGCTGACTGTTCCTGATCACTTTCCTCTCATGTAAGTGCTTCAGGATTGATTCTTTGAGGACCTGCTCCATGATTTTTCCGGGGACTGAGATGAGGCTGACTGGCCTGTAGTTCCCAGGATCCTCCTCCTTCCCTTTTTTAAAGATTGGCACTACATTAGCCTTTTTCCAGTCATCCGGGACTTCCCCCATTCGCCACGAGTTTTCAAAGATAATGGCCAGTGGCTCTGTAATCACAGCCGCCAATTCCTTTAGCACTCTCGGATGCAACTCGTCCGGCCCCATGGACTTGTGCACGTCCAGCTTTTCTAAATAGTCCCTAACCACCTCTTTCTCCACTGAGGGCTGGCCATCTACTCCCCATGCTGTGATGCCCAGCGCAGCAGTCTGGGAGCTGACCTTGTTCGTGAAGACAGAGGCAAAAAAAGCATTGAGTACATTAGCTTTTTCCACATCCTCTGTCACTAGGTTGACTCCCTCATTCAGTAAGGGGCCCACACTTTCCTTGGCTTTCTTCTTGTTGCCAACATACCTGAAGAAACCCTTCTTGTTACTCTTGGCATCTCTTGTCTCCATGTGGGGCGAGGCGGGCACCAGGAAGCAACGAATGCCGTGCTTCCTGGTCATGGTGGGAAAGGGGCCCTGGCCACTACTGATGGTAGCAGAGGCAGTGGGTGGGCGATATGATGAGGCAGCAGGCGGGGGGGGGCCGCTACCGCCCGGGCATACGCCCTGGGGGCCGGGGGAGCGACGCTCGCAGAGCTGGTGGAGAGAACAGCGGGGAGGGATGCCATGGTCGATGATGAGGCCACAGCGGTGGGGGTAGCCCCTGCCATGGAGGGCCTGGTGGTTGTAGCGGGGCCCTTTCCCTTCTTCACACCCTGGCCTTTCCGGCCAACTGGGGGGCTCTCCTAGAATCTGGGGGGGCGGTGGGCGTAGCAGCGGCAGTAGTCGCCCCGGTGCCTCCTGCTGCCGATGCCCCAGCGAGGGCGGTGGCAGGTGTTTTGGCAGAAGTGGTGGGGGGGGGGGCAGCTGAGGTTGTTAGAGGGGCCTCACCCCTCTCATTCCCCGCCATTGTGAGCAGGGAGAGATGGGGAGGCACCAGAAGGAGGAGGGGGAAGCGGGAAGTAGATTAACCACTTCTCCCTGCTGGGCTGCAGGCGGGGGCGGGGGGGCAAATGGGTCAGACTGGACGGGGGAGGAAACAGGAGTTGGGGTCAGGTAATAGGGGCAAACTGTAGGGTAAACAGTCCGGGGGGGGGGAACGTGGACCCACGTGCGTTTGTCCAAAGAGTCTCGTTTGGTCGGCTGTTGTGTCTGGTCCGGAATGCAGAATTCAGAGCAAGCAGCTAAATCCAGAGACAGATGGCAAGTTGCCAGCAGGCACGGACAGTGGGGGGGCCGTGACGGTTGTAGTAGTGTTGGGGGGGCACCGATGGATCGGGGGGCAGCTCCGTGCCACACCCCCCGTGCCCCTACAAACACAGTTAAGACACAGTCAAACTCCCCCCACACGAGAGTACAGTTCAAAAGTTACTCAGTCTTACGGCTCCCTCCACGGTGATTTGTAGCTTCCCTGGGCAATTTCTCTGTCGGCTGTCTTCTCTCCCGGGCTTTGTGGAGCATTCCAAAAATGCCAAGTAGATAAGAAGAAAAAAATAACTTGTCGGTTAATTACAGGTCCACAAACAAACAGCAAAACGGTTGGGTCTGGGGGCGTCCACTCCCCTCCTCTGGGGAGCGGGTCGGCAGTCCTCCCCCCCTCCTCTGGGGGTTGCAGCTGAAGCAGTAGCAGCGTCCGAGGGCAGGTGTGGGGGGGCTGGCAGCAAGCTGGCAGCCAACCAGCACTCGAACGGCAGCAAAAAAAAACAGCAAAAAAAAAAAAAGAAAAAAAGAAAAAGCATCTGGCCCAGTCGGGGGGGAACTAAAGCAGGGTCAAAAAGTAAGAAAAGCCCAGGCCAGGGGGCTTTAGGAGAGAATAGAAAGCAGATAGCTGAGCAGCAAGCGAAGGAGGTCCCTTTTCTCTGGGTAAGGGAGCAGGGAAGGTTTTTTTTTTTTTTTTTTTTGAAACAGAAAAGAAGTTTATTTGTAACAGTTACAGAGATTACAAAAAGAAAGAAAAACTTAGCAACAAAACAACGCAATCAGAAGGTAGAACACAACAGCTTTCAGGAGGGAGAGGTGTTCAGGCTAGCCCAGGCCCAGAGCGGGGGGGCTTCCTCGACACTCGTGGTCTTCCACCCTCCTGAGTTACCTGGTGGCCTAGAGCGGGGGGGCTTCCTCGACACTCGTGGTCTTCCACCCCCTCGAGTTACCTAGTGCCGCGCCCAGGGTCACCGACCCTCCCTCTCCTGAGAGTGCCCGACAAGATGGGCACGGCTGCGGGGTGGGTGGTTGGGAGGGAGGGGGGCACACCCATGTATTATAAGACCCCTCCTAAATAACAATAATGATGGTATTCACAGCAGCTAACGGCTGTGGCTGGCGTCTCTCGCTCTGTCCCTCAATCAGAGGGTCAGACGGAGGGAACCGGACGGGGTCACCGAGCAGAGAACCCCGGACAGCGCCCACCGTTCCTCGAAGGTGTCAAGGGAGTCGGTGGACGCCGCCCAGAGGAACTCCGCCCAGATGCGTGAGTGTACTGAGGATCGGAAAACGGCCCTGCAATCGCAGGACGCCTCATGAGCCAACCTCCGCTCTCTGGTCTTATAAATGGCTGTCTTACCTAAGGCTAGGAGGAGGCTAACCAGGAGATCCCGCGACTTGGTGGGGCCACGGATGGGGAGTGTATAGATAAAGAGGTGAGGGGAGAAATGAAGCCAAAAGCGCAAAAGAATATTTGTGAGGAGCCGAAAAAGAGGCTGCAATCTGGCACACTCTAAATAGACGTGCGCCAGGGTTTCCCTCACATTACAAAAGGGGCAAGTCTCCGGAACGGAGGTGAAACGTGTCAAAAACACGCCCGTGCTCACGGCCCCGTGAAGGAGCCGCCAACTGATGTCCCCGACGGGCCTCGGGACCAAGGTGGAGTACAGGCTGGCCCACCGAGGTTGCTCCCCCTCCAAGGGTGGTAGGAGATCTCGCCACTTTGTGTCGGGGCGGGACACCAGGGTGCGGGCGTGAAGGGTATGGAGCGTGAGTGTATATAAATATTGCCGTGGTGCAACTTGAAAACCGACCGGTTGCAATTCATGCAGCCGGCTTGCAGTGAAAGGATGAGGGGTGTGTTGGGATCGGCAGGGTAGGGGCCCGATGGAAAGGTCCGGCGGGCCTGGGGTAAAGGATGGGCGGGGTGCGCCCTCGCGCAAGGCTCGGCTGACATAAGCCCGAGCAGCGGGGGTCAAAGCGGCCTCCACCTCCTGAAGCACGCGCCGGGGGGTGCGAAGGCTGGAGAGCCCCATGCGTCGAGCGAGCGTCAGGGGATCCAGCCAGTCTCCCCGGTCGTAGTCCAGGAGGTCCCCGACCCTCGTAACTCCCGCCAGGACCAACCTCTGGCGCACCGTGCGGGACTCCGCCGCCTGCACTCGAAGTTGGGGGTTGTGTAGCAGGGGCTCCGTGAGGAGATCTGCCCCCACGATGGCCGCCACGGACCTGGTGGTTGAAAACAGTTTCCAGGTCCGGAGGAGGTCCTGGTAGAAATCCGGCAGCCCGGAGAGGTCTCGCGGAAAACCTCTCGGACAAAGATAAAAGAGCTGCCGGTCATATCGGAGCCCGTGGAAGCAGCGTAGGAAGGCATGCGCCAATATGCTCCACGTCGAACTACCTGCACTATAAAGGAGCCTCTGCAGGGCCTGGAGGCGGAAAACGCGGACCTGAGTGTACAGACACTTCAGGCCCTGCCCTCCTTCCTTCAGGGGCAAATGAAGAACTCCAACAGGGGCCCAGTGCAATCCTGACCAAAAGAACTCCAGAATCAATCTCCGGAGGTGGGACAGGAAACCCGGGGCCGGGGCTAGGGTGTTGAGCCGGTACCAGAGCGTGGACAGGACTAGTTGGTTAAGCACCAGTGCTCTCCCCCGAAGGGAGAGACATCGGAGTAGCCTCGTCCATTTCCTGATCCGCTCAATCACGCCGCCTTCCAAATTTTGCCAGTTCTCCGGCAGAGAAGGGTGCGTGGCAGAAAGGTAAACGCCGAGATAGAGCAGAGGGCCGGCACTCCACCGGATGGTCTGAAGCGCGGGTGGGAGGGAGCTTACCTGCCGCCAGCCCCCCACCGCCAAGCCAGAGCTCTTGACCCAGTTGACTCGGGCAGAGGAGGCTACTGAATAGATGGCTTGGCATGCCTCCACTCGCGCCAAGTCGCCCGGGTCCTGGACCACGAGGAGGACGTCATCGGCGTACGCCGACAGGACCAGCCGCAGCTCCGGCTCCCGCAGCACCAACCCCGTCAACCTCCTGCGGAGGAGACAGAGGAAAGGCTCGATCGCCAGAGCGTACAGCTGGCCTGAGAGGGGGCACCCCTGCCGCACCCCTCGCCCGAAGCTGACCGGTTCGGTCAGGGTCCAGTTGAGCCTAACCAAACACTCCGCGGAGGCGTACAGCACCCGGAGAAAACTCACAAACTGAGGTCCGAATCCAAACGCCCGCAGGGTGCTCAGGAGGTACCCATGATCCACTCTATCGAACGCCTTCTCCTGATCGAGAGACAGGAGGGCGAACGACAGACCGTCTCTCCGCCCGAGTTCCAAAAGGTCTCGGACTAGAAAGAGGTTGTCAAAAATGCTGCGACCCGGGACAGTATAGGTCTGGTCTGGGTGGATCACGTCCGCCATCACGGACGCTAGCCACAGCGAAATTGCTTTCGCTACGATTTTGTAATCCGTGCTAAGGAGTGAGAGGGGACGCCAGTTTCGTAAGTCGCGGAGGTCCCCCTTCTTCGGCAGCAAGGCAAGCACCGCTCGCCTGCACGACAGAGGGAGGACCCCGCCCTGCAAAGACTCAGCCCAGACAGTGACTAGGTCTGGACCGAGGATGTCCCAGAACGCGCGGTAAAACTCCACGGTCAGCCCGTCCATGCCCGGAGATTTATTGGTGGGCATGCGGCGGAGGGCTTCCGAGAACTCGGCCAGGGTGAGAGGCAGCTCTAGCCGGTCTCGGTCGCCCACGCTGACCGTGGGGAGTTCCTCCCAGAGCACCCCGCGAGCGCCAGGATCGGTCGGATCCGGGGAGAAAAGGCTTGCGTAGAAGTCACGGGCCCTCCCACACATCTCCTCCGGATCCGTGAGGGGGGTGCCGTCTTCCGCTAGAAGGCAGGTGACGTGTTTTTTGGCCCCCCTCGTTTTCTCCAGGGCATAGAAGAAGCGGGAGCCGCGATCCATCTCCCGAAGGAGGCGGATGCGGGACCGGACAAAGGCACCTCGGGCCCGGTGGTCCTCGAGGGCTCGAAGTTCCTCCCGCTTCTCCCGGCACGCTCCGCAGAGGGACGGGTCCCCGGGGCTGGCGGCCAGGCGCCTCTCCAGCTCTAAGACCTCCCGTTCCAACTGCTCTATCGCTGCATTTCTCCGTCGGCTGGCGCCCCGAGTGTAGTTGCGGCAGAAGAGCTTGGCGCGCACCTTCCCTAGATCCCACCAGCGCCGCACCGAGGGAAAGGCACGCCACTGCTCCCGCCAGGCCAGCCAAAACTCCCGGAAGGACATCACAAAGCTCTCGTCCTCCAGCAGGCTGTTATTAAAGTGCCAGTAGGCCGGCCCCGGTCCCTCCGCACGGAGGGAGACCGTGACGGTAACTAAATGATGGTCGGAAAAAGGGGCCGGCCGAACGGTGGAGGAGTGGGCCTGTGAAAGATGGAAACGGGATAGGTAAATACGGTCTAACCGAGAGCGGTGTGACCGATGGGCCTCCACCCGGACAAAGGTAAACGTGGAAGTGTCATCTGGGTGATGGTCACGCCAGACGTCCACTAGGGAGTGATAATCGACTATGTCTCGGAGAATGGTCGCGGCGGCCGGGCTCGGCTCGGCCCCCGAGCGGTCCCGCTCCTCGAGGGTAGTGTTAAAGTCCCCTCCCAGGATCAGGCACTCGTGCGAGTCTAGGGTGCCGAGAAAATCGGACACCTGCTGGTAGAATTGTGGCCGCTGTGAACTCACTTGCGGGGCATAGGTATTAACAAGATTGACCACGAGCCCCTCCAGACGAACTCGGAGGTGCAACAAGTGGCCCGGTACGACCTCAGTGACCCCTAGCACCTCGGGCCGCAGGGCGGGGGAGAACCGGGTCGCCACTCCAGCTTGCCAAGTCGTGCAATGGCTGAAGTATACCCCGTCCCCCCACTCCAGCCGCCACCTATCCTCGGCGGTTGGGTCCGTGTGGGTCTCCTGCAGGAAAACCACAGAGTACCCCCCCTCCCGAAGGTAGGAGAGCACCTGGGACCTGCGGAGAGCCATCCTACAGCCCCTGGTATTCAGGGTTACAATAATGAGAGGTGTCATGCGGAGGGCCGGGGGGGTGGGGAGTTCTCATTGGTGGGGGTACTCATGGCCCCCGGCGGGTCGCGTAGCAACCCGTGTCCCATCCCGTAAGTAAGTAGATCTCTCCGGAAGCCGCGGGCCCGCTCGTAGGCCGCGGCACCGCGCCTCCCTTGCCCTCTGCCCTCCTTCATAAGGGCCCTTGCGGCCTGAACGAGTTGATCGAAGTCCCCCCATCGCTGGAGAGCCAGCTGTGCCCTATTGCGGGCACCACGGGTGTGCTCTAAGAACTTCCGTAGTGCATGCCGCAGCTCATGGGGGGATGGGGTTACGGTTTCCGGGGTACTCCCCGATGGGATTCTTAATACAGCCTCGAGGTCCGCTAAGGCGGGTAGGCAGGGTGCGGACCGCCGACGGGGCGTCTGACAGGCTGGGGTTATTAAATCCATCTCGTGTCTTGGGGTGGACGGGGATGGCAGGGGGAAAAGCGCAACTCCTGATGAGTCGCAACTAGAAAATGTAAAGACTGCTCCTTGGGGGGAATCTGCAAAAGGCGGAAAAGAAATAACCCCAGGGGCGGCAGTAGCCTTGCAGGAGGAGGGAAATTGAACCGGGACAGGGGTGGGGGCAGGGGCAGAGGTAAGGCCCTGGGCTTCAGGAGGCGAGCAACAAAAAGAAGGTGCCTCCTGAGCAGGGTCGGGGGTTAAGGGGCAAGGGAGGGGGCTCCGAGTAATGCTAGATGCTGGCTCCGGGGTGGTCGTGGCAGCCATGGCATCAGGTGGTAAACCACTTTCCGTGGGGTGCTCACCCGGAAAGGCAGTCAGGGGGAGAGAACATGGGGAAAGGGGGCCTGGGGTGAGATTGCCTAAATCGAGGCTGGCCGGCAGTAAATCATCCCCTCCCTGGGTGACCGGGGTCAAATCTAGGGCCTCAATCTCTGCATACACAGAGGAGAGGCCGACTCCTACGACCTTGGGGGCCTCTCCGCTAGGGCCCGCCTCAACGGTCACATCGGGGTTCGTAGGGAGTTCAGGTGGTATCCGGTTAGAAGGGGCTTCCTCCGGGGCTTCGGAGGGGAGGGTCCCCCGCGGAGGGGGGATTCCTCCCTCCAATGCCAGTCTATCTTCACCTCCCGACACCAGCGAATGGATCTCACTCGTGGCCGAAGCGGGAGGCTCAAGGTCAGTACCTCCCTTCCTGGTCTTCCGGGGGGCTTCCGCGTCAGATGGATGCAGCGGGGCTCGAGCCCTCCGCTTACCTCGCTTCCCCTGGACTACAGTCCAGCCCTCCATAGCGTCATCTGGGGGTTGGGTAGCAGGGGGCGGAGCGGGGCGCGGAGGCAAAGGTTCAGGGGTTCGGGGGGATAGCGGTGAGGCAGCAGGAGGGGCGGGGGGTTCTCCTTGGGGCGAGCCCCCTCCTGCACCTGGTAATAGCTGTGCCACACTCTCCTCCAGAGGCTCTGCCGAGGTGGTTACAGCAAGAGCGGGACTCCCGTGGTCGCCCGGGCGTTGTTGGAAAGGTACCTCTTGGGCCCGGACGGGGGCAGCGTTGGATCGGGTGGGAGGAGGGGTGGTTTCAGGTGCCGGGTGGCCAGGGGTGTCGGCAACGACAGGGCCGATATCCTGCCGGGTCTCGGGGGTCTCAGGTGCCCCTCTCCCCCGGGCCAAAGGGCAGTCCCTGCGGACATGCCCCGCCGAGCGGCAGAGGTAGCACCGGGCCTCTCCGGTGGAATAAAAGACCCTATAGCGGCTCCCTGGTAGGGGACTAGGAAGGACCCCTCGAGCGCCTCTCCGTCTCGCACCCCCGCCGGCAGTGAAATCTGCACTTGCCGGCGGAACGAAAGGACGTGACGGAGGGCGGGGTCCTTGCAGCCTAACGGGAGAGGGCTGATAGCAGAGACGAGTTTTCCCAGGGCAGAAAGAGCGGGTAACAGGGCAACGTTAGGTAAAAAGGGAGGAACGGAGGTGAGGACAAGGTGAACGCCCAGATCTTCTAGCGGTTCTAGGGGGATAAACACCCCTCCTACCACTAGGCCCTTCTCCACCGCCTCCTGGGCGGCAGTCTCCGAAGCCAGAAAGAAAACGACCTTCCCATACATCTTGGAGGCCGCCACAATGGCCATGGGTCCTACCACCTTCGCCAACGCCTGCACGTATGCCTCCACGTGGGGCGAGGCGGGCACCAGGAGGCAACGGACACCGTGCTTCCTGGTCAGGGCGGGAAGAGGGCCCCGGGCGCTAGTGATGGTAGCGGAGGTAGTGGGTGGGCGAGATGAGGAGGCGGCAGGCGAGGGGGAGCCTGCCGCCGCCCGGGCATACGTCCTGGGGGCCGGGGGAGGGACGGTCGCAGAGCTGGTGGAGGGAACAGCTGGGAGGGGTGCCACGATCGATGATGAGGCCACAGTGGTGGGGGCGGCCTCTGCCATGGAGGGCCCAGCGGCATTAGCGGGGCCCTTTCCTTTCGGCCCGCCCCGACCTTTCCGTCTAACTGGGGGGGGGTTCCTAGAATCTAATGGGGCAAGAACCAAAGCAGCAGTAGTAATTGCCCCGGTGCCTCCCACTGCCGAGGCCCCAGCGGGGGCGGGGGCAGGGGTTCTAACAATGGAGGCGGTGGGGAGATCTTGAGGGGTGGGCAGGGGGGTAGATGGGGAAGGGACAACCAATTTCGTTGGAGGGGCCTTGCGTCTCTCCTTCTCTGCCATTGTAAGCAGGGAGAGACAGGGAGACACCGGAAGGAGGCGGGGGGGCAAAAATCGGGGTCCGGTAGTAGGGGTAAGCTATGGGATAAACAATCCGCGGGGGGGGGAGGTGGAGGGAGGACGACCCACCACAATTGTCCAAAGAGTCTCGTTTGGTTGGTTGTTATGCCCGGTCCGAAAGGCAAAGTCCAAAGCAAACAGCTGGATCCGAAGGCAGATGGCAGATTGCCAGCAGGGACGGAGCAGCGGGGGCCGTGATAGTCGTAGTAGTGGTGGGGGGGTTGGGGGCACCGGTGGATCTGGGGGTAGCTCCCTGCTACACCCCTGTGCCGCCACAGACGCAGCTGGAACGCAGTCAACTCCCCCCCCCCGAGAGTATAATTCAAAAGAAATCCCTCAGTCTTACGGCCTCTCTCCACGATGATTCATAGCTGCCCGGGCGAGTTCTCCGGCCTCTGGCATCTGTTGCAGCTGTTGGCTCTGTCCCAAGGCTCTCGGCAGCGAGGAATGTTGTGATGATAAGAAAAAAGTCCAGGCAAAAAACAAAACGGCTGGGTCTGGGGGCGTCCACTCCCCTCTCTGGACAGCGGGTCGGCAGTCCTCCCCCCCTCCTCCGGGGGTTTCAATTAAGCAAAGAGCAAAGTCCAAAAGCAGGCGTCTGGGGGGGGTGCTGGCGACCGGCCAGCACACTGACGCAGCTCAGAAAAACGGGAAAAAACGAAACCAAAAAAACAAAGCGTCCGGCCCAAACGCGGGGGGGGGAAACTAAGCGAAAGGAAAAGTGTGAAAAATCTGGGCCAGGGGGCTTCAGGAAAGAAAGGAAAGCAGATAGCTCAGGAGCGAGCGAAGAAACGATTCCGTCTCCTAACAGGGAAGGTTTTTTTTTTTTTGAAACAGAAAAGAAATTTATTTGTAACAGTTACAGAGATTACAAAAAGATAAAGAAAAACTTAGCAACAAAACAACGCAATCAGAAGGTAGAACACAACAGCTTTCAGGAGGGAGAGGTGTTCAGGCTAGCCCAGGCCCAGAGCGGGGGGGCTTCCTCGACACTCGTGGTCTTCCACCCTCCTGAGTTACCTGGTGGCCTAGAGCGGGGGGGCTTCCTCGACACTCGTGGTCTTCCACCCCCTCGAGTTACCTAGTGCCGCGCCCAGGGTCACCGACCCTCCCTCTCCTGAGAGTGCCCGACAAGATGGGCACGGCTGCGGGGTGGGTGGTTGGGAGGGAGGGGGGCACACCCATGTATTATAAAACCCCTCCTAAATAACAATAATGATGGTATTCACAGCAGCTAACGGCTGTGGCTGGCGTCTCTCGCTCTGTCCCTCAATCAGAGGGTCAGACGGAGGGAACCGGACGGGGTCACCGAGCAGAGAACCCCGGACAGCGCCCACCGTTCCTCGAAGGTGTCAAGGGAGTCGGTGGACGCCGCCCAGAGGAACTCCGCCCAGATGCGTGAGTGTACTGAGGATCGGAAAACGGCCCTGCAATCGCAGGACGCCTCATGAGCCAACCTCCGCTCTCTGGTCTTATAAATGGCTGTCTTACCTAAGGCTAGGAGGAGGCTAACCAGGAGATCCCGCGACTTGGTGGGGCCACGGATGGGGAGTGTATAGATAAAGAGGTGAGGGGAGAAATGAAGCCAAAAGCGCAAAAGAATATTTGTGAGGAGCCGAAAAAGAGGCTGCAATCTGGCACACTCTAAATAGACGTGCGCCAGGGTTTCCCTCACATTACAAAAGGGGCAAGTCTCCGGAACGGAGGTGAAACGTGTCAAAAACACGCCCGTGCTCACGGCCCCGTGAAGGAGCCGCCAACTGATGTCCCCGACGGGCCTCGGGACCAAGGTGGAGTACAGGCTGGCCCACCGAGGTTGCTCCCCCTCCAAGGGTGGTAGGAGATCTCGCCACTTTGTGTCGGGGCGGGACACCAGGGTGCGGGCGTGAAGGGTATGGAGCGTGAGTGTATATAAATATTGCCGTGGTGCAACTTGAAAACCGACCGGTTGCAATTCATGCAGCCGGCTTGCAGTGAAAGGATGAGGGGTGTGTTGGGATCGGCAGGGTAGGGGCCCGATGGAAAGGTCCGGCGGGCCTGGGGTAAAGGATGGGCGGGGTGCGCCCTCGCGCAAGGCTCGGCTGACATAAGCCCGAGCAGCGGGGGTCAAAGCGGCCTCCACCTCCTGAAGCACGCGCCGGGGGGTGCGAAGGCTGGAGAGCCCCATGCGTCGAGCGAGCGTCAGGGGATCCAGCCAGTCTCCCCGGTCGTAGTCCAGGAGGTCCCCGACCCTCGTAACTCCCGCCAGGACCAACCTCTGGCGCACCGTGCGGGACTCCGCCGCCTGCACTCGAAGTTGGGGGTTGTGTAGCAGGGGCTCCGTGAGGAGATCTGCCCCCACGATGGCCGCCACGGACCTGGTGGTTGAAAACAGTTTCCAGGTCCGGAGGAGGTCCTGGTAGAAATCCGGCAGCCCGGAGAGGTCTCGCGGAAAACCTCTCGGACAAAGATAAAAGAGCTGCCGGTCATATCGGAGCCCGTGGAAGCAGCGTAGGAAGGCATGCGCCAATATGCTCCACGTCGAACTACCTGCACTATAAAGGAGCCTCTGCAGGGCCTGGAGGCGGAAAACGCGGACCTGAGTGTACAGACACTTCAGGCCCTGCCCTCCTTCCTTCAGGGGCAAATGAAGAACTCCAACAGGGGCCCAGTGCAATCCTGACCAAAAGAACTCCAGAATCAATCTCCGGAGGTGGGACAGGAAACCCGGGGCCGGGGCTAGGGTGTTGAGCCGGTACCAGAGCGTGGACAGGACTAGTTGGTTAAGCACCAGTGCTCTCCCCCGAAGGGAGAGACATCGGAGTAGCCTCGTCCATTTCCTGATCCGCTCAATCACGCCGCCTTCCAAATTTTGCCAGTTCTCCGGCGGAGAAGGGTGCGTGGCAGAAAGGTAAACGCCGAGATAGAGCAGAGGGCCGGCACTCCACCGGATGGTCTGAAGCGCGGGTGGGAGGGAGCTTACCTGCCGCCAGCCCCCCACCGCCAAGCCAGAGCTCTTGACCCAGTTGACTCGGGCGGAGGAGGCTGCTGAATAGATGGCTTGGCATGCCTCCACTCGCGCCAAATCGCCCGGGTCCTGGACCACGAGGAGGACGTCATCGGCGTACGCCGACAGGACCAGCCGCAGCTCCGGCTCCCGCAGCACCAACCCCGTCAACCTCCTGCGGAGGAGACAGAGGAAAGGCTCGATCGCCAGAGCGTACAGCTGGCCTGAGAGGGGGCACCCCTGCCGCACCCCTCGCCCGAAGCTGACCGGTTCGGTCAGGGTCCAGTTGAGCCTAACCAAACACTCCGTGGAGGCGTACAGCACCCGGAGAAAACTCACAAACTGAGGTCCGAATCCAAACGCCCGCAGGGTGCTCAGGAGGTACCCATGATCCACTCTATCGAACGCCTTCTCCTGATCGAGAGACAGGAGGGCGAACGACAGACCGTCTCTCCGCCCGAGTTCCAAAAGGTCTCGGACTAGAAAGAGGTTGTCAAAAATGCTGCGACCCGGGACAGTATAGGTCTGGTCCGGGTGGATCACGTCCGCCATCACGGACCCTAGCCGCAGCGAAATTGCTTTCGCTACGATTTTGTAATCCGTGCTAAGGAGTGAGAGGGGACGCCAGTTTCGTAAGTCGCGGAGGTCCCCCTTCTTCGGCAGCAAGGCAAGCACCGCTCGCCTGCACGACAGAGGGAGGACCCCGCCCTGCAAAGACTCAGCCCAGACAGTGACTAGGTCTGGGCCGAGGATGTCCCAGAACGCGCGGTAAAACTCCACGGTCAGCCCGTCCATGCCCGGAGATTTATTGGTGGGCATGCGGCGGAGGGCTTCCGAGAACTCGGCCAGGGTGAGAGGCAGCTCTAGCCGGTCTCGGTCGCCCACGCTGACCGTGGGGAGTTCCTCCCAGAGCACCCCGCGAGCGCCAGGATCGGTCGGATCCGGGGAGAAAAGGCTTGCGTAGAAGTCACGGGCCCTCCCACACATCTCCTCCGGATCCGTGAGGGGGGTGCCGTCTTCCGCTAGAAGGCAGGTGACGTGTTTTTTGGCCCCCCTCGTTTTCTCCAGGGCATAGAAGAAGCGGGAGCCGCGATCCATCTCCCGAAGGAGGCGGATGCGGGACCGGACAAAGGCACCTCGGGCCCGGTGGTCCTCGAGGGCTCGAAGTTCCTCCCGCTTCTCCCGGCACGCTCCGCAGAGGGACGGGTCCCCGGGGCTGGCGGCCAGGCGCCTCTCCAGCTCTAAGACCTCCCGTTCCAACTGCTCTATCGCTGCATTTCTCCGTCGGCTGGCGCCCCGAGTGTAGTTGCGGCAGAAGAGCTTGGCGCGCACCTTCCCTAGATCCCACCAGCGCCGCACCGAGGGAAAGGCACGCCACTGCTCCCGCCAGGCCAGCCAAAACTCCCGGAAGGACATCACAAAGCTCTCGTCCTCCAGCAGGCTGTTATTAAAGTGCCAGTAGGCCGGCCCCGGTCCCTCCGCACGGAGGGAGACCGTGACGGTAACTAAATGATGGTCGGAAAAAGGGGCCGGCCGAACGGTGGAGGAGTGGGCCTGTGAAAGATGGAAACGGGATAGGTAAATACGGTCTAACTGAGAGCGGTGTGACCGATGGGCCTCCACCCGGACAAAGGTAAACGTGGAAGTGTCATCTGGGTGATGGTCACGCCAGACGTCCACTAGGGAGTGATAATCGACTATGTCTCAGAGAATGGTCGCGGCGGCCGGGCTCGGCTCGGCCCCCGAGCGGTCCCGCTCCTCGAGGGTAGTGTTAAAGTCCCCTCCCAGGATCAGGCACTCGTGCGAGTCTAGGGTGCCGAGAAAATCGGACACCTGCTGGTAGAATTGTGGCCGCTGTGAACTCACTTGCGGGGCATAGGTATTAACAAGATTGACCACGAGCCCCTCCAGACGAACTCGGAGGTGCAACAAGTGGCCCGGTACGACCTCAGTGACCCCTAGCACCTCGGGCCGCAGGGCGGGGGAGAACCGGGTCGCCACTCCAGCTTGCCAAGTCGTGCAATGGCTGAAGTATACCCCGTCCCCCCACTCCAGCCGCCACCTATCCTCGGCGGTTGGGTCCGTGTGGGTCTCCTGCAGGAAAACCACAGAGTACCCCCCCTCCCGAAGGTAGGAGAGCACCTGGGACCTGCGGAGAGCCATCCTACAGCCCCTGGTATTCAGGGTTACAATAATGAGAGGTGTCATGCGGAGGGCCGGGGGGGTGGGGAGTTCTCATTGGTGGGGGTGCTCATGGCCCCCGGCGGGTCGCATAGCAACCCGTGTCCCATCCCGTAAGTAAGTAGATCTTTCCGGAAGCCGCGGGCCCGCTCGTAGGCCGCGGCACCGCGCCTCCCTTGCCCTCTGCCCTCTTTCATAAGGGCCCTTGCGGCCTGAACGAGTTGATCGAAGTCCCCCCATCGCTGGAGAGCCAGCTGTGCCCTATTGCGGGCACCACGGGTGTGCTCTAAGAACTTCCGTAGTGCATGCCGCAGCTCATGGGGGGATGGGGTTACGGTTTCCGGGGTACTCCCCGATGGGATCCTTAATACAGCCTCGAGGTCCGCTAAGGCGGGTAGGCAGGGTGCGGACCGCCGACGGGGCGTCTGACAGGCTGGGGTTATTAAATCCATCTCGTGCCTTGGGGTGGACGGGGATGGCAGGGGGAAAAGCGCAACTCCTGATGAGTCGCAACTAAAAAACGTAAAGACTGCTCCCTGGGGGGAATCTGCAAAAGGCGGAAAAGAAATAACCCCAGGGGCGGCAGTAGCCTTGCAGGAGGAGGGAAATTGAACCGGGACAGGGGTGGGGGCAGGGGCAGAGGTAAGGCCCTGGGCTTCAGGAGGCGAACAGCAAAAAGAAGGTGCCTCCTGAGCAGGGTCGGGGGTTAAGGGGCAAGGGAGGGGGCTCCGAGTAATGCTAGATGCTGGCTCTGGGGTGGTCGTGGCAGCCATGGCATCAGGTGGTAAACCACTTTCCGTGGGGTGCTCACCCGGAAAGGCAGTCAGGGGGAGAGAACATGGGGAAAGGGGGCCTGGGGTGAGATTGCCTAAATCGAGGCTGGCCGGCAGTAAATCATCCCCTCCCTGGGTGACCGGGGTCAAATCTAGGGCCTCAATCTCTGCATACACAGAGGAGAGGCCGACTCCTACGACCCTGGGGGCCTCTCCGCTAGGGCCCGCCTCAACGGTCACGTCGGGGTTCGTAGGGAGTTCAGGTGGTATCCGGTTAGAAGGGGCTTCCTCCGGGGCTTCGGAGGGGAGGGTCCCCCGCGGAGGGGGGATTTCTCCCTCCAATGCCAGTCTATCTTCACCTCCCGACACCAGCGAATGGATCTCACTCGTGGCCGAAGCGGGAGGCTCAAGGTCAGTACCTCCCTTCCTGGTCTTCCGGGGGGCTTCCGCGTCAGATGGATGCAGCGGGGCTCGAGCCCTCCGCTTGCCTCGCTTCCCCTGGACTACAGTCCAGCCCTCCATAGCGTCATCTGGGGGTTGAGTAGCAGGGGGCGGAGCGGGGCGCGGAGGCAAAGGTTCAGGGGTTCGAGGGGATAGCGGTGAGGCAGCAGGAGGGGCGGGGGGTTCTCCTTGGGGCGAGCCCTCTCCTGCACCTGGTAATAGCTGTGCCACACTCTCCTCCAGAGGCTTTGCCGAGGTGGTTACAGCAAGAGCGGGACTCCCGTGGTCGCCCGGGCGTTGTTGGAAAGGTACCTCTTGGGCCCGGACGGGGGCAGCGTTGGATCGGGTGGGAGGAGGGGTGGTTTCAGGTGCCGGGTGGCCAGGGGTGTCGGCAACGACAGGGCCGATATCCTGCCGGGTCTCGGGGGTCTCAGGTGCCCCTCTCCCCCGGGCCAAAGGGCAGTCCCTGCGGACATGCCCCGCCGAGCGGCAGAGGTAGCACTGGGCCTCTCCGGTGGAATAAAAGACCCTATAGCGGGCTCCCTGGTAGGGAACTAGGAAGGACCCCTCAAGCGCCTCTCCGTCACTCGCCCCCGCCGGCAGTGAAATCTGCACTTGCCGGCGGAACGAAAGGACGTGACGGAGGGCGGGGTCCTTGCAGCCTAACGGGAGAGGGCTGATAGCAGAGACAAGCTTTCCCAGGGCAGAAAGAGCGGGTAACAGGGCAACGTTAGGTAAAAAGGGAGGAACGGAGGTGAGGACGAGGCGAATGCCCAAATCTTCTAGCGGTTCTCGGGGGATAAACACCCCTCCTACCACTAGGCCCTTCTCCACCGCCTCCTGGGCGGCAGTCTCCGAAGCCAGAAAGAAAACGACCTTCCCATACATCTTGGAGGCCGCCACAATGGCCATGGGTCCTACCACCTTCGCCAACGCCTGCACGTATGCCTCCACGTGGGGCGAGGCGGGCACCAGGAGGCAACGGACACCGTGCTTCCTGGTCAGGGCGGGAAGAGGGCCCCGGGCGCTAGTGATGGTAGCGGAGGTAGTGGGTGGGCGAGATGAGGAGGCGGCAGGCGAGGGGGAGCCTGCCGCCGCCCGGGCATACGTCCTGGGGGCCGGGGGAGGGACGGTCGCAGAGCTGGTGGAGGGAACAGCTGGGAGGGGTGCCACGATCGATGATGAGGCCACAGTGGTGGGGGCGGCCTCTGCCATGGGGGGCCCAGCGGCATTAGCGGGGCCCTTCCCTTTCGGCCCACCCCGACCTTTCCGTCGAACTGGGGGGGGGTTCCTAGAGTCTAATGGGGCAAGAACCAAAGCAGCAGTAGTAATTGCCCCGATGCCTCCCACTGCCGAGGCCCCAGCGGGGGCGGGGGCAGGGGTACTAACAATGGAGGCGGTGGGGAAATCCTGAGGGGTGGGCAGGGGGGTAGATGGGGAAGGGACAACCAATTTCGTTGGAGGGGCCTTGCGTCTCTCCATCTCTGCCATTGTAAGCAGGGAGAGACAGGGAGACACCGGAAGGAGGGGGGGGGGGCAAAAATCGGGGTCCGGTAGTAGGGGTAAACTATGGGATAAACAATCCGGGGGGTGGGGGTGGAGGGAGGACAACCCACCACAATTGTCCAAAGAGTCTCGTTTGGTTGGTTGTTATGCCCGGTCCGAAAGGCAAAGTCCAAAGCAAACAGCTGGATCCGAAGGCAGATGGCAGATTGCCAGCAGGGACGAGGCAGCGGGGGCCGTGATAGTCGTAGTAGTGGTGGGGGGTTGGGGGCACCGGTGGATCTGGGGGTAGCTCCCTGCTACACCCCTGTGCCGCCACAGACGCAGCTGGAACGCAGTCAACTCCCCCCCCCGAGGGTATAATTCAAAGGAAATCCCTCAGTCTTACGGCCTCTCTCCACGATGATTCATAGCTGCTCGGGCGAGTTCTCCGGCCTCTGGCATCTGTTGCAGCTGTTGGCTCTGTCCCAAGGCTCTCGGCAGCTAGGAATGTTGTAATGATAAGAAAAAAGTCCAGGCAAAAAACAAAACGGCTGAGTCTGGGGGCGTCCACTCCCCTCTCTGGACAGCGGGTCGGCAGTCCTCCCCCCTCCTCTGGGGGTTTCAATTAAGCAAAAAGCAAAGTCCAAAAGCAGGCGTCTGGGGGGGTGCTGGCGACCGGCCAGCACACTGACGCAGCTCAGAAAAAACGGGAGAAAACGAAACGAAAAAAACAAAGCGTCCGGCCCAAACGCGGGGGGGGAAACTAAGCGAAAGGAAAAGTGTGAAAAATCTGGGCCAGGGGGCTTCAGGAAAGAAAGGAAAGCAGATAGCTCAGGAGCGAGCGAAGAAACGATTCCGTCTCCTAACAGGGAAGGTTTTTTTTTTTTTTGAAACAGAAAAGAAATTTATTTGTAACAGTTACAGAGATTACAAAAAGATAAAGAAAAACTTAGCAACAAAACAACGCAATCAGAAGGTATAACACAACAGCTTTCAGGAGGGAGAGGTGTTCAGGCTAGCCCAGGCCCAGAGCGGGGGGGCTTCCTCGACACTCGTGGTCTTCCACCCTCCTGAGTTACCTGGTGGCCTAGAGCGGGGGGGCTTCCTCGACACTCGTGGTCTTCCACCCCCTCGAGTTACCTAGTGCCGCGCCCAGGGTCACCGACCCTCCCTCTCCTGAGAGTGCCCGACAAGATGGGCACGGCTGCGGGGTGGGTGGTTGGGAGGGAGGGGGGCACACCCATGCATTATAAACCCCTACTAAATAACAATAATGATGGTATTCACAGCAGCTAGCGGCTGTGGCTGGCATCTCTCGCTCCGTCCCTCAATCAGAGGGTCAGACGGAGGGAGCCGGACGGGGTCACCGAGCAGAGAACCCCGGACAGCGCCCACCGTTCTTCGAAGGTGTCAAGGGAATCGGTGGACGCCGCCCAGAGGAACTCCGCCCGAATGCGTGAATGTACTGAAGATCGGAAAACGGCCCTACAATCGCAGGACGCCTCATGAGCCAACCTCCGCTCTCTGGTCTTATAAATGGCTGTCTTAGCCAAGGCTAGGAGGAGGCTAACCAGGAGATCCCGCGACTTGGTGGGGCCACGGATGGGGAGTGTATAGATAAAGAGGTGAGGGGAGAAATGAAGCCAAAAGCGCAAGAGAATATTTGTGAGGAGCCGAAAAAGAGGCTGCAATCTGGCACACTCTAAATAGACGTGCGCCAGGGTTTCCCTCACATTACAAAAGGGGCAAGTCTCCGGAACGGAGGTGAAACGTGTCAAAAACACGCCCGTGCTCACGGCCCCGTGAAGGAGCCGCCAACTAATGTCCCCGACGGGCCTCGGGACCAAGGTGGAGTACAGGCTGGCCCACCGAGGTTGCTCCCCCTCCAAGGGTGGCAGGAGATCTCGCCACTTTGTGTCGGGGCGGGACACCAGGGTGCGGGCGTGAAGGGTATGGAGCGTGAGTGTATATAGATATTGCCGCGATGCAACTTGAAAACCGACCGGTTGCAATTCATGCAGCCGGCTTGCAGTGAAAGGATGAGGGGTGTGTTGGGATCGGCAGGGCAGGGGCCCGATGGAAAGGTCCGGCGGGCCTGGGGTATAGGATGGGCGGGGTGCGCCCTCGCGCAAGGCTCGGCTGACATAAGCCCGAGCAGCGGGGGTCAAAGCGGCCTCCACCTCCTGAAGCACGCGCCGGGGGGTGCGAAGGCTGGAGAGCCCCATGCGTCGAGCGAGCGTCAGGGGATCCAGCCAGTCCCCCCGGTCGTAGTCCAGGAGGTCCCCGACCCTCGTAACTCCCGCCAGGACCAACCTCTGGCGCACCGTGCGGGACTCCGCCGCCTGCACACGAAGTTGGGGGTTGTGTAGCAGGGGCTCCGTGAGGAGATCTGCCCCCACGATGGCCGCCACAGACCTGGTGGTTGAAAACAATTTCCAGGTCCGGAGGAGGTCCTGGTAGAAATCCGGCAGCCCGGAGAGGTCTCGCGGAAAACCTCTCGAACAAAGATAAAAGAGCTGCCGGTCATATCGGAGCCCATGGAAGCGGCGTAGGAAGGCGTGCGCCAATATGCTCCACGTCGAACTACCTGCACTATAAAGGAGCCTCTGCAGGGCCTGGAGGCGGAAAACGCGGACCTGAGTGTACAGACACTTCAGGCCCTGCCCTCCTTCCTTCAGGGGCAAATGAAGAACTCCAACAGGGGCCCAGTGCAATCCTGACCAAAAGAACTCCAGAATCAATCTCCGGAGGTGGGACAGGAAACCCGGGGCCGGGGCTAGGGTGTTGAGCCGGTACCAGAGCGTGGACAGGACTAGTTGGTTAAGCACCAGTGCTCTCCCCCGAAGGGAGAGACAGCGGAGTAGCCTCGTCCATTTCCTGATCCGCTCAATCACGCCGCCTTCCAAATTTTGCCAGTTCTCCGGCGGAGAAGGGTGCGTGGCAGAAAGGTAAACGCCGAGATAGAGCAGAGGGCCGGCACTCCACCGGATGGTCTGAAGCGCGGGTGGGAGGGAGCTTACCTGCCGCCAGCCCCCCACCGCCAAGCCAGAGCTCTTGACCCAGTTGACTCGGGCGGAGGAGGCTGCTGAATAAATGGCTTGGCATGCCTCCACTCGCGCCAAGTCGCCCGGGTCCTGGACCACGAGGAGGACATCATCGGCGTACGCCGACAGGACCAGCCGCAGCTCCGGCTCCCGCAGCACCAACCCCGTCAACCTCCTGCGGAGGAGACAGAGGAAAGGCTCGATCGCCAGAGCGTACAGCTGGCCTGAGAGGGGGCACCCCTGCCGCACCCCTCGCCCGAAGCTGACCGGTTCGGTCAGGGTCCAGTTGAGCCTAACCAAACACTCCGCGGAGGCGTACAGCACCCGGAGAAAACTCACAAACTGAGGTCCGAATCCAAACGCCCGCAGGGTGCTCAGGAGGTACCCATGATCCACTCTATCGAACGCCTTCTCCTGATCGAGAGACAGGAGGGCGAACGACAGACCGTCTCTCCGCCCGAGTTCCAAAAGGTCTCGGACTAGAAAGAGGTTGTCAAAAATGCTGCGACCCGGGACAGTATAGGTCTGGTCTGGGTGGATCACGTCCGCCATCACGGACCCTAGCCGCAGCGAAATTGCTTTCGCTACGATTTTGTAATCCGTGCTAAGGAGTGAGAGGGGACGCCAGTTTCGTAAGTCGCGGAGGTCCCCCTTCTTCGGCAGCAAGGCAAGCACCGCTCGCCTGCACGACAGAGGGAGGACCCCGCCCTGCAAAGACTCAGCCCAGACAGTGACCAGGTCTGGGCCGAGGATGTCCCAGAACGCGCGGTAAAACTCCACGGTCAGCCCGTCCATGCCCGGAGATTTATTGGTGGGCATGCGGCGGAGGGCTTCCGAGAACTCGGCCAGGGTGAGAGGCAGCTCTAGCCGGTCTCGGTCGCCCACGCTGACCATGGGGAGTTCCTCCCAGAGCACCCCGCGAGCGCCAGGGTCGGTCGGATCCGGGGAGAAAAGGCTTGCGTAGAAGTCACGGGCCCTCCCACACATCTCCTCCGGATCCGTGAGGGGGGTGCCGTCTTCCGCTAGAAGGCAGGTGACGTGTTTTTTGGCCCCCCTCGTTTTCTCCAGGGCATAGAAGAAGCGGGAGCCGCGATCCATCTCCCGAAGGAGGCGGATGCGGGACCGGACAAAGGCACCTCGGGCCCGGTGGTCCTCGAGGGCTCGAAGTTCCTCCCGCTTCTCCCGGCACGCTCCGCAGAGGGACGGGTCCCCGGGGCTGGCGGCCAGGCGCCTCTCCAGCTCTAAGACCTCCCGTTCCAACTGCTCTATCGTTGCATTTCTCCGTCGGCTGGCGCCCCGAGTGTAGTTGCGGCAGAAGAGCTTGGCGCGCACCTTCCCTAGATCCCACCAGCGCCGCACCGAGGGAAAGGCACGCCACTGCTCCCGCCAGGCCAGCCAAAACTCCCGGAAGGACATCACAAAGCTCTCGTCCTCCAGCAGGCTGTTATTAAAGTGCCAGTAGGCCGGCCCCGGTCCCTCCGCACGGAGGGAGACCGTGACGGTAACTAAATGATGGTCGGAAAAAGGGGCCGGCCGCACGGTGGAGGAGTGGGCCTGTGAAAGATGGAAACGGGATAGGTAAATACGGTCTAACCGAGAGCGGTGTGACCGATGGGCCTCCACCCGGACAAAGGTAAACGTGGAAGTGTCATCTGGGTGATGGTCACGCCAGACGTCCACTAGGGAGTGATAATCGACTATGTCTCAGAGAATGGTCGCGGCGGCCGGGCTCGGCTCGGCCCCCGAGCGGTCCCGCTCCTCGAGGGTAGTGTTAAAGTCCCCTCCCAGGATCAGGCACTCGTGCGAGTCTAGGGTGCCGAGAAAATCGGACACCTGCTGGTAGAATTGTGGCCGCTGTGAACTCACTTGCGGAGCATAGATATTAACAAGATTGACCACGAGCCCCTCCAGACGAACTCGGAGGTGCAACAAGTGGCCCGGTACGACCTCAGTGACCCCTAGCACCTCGGGCCGCAGGGCGGGGGAGAACAGGGTCGCCACTCCAGCTTGCCAGGTCGTGCAATGGCTGAAGTATACCCCGTCCCCCCACTCCAGCCGCCACCTATCCTCGGCGGTTGGGTCCGTGTGGGTCTCCTGCAGGAAAACCACAGAGTACCCCCCCTCCCGAAGGTAGGAGAGCACCTGGGACCTGCGGAGAGCCATCCTACAGCCCCTGGTATTCAGGGTTACAATAATGAGAGGTGTCATGCGGAGGGCCGGGGGGGTGGGGAGTTCTCATTGGTGGGGGTGCTCATGGCCCCCGGCGGGTCGCGTAGCAACCCGTGTCCCATCCCATAAGTAAGTAGCTCCTTCCGGAAGCCGCGGGCCCGCTCGTAGGCCGCAGCACCGCGCCTCCCTTGCCCTCTGCCCTCCTTCATAAGGGCCCTTGCGGCCTGAACAAGTTGATCGAAGTCCCCCCATCGCTGGAGAGCCAGCTGTGCCCTATTGCGGGCACCACGGGTGTGCTCTAAGAACTGCCGCAGTGCATGCCGCAGCTCATGGGGGGATGGGGTTACGGTTTCCGGGGTACTCCCCGATGGGGTTCTTAATACAGCCTCGAGGTCCGCTAAGGCGGGTAGGCAGGGTGCGGACCGCCGACGGGGCATCTGACAGGCTGGGGTTATTAAATCCATCTCGTGCCTCGGAGTGGAAGGGGATGGCAGGGGGAAAAGCGCAACTCCTAATGAGTCGCAACTAGAAAACGTAAAGACTGCTCCCTGGGGGGGGTCTGCAAAAGGCGGAAAAGAAATAACCCCAGGGGCGGCAGTGGCCTTGCAGGAGGAGGGAAATTGAACCGGGACAGGGGTGGGGACAGGGGCAGAGGTAAGGCCCTGGGCTTCAGGAGGCGAGCAGCAAAAAGAAGATGCCTCCTGAGCAGGGTCGGGGGTTGAGGGGCAAGGGAGGGGGCTCCGAGCAATGCTAGATGCTGGCTTCGGGGTGGTCGTGGCAGCCATGGCATCAGGTGATAAACCACTTTCCGTGGGGTGCTCACCCGGAAAGGCAGTCAGGGGGAGAGAACATGGGGAAAGGGGGCCTGGGGTGAGATTGCCTAAAACGAGGCTGGCCGGCAGTAAATCATCCCCTCCCTGGGTGACCGGGGTCAAATCTAGGGCCTCAATCTCTGCATACACAGAGGAGAGGCCGACTCCTACTACCCTGGGGGCCTCTCCGCTAGGGCCCGCCTCAACGGTCACGTCGGGGTTCGTAGGGAGTTCAGGTGGTATCCGGTTAGAAGGGGCTTCCTCCGGGGCTTCGGAGGGGAGGGTCCCTCGCGGAGGGGGGATTCCTCCCTCCAATGCCAGTCTATCTTCACCTCCCAACACCAGCGAATGGATCTCACTCATGGCCGAGGCGGGAGGCTCAAGGTCAGTACCTCCCTTCCTGGTCTTCCGGGGGCCTTCCGCGTCAGATGGATGCAGCGGGGCTCGAGCCCTCCGCTTGCCTCGCTTCCCCTGGACTACAGTCCAGCCCTCCATAGCATCATCTGGGGGTTGAGTAGCAGGGGGCGGAGCGGGGCGCGGAGGCAAAGGTTCAGGGGTTCGGGAGGATAGCGGTGAGGCAGCAGGAGGGGCGGGGGGTTCTCCTTGGGGCGAGCCCTCTCCTGCACCTGGTAATAGCTGTGCCACACTCTCCTCCAGAGGCTCTGCCGAGGTGGTTACAGCAAGAGCGGGACTCCCGTGGTCGCCCGGGCGTTGTTGGAAAGATACCTCTTGGGCCCGGACGGGGGCAGCGTTGGATCGGGTGGGAGGAGGGGTGGTTTCAGGTGCCGGGTGGCCAGGGGTGTCGGCAACGACAGGGCCGATATCCTGCCGGGTCTCGGGGGTCTCAGGTGCCCCTCTCCCCCGGGCCAAAGGGCAGTCCCTACGGACATGCCCCGCCGAGCGGCAGAGGTAGCACCGGGCCTCTCCGGTGGAATAAAAGACCCTATAGCGGGCTCCCTGGTAGGGAACTAGGAAGGACCCCTCAAGCGCCTCTCCGTCACGCACCCCCGCCGGCAGTGAAATCTGCACTTGCCGGCGGAACGAGAGGACGTGACGGAGGGCGGGGTCCTTGCAGCCTAACGGGAGAGGGCTAATAGCAGAAACAAGTTTTCCCAGGGCAGAAAGAGCGGGTAACAGGGCAACATTAGGTAAAAAGGGAGGAACGGAGGTGAGGACGAGGCGAACGCCCAGATCTTCTAGCGGTTCTAGGGGGATAAACACCCCTCCTACCACTAGGCCCTTCTCCACCGCCTCCTGGGCGGCAGTCTCCGAAGCCAGAAAGAAAACGACCTTCCCATACATCTTGGAGGCCGCCACAATGGCCATGGGTCCTACCACCTTCGCCAACGCCTGCACGTATGCTTCCACGTGGGGCGAGGCGGGCACCAGGAGGCAACGGACACCGTGCTTCCTGGTCAGGGCGGGAAGAGGGCCCCGGGCGCTAGTGATGGTAGCGGAGGTAGTGGGTGGGCGAGATGAGGAGGCGGCAGGCGAGGGGGAGCCTGCCGCCGCCCGGGCATACGTCCTGGGGGCCGGGGGAGGGACGGTCGCAGAGCTGGTGGAGGGAACAGCTGGGAGGGGTGCCACGATCGATGATGAGGCCACAGTGGTGGGGGCGGCCTCTGCCATGGAGGGCCCAGCGGCTTTAGCGGGGCCCTTTCCTTTCGGCCCGCCCCGACCCTTCCGTCGAACTGGGGGGGGGTTCCTAGAATCTAATGGGGCAAGAACCAAAGCAGCAGTAGTAATTGCCCCGGTGCCTCCCACTGCCGAGGCCCCAGCGGGGGCGGGGGCAGGGGTTCTAACAATGGAGGCGGTGGGAAAATCTTGAGGGGTGGGCAGGGGGGTAGATGGGGAAGGGACAACCAATTTCGTTGGAGGGGCCTTGCGTCTCTCCATCTCTGCCATTGTAAGCAGGGAGAGACAGGGAGACACCGGAAGAAGGGGGGGGGGCAAAAATCGGGGTCCGGTAGTAGGGGTAAACTATGGGATAAACAATCCGGGGGGTGGGGGTTGGAGGGAGGACGACCCACCACAATTGTCCAAAGAGTCTCGTTTGGTTGGTTGTTATGTCCGGTCCGAAAGGCAAAGTCCAAAGCAAACAGCTGGATCCGAAGGCAGATGGCAGATCGCCAGCAGGGACGAGGCAGCGGGGGCCGTGATAGTCGTAGTAGTGGTGGGGGGGTTGGGGGCACCGGTGGATCTGGGGGTAGCTCCCTGCTACACCCCTGTGCCGCCACAGACGCAGCTGGAACGCAGTCAACTCCCCCCCCCCGAGGGTATAATTCAAAGGAAATCCCTCAGTCTTACGGCTTCTCTCCACGATGATTTATAACTGCTCGGGCGAGTTCTCCGGCCTCTGGCATCTGTTGCAGCTGTTGGCTCTGTCCCAAGGCTCTCGGCAGCTAGGAATGTTGTAATGATAAGAAAAAAGTCCAGGCAAAAAACAAAACGGCTGAGTCTGGGGGCGTCCACTCCCCTCTCTGGACAGCGGGTCGGCAGTCCTCCCCCCTCCTCTGGGGGTTTCAATTAAGCAAAAAGCAAAGTCCAAAAGCAGGCGTCTGGGGGGGTGCTGGCGACCGGCCAGCACACTGACGCAGCTCAGAAAAAACGGGAGAAAACGAAACGAAAAAAACAAAGCGTCCGGCCCAAACGCGGGGGGGGAAACTAAGCGAAAGGAAAAGTGTGAAAAATCTGGGCCAGGGGGCTTCAGGAAAGAAAGGAAAGCAGATAGCTCAGGAGCGAGCGAAGAAACGATTCCGTCTCCTAACAGGGAAGGTTTTTTTTTTTTTTTTTTTTTTTTTTTTTTTTTTTTAAACAGAAAAGAAATTTATTTGTAACAGTTACAGAAATTACAAAAAGATAAAGAAAAACTTAGCAACAAAACAACGCAATCAGAAGGTATAACACAACAGCTTTCAGGAGGGAGAGGTGGTCAGGCTAGCCCAGGCCCAGAGCGGGGGGGCTTCCTCGACACTCGTGGTCTTCCACCCTCCTGAGTTACCTGGTGGCCTAGAGCGGGGGGGCTTCCTCGACACTCGTGGTCTTCCACCCCCTCGAGTTACCTAGTGCCGCGCCCAGGGTCACCGACCCTCCCTCTCCTGAGAGTGCCCGACAAGATGGGCACGGCTGCGGGGTGGGTGGCTGGGAGGGAGGGGGGCACATCCATGTATTATAAGACCCCTCCTAAATAACAATAATGATGGTATTCACAGCAGCTAACGGCTGTGGCTGGCGTCTCTCGCTCTGTCCCTCAATCAGAGGGTCAGACGGAGGGAACCGGACGGGGTCACCGAGCAGAGAACCCCGGACAGCGCCCACCGCTCCTCGAAGGTGTCAAGGGAGTCGGTGGACGCCGCCCAGAGGAACTCCGCCCGGATGCGTGAATGTACTGAGGATCGGAAAACGGCCCTACAATCGCAGGACGCCTCATGAGCCAACCTCCGCTCTCTGGTCTTATAAATGGCTGTCTTAGCCAAGGCTAGGAGGAGGCTAACCAGGAGATCCCGCGACTTGGTGGGGCCACGGATGGGGAGTGTATAGATAAAGAGGTGAGGGGAAAAATGAAGCCAAAAGCGCAAAAGAATGTTTGTGAGGAGCCGAAAAAGAGGCTGCAATCTGGCACACTCTAAATAGACGTGCGCCAGGGTTTCCCTCACATTACAGAAGGGGCAAGTCTCCGGAACGGAGGTAAAACGTGTCAAAAACACGCCCGTGCTCACGGCCCCGTGAAGGAGCCGCCAACTGATGTCCCCGACGGGCCTCGGGACCAAGGTGGAGTACAGGCTGGCCCACCGAGGTTGCTCCCCCTCCAAGGGTGGCAGGAGATCTCGCCACTTTGTGTCGGGGCGGGACACCAGGGTGCGGGCGTGAAGGGTATGGAGCGTGAGTGTATATAGATATTGCCGCGATGCAACTTGAAAACCGACCGGTTGCAATTCATGCAGCCGGCTTGCAGTGAAAGGATGAGGGGTGTGTTGGGATCGGCAGGGTAGGGGCCCGATGGAAAGGTCCGGTGGGCCTGGGGTAAGGGATGGGCGGGGTGCACCCTCGCGCAAGGCTCGGCTGACATAAGCCCGAGCAGCGGGGGTCAAAGCGGCCTCCACCTCCTGAAGCACGCGCCGGGGGGTGCGAAGGCTGGAGAGCCCCATGCGTCGAGCGAGCGTCAGGGGATCCAGCCAGTCTCCCCGGTCGTAGTCCAGGAGGTCCCCGACCCTCGTAACTCCCGCCAGGACCAACCTCTGGCGCACCGTGCGGGACTCCGCCGCCTGCACACGAAGTTGGGGGTTGTGTAGCAGGGGCTCCGTGAGGAGATCTGCCCCCACGATGGCCGCCACAGACCTGGTGGTTGAAAACAGTTTCCAGGTCCGGAGGAGGTCCTGGTAGAAATCCGGCAGCCCGGAGAGGTCTCGCGGAAAACCTCTCGAACAAAGATAAAAGAGCTGCCGGTCATATCGGAGCCCATGGAAGCGGCGTAGGAAGGCGTGCGCCAATATGCTCCACGTCGAACTACCTGCACCATAAAGGAGCCTCTGCAGGGCCTGGAGGCGGAAAACGCGGACCTGAGTGTACAGACACTTCAGGCCCTGCCCTCCTTCCTTCAGGGGCAAATGAAGAACTCCAACAGGGGCCCAGTGCAATCCTGACCAAAAGAACTCCAGAATCAATCTCCGGAGGTGGGACAGGAAACCCGGGGCCGGGGCTAGGGTGTTGAGCCGGTACCAGAGCGTGGACAGGACTAGTTGGTTGAGCACCAGTGCTCTCCCCCGAAGGGAGAGACATCGGAGTAGCCTCATCCATTTCCTGATCCGCTCAATCACGCCGCCTTCCAAATTTTGCCAGTTCTCCGGCGGAGAAGGGTGCGTGGCAGAAAGGTAAACGCCGAGATAGAGCAGAGGGCCGGCGCTCCACCGGATGGTCTGAAGCGCGGGTGGGAGGGAGCTTACCTGCCGCCAGCCCCCCACCGCCAAGCCAGAGCTCTTGACCCAGTTGACTCGGGCGGAGGAGGCTGCTGAATAAATGGCTTGGCATGCCTCCACTCGCGCCAAGTCGCCCGGGTCCTGGACCACGAGGAGGACGTCATCGGCGTACGCCGACAGGACCAGCCGCAGCTCCGGCTCCCGCAGCACCAACCCCGTCAACCTCCTGCGGAGGAGACAGAGGAAAGGCTCGATCGCCAGAGCGTACAGCTGGCCTGAGAGGGGGCACCCCTGCCGCACCCCTCGCCCGAAGCTGACCGGTTCGGTCAGGGTCCAGTTGAGCCTAACCAAACACTCCGCGGAGGCGTACAGCACCCGGAGAAAACTCACAAACTGAGGTCCGAATCCAAACGCCCGCAGGGTGCTCAGGAGGTACCCATGATCCACTCTATCGAACGCCTTCTCCTGATCGAGAGACAGGAGGGCGAACGACAGACCGTCTCTCCGCCCGAGTTCCAAAAGGTCTCGGACTAGAAAGAGGTTGTCAAAAATGCTGCGACCCGGGACAGTATAGGTCTGGTCTGGGTGGATCACGTCCGCCATCACGGACCCTAGCCGCAGCGAAATTGCTTTCGCTACGATTTTGTAATCCGTGCTAAGGAGCGAGAGGGGACGCCAGTTTCGTAAGTCGCGGAGGTCCCCCTTCTTCGGCAGCAAGGCAAGCACCGCTCGCCTGCACGACAGAGGGAGGACCCCGCCCTGCAAAGACTCAGCCCAGACAGTGACTAGGTCTGGGCCGAGGATGTCCCAGAACGCGCGGTAAAACTCCACGGTCAGCCCGTCCATGCCCGGAGATTTATTGGTGGGCATGCGGCGGAGGGCTTCCGAGAACTCGGCCAGGGTGAGAGGCAGCTCTAGCCGGTCTCGGTCGCCCACGCTGACCGTGGGGAGTTCCTCCCAGAGCACCCCGCGAGCGCCAGGATCGGTCGGATCCGGGGAGAAAAGGCTTGCGTAGAAGTCACGGGCCCTCCCACACATCTCCTCCGGATCCGTGAGGGGGGTGCCGTCTTCCGCTAGAAGGCAGGTGACGTGTTTTTTGGCCCCCCTCGTTTTCTCCAAGGCATAGAAGAAGCGGGAGCCGCGATCCATCTCCCGAAGGAGGCGGATGCGGGACCGGACAAAGGCACCTCGGGCCCGGTGGTCCTCGAGGGCTCGAAGTTCCTCCCGCTTCTCCCGGCACGCTCCGCAGAGGGACGGGTCCCCGGGGCTGGCGGCCAGGCGCCTCTCCAGCTCTAAGACCTCCCGTTCCAACTGCTCTATCGCTGCATTTCTCCGTCGGCTGGCGCCCCGAGTGTAGTTGCGGCAGAAGAGCTTGGCGCGCACCTTCCCCAGATCCCACCAGCGCCGCACCGAGGGAAAGGCACGCCACTGCTCCCGCCAGGCCAGCCAGAACTCCCGGAAGGACATCACAAAGCTCTCGTCCTCCAGCAGGCTGTTATTAAAGTGCCAGTAGGCCGGCCCCGGTCCCTCCGCACGGAGGGAGACCGTGACGGTAACTAAATGATGGTCGGAAAAAGGGGCCGGCCGCACGGTGGAGGAGTGGGCCTGTGAAAGATGGAAACGGGATAGGTAAATACGGTCTAACCGAGAGCGGTGTGACCGATGGGCCTCCACCCGGACAAAGGTAAACGTGGAAGTGTCATCTGGGTGATGGTCACGCCAGACGTCCACTAGGGAGTGATAATCGACTATGTCTCGGAGAATGGTCGCGGCGGCCGGGCTCGGCTCGGCCCCCGAGCGGTCCCGCTCCTCGAGGGTAGTGTTAAAGTCCCCTCCCAGGATCAGGCACTCGTGCGAGTCTAGGGTGCCGAGAAAATCGGACACCTGCTGGTAGAATTGTGGCCGCTGTGAACTCACTTGCGGGGCATAGATATTAACAAGATTGACCACGAGCCCCTCCAGACGAACTCGGAGGTGCAACAAGTGGCCCGGTACGACCTCAGTGACCCCTAGCACCTCGGGCCGCAGGGCGGGGGAGAACAGGGTCGCCACTCCAGCTTGCCAGGTCGTGCAATGGCTGAAGTATACCCCGTCCCCCCACTCCAGCCGCCACCTATCCTCGGCGGTTGGGTCCGTGTGGGTCTCCTGCAGGAAAACCACAGAGTACCCCCCCTCCCGAAGGTAGGAGAGCACCTGGGACCTGCGGAGAGCCATCCTACAGCCCCTGGTATTCAGGGTTACAATAATGAGAGGTGTCATGCGGAGGGCCGGGGGGGTGGGGAGTTCTCATTGGTGGGGGTGCTCATGGCCCCCGGCGGGTCGCGTAGCAACCCGTGTCCCATCCCATAAGTAAGTAGCTCCTTCCGGAAGCCGCGGGCCCGCTCGTAGGCCGCAGCACCGCGCCTCCCTTGCCCTCTGCCCTCCTTCATAAGGGCCCTTGCGGCCTGAACAAGTTGATCGAAGTCCCCCCATCGCTGGAGAGCCAGCTGTGCCCTATTGCGGGCACCACGGGTGTGCTCTAAGAACTGCCGTAGTGCATGCCGCAGCTCATGGGGGGATGGGGTTACGGTTTCCGGGGTACTCCCCAATGGGGTTCTTAATACAGCCTCGAGGTCCGCTAAGGCGGGTAGGCAGGGTGCGGACCGCCGACGGGGCGTCTGACAGGCTGGGGTTATTAAATCCATCTCGTGCCTTGGAGTGGAAGGGGATGGCAGGGGGAAAAGCGCAACTCCTAATGAGTCGCAACTAGAAAACGTAAAGACTGCTCCCTGGGGGGGGTCTGCAAAAGGCGGAAAAGAAATAACCCCAGGGGCGGCAGTAGCCTTGCAGGAGGAGGGAAATTGAACCGGGACAGGGGTGGGGACAGGGGCAGAGGTAAGGCCCTGGGCTTCAGGAGGCGAGCAGCAAAAAGAAGATGCCTCCTGAGCAGGGTCGGGGGTTAAGGGGCAAGGGAGGGGGCTCCGAGCAATGCTAGATGCTGGCTTCGGGGTGGTCATGGCAGCCATGGCATCAGGTGATAAACCACTTTCCGTGGGGTGCTCACCCGGAAAGGCAGTCAGGGGGAGAGAACATGGGGAAAGGGGGCCTGGGGTGAGATTGCCTAAAACGAGGCTGGCCGGCAGTAAATCATCCCCTCCCTGGGTGACCGGGGTCAAATCTAGGGCCTCAATCTCTGCATACACAGAGGAGAGGCCGACTCCTACTACCCTGGGGGCCTCTCCGCTAGGGCCCGCCTCAACGGTCACGTCGGGGTTCGTAGGGAGTTCAGGTGGTATCCGGTTTGAAGGGGCTTCCTCCGGGGCTTCGGAGGGGAGGGTCCCTCGCGGAGGGGGGATTCCTCCCTCCAATGCCAGTCTATCTTCACCTCCCAACACCAGCGAATGGATCTCACTCGTGGCCGAGGCGGGAGGCTCAAGGTCAGTACCTCCCTTCCTGGTCTTCCGGGGGGCTTCCGCGTCAGATGGATGCAGCGGGGCTCGAGCCCTCCGCTTGCCTCGCTTCCCCTGGACTACAGTCCAGCCCTCCATAGCATCATCTGGGGGTTGAGTAGCAGGGGGCGGAGCGGGGCGCGGAGGCAAAGGTTCAGGGGTTCGGGGGGATAGCGGTGAGGCAGCAGGAGGGGCGGGGGGTTCTCCTTGGGGCGAGCCCTCTCCTGCACCTGGTAATAGCTGTGCCACACTCTCCTCCGGAGGCTCTGCCGAGGTGGTTACAGCAAGAGCGGGACTCCCGTGGTCGCCCGGGCGTTGTTGGAAAGATACCTCTTGGGCCCGGACGGGGGCAGCGTTGGATCGGGTGGGAGGAGGGGTGGTTTCAGGTGCCGGGTGGCCAGGGGTGTCGGCAACGACAGGGCCGATATCCTGCCGGGTCTCGGGGGTCTCAGGTGCCTCTCTCCCCCGGGCCAAAGGGCAGTCCCTACGGACATGCCCCGCCGAGCGGCAGAGGTAGCACCGGGCCTCTCCGGTGGAATAAAAGACCCTATAGCGGGCTCCCTGGTAGGGAACTAGGAAGGACCCCTCAAGCGCCTCTCCGTCACGCACCCCCGCCGGCAGTGAAATCTGCACTTGCCGGCGGAACGAGAGGACGTGACGGAGGGCGGGGTCCTTGCAGCCTAACGGGAGAGGGCTAATAGCAGAAACAAGTTTCCCCAGGGCAGAAAGAGCGGGTAACAGGGTAACATTAGGTAAAAAGGGAGGAACGGAGGTGAGGACGAGGCGAACGCCCAGATCTTCTAGCGGTTCTAGGGGGATAAACACCCCTCCTACCACTAGGCCCTTCTCCACCGCCTCCTGGGCGGCAGTCTCCGAAGCCAGGAAGAAAACGACCTTCCCATACATCTTGGAGGCCGCCACAATGGCCATGGGTCCTACCACCTTCGCCAACGCCTGCACGTATGCTTCCACGTGGGGCGAGGCGGGCACCAGGAGGCAACGGACACCGTGCTTCCTGGTCAGGGCGGGAAGAGGGCCCCGGGCGCTAGTGATGGTAGCGGAGGTAGTGGGTGGGCGAGATGAGGAGGCGGCAGGCGAGGGGGAGCCTGCCGCCGCCCGGGCATACGTCCTGGGGGCCGGGGGAGGGACGGTCGCAGAGCTGGTGGAGGGAACAGCTGGGAGGGGTGCCACGATCGATGATGAGGCCACAGTGGTGGGGGCGGCCTCTGCCATGGAGGGCCCAGCGGCTTTAGCGGGGCCCTTTCCTTTCGGCCCGCCCCGACCCTTCCGTCGAACTGGGGGGGGGTTCCTAGAATCTAATGGGGCAAAAACCAAAGCAGCAGTAGTAATTGCCCCGGTGCCTCCCACTGCCGAGGCCCCAGTGGGGGCGGGGGCAGGGGTTCTAACAATGGAGGCGGTGGGAAAATCTTGAGGGGTGGGCAGGGGGGTAGATGGGGAAGGGACAACCAATTTCATTGGAGGGGCCTTGCGTCTCTCCATCTCTGCCATTGTAAGCAGGGAGAGACAGGGAGACACCGGAAGAAGGGGGGGGGGCAAAAATCGGGGTCCGGTAGTAGGGGTAAACTATGGGATAAACAATCCGGGGGGTGGGGGTGGAGGGAGGGCGACCCACCACACTTGTCCAAAGAGTCTCGTTTGGTTGGTTGTTATGTCCGGTTCGAAAGGCAAAGTCCAAAGCAAACAGCTGGATCCGAAGGCAGATGGCAGATCGCCAGCAGGGACGAGGCAGCGGGGGCCGTGATAGTCGTAGTAGTGGTGGGGGGGTTGGGGGCACCGGTGGATCTGGGGGTAGCTCCCTGCTACACCCCTGTGCCGCCACAGACGCAGCTGGAACGCAGTCAACTCCCCCCCCCGAGGGTATAATTCAAAGGAAATCCCTCAGTCTTACGGCTTCTCTCCACGATGATTCACGGCTGCTCGGGCGAGTTCTCCGGCCTCTGGCATCTGTTGCAGCTGTTGGCTCTGTCCCAAGGCTCTCGGCAGCTAGGAATGTTGTAGTGATAAGAAAAAAGTCCAGGCAAAAAACAAAACGGCTGGGTCTGGGGGCGTCCACTCCCCTCTCTGGACAGCGGGTCGGCAGTCCTCCCCCCCTCTTCTGGGGGTTTCAATTAAGCAAAAAGCAAAGTCCAAAAGCAGGCGTCTGGGGGGGGGTGCTGGCAACCGGCCAGCACACTAACGCAGCTCAGAAAAGCGGGAGAAAACGAAACCAAAAAAACAAAGCGTCCGGCCCAAACGCGGGGGGGGAAACTAAGCAAAAGGAAAAGTGTGAAAAATCTGGGCCAGGGGGCTTCAGGAAAGAAAGGAAAGCAGATAGCTCAGGAGCGAGCGAAGAAACGATTCCGTCTCCTAACAGGGAAGGTTCCAGAACAATCAGGAACCTTCTGGAGACAATTAAGACAGACAGGCTGATTAGAACACCTTGCAGCCAATCAAGAAGCTGCTAGAATCAATTAAGGCAGGCTAATCAGGGCACCTGGGTTTTAAAAAGGAGCTCACTTCAGTTTGTGGTGCGCGTGTAAGGAGCTGAGAGTGAAAACGCATATTGTTGGAGGACTGAGGTGTACAAGCATTATCAGACACCAGGAGGAAGGTCCTATGGTGAGGATAAAGAAGGTGTTGAGAGGAGGCCATGTGGAAGTAGCCCAGGGAGTTGTAGCTGTCGCACAGCTGTTCCTGGAGGCACTCTAGACAGCTGCATTCCACAGGGCCCCAGGCTGGAACCCGGAGTAGAGGGCGGGCCCGGGTTCCCCCCAAACCTCCCAACTCCTGATCAGACACAGGAGGAGTTGACCTGGACAGTGGGTTCACGAAAATGGCCAAACTAAGGGCTGCCGTGAAGCTCGAAGGCGAGCAAATCTGCCAATAAGCGCAAGACCCACCAAGGTAGAGGAGGAACTTTGTCACAATATGTATGATGCATTCTACTTGAGCAAGGATTAGATTACATGCATTACATCATTTACTGATCAGAGATCTTGAGGGCAGCATGGTGAGGTCCAGCAACTCCTCAGTTTGTAAAAATAAAGGACCTGATATTACAGTCCTTACTCACACTAGTAGTCCCACTGGGGTAATGTGAAATTAGCCACATAAGTAAATGTTGCAGGATTAGTATTTCTTATAGTATTACCCCCCTTTTCTACCCACACACAAATACAATTCTTTGCATGTGTAATAGAATAGAGGAAGTACGCAACTGAAAAGATTTACTTCTGTCAATTGTGTTTAGAATATTACTCAAAACTAAACTGAACTGGTTTCAGGTCTGGCAAAAATTTGGGTTGGGTTCATATGAACCGTATTGCTATGGATGCAAAATGAAAAGATTCAAGAAAAAGATTACCTCAGGCCAGCAGATTTATGAAACTGACTAAAATCTCCTGTCTTACTTCCAGTGAATTTGAAGCTGAGGTTTTAGTTACAGATAAACGTGAAACTTAAAGCTGTGTCAGGGACTCTCAAAACTCTTGGAATCAAAACTGCTGGAAAGGTTTGGTGTAAACTCATGCAAATGCCAAAAATGGGCTTTACACAGCTCCAGTTATAAAACTAGATCCTGCAAAGTACTCTGCTGCCCCTGTTGAAGTCAGTGGGGGAGTAGAGGGTCCTCAGTCCATGAAAATGGTGGTGTGAAAGCCAGCCTGGATTATTCTTCTCATCTCAAGAAAGATCACTTAATTTGTGTCAGAAAAGCAACATGCATAGACCTGCTCAATACAGGAACTACAGGATATTTGTGGCTGAGCTATTAACTTGCTGGAAGCCCTTCACCCGTTTATCTTACACCGGTTCCTAGAGAGATTCTTCCCTTCAGCATTATAGTGAAAATCTTTAGCAGAAAAAAAGCTCTGTCTAGAATTTTGTTCTTTAAAGAATCACCTTTTCTACTGACTTTTTTGGAAGTTAATTCCAAATAGGTTTCAGAAAAGAGAGAATTAGGACTGTTCTTTTCAGCTTTGAACAAATGGGCCAACTATTTTCTTCATGGCTAACAACTTCACACAGTGTCTCATTTAAAATCTAGTAATTTTTTGTTAATGTAAAAGTCCCTCATGAGCTCAGCAGCAGAGTCCACATGCAGAGGACGGTCAGGATGAGGCCCTAAAATTTCAAGAAACATTTACATTCACCAGATCGCCATATTTGAAAAAGAGGACAGCAACTTCTTTTAAAGGTGATCTGAGTCCAGAAAACATATCTGCTAATGATACGGTCACTGAAAACCAAGGCCAGTTATTTAACTATCAGGGCTGGAACATAAGGTATCACATGCCTCTGGGAGTTGCGCACACACAATAGTTAAGAGTTCTGCCCTTTGAAGGCCAAACTTGATTTTCTGTAATGCAGCCCACAATTTCTAACCTACTATGACACAGACATACCGATCTTCTCAGTATTTCACAAAAGGGGATAGTGTGGTCTCTGCCAAAAGCAAAAAACTGTCTCATTGTCATGATGTTTATATGGGATTTTTGTATTGAGTGATATTTGTATGGGAAATCATTTTAGAGTTATGTAATATGTAGGACATGGGTTTCAAAACTGTTCAAGTGAAACTTGTCACCTGAGGCGAGGTGGGTCTCAGTACTAACTAAATTAACACTGAGAATGATGGACAATCTGTGGAGCCAAGCTGTATGTTTACCGTCTGGACGGCACAGGCTTGATGATTTACAAAGAAAAGAGGACCCAAAAACACATTTCTGAATTGGGGATCACGTGGGGTAAGAGACAATAGTCTGTAGAAGAAATGAAGAAAGAACACAAGATTTCATTCATTACGGAGGATACATTCTTCCAGTGGGGTTCTCATAAAAGATGGATCCCAGCTTTCTGGATTGGACAAGCACAGTAAGAACTAACTATTGGGTGAGGAAAGTAACTTGTTCGTAAGAATAGCCATAGATCACTTTTTGCTTTTACCTGTAGCCTTGTTTCCAAGCCGTTATACTTGCTTATATGAATCTCTATCTCAAGCTCTTAAATAAACTTCAGTTTGGTTTTACTAAAGACACATCTAAGTGTTTTGTGCTAAGGAGAGTGTTGAACTGAGGCGAAACCAGTGAAGTGGGGTGCACTGCTTCCGCAGGCAGTGGATCAGTGTGTATTGCATGTGTCCAGAAGATAAGGACCTGTGCACTCAAGAGTAACAAAGGGGGATGTGTAAATTGCTAGCCTGCATTGAGAGAGCACGTTGTTGGGGAGGGTTTCCCTTCATGGGCATAGACAAGGCTTTCTACCACTGTAAGCAGGTGGTAGTGATTCACCCTGGACACCTCCATTAAAAGTCACACCTATTCGTAAAGTGTGTTAGTATCCCCAACATTGTATGAAATCAGAAGAAGGGGAAATTGTGGCCAGTTACGGAACTATCAGCCCCACCCACACGCTTATACTCTCAGTACCTTGTTTAATATGGCTTGTTAAAAACTCTTCAGCTAGGGAAAAATATGATTAAAAGGGGCTTAGCATGTTCTGAAAAGTACGTTATTAGTCCCATTATAAAGATGCAGATATCTGTCCCCATGGTACAATGAAAGTTAAAGAAAACACTGTTTAGAAGCTATTGATAACACTTTATTTCCCTTTTTAACAGAACTGAGAGAATCAGTGACATACTTCATATTGTTTCAAGGGTTTAGATGAACAAATTAACATTAAAGTGTAAGTGCAGTATAAGCGTGGAGAAATGGCTTTATTCAAGGATGCTCTGAAACCGGTGATGGTCTGAAAGTAAATTACACATTCTCCCTGCCCATGTTTCCTAAATAGTCTACTAAAATAAAAATCAGTCCATCAGTTATGTCTGAACACACTGGAGACATAGTAGAATGTGCTGCACTGGAGAGACTTGCAGCTCCAGTCCTATGCTTAATACAGATTCCTGTGGCATATGGAAAGAATTTGTGACGGAATGTTGTTTAAAAATCTAGGCCTTGTATCTGTTCCACTAGGTTCCTTTCTGGGAGGCACTGCACTGTGAAAGTACACAGTATCCTTTTGTCCTAAATTAAGTCACAAGAGTGCACAAGATATCCTTAAGTGAGAGTGTGTGTACATTTTTGCTGTGTTCTCCAGATATCTTAAGGTTCTTGTAGAAAGGATGCATTATCACTGTTATGCATTTTTTTCATAGATATATAATTTTAATTCTTAAAATAAAAGTTGATTTTTACAAAATGTAAAGCACAGCAATGCCCCTAGCAGTGTGCCACATACAAAAATGTTCACTTTCCATTGAGAAGAACATTTTGTGCTAATCCTCAGAAAGCGTTCATCCAAGGTCAGATTTTTGGCCTTGCTTTAGTCATGTTGCCCCCCATATCTGGAGAATTCTCCTCACCCCCGTCTGATCATGGCAGTTTTATGGTTCCCTTGCACCAACAGAGTGGCACAAAATGACTGTACTGACATGAGGATCTTGCCCAATGTGGCTAGGTAATCAACCCTAGAGGTCATTGGGCCTGTGTTGATAGGAAGGCAGTGCGATTTTCTGACCAATCACAGACGAAAGTGGGCATTATTTGCTATTGTGGAGTCCTAAAGGACCCCAAAGCTATGTATCACTTTGAAGTCAGATGCCCACATCCGGGGAATGTTACAAAGGCAAGTTCTTAGAAGTGCTTCCCTCTTCTTACCTACCTCAGTCAGTCTTGCCTGGATTCCGTTTTAGCCAGCTGCTTTTCATATAGGTGCTAGGCATTAAGGAAGCTGATGGTTGGTGCTGTTTCTCTTTGGTGTAAGCAAGATATGGCGTTGGGTGTCATCTGTAGGCTGAATTGTCAGCAAAATATGTTGTCTCATTAGTTCTTTTGCAGCTCCATGAATATCTGAGCAGAAAAATAATATCAACACTTGTACTTACAGCTTTAATGTTGTATTTTTTTTTGGTGGGGTGCATGAATTATGCCTCCTGTAGGACTTTTAAAATGTCTTCCTCCAAATTCTGAAGTCACTTACCCGAGGCAGCAAGTTCTTGGCAGATTTGTTCTAACTGATTAGTTCACATGACATTAGCTGAAGCTTTTAAAAAGCAATATTTGTTTCCCTATGAAACTAGTAAACTATATTTTTTGCTTTTCCCTGGATTAAAAAAAATATTCAGATATTGGCTGTCACCCAGAGACTGTGACAACAGATCAAAGCTAGGTCCATGGCCGACATTTCAAGTCAACACATGGTCATTGTATTTTAAATGTGGGTCAATTTGTAACTTGAAGTAAACGATAAAGAGAAATGAACTAATATGCAAAATAGCAAGATCTCAGTTTGAGATGTTTCAGGACTGATTATGTCTTTAGTTCAACAAGATATTTAAGCACAAGCCGAAGGTTAAGTACATTAGTAGTACAGCTGGGTAAAATTTTTCAGATGGAATGTCTCTGTTCACTAGAACAGTCTAGATGGGCACAAATTCATCAAATTATCTGGCTAAGAACAAATCAGTCTTTGTTGTGCCATCTTTGAAATGAACCATTTTGACTTTTCATTCAAAATAACTTTAAAACGTAAGTAAAATTAAATAAACTTCAAATGAAGCCATACCTTACTGAAAAACTTGCTTTGGATAAACCTGAAACAATTTTTTTTCAGGTTGGTCACTGAATTGGAAAAATCATACATACAGCTCTAATTAGTAGTCTACATGTTTGTGAGGTGTTCAGTTACTATGATGATGACAGCCATACCATATAGACACATTTCTGCCTGTTGTATGAGGCAAATTTTTCCTCACCGAAACAAACAAACCCTGTTCTGTACACCCAAGGCTAATGCTTGACAAAAGAGATAAGTCTTGTGCTAAACTTCACGCAACTCAGTCTCCTTTAGATCAGTTTAGGACCGAATTTAGCACAAATTCCCCAGCTCAATTCAAAGAACCATGGAAATGTAGGGCTGAAAGGGACCTTGAAAGGTCATCAGGCCTAGTCCACTCTGCTGAGGCAGGACCAAATAAAGCTAGACCATCCCTGACAGATGTTTGTCTAACCTGTTCTTACCTTTTACCTTTTCTCAAAGTTCAGGTTTTCTAAACTTTTTATCATTTTTATTGTTCACCTCTGGCCTCTCTCCAGTTGGTCAACATCTTCCCTAAAGTATGACACCCAGTGGGCACTGTACTCCAGCCGAGGCCTCGCCAGTGCCAAGTAGAGCGGGATAGTTACCTGTATCTTGCATGTGACACTTCCATTAATACAACCCAGAATATTTGCCTTTTTCACAGCTGCATCACACTGTTGATTCACTCAATTTGTGCTCCACTATAATCCCCCTTATCTGTTTCAGCATTACTATCACCTAGTCAATTATTCCCCATTTTGTAGTTGTGCATTTGATTTTTCCTTCCTAAGTGCAGTACTTTGCATTTAATTTGTATTTAATTTCATCTTGTTTGTTTCAGATCAATTTTCCAATTCCAAAGGTCCTTTTTAATCCTGTCCTCCAAAGTGTTTGCCTCCCAACTTGGTGTCATCCACACATTTTAAAAGCATATTCTCCATTCCATTATCTAAATCATTAATGAAAATATTGAATGGCACTGGACCCAAGATAGACTCCTAAAGGACACTACACGATATGCCCTCCCAGTTTGACAGCACACCATTGATAACTACACTTACAGTACCGTCTCTCAATCAGTTGTGCACCCACGTTATAGTAACTTGCCTAGTTTTCTTATGAGATTGTCATGTGGGGCTGTATTAAATTCATCTGCCATGGTGGGTCACAGGAAGAAAAGGCAAAATCTCAGACACACACACAGTTTAGGAGACCAAAGTCAACACCCCAAACTGTATCTAGAAGCAGGTGGTGAACCACTACAGTCATTGATGAACTGGTGTAATGTGGCCCCGTCTGGCAAGCAGTTGCATCTGTTCTAGTTTTATTATATCATTTTGTTCCCCTTCTCAAGCCCTTTCCTGGCTTTCTGAAGTTCATGCATGAAGAGACATTAAGGCTCTGCCCCTGTCTGCATCTCATTTCATTCACCCCATGCACAGTCACAAACTTCAGTCTCAATGTTCTGAAATTAGGTCATGAAAGGAAGATACTGTAATGATTAGTGTAGACAGCACCTCCACCAACAGATGGTGCTATATCTTTATCTATCTTGTTTGTTATATTGTTGTGGTTCTGACCTGGGAGGTAGGACTAGCAGGAAATTAAGTGTTCCAATAAATTATTATTCTATAAGTGAGTATTACAATAGTTTTAGGTAACAGGTTTTAGCAGAGTTTCTTGCAACACTTTTAGAAAGTCTCTGTAGACTCAATGATGAAAAGAGAGTGCAAGGTTCTTCCCAGCATTGCTGAAACAGGAGTAACTAACAGGTATTTTTATTGGGCTACAGAATAGCCTGCTGCAGAAAACCCACACAGGAGAGCTAGTGACATGGGGATTTCCATAGACCTGATTAACCCCAGGATCATCACCATTAGTATAATTTATTATTGTTTATTATTTGTACTCTGGTAGTACCCAGAGGCCCCAAACAGGTACAGCACTGTCTGAACACAAAAATATACATGGTCCCTGCCATGAAGAGTCTAAAAACACATTCATTTTGTTTTATGACTTTCCACTTGTGGAATTTGCAAGGAATCAGGTTTGATGGGGAATGGGGTTGGCCTATCTGGAAAGAGGGTCATGTCTTCCAACCCCACAAGTATTTCAAGATCTCTGGTGACAGCTGGAAGGGCTGGTACATCCACATGTATATCCCACCTATGTTATTTCTTGAGGCCCTCTTCCCAACAGCCATGCTGCCAGTGCTGCCTCCTTCCCAGACAGGAGCCAATGAGGATTAATATTTTTAAGGTCAGCAGTAAATCCCCTTAAGGTATTTCCACGCTGAGCTCCCCAATAACCGTGCTGTACAGTAGCACTGGACCCCATAAATTCTGCCTTCTCACTCTAAACCATGCACCTTGAATCTACAGAACCTTACTGTGTAGTGGTCACTTGGCCAGGCTTCCATGAGTTTAGAGGTTGAGGTGGAAAAGGGAACGCCACCTCACTGGCTTCTTCTGACACAATTTAGGCCATATGGAATGTAGAAATTGTCTCATTGGACCACAGCCACATTCCATCTGATTGAGTATCTGGTCTCTTGACAGTGGGCAGCACTAAATGCTTCAGATGAGAGTACAAGAAATCCCGCTGTTGGCAAATGTGGAAAAATCTATCCCCCATGAAAGTCCCATCCTAATCCCGAATATTTAGAGATTGGCTTAAACTCTGAAATATGAGACTTTACCTCTCTTACAATACTCTTTTTGTTAGCATGCTCTCTCATATGGTCCTGTATCCCTTTGTACAGAGTGATTTGTAATTTAAATTCATACAGAATATTTTTAACAAGCATTTGCGTTTGCTAAGATATTCTGGAATTCGCTTGAAAGGACTTTATGCTGTGTGTTCAGCAGTAAAGTGATACCTATATGATGGTGATAATCTTCACCAGACAATTGAAAAGTGTGTTGCATTATGTTAATTTTTTCTGTTTAATATAATAGGATCATTCATGTCATTTATTTGTGTTTGTTTTTAAAAAATATGATCTACAAAGAAAAAAAGTTGTCCCTTTATGCCTTTTTAGAAAGGTAGCCTGAAAGTTCATTTAAAAGAAAGGTGTCCTCCCCACAATCCCCTGCCCTTTTTTGTCATTAGAAATTCAAGTCTTATCTAGCCTAAAAAGCTTTATAACAAGTGGAAGGAATAAAATAACGACATTACACAAATCAAGAGACTGAAAGCTGAGCCGATGAGAAAGGGATGGAGAGATTTTTAGTCAGGCTGTTCAAAATTTCAGTAATTAATAAACAATTTGATAAGTGGCATCTTTCTTAAAGACTAAACTTCTTTACTCCTTCAGTTACAGTGCACAAGAATACCAGACACATGCCGTGAGACACCCAAGAAGACTTTTAGCAAAATCAGAGAGGAAAAGACATGGCATTCCTGATATTTGTAATGAAATAATGAGAAAGAAACATTGTGGGAGAACAAAAGCTTTAAAGACTTCTTTAAAAATTATAAGGAAGCAAAAAAGGGCACAAGCCCCATTTAAAAGTAGTCTTCACAGACTTTTTAATATAGGTATTATTATTATTTGTATTGTATTGTGCATTGATCCAGTCCTGGGTCAGGACCCCAGAGCAATAGGTGATGTACAAACAGAACAAAATGATGATCCCTACCCCACAGATTTTATAGTCTAAGTATCAGCTTTGTTTGTATGTTGCTGCCATGGCTTTTGGGGTATCCTAACACAATGAGATATTCAAAATGTCATTGCTATTTGGGCATTCAATCTAATAGCAGCAGGGATACTCTGACTGTAAGACTTTTCTTGTCAACATGAACATAATGAATTTGAGAAATTTTAGTATTCCTTTGTTCATCAAAAGTTTGTGAAAAGATATAATTCTGATGGGTTTCCCCCCTTTAAGGTGCCACCTGATGTACTAGGATACCACTGAGCCCACCCGTTCTGCCAGCCTGGCCCCCTTTACCCTGTCTTGTTGAGCCAGGCTCTTCAGCCTCCTCTAGCACACACACACAGGCAGGGCCCCACCCAGCTTCAGAAAGACACAAACACTGTGATCAGCTCTGGGAAGACTCATCTTAAGGGACTTGTCCCAGCACTCAGGTTCCCACCTTCTTTGGAGTGAAGACCCAAAGGTATATTGTCTTGTACTGTATAGAAAAATCTGCACAGCGCAAGCTCATAAAAATTTGCCCTCTCTCTCAATGTGAAGGGAGATATGCACAGTTTCTTGTCTCTCCCAGATATGGATTACACAAACTGAGTTATCTTATAAACAAGAAATAAGTTTATTAACTACAAAAGACAGATTTTAAGTGATTATAAAGGATACTAAACAGAACAAAGCAGATTACTAAGCAAATAAAACAAAACATGCCAACTAAGCTTGATTCACAAAAGAAACTGGTTACAAAATGTAATTTCTCACCCTAAATGTTGAATTAGGCAGGATACAGTTTCTGTAGTTTACAGTTCCAGTTATCTCTTCTTATATACTGGACCCCTGCCTCAGTCTGGACTCACCCCTGCCTTTCCTCTCAGGTGCTTTCAGCAGTCTTTCTTCTTAGGTAGGCAATGGAGGAGAGTCCCTCCCCAGCCTTAAAAAGAATTTACCTAAGGCGTGAAACCTTTGTTTGATCACCATCCCCCTACAGAGGAAAAGTACAAGCAGTGTCTAAGGTGGTATTTTCTATCAGGTGATCTTATCACCTGACCTGGTAGTGTCACAGCTATATCCCAGGATGCCTCTCAGGAAGGAGAGAGATTAGTATCTTCACAGTCTTATTGTTTCTTCCTAACGGCCCATTAAGGCTGTGATGGCCGGTTGTCTGGTGGGTGTCTCACAAATACATACACAGTTGTAATTGTTACATAGTTAATATTCCTAAATTTAGATACAGAAATGATAAATGCCTACAAACAGGATAATCACATTCAGTAAATCATAACATTCCCAATGATACCTTACATGAGCCGTCTTGCAGAAAGTATATCTTAGTTATTCCATATTCATCTCATAACCATATTTCTATGGAGAGTATGGGGTGTAACATCACAATAATTACTTACGATTGCTTATGTTCTGTTAAACGGAAATAACCTGCGGAAGAAAGATGTGCTTGGAGAATCAACATGAAAAGTGAAAAGTCCTTCTAGTTCTATAGAAGAGATGTCTGGAGACAGTCTAGCTGTTTTCTTCTCCTCACTGAAAACAATCTCTTACTTTGGAATCCTCTGAGACTTTTCCATTATGACAGCTCTATAAACAAACCAACTTTCAGACCCCCTACCCCTTTTCCTCACAAGAGCCCAGAATATCAGGTGTTGACTAAACAAAGACTGACTGAAGATCAATGAAAACTCATCTGGTAAAACTCCAGATGGCACAACCCTGTCTTTCTAGGGAGAGCCTTTCTTTTTTTTAATAAAACTGAAGGACATATAAATAAATCCAATAAGCTGAAGCTTCAGATGTAAAAAGAATCCAAACATTTGTTTAGCAGGAACATCATTAAAATAAATGAAAACTACTGTGTTTTCTTTATTTAATACAGTGTTGAGAAATAAGGATATAGGATATTTGCACAATGCAAAAGCTAATATACTATACACACTGATCTGAAATTGCTACTTTCTTTGGCTTCTTTTCTCTATTTGTGATAGACTACTGAAACCTACTGTTATACAGTTGTCATTTTCCTATGCATCTTTTCAGTGTAGTCAAGATATTGTTCTTAGTGTTAAATAAGGTCCTGATTCAAAGCCTGTGGAGTCCATAGAAAGACTTCTCTTGATTCAATGCACATGTACTTATACATGTATAATAGAAAAACCCCAAAAAAGATTCCTTTGAAAATGTATATTGCATTTTAGAATAAAGAAATGAAACTAAATTTGAAAATCTACCAATATTTGTCTTTGAACTTGAAAGTGCCTTTCCCACCCACCTTCAGTCCTCCACTGCAAGCAGCTCCTAGATTCAAGCACTGACCTCCATTGGCTTGCACCTCCCATAGTTATTTACTCCTATGCAAAGCAGGTGCAAAATGGCACCATATCACAAATCTCTTGCATGGTAATGGCATTTTAAACTTTCTACTCACTTTGCAGAGATAAATGAGTACACAAAGTGCAAGGCAATAGTGAATCAGGCCACTAACATGGAGAGGATCCCTGTAAACTGTAAGTAATTCAGGGTTTCATGCTTTCTCTGCTCAGATATTTAGGAGGAAAGCATGTGAACACAATGTTGTATTCTTTAGCTCTTTAAGAATAAGAGAGCTTATCTCAAGAACCAGCTTGTTGCACTACATAACATACTGGGGAATGAAAGCTTTGGAGGGGAGTTGTTTAGAAAGGTGACCATGCCAAAAGCAGGAGAGTGGGGGGAACAGGTATAGAATGGTAAATATGAACTGTGTTACTGTGAATAAAAAAGTAAAGAGAAGAAGCCATTGTACAGAAAGGATGGGAGACCGTGCACTGAAAATTGTCTGCAAGGTTTTGGTGCTGTGAGGGATTTCAAATATGGGTAAAGGTGCAGTAGGTTTGAGGATCTGATTGGATGTAGGAGCCCTGTTTCTATTCACTGGCAGGCAAATGGTTAACACAGACCCACTTTTTTTGCACAGGTGCTCAGCAGAGGATAAGGAGGCAGGGCTGGAGATTGCTGCTCAGGCAGTTTCTTAGGAAGAAAGTAGTACTCAACAACCATGGCTGTTTGGGAAACTGGAGAAGGTTGTTTTGAAGGAGCAGTTGCTACAGGGGGAAGCAAGAAGCCCAGGGTGAGTGTTTGCTCTTATTTTCTAACCATTTGAGATCAGTTTGGTTTGTTGCTTCTGGTGTAAATATTGCCCTCTGGAGATAAAAAGGAACGTGGGCAGCTTGAAAAGTAATATCTGGGGGGTTCTTTGTGACTCCACCTGCTCATAAGGGGCAATGAGGGAACCTCCCTTCTATTTGTTAGGCTAGGGAATAATGATTGGCACTGTTAATTTCAGTAGAATAAATCAATACAGGCTCATTATTGTGCTGCAACAACTGTTGATGAGGACTTAGTGGAAAAGGCCAGGTAGGCTTTGGATGAAACTGAGAAAGGAGAAAATGGAGGAGCTAGAAAAGCAGTAGAATTATCATCATCATCATCATGAATGGTTATGTGATTACAGTATTTGAAAGTGACTTTGTGCTGAGTTTTTGATCCATTTGGCCAACATGAAGAACTGATGAAAGCAGAAATAGGTACAAAGTTTTTTTGTGGGGGGAAAAAAATTAGTAAGTGATCAGAACCTTTAATTACATGAACCCAAATTGAGTCATAAAAGTGGGACTGGTTAAATCAAAAACCTTTTGAGATCAGTGACCTGGTGCAGGAAGAAGTGAAGGTGAAGGGCAGAGTGGCTTTTTTGTGAGCACATCTGTGACTTTCCCAAAATGTGTGTGAATGACTGTCACAAAAACATCGGTGCATGTTCTCTGAGAGATGCTCTGCTAGCAGCATTCTTATGAGTAATTTGCATAGCAAAGTGTCCTATAAGCTGAAAGCAGAAAAATGCATCCTGGCCAGCTGAGCACTCTGCAAAGTGTGTGTGTCAAGGCAGGCTGTAGGGTGCTGAGCATCCATGTGTGACATCCAGGCTGTGGTTGTAGGCAAGCTGCATTTTCAAGATGTGGTAGTCTTTGCAATTCTTGTGTCTTGACTTTATGAAGAGCCACAGTTTTCTAAACATGCACAGTGTACAAAATGGCATTATTTTGGAAGGAGCAAGATTGTAAAAGAAGCTAGCTTTCACTTCTTGTTTCTGTGGGAGCGCTTCTGAGAGGTGAATGGGCTTATCATATTAGAAAGCCACTACATTCAGGATGGTTAGGCCTTGTAAATGACACTTGTCCATCTGGTGGTTCTTTCATTTTCTCTGATGCCTGAAAAGATCTTGCAGTAGACTATAAAGTAACTTGATGAGTACCTTGAGAGACTTCCTTTAATTTTATTTCTGTTGCCTGCAAATGTTCACAGCAATTTTCAATAGCTCTTTATTAAGCCAGTAGAGAATAAAGTATTTGAACTTCCTTTAATTTTATTTGAGTTTTACTTTGTCTCTTTATTACCCTGTGAAGTGCTTAGCTCATTTGAACCCCATGTTTTAAAAGTTGTCTTTAATTTTGGGTGCCTCTGTGTTGGGATGTCCCACTTTAGACAATTGGGTAGCCTAGATTTAGATACCTAACACTAGGGGCTACTTTTGAAAACATCAGCCTTTATAATTAATAAATTTAATTTGTTTGTAATTTGTTTAATTTAATTTGGTTGTAAAGATCAGATCTGAGTCCATTGAAATCCGTAGCAAAATTCCCCTGAGCCTCTTTGGTAACAGGATTTGATGCTTAATCCCTCGGGTGACATTTGAACCATCAGTACCTGTAATATCTCCTTACCTCATGCGTCTTTCCTACAAGATTTAAAATTAGAGTCAGGAGATCTTACAATCTCACTTTTTTAGACTACTACCAACTTGGAAACTTTATCCACTTAGCCCTACTTTGAGGGAAAAAATGCCTTTGTTCTGTGTATCCAAGAACTTATGACTGCCATTAGTATAGCATCTGAGTTCCTGAGTTTGAGTTAAGGTTTCTAATTTATTAGTGACTCTAGTTCATAGGTGATGTGGTTAAACATTGTAGTATAATATGAATTCTTCCTTTTACTAAATAAAGAGCTCTTCAGCAGCACACATGATTTATAAAGCTCTGTACATCTTCCTTGCCATCTAGGTACGTACAGTGTATTGTGCTATTCTGCCTTAATGGGGGTGGGAGTGCACACTATCTGAGTGGAAAACAAATATAACAACATAAGTTATAAATGTGGTGTATTTGTTCTAGAAGAATGCCTAAAAACCTCTTAAATCATTAGAGACACAGGGTGGGTGAGGTAATATCTTTAATGTTTCTCACTAACAGAAGTTGATCCAATAAATCTTAAGTCATTAGGCAGACAAAGCTTCTAGATCTCACTCTGGTTTGCAGCAGTACCCTACTGAAACTGGCATGTCACTTTTTGTGGTTAGGCACAGTGCCATGATAGCGCACATACACGAGTGTCAGCCGCAGAAGGAGCTGCGGTATGCCCCAAGGTCAAGATTTCCATCCACAACTTTAAATACAAGGTTCCATAATCTGCTTCAACATCTATAGTGAGGGGGATTTGCCATTCCTACTCAAGGATGGATGAAGTCTGGAAATTGAATAATATTTTCCATTACCAGTTAATGCTGGAGAAATATCCACCAGGGAGTGGAGACCTCTTCGCTCCCTCTCTCCGTCGTCTTGCTGCAGGAGGATTTATATAGAAAGTTACTTATATATAATGAAGCTGATGGGATGTAAAGAAAACAAATGCAGTGTTCCTGCAGTGCAGGGGCCATAGTGATTTGTGATATGATTTTGTTTTAGTTTTTTTGTGAGCTTATAAACAGGTAGAAAATAATGACTGAAAAAAGAGGTGCATATTAATCATCCAGTTCAAGGTATTGTGTGTATTCCACACCATACACATTGCTCCTGGCTTACAAACAGTGTTGGTCAGGCTTTGAAATGTGTTCAAAATATTCTTCAAATTATGGAGCATTCTGAGGGGAAATTATTTTTTTCCCTTTTGGATTGACTAATACAGAAAGGCTGACCTTGTAGACTCTCTCAAATGAGGGGAAAATACTTCCAGTGCTCTTGTGTTTAAAAGCTAACGGAGAAATCTTACTGAACCAAAATTGCATTATTTTGTTGTTCACTATGTTATAGTAGTATCTGGGGACCAACTCAGATTGGTGCCTTGTTGTGCTAGGTACTGTACAAATGCAAAATAAGAGAGAGTTCCTGTCCTGATAGGATAACCAGACAGCAATGTGAAAAATCGGGATGGGGGTGGGGGGGTAATAGGAGCCTATATAAGAGAGAGACCCAAAAATCGGGACTGTCCCTATAAAATCGGGACATTTGGTCACCCTACGTCCTGAAGAGCTTGCGGTCTAAACTGACAAAACAGGGAAAGGGGTATAACGCACAAGCAAAGTGATAGTTTGCAAATGCCATGCTGTTTCCATAGGTTTCATTTTTTTGGGTCAGGTTTTCTGGGAGGGGATTAATGGGGACTCAGGAAGGGAGAGGGGGAAAGGGGACAAGATGAAGGGGGAGGAGGGAGTGACTGAAGGAGAAAGGTGTGGACTGAAGAGAGTAAGGGAGGAACAAAAAGAGAATTTAATAGGCATCTCCCTTTCAGGAATTGGCTAGTGCTCTGTGGTCAGGGGGCCCATGCATTCTTTGGAACCGTGGGACCAAATTACATGGCACTACTGATTTATTCTACTGCTCCCCCCCCACACACACACATTCAGCTATGACTCAGAGTTAAAAGTGCTCACGGATGTCAATTCATCAATGATAATCACTGTCTGAACTTATTATTGAAGATGAAGGTTTTTTTTTTATTGTGTTTTTCCATTGTGCTCCCTTCCATTGGCCTGCTCTGTTGAAAATGGAGAGGTTTCAGTCCCAACAAAAGATAAGGTGTGAATTGAACCCTTGTCTACTGTTACTACGTTAAACAGTGAAGTGCAGTACGGAGTTTTATGTCAAGTTATCACTGGCTTACTCCCATTGTAACAACCACTATTATCTCTTTCATTAAAGATCCAGAAAAAGGCAGGGGGAGATTGAAGTATTTGAAATAGAAAGTATTAAGTAAGACTTTCACGGGTACAAATCCCGACATTTCAGGCCATAAACCAAGTGCAAGAAACTTTTCATGTGGGAGGGTTAGTCCATAACTATTTACTACATGTAAATTCATATAGCATTTCTTGCTCCTTCCTCCGAAGTATTGGGTCACCTAGAGATGGGACACTACTTAATGTGCCACTGGTCTGATTTCTTGTGCAAATTCCTATGCAGGCCATGTGGCTTTGTACAAACCACTTAACCTTTCTGTGCCTCAGTTCACCCATCTGCAAAATGGGCCACCCCACCCCAGCATTGGTTCTGTTAATCTTGAGGCTTTCTGTAGCCCTGGGTTATGTCAGAAGATTTAGCCTTAACTGAGAGATGATCATGCTACTAAATCCCAGATGGATTTTTAATCATTGCTACTGTACATTTGAGGGCATTGTTGAATGGAGAATGGAAATACGTTAGGGAAAGGCTTTAAGAGGTCAGTAATGCATTGCCATTCTAGAGAATTACATTGTATGTTTCTAGCTATTTGGCTTATGATGATAAAACTAAATTTTGAAGTAGCTTTTTATTTCTGCCACTTAGAGAGCAGCTTATCCCATGAGTGAATATTTTTTCCCAATAAGATTGATTTTTATTTTTTTTAGGAGAACTTCTGCATTTTTTTTAAAATGCAATGTAATTAAGTTGAAACATGATCTAATAAAAAATGGCAGGGTTAGGAAAATACCAAATTCATCCCTGATTTAAGTGGATGCAACTCCCAGGGAGGCTGGTAGGCTTAATTTAGCTGATAGGAAGTGTTGTAAATTGCAGTTGGGATGTATCTAGTAAAAGAGCATAACCTGCACTAGTCTGGCATTGAGTCAATATGCCAAAGAGTGCAACCTACATGTGCCAAGGAAGAAGTAGTAGAGGATGGATAGCAGGAACAGCATTTACAGTAAGAGAAAGGAACAAGATAAATTGGTGGTGGTGTGGGCAATACTTAATCCTGCACTAGTGACAAATTTCAGATTTGACCTACCCTGACTCTCCCCAGCCACAAAGAAGCCCTTTACATCACTGAGAAGTGGAGATTCTCCCCTTTCTAATGAGAGATGCAGCACATCTGTCCTTGGGAAAACCCCCAAGTTCTCTGACTTTAAAATGTCACAATTGTAATATATAGAAATATTGTGGACTTGACATTGTTTAATTTTTCTGGCTCTCTGAGGCCGGTCAAGTTGGACACATGGTGGTGAAGGGATACAAAAAGTTTTGTTTAAAAAATCTCAGATGTTTATATGTGCTACATACGGGGCATATGGAGAACACATGATAGTGTGGTATAAAGATGTATATAGGCAATTGTTTGGGAGGAGCTGCATAATTCCTATTCTGGCTGCTTCTCAGTAGGCAATGTGGGTATCTGTGGATAAATTTTCAAACTTAGCTTCATTCAGTTAGACTCCTAAATCTACAACTTTAGGCACCCAGATTTGAAAACTGTGGCCTATCCTTGCCTATGAACATGTTCATATCTAATGGATATAAACTATGGGAGGAGTACTGTGATTTCGTGGTAAATCACTTAGGTCTCCTAGTGGTAATTCTTAGTGCAGGAAACCAATTGTTATACTACGCTACATAAGAGGTGTGGCATGACTTTGTTTGGACAGTGGTTGATTGTTAGCAGCAAGCCTTCAAATCCTTTCCTTTTTATTTAAAAAAAAATGCACACGTAAATTATACCACATGACATAGTCTAAAAGACCTGAAATGCTTTGCAAAAAAAAAAGTAATACGAGACTGTTGTGAGACCGTGTGATCCATATTCCACATACAAGGGAAATTAGGCTCAGAGGGCATAATTCTATCCTTATGTGTGCTGGTGTGACTCCATTGACTTTGACAGAGTTACACTTGATTTTACACCAGTGTAACTTCGAACAGAACCAGGCACCAAATGGTTTGCGTGACTTTCCCAAAGTGACACACCAAGGCAGTTGCATAGCCAATGATAGAGCTCCAGTCTTCTGCCTCTTAGCCCTATGCATAGACCAAACATCCATTATATATAATAATGAACTAGTAAACATGTCGATTGCAAGCTAAATGTAATTAGTGTGGCTCAAATATCTGCTTATTGTTGTATGCCATCTCAAAATCTGGGCATTTCTGAAAAGCCATTGAATTTGGTTTTAATTACTAAGTTAGTTGCTGCCATGAATGACAATAAATGATTTATAAACCACACCAACTGAGACCAGTTTCAGAAGGATTTTTCCATACAAGTTCTTCAATGCTCTGGGGGAAAGAAAGGCATTAAAAATCAGAGTGGGACTACTACCAAAAGATTCTAATTAGAGCAACAGTTATATTGCACTTTCTGTAGCAGAAATATCTTGTGGCACCTTATGCAGCCAACAACTTGTATTCAGAACTGTGATAGTAATGCTATTGCAAATTAATTAAAAATATTTGGTTGCTCTGTGATACTGAGCTTTTACCATTGATCTGTGATACTGTGTATCAAATATAGCAAGAGGGAGAAAAACCATCTAAATTTCATGAGTGAAATATAATGCCACTTGCTGGAGAGGTATTATGTTTTTGAATTAAATTTTACTGAATATTACTGTTTCAGAACCGGCAAGAGATTTTTGTTAGTGAGACAGATTTAGGGTCACTGTCAACAGAGGGGCTGCAGTTTGCAGTTTTAAGGGTACATAAAACACAAGCTGTATTCCATAGCATGCACTACTAAACTGCAGACAACAGTAAAATTTCCCTGTTGCAGTATAAATATGCTATGAAAGTCGATTAACCAGTTTTATGTTATCTGAGCCTGCAATCCATCTGGATTCAAATTACAAAGATGAAAGCTGAGTTTTAGCCACAGCAAAATAATAAAAATCGAATAGACAAAGCAAAGAACTACAAATTGAAACTTGTAGCAAACCAAACTGGGCCTTCACTATGTATGATACCCCGCTTAATTTTTGTGGAATAACTGTCAGTCTCTAGCATGTAGGATTGAGAATGACAGCATTAAAGAAGAAAAGCCTATTTGATTTCCCCATAGGCATGTATAAAGTATGTTGTTGTCTTTACACATTCTAGGCCTGGGTTTGTGTTAGTGTTTATCTGAAGTGGTGGGTGGGAAGACAGATTCTAACATCCAGGATGAGATGAAATAGGCCTGGGTGTAGAATATCTTTGGTTGACTATTCCTAATGTTCTCCAAAGTGGGCCAAGATCATGAATCAAGTTCTTCATAAAGTTTTCCACCTACGATATACTTTTGGCTGTACTTTTCATGGTGCCATTGTATTTGTATTTTAATTTTGAACACCTTTATATACTACTGCAGCTTTACAATCCAACCTGATATTGTTGTCTGAAGTTTCGACATTATTAGTTTGCATCTTTTAAAACTGCATATTATGTCAGGAAACTCCATATTTTAAAGTCTCCTTTTAAACCCAAATACAAAAGGGGAGTGGGAAACAAGATTACATAAAACTGAATTTGTCTCTATCACCAGTGTTTTGAAAATGGGTACAAACAAATCCACAGGAACAGAACCACACCATAAAACACAAAATACTTCTTTTTATAATTTATGTTGTATGGGTCTGATCCTGAAATCACACATGAACAATTTTGTCCACATGGGGCCTGAGTCAGCTCCCACTGGAGTCAATGGAGTCTTTGCATTGACTTGAGTGAGCTATGGATCAAGCTCATGGGTAGTCCCACAGATTTACTTTTACACGTTTGTATGATAGGGCTTCAAAGTTGAACCTTGTAAGGCTATTTAGAAACACAGCTCTGTTACTGACTGAAAGTTTGGGGCTAACCCTGTCTTGAAATTTAAATATTCCATGAAACACCAGATCTTGTCCAACACATTCAAGTGCATACATACCTTCTGTGGCACTGCTGGGAAGATAGCACACATCTTCTGCTTCCTGTCTTATACCTTAAACATAAAATCTCCTTTCTCTGCAATTCATGAGCCATATCTCTCTCTAGTTCAGTTGAGTGTGGCCTAAGACCCCCTAAATGAAACTTTCAGATGTCAGTCACCTTGATTTGATAAGAAATACCACCTCCTATCTCTGATTAGATAAATCTGCTTCCATGGTCCAGTTGCTCTCCTGATGCATATGCCTACCAGCCAAAGCTTCGCCTCTTCTTTTAATCAGTCAAATAAAACCCAAATCCAAGAAATATTCTATCCTTAGTTCAGCAACACTTTCTTTCTAGCATGCCCCCTACTTACGGAAAACAGGCACAGCAACACAGTGAAAGTGCCTATTTTAAAAGAGCATTCTCTTTTATAGTGCAGAGTCATAATCATGAGTATTAGCAGAATCCCCTGTTATCTACATTTATTGCTGAACTGGCTGGTAAATAATATGCTCTTGATTTCTTCTTACTCTCTGAAATTAAGCCTATTTATTCAAGATTGTTAAGTAATTATAGCTGCATAATTCTACAAAATACGAAAATAAAATTTCTTCTAACCAGAGTTTATATATCAGTAGAAATGGAGATTTAACTCATGCCAGCAGGAGTTTTTCCATGAAATTCCAAAGAAAAAGAGCTTGGTCTAAAAATATGAGAATGATTCTCTTTTCTCCCATAGTGACTCTGTGAGTATTAATGGAGAACTTTAAGCAGACCAGTTTTGCACTGAGAACATAAAATCCCTATTTTTTTTTTAAAGATTTTTTTTTTAAAGATTTTTTTAAAGTTAAATTAAACACACGTTGTTACATGCTCGTGAAAATTGAAGTCCTAACAATGAGACTGTTAGACATTACACATCTCAAGGTCACAAACTGTGTATGTAGAAACAGAAAGATGCTATAATGATTTGTTGTTATTAAACAGGCATCCTGATGGTTTTCTAACCAGAAGAATCTTAATAAAAAGTATTTACATAAAAGCTTCATTTTTACTTCGCTGTTTGTCATTTTACTAGACAAACTAAAAGTAATGCAGGCTTTGCAAGGCACACTAGAAATTGAATCTTGTATGCTTATTTAGGGAGAAAGCAGTTTGTATGTATGTCTAGTTACTGAATCAGTGCTGTTTTATGCCTGAAAGAAGGGAGTGAAGCTCTGATGGGGGTAAAAACTGTTTGCAGGTTGCTGTTTGTTTTTTATGGGAGTGGGAGACAAGATTACATATCACAAAGAAAAGGTATTTGCATCAAGGAAATTCTGATTCAAGTTTTAAAAACAAGCCAGTTGACACTAGCTATTGTGCACATCATTATGCCATGCTATTGTAGTTATACAAAATGTTATTTCAAGAGTACTTAAAATGCACTGCGTGCTAATATTTCATTCAGGGGACTGGTTCTAAAGTGACTCTCTGAAACGCGAATCTATGGAATTACTTTTAAAAGAGAACATGTGTTTGCAACACTGTCTATAGCTTGTGAAGGGCGAAAAAAGACTATTTCCACTCCATGAAGACAAGACACAGATGTCTGGAAGGAAGTTCAAATAAACAAAGTGCTGGAGGTCCTGTTATCATTGCATCTTGCTGCTGCTGCTGTTGTATCCTTCCACTCCAAAGTTTGAGTCCAGGATATATGTCCTTGCACAGACAACGAACTGCTAATTTCCATGTAAAATTGTTGAACGTTAACAGATGTATTAATAACAGTTTCAGAATAAAAACATACTGAATATATACATGCACACATTCGTTTGGAATTCAAAGGAGCACAGAAACAGCCCGTCACTGTGATATGGGTTTATAGGTGTCCTGGATATTTTGGGAAGGCTTATCCAGACTAAGTTCATTCTGTAGTATGTACTTAGTTAAGATAATTTGTATATTGCATAACACCCACACATACAACTTGGGCTATTCAGAACCAATGGGCTGGGAGTTTTGATTGACCTCTGCGCAGATTGGAGTCACCTTCTTGGCTGTCATTATTTCCTCTTAACTCTGTGTACCCAGAAATGACATCCCACCCCAGGAAATGATGTGGCCTTACTATATGTAACTGATGGAACAAAGAAACACATTTAATAATCTGAATTGCAATAATTCAAAGGCCAGAGTCTTAACAAGTGGCTCATCTGACACTTTTTTATAAGGTGTCCAATGCTACAAGTACTCATGTTTGCAATAACATAGGGGTTGTGGTTGTTTTGTTTTTTGGAGGTCTTTTTTCCACAGAACACCCTTTTCTTCAAGAAGGCAACATAAAGGAAAAATGGGAGATCTGGGGAACATCACATCAGAGGTCATTCCCCCACTAGGCACTTATAAATTACAAGTCTGAGGAAATAATGAGTTTATGAACTTATCATGAACTCTGAGTGGTATGGTGCAAAGATCTATTTTTGGGAGGAAGTGGTGGATGAATATTTCATCCCATTAAACAATGTGTGTTATGTAATGTAACTGAAAAAGTGATCACATTGATCACGAAGACAATATTATAGTGGTCTTGTAGCAGAAGAAGAAATTTATGAAAGGTTCTGACAGCTATCTAGATTTTCCAACATTATCTATTGACCAAATCAGTATTGAATATTGAGCCAGTTTCGGGGGGGAGGGGGAAGACTTCAGCGCTCACATTGCTTGGGGCCAATTTTCCATATTGACAGCTGCACCGTAGTCACCTGACTGAAGTGGCCAGTAGAGGTAGTCAGGACTTCTGACAAAATATTTCCTTATCTGAAAATCCCCATTGGTCAAAACTGAGACTTTTTTTGTGGTTTCTGTGAAAGTTTCTCAAGTTCAGGATGGAATTTTTGGTCAGAGAGAGATTGAGGTAGACCTGAGTAGTTAGGTTACTCACCTGGGATGTCTGATTCAAGTCCCTGCTCTGAATCAAGAAGAACAGGGATTTGAACCTTGGTCTGTCTCATCTCAAGCGAGAGACTGAGTAATTAGCTAGTTGTGTGTGTGCGCATGCGCGCGCGCTTGCATGTGTGTTCATTTTCCCAAAATTGTTGGAAAGGTCTAGTTTTTGTTCCAATGTGGAGTGAAAAAGAATCTTGGAACCTCAAAATTTCTCCCAAAAGAGAATGTTTGCTTTCCAGCTAGACTTGTGGCCAGATCTTCCAAAGTTATGAGCACCCAGGAACTCCCATTTAGAACAGTCTGAACAAAAATTAAATATTTACAGTGGAGGAATGACCTCCTCTTTTTCAAATCCCCTGAGTCCTTTGTTCTTTCAGCACCTTGTCGTCTTTGGAAAATGTGTTCTGTGGGATTGATCTCAAGCTATTTACAAGGGCTGATATTTATAGTTGACTGTGGTGGTTGAAATGCCACTGACTTCTCAAATTAATTGTGCTAAAACAAAATAAATCCATTTTTATTAATCAGGACATTGTTGGCTCATACCATTGCAGTGTATGAGTATGTTCTTTACAGAACACTCATCAGATAATAAATCTTCATGGCAAGGAGTGTCTCTGATCATGCATATGTACTATAACGAGGACAAGAGGGTTCCAATTTGCACATAAAGGCACCAGATAATGTAAATATTATGTGCAACAACACAAGAGGACAGTCTGCCACTGAACTTACAAGTGTAATGGGATGAATTCTTGCAGTGGATGGGGTTGCAGCGGGTATAAACTTGGTGCAGATGTCTATGAAAATATCAAAATAACAATCAAAAATGAGAGAAAGTAAACAGCTTGAGGAGAGGAAGAGGAATAACACTGATTCCTGCCATTGTATGTCCCTTCATCTCTACTCTAATTTAATACATAATCTGTCCTCTCATTTACTAGCAATATCTGGCTCCAAACTACCAAATGGCTAATAAAAATTTACTCTTGTTGGCCAGGAGTCCTAGTTACTATCACATGAAAGCCAAGATTCTCAGAAATGATGAGGAACATCTTAAAGAGGCCTGACATCCAGAAAGTGCTGAGCACCCACACTGGAAAGCTGGTCCCTAATTTGGTGTCTCCTGTTGGACACCCAAAATCATGGGTCCCTCTTAAATCTTGTCTCAAATGGTTATGGGAATGATCATTTAGCTTTCCAGACACCTTTTTTTCCTTGCTCTCTTGTGAGGATATCCTCAATACACCAATCCTGTCATTTGTTAACTAAAGCTAATAATTTTCATTCAGTGATGTATTGGTACTGTTGTAAGATTTGTTGTGACTTCTCCTGGTTCAGCTTACTTCCATGGTTCATACAGATCAAAAGAAAGATGTACCTATGAAATTATAGTTAGTGATTGCTGTTTTATGTCATAAATGACACTAATATGTCAAGTTTGCAGCAGGACAATGAATAAGAGATCTTGTAGGATTGTTTGATATTGTAGGATTGTGACTATAATTGATTCCTCTCAACTCTTAATGCCAGGCCCCTGACAAGTGAATAAGTTATGGTCAGTTCTTTCACATGATGAGAACTTTTTATCGGCCTGTATAAGAATATTAATAGAATTGCAGCTTTAAAGCCATAAAAACCTTTACAAGCATAAATAAGAGTATAATTTCATTATAATAAATGGCACCGCTGACAAAACATATATATACATACACTATTAACGATTATTATTTTTATTTATTATAATATTTCTAAATGTCAGATTTGTCTAACAAATCTGAAATCTTGGGAAGGGAAACTGAAATTCTTGGCACTACTTATCTTCTTTTACTTTTATAGTTTGTTTATTAACTGTAGGCTATCATCCATCACTGAGGGAATGTTCTGTTAACTACCCAAAGAATGATACTGGTGGAAGGGAAAACAGACGGCAGGACACTTGAAAGGGAGAAAAGAGCATCAAAGGCTTGGGATGATAAAGAAGGGGATGCTGTTTTTACAGGGATATTACTTTTCATCCCCAAAGACCTCAGGGCTTCACACACTATATACAACACCATAATTTCTTGGGTGGAGGATAGCAGCTAGCCAGCACTCAGCATGCTTCACAACACTGGTAGAGCAGCAAGAGAAAGGAAAAGTAGAAAGAGGATATGTTATCTTTAAGGTGTATTCAACAAGAGCAGACAGGACCTGGAGGTTTTTTTAAACCTTCTAAGGGTATAGCTACAGCACAATTAAACAGCTGAGGCTGGCCTGTGTCAACTGAGTCAGGCTTGCGGGCCTTGGGCTAAGGGGCTGTTTAACGTCTGTGTAGGCGTTTGGACTTGGGCTGGAGCCTCGCTCTGGAACTGAGGAAGGGGAGAGGGTCCCAGAGTTTGGGTTCCAGCCCGAGCTCGAATGTCTACACCGCAATTATGCAGCCTCTTAGCCCAAGCCCTGCAAGCCCAAGTTACTGACATGGGCCAGCTGCGGCTGTTAAATTGCACTGTAGACATACCCTAAGTGGTAACCTGCAGGGAACTTATTTTTTTTCCCCCTTTTCAGAATGAAGGGCCTGCCTGAATTGCAAATTGTTTCAGTTGGGTATTCCAGACTTGGTCCTTGCAAAACTAAGCAATCACTTTGAATGAGGAAATATAAAGGGAAACATGACATTTAAGAAGGATGAAACCAAAATCTTAGAGGAGATTTAGAATAACAGAAGTAAATATCATTTGTGTGATCCATTTCTTACCCCCACCATCTCTCTCCTCCCAGACTACTAGTATTACTTTTCTCCTGTCTCTCGATCTTTATTTAGGTTTCTCTCTTGTTGTCTCAGCTCTGCCTTCTGTGGTCTGTTATTGCTGATCTCCTATTCCCTCCTCTTTGCGGTCAGTTGCTATCGATATTCTGATCCCAACTTCCCACAGCAAGGTCTACTTGACATGGTTATTTACAGCGGACTTTCACTTGTAAACATAGAGTTTAATTGTTATTCTTGTTTGGTACACTGTCTTCGGAACAGCACTGTTGTCTAGCTTTTAAGCCTAATACCATGTTGCATTGGACAATAAATGTGAAGAGATGCTATTTTTTTTTTTTTTTAAAGGGTCTCGTTCAGAGTATATGTATTTGTTCAAGACTTTGAAGGGAAAGAGGTTTTTCCTCTAATGTAAAGTCTTAGGAGATAGTAATAGCAATTAGCTTCTCTTATAAATGGTGCAGTGCTTTGGCATGGTGCAGTCTAGAGCAGGCAGTATTGGTAATTGGGTCAGCTCTCATGGCTCCCTGTTGATGTTCTCTAGGCTACTCTCCCTCCTGTTGAGGTGTGAGCTGGTGAAAGATCTTGCCAGGCCCTTTATTGGACACTACAGCTTCATGAGGAAGCAGAAGGGTGCACTAAACTGCAAGCCTGGAGACCTTTATCATCTGGGAGCATCAAGGTCATCTCCCTTCTGGTTTTTAAAACAGAATGACTGAGTCTGTCACAGGGCATTTGGTGAGACTTTTCACACACCCACAGGAAGCAGAATGGACTAGAGAATGGAGCCTGCACAAAGCTATTTGTAAAAAATCTACAGCTCATTGAGGAATAAATATAACTTCCCCCTCCCCCAGCCAGACTAACTCATAGCCTATTAAAATTACACATTTTTGTCAGCTATTCATGCAGTCTTTTTTGTTCCAGCTGTGGTAAACAGCAAAAGGAAACAAGTTACTGACAATCAGTCCAAGGTCCTGTGTTAACTTTGTGTGCATGTGTGTGTGTATTTATTTATATTTAACTGATTATTCACCTCCTCTCCCCAAAATAAGTGAGAACAGAAAAAATAAACTATTTTCATCACTTCATGAGTCATCTCTGCAGTGTTTGAACCAACAACCTTCAGAAGCACAGTACAGACTTCAGTTATAGGAGAATGGAGGAGTGGGGTGTGGCAGCTAAAAAGAGTATTTGTCCTTAACATTTGTACTCGCTATAAAAAGGCCCATCAACTAAATGTTTTACTTCCCCTGACTTTGTCTGAGTTCAAGAATCACGACTGCATTAAAACCATCTTCATTCTTGATGAAACCTCAAGGATCTCGCCCTAAACTGGAGCTGCCCCTATTTGTAGCAGGTCTGAATTGTGCCCCTAAAGTGTGTGTTTTAATTCTACTGTGTGTAAACTCTGTATTTAAAGAGACATATTTAAACTATATAACATTTGGATACAAATGCTGGTATTGAATTTAGCCAAGCCATAAAATATATGCCAGTTCAGGACTTTAAACAAATGTGTGTGCATGAAGAAAGAAATGTTACCTAGTATTTCAGAAATGTCATATATATTGGCTTAACCATGAACTGTGTGGAAGCATAATCATAGTAGGGAACTGACTAACCCTTGCAGACAGCTGCTGTTTAAAAGTAAGATACAGTTTCACTGACCATTAAGATTGAATGTTACATTACATTATTGAATAAGCACTCTAGAACAAGATCAGAAATCCATGTATGTATTTGGCCTAAATCTTGGTCCCTCTTATAATTCCCAATGATAAATACCAGAAAACACACACAGATAGGTGTGTAGGTACTTCAAAGAGCCAGGATGGGGCGGGGGGGGGGGGAGAACTTGGCTTGCATACATTAAATTTTCATGACATTGTTTATCCTTCAATTACACCACAAAAGAGAAGATGAAGGGGAAAAATAAAAAAATCGAAATATATTCTTCTAAATTACACTCAGTACTTAAAACCCTTCATATATAGCATCATTTTATTGTGGATGATTGGCTTATATTATGAATTTTTTTTGCCAAGTTGGCCAGGTCAGCAGTAATCAACTGCAACCATAATACTATGATGGATTCAGATTTCTTTTGTGACGAGAACAGAGGGCTTTTATGCTTCAGGAGTCTTTAAGTTAGTCCAATTTGAGTTCCTAATTTTGCTACTAAAGAGAGGTTGAATTTCTTGCCCAGTATTTGCAGTAACTTGAACAGTAACCTTTTAAGTCTTCTTAATTGAATCGATTCACAGAAATATAATATTGGAATCCGCAATAGAATTTCCTGACAATGGGAAGGGCTTTCTTTTTAGAATCCCCCGATTAAAATTAACATGACTGGCAATGCATCATTCTAAAATTGTCACATCTTTGTGAAAATATGCCTAACTCTCCTAAAAGTAAAATTGGTTACCCTGTTAAGAGATGGGTAATCAAAGCTCACACTTGAAATATCAAGCTGATCAGTCTATGGATCAGAAAGGAATTTTTCACCAGCACCAGGTACAACTTTGTGAAATGTCATGGATAGCAGTAACAGAATACCAGGCAAAATATATAAATGATCTGTGATAACACCTTAATTAACAGCATGCTTTAACAATCAGTTGGCGGTCAGGACTTCATTCTCCCCTCTGTTGTATGTTTTTCTCTCTCTCCTCTTCCTAATCCTAATGATGTGGCTGACTGGCTTTGATGGAGTTACTGTTGATTTACACTGGTATAAGTGAGATGAGATTCAGATCTTTACTCGGAGTCTGATTTTCTTCATTGCTCTATACTCACTTGAGTGAGTGTGCAAGGTGCAGAACACTACTGTGCTGATTGTATTAGCATTTTGCACTCACTTTGCACTGGTGTAAAGTGATATACACAAGATGTAGACCAATGGAGGATCAGACCCATTACATTTAAATCTAGATGGGACCAAAACTGCAGAACCAAACACTCCTTGTACTTGTACAAATTTCCAGATCCAAAATTAATAGTTTAAGGCAACTGTAGTCATATATTTCCAATTAGCTACATATACTCACATACTTCCATGTTAGGTCTATAATTATAATGCTTCTGGTGATCTAAATATAGACGCACATTACTGTGTAGCTAGTTCAGGATATTTTCTGTGTGTGTGAAGAACTACAAGTTTCTTGAGACTAGTAAGCTTTTTTGTGCTTCGCAGTATCAATTTTGGTGGTTTGAAGAATTATTGTGTATTGATTTTAAACAATTTAACATGTTTTGTATACTGTCTGGGATGACGTACACTGTAGGTCTGATCCTGCAGTCCTTACTTTGAATTTTTGCCTAAGTAAGGATAGTATATTTTTACAGATCCAAAAGTAGGTGAGGTGTTTGCTACCACTTGTAGAATGACCTGGCGCCAAATCGTTGTTGTAAACTGGCGCAGCTCCACTGACGCCAATGGCACTGCAATAATTTTCACCAACAGAGAATTTGACTTAGTCCTTGCTTACAATCTACTTTTAGACATGGCGCTCCAAATGGGGCTACCAAACTGGAAGGAGGAAGGACAAGGATTTCAGCAACGAGACTGCACTCAGTTTAAGGCATGTACATTTCTTAGAGAAGCAAATCTCTGTGGAGGAAGTGATCTTAAAAATGGAAATAGGAAAGAGTAATGGTTTGATGGATTAGCATTGGAAGGGGCATACGGGTGAAATCACGATCCAGGTGAAGTCAGTGGTAAAATTCCCATTGACTTCAATGGGATCAGGCTTTCACCCTCCATGTGTAGAGGGTGGCATGGCAAAAGGCATGGACAACGTTGAAGGAGAGCTGGATGAAAGGAATATAGAGGTTGGTATCACTGACAGATCAAAGAGGGTGATAAGATAAGAGAGTCTGTCAGATATTTAGGTGAAATGGAGTTATACAGGGCTTACGTAGCTTCGTGATGAGGCTGTCTGTTTCGTCTTCATGCCGAATACAATAACCACTTCGTAATAAAGGAACTTTCACACACACAAAGAGACTTTAAACATATATAATTTACTCTGCACAAAATATAATTTACTCTACCAAAAAAAAAAAAGTCTGCTCTCTTTGCTAGTGCTACCATATGCGTTGAACATATTTGGGGCTGGATATGAGTTTCCTTTATAATTAAGCTTTCCCTTACCCTTGATCCTCCACAGAGGCCATAATCTTGTGTTGGATAGTCTGCTTCCATGGAAACATTTATGATGCCACACATTCTGGGGGGAAAAAAATGTTCACTGTGGACTAGATCCTGAAGTTGTTACACAGACAAGCTCTTATTGAATTCCACATGAAGTTTGCCTGCATGGAGACTGCAGGGCTGGACTCTCGAGAATCAAGTAAGAGGAGGAACAAAACCTTTGTCTAGCAATAGTTTTCTCTCTCTGATTAGCAGCGGTAAAATAAATTTACACAATGCTCACTGAATACAAGTTGATTGCAGTTTAAAAGAACATTTTAAAGATTTTTTTTCCCCCCAAGTATAAAAGGCCTTGTTTAAAAATACATAATTGTTTTCACAATAATAATTTATACATGTTGAGCAATGTATAGCACAACCCTGACTTCACTGGTTTTTGCATGGGGCAAAGTGAGGCAGAATTTGGCTAATTTATATATATAAATCCTAGAGTTAAAATGCAGCTAGTGTGTGCAAAATTCTACCCTTGCTTTTACTCCCTGTGCAATCCTCCTGAAGGTAATGCAAGTGCTTTGGGTGTATCTGAAGGCAGAATTGGGTTTTATAGCACTGAGAGAGAAATGTGAATGTCTGCCTGCTTCTGCAAACCCTATAACCTGGAATGTTCCCAAACAAAAATCTATTTCCTTGTTGAAAGTGTGTTTTTCAAAAGAATCTTGAGTACCCCTGAGAAACTGCACTTAATTTGCATTGTTAAGTGGAGAATTTTTGTAAGAGTCTGAAATGAACCTTAAGGTAACTAGTCAGTTCCCCATTGCCATATAATCGTTCATTGCTCACTACCACCCTGTCCAGCTCCCCAGCTGGGGCCTCCCTTCTGCTGCTTTCACTGTCTCCCCTTTATAACCCTGCTCTAATGAGTCCCTTTTTTTGACACTTCCACTCTGAGGCTACATTCTTACAAATGCCTCCACCAGGGAAGATCTCTGTTCAGTCACTTGCAAGATTGCAGCCTTGTATATGCAGGAGGTATAAGGGGCATGTCTAAACACCCTCATTTTAAGGTCTTTTCTGATTTTTTTTCCTCCAAGCTTCAAGCAAAACTATGTCCTGGGGTGTGATGCCATGTTAAACTTCAGGGCAATTGATGCATTTTGGGGGAAGTTGGGGATGGGAGGAAGCCCACTGAAAATTGGGCATGCCGCAGGAAACTAGTTTCAACAGCAAAGTATGGAGCAGCTAGTGTCATTCCATAATAAACACATCTTAATAGTTATGTTGCTTTACAAATGTGACTATTCGGCTTCAGAATATAATACAAATAGCCAAAGCTCATATGTCTCCTATCTCATTTTTATCAACGCACAGTATTTGCATTACGTGGCAAATTCATGAGAGGATGTTGCAAACTGAAATATGCTACTTTTAGAAAGATCACCATTTGCATTTGCACTCCATTTACTCTAAAACTCTGCTTAATGTTGTTATAAATGACTCTGCCTCCAAAAAGCACGTTAACATAGTAGCTAGAAAACTTTTTTTTATTACTTGTCACTAATATTCAGAGCATGACTTTGTCAGAGAGGAAAGATGTTTATTACCACAAAATAGTCTATAGCTCTGATCCTGCAAATGCTTACTCATATGAGTAGTCTCTGCTCATTAACCTCACTGGGATTAGTCTTGTGAGTAAAGATGACTTGTATAAGGGTTTGCAGAATCACATCTTCTATTTTTGAATAAAAGCCCACATCACCATAAAATGGCAAACCAGATTTCCAAGAATAGTGAAATAGTCCTACTGCAGTGCAGAAACAAAGCAATTTACTTACTGCTCAATATATCTATAGAAAAAGAAAAAATAACTGTTTTACATATCGGCCAAAGATAAAGATATACACACTGTCCTGTTATCTGCATCCATTAAGCATTTCTATTCAATAAGCATTTTTCTTTAAAAGAATGCTCTACCAGGAACAATTATTTTAGCTTAATATAGCATGAATACTGGGGGAGTGGGGGGTTAGAGGAAGGAGGAGATAAACTCAAGGACGTTTCATGGCGCTGTGACATAGTCCAGAGCAAAGAATTAGCATTTATATTTTGAAATATGTTGGTTGAACAACTTAAAACTGAAAATATTGAAAAATAAAATAATTGTGGGTCATTCAGTTGCTCAGCAATTATCCTGTGAACTTTGACTGTTACAAGGCAATGTAGACTCTAATCAAATCCAGTATAATTTGCTGGGAGCATTTTCTGTAGTTCAGTTTTAAAAGCATGTTATGGTTGAGAATTTTAACACACTAAAGTCAGGATATTGAAAATTACAGTTCCCTGTGTAAATAAAACTGACTTCTTGTTGTAGTCTATATTAATCTACACACTTTTTAGATGTCTCTATTAATACATGTTCAACTTGGCTGATTTGCAGTGGCTGTCATCTCTGTTACTGATTTTTTGGGGTTGTATATTTGAATTCTCAGTCATAAGAATATAACCTTTTCCACTGAGTTTCCTTTTTTAAAGGCTAGAATAAAAGCACTGAAAGATTCAACATTATCACGAAGCCTGTGCAGTTGGAAGGATAGAACAGAGGGCAGAATTTGTCCTTAAGTCCATTTCAAGGTCATAGTCATCCCCCCCCCCCCCCAAGCTAGTTTTGAGAGATAAGTGGTAGCAAGCCTCCTGAAAGCATGAACTGTGTAAAAAGCACACTCGGTCATGTCCAAGAATAATTTTATCAAACTGTCCACAAAAATTCACCTTTTGTGCACGGGAAATTCATCTGCATAAGAAATCTCTAATAAATTGATGCTTGTTTAAGCTTATGCTTTTGGAGTCCGACAGATATTCTTTATTTTATCTATGGAACAGGTACAGCACAACAATGGTGAGTGAGAGCTTTCTGATGCTAAGAGGGAAGTTTGTTCTCCATGTCTGACCTCTGTATTACTGCTATTGTTAATGAGAATTATGGTTAGTAATGAGAGTAACGTTAATGAGAGTTCTGCATTGGTGGTTTTGTGGAAAAGGTTACTAGCATCTGGACAGAAAACACCTATTGACTTGAGATGGTGGAAATTTTTTCATTTGAGTGATTTTTTTTTTCTACAATAAAATTTTGGTTTTGCCTAAGAATATCAATTTCCACCCCCAGCCTTCTCCTGGGAAAAATTAAAAATGACGGCTGCCTGCCTGGACAGCCGACAATTTGACAGTGAAAACTGACAGACTTCCATGTTGGGCTCTAGAGACTGAGCTTCCCCCTCCCCAGCCACCTCTTGCTCCAATCCCTATGCTCAAGGAGATGGAGAGGTAGACAGCCCTGGTGCTCTGCATCTCCCAGGGTTGTCATGGAAGACTGGACAGCTGGGCTTTCTGCCTCTCTGGCAGCTGGGTGGAAGGATAAGTTGACAGTTTTCTAGGTGCAAACCAGAAAAATTCCATTTTGGTTATCCAAAAACCAAATTTGTAAAATGTGTGTCACCAAAAAAGTTTAAGCCAAAAAATTCCTCCCATTTCTACTTCTAACAATGTCACTGTTGATCTGGTTTTCGTTAGAGATTACTTCTTAATAGTGAAGGGTTTCTTTTTATACATTTAGCAGTTCCATAAGACATCCACCATGCCCCCTTTCATCATTGAGTCGTTTCCTCCCACCGCCGAAAGATGAGTCTTGCAACAGTGGATTAAAATGAGTGCTTCCTCAACCATAATTAGTGTGTTGCTACAGTGATGCCATAATAAAGTTTATGGGAAACTTGAATATTTGCTCTCATTTATGTATATCTAAGTTTACTCTGTCTCCCTGACATCTAATTAATGCTGCACTTCATGAGAATTGGCATTGTTTTTCATCAGCATTCAATACATTTTTAAAGTGAAGTCGTTTCTAATTGGCAGGAATGAGATAGTAGTAGAATTTCTGTTGGATTAAAAAAGACAGAAACCTACAAGAACTTAATCAGTAATATTCTAGTCACAAAGTTGCATTGTTTCAGTTCAGATAACTGGCACTGCCTCACAGCCTGCCTCAGGTGGTAAATCTGATTGATTCTCCTTCCTTCATGTCACTCCCAATAGTTATGTACTCTGTAGCACATTAACTAGAAATAGTCACCACTTCTACTCTTGCTATTTAAGTGCTGTTTGTTTCTTCTAAGTAACTTAACTAATTAACCAAAAAAGTTCACATTTGTTCTCTACACAAATGAACCATAAAAGAGGCAACATATGCCTGGTTTCAGAGTAACAGCCGTGTTAGTCTGTATTCGCAAAAAGAAAAGGAGTACTTGTGGCACCTTAGAGACTAACCAATTTATTTGAGCATAAGCTTTCGTGAGCTACAGCTCGCTTCATCGGATGCATACTGTGGAAAGTGTAGAAGATCTTTTTATACACAGAAAGCATGAAAAAATACCTCCCCCCACCCCACTCTCCTGCTGGGGTAATAGCTTATCTAAATATTACCAGCAGGAGAGTGGGGTGGGGGGAGGTATTTTTTCATGCTATTACCCCAGCAGGAGAGTGGGGTGGGGGGAGGTATTTTTTCATGCTTTCTGTGTATAAAAAGATCTTCTACACTTTCCACAGTATGCATCCGATGAAGCGAGCTGTAGCTCACGAAAGCTTATGCTCAAATAAATTGGTTAGTCTCTAAGGTGCCACAAGTCCTCCTTTTCTTTTAACATATGCCTGGATATTCAGTATTCTGTGATTTTCCTGATGAACTTGTGAATTGTTGTCTTACACCATGATCCTATCAACGTTTTCAAATGGTCTCAAGGGGAAGGCGATGCAGGGTAGGGGCCTCAGTGAAATTTTCGGGACATATTTTCAGCTGGTATAAGTTCTCCTATGACAATTTACAGCAGCTGAGGATCTGTCCCAATGACTTAATATCCTAGTATTTGGTCATTGCAGAAAGATGTGGGATAAAAAAGGAACATGAGGACAGGGTTTAGACTAAAAACAAAACAAAAAATTTTCGGAACACATTTTGTAGTAACACATGTGATATGTCACATTTGAAACATCTCCGTCCAAAACTAGGACTGCCCCACTTCCCTATTTGTGGGGAAAATGTACAATACTAGACTAGACAGGAATGGACACTTTTAAAAGTACTCCTATTAATCATGTTTTGATTAAAAATAATATTGTGGGAGGAGGAGGAGGTGTGTGCCTAGACTTAGGTTGGATTGGTATATGTTTGACTATAATTTTCTGCATAATTTTTGTCAATGTTAATGACACGAGTGATCAAATATTGTCAGTAAATAACAATGCAGAAAATTGTAGGCAATATCTTTCACTTTTTAAAATATTGAATAAAAAGTTAAGGAAGTTTTCCCACGCTCCTTGTGAAGCAAAGTAGCAAAAAAATTCTTAGTGAACCAAAATATTCTCTTCTGATTATACCTACTATACACTTGTCAAAAGTGAATACTTTCTCTATCTTGACTTTGGTTTCATGTTGTCTGAAGTGTTAACCACCAGGTAAGATCAACCTTCCTTTATCTGAGATTATAGACTTGCAATTGTAAGATTCTTTAGGGAGACCTGTCTTCTATATTTGTATATAGATGGAACTGTATAAATAACGCTAAAGGAAGCATTCTTAAGAAGATGAAGGGAAGAGACAGAAGAATAGGATATGGAGGCCATATAGTTTAGCAGTTAAAAAAATATTGAACTTCTCTCCCCCTAAGCAAATTCTTGCTCATTTTACTCACATAATTTCAGTAGATATACTTAATGGGAATACTCACAAGAGTAAAATAAGTAGCATTTGGTCATGGATGTCACCTTTGGCAACTATTGACCACATTATGTCTGAGTTACTTTTATCTAAAATGCATAAACTCACTCTGAACAGGTGTCAGACCCTTTTTAGAGAAGATTGGGTCTACATACACTATGTGGATCAGAAAAGGGGTAACAACCATCCTTTCCTAAGGTTTGGCTTGATTAAAATAAACCTATTATACACACACTTTAGCCCAAGCCTTTCATGTGTACTTGCCTGCTCCTAGGGTTCCTTCTTGAGGACTGAGATCTTATTCCATCCCTGCTCAGAGAGCCAGGAGTTAGTACACACCATCTGCTACTTTGGTGCATCATGAATCCATCAACCCCTTCGTACAGTGTTCCAGCCTCTGCTAACAAGATAGGATTCTTCAGTTGATCTATCGACCTGTTACACCCACTACAAACACTTTTGAACTGAGCTTCAACACTAATAATTTATAGTGCAGCTACCTCTGGGTAAATTGGAAGCTGATGAACCCCGTACAGTAAATTACACAATATTTTACAGCAGGAAGTGAAGGCTATCAATAAAATTGCAGGAGGAATTTAGGTTAACAGAATCTAATTACCTGAAATTGAAGTTCATAACATGCTTACTCTTACAAAAAGTTCCAAGAGATTTTTTTTTTAATGATGATTGGCCAGGGCCTTGGTTTTATCTCTCTTAAGAAAGATGGCTCTGACAGAACCTCCTAAAATCAGGCTGGGACTTTCTCCGTATAATGACTCAAAGACTACCACTTCTCCAATGCCAATTCTTGCAGCATGAGCATCTGCAGACAAGTGTTCCCATCCAATTACTGATGTAGCCCCAACTTGCTAAATTGGTAAGATCTGACAGAAGCAGAACAGTAGGGAATATGGATGTAAGCCATGGGTGGTGGTTTTATTTTTAATGGCATATGCTGCAGTACAAGAACATACTTCTATCAATCAGTACATGTACTGTATGCATAAAGAGGATTAGTTTCGTCCTTGCATCATGGGTCAAGCAATATTGGCAACATATTACTTATTCTGCACTCCTAAAAATAGCCTGCGTGTGTTATTGCAATGGTGTCACCTTCGGTTTCAAACTTGAGTTCATGCATGCTATATGCAGTATTTGTGATGTAAGAGATAAAGTTCTACATACAATAAGTGTAAGCAAAGTTACCTGTCAATAGGATTCCAGTGAGCTGAGGTCAGAGCAGCATCTACCTTGTCTAATTATTACTTGCCTGCATCAGCATGAACAGCTTTCTGCAATTTCCAGTTGGTAAGTTTTCAGTTCTTTAAATGCAGCTTGCTGCTAGTATTATTAAACCATGTGTACGGAGATGTCACACTGGTAAGAGACCTGATTCTGGCAGGCATATTTAACCAGCAGTTCAAAATATCCTAGGTAATGTGTGTGGATCCCCCTTGGTTCTGTTCAGTTTATGCATGACTCCTGTCTGTACAACTTCATAAAACTGTGAAATAGATTTTTCACAGAATAAAGTCCAAGAAACTACATGGCAACGTGGCTCGGTGCCAGCACTATAAGTGATCTCTTGAAAGACTGCAATGAAAAAGCAGCAAATAGGTGATTAGCCACCAATGGAGTTCTGAAATGCACTTTATTTAAGGTGCTGTGTGATTTGACATTTGTTTTATAACTATCATAGGTATTATCAATTCCTTTTTCAGGCAGAGGTGGCCCCTGCCAACCTATTGATTTAACGGATACTGTTAATGGGGAAGTACTTAATAATAAAACCAATATTATTGCTACCACATACTATTTCAAATTTTTGAATAATATTCCTCATTCTCTCTGCACCTTGGATAATCTGTTCCTTCCTTTTCTGTTCCCTGTTGAAACGGATCTTTAATGGCCAACAGCTGGGCAGATTGTTACTGGTACCAGTGAAAATTCGGAAAACAATATGCTTAATGCATAGTACTTTATTTGAGAGAGAATCACACAAGCAGTAAAGGTTATGATACACATCTCCCTAATAAGTAGCGTGACCAGATGTCCTGTTTTTAAAGGGACAGTCCAGTTTTTTGGGACTTTTTCCTATATAGGCGCCTATTGCCCCTCCACCCCTGTCCCATTTTTTCCACAGTTGCTATCTGGTAATCCTACTAATAAGCCTCAATTCCACAAGCATAAACCCTCAGTAACTATGTTGGTCTTACACAGAATCCTGATTGGCAAACAAAGCAGGTATAGCTACCAATTCTAGATGGAGACTTCTTTTTCTTCTCTTCTTTCCCCCTCTCAGATATTTGGTCTGTCAAATGTCCTCCGAAGCAGGGTCTTGATTACCCGAGGCCTTCTGGTTCAAAAGTCCCACAAAAGTCCCTCATCACAGGGTCTTGGTTCCTTTGAGCCCTCCTGTCTAACAACGTCACGGACCTCTTCAGATGTTAATTGGGGAACTAACTAACTAATTTACCCTCCTTAATATTCATACCTTTTTATTCTCAAGGAGTCATATGTCCCGGAAATATGCCCTCTGGGTGTTTCATTACTGGTTTTTCAAATTAATATTTTAGAAGGGAGCTGCAAAACAGACAGACCAAAGCTCAATCAACATTTACCTTCTCATCAATCATTCACTTGAGCTCTTAGTTTGATGCCATCCAGAGGGGTAAGCCTGTACCAGCCTGGGTCAGCCTCTACCAAGCTCACTGTTTACATGTTTCTATGTTTTCTTTATTTTGTGAGCTGGTCCCCTGGCTGATGTATTCCAAAGTTCGATGTCGAAACATACACGCAAATCGAGCCATTTTAGTACTTCCAGTAAATTTCCATCTGTCTAATGCTAAGAGAATCCTGCTCCCAGAATCCTCCAGCAAATTCAGACATCCCAAGCCACACCAAACTCATGCTTACCACATTCATTTATATCAGCCACAGTAATTCATAATAATCTGGCACCATCCCAACATTGCCCATTTCTACTGATGCTTTTACTTTCTCCAAAAGGTCCCTAGATATCTGACCTTATGACTAGTATTAATTTTTTATCCAGGAGACTAAATGCATCACAAACATTCTGTAAATGTGTTTGGGGAGGGGTGCCCAGTTGTTACTGTTTCACATCGACTTCCAGGTTTTGTGCTCTTACTTTGCAAGCAAGTTTTTCAGTCTCAGGAAGACATGTTGTGTAACTATAAGGTTTTGTTAGGCACGTTTCTGTGTAGCGGCAGAGGTCCTTGGTAGAGAGAAACTATGTAAGCAGCAAGAGAGTTTTCACTTTTGCCTTGGTTTCTGATTAGATTGGATTCAATTCTGGAGGCAGAGTTGCTCTCTGGGAACCTGATATTGGTGTTGGGCTGAGATTCTAGAACTGGGGTGTCAAGGTTCCTTCCCCACTCTGAACTCTAGGGTACGGATGTGGGGACCTGCATGAAAAACCCCCTCAGCTTATTTTTACCAGCTTAGGTTAAAACTTCCCCAGGTACAAACTATTTTTCCTTTTGACCATGGACTTTATTGCTGCCACCACCAAGCGTCTAACAAATATATAACAGCGAAAGAGCCCGCTTGGAAATGTCTTTTCCCCCCAAAATCCTCCCAAACCCTACACCCCCTTTCCTGGGGAAGGCTTGATAAAAATCCTCACCAAGTTGCATAGGTGAACACAGACCCAAACCCTTGGATCTTAAGAACAATGAAAAAGCAATCAGGTTCTTAAAGGAAGAATTTTAATTGAAGAAAAAGTAAAAGAATCACCTCTGTAAAATCAGGATGGTAAATACCTTACAGGGCCATCCGATTCAAAACATAGAGAATCCCTCTAGGCAAAACCTTAAGTTACAAAAAGACACAAAAACAGGAATATACATTCCATTCAGCGCAGCTTATTTTATCAGCCATTTAAACAAAACAGAATCTAACGCATATCTAACTAGATTACTTACTAAGTTCTAAGACTCCATTCCTTTTCTGTTCCCGGCAAAAGCATCACACAGACAGAGAGAGAACCTTTGTTTCTCCCCCCGCCCCACCAGCTTTGAAAGTATCTTGTCTCCTCATTGGTCATTTTGGTCAGGTGCCAGCGAGGTTATCCGAGCTTCTTAACCCTTTACAGGTGAAAGGGTTTTTCCTCTGGCCAGGAGGGATTTTAAAGGTATTTACCCTTCCCTTTATATTTATGACAAGGGGCGGTCAAACTTTTTGGCCTGAGGGCCGCACTGGGTTTTGGAAATTGTATGAAGGGCCTGTTAGGGGAGGCTGTGCCTCCCCAAACAGACAGACGTGGCCCGCCTCCTCTTCCCCCCGCTTCTCACCCCCCCCCCGGGCCTCCTGCCCCATCCAACCCCCCCCCATTCCTGATGGCCCCCCTGGGATCCCTGCCCCATTCACTTCCCCCTGCTCCTGATTTCCCCCTGCTGCCCCATCCAACCCCTCCTCTCATTCCTGACTGCCCCCCCGGGACCCCTGCCCCATCCAACCACCCCTTCCTCCCTGTCCCCTGGCTGCCCCATCCAACCCCCCCCCCCCGACTGCCTCCCCGGGACCCCTGCCCCCATTCAACCCCCATGTTCCCTGCCCTCTGACTGCCCTGACCCCATCCACACCCCCACCCCTGATGATCCCCCCCCCCCCCCAAACTCCCCTGCCCTCTATCCAACATCCCCTGCACCCTTACCACGCTTTCTGGAGCGCTGGTGGCACTACAGCTGTGCCGCCTGGCTGGAGCCAGCCACGCAGCACAGAGCACTGGTCAGACCTGGCTCTGCAGCTGCACTGCCCCAGGAGCTCGCAGCCCCGCCGCCCAGAGCATTGCTCTGGTGGCTCAGTGAGCTAAGGCTGCGGGGGAGGGGGAGAAGCAAGGGAGCGGGAGGGGGCTAGCCTCCTATGCCAGGAGTTCAGGGGCCAGGCAGGAGGGTCCCGCAGGCTGTAGTTTGCCCACCTCTGTTCTAGAAAGAAGAAACTGCTAACATGCTAGTTGACCACCTCTGTTCCAGGATGGTGTACATGAAATAAAATAAAATCAAGTTAGAATATATCCACACTTCATGTCTCCTCCACTGGCAAGCTCACCTGCAAAGCCATGAACATCTGCTACTGCTTGGCAAAAGGATGACACTCAGAACAGGACTCTAGTGCTTAGCAGAAGGGTCAGTGATCTGTTACCAAATCAGCAACAACTGCCCACTACCACTGATGTGGTTTTGATGTGTTTGCTTGTTTGTTCATAACATTTACCATGCTTGCTTCACATTGGTGGGAGGGCCATTGTAAACAAGATACCACCAATCCCCAGCATTTTAAACACTACGTGGTCAGAACTTGTCTAGACAAAGATCACAAGACAATGATTAAAGCATCGGCAACCAGTCCATGCTTGTGTGCACACCTTCCCTATTGCTAATGAAACAGCACCAGTCAAGGAAATCCTGGGAGAGTGCTCTAACCTCTGGTCTAAAGACCATAAGAAGGATACTGCCACCACCACCTTGTGTTCTCCTCCTCCTCATTTCTTATGGTGTGTGTGTGTGTGTGTGTGGTTTTGTTTTTTTGTGTTTTTTTTCACTTTCCTTTCAAGAAATATTCGGCACATAATTCCAAGAGAGGCTTCATGGCTGTGAATCCCAAGCAGAGGACAGTGCATTCCTCTGGTCCTTGTTTAGGTCCCGAATTGCTTTGAGGGGTGGGGATTAGGTCACATTCCTCTGCTTGGCATTTCCTTTTGGCTAGCTTAGGTGGTTCCCTGCTTAGCATGCTGGCATTTTAGGCATCTAACTCCCCCAGGCATTGCATAGGGAGCTGGACCTCTAACTCAGGGTTGTGGATTCCGCTTGATGGCAGGGTGCCCAAACATTAGGTATCACAATGCTGAGTCTAAGTGCCCTTTGTGGGTCCTGCCCTAAACAAAATAATAATAAAAAAACCACACCAGTCACCACGTCTCCTTTCTATACCCCTGTGAGAGACCACAAATATGAGTAACCCATGACAATAAACTAGGGAGATGATCACGATCACTTGACTGTGATAGTCTCAGATAAACAGAAATATAACACGTTGATGTGCATAAGCCACATTTCTCTGAGTTCCATTTTATGGACCTGATTATTTAATCATTCAATAGAGCCAGAGGGAGCGAAGTAGACTTGCCATGAAGTAGGGCCAAATCCTACTACCTCTCCCTCACCTTCTCTGACTGGCTTTGCTATGGACAAGTTGGGAAGAAGACAGGGGACCTTCATCCTAGGTGCTCTGTGGGTGCTTATTGCAGCCCAGCACAGGCGGGTTTTTAGGATGGGTAGCAAAGAAGCTGGGATGGGATTGGTAGGTCCAGCACAAACAGTGTCTATTAGCCTTCTTCCTTGCAGGGTGGATGCACAGGTATCTATAGCCCTGTGACTGAAGTAGCTGGGGAGAGGGAAGATGGGTGTCAGTTTTGAGGGGAGGATACTCTTCACTTCACTCACCCTGCACATAGAAAACCCCAGCTAGTAATACTGTTGCTAAGGGCTGGGTTATGGATTTGGCCTCATGACAGAGATAAAATTAAGAATTACTTTATCTTTAACTCCAGGCTTTTATATTATGTATGAAACCTAGATCAACATGAGCCAGCATCGCAGGTCCTGTTGAATTTATTGAGACTAATTGCATGGGGAAAGTAAGCAGGATTTGATCCATGGTTCAAATGAAATTGCCAATACTCAGACTAAAGAAGTGGGTGGCATTGTACAGACTTCCTACAGTAAGACATGCTTCTGCATTAAATTTAAAACTTAGCAGGGAAGATGTATTGACATTCTAGTAGCTACAAAATAGCTCTCTAATGTACCAAACATATTTATAAACCTTCTAATGGAAATAACTGTAGCCACTTTATTATTTCAATGAGCTCTTAAAATGTTGGAGAGGAGTAGTGTTTCTACCACACAAACTTAGCACTGAAAAATACTGCTTTTGTGTATATATTTGTGAAAATGCACTTCTTTGCCATTAGAGAGACAAGGTAGGTGAGGTCATATCTTTTACTGGACCTTTTTCGGTTGGTGAGAGAGATGTTAGTCGTTTAGCATTTTTTCAGAAGCTTGGAGTAGGCTCTCTAGTTTAAAAGGAAAGTTTTGAATCTTGTTGACATAATCGTATAACAAACTCTAAGCTGCTTAGTTTGGATGCCGTTTGACTGAAATAAAATTTATAATTACAATAATTAAAGTTCTTATCATATGAAGAATCCTGCTAAATGATTTCTATCTGAAAGCAAGCTTGAATTAATCAAAACACTTCAAGGCAGTTTAAAAGAGAACTGCGATATATGTATTTCTTGTCTCGATATTAACCGAGCTCAGACTGAAGGAACAATCTATTAGTGCTTTGTAAATATTTCCAAAGCAGTTACTCTATTTAGAAATTTTCATCTGTAGATCTCAAAGTACTTGACAAAGGTGGGTCAGTTTTTTAGATGGAAATTTGAAAAGTGACGTGGAATCAACAAGGTAGAGAGAGAGGAAGATTATCTCTTATATCAGGAGCTGTAAAAATGACTCTCTGGTACCAGCACCTATGGGGTTTTGTGGAGGAACAGTGAAGAGGCCAGAGACAGATGAATGGAGGTAGCGGGAAGGGCAGTAGAAAGTTAAGGTCCATCGCATGGGCAGGTGCGAGTCTGTGGAGGATTTTACGAGGAGGAGGAAAAAGAGGAGGGCCCTAAGAATTCTTGAGTTGAAGATATAGAGATAAGCTCTCTTTGTCTTGCATCCCCCCTCTCTTTTTATCTATGTACACATTGGTTACTTTCCAGCAAGGTTAGAGTTTTTGCCTCTTTTTTGAAAAGTAACTCAAAGCCAGTAAAACTAGGCTTTCGTTGGAATACATAGTGTTGGTTTTAGGAAATCAAAATCCATTAAATTTGGGCAAATGTGACTGTTTAGACCTAACTAGGCTAGGCTGAGTTTAAGATAAAGATGCTTTCAAAAATCACATTAAGAAAATATATTGTAATATTTTAATTAGGGTATAGTTTTTAATACATTTTGCATTCATGTATAACAATGACCAGAAGTGAAGGGAAATGCAGGTAAAAGCTAAAGGGATAGAAAGCTATTGCTCAGCACTGGGGGTTGCTGCAGAGTCCAGCTTTCAGTAGCTGCTGTACTACCCTTAAAGAGGGTGCAGCATAGATCCATAGATTTTTTTTAAGGCCGGAGAGACCATTATGATGATCTAGTCTGACCTCCTGTATAACACAGGGTATAGAATTCCATCCAGTGATTTCTCCATGTAGCCCAACAACTTGTACTTGAACTACAATATATATTTTAGAAAGATATCCAATTTCTATTTAAAGACTCCATGTGATGTGGGAAATGATGGCCATGTCACTTGGTAATCTGTTCAAATATTTAGGTAATCTCACTGTTAAAAATATGCATTTTTATTTCCCCTTTGAACTTTGCTGACTTCAACTTCCAGCCACCGGATCTTGTTGTTAGAGCTGGATGGGAAATGGTTTTCCTGTTCCATGAAAGTGTTTGAGATTTCAGAAGTTTTCCTGTTCCGCATTGGCACTAAATCTAGACCTTTACAAGTTTTTTTCACAAGGCAGACCAACAGCCCTCCTCTCCCCCCCGAATATTCCAATGGTTAGAGCACTCACAAAGGATGGAGGACACCCAGATTCAAAATGACTGCTGTGCCTGAGTCAGACCTGGGTCTCCCACATCCCAGGTAAGCGTTATAACCAGGCTAGTGGTTGCTATCTGATTGGGAAAGGTAATCAAAGAGAGACAGTTTTGTTAAAACTGGTACATACCCACACAAAGTTTCATTTTTGACATGTTGCATTTTTGGACAATTTTGTCAAAAAATTCCCAACCAGCTCTATTAGTTATGCCTTTATACGTTGGGTTTAAAGAGCTCTCTTATGTTCAAAGATCTTCTCCCTGTGTGGGTAATGATTATACCCAGTGATCAAGTAGCTTCTTAATTTTCCTCTTCAATAAGCTAAATAGATTGAGCCCTTTAGAACACCTGTAATGTTTTCCATGGGTGACTAGTGAATGCTTTGGGGGAAGGAGGGTGTCATGGCAATGCCTTGCTCTTTCACCTATTTTGGGTGTCCAGTGTCACTAATGTTGTTTGTGTTTTGGGCCAGTGCGAAGATCATGGTTATCCCTTATGGGGCTGATCTGAAGACAATGGGTGTATTTCTATTATCTTCAGTGGGCTTTAGAGCATCCTCTCTCCATAGCAGGGGGTCCTGAGCTGAGAGACAGACATATTCGCACTCCTATAGTCTCCCACAGCCTCTAGATAACCTCATGTGCAGTGCTCACCTGTGCAGAGGTTCACCACTTTCTGGCCCCTATATTTTTGCTTAATTCTTTTAAGGGGAGATATTGCCAGTTCTTTCAGCATGTTCAGAAAAAATGGCTCCAAACTCACTCCATTCAAATTATTTTATAGTGTTACCATATTGTATTACAACTACATGAGATTGTATTATAGTGGGACATAGCATGTAATTTGTTTGTTTAAAATTACTGGTCTGCATTTGCTGAGATAAAGCAGAACTCTAATTAATTAATTGCAGCGTATCACAGCCATTTCTGTGTATAATCATATTTTATGCACTAATAATGATGGGGGGGAAATAAAATATTGTGAAGGGCACAAAAGGACTGGAAAGCCCTGGAACTCACTCAATGGCTTTAACAGATGTGCTGGAACACCATATTACAGTGCTTGGGAAAGCTTGATGAAGGCACAATGGCATCAGAAAGGGCATTATACAGCCCTCAAAGCTATGCCAAAGACGCCATCACAAAATTAAAGACCATAGGAAAAGGTTACTGATGCTGCTCTGCAGAGACTACTTAATGCAAGGCAATTACATGTATGGAAAGAAACCATGGTGAAAGACATTGAACATAAAACCTCATAAAATTAATTAAAATAAAATATAGCCCACCAGTATTTAACGGTCAAACTGTTGCAGCTAAGAAGGTTGCTAGAAGGAGAATTCCAATCATATCTCGAGGTAATCCTGAAAGCACAGTTTTGCACTGATTTGAGTTATCTGACATTGTGAATTTGGAATGGATCCCAAACAAAGGATTCTGTATTAATAGCCATCTCTTTAAACACCTGTGGAGTGATTGGAGTGCTTGAGGGGGACGGCAGTAATATCCCCCACGCCAGAAAGAAACTTTAACATGTTATGTTGTTTCATAATTTTGAGTGGCACATCACTGAAAGTCGGAATCATCCAATGGAGTTCTCTAACTTGCATTACCAACCACTCACCTCCCTATCCTCCATTTAAAAAGTTACAATAACGAAGCTAACCTCCTAGATAATGCAATAATTGTACCTATTATGACATTTCAATACTGGATCATGTGAACCTTTGATTACTAATTTCAGAAGTGCCTCAAGATCTGATATGATAGGATATGGCTCACTGTGATCATACCAAATGGTCTAGTTTCTCATATAAACATTGTCTTCAGTGGGAGTCCAGTAAGAGCTCAGTGAAAACTGCAATGAACAAGGGACAAATCCTGGTCCTTTTGCAGTCAATGGGAGTTTTCCTATTGGTTTCAGTGGGACTCAGGTGTAGAATATACACAGTTTAGGGGTGTTGCATCGATTTACCTGCTTAGCATGGAAATTTAACTCATGTCAATTTCTGTATAAAAAGCAGTATTTAACAATGTTCAAGAAGGCATAAAGTTAACGTCTTCAGAAAGTATGTAGAGCAGATATAGCTGCCCCCTTAGCAACATGCCAATGCTGCTGCTGATTAATTTCTAAGGAAAATTGAACACCCTGAATAAGTGGATTTTTAGAATAGGTGATACAGTGATAAATGAAATGAACATTCTTCTATCTGTAGCAAGCTCTTTTGTAGAAACACCAGGTATGTCAGGAAACTTGTTTAGGGTTGTACGTAGATGACTGTATTGCAGTCATTTCCAATTTCTTTTGGAGGGGGGAGTGTGGGGGACAATTTACCTGTCCATACACCAAATGAACATTGTTCTGGTAGAAGAAAAAAGTTATTTAAAGTGTCCATAGTACCATAAGGCTATTTTTAGCTTCCTGTTCTGAACTTTTGTGTAGTTTTAAAATGTTGCAAAAAGAAAATACAGACTAACACGGCTGTTACTCTGAAACCTTTTAAAATGTTGACATTGCTTTTCACAAAGAACTGGGTAGAGCATGACTGCTGTGGTTTAAGGTTTTCATGAAGGTTTCTATTCTAACCCCCTGCTTCCACACTCATGTCACTTTCTGACAGTTGTTTTCTCCCTCAGGCCTGATGTATTCCAGGCTTGATCTCTGCCTAAACATGAATTATTTTTGTTTTTTAGAAGTTTGAGCAAAAATTGGTCCGCTGTGTTTTGAGTATAATGAGGATGAAACAAATACATGTTTCCCAATTATAAAACAATTAACGTGACCTGTTTTGAACAGCTGTCAGCTGGAGTATCGAGTACAAATTTGTCATGGAATAGCACCCTCCAAGAAGGGCCTTTAAGCGTTCAGATGAAATTTGGTTATAATATAATGTAATCTGTACATGCAAGTAATATTTCCCACTGTTTTCACTAAACTAAGAAAAGACATAGCCAAGGAAGGGTGCCCTGTAACTCTATATAGCTGTGTAGTGAACCAAGGGTGTGAATGAACAATGCACTACCCTTTGGCTCAGTCCCTCTGGACCTTAAGTATGAAAAGGTTTGGAAAGGCGGCTGAGTGCTTTGTAAGGTTCATAGACGGCAACTGCACTCTGATTTGTGACAGAAGCTCAGCAGCTACTTATGTTAAAATTCACTCCTCCGCATAGTCTGTTTGCTGGCCCTAAGCACAGGGATGCATTTCACCAAAGGTATGCAACGGGGGGTGGGGTTTACTCCTGCAAACCTCTGAATGTTTGAGAGAGAACATGTTCCTGTTGCGTACAGCCAAAGAGTTACAGATTTTGATAGCTTCATGAGCTGTTGCCGGGTCTTTTGCAGACTAGCAGAACTTCCTAGTCCTTGGGTGAAATCTGGATCCCACTAAACTCAACTCCCATTGACATCAATAGAACTAGGTTTTGCCCTCCTGTCTTTTTGCCTCGTGCCTCCCCCATCTCCCCCCCCCCAAAAAAAACCCCTAAGACCACAGAATATATAAATTGCTAGTACAATCAATTTTAATTACAGCAAGGACTATAATAATGATTGCTTGGCAGTACTGTGGAGCTCATATACACATCATTTTCTGTTAGACATTCTATTGTAGCTAGAGATGGACCAAAACCAGAACTTTTTTAATCTAATTTTGATGATTCTGATAAAAAGCAAACCTGGAAAAATTAGTTTGTTTTGCCAAAGTGTGATTTGACACGGCTTTGCAAAACAAAAACTGTCCCAGTCTGCCACGTTACTGAAGAGATTCCTTTACAACATCAGATGTTACAGCATCAGATTCTTTCCAGTCTGAACTTTTTGGTTCAGCGAAAAAGTACCCCATATCCCAACTACACCAGGTTTTGGTCTGAAAAAAGCATCTGTATGGTATCTAATCGCTAATGAAGCACTGTAGATATGTTCTGTTACTGATGTTTTGAGAAAACTATTGACTTTTCTGTATGTATTACTAACACGTGTCTATAAAGAAACATTGGGCTACACAACAGCATAAGAAGGAGAAACAAATATTTACCCTTCAGTTGAATCTTTTGAGTTGAGATTACAAACGTGCTGATAAAACAGCAACAAAACCAAAGGTTTTTCCTCTGACCTGTGGTGTCCGCACGTGTATTAAGGTGTTTTGACCAACAACAAGTATTACTTCAGTTAGCAAAGTCTGGAACCAAACCCCACTACCTGCCAGGAACAGTTTGTTATGCAAAGAGAAAGTAGCAAATAAAAGATTCGGAGTCAAAGATAAAATCTGGTTTGTTCTAAAAGTTCCACACTGGTCTCTCTTTACCTGTTTTAAAAAAAAAAGTCTGCTAAGCTGCAAAATAAACTTTATCTGGGAAACAGCATGCTTCACACAGTGAGGCCACCACAATCAAATTTTCTCTTATTGGTGAGCTCTTTTTATTGTTTCTTCCCCTGTGGTTTTTCTATTCACACTTCATGACAACTTTTCACTTCTCCTTGCATCTTTTTTTACAATCTGATAACCAGTGGACTGAGCTGACATCAGGGTTTAGCAAATCACCATGTTAAAACATGCACATGCACATGAACTTCTGTCACAGTTTCATGGCAACTGCTCCTGTACTCCCCCTGGCATGGTCCATCCAGCGCACCCACTTTTAAGTTTCCAGCTCCCCAGCCATTGACTTTCTTGGGCAGAGACCCACATCTCACTCCTTTCTGCCCAGAGATTTTTAAGGATGCACAGCTTCCTGCCTCCATCGTGATATCCCCAGCAAGCCAGACTACCTAAAAGGCTAGTGTCTGTGCTTTTCTTTCTTCCTTTCCAGAGGCTATGACCGGTGTATTGCTCAGTTATAAGTTATCACAGAGCTCCTTCTAAGTAAGCACATTTATTCTTAAGGTAAAAGCATTACAAAGAAGACCTCAAAACAATAAAAGTGCCTACATTCATACTAAACACCTTACCAATCTAGGGCCCTGGTATGTTCTTCAAAACTCACAACTGGGTTTTCCCTGTGGTTACAAGTTCATAAGTCTTAGATCCAGAACAAAGGCTGGGCAGATGAACAGTTTCTTTGTATAGCTTGGGCCTTTGATTTAGGGCTTCTGTAACAGATAATTGGAAGACGATAACCCTCTCCTTATGGCAGATCTTTAAAAGGCTGCATTTATGCATATCCAGAGCATGATGCCCAATGAGTCTCAAATTCAAGCCTGCCTAGCTACCACCGAGGCAGCTATGACTGGCTTATACTCCTCTACTCACAAGCCACAGCAAGTGCCACCTCAAAGGGATTGCCAGGCAGCAGCCTCATTGCTTCTAATTGGCTCCCTGCCCTATATAAACCCAAGGGGCATTTTCAGGAAGTGTCCGGGCAACAGCATGGATCTCCTGTAGCTACGATGACAACTTCTGCTCCCTGTTGTTGAACTCCTGGCTTCAACCTCTGCTTGCTTTGGACCTTGTCTCCTGAAACCGACCCTGAAATCTGACTTAGACTCCAATCTTTGGTATCGATCCCTGCCTGGAACTTGACTACAAACTGCTCTGCTACTCTCAGCCTCAGGTTTGACCCTTCTCTGATCCTTGTTCCTTCACTGCCCTGGTCAGGATCTTGACACAAAGTTGGGGGATTTGCATTAAGTTCTGCCTAAGTGGATTTCCTGAGGAATCGGAAAAGTATGGTCTTTTGCGACATTTTTCAATATAGTCTCTTGAACCCCCAATGTCACATCTCTCCCCTAGAGAGATTATATGCAATCCTGGCCCACAATAATACATAAACGTAATACAATAAAGTCTTTAAAATATATCGCATGAAATTCCCATATCTGTCACACCTTCAAGTGCTCAAAATGCAAGAAATAAATTCTGCATGAAATCATTGAGTGAGAAGCTGTTTGGTTGGCAGAACAGTCAATTAACCTAATTGACTCTACGTATGTTGCTAATGAGACACAAATAGACATGCAAATAAATTATTTCCATTAAATATCATTTGAAAATAATTAGTAAAATACAAACTAGTGTAATGATGGAATTCAACATCTGGAGAGCAATAGCTGTGATGCTGCTTTGCATGTAGGGCTCCTTGGTGTCTAGCAGGATACACGATCCAGCTTTTGTAATTGATGTGAGTCTGCTCATGCCAGTTTAATACGTCTGTTTATATGTCTGTCATAAATATCGGATGTGTAAGAGTGGCAGTCGAAGGGCCAGATTGCAAATCCATTACTCACATGAGTATCCCATGGACTTCACTGGGTCTGTCCATGTAAGCAACTACTTCACAATCTGCCCCCAATGATTTCGAAAATCGAAGCACTCCGGTATGCATACAACATAGTATATAAGAAATCAGTGGACAAATATGAGATCTGAAGACTTTGCAGAGGCTCCGTTTATCTCTATAGGGGAATTTATGCACTAAATTTGCCTCATGCTGATGTAAATCAGGAGTAGCTCCATTTGAAATCAGTACAATGAAATCATTTTAAAACTGGCATGTCAGGAGAATTGAGCTCTCTATCAGAATTGTGCAACCAAATTAGCATATTATCTCTTACATGGTCTGAGACCATGGTTTTAAATCACTGTTTAAATGAAAAATGGACTAGATACATTTTACATAGACTATCAACATGATCTAGTGGCCTGAGGATATGCCAAAAACTGCTGAGTTCTACCTCAATTTCCAGCATTGATTCACTTTGTGGCATTGGGCAAACAGTGGCTCAATCAGTGGGTCTGGTCAAAAAATTTCAGTGTGTTTTTTTTTTTTTTAATACAGAACATTGGGTTTTCAACCAAATGAAAATTTTACAGAAAGTGTCTCCACCCCATATATACACACAAACCTTTTTAAATTGAAAATGTTGTGGTTTTGGCTTGCTGAACAGTAAGATATTCAGTTTTATGACAAAAAGCTGAATTTTTCCATGAGATAATCTATCAATGAGCCAATTATTTATCTAGGTCATTTTTCCATCTTCAGTGTGAGTTTTTTATCGCTGATTTATCACACAGCATAAGACCCTCAAACCTTCGGTTTCTCTATCAGTAAAATCAGGATAATACAGTAAATATGGCTGCTTTTTTTTTTTTTTTTTTTTTTTGGGTCAAGTCCGGCATGGTTCGGCAAGAGGTGGGGAGAATTCAATGAACCTTCCCTTCCACTTCCCTGTTGAACACCTGTTTCACTCCATTACCTGACGTGGTAGCAAGCTCCTGAAAGGCAACAGGAGCAGGACTATTTCCCCCTCCCACAGGAGCCAACAGAGCTGGGTCATTCACCGTGGGTGGGCAGCACACCCTGCTCACTGTCAAAAGGTGAAACTCAGCCTGTTTTCCCCTTGCCTTGTGCTCATCGTCTCTGGGGATGGTTGCCAGTACAAAGCTCTTCCTAGCCACTCTACCCCCATCACACACACTAACACAAACAGAAGCTTAAAGCCACAGTGTTGTCCTATTATGAGCCATTCATTCAGTCATTTATTATGCAGCTTATACCACAGGACTCTCGTGGTATTTAGAAGCTGTAGGTCCAGCTTTTCCAGCCAGGGCACAGCCAAACCCTGTTGAGATAACCATTGTCTGGAGCTTGTTCATTCCAGAGAGTGACACAGATCCCAGTTCTGCAACCAGCCAACCTATCGATCAGAATTTTGGCTGAGACACAGGGTCATTTATGTTGTCATGCAAGTTGGGCCAGAGAGATGAATGGAGGTGGAGGGCTGATGTAAATAAGTCTCTCCATACCCCATTCATCTCTCACTTGATTCACGAGGGCTAGAAGTCTGTTACTTGCTGGCTGCAAGAAACAATTTTTAAAATAAGCAATGACGACAGTTCTCTGATGGATTAACTTCCTCTAAAGCCTTTGATCTCCAAAGTGAGAGCCTGTACCACGTTACCGGCAGCTAAAGTAATTCTACCTTTTTAATATACTACCTCCATGCTACAAAGAACGCTTTAGCTCATCCAGCTGAGGGCATCATGTTCTCAGTCTCAATCTGCATTTACAATCAACATGTTCTCTTCTGTTATGCTTCTTTTTCTCCAGCCCCCCTACCCCCAGCTGGTGGCATAGGATGCAATTTTACAACACAAGAAGTGCTTACTGCTCACACAATGAGTCCCACAGAAGTTAATGGGACTTCTATTGTGAAAACTATTCAGGTTGTACGATCTAGTGCACAAAAAGTAGATGTCTGCAACCGAAGGACATGATCCCTGCTCTTGCTAAGCCCAGGGAAAAACTTCATGGGAACAGATTCAGGTCCATTACTCTGTGATTAGATTTCAGAGTAGCAGCCGTGTTAGTCTGTATCCACAAAAAGAAAAGGAGTACTTGCGGCACCTTAGAGACTAACAAATTTATTTGAGCATAAGCTTTCATGAGCTACAGCTCGCTTCATCAAATGCGTTCTGAAGTGAGCTGTAGCTCATGAAAGTTTATGCTCAAATAAATTTGTTAGTCTCTAAGGTGCCACAAGTACTCCTTTTCTTTTTTTTTTTTTTCTCTGACCAGAGTAATTTAAGACTAATTTTTTCTCATCACATAGAGGGAAGGCCATAGTCCTTCAGGAGCACATGTGATTTTAACCTCTGTAAGTGACAACTTGAAATGTTCAGCAATATGTTCATGCATGCAGAAGCATTATGATAGAACTTAAAAGATCTTCATTGTGATTCAGTCCTGATGGTGCATATGTAGATCAATACTCATAACTATGATATTTCTAACACTTTGCTTACCAGTTAATGGCTTGCCAGAATATAAAATAATTAATGAAGTGTATTAATTGAAAGGAATTGAGATGCCCTGTTTTTTTTTTTTTGTTTGTTTTTTTTTTTGGTAAATGTTATCTCATATGCCTTATCACAACTAAAAAGTGAAAGCAATCAATTTCTGAAACTGGTATTCAGCTACTTATATAATATATATATCTGACTGACTGACTGACAGACTAAATTCCAACAGGACAGATAATTTACCAGAGAATCCGCTGGAGTAAAAGCTATATCATGCTTATGCTGATTTGCAACAGTAGTCAGGGAGCTATTATTGTGCCATGCTTTTCTTCCTGGTCCCAGTCCCCAGTACAGGCCTTTGGCATCTATAATGAACTACACCAACTGACTGCAGATTCTATGGTCCCACAGCACTCTGGTGATTGCTTCACTGCAACTCTACCTGAACTGCTCCCACTGGCTTACTGAGCACCTGGCAGGATCAGATCTCCAGAGGGACAAGACTTTCAAAGCCCCAAAGTTTACGGCCAATCATGAAGTAAATTCACCACAAGCCTGAGTGCATCCATACTAGGCCTTGGATGAAGATGGAGTCTAAAAAATAAAGCCAGAAATTCTGCTCTCACGCCACAAGGAAATTCAAATGGCTTAGAGTATAGGATTGAATTGAGATGCTGAGATGAGTTAATCCGAGAAAGATCACTGCCATGTAATGTTTTTTGTTGCTTAATGTATGTGAGGTATTCCTCAGGCGGTCTATTGTGCATTGCTGAGCAGGTGTGGAACCAGCATGTACTGAGCACCAAAAAGGCAGTTATTTAAAAAAACAAACAAACCAAAAAAACCTGTCTCCCAGAGAACACAAGTGAGGAGGGCAGATTGAGTGATTACAATGCGAGTGATTGAACGTTAACAAAACAAACCCCTTAAAAATAATTGAATTTTTCATATTCTGATTCATTTCAGTTTCACGAGTCCCAAAACAGCACTTCCCTAGTGATTAATGTTTTCTTCATTGATTGTATCTGTGCTTGAGTTAAGGCCATGTTTCTTAGCTTCAAACAAAGAAACCCTTTTTGAGTCACTGTATTAATGGACTGATCTAGCCACCCTTTTTATAGCTATCCAGTGTGCCAAGTAGATCCTAACAGGAAATAATACCACAATGAATGCTATAAAAATCAATCTGGTAATCCACTTCTGGATCTAAAAATCTATCTCAAACTATGATGATCTTAAATGATTTTTGCATCCTTGCATTGGTATGACTTTCTCTCTCACTAAGCTTTTTTTCTGAATTCTCTCATTTTCTTGTCCACCATCACAATATTGAAAATAGCCAATTTGAGGTGTTCTGTAAAGTGACATAAATTGCATAATGATAACTGGTTGTTAAGGAATGAGACCAAGTGAGCAAATTTCTCTTCACATTTACACTGTGCAATCAACAGCAGAATTTGACCCACATTGTCTAAGTGTAAGGGAATGTATGTTGGTTTAACTTAGCCCTGTTCTACACTAGGAGTTGAGGTCAAATTTAACAGCGTTAAATCGATTTAACCCTGCACCCGTCCACATGACAAAGCCCTTTTTTGACTTAAAGGGCTCTTAAAATCGATTTCCTTACTCCACCCCTGACAAGGGGATTAGTGCTGAAATCGGCCTTGCCGGGTCGAATTTGGGGTACTGTGGACACAATTCGGAGGCCAATACCGTCGGGAGCTATCCCAGAATGCTCCTTTGTGACCGCTCTGGACAGCATTTTCAACTCGGATGCACTGGCCAGGTAGACAGGAAAAGGCCAGCGAACATTTGAATTTCCTGTTTGGCCAGCGTGGCAAGCTGCAGGTGACCACGCAGAGCTCATCAGCAGAGGTGACCACGCAGAGCTCATCAGCGGAGGTGACCATGATGGAGTCCCAGAATCGCAAAAGAGCTCCAGCATGGACCAAACAGGAGGTACGGGATCTGATCGCTGTATGGGGAGAGGAATCTGTGCTATCAGAACTACATTCCAGTTTTCGAAATGCCAAAACCTTTGTCAAAATCTCCCAGGGCATGAAGGACAGAGGCCATAACAGGGACCTGAAGCAGTGTCACGTGAAACTTAAGGAGCTGAGGCAAGCCTACCAGAAAACCAGAGAGGCGAACGGCCACTCCAGGTCAGAGGCGAAAACATGCCGCTTCTATGATGAGCTGCGTGCGTGTAGGGGGTTCAGCCACCACTACCCCAGCCGTGTTGTTTGACTCCTTCAATGGAGATGGAGGCAACATGGAAGCAGGTTTTGGGGACGAGGAAGATTTCTCCGCTTGCCTGCTGTGAGCTACCGGTTTTCCCAACAGCCAGGAACTGTTTCTCACCCTGGACCTGGAGCCAGTATCCCCCAAACCCACTCAAGGCTGCCTCCCAGACCCGCCAGGCAGAGAAGGGACCTCTGGTGAGTGTACCTTTTTAAAATACTATACATGGTTTAAAAGCAAGCATGTGAACAGATTAATTTGCCCTGGCATTCACAGCTCTCCTTTGCAAAAGGTTTCTGGGGAGGGCAGCCTTATTCCATCCACTATGGTAGGACACTTTACCACTCCAGGCCAGTAGCACGTACTCGGGAATCATTGTAGAATAAAGCATTGCAGTGTATGTTTGCTGGTGTTCATCCGTTCTTTATCTCTCTGTGTTATCCTCAGGAGAGTGAGATATCATTCATGGTCACCTGGTTGAAATAGGGTGCTTTTCTTAAGGGGACATTCAGAGGTGCCCATTCCTGCTGAGCTGTTTGCCTGTGGCTGAACAGAAATGTTCCCCGCTGTTAGCCACGGGGAGGGGTGAGGAACTAGCCATGCTCTGGGGGAAGGCAAAATGCGACCTTGGAATGAAAGCACGTGTGCTATGTATGTAATGTTAACAGCAAGGTTTACCCTGAAAGAGTGTACCCTTTGTTCTATAAAATGTCTTTTTAAATACCACTTTCCCTTTTTTTTTTTTCTCCACCAGCCTGCATGTGTTTCAAGGATCACAGGATCTTCTCCTTCCCAGAGGCTAGCGAAGATTAGAAGGTGAAAAAAACGCACTTGCGATGAAACGTTCTCTGAGCTCATGCTGTCCTCCCACATGACAGAGCACAGACGAATGCGTGGAGGCAGACAATGTCAGAGTGCAGGAAAGCACAAAATGACCGGGAGGAGAGGTGGCGGGCTGAAGAGAGGGCTGAAGCTGAAAGGTGGTGGCGGCGTGATGAGAGGAGGCAGGATTCAATGCTGAGGCTGCTGGAGGATCAAACTAATATGCTCCAGTGTATGGTTGAGCTGCAGGAAAGGCAGCAGGAGCACAGACCACTGCTACAGCCCCTGTGTAACCAACCGCCCTCCTCCCCCAGTTCCATAGCCTCCTCACCCAGACGCCCAAGAATGCGGTGGGGGGGGGGGCCTCCGGCCATGCAGCCACTCCATCCCAGAGGATTGCCCAAGCAACAGAAGGCTGGCTTTCAATATGTTTTAAAGTTTTAAACTTTTAAAGTGCTGTGTGGCCTTGTCCTTCCCTCCTCCACCACCCCTCCTGGTGCTTCTCTCCTCCACCACCCCTCCTGGGCTACCTTGGTAGTTATCCCCCTATTTGTGTGATGAATGAATAAAGAATGCATGAATGTGAAGCAACAATGACTTTATTGCCTCTGCAAGCGGTGATCGAAGGGAGGAGGGGAGGGTGGTTACCTTACGGGGAAGTAGAGTAAACCAAGGGATGGGGGTTTTCATCAAGGAGAAACAAACAGAACTTTCACACCGTAGCCTGTCCAGTCATGAAACTGGTTTTCAAAGCTTCTCTGATGCGCACCACACCCTCCTGTGCTCTTCTAACCGCCCTGGTTCCTGGCTGTGTAACCAGCAGCCAGGCAACTTGCCTCAACCTCCCACCCCGCCATAAACGTCTTCCCCCTTACTCTCTCAGGTATTGTGGAGCGCACAGCAAGCAGTAATAACAGTGGCAATATTGGTTTCGCTGAGGTCTAACCGAGTCAGTAAACTGCGCCAGCGCGCCTTTAAACGTCCAAATGCACACTCTACCACCATTCTGCACTTGCTCAGCCTGTAGTTGAACAGCTCCTGACTACCGTCCAGGCTGCCTGTGTAGGGCTTCATGAGCCATGGCATTAAGGGGTAGGCTGGGTCCCCAAGGATAACTATAGGCATTTCAACATCCCCAACGGTTATTTCCTGGTCTGGGAATAAAGCCCCTTCCTGCAGCTTTTGAAACAGACCAGAGTTCCTGAAGATGCGAGCGTCATGTACCTTTCCCGGCCATCCCACGTTGATGTTGGTGAAACGACCCTTGTGATCCACCAGTGCTTGCAGCACTATTGAAAAGTACCCCTTGCGGTTTATGTACTCACCGGCTTGGTGCTCCGGTGCCAAGATAGGGATATGGGTTCCGTCTATGGCCCCACCACAGCTACGGAATCCCATTACAGCAAAGCCATCCACTATGACCTGCACATTTCCCAGGGTCACTACCCTTGATATCGGCAGATCTTTGATTGCGTTGGCTACTTGCATCACAGCAGCCCCCACAGTAGATTTGTCCACTCCAAACTGATTCCCAATTGACCGGTAGCTGTCTGGCGTTGCAAGCTTCCACAGGACTATTGCCACTCGCTTCTCAACTGTGAGGGCTGCTCTCGTCTTGGTATTCTTGCACCTCAGGGCAGGGGAAAGCAAGTCACAAAATTCCATGAAAGTGCCCTTACGCATGCGAAAGTTTCGCAGCCACTGGGAATCATCCCAGACCCGCAACACTATGCTGTTCCACCAGTCTGTGTTTGTTTTCCGAGCCCAGAATCAGCGTTCCACCTCATGAACCTGCCCCATTAGCACCATGATGCCCACATTGCCAGGGCCCACGCTTTGAGAGAAGTCTGTGTCCATGTCCTCATCACTCTTGTCACCGCGCTGACATCACCTACTCGCCCGGTTTCGGTTTGCCAGGTTCCAGTGCTGCATATACTGCTGGATAATGCTTGTGGTATTTAATGTGCTCCTAATTGCCAAAGTGATCTGAGCGGGCTCCGTGCTTGCCGTGGTATGGCGTCTGCACAGAAAAAAAGGGGTGGAACGATTGTCTGCCGTTGCCCTGATGGAGGGAGGGGTGACTGACGACATGGCTTACAGGGAATTAAAATCAACAAAGGGGGTGGCTTTGTGAAAAACAGAATGGCCCCCTCAAGGATAGAACTCAAAACTGGGTTTAGCAGGCCATTGATTTCATGGATGGAGGGAGGAGAAAATGAATACAAAACAAATCTGGTCTATTTCTTGTTTTGAGCCACTTCATCTTTCTTTATACATCTTGCTGGCAGCAGACTGTGCAGTACGACCACTAGCCATCGTCATCTCCTGGGTGCTCGGCAGAAGACGGTGCAGTATGACTGCTGGCCATCATCTTCTGCTGGCTGCTGATTAAAAGTACATTGCCTGTAGGACTGAATTGCCATGAGACGAAACTTAAAAGGGAAATGACGTGGCTGAGTCACTCCCATGTTTGCCCAGGCGCCCCTGACCTCATCGAGGTCGGTTAAAAGAGCACCCAGGACTACGTCGACGACAGCTACCAGTCATACTGCACTGTCTGCTGTCAAAAGGCAATAAACTGCTGCTGTGTAGCAATGCAGTACCACGTCTGCCAGCACCCAGGAGACATACGGTGGCGGTTAGCTGAGCGGCCTCCATGCTTGCCGTGGTATGGCGTCTGCACAGGTAACTCAAGAAAAAAGGTGCAAAACGATTGTCTGCCCTTGCTTTCACAGAAGGAGGGGGGAAGGAGGGCCTGACAATATGTACCTAGAACCACCCGCAACAATGTTTTAGCCCCATCAGGCACTGGGATTTCTACCCAGAATTCAAATGGGCAGCGGAGACTGCGGGAACTGTGGGATAGCTACCCACAGTGCAATGCTCTGGAAGTTGATGGTTGTCTCGGTACTGTGGACACACTCTAAGAGCATTTGTGTGGGAACACACACAATCGACTGTATAAAAACGCTTTCTACAAAACTGACTTCTATAAATATGACCTAATTTCTTAGTGTAGACATACCCTTAGACCTCCAGGACTTTTAAGAAAACAATTTATGGTTATTATTCCCTCTCAGCCTTCTGTTAATTGCCTTTCCTTCTGTTTCCACTCATTTCAGTCCATTAGTGTAAAGGAGTTAAGATTAATTTAGACTCCCTTTTGAATTGGCCTGAACTCTGTAAAGCAGTATCTCTTTGTCAAGGGTAGAGCAGGGAATGGTTAGCAAGAATTGACTAGTGGGTGGAACTCTAACTGGAACTTGGTAGACCTGGGTTCTGTTCCTGGCACAGGCTTCCAGTGTGACCTTGGGTAGGTCACTTAATCTACCCTATGCCTCAGTTCCCAACTTCCTGTGAGATAACTAAGAAAGATAAGTCTATTAATGGTCCTGAGGTGTTCAGGTACTATGGTGATGAGGCCGTATAAATGTGATAAATAAACTGGATAAATGTGAGGCCCTTTTGTTGCATTTTGTACTTTATACTCCAATTATTACTTATGTAGGCTTGGTTGATGGAACATTTACCTGAAATGTTACTTAAAACAAAGTGGGGGGTAGGGAGAAGAGGTCTTGTAGGTATTGAGACTATGAGAATGGTTTCATTTGTGAAAATATTAAATAAGTCAGCATTGGGCTCAGAGGAAATGGAATCTAGAACTAAGCCAGACACATGGTGTGTGAGAGAAACTCATTCTTCAGCTCTCATCCCACTATTTACCAGAAAGTATTACAAGCTTTCCCACGTCTCCTATAATCTGGTAGGGGTCTGATTATCTGATCACAATCACACCTCACTAAGACGTTTTGCTACTATTATAAAAGTCATCACTTTATTTAGAAGATTTTCATTCTCCTGGGCCAAAATCCTGAGCAGTGAGTTTCTGTGTGGTTTCTAATACATTTATCTTTCACCTTAGAATCTTCACCAACCTCAAAGCTTTCTTCACGCAAACTGTTTTATAACAGACAATAAATTGTTCCTGGCATTTACAAGGTAAGAAAAGTTGCCATTAGAATGGGAGATAAGAGAGATGTACTGAAGGCATGATGTTTATACCCATGGCAGCCTTCTCTTTCCTTTGCCCTTAAAAAAAGTGTAGCACAAAGTGGTGAGAGAATCTCTGAGAGAATGCTAGATTTAAAAATACTTGGAAACTTAAACAGACCCCATAATACATATGTCATCAATGTTGCAAAACTGTCATGAAAATGTACCAGCTTAGGCACAAAACCTTCACTATCAGGAATGATGGTGATAATGAAAAACCTAATGACATTTTACTTGCCTGTCAATGTTGCTTGTTCTGGATGAATGGGCAAGTGTGTGTGTGTGTGTGTGTGTGTGTACACACACAGAAGGACTACAGTTTGGGTTGGTCACATTACTCCTGTGTGGTATAACCATGAATTATTCAGAATGTTTCATGTGAGCGTCAATACAACTTTTATACCGCACTGTCAGCTGTTCTGTATGTGCTACATATTCTGTGGGAAATTTTAGAAATGGTGTAGTGTGTTTTGAAGAAATGCATTAGAGCTATTGTTTTTGTACCTGTAATGACAGGAACTCCAGCTACTTCAAGACCAACTGTACGTGACTGAGCAGGAGACACACAAACCTCTTACATAACCTAAAATAGCTTTTGTTTACACAACAATATCATTATTTTAAAGTCTAATCACTCAGCTATACGGAAACTGGAAACCTCTCTTTTCCAATGGTATAAAGGTCCCACTTCCTGTCGTGAAGGACCACGAGACAACAGACCTTACACTGGTCACTTGATCCAGAACCAAATAAAACCTATTGTAGGTTTGAGAGGAAATTCCATGTCTGGAAGGAAAAGGGGAAATGCATTTGTGGTATATTCAATTTTTATTTTCATGGCAGCTATTTGAAAATTCTTATGGAAGTAGGGGTGTGTGTGTGTGCACATACATATATATATAAAAGTGTGTGTGTGTGTGTATAAATGAGAGAGAGTTATCTGAGGTAGGCCCTGATTCGGGTAGACACAAGTTTGAAATTCTTCTCTTTTGATGGGACAGCTGCATTCACTTAACTTTATGCACATGTTTAAGTGCTTTTCTGAATAAGGATGCCTTCCTGAATCTGGGCCTATGTTGGCCATATCTCTCACTAATATACAGTCTGTAATGGATTTTGGTCCTTCACAATGAAATGCACTGTATAAATTATGCAAGATGCTGTTTTTGCATTGTCTTGAAGCTACCCAAAGAACCAAATTTCAAAATTGTATTTTGTGTATAGTTCAATTCACTAATGTGCAAATACATTGATTTTATTATCTAGTGCTGTAAGTTTGCAGTCTCCAAATATGGGCATTATCCAAGCCAAGTACACACTGAAGTACCTAACTTCAGTATATGATTTTTTTTAAAGTATTTGTGCATGATTTCCATATTTTTTGTATGTAAATGGAGATAATTGGAAATAAGTATTTAAACCTTTGGTTTACATAAAAAAAATAAAGCTAGACAAAGGGTCTCAAATGCAAACTTTATAAAAATGAACAGACTAAGCTTGTCTTACTATACGGTTTTCTTTAAAAAAAAAAAAACAAAACAAAAACAAAACAAAAAAAACAGCAAAACCAAAAACAAAACAAAACAAAACCTGAGATTGACATCGTGTTTTAATACAGTAATTTTGATTTATACTTCAGAACTCAAGCCTTTTAGATCTTTGACAGTGTCTTGAATTTACATGCTGAATTCAAACAGATTGCTATTGTTTTACTGCAATTAGCGGCGGTGCTTAATAAAGATGAAAACATGCTGAAAAAATTGAGAATTTAACCTTCAAATGAAAAATACTTAGTCCTTAGATTTCATTATAATCAGCTTATGTAGTCTTACATGAATTTAGAAGAATTTAACTTTTTGCTATTTTACTTCTGATTAATAAAACAATGCCATTTTTGCATAGGCTACTTAAGATTATTGTATGAATAATATTTATTATCTTCCCTGAATAGCAGGATTTTCAAGGATCCTTGTTTCCATTTGCTAAGTGGATGCATAACAAGATTAACAGCTAAGTCTTTTCTTTTGAGACTTTCAGAACAAAAACCAATCATCACTTCCACAAAAGTTTAAGATTTTTATATTTTCATTTTACATATTGTTAGCTGCAAGCTGATTCCTAATGTTTGTTTTATTTCCCTCTGTCAGAAGCAATGCCAAAATATATTTTGTTTGACTTGAATGGGCTCAATTAATCCTTAGCTGGAACAGTTTGTCATTTTTTGTTTGGTTAAGGGATTTGATCCTGAAATGCATATACGTCAGCTTTCTTCATGAGAAAAATCTGAGCTATATATTTTAATAAACCTGTTCAAGTAGGATCCATTTGACTTAGAAAAAAATTCAGTAGATGGTTTTTGTTGGGAGCACAAGTAAAGAATAATGGAATATGTTGTCATGGGGTTTGCTACTCAGCACTGTGGCACCTCACTGTGGCTCATATCGGGGTTAGCTCTCAACTTGTACGATGCTCCTGCCTGCAGTTGCTCACCCCATGGCATGACTCTCTCTCTCTCTCGACTCAATTGCTCCCTCTTGTCATTCAGAATGCTCCCTCTTTGTGGCTTGGCTCTCCAGCCAGGTCACTGTAGTGTCCCCCTTTCAGGGTATCAAAGTCTCCCTGGATGATTTGCATCAGGCAGTCTTCCACTCTATTGCCCAGACTGTGTCACTTCCTAGTGGCTGGTTGGGGAATCTGGGCTCACCCGCTACTCTGGGTTCCAGTTCAGGGACCCTCAAATCAGCAGCATAGGTCTGCAGTATCCAAAACTTTGAGGCTATTTCTCTGAGCCTTTTTCTACTCCACCTTTGTCTGGCTTCTGCTCCACCACCCTTCTGAGTAAACCCTACCTCCAAGCCAGGGATACCCAGGTTTCTATTCACCCCATGTGTTTCCTCCTTTACCTTTCTAAGTCCAGAGAGTGAGTGCCAGCTTCTATGTTGCAGCTCTTTTCTGTTCTCTTTTCTTGGCCTTATACCTTCCCCGCCTGTTCCTGCTCAGGTGGGTTCTGTCCTCAGTTAGAGATTGCTTACCGAGCCTAATTGTCCCTCGGGTGTGGCCTATCAGGTTGATTGGTCCTTTCTGCTACATGTTAAACCTTTTCAGGATAGTGTGGGGGTGAACACCCCACCACATATGTATACATGGAAAATATAATGTGCTGTCAAACATTTGTCTTTATTGGGTTTTTGGAGAGTGTGTGTGTATAGAATTAAAAATATACATTTACTTTAAAGCATCTTATCAACAAAAAGTGAATCCATGCAATTAAAATTAAAAAAAATCATAGAGCACATGTTTTTTTCCCTCTGATATGGAATCTGTTGGCTTTAAAAACACCTAGTATATCATCTTAACTTCCACTAGTGCAACCAGTAATAAAGATCAGTCTGCCTTTCGATTATAGATCCAGCTGTGAGTAGAGGTGAGCCCAATCTTCAAAGTGGCTATCTGGTGCTGGATCCAAAGTTCTCTAAAATTCATTGGGTTTCAGACCTGCAGGATGTCTCTCTGACCTTTACTTAAGGGGCATCTGTAAAACTTACATCCTGCAATCCTTCCAAAGTTGAGAGGTGATCAGATCTGAGATCTTTGTTTAGGCCGATTGCTCATGCTGAGATGCTTAGAACTCCTCAATACAAATGTGCAATAAACAGGAAGTTAAAATTCTCACATCACATTTTTGTTCTAATACCTAGTGTTGCAGCAACCAAGTCTCCACTTGTATCTTTCTTTCAGAGAAAAGCTTTCTAGTAGAGATGAGCAAAAAAAAACAGAATTTTCATCCGATGAGAAATTCCAGTATTTTGAAATTGTGGTTTTGTGCCAAATCAGGAAGAGAAGTTGAAATGTCAATTTTTTTTTCTGGAAAATGTTTGATTTGGAATTGCCAAAACAGTTCTGGCCAACACATCCTGACATTTGCTTAGTCAGTTTAATATTAAACTGCATCTGCTTTTAGTGGCTGCATTGCTTTGGGGAAATTGTAGTTCAGGGAGCTCACGTCCTTGTTCTCCTCTACGGGCTGGGCTTCCTGACCAGACTACATCTCCATGATGCGCCATAATAGTATCCTCTATAATGCACCATTTGGTTCAATCAGATGCATAATAGGAGATGCAGTCCAGCTGGGATGCCCATCCCATAGAGGAGAAAGGGGTTTGAACTATTTAGCCCAAGCTGTTTCAGAGTTACAAATGAACAAGGAAATAGTAGTATAATAGCCATTTTTTTTCTAAATCCCTGTCGCGGGGCGACAACTCACCACTGTGGCACCTCCCGCTGGTTGTCCAGGGAATTAGCTCTTTTCAGCCAGGAGCGCCCTCTGCCGGTCGGTGTCTCACCTGCTGCTGACCCCATGCCCCTCCCAGACCCCGGTGCCCTTCTAGATTAGGATTCTGCCCTCTGACAGTACCCCCTCAGTCTGGGTCTCCCCCCGCAGGGGAACACTCAAGCCCCTATCCCTCCCTTGTCTCAGTGGCTACTGTCAGTCACTGACTAGCCCCTGCTCCCTGGGGCAGGCTGCAGTCTGTACCACTCATCATCAGCAAGGGGGTTCGGACCACCTGCCTCTGTCTAGGTCTGGGCTGCTCCTCTGCAGCCTTAGTACCCTTTCATGGACATGGACCTGTACCTCAGCCTGCAGCTCTGCTAGGCTGGAGCTTCCCAGCTTCCTCTACCCTTTCCCAGCACTGCTCTGCCCTAGGTACTCTCCTCAGATTCCCAGGCAGCCAGATCCTCCTCTCTCCATGTAGCTAAAGAGAGTGTCTCTGTCTCAGCTCCTGGCTAACAGCCCTCTTGTAGGGCCAGCTGTGGCCTGATTGGGGTGTGGCCCCACCTGTGGCTACTTCCCACAATCAGCCTAGCTTTCCTCTGGCTACAGCCCTCTTTTAGGGCTGTTTTAAGCCCTTCGAGGCAGGGCAGGGTAACCACCCTGCCACACCCCAAATTCAAATTATTTTTTCAATTAACCTCAAGTTACTCCCCCACTCCCTCCCATTCAATTTGGGCCTAAGGCTAAATATACAAAAGATCCGGACAATAGGAGTAGAGCAGTCCCACTCTGGAGTCGCCCCATTAGCTGCAATGGAGTTGTTCCAGGTTGACACTAGTGTAATTGCATACAGAATTTAGCCCATCTATACAACACTTTCCAGTCTCCACTGTGTATTCTGTGCATAGCAGAAGAGGTTGGCAGTGTTGTTACATGCTGATTTTTCTTAGTGTATTTTCTTTTTTTTTCAAAATGAAAGAGAGCAGGCTTTTTCATCTCTTGCAAGAGTGGTTGTTAACTCTAGGAAAATTGTCTCAAATAGTAGGTCAATTAATTACTGCATTTTTATGCTCCCCCTTGTAAAATAGCAATTAATTTAACTACATTTCAGTGGATTTCTTCCTCTACACTTATCAGTTTGAAATCACTGAAACTCTAAGCAGATATCGCTGCTTTATTATAGGTGACAGCTTTTCAGAAGATCGTATTTTCTTCTTTAATGAATGTTGGGATTGAGTCTGTCTTTAATTAGCTGTGGCACCTTTTTATTATTAATAGAATCAAAAGGCAGCAAAAGCAGGGAATATGAAATGAAAGGGGACTAGCAACCCCTACTAAAAGTGTATGTTAAATTGAATGGATCTGAAGATCCAAATATTATGTGATGAGATAAAAATTATAAACATTTGCAGTTGAAATACAACTTGGCTGCAAGGACTTTAGCAGCTTTTTTTTTTTTTTTTAAGCTGCCTTTTGTACATTTCCATTCCGAATGGATATGACTGCTGTGCTATTTAACTCAGTTGTTCGGTATCGTGAAGACTTGTTGAATAAGGCAGAACTGACAGCATTGTGCTGTAATATCTCATTGGGCATTCAGATAGACATTCTTGATATATATATTTTTCACGGTCAGGGGCTGCTCTTTGACCCACTTAAATGAGGTTTTTTCCATCATATAGTTAGCAGTGTGTAAGAAGGGTGGAAAGCACCAGTTCCATTCAGTTACATGTTGGACTAAGATGGGTCAGATTTCTGTGCTAGTGGGAGGGAAGTGGAATGTGTCTTCTCAAGTACAGTGGGCCTGGGAAAGGAAATCTTCATGCAGTTCCCTTGGATCATTCTATGGGCCCAGCAGACCAGCCTCCAAACTCCCATGGATCTCCTAAGATCCTCTAGAGTCACAGGTCCCTCTGTCCCCCACAATCCAATTCTTTCTCTCCAACAGTGCAGCTCTTTTGGAGCCATCTGTGTGTCTCACTCCCATGAGTGGGGGCTGGGGAGTTGCCCCATTATGGACAAAGGATGCAGACTACTGCATTAACTTCTTAGCAGATTTAGTGCTGGTGGGAATGAACTGCATCCAACTCCTCTCCACCCATGGCTTCACTCACTCGCCCCTCTCTTGCGCACACACACGTCTGGACCATGAAGGGCTTGCCACAGTCAGAGGATGGAGGGAGGGAGGAGACAGTGCTGTAGAGGTGGCTGACTCTTCTTTGAGTAGAAGCTGGATTGGCATATGGGGGACCCCTGCATGGGATTATTTAAATTTCATTATTTATAATGCACTCCCAATGCATTAGTAAAGAACAATGTGAGCTGCAAAAAAAGTAGATGAAGATGAGGGAATGTCATAAAAACATACACGCTAGCTGACCAGGCTGATGGCACAAGTGCAGTTAGTTCAGTGGATTTTTGTTTGTTTGTTACTTGGGTAATTTTTTGCAGGTCTTGCAGTACACATGGGGAGGGATGCAACTGATGAGGTTAGTCCAAGGAGGGCTTTCCATACATAGGGAGTGTGGAAAGAAGCACAAAGAGAACTGTGGGAGAACTGGACAATTGAGGGAATACGGCTGGTATAATTGCCTGAGCAGAAAAAAATGATAAGACACGAAGGTAGATAAATTGGAAGAAAGCTGAGTTCTGCAAGGCGTTAAGGGCAAGGATGACAAACTTAAATTTGATGTGGAGGAGCTGGTGGAGAGATTCAAAGAGAATGTGTGAAGTGGTCCAATTGATGGGCAGGAAGATAATATAGAGAGGTGTGTTTTGTACAGTTTATAGAGGGGGGGTGTAATGGATGTCAAGGAGGCCAGAGAGGAGGAGGTTGCAGTAATCTAGACTGGAGATGACAAGTGGCAAGATCAGAGATTTTGCAGTCTGGAGAGAGAGAGAAAAGGTCACATCTTACAGATGCTGACGACAAATAAGCAGTGGGATTTGGATTCAGGTTGGAGAGTTAATTTTGGTAGCACATTATATCCAAGGCAGTAATCTGTCTCAGTCACATCTGGGATGCAGTATCAAAGTATGGTTCAGACTCGAGTGCAGAGTATATGGGACATTATCCTTTTGAGTTGCCAAATGTAGGGCACCAAATGTTTGCTTGCATTGAGGCAAACTGATCAATGGAGTAACACTTTTTTTAACTTCAGGGGAATTATGTCAGGGATAAACTTGGCCCAGTGACCCTAATCAAACAGAATAAGATGAAAGGGTTGGGGGGAAAGAGCTCAATCCATCCATAATAAGATCTTTAAAAAGTATTATGGGATTAGGCCTTTCAGGAAAGAAAAAATATAGCAGAGTTTTAATCAGGCACATCATGGTTGAAGGAGACATACAACATCTCATTTAATGAAAGGATTTTCATACTCATCCTGGACTACTGATAAGACTAGGCAGTATGAAATATGTCACACACATTTAGACTATAATATGATTTGCAAGGGAGAAATATCTGATACCCCAGCTTTAGATAAATTATACCTCTCTATTTCCACTAGCCTGTTCCTTTTATATTGATTTTGAATTACAATGAAACCTGTACTGGACACCACCCTTATTCGGCAGCATCCTGTATTAAAAAGACTACCCCAAACATACTTGCTACAATTCTTCACTTTTATTAGAGGGCTACATCTGCTAAACAAGTGATAATTGTCAGTCCCTTGACCACTTACTACAATCTCTCCTACATTTTTCCATTCAAATTAGGGATGGCATGTTGTGTATCCATCTCAGCGGCTATATTTTAGAGCCGGGGTGAATTCCCAGTGTGAGCCCCCTGCTAGCTCTCATCGAGCTAGTGTACTGGAAATAGCAGTGTGGCTGTGGTAGCACGGTCAGTGACTAGTAGTGGCATGAGCTAGCTGCCCCAAGTATAAACACACCTGGACCTTGTGGGTACATACGTGGGATGGCTAGCCCAACAGCTACACTTCTATTTTTAGTGTGCTAGGTCAGTGAGAGCTAGTGTATCTCTACTCAAGCTGAGAATCACATCCCCAGTTCTAAGTGTGAATGTACCATTGAGAGATTAGTAACAAGTGCCTTGTTACATTGTGGGGTTCGTGTTTATGTAGTCCACACATCTGGGGATTAGGTAATTTATCTAGCATGGGACACGTAGGAAAATATCATAAGGGTAGTGAATGGAATTTTATCTTTCTGATTGTACATTTTTGTCCTCTTTCCCCATCTCCCCCCATTGGATAGTGGGGCCCTTATTGATAAAGAGGTCCACACACAGTTGGGTCAATACCCTGTTTGCCAAGCATGCAGAGCTGATATACAGGATTGGGTTGTCCCTGTCCCTCCCCTTCTTTTAGCTATCTTAAGGAAAACAGAAATAGTAATATTTAAGAATAGCTGATGATTCATTTTGAAAAGTATCTCACATAATTAAATCATGGATTCAGTTTTAAGTGTGGTCAGTCCTTTCATATTATAATCTTTGTTTCATACTGTTGTTCTCTCTCAGAAATGCTGACAAGGGAACAAATACTCTTTCGGTTTTGGTCTGCCTGTGGAGTGGAGTTAGGGGTGGAGCCCCTCACAAGACAGAAGATGCTGAGTTTTCTCTGCTTACATCTTTCTCATCTTCTGCCTGCACACAAGATACAAAAGGAACCTGAGAACCCTGCATTAAAAAGGGAAGAGTCGTTCTCATCAAAAGGGGAGGATAGAGGGAAGTGCTTATCCTTTACTTGGAGGAGGATGTTTGGGGTGGAGTGCATGGTTCACGATGCACAGACTAATTATGAGTAGTAGTTCACACCCAGGGATCATGTCAGCATGGTGGTGGTGAGCAGCCAGAGGGCAGTGGGTCTCCTTCACATTAACAAGGTCTGATATGCTGGGTTATGATAGTAATTGCTCCACACTTTCCACTTCTGACAGAGAAAATCACACAGGAAGAGGGGCACCTATATGAGCTGTAGACATATTTTAGCAGCCCCACACTTTTTCTCTCACCATATCCTCTTGTTCTCTGTATATTTAGCCATGTAGAACAGAAACTGAGATCCCTAGGTGCACTCAGGGATCTCAGAAGGCATCACAGATGAATTGGACACCATGTCCTCTGTGCAGATTTCCTGTTGTTGGCACACTTCCACAGGACACAGATGCCAAAAGGATTTAGCTCCTAAATACAATGTTTCTGTATTTTGAGGCCTTGGGAGTTTGGCAGGCCACCTTGTTACAGAGGCCTTGGCCCAATCAGCCCTGTTCAATTAGCACTGCCCTGCTACTCCGGTTCATGCTTGGACTTAAGAGGCAGGAAGCCTTGCAATGGAGGATTGGCTGGAGGGGAGAACAGATGATGTGAGGAAGCAGAGGGGAGCCCAAGGCAGAGAGAGGCCTGTGGGAGGCTCCAGATAGGAAGGCTTAGGAGTTACTGATTAGGAAAGAGTAGGGGGCAACACAAAAGAGCCCAGGAGAGGCTTTGAGAAGAGACAGAAAGGATCCCAGGAAGGGTGAAAACATAGGCCAGAGGGTAGGCAGAAGAGTGTCTGAAATTAGAGGAGAGGCAATGGCCTCCTTGGGAAGGAGGTGCTGGGCCCAGTTGGAGATTTGGGCAAAGATTTTGACTTTTGTTTGGTTTGTACTTGGATGCCATGGGATGTGGTGGGATTCAATGGAAGTGGTGGGATTTTGTAAGTAGCTTGGCCAGAGGGCCAAGTCATATCTATGGCAGAAAGTCATCACTACAGCAGGAATAGGCCAAAGACTGACTAAAGGAAAACGAAGCCAGGATACAGTAGAGCCACCTTATGCCACAAGAGGGTATTCTGGAGGCAGCAACCCTGTTACAGTATTTTGAATCAACTCAGAAATGCTGCATGCCAGCAACTGAGGGACAGATGCTGTGTCTGTGAATCACAAGAAGGTGGATGGAGCCCTGGCTTTGGAAGTTAAATGCATGAAGTCAAGATAGAGGGATGGTTTGGTGGCAAAGTCTGTGCCTAGCTGGAAAACTCTTAGTGATCTGCAGGTCCCAGAGGGGAGTCCAGTTAACTGCTAGATTCTGTCAACAGGAATTAACAGAACTCATCTCATTAGCCATGTTTCTACCATCCAGTGCAAAGGTACAAAAATGTGGGAAAAGAGCCGTTTTACTCTACCAGGCAAATTCTATTGGGTCCCTCATTCAGTACTCTCTGTGCATTGTGTGTATGTATAACAGAGCTTTTGTTATCCTTTGGCTTCTGTAAGATTCCCTTGGTTTGCTGTAGTGTTACTAAAATTGACATTAAGGAATGAGAATAAGTTACTAATAAGAGAAAATACTGGGTGTTTGGGAGCAGAGAAGGGAAGGTTAATGCTGAAAGAAATGAGTGTTTATTTACTGGCAGTCAGCTGAAATCACCTTTACTTTAGAGCGTGGGGAGGAACAATTTTTTCCAATGACAATTGTCCTGACACGTCTCCTTTATAACACAGGGATCATTTCATGTAGTTGATTATTCTAATCAGCACCAGCTAGGGGGTTTATTATTAGCCTTGCTAGAGAACAGCCTGGGTTCTAAAAAGAATCTCCTCGTTCTCTGGCACATCAGGAAAGGCTTTAGGGGGAGTAAAGCAGCCACTAATGGTGTTTGTCATCATTCCACTCATTTGCAGTCAGAGCCATAAACAAGGGCCCATGAAGCTTTTACATTCTCTGCCTTAATGTGCCCTTTTCTAAAGGAAACTGAAGTTTTTCATCTTCCATGTAACCGTTTAGCTGAAATGAGACTGATTGGACAACTCTAGTGACAGACTAGAAACAAAACCAGAAAGAAATTCACACTCTGCCCGCCCATTAACGTTTCCAGCAGTCAATTCTTCACAGTGCACAGAGCTATAGATTGTTTTAGTTAGGGAGACCTGGGAGGCATTCTGAGTGCAAGACTTCCAACAGCAGAAACATTTTGATTTATATAAAAAAAGGAGAGCAAAGAAAACAGTATTAAAGTGAGTGGGGTGAGAGGAGATCATGTAAATCAACCTTTAAACAGCAGCCCCTCTAGACTTCTTATCTTTAGAAGGACTTGCCAGAATCATACAGGGTTTTTTTTTAAGACACTGTGTTTACAATAGTGCTTAATGTGCTCTGGGCACATTTCAAACGCTCCAGAAGGATAGTCCCCGCCCTGTGTGCTATCAGTCTAAGGACAAACAGACAAGTGGACAGAGGTTAAGGGAAGGAAAATAACAATTTATATACAAGTCAACTCGATTTGCTGTAAGCAGCAGGGGTGGGGGCTGTGGATGAGCTGGGAGAGATTGTGCCATGCTTTGGGGATGTGGGGACTGCTTGGAAGAAGGCATGGAGGTGATTGTGCAATAAGCTGACGCTTGGGAGGGTAGTGCTGAGACCATAGGAATATCTTCCCAAATGCTTAATCACTGGGTTGATTCTCATGAGCATATTGCACTGTAGAAATATTCAAACACATTAGGTTCTCAGGTTTGTAGAAATTAACTATGTAAAGAAAAAAATTATTAAAATAGCATCTAGCATTATATATTAATATAGATGTTCTATTTGTTGTGATCACTAATAAAAAAAAAAAGTGAGTCTAACAGAAAATACCAATGAAAGAAAAGAAAAGAAATGGTCCCATGGATCACAGCAGGTCATAAGTATCATGTGGGATCTTAAAAAGGAGAAAAGTTCATGAACTGTTGCCATTTAATCCTGCACCAAGATTCAGCATGAGTGATAAAAGGCATTCATTTGTTCAGATATCGGTTGTATGAATTGATCTTAGGGCTAGTAGTTTTTTATATGGCTAAGACTTTCCAGTTTTGTATAAACCATCTGTGAAATGAAGAGAATTTTAGATTGTCAGACATTTGTTTTCCAAGCTCTGTAATTTGTTAGCTAATTAACCCTCACTTTGCTTACCTTGTCAGGGGGTTTTTAAATGAAGATTGTTCTCCTCATTTTACAGATGAAGAAGCTGAGGGGAAGAAGATGGAAGACTCGGTCCAAGCCATGCAGCATGACTGAATGTGGGGTTAGAACACAGGAATTCCTGGCTCCCAGCCCTGTGGTTATGCCACTGAAAATTACCCATCCCTTCATAGGTAAAGGTAAGAGGAAGCTTTGATTCTGCTGATCAATCATTAAAGTAGATTTAAATAAGAGAAGGAGTTCTTATCTTACCAGCGCGGGGGGGAGAGGGGCTCTGCAGACAGATCTGCTTACTTTAGCTGCAGAGACTTGAGGGAGAGGTGTGCTCCCCTCACTGCTGCTACTGCTCAACTGTCTTTCACAATTGGAAAGGATGAATTACATTGCATTTTGGCTGGGAAACTTTCTCTTGCACTGTTTTGTTCAAAAAAGTTTGCTAAAAACTCAGCAATACTGAGAATGTTTAATAAATACAGTGAACAAGGTAGAGGGTTACAATTTGCCTTGTAAACCACAATTGGTTAGTCATAATGACTTTCTCAGTGCTTCCAAAGTCAATTAAAGCTTTCTAAAAACTGGGCTGCACTAGCCTTGTCTAGTGTTTAAATTCCTTTTGCTAAGGAGCTGGAAATCAAAACAACTTTTTTTTTTTTTTTTTTAAAGACAGTGGTGATAATGTAGTAGAAATGGCTTTCCAGTAAAATCAGAGCCTGGTCCAGTAAGTGCTACTAGTGTGATAATGGCTACAGTAGTGCCTAGAGACCCCATCTGAGATCAGGGCCCCATTGTGCTTGACACTTTACATATAGTGAAAGCCAGTCCTTGTCCAATTTTGATTGATCCTGTAGGCTTAGCCTTGAGTGAGAGGCAGCATGTAACTTCTCTACCCTGGAGCAACCCTCATAGAGCAGTAACTCCTGCCTGGTCCCCCCTTTCGCCAAAGAGGAAAGCTAAGTTGCTGTAGCCCTTGAGAAGGTGCATTTTACTTCCTGTACTCTTATCAGGCCAACTACTCTGTCCAGGAAGTAAGGGAGTGGTTAGCACTAAGACTCTGCTCCTTTTTGCGCTCTTTTCACCCACTCATTGGGTGTTGTCTCCAGAGAGCAGCAGGCCTTTTTTCCATGCAAGGCTTGGACCCATGATCCAGAAAGGGCAAGGAGGGGGTTGACTCCCCTGCTTCTCTGCATAAGACAATCTAGCCCTAACGTAATAGCTTAGATTTATAAAACATAAAGAAGCACCCAGCTCATGTGCTGGGGGCCCTTTGCTAAGATAACTTTCCCACACAAATGTTGAAACACTGTTCATCCACACATGAAGAAATACATATAAGTAGTGGCAGGTGTAATGGTAAAAACAGTGAAACACATTGCCAGTGAGATGTGCTGGTAATACATTGGGCTAGGCAATGCCAGCAATTAGGCCATGTTATAATGGGGTAGCAAGATCCTTTCCTCAATCCTCTCTGTTAACAGGTGTTAGAGTATTTTGCATGTTGTTGCCGGTTCACTGGGACAGGTGCAACTCATTCATTCCACCCGGGATATAAGGAAGGGGGGAGTGACTCTAGAGAGCAGGAACTGAGGCTTCTGGGATAGTGAGGTCTGTCAGGTTCCACAGCCTTGCTGAATCTTCTGTGGCTTCCCCTCTGGTCTTCCTTCGCTGGGGCAGCAAGACTGGGAGCTGGAGGAGATGGGGGTGCCCTAGCTGCTATTGTGGTTGCTGCCTGTTCATCAACAACCACAGCTGCCTCTGCCTGCCCTAGTGGGAAGCCAGCTATCCTCTGGCTGTCCCGGGCCTACCTCTTCTTCCACCACAAATAGGGCTTCCAGTACGGCAGCACTGGACCTGACCCTTGGCCAGTCTGGAAGACCCAAGGTAATCCTTTGAGCCACCACTGCAGCCCCAGCCTGGGCCAACACCAGCATGCTTGTACTAGGTGTAGCAAGAGGACAGGAGTTGAATGCCTCTCTGCTTTGGCTATAAAAGACATGCCGCCACCTTGGGGCTAGGGTGCTGGCGGGCTAATGGAGAACCAGTGACATCCAAACCTGCCAGCATAAACTCATCGAGGACAACAGCAATGTTAGGGGTGGCCTGTTTCCTTCCTGGGGAGGACCTGCCAAAACTCTTTCCCAAGGAGGAGTTGTGTAGTAACAATGATGAGCTGCAACATTATCTATGGCATATTGTACAAGAACCCCATGCTGCAAATGGTTGTCATCAGCTATTGCAAAATGTGGTAAATCATCCCTATTTTACTTTATGAATTGTAAAATCTATCCTACACTTCACAGATATCTCAAGGCATGATGGTAAATTTCAGTTTTTCCATGAATTTATAGCAAAAGTATAGAGAAAAAAAAACCCAGGTGCTCCTACAACTGGCAAAAAAAAAACCCTCCCCTCAGCTCGTGAGGGTCATACCTTATCTTCAGTTTGTGTGCACAACTCCCAGTGACATCGAGGGCAGTGTGTGGCCCAGGAAGTACATTTTCATTGGCATGTGGAGGGAAGTATACAGGAGAATTTGTCAATGGAATAAACTATTATGAGCATTTAGGAAAGTTTTTTTTTTTTTCCTGGTGTTCGTTGTTCTTCAGTTGATATTTACATACAGCACCATCACCAAAAATCACAGTTGCCATATTGTTTTGGACTGTTTTAACAATAATGCTCTCTTCAGTCCGGTCACCTTCTATTTGTTAAAGGTTTACTCTCAACTTGCTCAAAATAAAGGACATTCATCCTCCTTGTTACTTTACTTAGTTTTAATGCCTGATTTTTTTTTTAAATCCACACTTGTTTGTGCACAAATTTCATGTGCAAGTGTATGTTTAACTTCTGTGTGTGTGCGCTCGTGCACGTACATGCAAATACACACACTGGAAATTTGCATGCAAATTTGGTATTTGTACAGTAACTGGAAATGGACAGTTGGAGCCATAACTACCTGATTTGCATATGCAACGAAACCACAGGCATAATTAGATGCATAACTGTGAGCATAATTTTGAAAATTAAGCCCTTATTATAGAAATTCCAAAAATAAAATGTAAGTTATACTAATATACAATAAAAGCAGCAAGTACATAAATCAACCTTCTCTTTGTTAAAGATATCTATGGTGTTCTACCAAGTCAGATATTTTGCCAAAAAGCGAAATTCATTCCCTTACAAAGAAGCTAAATGCTGCCCTCTGATGTGGGCACATCTTTATTTAAAGTAAGTGCGTGTTTCTCACACATTTCCAGACAGAATCTGACCCCAAAGTAGCAAGTAAAATAAGAAGAAAGTAGCAAATAAAACATCATAAGCACGTGTTAGCAATTGAGAGTCTGTATGATTGTTAATCTTTCTCCAAATTGCAATCTGATCCTACTTGACTGTTTAGGTTCTGGGACAAAATACTAAGGCATTGTTGTTTTATGTGGGACCAGATGGCACTAGGTATTTGACCATTTCAAAATTTAAAATATTTCTAGCTTTACAATGAAAATGAACCCTGTTGTTAACTCTCTCTTTAAAACCTTTCTTGCTCTTAGATTCATCATATTAAAATAAATTTTAGGACTCGCCTATTATTTCCAAAAGAGCTTAGGCAAATAAAAACTTTTAAGATCTGCATGCCATCTCAGTGTAGAGTGGGGGGGAGAGGGGGGAAGAGGAGCGAGGTGAGGCTGCAAAGCAAATGTTAGTCCTCTTTTCTGTGACAATCCTAAATCATTTTTGTGTGAATTTTTCCACCTTTTTGTCTTTTTTATGTGATCCATGATCTTTACATTTCGCTCACAGTCATGGAAAGTAATAGCATAATTTTCATGCAAGGACACAGGCTTGTCAGCTGACAATGGTTAGCAATTCATATTACAAATATGCCTTCTAATTCTCTTGCTATAAAGCATTTTTATAGTGACATTGAACTCAGATATCTAAATTGTTCTGATCTTTACACAAAGAAAGCAAAGGTTTGCCAAGCAGTTCTCAAATAATGTACAGTATCTAGAGTACAGATAGCTAGCACTTTCCTTTTACTACAGATGAAGAGTAGCTTGTTGATGAATACTAAAATTGAACATTTCAAATAAAAAATGAACTGAACTATAAGAAAAGAATGTTTAAGAACTTCCTAGGTGGTTTCTGTTAAGGATGTGCTGGTGTCTACACTTGCAGCATAGCCCTTGGCAGTTAAAAATAGAAGCAAATGCATTTTGTTTCCTTAAATGTTCAAAGTTGAAAGCCTGTTTTCATTCACAACTGCAGACTTTAGCAGCACTGTAGCAAAGGGTGTACATGAAATTTTATTTTTAGATGAAAGGCCTAATAAAATATACAACTCAATTAGGGAAGATTAATCTATGAAAACAATGAGCGCAGCCAGCAGATGTTAACAGAGGAGATCCAGAAGCACATCCTCTGCTGAGGCTTCACTTCATACTGCTGCATCCTTCTGTCAATTTCAAAGGACGTTTCATTCGCGGAGTAGTAATCAAGGAAAATAATCCAGTAAAAATACACATTTTTTTTTAAAACATCCAAACATCAATTCAACATCATCGTGAAAGAGAACAATGAAACCTTTAGCGTTGGATACAAAGCAGGACGGAAAATGCAGAAAAAGAGAACAACACTCCCTGCAGCCACAGCTGAAACAGTCTTTAATCAGGGCCCCTTACAAAGTCCCATAAAAAGGTACAAGGGGCCTGATGAGTCACAGCTGCACCCAGTGCTTGCATCAAAATAATATTCAGAAAGACAGGGATAAGTTGATGAAAGGATTGATAATACAACATCCAGTTGGTTTGAGAAAAAAGATTAATGTATTAAAAGTAAAACAACAACAACAAAGGAGCCAGCACTTGGATTGTGAAACCACATCATCTCCTGGGGTTTTCCAAAAAAGAGAGAACCATCTCATAGCCCTGCACAACTCCCAACACTCCTCTAGATCAAAGATAAGCACAATGAGGAAATGCATACTCCTCTCCTAGAGAAATTGGCTCATGACACTGAGCAATAGAAGGAGAAATACTGTATATCACAGAAAAGCTGAAAGGCCCCATTCCTTTGACAATTTTTAAACTAACTTGGATGGAGTCCCAGATTCAAGTATGAGAGGTCCTATCATGACTATGCTGCCTGCCTGCCTGTGCCCCCATTCTCCTCCCACCCCCCACACTTTTGCTCCTTCACACATTGGTTCTGGCATTGTGCCTACCCCTTGTCAGAGCTTTTACTGAGAAGTGTAAAAGGATCTTTCTTCCCCCCCCCCCCACCCCATGAGTAAATATTCCTTGAATGCTGTTTCAGCAGAATAGGGATGGCACAGATACAATACTTATGGTCTCTGTGAGAAATAGGACTGATACTTCTCCCTAATCTATCTCCTGGTTCTGATGTGAACTGAGGCTAATCTCTGACCCTACATTTGCAAAACCTGGACGATCCTGGAGCAAGGCCCCCTACCAAAAACCCTAAAGATTTTGTTCAAGAGTTACCACTTCTGGTAAACTACTTACTATAGCACTTGCCTCACCTTGCCTTACCCTGACTCTATTTTTGAAGATCAATTTGTCTTTGATGTCTTCCCTCCTCAGCAACATATTTTCATTCATTCACTGAACAGCCATTAGCTTTTGGCAGCATTTCATCTGAACCAGGGATTAATGCAGTATCCTGTAACACTTCCTCTAACAGGGTACAAATCACAGGCAAAATGCAAACAGTCCAATCCTTTTTTTTTTTTTTTTTTTAAAGAAGGATCCAATAATTCAGATGCTTCTTTCCAAGTTTGCTAATGCAGACTTATACTTTTCAACTTTCATTTTGTCGTCATTAGGCATTTCCATGTTCACAAAGAAATAGCTTAAATGAGAGCTTTTGTTCAACACACAGATCCAATTTTAGGCAAACAGTTTAATAACGCAAATTGTTTTGCCACCCTTGACCCAAATTTTGCTGACAAATTTCAGGTGGCAAAGCTTGTTAAAAGCAAGCAGTAAGGAAGGATGTGCTGCTGGTGGCTCATTGTAGTTGGAAACAGCCTAGAGAGTTTCTGGCAAACTTTAGTTGAAACCTACCCATCTGTAGCGGCACTTTTGCAACTGAGTAATTGACCATAATAAGAAATCCTTGATTAGCTTTGCCAAGAAACACAAAAAAGAATATACTATCGTGTGTGTCTTGAATATAGACTCCTGGGCTGATGCACTCCTTGCCTGGAGTGCTGTACACAGCCTGTTAATCCTCACTCACTATTCCTTTAATCCATAGTGTCTAGGCTAAATATATTTAGGGTTTCTTTCTCCAATCAGCATATCATAGATAAAAGTGCGGCACATGTTGCTACGCAAAGAAATATACTATAATAGTCTATTTTATTTTGCAGAATGTGCTTATAAATTCACTTTGACCCCTCCATCAAGTTGTTTGGTTGGTGCCCCTCATTATCTTTCTCTTTTAAAATACATTTCAAACATCTCCACATCCTCTGATCACTGAAGTTTGGAAAAAAGTCTCTCTCCTTGGTGGTGCAGAAGGGTGTTTCTGCACATTGCAATCGATTTTATCAACTCCCCTACATTAAGAGGTAATTATAAATCAAGTCCTGTTTGCTTTAGTACCTAATGGAAGTCATTTCCAAACCTGTGTGTTGAATAGCATTCTTTTTTGCCAAATTTCCCTTGTGTTACCTCTACTGTATTTATCCCAGTAGAAGTATATTGAGATTATAACCTTCCCTGCAAAAGTGACCTGGCCGTTCTGGCTTTACAAGATTTTTAGCAACACATGGTATTCCTTCAAGTGGACTGCCTAAATAATGCAGAAATTTCTGTTCCTATTGTATGTTACATTGGTCCAGCTGTTTTAAGCTTGTGTACTGTTTCACATGCCCATCTCTCTTAAGGGGAAAAAAAAAATCAAGAGCTTCTTGTATCATCGTTCTGTGAGCCCAAGTCCTGTTGCATACATCTGAAAATCTCATTTAGGTGTTTTTAACGTGCTTTAAGTGCTCATGGAAGGTGTTTGACAGCCTTAGAGACACATGCCCTCTCTTCATCTACAGAACATGCACAGCACAGACTCTATAAGCTTGATCATATCAACCCCTCAATGCTGATCTGATTGAACTCTTTAAAACCCAAGCTAGTTTAATAACATGGTAGCAGTTGCTCCACAGACTCCTGGTGATGGCTAGTAACATAAAACAGGGGGTTGGCTTCCAGGGTGTGAGGGCTGCTCATGCTACTAGGTCAGTGTTCCTGAGTTGTGAATTTTTTTTGGCAACAGTTTCAGAAAAACCCAAATGATAAACTTTGCTAGCAAATGTAAGATGCCATGTGAACAGTGCTTACAGGACAAAATGCAGACTACAAAAGCAGGTGAAAATATAGGAACAGATTTTTTTAAAATTATTAAATGTTGGCCTAATTTTTTTCCCATTGAAGTTGATGGTCAAACTCCTATTGTTGTAACTGGTAGCAGAGTTAGGCCAGTACTGAGCACTTTTGTGACTGAGCAGGTAGTTTGGAATTTTCAAACGTGTGTGTGTGTGTGTGTGTGTGTGTGTGTAAAGTTTAGAGTACGTACTTACCATGACTGCGTGCACTTATTGTGTGTGTAAGTTGTATGTGAATTTTTGTGTACACAGTTAGAAATTTTGGTTCATGATGACAACCCTAGAGCAACAAGGAAACTGGGCAAATGAAGAAGAGCTTATGCTCTGATAACCAGTCCCTTAACATTGATCCAGTCTTAAATGAAAAAATCCTCAATTCACTCCACATTATTAACAACACCGTTTACATTTAATGGAGCTATGGTGGACAACAGTGGTGTTTAAAAAGCAATAAAATCAGCTAATGCTTTCATTATAATAATGATAACTACATCAAAGGGAGATATGTACTCAGCAAAAACGTCTCCTGTAGCGCATAAACATCACCACCACAGGAGATGTTTATTGCTTTAGACATGCTCCCTTTGATGTATTTATCAGTTAAATGTATTAGTTCTACTTCACAGCTGTGTGCAGAAATAGTGCTAAGGAAGATCATATTTTACATAGAGGGGTATATATAACATCACATTCTTTGGATACCAGAAGCAATAAATAAAATTTGGTCACAATAAATACCTACTATTGTTGGATATTTTAATTTGGAAATAAGAACTTGGGTTTTGCACCTATCTGTGACACTGGTGGAACTCCAGTGGTCTTCATGGGTCTTTTCTGTTTCAACTCCAACAAACACAAGAACCTTAGCAGTGTCCAAGGATAACAATATTTGTTTTCTCTTACTGGAACAATAAGCAGTGAGCCAACAGAAGAGTATTTTGCACCATAAAGATGGCCACCAACTTGGGTCTTTTCATCTGGTAAAAGAACTATGAGTCATGGTTCTAAGCTGGATTTATATACTCACTTGGCTAGCCAAGTGAGTATATCAACTTAGACCATTTTTTACTCTGGTGTTCACATGAGATGTGTGGAATATTGACGGCTTTGCAGTAGAACTTAATAGAACAGTGGATTTGTTCTTTAATTGTATTGTGGTCTTACTAGTTTTGTGTATGTGTTATAATCATGGCTGCTGTTTCATGTATCTCATACTGGGTAATAACATTAGGACTCATGGTTTCTGAAACTAAACTGGGGTCTTTATTAGGAGAACTGTTTGCAAAGGTGCTGAAACTGCAGCCAGCATTCTAGTCATATGTACACAGACTGCCTTCCTTGTGCTCCCTCCAAACTCTTCCCTCCTGCAATCTGTGCTCTTCCCTCCACATTTCATGCAGATTGCTACAGATTATTTTTTTGGATTGAACTTGTACTATAAGCTCAATTACTTTTTCAGCTATTTGATAGCCTCTTTTGGATCAAATGATGAGTTTATATTTTTGAAGTTCTATTCCCAGTTTAACTGTGAATTCCTTGCGTAGAATCTGTTTCCCTCCCACCTCACATGCCTGTTGCCAAGGGATAAATTGTGTCCATTGTCAGTAGGAAGAAATTTAGAAGATTCCACTTGCCCAGTCTGTGTGAGTTCACCATGAAGTGGCAATGACATCGCATGGGAATGATGGTGCTAGGTGGAGCTAGGATGGTAAACTGTAGCTAGGGGGATAAAAAAAATGCTTCATAGGAATTATTTTGGGGAAGCTCTCTGGCCTGTGCTATGTAGGAAATCAGACTAGATGATCACAACGATCCCTTCCAGCCTTAAAAGTTATGACTAGCCAGAATTTATACGTTCGTGCCCCATCACTTCGGACTGTAATACCATCAGTTATGCTGGTGTTCCCCTTGGACTCCTATTTGTGCTAAAACCTGGATTCTGCCTGGCCCTGTATGCGGTGTGCAAGTGGGAAGAGGGTCACAGGAAGAGCCTCAATTTGACCTTCTATGAAATATAGATGGTAGGGATTACTCAGCCACATGTGAAATGCAGCTATGTCTGGAATGGAGTGGAAGCCTAGTTTTGCACCAGTGATACCACACAGCCGTTTGTAGAAGAGGGAAGAGAAAACCAGCACAACTTCATCTGATGCTACAGGGGAAATTTAAGTTGGCAGAATGTATTGTAATTAATTATACAAGTTGGAGTTTGGTCAGGACATCAGGGTTAATTTACTATCCCGTTCCTTGCAAAAATGTCATGTGATGTTTAATTACTGAAAAGGTCATCGACCTGCTCCTACCTTTCATCTGGAAATGGTGCCTCTTGTAGCACAGTACTCTAGCACCATACTAAGGTATTGATTTCAGTTTATTTCAGGAGGAAAAAGTGAGCTTTTATAGCACTTTGCCTTTTCTGAGAACTTTTACTAATTACACCTGTATCTACATCTTGCAATCTTGCCCTCTTTGGTAGGGAAATAAGTATTATCTCTATTTTTCAGATGAAGCCAGAGAAGGAATCCATGTTAGAGCCAGGATTAGAATTCCTGGCATACTGTGTTCCATGTAGAACACTACATAACACTACATAATACTATCCATTATTACCACTTCCTAAAACGGTACTCGAGCTGGTCAGAAATTGAGGGTGGATAATTTCAGTATTGGGTGGGGGGGTGGGTGCAGAGATCTTGTTTTAAAAGCTTCCAACTTCCTATAAGCAACACCTTTGGGGGTATACCATGGTGCTGCTGACTAGGGCCAGATTTGCTTATTATGAGAGATTTGATCACATCCGATTGTGGTCCAGCTGCATTTCTGAGTATCCTTCTATTCTGAAGTGTGAATTTGTGAAAAGTCCTGTCAGCAAATAGTAACAGCTTAAACAAACAAACAAAAGTTTGTGAAATTAATTAAATAATTTACTTACTTTAATTTTCTTAATGCGTAAATATTATCCCTGATCATCTTTTTTTTTTAACCAACACCTTTTTCATCTACATTCCAAATTACATGCTTTTTACTCTGTGTTAATAGATATGCTAAAGCTATTCCCGCCCCAACCCCCCGATATCAGGTGACCTTTGACTATTCCATTCTATGTGATACAATGTACTAGCCATTGTATATGCAATAATTGATGGAGTTTTCTCCACATGTTGTATCCCATTGAAATAAACTGTTGCCAATGAACCCTGCTGGAGTACTTCTTGAGTATCTACTAATAGGTAATTAACAGGCTAAAGTGCCACCATACGGAACGGTTTTATGACCAGCAATGAAGGAATATTTAAAATACCTTTAGCCCATCTGTCATATGGAATTTATTCAGGAAAACATGTCAGTGCTCTTGGAATTATTGTGACAAGCACAATTAATAAAAAAGGAACCATTTACATTACTGGATACTACTCTTATGTATTGAGATGGCTATTCTACAGTGCATTATCTTTGTGGAAGGATTTTGATGATGCTAATAACTTGACACTTATTCTCATGCTGTTTTTTAACATCAGTATGCAATTTCTTGTATGGGAATGAATTGTGTGATTTACAAGGCAAACACTACAGAAGATACAATACGCTATCCAGGGACAACCTCCGTAATTATACCCCTTTCAATAAACCCGTATTTGCTATTTTTACACTAACTATTTAATTTATTTATTTATGTAATGTTATACATTGAGTAATTACTGGGTAATATTGATAATTAATAAAACATGATTCTTAATCTTGTCTTGATGATCACTTATTTATACCTAATTAGAGATTTAAATTTTATGGGTGTATGTTTTTTTCATGACTAATTACTCGGTGTAGGACCTCGACCCTTGGATAGAGAAAAATCTTCTCTGAGAAATCAAACATGCAGGAAAATCTTTTGTCAAAAGCATGGATAGTTTGGAAGTTAACAATGCTGTTCTTAGATCAGTTCATTTGTTTCTTGCAAGGTATTATTCTAGTTGAAACTTTCCATAAAACATATTCAAGCAAAATACTGGTCTCATGAGATCTCTGGATGCTTTTTACAGGGCAGAGAGAGAGCTCTGTAGGTCACTTACTGAGAAATTTTCAGGGACATTGTTCTCATTATTCTATTGATATAAATCTAATGGGTGTTCTCTTCTGGTTATGAATCACTGTAAAATCATTGTAAGCTGCACATATTGATTTGGGCTTTATAATACAAAAATTTATAACCCTAAGTGCACATCACCTACTTTTTTCAGTTCCATCTTTCAGGGAAACTAGTCTATATTTTGTATAAAGCTTTTTCTGTAGCTAGTTTGTTGTCACTCAAAACAATCCTTTATAGTCTTGAAAAACCATGCCCAAAAGTGAATTAGGGGTGATGCTTCTATAAATGCTTAGAATCCAGGTGAAATCCTGGCCCTATTAAGGTCAATAGCAAGACATCCGTTGATTTCAATAGGGTCAGGATTTCACCCTGAGAATGCAGAGAAATGTATTGGGAATGTCATGAACAGGGCAGTGAAGCCCAGTAACCGAGTTAAGACAACTTGGAGTGGGTGTGCTAAAAAGTTGTTCTGTTTCTTCATAGAATTCTATCTTGTTGCTTACTGCTGTAGCATTGCATGTGATATAAGGGAAAGGAGTTTCAGAAATGCATTTCTATGTCATTCTTTCCACAGCCATTCCGTTTTTGTGCACCAGGTCGCAGGACTAATACCATTTCGTACATATCCCTCCCTTTCATACATATCCCCCCCAGCATCCTGGGCAACCTGCATTTCAGATGCAAATACAATGGTTGTAGTGGTATTCCCTTCAGCTAAGTATCCAGTCAAAAGTGACCAGATACTAGACAAGAAGGACTTTGTGTAAATCACTTTGAGTGGAGAAAATACACACAGGCCTGCTTGGTCACAATTAAGCTAGAGAGGGGTAGGTTTAAATGATCAAAGGCACAATTTTCAAAGCCATCTAAGGGAGATATCCACCTGAGTCCCACCGACTTTCATGGACACCTCATTCCCTTAGCCCTGGTCTTCACTACAAATGTATACTGGCATAACTACCCCTGAGTGATGTAGTTATATCGACCTAACACCCAGTATGTTGATGGGAGGGCTTCTCCTGTTGACATAGCTACTGCCCCTCGGAGGAGGAGTACCTACACAGACAGGAGAAACTGCTTTGGGATGTTCAATAACTGGGAGGCATTCACGGACAAAGGACTGTTTTCATGGGATGGACTCCATGTAAACAGGGAGGGAAATAGACTTTTGGGATGGAGGTTGGCACAAATGATTAAAAGTTTTAAACTAGGAACTCTGTAGAGACAGCTGGGAGATGCTCATGTAATCTCCACTTCTGATTCTAATATTGAGTGGGAGGAAAATCAAGAAAGAGAGAACACAGCAATAGAGAAAGGAACATCAGTGGGTAGGAGAATGGACATTATGAGGAAAGATGGTGCCCATACCAATGAAGCCAACAGTCAGCAGTACAGTGACACAGCTGCACCCGTAGACCAGGCTTTGAAAAATCTTAATGTAAATGGCCATGATTTCTTCTGGGAGGCATCCAGGTTTTCAGATGCCACTACTGTTGTAGTGTTGAATTTTCCCTTCCCATCTTAAGAAACATTTAATTCCCTGTATCTCCTCTCTCTCTCTCTCTTTCAGTCAGTCTCCTGACAGGTGGTACATTGAGGGTGGGGAGAATTTTTAGCACCACACTTTTGATTCCTATCCCAAAATATGGTGTTTGTTGTTTTATTAAACCTTTTGGCTTTCAGACAACAGAGTTTTTTCACTCTGGCCCAATTAATATTTAATTATTTATACAAAATTGAACAGCTTCATCAGGAGAAATTGAGAGATCCCTATAAGATTATCTAATAGCCCAAAAAGAAAAGGAGTCCTTGTGGCACCTTAGAGACTAACCAATTTATTTGAGCATAAGCTTTCGTGAGCTACAGCTCACTTCATCGGATGCATACTGTGGAAAGTACAGAAGATCTTTTTATACACATAAACCATGAAAAAATGGGTGTTTACCACTACAAGAGGTTTTCTCTCCCCCCACCCCACTCTTCTGCTGGTAATAGCTTATCTAAAAAGTGATCACTCTCCTTACAATGTGTATGATAATCAAGGTGGGCCATTTCCAGCACAAATCATGATCACTTTAGATAAGCTATTACCAACAGGAGAGTGGGTTTGTGTGGGGGAGGGGGGGAAAGGGGGGGGAGAAACCCTGGATTTGTGCTGGAAATGGCCCAACTTGATTATCATACACATTGTAAGGAGAGTGATCACTTTTTAGATAAGCTATTACCAGCAGGAGAGTGGGGTGGAGGGAGAGAAAACCTTTTGTAGTGGTAAACACCCATTTTTTCATGGTTTATGTGTATAAAAAGATCTTCTGTACTTTCCACAGTATGCATCCGATGAAGTGAGCTGTAGCTCACGAAAGCTTACGCTCAAATAAATTAGTCTCTAAGGTGCCACAAGTACTCCTTTTCTTTTTGCAAATACAGACTAACACGGCTGTTACTCTAATAGCCCAGTGATTGATCAAATCCCTTCTTATCAGATGTGTGGGTGGGAACTGAACCACTGTCTCCTACATCCTAACCTACCTTAACCACTCGGTTAAAGGTTCTAAGAGAGGGTGCCTACCCCACCTCCAGCCATTTGGTGTGGAGTTGGGCATAATATAGTCCTACCATGAGTGCAGAGGACTGGACTAGATGACCTCTCGAGTCTCCTTCCAGTCCTATGATTCTATGCTCTGAACATGCCTACTGGATTGGGCCCTGCAGGTAAATAGCCTTTTCCCCACCTATCTTCCCCAGAGGCTTAAATAGGAAATAGGCATCCAGGGGCCAGACCAAGGCAGCATTGCGTATGCCCAGAGCCAGAAACTTAGGGTACGCCTACAGTGCAGCTGGCAATTAGCTCTGATTGAGCTAGTGCATCAAAATAGAAATGTAACCACAGGTGCTCGGATGGTCAATGCTTTATTTATTTATTAAGCACCCAGGACCTTAGGTGCTTACTTGAGCAGTTAGCCCTGTCTATAGCAGATGCCACCATGTCAACACTTCTAACTAGTGAATGTATATCTAGCCAAGCTGGAAATTACACCCCCAACTCCAAGGGTAGACATACCTCTTGGTGTCTAGGGGAATTTTACAGCAAATATTTGGTTGCTGAGTGAGTTTAGGCACCTACTAGGCTAGGTCGCAGATGAGCAGGGGTTTTGTAGATCATAGGAGTGGTCAGGGAAACACTAACACAGGCTCCAGTGGTATTAACTTTCTCCCCATCTTTCCCCACAGTGCTTGGGGGCAGATGAATGATGCACTTTATTGACAGTCCACCCCTCCCCAACCACAGGTTGCAGACTTGTAAAGGGTTCTTGGTAGAGTTGGGCCAGGAAGGATGGTAGTTGCATGTCTGATCAGGCTCCAGGAGAGAGTCACAAAGTCAAGGGAGATGCAGCAGATGGTGAGGGTAGCTAAGAGAATCGCAATGTCTGGGGGAGTCTTGAGGGTTAATACAGGGGAAACTGAGGGGCTTTGAATTCAGAAGCAAACTTTCCCAGAGCCTGATCTGGAGTAGGAAATTTCCAATACAAAGTTGCATACTGAAGGTCAGGGCCTGGGCACATCCTCCAATTAACTGAAAAGAGCAGCCTGTCGCTTTGTTTTAATTGGAAAAGAACCCAAGCTTTGCATTCCCATCACTCGTGAAATGAGAGATCTGATTCAGATTCGTATCAGAGCTTGATAAAGCAGCTTAAGAGCTCAAATCTCATTTAGAGTTTGCTTCCATGCTCTCCAAAAATGTCATATCACTAAATTGTTATGTTTTTTTCCCCAGGTGTTAGAGACTATAAAACACGTTAGATGCCTTTTCCGTAATGTGAAAAGTGATTTTTTCCAAGATTATACTGCAAAGGGAAAACGTTGGAGTTGAAAAGAATTTTTAGATGGAGTACATGATTCTGCTACAAATGGGATGAAGGGAAATAAAACAAAATGGATTTATAAGCCATAAAAGCACTGTCAGGTTTTTAAAATGTGAGTGCTCTATGCCAGCTTTAAAGTTGTACAGTGAATTTTCTTAATACTTCTTGACTCTGTGGTGCTGTTCAGGTTCCTGACAATGTTTTGCAACACTTTTCAAGGCTTGTACTCATTGTCATGCATATCTGTGGGTGTTTTGGTACATGTGTCTGGGCATCTTCAGCGGGTTTCTTGCGGGGGCTGGTGCTTAAAGCATAACTTGCCTCTTTCCGTAATGGGAGACATGTCTGTCACCTGTTCAGATCTAATCTAGGACACAGAAGACATGATCATTACACTGCCTATATGGAATGAGCTGGGGTGAGTACATTTCTTATTGGAAACACCTTATAACCCCTCAGCCCTAATTAGTATCCTTAACGGCATTCATTCAAGGGTTAATGTGCCCAGAAACTGAACTGACCCTTGTGTTCTTTTCAAGTGGAAAAATGCTCATGATGGGGATTTAGTGTAACAATTCACCAAGGAACTGAAAGGCAGCTGGTAAGATGATTTCCCCCTTTCCCACAGCCCTGTGTGATGTCAGTAGGAACTCTTGTTCCCCCATACTCTAATTCTGGCCTGCCCCGAGCTTCCTTCTGCACTCTCTACCCCAAAGGCAGTAAAGCTGCCCCTGGCCACTGAGCTGCTGGCTTTTCACCCTGAGCCTCTGCTGAAAGGAAAAGCAGAGTATGTAAAATTAGCACCAGCAACAGTAGTTTTTGGGTTGAATAATTAACTTCAAGGGATACCACATAGTATGTCATCTTCTACTCCCAGTCTCTGGTCCTATCCTCTTTCCACGATGCCTGGCTGCTGCATGGATTTCCTGTAGAAGGCAATGAAGACAGTCTGGTAAGGGCAGAGTGCCTGTCTCCTCCCCATGGATCACATCCTCATTGCAGTCTTGCTTTTCTCCACAATGCACAGTTGCAGAAGCTATAAGGGACGATGTATCTGTGTAATCCACACTTAAAATCTTATTGATCTTAATACTGGGTCTGCAGGATCTGATAAGGTTAATCTCTGACAGAGGGAGACAAGTACTGTGGTTCAAAGATATAAGATGGGTCAGATCTTCTTTCTTGTTTTCCTTTACATTAGTGAATAACATTTTTTCTTTCTTTCTTTACTGCAACCTCCCTTTTTCCTGCACACCTTGGGAGCTCTCAATTCACTGACATGCTTAGCAACATATGGAAATAAAGAATGGTCCTTTAAGTATAGCATTTTCTACCTTTCTATCCCCAGAAGGCTGCTGAAAGCAACACAGCTCATTGTCTTGAATACAGGTAGTGTAAGCAAGCATCAAAATTCATATCACTAATCAGAAATGATCATTATGGACAATGATGGATTTAACGCTTGTTTAATAAATAACATTATGTTGTGTTGTCCTCTTAGCAGAGTAAATGAGGAGTCGCATTAATCTTCAGTGAGGGGAAAAAAAAAGAGAGATGTCCATTAGAAGTACAATTCTTAGTTCTTTGGAACGTAAACTGAAACTTGAATACTTCTAAACCAAGTTGATACTAACATGGACTCTACACACCAATGGCATGAGTTTGCAATAAATGAAACATTTCACAGTTTAGAAGATATACTACCCTCCAAAAATCCATTTTCTCCCCTCTAGATTGTTAGCAAGGTCTATGTCATGTCTATTTCTATTAAATTTCTGCCTGGAGAATTCACATTTATTTATTTATTGCACATTTGGATTTTGCTAGTTACCCTTTTTTAGTCTTTTATTTTAATAACACCAAATATGGCACTGCACCAAGCAAATCCTTGCTCTTATATTACATAAGTTTGCCATATTTTATATATCTAGGATAAGTTTCTCTTAACTTGACATTTCATAGCAAAGGAAGGGAGTAATCATATACTCATTAGCTTCAAAGAGAAATACAGATTCCCATCCTCCCCCTCCCCCCGCCATTGGCTGGAGATTTAATTTAGCTTAAAAGTAACACAGTTGACACTGATGTCTTAGTTTGCATATTAGATGAGAAATATTGTGCTAATTAACACCTAAGATGCATTTTCATTGGAGTCTACACATTCCACAGTAATATTCAATCTACATTAGAAACCTTAAGTGTGTCCAATTTGAGGGAAAATTCTGAACATAAATAAAGCATTTAGACAAGGGGGGGGAAATAGGGTCTGATTTTTTTTTAAGTGCTGTAGTTAGGTTTGCATTTATGTGAGAAAGCGTAAGCACGCTATGTAGTCACGTGTTCCTAATTTGTGTGTGTCAGGGCTAGATAAACGGATATATAGTAATCACATTTAAAACTGGGAATATGTTAATGCACAAAATCAGTGTGCAAATGTGTACCTACAGGGACTCAAGGTCAGTCATGGGATCATAGAAATGTATGGCTGGAAGAGACCTTGAGGAGTAATCTAGACCAGCTCCCTATGCTGAGGCAGGCTCAAGTAAACCTAGAGCATCCCTGATAGCTTTGTGTCCAACCTGTTCTACAAGGATGGGGATTCCAAAACCTCCATTGGAAGCCTATTCCAGAGCTTATCTACCCTGATAGTTAGAACGTTTTCCCTAATATCTAACCTAAATCTCCCTTGCTGCAGATTAATCCCATTACTTCTTGTCCTATCTTCCATGGACATGGAGAACAATTGATCATAGTCCTCTTTATATCAGCCCCTAACATATTTGAAGACTGTTTTCATGTCCCCCATCACTCTTTTTTTTCCCTCATGACAACATACATAGGTTTTATTTTTTTAATCTTTCCTCATAGACCAGGTTGTCTAAACCATTATCATTTTTGTTGCTCTCCTCTGGGCTCTCTAAATTTGTCCACATCTTTCCTAAAGTGTGGTGCCCAGAATTGGACACAGTGCTCCAGCTGAGGTCTCACCGGTGCTGAGTAGAGCAGGACAATTACCTCCCATGTCTTACATATGACACTCCTATTATTAGACCTCAGAATTATATTAGCCTTTTTCACAACTCCATCACACTGTTGACTCTTATTCAATTTGTGATCCACTATAACCTTTTCAGCAACACTGCTGCTTAGCTAGTTATTCTTTATTTTGTAGTTGTACATTTGATTTTTCCTTTCCAAGTGTAGAACTTTGCACTTATATTTACTGAATTTCATCTTGTTGAATACAGACCAATTCTCCGATTTGTCAAGATCCTTTTGAGTACTAATTCTGTTCTCTAGGGGTATGTCTACACTACAAAATTAGGCCGAATTTATAGAAGTCGGGTTTTTAGAAATCGTTTTTATATATTCGAGTGTGTGTGTCCCCACAGAAAATGCTCTAAGTGCATTAAGTGCATTAACTCGGCAGAGTGCTTCCACAGTACCAAGGCAAGTGTCGACTTCCAGAGTGTTGCACTGTGGGTAGCTATCCCACAGTTCCCGCAGTCTCCGTTGCCCATTGGAATTCTGGGTTGAGATCCCAATGCCTGATGGGGCTAAAACATTGTCGCGGGTGGTTCTCGGTACATATCGTCAGGCCCCCGTTCCCTCCCTCCCTCCGTGAAAGCAGCAGCAGACAATCATTCCACGCCTTTTTTCTGTGCGGACACCATACCAAGGCAAGCATGGAGGCCGCTCAGCTCACTTTGGCAATTAGGAGCACATTAAACACCACACGCATTATCCAGCAGTATATGCAGCACCAGAACCTGGCAAAGCGATACCGGGCGAGGAGGCGACATCAGCGCGGTCACGTGAGTGATCAGGACATGGACACAGATTTCTCTGAAAGCATGGGCCCTGCCAATGCATGCATCATGGTGCTAATGGGGCAGGTTCATGCGGTGGAACGCTGATTCTGGGCTCAGGAAACAAGTACAGAATGGTGGGACCGCATAGCGTTGCAGGTCTGGGACGATTCCCAGTGGCTGCAAAACTTTCGAATGCATAAGGGCACTTTCATGGAACTTTGTGACTTGCTTTCCCCTGCCCTGAAGTGCATGAATACCAAGATGAGAGCAGCCCTCACAGTTGAGAAGCGAGTGGCGATAGCCCTGTGGAAGCTTGCAATGCCAGACAGCTACCGGTCAGTTGGGAATCAATTTGGAGTGGGCAAATCTACTGTGGGGGCTGCTGTGATGCAAGTAGCCCACGCAATCAAAGATCTGCTGATATCAAGGGTAGTGACCCTGGGAAATGTGCAGGTCATAGTGGATGGCTTTGCTGCAATGGGATTCCCTAACTGTGGTGAGGCCATAGACGGAACCCATATCCCTATCTTGGCACCGGAGCACCAAGCCGGCGAGTACATAAACCGCAAGGGGTCCTTCTCAATAGTGCTGCAAGCTCTGGTGGATCACAAGGGACGTTTCACCAACATCAACGTGGGATGGCCGGGAAAGGTACATGACGCTCGCATCTTCAGGAACTCTGGTCTGTTTCAAAAGCTGCAGGAAGGGACTTTATTCCCAGACCAGAAAATAACCGTTGGGGACGTTGAAATGCCTATAGTTATCCTTGGGGACCCATGCTACCCCTTAATGCCATGGCTCATGAAGCCGTACACAGGCAGCCTGGACAGTAGACAGGAGCTGTTCAACTACAGGCTGAGCAAGTGCAGAATGGTGGTAGAATGTGCATTTGGACATTTAAAGGCGCGCTGGCGCAGTTTACTGACTCGCTTAGACCTCAGCGAAACCAATATTGCCACTGTTATTACTGCTTGCTGTGCGCTCCACAATACCTGTGAGAGTAAGCGGGAGACATTTATGGCGGGGTGAAAGGTTGAGGCAAATCGCCTGGCTGCTGGTTACGCGCAGCCAGACACCAGGGCGGTTAGAAGAGCACAGGAGGGTGTGGTGCGCATCAGAGAAGCTTTGAAAACCAGTTTCATGACTGGACAGGCTACGGTGTGAAAGTTCTGTTTGTTTCTCCTTGATGAAACCCCCCGCCCCTTGGTTCACTCTACTTCCCTGCAAGCTAACCACCTTCCCCTCCTCCCTTCGATCACCGCTTGCAGAGGCAATAAAGTCATTGTTGCTTCACATTCATGCATTCTTTATTCATTCATCACACAAATAGGGGGATGACTACCAAGGTAGCCCAGGAGGGGTGGTGGAGGAGGGAAGGACAAGGCCACACAGCACTTTAAAATTTATTGAATGCCAGCCTTCTGTTTTTTGGGCAATCCTCTGTGGTGGAGAGGCTGGTTGGCCGGAGGCCCCCACACAACATTCTTGGGCCTCTGGGTGAGGAGGCTATGGAACTTGGCGAGGAGGGTGGTTGGTTACACAGGGGCTGTAGCGGCAGTCTGTGCTCCAGCTGCCTTTGCTGCAGCTCAACCATACACTGGAGCATATTGGTTTGATCCTCCAGCAGCCTCAGCATTGAATCCTGCCTCCTCTCATCACGCTGCCGCCACATTTGAGCTTCAGCCCTCTCTTCAGCCCACCACTTACTCTCTTCAGCCTGCCACCTCTCCTCCCGGTCATTTTGTACTTTCCTGCACTCTGACATTATTTGCCTCCACGCATTCGTCTGTGCTCTGTCAGTGTGGGAGGACAGCATGAGTTCAGAGAACATTTCATCCCAAGTGCGTTTTTTTTTCTTTCTAATCTTCACTAGCCTCTGGGAAGGAGAAGATCCTGTGATCCTTGAAACACATGCAGCTGGTGGAGGAAAAAAAAAGGGACAGCGGTATTTAAAAAGACACATTTTATAAAACAATGGCTACACTCTTTCAGGGTAAACTTTGCTGTTAACATTACATACATAGCACATGTGCTTTCGTTACAAGGTTGCATTTTGCCTCCCCCCACCGCGTGGCTACCCCCTCAACCCTCCCCCCTCCCCGTGGCTAACAGCGGGGAACATTTCTGTTCAGCCGCAGGCAAACAGCCCAGCAGGAACGGGCACCTCTGAGTGAAAAGCACCCTATTTCAACCAGGTGACAATGAATGATATCTCACTCTCCTGAGGATAACACAGAGAGATAAAGAACGGATGTTGTTTGAATGCCAGCAAACATACACTGCAATGCTTTGTTGTACAATGATTCCTGAGTACGTGCTACTGGCCTGGAGTGGTGAAGTGTCCTACCATGGAGGACGCAATAAGGCTGCCCTCCCCAGAAACCTTTTGCAAAGGCTTTGGGAGTACATCCAGGAGAGCCGCGAATGCCAGGGCTAATTAATCTGTTCACATGCTTGCTTTTAAACCATGTATAGTATTTTAAAAGTACACTCACCGGAGGTCCCTTCTCCTCCTGCCGGGTCCAGGAGGCAGCCTTGGGTGGGTTCGGGGGGTACTGGCTCCAGGTCCAGGGTGAGAAACAGTTCCTGGCTGTTGGGAAAACCGGTTTCTCCGCTTGCTTGCTGTGAGCTATCTACAACCTCATCATCATCATCATCTTCTTCGTCCCCAAAACCTGCTTCTGTGTTGCCTCCATCTCCATTGAAGGAGTCAAACAACACGGCTGGGGTAGTGGTGGCTGAACCCCCTAAAACGGCATGCAGCTCATCATAGAAGCGGCATGTTTGGGGCTCTGACCCGGAGCAACCATTCGCCTCTCTGGTTTTCTGGTAGGCTTGCCTCAGCTCCTTAAGTTTCACGAGGCACTGCTTCGGTTCCCTGTTATGGCCTCTGTCCTTCATGCCCTGGGAGATTTTGACAAAGGTTTTGGTATTTCGAAAACTGGAACGTAGTTCTGATAGCACGGATTCCTCTCCCCATACAGCGATCAGATCCCTTACCTCCCGTTCGGTCCATGCTGGAGCTCTTTTGCGATTCTGGGACTCCATCATCGTCACCTCTGCTGATGAGCTCTGCATGGTCCCTCTGCTGATGAGCTCTGCATGGTCACCTGCAGCTTGCCATGCTTGCCAAACAGGAAATGAGATTCAAAAGTTCGCGGTTCTTTTCCTGTCTACCTGGCCAGTGCATCTGAGTTGAGAGTGCTGTCCAGAGCGGTCAGAATGGAGCACTCTGGGATAGCTCCCGGAGGCCAATACCGTCGAATTGTGTCCACAGTACCCCAAATTCGACCCGGCAAGGCCGATTTCAGCACTAATCCACTTGTCAGGGGTGGAGTAAGGAAATTGATTTTAAGAGCCCTTTAAGTCGAAAAAAAGAGCTTCTTCGTGTGGACAGGTGCAGGTTTACATTGATTTAATGCTGCTAAATTCAACCTAAAGTACTAGTGTAGACCAGGGCTAAGATGCATGCAACCTCTCTTGGTGTCATCTGAAAATTTTATAAGCATATTTTCCACTCCATTATCATTATGACAATACTGAATTGTGCCAGAACCATGATTGACCCGTGCAGAACCCCACTAGATATGCCTTCCCAGTTTGACAGCAAACCATTGATAGCTACATTTTGAATACAGACTTTCAACCAGTTTTGCACCCACTTTATTGTAAATTCACCTAGACCACATTTCCCTAGCTTGCTTCTAAGTATGTCATATTGGGTCTGTGACAAAAGCCTTCATAAAATCAAAATATATCATGTGTACTGCACCCCCTCATCCACTAGGCCAGTAACCCTATCAAAGAAGGAAATTAGGTTGGTTTTGCATGATTTGTTCTTGACAACTTCATGCTGGCTATTCCTAATCCTATTATCCTCTATGTGTTTACAGATTGATTGTTTAATAATTTGCAGTATCTTTCCAGCTATTGACTGGTCTATAATTCCCAGGGTCCTCTTTGTTCCCTCCTTTTAAAGATAGGTACTATGTTTACCCTTCTTCAGATATCTGGGCCCTCACTAGTCCTCCATGAGTTCTCAAAGATAATTGCTAACAATTCTGCAATTGCTTTAGTTTGTTTCTTAAGTACTTCGGGATGGATTTCATCAGACCTTGCTGAATACAACACATCTAATGTATCCAAATATTTTTAATCTGTTCTTCCCATATTTTGGCTTGTCCCCTCCCCCCCATTGTTAATTTTAATTGTGTTCAGTGTGTTCAGTATCTGGTCACCATTAACCTTTTTTAGTGAAGAATGAAGCAAAATAGGCATTAAAGACTTCAGCTGTCTCGACATCAACAGTTATTAACTCTCCATCCCCACTAAGTAGTGGACCTATCCTTTCTTTTTTCTTTCTCTTGCTCCTAATGTATTTAAAGGACCTCTTATTATTCTCCTTTATGTTGCTAGTTAGGTGTAACTCATTTTGTCTTAGCCTTTCTGATTTTGTCCCTACATGCTTGTGCTATGGTTTTGTACTGCTCTATAGCAATTTGTCCATGTTTCCACTTTTTGTACAATTCCTTTTTAATTTTCAGGTCATTACAGAGTTCCTGATGGAGCCATATTGGCCTCTTACTGTTCTTCATGTCTTTCCTTCACATTGGGAAGGGATAGTTCTCAGTTGTGTCTTTAATACTGTGCCCACTCTCCTAAACTCCTTTTTTCCCCTTAGATTTTCTTCCCATAAGAGCTTACCCACCAGTTCTTAGACTTTGTTAAAGTCTGGCCATAGGGCAATGGCTCAGGGTGGAGGGCAAGATGCTAGTGTCTTTCCCTAGTGTCTCCCCATTGGCAGAGCCTTTCACTGCTGTATGTAGCCACATACTGCAGTGGATATAGCCTGCTTTTCACTGCAGCATGTAGGTACGCATACCCCATATGCTGCTGACATGTATGTATGTCGAATACAAGGTGGGGACTAATTTCAATCGGGGCCTCTGTGTGTTACAATAAATGATAATGTTTTCCAAAGGAATTTGAAAAGAATTGGAAGAGAATAAAATGGCAAGGAAGAAGCAGATGGTTCTAGCAAGCAGGAGCTGCAGAGAAGATGGTTCTTACGCCAACAGTTGTCAAATACAAAGAAAGAAGGAAATAAGGAAACAGCCGTCCCTAAAGCAGTGAGACAGGCTGTTTTGTGTATTTCTGTAAGCTGTTTACTGTTCTTTAAAGACATCCATATCTACATTAGTTCAAATGGTTTAAATATTTTAAGTGTGCTCTGTCTTCTATTTCAATAACTTTTTGAAGTTTTTAGGACTGTGTGTCTTGTAAGCCCTGTATCCCTGTGAGTGATGAACTGAAATAAACAAAACCACTCTTATACATTGCAAAACTGGCAGCTGTAGATGATTTTTTTTTAGTGGAGCACAGAAGGAGTGCAATCTTTGTTCCTCTTGGGGTTTGATTCTGCATTCCTCCACACCTCTAGCTCCCAGGCACCAATGCAGGAGGTATGCAGGAGTGGAGCCATGGTCTATTAACTATTCAGTTTTACTATTTAGTAGTTGAGCAGATTTTTCCATGGGGAATACAAAATTCCGAATGGTAACAGCTTTCAGGGATACAATGCCTGCACCTGTGGGGGCCCCGCCAGACAGGCATCCTCACATGGAGGCTCCCACCCAGGCCCTGGCCTTGACTTAGTGGGAATGAGCGCTGCATGTCCCCACTGACAAAAGGCAGGCAGGAAGAACCACTGGGTGTGAGAGGTGTCTGTTGGTGGAGTCCCTCAGGAAGTAGGTAAGGAAGCTGCAGGAGGTGGCTCATCTGCTTTGCATCCTGGAGCATGGCGATTTCATTGACAGGATGCATATGGAAACCTCTGGGATGGAGGATGCTCTCTGACTCCTAAAACAAACCCATCTGAATTTGGGAATGAAAAAGTGACAATATGTAAAACAAGTCAGGTAAAGAGGTCACAGCAAAACACAGCTCCCATCATAAAAGATTTACAAAGATATCAAATTGGTCGGGACAAAACTAAACAAACATAAATCACCCTTCTTAAGTGAATATTGTTTTATTTCCCTACTCGCTAATATTCACTGAGAAAAAGCATCAAGTTGAAGAGGGACATCAGGAATTTTTCCAGGCTACATCACAGATGTCGCAGATGTCACAGACTATCAGGGACAGCTGAGACTGATGATAGAAAGAATGGTAATAGCTTTATGTTGCTTTTATGTTGCTCCCCATTCCCTAATGTACTTACTTTCTGTTCTAGAACAAAACTGGCCATTGCCTTAAAGTGGCGCTTGCATCAGTTAACACAAATGTTACTCCAGTAATTAAATGGATTATTGCACACTAATGTTTGTGGCAAGCTGCAGAATCTGAAACCTTATAAAATCACTGTACGCTATTTAGAAATAAATACAGCAATTATATGTATAAGAAAGACTTATTTTCTAAATTAAATATTAAAATTAGTGGCCAGATTGTCAGCTAGTGTAAATCAACATCCTTCCATTGTAGACAGTGGAGAAACACCAGTTTGCAACTCCTGATGCTCTGGCCCTTTGACGTTATCAATGGAAAGTCAATGAAAATCTGTTCAGGTGAATTTCACACTCCTGTAGAAAGAAAAGGAGTACTTGTGGCACCTTAGAGACTAACAAATTTATTTGAGCATAAGCTTTCGTGACCTACAGCTCACTTCATCGGATGCATTCAGTGGAAAATACAGAGAGGAGATTTATATACATAGAGAACATGAAACAATGGGTGTTACCATACACACTGTAACAAGAGTGATCAGGTAAGGTGAGCTATTACCAGCAGGAGAGGGGGTGGGGTGGGGGACCTTTTGTAGTGATAATCAAGGTGGGCCATTTCCATCAGTTGACAAGAAAGTCTGAGGAAGAGTGTGTGGGGGGGAATAAACATGGGGGAAATAGTTTTACTTTGTGAAATGACCCATCCACTCCGTCTTCATTCAACCCTAAATTAATTGTATCCAGTTTGCAAATTAATTCCAATTCAGCAGTCTCTCGTTGGAGTCTGTTTTTGAAGTTTTTTTGTTGAAGAATTGCCACTTTTAGGTCTGTAATCGAGTGACCAAAGAGATTAAAAAGTGTTCTCCGATTGGTTTTTGAATGTTATAATTCTTGACGTCTGATTTGTGTCCATTTATTCTTTTACGTAGAGACTGTCCAGTTTGACCAATGTACATGGCAGAGGGGCATTGCTGGCACATGATGGCATATATCACATTGGTAGATGTGGTGGTGAACGAGCCTCTGATAGTGTGGCTGATGTGATTAGGCCCTATGATGGTGTCTCCTGAATAGATATGTGGACACAGTTAGCAATGGGCTTTGTTGCAAGGATAGGTTCCTGGGTTAGTGGTTCTGTTGTGTGGTGTGTGGTTGCTGGTGAGTATTTGCTTCAGGTTGGGGAGCTGTCTGTAAGCAAGGACTGGCCTGTCTCCCAAGGTCTGTGAGAGTGATGGGTCATCCTTCAGGATAGGTTGTAGATCCTGATGATGCGTTGGAGAGGTTTTAGTTGGGGGCTGAAGGTGATGGCTAGTGGCGTTCTGTTATTTTCTTTGTTGGGCCTGTCCTGTAGTAGGTGACTTCTGGGTACTCTTCTGGCTCTGTCAATCTGTTTCTTCACTTCAGCAGGTGGGTAGTGTAGTTGAAGAATGCTTGATAGAGATCTTGTAGGTGTTTGTCTCTGTTTGAGGGGTTGGAGCAAATGCGGTTGTATCGTAGAGCTTATCTGTAGACAATGGATCGTGTGGTGTGGTCTGGATGAAAGCTGGAGGCATGTAGGTAGGCATAGCAGTCAGTAGGTTTCCCGTATAGGGTGGTGTTTATGTGACCATCGCTTATTAGCACCGTAGTGTCAAGGAAGTGGATCTCTTATGTGGACTGGTCTAGGTGTCAAGAATTATAACATTCAAAAACCAGTCAGAGAACACTTCAGTCTCTTTGGTCACTCAATTACAGACCTAAAAGTTTCAATTCTTCAACAAAAAAACTTCAAAAACAGACTCCAATGAGAGACTGCTGAATTTGCAAATTTGCAAACTGGATACAGTTAACTGAGGCTTGAATAAAGACTGGGAGTGGATGGGTCATTACACAAAGTAAAACTATTTCCCCATGTTTATTCCCTCACCTCCCCCCATTCCTCAGAAGTTCTTGCCAACTGCTGGAAATGGCCCACCTTGATTATCACTACACAAGGTCCCCCCCACCCTTCTGGTAACAGTTCACCTTACGTGATCACTCTCGTTACAGTGTGTATGGTAACACCCATTGTTTCATGTTCTCTATGTATATAAATCTCCCCACTGTATTTTCCACTGCATGCATCCGATGAAGTGAGCTGTAGCTCACGAAAGCTTATGTTCAAATAAATTTATTAGTCTCTAAGGTGCCACAAGTACTCTTTTTCTTTTTGCGGATACAAACTAACACGGCTGCTACTCTGAAATGCTCCTGTAGAGAATCTGCAAAGGACCTTATGCTCCAAAACCCTTAGGGCAAAGTCCTGGTTCCACTGAAGTCAATGGAGCTTTTAGCATTGAAGTCAGCGGAGTCAGGGTTTTTCCCATAGTGAAGAAATTACACTCTGGCCTAACTCTGCTCTCAGAGAAGTTACAGGGAGGTCTGCTGCTGATTCCAATGGAAGTAGTGTTAGGCCAGCACGAACTACTGTTGAAAATCCCACCCTTGATGTTTATAGCTTCAAATATAGCCTCTACAATTGCAAATACTTTTCATCCACTCTGTCAGTTAATCTATGCATCCTGAGATGCATGTGTGCAATCACATGACAAAGTTGCAGTGAACAAAAGTAGCAGGTTTGTTAATGCAGGAGGAGGTGTTTTTGCACGTAGGTGTGCACAGGGCCAAATTCTGCTCTCAGATTCTGTTTTCTAGATTTACACTGGGTCAGTCAGGAGTAGAATTTGGTCCACTGAGTAGAAACAACTGTGAAGTTAAAAATATTCCAGGACGTTCTAATGTGTTGAGTGTGACTGTAGGAGCTTGATTTGAGATTTAATCCTGGCTCTGAGTTATTGAAGTCTGATTTTTTTTTTCCAGAGGTGATGAATACACACAGCTCCCATTAGAAATCAGGCTATTAATCTATATGTACTTTGTAAGGACAGATAAAAAGCCATTACAATGGGAATGACCTAAACTAATTTAATGGGGTGTTGTAAGGGTGAATTAATTAATGTTTGTACAGTACTTTGAAGATGAACAGCATGTAAGTGGTAATTGTTACTCTTCTTACTTGGGCATGGTACCTGTGACACAGAAAATTGTTGGAGATAGTGTGGGGGAAGGGGGGAAGGAAATGCACAAACACCTTCTTTTCCATATATGCCTTAAATAAACAAAAACAAAACAAACACCCTCCACCAAAAGGAACAACATTTGAGTTAAATGAGACATTACCGCAGAGATAAAAGCTATCAAAGAAGGAGATAAAGACTATTGAAGGATACTGTTTTTGGAAATTTGTAAGAGAGATTCAGGAGGAAATTCAAACATTTCCATTTGGCAGGAAGTAAAGCAACTCATGTTGCAGGGTATAAAATGAAATGGTCATGGAGAAAAGGCTCATTTTAAGCACCTGAGCCAAAGCATTGAGGGATAATTATATATTAATTATCCACATAATTCTAAAATGGCAATCTAAAACATGGGAAATAGTAATAGAAGAATGAGTACATCATCTTTCTATGTCACCTTTGTTTAAAAAAAAAGTTTTAAAAAGCTTGTGACATTTTTCAACAAAGCATATGGCAAGATCTTCTAAAATTTGCCTTTTGGAAGAATAAAGAAACCCCTGATGATTCAGGATAGAAAGCTTCCATATATATATTTATTTGAGCTGCTTAACTTGGCCTTGTGAAGAAAAATGAATCTAGTAATCTAACATATGATGGTATAATACCTTAGGTTTATAGCCTATCCGTTGTGAAGGTTAATAATCGTAATGATGTGCATATTTACAGCAAACTGAAGTGCTTTTTATTAAGGTGTCTGATTATTTGGCTTTTCATATAATTAACGAATATCTTCTACCTTCTGAATCATGCTAGTTATAGTTCCTATGCTTTGTCACTGCTCTCTTGAAACTTAATATTTCCAGTTTTGTTTCTTGCTTTGCAAATATCTCAGTGCCTGAAGCACCAGATGGGGAAAAAGTTGCACAGTAATATATGTGGAAGTTATAGCATTTCTGTCTCTATTTTACATTTAAAAAATCAGATATAATAAAGCCCCCCTCAGCCAGAAGAAATGGAAAAAACAAAAACAAAAAACAACACTGTCCTCCTTCATTAATCACTTAACTTTCAATGAGAGATAATATTCTAGGAGACTCACTTATGATTCATTCTTTCAGACCCAAAGTTTAGACAGGTTTCAGAGTAGCAGCCGTGTTAGTCTGTATCTGCAAAAGAAAAGGAGGACTTGTGGCACCTTAGAGACTAACAAATTTATCTGAGCATAAGCTTTCGTGAGCTACAGCTCACTTCATCGGATGCATTCAGTTGCATCCGATGAAGTGAGCTGTAGCTCACGAAAGCTTATGCTCAGATAAATTTGTTAGTCTCTAAGGTGCCACAAGTCCTCCTTTTCTTTTTAAAGTTTAGACAGTATCTCAATATGTACTGCACTGTGATTCCACACCGAAGTTTGTAGCTTATTCCCTATTTCCAGGTATGAAACTGAGTCTCAGATTTATTTTCTTGTGGCTGTTTCACCTGATGAGATCCATGCATTTTGACACAATCCTAATGTTTTATTATCTTGAGCTTGCAGTGATGTATTTCCAGGATTTTCAGTAACCATGATTGTACAATTGTTTTAGGCCTTGTCTGCATTAGAAAGCCCTCCCCCCCTCCAAGTTATACAGGTGTAACTATACCAGTATAACACCATCCAACCTTCATGTGGACACTTATTTCAGTATGAAGATGGTTTTCTTTTGTATCACTTAAGACCATTCCCAAATGACATAAGGTAAAACAAAAAAGGCACTTATGCCAAAGTGTGTTCACACAGCATAGTTATACAAGTATAATTATATCAGTTAAAATTCACACCTTAAATTACATGGAAAATCTTTTCTGTGTAGACAAGGCATTATTTAATTGGCAAGTCCATGGGGAGGTGCATGGAAATATGTTACCCTTAAAATATATGAGTGTACTGGGCAGGGAATATCAGAGTGACATCCATGGAAATTAATTTATCTTTTTACTCGCAGAAGTAAATGTAAAACATTGGCTGTAGTAGAGAAACTCCCTCACAAAACCCTGTCAATATGCTCAAACCCTTTGTCTATTTGGATCATTTTTAGGAGTGAGCTGTTCTGTCTTCATGCCCACTAATATGGGCCCTTCCTGCCCACTCTGATATGGCCAACAAGGTTGGCAGTTAATTCCAGTGATTGTACCGCTTTTTGTGAAATGGACAACCAACACACACTCATTTAACAGTGAACAGCCACCCGCTGAAAATACTTTGTCTGTATCTCCCCAGAAAGATGAACCAGTGACTAGAACTGTGCCAAATGTTTCTCACAATCTCTGAACTCTCTTAAATTCATCTTGGGAACAAAGTTAGATGGGCCTGTGAACCTTGACCTATGGTTTTGAAAAACTCCCAACCATTTGATGAAGTTCACACTTAGGCTTCCACTAGCCTGTTTTCCCAGTTAGTCTGCCAACGTCTCTGAATAAATTTGCCTTTCTCCTACAACAAACCTTACCAACCTCTTCTTGCCTTTTGTGGTCCTTGAGGTGCCTGATCCTGGTTCAGATGTTCTCATTTGTCCTTCTCCATCTTCAGAGACCTTCCTTCAATACCATTGACCATGAAGTGGTGGTTGCTCTCCTGAATACCCTTTGGGCTAGATGGGACTGCCTTTTAATGGCATGGGGTACAATTTTCAAAAGCATTGTATTCAAAAGCCAATGGGATTCTTTTGAAAATCTCCTTTCCCCCCTGCACTTAATTTTTTTTTTCCAGAGAAATCCCAGAGGGTAGTTTGGGATAGTTGCTTTTCTGTCCCATGGGCTCTCACACATGCTGTTTTGCAAGGTTCCTCCACTCTAGTTTGTGTGTCTATGTTGGGGGGGTTTGAGGACATGAGTTTAAGTGTTGTCAGTATGTTGCCAATATGGAGTTCTACCTCTTCACTCACTTCATCCATCCTTGAGGGTGTGGTTCAGTCTTTCTGATGGAGATTGGGTCATGGATGAATGTCAGCTGGCTCGCTCTAGAGAAGACTGAAATGGTGCTTGTTACTTCCAGCAGGCTACGAAATTATGTGACAAAGATGGTGTCAGTCCCTCTGACTGAGGGTGAATGTCCACCATTTGTCAACAGAGCTTTAGTCTAGCAGCAGCAGCAGAGTTGGGAGTCTATAACAATACCATTTGCCAAATGGCTTTTTTTCATCTATATCTAGCACGTGACCATTTCTCTCTGATGTGGACCTCACAAAAACCTCATTCATACTTTTGTATTTTAAGATTGGACTGTCACAATGCACTCTACCTGAAATCAAATTGAAAAATGTAGGCCGATGAAACCCACTTTTTCACATGGTCTTTCTCATCATTATTACATGACACCAGTGCTCCAGAATCTGCATTGGCTATATGTTAAGTTTGAAGAGGCATTTAAAGTGCTCATTCTGATCTCTCTTATATAAAACTGTAAATGGCTGAGAACCTGCCTGTCTAAGAGATCATCCTTTTCCCATAATGCTACAACTGAGTTCAATCTGGTTGATTGGTATTTTGGGGAATCAAAGCTGATGGCAGAGTGCTCTAGTGTTGAGGGGCCCTCACACAGAACTCTCTCTCCCCTCTCCCCCTAGGACAGAGGTGGCTCTGATTTGTTTACCTTTAGAGCACACTGCACAGAAAGTTGTGATTGATTTGCACAGGCATTTGAGAGAGGCTGAGTTTAGAGGGTTGTTATCAGAGTGTGGATTTTTATTTATCAACATTCTGCAGAGGGGAAATTTCAGTTTAATGGACTGGATTATTTTGTGTGAACAAAGGTTATTGGTTTAGCCTTTGTTGGATTTTACCTTTTAATTATTTTCCAAGGGCACTAGAGTCTGGGACAGCTGTTCTTTTATATGCTGAAATGGAAATAAAAATAATTAAATTAAACACACTGTACTAGGGTTATGCCATTTGTTCAGCATGTATTGGTGTGATTATTTTTTTTGGAGATTTGAGTTTACAGCGTTCCAACTTCTTAGTAAATATGCATGGACCGGTTTGCTAGGACCTCTGCAGATAAACCTTAAAAGGTTTCACAATCCCTGCAGTGTGCATACAGCTCAACCAATGGCCAGAGATAACAGGTTTGCTATGCTGTTACCATCCTCAAGAGCCATCTAATCCCTCCCCAAAACTTGATATATTTGAACCACCTGAAAAAAAAATAACTGTCTCATTAGTGGCGACTGGGAATTTAAATATGTTCTAGATCTGAGGGGTTTTTTCCCCTCTACTCTTTCAGATAAGGAAATGACTCTGGCTATAAAAATACTGGCTTCCCTTGGTGGTGGTAGGTTCATCACAGATGGCAGCTAAAGCCTCAGAAAGCATAATCAAGGAAACTGTGGAATATAGTTTGTAGGACTTTCTGCAGTTGCACAAGGAAACTTCATTTTTTGTCTGTATATTGAAAACAATTAAAGAAAAGAGGGATGAAAAAAGAAAACACATTCTCTTTGGAAGACTCACCTGACAGGCTTTGTCAAGGTTCCTTCCCCGCTCTGAACTCTAGGGTACAGATGCGGGGACCTGCATGAAAAAACCCCTAAGCTTATTTTTACCAGCTTAGGTTAAAACTTCCCCAGGGTACAAACTATTTTACCTTTTGCCCATGGACTTTATTGCTGCCACCACCAAGCATCTAACAAATATATAACAGGGAAAGAGCCCGCTTGGAAACGTCTTTTCCCCCCAAAATCCTCCCAAAAGCTACACCCCCTTTCCTGGGGAAGGCTTGATAAAAATCCTCACCAATTTGCATAGGTGAACACAGACCCAAACCCTTGGATCTTAAGAACAATGAAAAAGCAATCAGGTTCTTAAAGGAAGAATTTTAATTGAAGAAAAAGGAAAAGAATCACTTCTGTAAAATTAGGATGGTAAATACCTTACAGGGTCATCCGATTCAAAACATAGAGAATCCCTCTAGGCAAAACCTTAAGTTACAAAAAGACACAAAAACAGGAATATACATTCCATTCAGCACAACTTATTTTATCAGCCATTTAAACAAAACAGAATCTAACGCATATCTAACTAGATTGCTTATTAACCCTTTACAGGAGTTCTGACCTGCATTCCTGCTCTGGTCCCGGCAAAACACATACAGAGAGACCCTTTGTTTTTACACCCCTCCAGCTTTGAAAGTATCCTGTCTCCTCATTGGTCCTTTTGGTCAGGTGCCAGCAAGGTTATCTTTAGCTTCTTAACCCTTTACAGGTGAAAGGGTTTTTCCTCTGGCCAGGAGGGGTTTAAAGGTGTTTACCCTTCCCTTTACATTTATGACAGGCTTGCTAAGCTGCTCTACCTACATTCTCAATTTACATCATCATTATAAACCATTTTGTCATCCTTATACGATGCTAATGTCCTGAAACCTAGTGCTTGTTGATATAAAACTTATTTGTTTACAGATATCCCCAAACTCCTGCTGCTGGTTTTTTTTTTTTCCTGATGCAGTAAAGTGAAAGGTTAGGGATTCACTCATCATGTTTAAGTTCTGGAGAAGGATTTCCTTTAGGTCTCATGTCATTGTCAGCAAAGAAGGAGCTCTGTAGTTCCTCTCTGCACTGCAACATCTGCAGCAGACAAAACTCTAAACCCCTCAATTCCCAGTCATGAATGTACTATAAAAACAATGTGGCAGAAATGAAAATTGTTCCATCATAATTTTTCAGAGTTCTTTTCGACAAAAGCCAAACAGTTCTCATGAATACACATTTTTCTATCACCTTATACATAATGCATTAGGCTATACTAGGAGAGTTGGGAATTACTTGTCCCTAGTAAAGGGCCTTTGAAAGTGCACATTTGGTAAACAAACCAAACCCTATGAGTGACGTGTACTCCTAACATACTATATTAACAACTGGGGAGTGTGAACAGAGGGCAGGCGCAGCATTCTTTAACTATATAACATCTTCTAATGTAACACGATGAGGTAGATCACTTTCTCTTTGTAGTCTGCTCTCTAATTTCATACTCTCCGAGCTGTCATTCTAAGAGAGCTGAATAAATTCCTACAGGAGAATGCACTAGGGGCTGGTTTCACAAGAGGACTTTGACACCTATCTGCCACCTTAAGCACCTAAATTCCAGAATCGGGTCTGACTGGGATTCACAAAACCCCTGTTCAGCTGCCACCTAACCTGTGGGTGCCCAAACTCACGCAGTGTCTACATTCTTGCAGTCAAAGTTCCCTAGGCACCTACGTTTCTGCCTCTGGAATGTATGTGCTGCAGCTCCATGCCACACATCCGACCACCTAAGCCTCAGAGTGATACATAAACTAGGGAAAGATAGGCCTAATACCATCTAACTTGCCTGTAGGGCTTGATCTGGTAGGCATGCTCAGAGCTTGCTTACTGGATTGGGCCCCTGTCTGCTTGTACAAAGTGATTGAGGGTGGGGAGAATTTCCTCCCTCATAACTTTTAGCCTAGTGGTTAGGGTACTCACCTGGGATATGAGAGATCCTTGGTTCCAGGCCCTGCTCCACCTGAAGGAAAGAAGGGATTTGACAGTGATCTACTCCCTCTGAGGTAAGTGCTCCAGCCACTGAACTATAGGATATTCTAGCATAGGGCTCTCTGTCTTTCCTGGTATTATACTGTGGATTCTGGGGTGGGGGTGCAGAGAGAGAGTGCACAAGTATGAGACTGACTCTGTAGCTTGGTGTTAGAGCACTCACAGGGGAGACCCAGGCTTCCTGTGCCAATCACTTAAAAAAATTATTTATCCACAGAGGAATAGCTTCAACAGGAGAGACTGAGGGAACCCCACATCAGAATATTCCCTTGCCTAGTGGTTAGAGCAGTCACCTGGGGGGGAAGTAGATCCTTGTTCAAATCCTCTTCCTCCCCTCAGGTGGAGGGGGGACTTAAATCTGGGGTTTCCCACATCCCTGGTGAGTAGTCTACCTATTGGGGTAAGAATTATGAGGGAGGGCCTTCCTCTTGCCAAAATGGCATAGGCACCTAACTCCAAGAGAGGATTTGCAGCTGAGAATCGTGAGCAGAGGGCAGCCCCTCCCCAAGATGGGATTTAGGCACCTATCTGAGAAAGTGAGGGTGGATGGGTCAGCGCACACCTCTCATCTTAACACCTCCCATTGGCTAGCTTAGGCAAGGAGCTGCTTCTTTGCCTGAAGTTTTTTTCTGAATCCCATTCTGAGGCTCTGATCTCTCCTCATTCATTGTATAGGGAGCCCAAGTGCTGGCTGAGAATCCTAATGATTTTCTAGGTGCCTCAAAGTTAGGCGTGGTGACATTCAGCATTGCCACCCCTAATTTCCTTTATGGATCTAGCACACCATGTTGCTAGAATATGATGTCAACCAATGTTAAACAGCAGCATTTATGTCTAGTTGTTCTGTAGATTACTTGGTGCTTTTCAAATGGCAAACTTCTGAACCCAGATTAATGTTTTACTGCTTTTATTTGGTATTAGGTAGTGGGCAGTTTTGCAATCTCTGTATGAAAGCTTTTCAAACATATTGATTGACAGTATGAAGATATTAGACATCTTGTGGAAAGAATTATTATTAATCTTTTGTGCGGAGTTTGTGTTCTACCTGTACATAAACATTAACAGAGATAGTAACAGGATGATTGATTTCCCAGGAATGGGAAATAACCAACCTAAGCAATGTTTATCTTAGACATCTGCAGCACTATGCTTCATGTCAAGAGGTTATAAAGAGTCCAGGGTAAGGATCAATTAAAACAAGTTGCAGGAAAATCCTCATCGTTGTTAGTCAGTGAAGATTTATGGTGTTTGCCTCTGTAATAATTTACTGATTGGTACTGCTTGACTAAGGCAGGCACATACCAGCTGAGCTCTAAGTTTATTTGAAATGATAAGGCAGTTTGTAACTGCTTTTCAGTGTCACTGGATAATTTACTTACGTGATTATGATTTAAGCTTTCTCCCCGCTGCCCTCAACCCAGCAGGAACTGAGAACATTGTGGAAGTGAAAACATAAATTAGCCGCAGACAAACTGCATTTGTCTCTACAATACTGTATAGTGAGACAAGGATGGAATGTACTTCCCTGAAAAATAAGAACTTGTTGATATCTACTTGGCTGTGGAAAATACACTTCAGTCAGTAAACACAGAGCTGCAGATTCTACTCCCGCTGAAGATGATGACAATTTTGCCACTGACTATTGTCAGAGCAGAATTGGATTAAGAGCTGTGAGCAGAGAACTAGACTGTACAGAAATTAGAATTTCTATTACAAAGAATTCCATGTGAAATTGGTTAGTGTTTTGTATAATTCTGATATTTCTCTCCTCACTTACCACTTGGTTTCATGGGAAACATTGATTAAATCTCTCTATCTGCTCTTAAAAATATGAGGAGTTCCATATTTTTATATGAAAATCATTTTGCCTAAAAATATTTTGCTGGAATATGGGCTACAAAATGTGTACCTTGGCCAAAAAAAAAAAAAAAACCCCAAAACCCCCCAACAACGGGGGATGAGGAGGAGGGAGGAATCTTGAATGAGTCATAATGCATTCCATTGCAAATAGTTTGTTCACATATAAGTAAGAATGATCTGCATAAAGCAACAAATATTCACAGTTTATTATAATCCTTGTATATCCATGGAAGTTTAGCAATTGACTTCAGTAGAGTCAGGATCTTTCCACATGCATTTAAGAGTAATGACAGAGATGGTTATGATTAAAAATTATGATGCTAGGATACCACAAAGACAGGCACCTTAAAATATGTAAGGCAGATAAGTGTTTGGTAGATCTGGTTTTGTTGCACAACAGAATGCTATATTTGTATATTCTTGTATCAGCTTAGAAAACATGCCTGGTTTTGTGAAATTTTCCATCAAAATGTATTCCTTCTTTCGTTCATATTGAAAATCCTGGAATTTGACGTAGTTTCACATTTGACATAGTTTCACATATTCACAAGAATATGTTATCTCTCTCTAGTGACAGTCCAGAAATAAAACTGAAGTGTCCTAAAACAAAGTAGCTCTCTATGTGAGGTCATGTGGTCCAGTGGTTAGTGCACTGGAGTTGGAGTCAGGAGACCTGGATTCTATTCCCAGCACTACTAGTGATTTCTTGAGTAGTATTTACTAGCTGAGCTTTAACAAATAACATTGCCTGTGCCATTTCCCACTCTTTGTCTATTTTATTTATTTAGATTATGAACTCTTTAGGGCAGGAACTCCCTTTTGTTATGTATTTGTCCAGTGACAAACATGATACAGCCCCAATATCTATTGGGACTGCTAGGTACTACCATAATATGACTAGGAACAGTCATTTGTAAAGTGCTTTAAACATGGAAAGCATAATATGAATGGTAAAGGCCAGATTGTGATCCCCTGACTTGTACTGGGGAGCAGTTACCCTCATGATCCCATTAAAATGTATAGGAATATTCAGCTGAATAAGTACTCACCAGTGTAAGTGAAGGGCACACAAATTTGTCCTAAAAAATTACTGTTATTTTTCCTAGAGGAAAAATCAGCTTTCTAATAGTAAACACTGCCTATTTACAACAATACCTGTGCTGAAAGGTCTGTGTGTTTCTGCAAATTCACATCATTTTAAAATGGACTTCAAATAGTAATGTAACCTGTGTACCAATGAGAAGCAGGGAGAAGATTGTCTATCTTTGTTATGTGCCAGACAGTTCCTACAACTTACTGAAGACTTGCAGTACTGACTGTTCACTGCCAAAGCAATCAAAGCAGTAGGAAGAACCCAGGAAAGTGAACCTTTAACTTTCTATAGCTGCAGATATTTCAGAGGTGGGGGGGAGGAGGTAGAGAAACCAACAGGGATTTAACTGAAGGGTGTGAAGAGAATATGAGTGATATGTGTCTTCCAGCAACTCACAAAAGTGGCAGGAGCATAACCAAGAATTTTATTTATCTTTGGCAAAAGGTATTTGGCCTGCCACTGTAGATTTTTCATTCTGTCAGAGCACATGTGTCAGATATAGAGAGTTCATCCTTTTATACACTAAGGAGTAAGAAAACAAGAAGTGCAGCAAGCTCATGTTCTCAAGGCAAACTATAACAAACAATAAAGAGGGCATCTGAGTACAGTCATATGCATTCAATTGCCCAAAGGTACAGGTAGTACTGATAAAAATGACTGTGGAAGACAAGTTCTTCTAGTTTTCTATCAAGCAAAGGCATTGGGTGATTTATGTGGAGTGAGTAGCAATGACACAGCGGGGCATGCTTTTGTACTTAAGCAAAGCCAAAATTGCATCATGCCCTCTGGGCATGAATGACCCAGGTCTTGCAAGAGGCTGGGGAAAAACAGAAGCACTGGGTAACCTCACAGATCTGCACAGGTGGTCAGCCCCAAATAGCACCGTTTTTGTCTGGGAAAGGAAATATTTTAGATCACTTTCTGTTACCTCTGCCAGCATCAGTCATTTCTCACTTTCCATTAACAACCTGCACTAGTATTTATTATTTTATTTTATTTAAAAAAAACAATGCAACACAATCTTTTACTGAAGTTGAACATCAGGATTACATAATGGTTAGTTGTGTTTTTTTTTTCTTTACACAGCTGATATTTAGTTATATGTATACTGGACAGTTAAAGGTATTTCAACTCAAATGACTGGCTTATGGTGACATGCATCCAATACATGTCCAATATAAGACATACAAAACAATACCGAGACCTACATCAAAATAAAACCTGGTTGTGATGGGTTGGAACCCAGAAACCCCCTTGGGAACTGCCACCTGATGTGCGAAGACTACTTCTGTTCCTGCTTTCCTGTCCTGTCAGCTTAGGACTTCGGTGCCCTGCCTGGTTTGAGCCAGACCCACTAGTCTGCTGCAAACCCAGACCCAGGTCTGAACCACATCCCCTAACAGCTGTAGGATTAATTGAAAGCAACTTAGGAAGTGTTCCTGTCTTTGACACTCAGATGCCCAACTCCCAATGGGGTCCAAACCCTAAATAAATCCGTTTTACCCTGTATAAAGCGTATACAGGGTAAACTTATAAATTGTTCGCCCTGTATAACACTGATAGAGATATATGCACAGCTGTTTCTCCCCCTCCCCCCGTCCCGGTATTAATACATACTCTGGGTTAATTATAAGTAAAAAGTGATTTTATTAAATACAGAAAGTAGGATTTAAGTGGTTCCAAATAGTAAAAGACAGAACAAAGTGAATTACCAAACAAAATAAAATAAAACATGCAAGTCTAAGTCTAGTACAGTAATAAAAACTGAATACAGATAAAAATCTCACCCTTAGAGATGTTTCAGTAAGTTTCTTTCACAGACTGAACACCTTTCTAGTCTGGGCACAGTCCTTTCCCCTGGTACAGCCCTTGTTCCAGCTCAGGTGGTAGCTAGGGGATTTTTCATGATGGCTGCCTCTCATTGTTCTGTTCCACCCACTTGTATATCTTTTGAATAAGGTGGGAATCCTTCGTCCCCCTCTGGGTTCCCACCCCCTCCTTCTCAATGGAAAGCACCAGGTTAAAGATGGATTCCAGTTCAGGTAACATGATCACATGTCACTGTAAGACTTCATTACCCACTTGCCAGCACACAAGTATACAGAAAGACTTACAAGTGAAACAGAGCCATCTACAGACAACTGTCCTGGTTAATGGGAGCCATCAAGATTCCAAACCACCATTAATGGCCCACACTTTGCATAATTACAATAGGCCCTCAGAGTTATATTTCATATTTCTAGTTTCAGATACAAGAGTGATACATTTATACAAATAGGATGCCACACTCAGTAGATTGTAAGTTTTGTAATGATACCTTACGAGACACCTTTTGTAATGAAGCATATTCCAGTTACAATATGAAGCATATTCCAGTTACATTATATTCACACTCTTTGCATATTTTTATAAAATCATAGAGAGTGCGTCACACTGGTACGTATGACGATTTTTGTATTTTCTTTACTTCAGTCTTTATTTTAAAAACAAGTATTTTTAACACTATGGCAAGATCCAGAAAAGAATTTAAGCAACCAAGTAACTTTAAGCACGTGAGCAGCCCTGTTGCTTTGCTGGATAAGGGACTTGAGGTGCAAATATTTACACACAATTATCGCCCCGCAGTGTCTCTGACATAATGGTTACTTTGTGGGCTAACTAGAGGGAAATGTTCTGGTATCTCAGATACAACTCTGTGACGATTCATGATATTCCTATAGTGCCGAAGATGTGCATGGTGCTTGACAAAACAGATAAAGATGGATTCATTGCCTCTGAGATTTTACAATCCCAAGGCTCAAATCTGAAAACTATTACTTACCTGAGGAAAATGTTTGCAGGATCGTGCCCTCACTAAAGTTGTGAACAATGGGAGGAGACTACTGCAGAGAGAGATGGAAAGAAGTAGGGACCAGAAGAAGAATGAAGATGGGGGAGAGGAGATTGTCAAAAAAGTGTGTAGCACGTTTACTTGGCATCAGTAATGGACACCTGATATTTTCTACTTACCTAATCTGACAAAAATGATAGAAATCACCTTGTTGCAGGGGAAACATTGAAAAACTCCTGGACTTCCTTGGAGAAATCTAAATGCCTTTTGGACACTTAATAAATATTGGAGTTGCTGATTTAGGGCATTTGGGGGAAGGTTTTAGGCCTGGTAGCTCTTACAGAATATCCTATGTAAGAGAACACAGCAGACTGGAAATTGACCATACGAAAATAATTCAATACCTGTTGGTAAAGTGAATTAAATTTATTGAATCTCTGTGCCTATGGTGATTATAACAGTCATGGATAAGTGAGAAGAGAAGGGGGAAATGCTTTCTGTGTTGTGTTTTGCATATACATAGTCAGTTAAGCTGCTAGGATTTGTCTGTTTAAGCTGAGGCTTAACCCTCAAAAAATACACATTGGCATGGATGTCAGTGACATTTTGCCTTCCTGTGCAGCACTGATCGGTCATGATCTATTAGAATCTGCTGGGCAAACTAATAGGATTGATTTATTACAGTTACAGGGAGGCTGGAGATTGGCAGACAGATCACAGAAATGTAGGGATGGAAGAGATTTAGAGAGGTCATCTAGTCCAGCCCCCTGCATTGAGGCAGGACCAAGTAAACCTAGATCATCCTTCATAGGCGTTTGTCTAACGTGTTCTTAAAAATCTCCAAGGATGGGGATTCCACCTTCTCCCTTGGAAGCTTATTCCAGTGCTTAACAATCCTTATAGCTAGAAAGTTTTTCTTAATCTCTAACCTAAATCTCTCTTGCTGCAGTTTAAACAGATTTCTTCTTGTCCAGACTTCAGTGGACATGGAGAACAATAGCTCATAGTTCTCTTTTTATAACAGCCCTTAACATATTGAAGACTTTTATCAGGTCCCCCCGTCTTCTTTTCTCAAGACTAAATGTGCCCGGTTTTGTTGAACTTTTCCTCATAAATCAGGTCCAGCCTCAATCTGATTTGTCTAAATCTTTTCAAAAATATGGTGCCCAGAACTGGACACAGTACTCTAGCTGAGGCCTCACAAGGGCTGAGTAGAGCAGGAAAAATACCTCTCATGTTTGACATATTGCACTGTTGTTAAAACACTTTAGAATGATATTATCCTTTTTTGCACATTGATGACTCATATTCAATTTGTCATCCACTGTAAATCCCCAGGTTCTTTTCAGCAGTGTGACTACTTAGGCAGTTATTCCCCATTTTGTAGTTGTGCATTTGACTTTTCCTTCCTAATTGTACTACTTTGCCCCAGTCTATACTAAATGTCATCTTGTTGTTTTCAGACCAATTCTCCAATTTGTCAAGATCCTTTTGAGTTCTAATCCTGTCCTCCAAAGTACTCTCAATCTCTCCCAGCTTGATGTCATCCATAAATTTTATAAGCATACTCTCCACTCCATCATCCAACCCATTAATGAAAATATTCAATAGTAACATGAGACCAGGACAGATTGCTGCAGGACCCCACTAGATACACCCTCCTAGTTTGACAGAGCACCATTGATAACTGCTTTTTAAGTGCAATCTTTCAAACAGTTATGCATCACCTTATAGTAATTTCATTAAGTGGTTCACTAACTGTGACTTTTATCACTATTACACTCATCCTCCTTTCCCCTCTTTACTTTGTATTGTTATACCCATTTTTTTCATTTGGTCTTTAATTAGATTGTATATCCTTCTGGGAAGGATTGTGTTTTACTTTGTATTTTCACAGCAACTAGCACAACAGGCCCCTAGATACTGAACATGGAAAGGACCGATCCATGCCTAAGTAATCGATACATTTCTGAAATATCCATCACTGTGTCATGACATAAATTCATAGATTTTAAGGCCAGAAGGAGAATTAGATCACAAATATTAGGATTAGATTATAACACGAGCCAGAGAATACCCAGATACCCCTGTATTGTGTTTGACTAACACACATCTTCCTTTTAAAGCATCCAGTCTCCACCAAGAGATGGTAATCTTCCACTTCTCTTGCTAAGCTGTTCCATGTGTGCCTGTATCTAGGATGCAGGTAGAGAAGGGATAGTTGACGAGACCATCTTAGGTTGGATAGGTAGAATGAGGCTCCATGAAACAAAGAAAAAAATCTGCCCTCAACTATCTCAATGTATAGGTCAAGGGTTCCAGCAGGCCTGAAAACACAGACTGAGCCATCCTTAACAAAGCCAACCTGTTACTATACATCGAAAGGTTATGCTGGCAAACTGAAGAATCCATCTGGTTCAAGCTGCAACTCAACCTTCCAGCATCACTTCTAAGTATTTTAAAGTTTAGTTTCCAAGCAGATCTAAATCTGTTTTTAATTTTTAAGTGTTTCATCATGTGGATAAGAATAGGATCCATTTGTAAGAAGGTTTCTTGGGGTACAGCTCTGTGGGTTTAAAATACAATTTAATCATTTCTGAGAATTATATAGTGTGAAACAAGTATTCAATTTCTTAAAGCTCTTATCTCTCCACCACTTTACCAAGGACACTGAACTGAATTCCAATCCTCAGATTTCACTCTCAGCAAGTGAAAAATGCTGGAGTTTATGGAAATTTAGTGTGTGTATTTAACAAGTGAATGTTATCTTATTATAGCTTTCAAAAAGGTCTTTACTTTTTTTTATTTTATTTCAATAAACCTTGGCATTGTAGACAAAACCCGGTCACATTTATGGCACCGTTTTGCAGGAAACTGCTATTGTCATTTTAGCAGTCTATTGCAGTTAAACTTTTTTATTACAACTTTATTAAAAACTCTGATAGACCACACAGTTCCAACAAGACCTTAATCACTTTTCACTTATGCTCTAAAATGAAATGTCAAGTGGATTAATCCACTATTCCACCTCCCAGCCTTGCCCTGGCTTTGTTCCATATCATTCCTGAATACCCTGAGCTTGGTTGGCATGAGTCAGAACATAAGCAAGTCAGCTTGGCTACAGACTAATCATTTATGTAATGTGCACTCCGATGTGTACAGAGGGGAATTGGTAATTACATTGTATGTCCGCATGTGCAAAACAGAATGGGACCACATGTCTATAGTTCCTGCAATTCTGAGATACTTTCTAGATCCTAAGAGACTTCACTCTCCCCATGTGAAGCCTCATCTGAGGTATTCAAACTAACATTACTCTCCTGGTGATTCTTGGTCTGCCTTTTAGTTTTGAGTATGTATAACCCCACTGAAGTCATAAGCACAATTCATGTGACTAAAGTTGCATACCTGCTTATGAGTTTGCAGGATCAGGACCTTAACTTTCAATATATGTCTTCCCCCCCCCCACCCCATAACAGCGAAGAACTGGTGGGGGAAGTGGTTTCTTACATTAATTAAACATCTGTTCCATCCATATTTACAAGTCTGAAACTTTGTTTAATTTCAGCACAGGTGTATAGCTTTCCATGCTGAAATAATCAGACAATTGCATAGTAAAGCTAATTATTTTAGCCCCATAATTCTTTTAAATGGAACAAAACTTTAAGTTCCCATCTGTTGGCTGTTCAGGAAAGTAGTTAGTGTTCTCAATCCATCTAGCGATGCTGGAAAACCATTGCCATATTTGCCACTAATTAAACTGACAGCAGAGAGGGCATAGATTGAATGGTCATAGGCCATAAAGTATCTTCTTCCCCTCTAACAGGGTGGGGCACACTGTGGGGACAGAATGGGGAAGCTTGTACTTTTGAAACTCCAGTGTACCTGTGCTGTAGTGAACAGGTGTCTTCAGGACTTTCAATCCTGTGTCCTTCACCAGCTCAGAATTTACACTAAAAACTCTGGACTCTTTGAAGGGGTAGATATACTGAATTGACAACTGTAAAGACTTGTTACATGATGTGAAATACAGATTTCTGAGTATTCATTTGGCAGTAGGGCCATCGGTATATAGCATCTTGCTATACAGTAACAACCTTTCAATGCAACACCACATATTACCAAGAAAAAAAGAACACAGCTTTCTCTGATTAGCAGGCAAATTTGTAGTGTGTATAATAAAGCAATCAAGTGAGCTATAAGATTGCTCACAAAATGCTGGAACAAAACATTCTCTAGCTATAGTTTGTTTATTAACATGAACCAAGCCAGGTGATTAAGCATGGTATAGCTAAGAGTGCTCCAAAAGTGTTGCAGAACACATCTGCTGCATTAATTGTACATCTTATCCAGACACTTTAACAGTCTGAACATACATTTAGTGCTGCTAAAGCAACTGTGTCTGATAGAGGGAAATTCTCTGTCTACAGATCATGTAAAGCTGCTAATGATCATCTTAATTAACCCCCAAAACTTTATGCATGACTAGTATTCAGCCAACCTTTTGATATTAGGCAGGAACCTATTGAAGGCAGTTTGGATGATGAATAAATTGATAAAAGCTCCTACATCAATAGATGTTAAAAACTTGTTAAAGCTTAGTTGGTTTAATTGTTACAATATTTGTAGTGATCTATTATTCAACAGCAGTGTTAATATTACGAAAGCTGAGTCAAATTGGGGCCAAAAATTGGTGCTTATATGAAAACACAAGAAACACTAAAGTGAGACAAATGTGCTTGATGATGCTTAGGTCTGATACAATAATAGTGGGGCACAGCAATTAACTTGATTACATTTTTTATTCATTGTCATCCTGCAAGTAAACAAGATGGGAACAGGAACATCTGCTTATTTCTCAGTGTAGGGAACATTTATTACATGGTAGTACATATTTTTCTGCTGTTGGTTTAAAGAAATGCACGCTCATTGTTCAGGGTCTTGGCTTACTCGATTTATTTTGAAGTGGTGATTATCCATAACTGTCTGTGTTCAAGGTTTTTGTTTTTTGCTTTTATAACAAAGGATCAATTATTTTGTGTAGATTTAATACCAGGGAACTAATAGTTTTTCAATATATACCCTGCTATATATCTGAAGTTATTGAGCCTGGGACTGCAGAAGAGTTAATGTCTGAGCAGTGCTGTGAGGACTCTGCTAAACTTCTAATTGCTTACCTTCTCACTCTCTAATATTTCCTTCAGGGGTGCAATCAATTATTCTAAAGAGTGGTGTTTCTCATTTCTTTTCAGGCACGTCTTATACCTTACCTAATCCAGCCTTCTCTCAAAACCATGCTAGAAATCTTCTCAGACAGATCTGACATTCTGTAAATTCAGAATGGATATTTACATTGATAATTAGTTCCTTGAACATCATAGCCTCATAGACAGACTGGGCTTGGTGGATGAGAAAGTTTGAGCACTCTGATCATGATAATATAGAATGCTCGAACGGTAAAACATCTCCAGCATGCTGCCGTAATTTACGCCACATATTACAAATTAAAAGTCTGTGATGACTCATTTTTATTGCAAAGATCATAAAAAGGACAGAAAGTGGGACAGATTAATCAACGGTTTAATGAGGATGGCAAATGGTACAAAATTAATCCATTCTCAATATACTATTAAAATTGTAATCTCCATATCCTTTGTTGAATGAGGAGTTTTTTTTTAAGCAGCAGCACTTTAACATATCAAATCTATGCTATGAGAGCAAACCGATGGTACGACTGCAGCACTGCAATGACCTTATTTCACTCTTTTTTCCCCTGCAATAAAAAGGAAACCTCCTTCAGGGAAATTTACTCTAAATATGTCAGGAGCTAAACAAATACTGTTCAAATCAGTGTACTGCCAAGCCTATTAGAGGCCCCTGTTTTGATTTTGGTTCAGTAGCTAAATCAATTCCATCTCCCTCCTCTCTCCACACCCTCAAAAATTGTTTTGCTAGAATGAAATCTTTCATTTAACTTAAAACTAAACATTTAGTTTTTGTATCAGAGGGGTAGCCGTGTTAGTCTGGATCTGTAAAAGCGGCAAAGAGTCCTGTGGCACCTTATAGACTAACAGATGTATTGGAGCATAAGCTTTCGTGGGTGAATACCCACTTCATCCGATGCAAGTAGTGGAAATTTCCAGAGGCAGCTGGAAATATGCAAGCAAGAATCAGGCTAGGGATAACGAGGTTAGTTCAATCAGGGAGGATGAGGCCCTCTTCTAGCAGTTGAGGTGTGAATACCAAGGGAGGAGAAACTGCTTTTGTAGTTGGCGAACCAGTCACAGTCTTTATTTAATCCTGAGCTAAAATTTGCAAATGAACTGAAGCTCAGCAGTTTCTCGTTGAAGTCTGGTCCTGAAGGTTTTTTGCTGCAGGATGGCTACCTTTAAATCTGCTATTGTGTGTCCAGGGAGGTTGAAGTGTCCTCCTACAGGTTTTTGTATATTGCCATTCCTAATATCTGATTTGTGTCCATTTATCCTTTTACATAGGGACTGTCCAGTTTGGCCAATGTACATAGCAGAGGGGCATTGCTAGCACATGATGGTGTAGTTTACATTGGTGGACGTGCAGGTGAATGAACCGGTGATGGTGTAGCTGATCTGGTTAGGTCCTGTGATGGTGTCACTGGTGTAGATATGTGGGCAGAGTTGGCATCGAGGTTTGTCGCTTGGATTGGTTCCTGAGTTAGAGTTGCTATGGTGCAGTGTGTATTTGCTGGTGAGAATATGCTTCAGGTTGGCAGGTTGTCTGTGGTAGGGGACTGGCCTGCCTCCCAAGGCCTGTGAAAGCGAGGGATTGTTGTCCAGAATGGGTTGTAGATCACTGATGATGTGTTGGAGAGGTTTTAGCTGAGGACTATATGTGATGGCCAGTGGAGTTCTGTTGGTTTCTTTCTTGGGCTTGTCTTGCAGCAGGAGGCTTCTGGGTACACGTCTGGCTCTGATCTGTTTCCTTATTTCCTCGTGTGGGTATCATAGTTTTGAGAATGCTTGGTGAAGATCTTGTAGGTGTTGGTCTCTGTCTGAGGGGTTGGAGCAAATGCAGTTGTACCTCAGTGCTTGGCTGTAGACAATGGGTTGTGTGGTGTGTCTGGGATGGAAGCTGGAGGCATGAAGGTAGGCATAGCGGTCGGTGGGTTTTCGGTATAGGGTGGTGTTAATGTGACTGTCACTTATTTGCACCGTGGTGGCTAGGAAGTGGACCTCCTGTGTAGATTGGTCCAGGCTGAGGTTGATGGTGGGGTGGAAGCTATTAAAATCATGGTAGACCTAACCAGATCAGCCACACACACATCGACCAAACTGGACAGTCCCTACATAAAAGGATAAATGGACACAAATCAGATATTAGGAATGGCAATATACAAAAACCTGTAAGAGAACACTTCAGCCTCCCTGGATACACAATAGCAGATTTAAAGGTAGCCATCCTGCAGCAAAAAAACTTCAGGACCAGACTTCAACGAGAAACTGCCGAGCTTCAGTTCATTTGCAAATTTGACACCGTCAGCTCAGGATTAAACAAAGACTGTGACTGGCTATCCAACTACAAAAGCAGTTTCTCCTCCCTTGGTGTTCACACCTCAGCTGCTAGAAGAGGGCCCCATCCTCCCTGATTGAACAAACCTCGTTATCCCGAGCCTGATTCTTGCTTGCATACTTATACCTGCTTCTGGAAATTTCCACTACTTGCAGCCGACGAAGTGGGTATTCATCCACGAAAGCTTATGCTCCAATACACCTGTTAGTCTATAAGGAGCCACAGGACTCTTTGCCGCTTATTAAGTTTTTGGTGGGTTTCTTTTTTTTTTTTTTTTGTTACTTTTTAAAGTTAAATCTAGCTAAATTTCAAAACAAAATGTTGTTTTGAATCAAAGTGGAAACATTTCATTCTGAAAATGTCAAAGCAAAGCATTATGACTTTTTTAAAAAAATTTTTTGTCACCATTTAATTTTTTTTGCCAAAACTAATTTTTACCCAAATTCACAAACAGTTTTGGTCAACCCAAAACTGCCCTTTTTGGCAAATAAACTATTCACTGAAAAAAATTCACCCCGCTCTAATTCTGAAAGTGTTTGGCCTGGATTGAGGATGGCATGGTACGATGCCATCCCCGGAGTACCCAACGAAAGGAGCTGTAAGGCTCACTTGTTCCAGGGGGGAACTAATATGCTATGTCCCTTGACCGGAAGGGGGAAACTATTCACCTTTCTGCTAGCTCAGCCCCATAACTAGCTCGCATTGGAGGGGGCCAGAATCAAAGTCTTACCCACTCCCTACTCACATGCACAGGATGTGAAGGAGCAGCCTCATACAGATTGCTGTCCTTGTTCCTATTGTGTGAGCTGCGATGGAGGTAGCCTGTGAAGCATAAGAGGTGCCTTACTGTATGGGCTCAAAGGGAAATTACTGTATTATTTTGTTGTAAAGAAAGAGAACTGTCCTGATGCTTTGGATTAATAGCAATACAAGAGGAAAAATAATTTTCATTTTTGTATGGTCTTTATGCTGCATTAACTACAAAGTGGCTTCAGTTTAAAAGGCATTGCAGAGGACCAGAACTTAACATTAGGGTTAGATCTCTGAGCTATTTTAGTAACCCTCACTTCAAATGGTTTCTTCGCTCCTGACCAAATCTTCTCATCAAATCTTGTTGCTTCTCCCTCTGTCATGTTTGTCATCCACTCTTCTCTTCTCCATCCCCATTGTCACAACACGTTTCTCTCTAACACAAGGATGACTGTAATTGCTGCTTCTCCAACTTCTTTAATGCTCACCTTTCATCCTTCTAGTGGATAAAATAATCTTGTTTTCCCACCACTCTGCCTGCATTGCTTCCCTCCTCTTATTATATATGTGTTATCATAGAGCCAGCATCCATTCTCCTAGGTGCTGTACAAACATGCAACAAAAAGAGTATCTAAGAGCTTACAATCTAAGTATAAAACAAGAGTGGACACAGCCAGATGGATAAGAGAGTACGAACAAACAATGAGACAATATTGAGAAGCATGATAGGCAGTGATCGCAGCAGTCTAACATTTGTCAAATATTTTATATGCTCCACTGCAGATGAGAGTTGCAAGGAGGAGAATAAGTTAGTTTTACAGATGTTTATGGGAAGCATCTCCCAAGTGTGGGGGTGGCAAAAGGAGAAAGCACAAAAGTGATTGCTTGAAAGTTCTGTAAGTGGGCAATGGAGGCTGGTATCAGGCCAATTGAGGCAGGAGTTGACCTTTCAAAACTGAATAAGAGATGATAGGAAGGGTGGAGTTAGGCCATGAAGCGCCTTGAAGGTGAACACAAGCAGCTTTTGTTTGGTGAGATAGAGAAGGGGGAGCCAGTGGAGGGATGCTAAGAGGAGGGCTGACATGGTCAAAGTGATGGGGTAGGAAAACGATCTTTGCAGCAGCATTCTGAATGAGTATGAGTGGGGCAAGATCGCATTTGTCAGAGAAAAACATTTTGCAGTAATCGAGACATGAGATAAGAGCCTGGGAAGAATTTTAGCTGTGTGAATGGTTATGAAAGGCCATATCTCAGAGTTGTTATGCAGAAAAAATCTGGACGACTTAGTCATAGCCTGGATGTGAGGACCTACAGAGAAGTCTGAGCTGAAGATGATGCCAAGGTTATGGTTAGGGTCTCAAGCAGGATAGTCGTGTTGCCCACAGTGATCAAGGAAACTACCAATGATGCTGGTTGCCTGTCACTTTCTGCATAAAGCTCTGTCTTTTTATCTTGATTTTAAGGCTGTACATGGCTCAACCCCTGCCAACATTTCATCTACCATCACTCCTCACCTTTCCCTCTCCTTCCTTTCCATGCTGCTGGGCTGATTCCAAATAGGTTACAGTTTCATCCTGGGGAGAATTTTTGTGTCCCAGTTATGATCCCAAGAGAAGCAGGATTTATTATAAACAGAACTATAATTTTAACTAATGAAGTCCTAGCATGAGTTTTAAATTCAGAACTTCTTTTGTTAAATGCTTTCACTTATGTGTTCATATACATTTTTGTCTTGCTGTACCTGCTTAAATTTACTAAGAGGTTGCCAATCAAATGGTGGTTCAGTTGTCAGCAATAAACTTATGCTTAAGATACCCTTGGTATACACATGTAATTTAAATAATGACATCTGTCAGTAGTATCCACTTAAACAGTTATAATGTTGTCAGATTATTGACAAGTGGCATTAGTTTGTACATTTTTCTATCTTTATCTGTTTAGTAACATTATTTAAGTCTGCAAGAGATGCTGGCCTTTTAGATATGAATTCATTTCTGATACCTGACATGATGTGACTAATGGCATTTTACATCATACAAAGAAACAGTGCTGCAACTCAGTTATTAGCAAAATATATTGTCTCTATATATTAGACAATATATTGTATAATTGAAAACTTCAGTGAAAGAGGCAGGAAATTAGAGGCAGTCAGCCCAATTCTATCCTTAGTTACCTGAGTTACTTCTGATTTTTAAATATTTAATGAAAGCACAGTTCTTGTCCAATGAAAGAAAGAAATTGCTTATTTTATTATTGTGTAATACTTAATTCAACTGAAGTTTTAGTAAAATAAAGCTGACCTAATTCTTTTAAAAGTGTCCATGCCTTCAAGTATGTGAGATACTGCTACCAGTCTGACTGCAGAGGAGGTATTTATTACATAACACTTCACTGGCAAAATGTCAGATACAATAGTTTGGACTGTAACCAAACAGCCCCCAGAGGCATTCATCTTAAATAAAGGCTTTCCTTGACTCTGAAGTGACTTCCTGGAGTCATATGATCTTTCAGTATCCTCCTAGCAGTGCTGTTGGCAAACATTGCTTACTGAGTTATCATGTTGTAACACTAAAATTATTGGATTACGATGCATTGGCTCTAGGAAAATAGCCTGTGAATCCTCAGTGAGTTGGACAAAGGTAGAGCTTAGTCTCATTGCTGGTGGCAGCTGATAGTGTGCCTCCTAGAACACAAAACAAAAAATACAATGTGTTGTACAGTTTGGCTATTTCTATTGTAGCTGGGCTTGAAAGAGGCCCTGATTATCTTGCTGAAACTCCTCCTATTTGAACCTAGCAGAGACAGTTGAGTGTTTTGTAGAAGCACTAAAATCAAAAGGAAAGCTCGGCAGTAAAAAGCAATGGAAGAAAGCTCTGGAGAAAGTCTGGCAGAGACTTCTGTTTCTGGAAGATTCCAGCTGCTGCAACAATCACATCCAGGAGGTGCTTATTATTTGTTTAAATTTAAAAATCCAGAGAAGAAACTTCTGTCTTTTTACCACCCGGATGATGATCACTTCCCTCTCAAATTCCACGCAATTGTTCTGCTAATCCTCACTGGGCTAGTGTTAATCCCTGATAAAACTGGCTATACCAGTATCTGGATACTGCCCACCTTAGTCTTTTTGGATATCTGGAACAAACCATTTCTCAAAGTTTTCAATTTTGGTAGTGTTACAATTCTCCATTGCTACAATTGGTAAAGAGCCAAGCCTTTTAACATGAAAAATAGCAAGGAGAGAACAGGAAGCTTGAGTATGAAGTAATGGAAAAGGGAAAATCACTGGAGGAATTCAGATGGGTTATATGGTTACAATGAAGTATATGATGTATTATTCTGCCATGAAAAACATAATACAATACAATAATACAATACAATTATACAATAATACAATACAATAATAAGAGAAAATAGTAGGGAAAGATTAAATAGAGCTTTTCCCTGATGCAATAAGTATTAATTTTTTCCCTATTTTTCTTAAAATTTCTTGGACTATTTGGATCTCTCCCTCGTCTATCCCCTTATGATTCCAGATGTTGTTTTAGTATCATAACTCACCACATTAACTCACTTTATTAAAACTAAAGGCTCAAAGACCATTGGTTTCAGCAGTTGTTGGATCAGGTCCTTTTTTACAGCACAGAGTGCGTTAAAAGGTGGGTAGAGACGACATACACTGCTGCTGAAATGGCTACATGGCACTCTGAAAGGAGAGATGCAATTTAATAATTTCTCCTCTCTCTCCCCCCGCTTTATTTTTCAGCTTCCTTAAATCTATATACAGTCCAAATCACCTGTGTGAAGTATACATATTTTCACATACACTGCTTTTGGTTCCTGATCATCTCATTAGCTATGTGCATGCATCTCCTATTGACTTCAGCCATCAGAAACCATGAAAAGGAGAAAGGAACTGACTTCAACAGAAGTTGCACACAAACTACATTAGAACACAGCATGTACCATGTTGTACTGAACAGTGTAGCGATAGTTGAGCAAGAGAATGTGAACAAGTCCTCACAACTAGTACAAAGCAGTTTTATTTTTCATTGCTCTTCATCTAACTCATTCCCTTCTCTTTTTGAGCATTTTCCTTTGTTGTATCACAGCCATGAAATTGGGGGTGGCAAAGCTATTAGCTTCTCTAGTGCCTGCCAACTGGTCAGTGCGGAACAATTCTCTCCAGTATATTTTTCTAATGCATTGTCTACTAAAATTCCACAAGAGATGGAGTTCTCATGGTTAAGTTTGTTAAATCTTGCGGGTTTGGAATTCATTTTTTTCAATCATGTCTCTTAATAGGAAGCATCTGATGTGCATTTTTCTGCGTGTGTCAGACCAAAGTCAGGTTACCCGTTAGTTATTTTGAGAGTTCTGGCTGTTACCTGAGCAGGCTGGGTATTTTGGTTGGCTGTGTCTGGTCTTATTTTCATTCTGGAAGTATTTGGCATTAAACACAATAACAAAAGAATAAAAAAAAATCATGGTCTTGTGATAAAAATTTTGTTTTAAGTAAAAAATAATAGGCATTCAGAGGAAACCAAACCAAATGGCACTTCCACTCCCAAGGTTCCCTGTTCCATTTGTAAGCCTTCAAGGCTGGGTTTTTATAAACGGTTTGAAAACCAACATAAACATCTCTGAAATATTGGGTACTGGGACATGAAAACTGCAGAACAAACAGCAGATTCTTTTATGTCCGCAGGAGAGAATGTGTGTGCTCTCCACCTCATCTGCAAGTGCTGAATTTTATGTTATCTCTCCCCCCTTACACACACAACAGCTACTTTTACTTTATACAGTAAAAGAATGAAGCATGCTTTGCCTTTCACCTGTAGGAACCTGCATAAATATCCTTTGTATCATTCCCTGATAAAGTGAGGTATGGGGAAAGACACATAACTGATCTCATTTAGAGTCAACAGAACTCCAAAGTGACCTTTCTTTTAAATTGTTGGAATTTATAGAAGGACTACACACAATGGCATCACATTCCAAACATGTCTAAATAAAGGTCTGAGGGTCATTAAGCAAATTTGATGGGGTTCAAATGGACCTCAAACTTATAGTGAAACTGCTTAAACTTCCAAGTTTGGAGTGATTACGGGGACAGGGAGGAGGGCTGAAAACCCTAAGTTCCCATGCTGAAACCACACATTACTCTAAGTTCACTCAAAACTCACTGGAGGTTTGCAAAACCTGATGAAACCCAAACCTCAATTATAAATAAAACCAAGACAGATGGCTCTATCCAGGCTAAATTCACTCCTATGGCTGCTGATCTGCAGAATTTTAGGAACTACCTGATAGTGAGGTGATGGGTTCTTCCCTGACTCTAGGATCAGGCAATAAAAGTATGTGTGAATGTGGGGGAGAGGAGGGATGTGAAATATGAGGGTGAAATCCTGGCTTCTTTGAAGTTAATGGGAGTTTTGGCATTGGATGGAGCCTGAATTTCACCCATGGCCTTCAACAGCAAACAATATCTTTCAGACTTTGGCCAGGAAAATCGTACAGACCCTGTAAGCTAAAGATGTTGGTGAAAGTTTTCTTTCCCCACAATTGTATGGCTTCAGGGAATTGAGTTCCTTGAGTCCCTCATGTTGACATCTTCATTAACTATTTTTTCCTACTGCAACATGACAGTCTGATGGTACTTTTCTAGTCTGCAAATGCCTATTGCAAGTTATCTCCATAATCATTCTTCATCACTGATGGCACATTCAATTTTACTTACCCTATAGAAGGTTCCTGAAGTTATGTCTACCCTACACACTCCTGGTGACATGGTGTAGGATGTGCATAGCTATATGCCTCCATAAAAAGCAGGCTGTGTCCATAATGCGTTGTGTAGCTACATGCAGCAATGAAAGGCTCTGGCAGGGGGATGTAGTGGGTAAAGGCTCCAGCAGTGAGGTTAGACTATGGGAGGCACTGTTTGGTCAAATAAAAAGCCTTATAGGGTGTATACCCTCAGGGTTCAGGCATATCTTTAGTCACCTGAGCAGTCCTTCACTGTCTCCACTGCCATTTATACTTGTGCTATGGGGACATGTAGTTTATATAAGCTCCACAATGGTGTAAGGAGTGTGAAGTGTAGATGTACCTCTGGCGTTGTCTTCCCAGTAGCTGAAGTGCACAAGCAGAAAACTCTACAGAATTCTTCAGATCTCTTTCTGGCCTTTGCTATGTCAATAATTCAAATGGAAATCAATGGATCTATTTCTGTGGGCTGTTATAGAAGGCAAGACTTGATGGAGTTTAGGTCTGCATGTGGGAAGCTTTGTTTTTTTATATTTATAAGGGATTAAGTTCTGCTTGTCAGAGGAAAGCTGCTTTTTTAATTTTCGTTTTGTTCTTGTGATTTGTGTCTGGGCCCCCTTTTCTTTTTGTAACCATTCAAATAAGTGGAAATATTTGACTGTAGCAGTTACGTGAGTTTCTTTGCTCATCTCTTTCTTTTTCTTTGTAAAGTTAAACATAGTTCTTCTTAACAGCCACTCTAATCCATATTTTTATTTTCATCCTCAGTTTGGCAAACTTTGTTTCTGACGTTCCAATCTCTCTCTTGTTTGTTTTGTCTCTTCAGATATGTGTTCAAAATTGTCCAGTTTCCTCAGCTTTCTCATTATTTTTTCCAAAACACCATGATATGTCACATAATAAAAGGATAAACAGGTCTAACACTTAATACAAGGAGACTTTATGGACTGGGTGATTCTAGTAATGATATCCAATATATGAAATCAGTAAAAGATCAGTAGAACATAGAATACGATAATATGGCACATTTATATAGTTTAATACACAGTGAGATTAGGAAGTCTTTACCAAAAAACTCCAAGATTGATCCCAAAATAAATTGCTGCTGGAAATCACATTCTTTCTAGTTTTCCATCTCAGTACAGACAAAACAAATCAAAACCTATTTAAAATAAAATAAACTCACTCCTAGTACAGAACGAGCTATCAAGCAAATTATCTTAGAAATGAATGCTTACACACTATTAGCTTCCAGGAAGCTCTAGCAAAAGTGGGAATCATACGTGGCAGATATAAATCCTTCATTCTTACTACTTATGTAAGACTTATATTCACAGTTGGGTACTACTATGAAGTTTTTAGTCCTCCATTATGATTCCTTTCCCCACATTGGGCTCCATCCCGCAAACTTTCTAGGATCCAATTTAAGATAACAAACCAAAGAGTGCTCTTGGAAATTCAGAGCAACCCCATTAAAGGTTACTGTGGATTTACATTGGAATGATTGACACCTGAGTTTGGCACAATGAATTCTGAGCACATTAGGCTTGCAACATAAGCCTTCTAGTTGCCCATGTAGATTTGGGTGACTACTGCAAAAAAGTATTTGTGAATGTGTGACGTGTCATTCCATATTCTTTATAAAAATATGCTTATGATATGAATATGACATAACTGAGAGATACTTTATGCAAGATGACTCATGTGAGATATCATTGGAAAGGTTATGATTTACTGAATGTGATTATCCTATTTGTAGGTATGTATCATTTCTGTATCTGAAATTAGGAATATTGACTATGTATCTGTATTTCAACTGTTACTTTGGGTGACACCCCCTGCTAACACTTCAGGTACAACAATGAAAAAGGCAGACAGTGCTGATAGCCCGTCAGCAAGAAATAATGGACTGTAAAAGAGCTTAGTCTTCCTGTGAACGTGTGGGTCAGCCTGTGAAGAATGGCTACAGGGGCCCTACAGAGGCATGTGACCATGTCACCTGATAGTGGAATCCTTCTTGAATTCTGTACTTTTCCACGAGAAGCTGGGGTGTGTGTGTCAAACTAGGAAACAAAGGACTCCCTACTTATGCAAATCCTATTTAGGGGTGGGGAGTGAGGTAATCCAGGTTGTCAGTTCTCCCCTGATACCCCACCAAAGAGGACTGCTGGAAACAACTAAGACTGAACAGGGGGAAAGAACTGGACCCAGGCAGGAAGGGCACCTGGCCTTTGAAGAAGATTATTAGAATCACATTTAGGATGAGAACTTACATGTAACCAGTTTCTTTAGTGTATTAAGCTTAGTTTGCATGCTCTGTTTTCTTTTCTTAGTAATTTGCCTTGTTCTGTCTGCTACCTCCTTAACTACTTAACATACACCTGTTTTATAGTTAATAAACTTATTTCTGGTTTACAATATAACCCAGTTTATGTGATTTCTAACTGGGGGGAGGAGGGGTGAGAAGTTGTGCATACCTTCCTCCACATTGAGGGAAGAGGTGAATTTCATATAATTTTGGGTTTGTACTCCAAGGGGGTGTGGACATCTGGGTGCTGTGGCAAGCCCCATTAGCTGAGCATTCTCAGAGCGGACCTCTGTCTCCCTGCCTGTGTGCTTGGCTGGAAAAGGCTGGAGAGCCTAGCCCTGCAAGACTAGGTAAAAGGGGGCCCAAAATGGCAGAATAGTCTGGCTCAGTGGGGTCCCAGCACACCAGGTGACATCCTAGGGGGTCCAACACAGAATGTTTGTATAAAAGTTTCAAATTCATATCAGTGGTTTCTGTGCCCCCTTTACTTTGTCTTTTGAAAACATTTGTGCAACAAATTTTTAGTAAACAAATGTTTTGCAAATGCTTGAGAATGCTCAGAGTGTTTATTTGGGTCACCTGAAGTCTTTTTTTTTATTTGTTTGTTCCTCCCATAAAACTTTAAACCATCCCATCAGGGAGCCAAAAAGTCCATGTGACTAAGGTGACATGGCAAATAGTGAATATTCCATGAACAAACCTTGGCTGAAGTGTGTTTGAGTAAAGGGTTTGTGAAACAGTTTTGAAGAATAACCAACACAATAAAATTGAATACGCCTTGTGAATAGCCAGTGTAGAGAGGAAAAAAAGTCAAAATTGACTGAATAAATTATTCAGTTTGACTAGCTCACCCTTTCCTAATTCCACAGATGGATTGAAGTCCACAGACTAGTAAGATTGCAAGGTGTTTCAGTGACAAGATAATAATAAAAATGGGCTAATGGCTTCAAAGTGTTTAGGCACAAACTGGTCAAGATTTTCTAAAGTCACTAGAGACACTGAATGTCTCAGTTTTAGGGTGCTCAGTTTGAGAAATGTTTAAGCAACAGCATTTTATAATAATTAGGCCCATTTAATGAATCTCAGGTTCAGCCCTCAAAATCACTACTCACTTTTGAAAAATATTGCTTTTTCCCTTTATAGTAATAGTATTAATGTTACTGTAACCCTAATGCAAATTTTGTGGAATATTACCTGAAATGTTAACTTCAGGGAATTTAGGGGGGAAATAAAATGGTGGTGGTTATATATGCATATATTTTTTCTAGTGCACTGATATTTTTCATATTAAGGTTCATGGGATCTTTAACATAAAAACATAAGGATGGCCATACTGGGTGAGACCAAAGGTCCATCTAGCCCAGTATCCTGTCTTCCGATAGTGGCCAATGCCAGATGCCCGAGAGGAAATGCACAGAACAGGTAGTCATGAAGTGAGCCATTCCTTGTCGCCCATTCCCAGCTCCTGGGAAACATGCTAACCTCAAAGGCCTCTATCTTTATTAATGCACTAACATATTTTTAAAAGTATCTAAAAGCAGATTTACATGATACATTAGAATACCCCCTTTGTAGAAGCTGGGACATATCTATTAAACAACATGAGTCTGGAGAAAGTCCTTAGCTATGTAATTGCGCTATAGACCCTAATATCTCTATTCCATCTTATTTGCACATATTTTTCCTTTTTTTTTTTAAATAAAAGTGTGCAGACAAAACATTTGTCTCAGTAATTTTATGGGCCTGGCTTCAGCCCAAACATCTAACTTAAGACTGAGAGTCAGGTCCTCAGGGGGTATAAAATGATAATTGTCCATAAGATCGTACTCTGATAACCTCCTGTCTAGCAGACGCCCCAGAAGAGTAGATCATCATGTGTGCCATGCATACCTTAGCCCTGAAAGAGAAGGCACAATTTCACATTTCGTTCTAAATGTTATGGCTTTGTGGGTTTTCAATGGGAGTCAGGTTTCTGTCGTTTATGTTTTTGAAAATCTCTCCCTTAAGCCCCACTTCAGCAAAGTGTTCAACATGTAGTGGACATTCAGCACATGAGTAGTCTCACTGGCTTCAGTAGAACTGCTTCCATGTTTAGTGCTTAAGCCCTTCCCTGAATAAAGGACCTAGTGCAGATTCACTATCATTTCTTGCCAGCTGGTATAAATTGGCATCATTCCACTGAAGTTAAAGGAATAATTTATATTAGCTGAGGATCTGGCCCATTGTCTGAATAGATATTATTTATAATATTTTAATGTGTTCATGTTAATAGACCAGTATTCAAATGTGGGAACCTCTAATAAATGGTTTGATTCTTTCAGAGGTGCTGAGTACCTTCAGCTTCCATTGAAGTCAAAGAGAGTTGTGGGTACTCAACCCTCTGAAAATCAGGCCAGTAATTGAAGTCAATGAGAGTATTCACTGTGTGTAAAGTTAAACATGTTTCTACATCTTTACAGACCAGGGCCCTACTTAACTAAACAACAATTTAAAGCTCCATCCTTGCAGTTAATTCACTGCAGGCAGACACTGCAGTGTGGACATGTGAAGCCCAGTTGATGTCAATAGGATCCATGCTGGCTCAGCTGTTTGCCCACACAGAGTGAACTGAAGGATCAGAATTTTTGTGCTTAGCTCTCGACACCCAAGTTTAAATCCATTGGCTATACATTTTAAGTAGTGAACAACAGTGGAAGTATTTTCTGTGTTGGTAGAGAAAAGTCTAGTGTTATTTCATAGCCGTGATGGAATAGCATGCAGTATGAGATTAAGAAAATCTGCATTGCAATAATAGGAGCTAGAAACACAGCAAAAGATGTGTAAAGATTTAGTAGATGATGCAAAGGAAACCTTAATCTGTTAGGATCCAAATTGCATCTGATCTTCTGCAGTCTGTCACGCAAGCAGGGAAAGGTCAGAAAGAGCCTCCTTATGCACGAAAAATATACAATTGCAGTCCACCATTTAAGGACTATTCCCACAGGCTTTCACTGGACAAGGCACAATCTGAGCCTAAGAGCAGAATTTGGCCCTAAAATAACTAATTAGGAAATGTTAAAAGGGGAAAAGAAAAAACAAAACAACTTGGAATAGGGTTTTTGTTTTTAATTGTCTAGCCAAAGAGGCTGAGTAGCACTGCAGTGAAATCAACAAAGGAGTCTAAAAACCTGGGCTTGTGCCCATGATGCCGAGGAAAAACAGTGTGTGACCTGTGTAATGAAATCTGCAGCTTAAGAAGTAGAGACTGTTGGCTCCATAAAATCAGATGTGCTCATAGTAGCAAAAATTAATGCCAAACTTAGAATTTTATACATTGGGATCTTTCAATTCAAATTATTTATCTGGATTCAGTGGGGTTGTGAGGATTTTTGTTTGTGTTTTTGTATGTGTGCAGAAGTATGATTTATTGTCACTGAACTTTTTATATGTTATAATAATTCTTCAAAGTCTATAACACAATAATTAGATGCCTTCAATTTTTCAAAATGTATTCTGTGTATGACAGACTTCTCAGTTTATTGTTATGTCAGACAAAAAACACACACATTCATAATGTTATTGCATGCCCTCTGGCATTATTTATATACTAAAAATTCAAAAGGAATTGTGTTACTGGAAAATGTCTGACAATGGTGTATCTCAAACCAACATCTACATTTCGGTAATTTTCTTTTCAGTGGTTTAAACTTTAATACTCCAAGAGATATAAAGTGCAAATGTATCAAAATATTGCACAGGCTTCTTTGGTGCAAAAATTAAGGAGGAATAAAATCTATTTTCTGTAGATTTCCTGTGTCCTGAGTTAAAATTTACTCATATGAGTAATCCTATTGATTTTACTTTATGACCTCTCTAATTTGTTATGCAGTAAGAGAGCCCTGCACAAAATGAGGGGAGATCTCACTCCTCAGTATTTGTCTGAATTATCTGCAAGCTTTTAGGCCCTAATCCTGCAATCACATATGCGCGTGAGTAACTTTCTAGATGTAAGCAGTCCCACTGAATTCAATTGTCTGTGTGTAAAATGAATCACATATGTAAGTGCTTGCAGAATTAGGTCTGTCTCCTGTAATGTTTCACAGCTGTTTTCTGGAAAAATCTTTAGCCCTCATTGACCTGACGCAGGAATTAAATTGAAATGGATGATCTTTTTAAAATTAAATATTACTGAGTCATGTTATATTATGGTGCACCCAAGAACCCCACAGTTTAAAAACTATCTATTCCATTGAGAATTGTGACCGAATCTTACTAAAACCCTATTAAACGCTGAGGATTTTCAGGCACATAGGAGGCTTTTGTTTCTGTTTATACACATGTCTGCCACCTTTTTAAATTGTTGCTTTTACAATGTGTAGAGTGAAGTGCCCTAGTGTCCTTGTCCACCTTAAAAATAACAGAAACCAGGTGGCTTAAATTCAGAGAGGAAACTCAAAGGATTCCATTGCAAGTGATACATGACAATAAATTAGAAACAACTGGATCCAGACAAAAGACAAATAAAAAACAAAACTTTGACTGGATTTGATATCAGAAAATAAACTGATAAGGAATGTATTTACTTAAGATGAATTTCACAACAAAGAGGTTAATAGAAGAAATTAAAGCTCGCAATCTGGGTTTCACTCCATACTGAACATTCTAGACTTTTAAATAGCATTTCTTAATCTCTCTCATATGAAAAACTTCTGGGATTCAAGCATTGTTCTTGCGGATGGTAAGATTTGTGAAACTAGTTCTTAACAAACTAAAGAAAGTATTCCTTTATATTCATTTACATTTCTATACTAAATAATGTAACCGTATGTCAGCGTGTAAGATATAAAAAAGAGTGCTCCATCTTCATGAAAGTCAAACTTCAGATGAATTATCAGTTGCATGTGACATAAGGCTAGCTTCTATTAGCCTTAAACAAGTTCTAACAGAAGGCCAGTTTAAATATGTGTCTCAGTATAAATGAATGTTCCTCAATTGGATAAGGTCCTTTTGTGCCTTTCTGACCTATTTAAAATTGTAAATGACATTTCTCATGCTACAGTGCTGCCACTGTAAAAGGGAGATGTTTCCACATTGCGGCACACTGGATTGTGCAGGATCCCCTAGGGAGCACATGAAACATGGTTTCAAAATGGCAAGAGGTGTCTTTGAACTGGCCTGTTGCCTTTTTAAAATGTCCAGTTTTTCCTTTTATAAAAAGGCATATTTGAACCTATGCGTCCATGTGTGTATGTTCATATTCTGTTTAAAACAAAACAACACCTTTTAAAAGCGGGCACACTCTTTTTGATGGTGCAATTTCAGAAATAGCCATTCAGGCCAACTGACAACATTTAGGGGTCTGATTATGCATTGCTTACAAGGGCAAAACTCCTATGGATGTAATTTTAATATCAGGGCATTTGTCTTCAAGCAGATTTCCCCAAACAGCTGTCTTTTATACACTGTTTGTCAAGTAGGAAAAAACCTTTCTTTTTATCCACCTCTGAATTTCTTTCAAACAAAGAGAGTAAACATTTTTAATACAACCCAGAAAATAGAAGGCTGTCTCATGTGAAATGATGAAAACATTGCAAATGCCCTGATCAGAGAACACATAGTCCTCAGATCTCAGTGATTCATGCATTTCTGAAAGGTGCTCAGATACCACGATGATGGGCAGAGGCACAGCATGAGAATCTGACTAGAATATACAATCCTCAGCTAAATTTTCTGGCATCATTGAATGTTTAGTTGCAGTTTACAGACGTTAACATTTTCAGTGATATACTTAGGGAGATTATCATATTCCTACACTTCCCATTTCTATTTTGGTCTCTTGCTGTGGCATCACTCTCAAGAGTCACTATTGAACAATCAATAATACAGGGACAATGGAATAATTTCTTGGAAATCTAGCCCTGTATATTCCATACTTTCTGATGAGAGAACGGTATAAACTGAAACTAGATAACTTTCAGAGGTGTATCCTCTTTCTTGGGAATGGCCAGAAGTGGCTAAATAAATTACAACAAACCCTCTTTAAAGGAGAAGAAGTGTTTTTCTACCATCTGAATTCAGTCTGTTCCTGCAAATCTAAATAAATAGTAGGTGTAGGTTTCACTGAAAGAAAAACAGTTGAAAAGTTTGAATCTGATTCACATACCAGTGGGTAGGCTGGAATCCAAGGCTTGAATTTAATATGCCCATGTAAGGCGTTTCCTGATCTACACTTTGTAGACAGATGAGTGCTGAGGGAGTTAGTCAGCTCTGTAGCCAGAGTGCAAGAGGATTTGAAACCTTTCCTTAATGTAAAACAGATGCTTAACAATAATAACCTGGGGAACGGGGCATGCACAAGGAGGAGAGTGGATCTGGCAATCTTACCAGTTACTGGTCCCTTTGTCATTCAACAAGCAACAATAAGACTGGAAGTGTGGAACTAACAACTCTACAGATTCATGGAATAAAGTGCAGGTATAGATAGGCCCTGATTCTACAATAGACTCTGTGACCCCATCATTGAAGTTTCTCCCACATGCATCACATTGGAGGATTGGGGCCATAGTGTTTGCCAATACAAATTCAGTATTTACCAGTAGTAAAGCTAGGTGATTACCTAATAATATTCTGTGACTATTTACCTGAAGAAAAACTGTAGCAACTGGCATCTCTTCTGTATTTGCTGTCTATGAACTTTCTAGTAAATGAATGTTTGGCTCGAATGTTCACATATCCTGTACATTTTTAGATAAACAGCAAATCACTCTTATCTGCGGGTTTTGTTCTGCTGCTCATCACTATTTTGTGCCCCTTCCACACACAATAAATTGGCAATAAGGAAGGACTTTGTGGAGTTTCTGGTTCTTCTTCTTTTTCAGGTTATAAATATTTACAGAAAATGAACCTGAAACTCATAAAGATGAATGTTCATACTGTAGACTTGATCCTGGAAGTTATGTTTCTCTCATCAGGAAACAAACGGCATGTGACAGAAGTGTGCAATCAAAGCTAAATCACACTGCCCAAATTTTGAATATAGACTACTCATAATTAAATGTGTCCAAAAATTCTGTAATCCAAGAATAAACATGGCTAGAACTTATTCAACTAATAACATTGAAGAATGAATATATATATATATATATATATTAAACTGTAAGCTGATTGTATATAAGTCACCACACAATGATATTGATACATTCAGTACTGCCAATTTTCACAATTTTATGGTGACTCAAGTGATTTTGGTGTGTCTATTACCTATCTCATGAAAACATGATGAAAAGTTGCCAACTCACGAATTTACCCTTATTAAAATGGCCACCATTCCCTATTGCAGTCAATGGGACTAAAGCCTGCAAGATGGCTGCCATTTCTCTCCTGTCTGTCTGCATGTGGAAGTAAGGCTGCTTTTAATAAAGTTGGTTGCTACCTCCAACTGTTTTCAATTAGATTGAAGACATGCCCACAAGCAAAATGGCTGCCATTCTATGGTTTGGGGGGAAGACAGGATCGCTGTGAGGCTCAGCAGAGACACCAAATATTGTGGAATAGTTTTAATTACTATTATTTTTGTATTTCTCCATTTGGAGACAGCCACCGTAGGGTCCTGATCTTGCAAACGCACTGCTGCACATGTGTACCTTTACCCACAAAAGTAGTCCCCATCAAAGTCAGCGGTCTACTTATGTGCTTAAAGTTAAGCATACATGTAAGTATTAGCAGGACTGAAGCCTAAAAATTCAGGCCTCTAAAAGAGAAATGTTAACTAATACATTTTAGAACTCTTTAAAATGATCTTCACATTGTTTTCAGGTAGTATATATGGGAAAGTAACTGAAACAGGGTGGTCTTTAAGGGCTAGGGAATCTGGCGGTAGTCAGCACTTTTCAACTTATCAGACCCAGCTGGGAAGGGGTCAGGTGAATTCCTATAAAAGGCTGAGAGCATGTTCAGGTCAGAATGATCTGGATTAGTGCAGTCGGCTCTGAAGCAGGAGCATTGAAAGAGGCAAAGGGAAAAGTCTCTGGGTGCTGTAGCCCAGGGTGGGTGCAGAAACAGTTTTCTGTGATGGATGTTTTTGCCCAACTTCTATACTGGAAGAATAAAAATGTTCCTTCCTGGGCTGAGGGAAATGAGGTGAGCAGCCCATGTGTGGTGGATGACGTGAGCAGGCAATTGGCCCAGGAACTGAGGCAGCGGCTGAGCTGAAAACAGACGAGGTTTGTGGCGCTGCGAATTAGTTTGAAATGTTTGCTCTTTGGTTTGTTGAGAGGAGAACACTGGTAAAATATGAGGTTAGGTTTAAAGTAATAAAACTCAGTTGCTTTCAATATTGCTAAACCTGTATAGGGGGGAAAATAACTTGTGCGGGCTCCAAACTATTTGTTTCAAGAATCAAAAAGAAAAAGAGGATGCCCTGTGAGTTTGTGAGGGATGAGAGCTTGTTGGCAAGTCTGATTTAGTGCATGGTACAAATACATTTCCATGCTTCTGTTCTCACTGTACTGAAGCCCAATGAGTGAGATGATCAGATATTTAGTTAATTTTACTTGGTTGCTCAATTGCTGAAAGGAAATAGCCAGCAGGGTGGGAGACCAGCTGAATTGTGTCACAGATGGACAGTCCGTTAGAGAAATGCAATCAAGTTGAGTTTAGGACCTTGCTTTGCTTGCCCGAAAATGTCAACACAAATTGTGAAGAATTGACTAAATAAAATAGTGCAAAACTGCAAGGTGTAAAGCTACACATGCTCTTCATAGTGTGCCATAAAAGGTAAGAAATATCAGAGGACCTGGTAAGATAAGAGGAAAAGTACATATGATAAGGGAGGAGTGTGGGATAATGCTTTTATTGGGGTGGACCTCATTACTCCTGAAGGCTGAAGCCATAAATGAGTTATCCAGATGAGTGTTCTTTCACACTGGGAATCAACCCCATCCTCTGGTCTGAAATGTCTATTTCTAGCCTTGTTTTTCGGAGAGGAACGTAGGAAATATTTACCTGCCAGCTAAATATTTTTTGAAGATGGTGGTGGTTTATTTGGGGGGTGGGAGGGGTGTTTTTTGGTTTTGCTCAGTGGTTTGGAATATTGGAGGTAGTCCTATTTAAATTAGGAGTCAGAGTGCAGGTGAAGTTATCACTGTTACCTGACGAACATTATTAACTGTTGCTTGACAAACATAATTTATCACATGCCTCTGCAGGAGGTGACCACACTTAGCCCAATGCAAAGTATATAAAATATCTGTTTTCTATACGTTTACCATTGCAGTTAATCTGACTTAAACTGTGCACACTGAGAGGGTGGTATATAACAGTGTGTATGGTAAGATCCGCACAGCATCACAAATTATTCCATAACACTTTTTTATGCTTTCCTTGAATCCACAAGGTCAGAACATTCAGCATTGTTCTACTATCAAAGAGAAATAAGATTTTGTTCTCTTTTGGAAACTTGCTCACAGATTTTGTTTTCATTGCAGACAGTTCAAAACACTATAACTAGCGAAGTAAAGATGAAATATATTTTGCATTTTTTTAAAAGTTCTCTCTAGAGAACCAGAGGCACTTCACAAACCTAATTGTATACATCAGCACTCCCAACAAAATCTGTTTGCACAGCAGTCAAGGCTATTCTTGCCTGTATCCTCAGCTGTAGACTGATACCACTCTGCAGCAGGGAAACTGCTATTTCTTTCTGCTCTTTTCATGAATTCTTTGCATCTCCCCCTATTTCCCCTTCATGTTGTCTTAGAAGATGATTATTGTTTGTTCTGGTAGCATCTAGAAGCCCAAATAATGACTAAGGCTCTTTGCTAGACATTGTACAAGAGTAGAACATGTTGTTGACAAAGACATGATCTAGTGGCATGAGCCCAAGACTGGTCTGGAAAGTCCTGAGTTGTAATCCTGCCTCTGATACCAACATGCTTTGTGGCTGTTAGTAAATTACTTAGGGCCTTTACCCTCTTTGCACTGGTGAAGTGAATAAAAGTTTTCTCCTAATTTCAGTATGAGGTAGATTTGACAGCAAACCTTTGTGTCTCAATTGCCCCTCTGTAAAAATGGGCTAATGCTTACCTCACAGGAATGTTGTGAGGATTAATATTTAGTGCTTTGACGATTTTTTTAAAAAAGCTTGCTATTATTACAATGATTTTAGGATGTTTGGGGCTGGCTAATGACTGTTACATGATGGCTGTCATGGTACCTTTGCATGTCATTAGCTGCCTCTTTATCACAGGGTTTTGCTCTGATACTTGCCTATTACGGCTGCTGAAATCTTCAGGTATATTGGTAGACTGCACCTCTAATTGCAGCTGGATACATCAGAAATACTATGACTTTCCACTGACTTCTATGGACTATAAATAGCAAACAGGGCAGCACGGCACTGAAAAGGGAGGACCAGCAGCAAAGATTTAAATACACTGTTGCTGCTCGGATTTGATGTTAGCTTGCTCTCAGATTGTGCCTTGGAGCTGGGGTGAGAGACAGACATACTGGAAAACACATAGGATATGAGCTATTATGTAACATACATACTTGTGCTGAAAAACGGATATTTTTAGAAAGTTTGTCCGACCTCCTTAAGTTCAGGTAATGTTTCTGTGTCTGGATCATAGTATATAAATTCTAAGGGAGAAAAACCCACATATTCTTCTTCTTTCCAGTGTAATGAAGACATTCCACTCTGTTTTGGTACAATTATATTGTCAAATGGAGGACTGTTCAAGTAATTAGTAACATAATTAGGAAAGTTTTTTCTGCTCACTCTGGCTTCAGTTGAAATACAATCCTTATTTCTAATGCTTTTTAGAGCAGGGCATATTTCTTAAAGAAGAAAAGCTTTAATGAACAAGAGAGCCATGGGAATCTGATACATTATATTTTTATAACTGTCTCAGACAGCCTAAACTTGCCATCTTTAGCAAACAAAAGCCAGGTTATAAGAGACAATCACAAAATGTATCTTATCTTTTCTTCCCCCTCCCCCCTGGCACTTGCAGTTTCCAATGCCTGGTTCATGCCCTTATTTACTGACAAATGTTATATCAGCCATATACCGGGATATATCTATGTGTGTGTGTGTGAAGATCTCCTCTGGAATTATACTGGTATGACTGGAGAGTTTTGAAATAAGCAGACAGATGCTGAAGCTGTGTTAGGAATGAAACACTCATTGCACCAGGGAGTTCTAGGCATTTTCTTAACTTTGGCATAATGCAACACTCCGCTACTCTGATACCTATATTTTCTGTATAAAGGCTATCTAGAGCTGCTGGTGACCCAAGTGGTAGTAGGACTGGGGTCAGAAATGGGAGAGTTTACAGATGGGTACATCTCTCACAAAGAATTAGGGTGACCAGATGAAACGGAGAAAATATCGGGACACATGGGGGAAGCAAAAAAAAAAAAAAAAAGCCAAAGCTGCAATCTTGGGACCAATGGCGTGCATTGGTCAGGACGCGGGACAAAGAACTAAAAATCGGGACAGTCCCGATTTTATCGGGACGTCTGGTCACCCTACAAAGAATATATTCAAGATTTTGCAGTTCTGGGGAGAAACCTGAATACATAAACCATCATTAAACATGTTTGTCATGGATTTGCAAACATAGGGCTCAACGCTGCCGAGTGCTGGGCACTCCCAGGGAAAAGCCAGGCATACAACTTCAATGGGATTTGAGGGTACTCTTTACTTGACCAGAAGCTCTTGGCACTTTGGAGGATTGGGATCATAGGGCCTCTCCAGTGTGGTGATGAGATTCTGCAGCTTCCAATGAAATGAATTAATTGGATATTCTAAGCACCTCTCAGGGTCCCAGTCATACAGTTTGCTGAGCGCTTTGTGCAAGGGCTACTACAGGACAGGCCCAACAAAGAAAATAACAGAACGCCACTAGCCATCACCTTCAGCCCCCAACTAAAACCTCTCCAACGCAGCATCAAGGATCTACAACCTATCCTGAAGGATGACCCATCACTCTCACAAATCTTGGGAGACAGGCCAGTCCTTGCCTACAGACAGCTCCACAACCTGAAGCAAATACTCACCAGCAACCACACACCACACAACAGAACCACTAACCCAGGAACCTATCCTTGCAACAAAGCCCGTTGCCAACTGTGTCCACATATCTATTCAGGGGACACCATCATAGGACCTAATTACATCAGCCACACTATCAGAGGCTCGTTCACCTGCACATCTACCAATGTGATATATGCCATCATGTGCCAGCAATGCCCCTCTGCCATGTACATTGGTCAAACTGGACAGTCTCTATGTAAAACAATAAATGGACATAAATCAGATGTCTAGAATTATAACATCCATAAACCAGTCGGAGAACACTTCAATCTCTCTGGTCACTCAATTACAGACCTAAAAGTGGCAATATTACAACAAAAAGACTTCAAAAACAGACTCCAATGAGAGACTGCTGAATTGGAATTAATTTGCAAACTGGATATAATTAACTTAGGCTTGAATAGAGACTAGGAGTGGATGTGTCATTACACAAAGTAAAACTATTTCCCCATGTTTATTTCCCCCCCCCAACCCCCCACTGCTCCTCAGACATTCCTGTTAACTGCTGGCAATAGCCCACCTTGATTATCACTACAAAAGGTCCCCCACCCCAACCCCGCTCTTCTGCTGGTAATAGCTCATCTTAAGTGATCACTCTCCTTACAGTGTGTATGATAACACCCATTTTTTCATGTTCTGTGTGTATATAAATCTCCTCACTGTATTTTCCACTGAATGCATCCGATGAAGTGAGCTGTAGCTCATGAAAGCTTATGCTCAAATAAATTGGTTAGACGCTAAGGTGCCACTAGTACTCCTTTTTTTCGTGCAAGGGCTGTCACCTTGCTGAGCTTGAGGAGTAATGTTCTTGAAGTAGTGCCCTTTAAATCAGTGGCTTAACTCAAGGAGTAAGGCACTACTTCACATGAATAAAGGCAGCATAATCTGGCTCAAGATCAAGCCCCATATTGAGTAGCAATTCATTTGTGAAGGAGAGTAAGGAGAATCCCAATGTACTCACTCTTGTCCCAAACCTGTGCCTTATGCAGGGCTAGCACAAAGGCCAGTTACTTTATGTAAATTAAATAGCCACTCCAAAAACTGATGATGACAGTTAAAGAAATGCTGTTTCAGTCCCTGATTCAACAAGGTGCTTAAGCATGCGCCTAAGCTTAAACATATCAATAGTCCCACTGAAGTCATGCTCAAAGCTAGCATATGCTTAAGTGCTTTGCTAAATTGAAATCTCAATCTGTTCTGCTAGACTTTTCTTTCCTCTTACAATTGAGGCTGGTAAATTATTGCTTTTAAGAGAGTGCTTAACTTTGTCCTATTACTATTTGTAAGTGGGAAAAGTCTCTTAAGTGTATTGATGTTCACATGGTGAATGGCTGTTTTTGAACGTGCAAGGAAAAAAAGAACAACCCTCTCTATTATATTTTTATAGCATGCTGCAGAAATTTTATATAACAGCTTATCGTAAATTTTCATTGTCTTCTACTTTTATCAGGACAAGCAGATTCATCATCTTCACTGTTTTCTTTTATCACAGCACTCCATAAATATCCATGTATTGGGGGATGCGGTGGTGGAAAATGACTGGTTTTTCCAAAATGGCAATTAGACATATCAGTTCGAAGGACTGTGTTGAGATCCATTTGAGATAAGAACCAGGTTTACCTGAAGACACCATCACTTGTTGGTGAATTTCCATTCAAAACCTTTTGATAAGGGTGGCACCAGCATAGAAGAATTAGTCTTTGAGGTAATTTGTCTGCTAAATACGGATTAGAAATAGTATCTGATATGCAACCATACTGCATATTTTGTATTGTATCACTTTACTCAAGTGCAAGCAGGTAAATTGTCAGAGCTGTAAACAGGGAAATAAAGACACAATTCCCACTACACAAGTTAATGTTTGGTGCATTCAGCTCCTGATTGATATTTCCATCCCTGTCATAAACAGAACTGATCAAAATTATCTGTACCTAATATTTTTCTTTGAAAAATAGTTTTCTCAAAATCTGATGTTTCACAAAAAATAAAATTTCAATAACACTTTCATTGAAAAAAATTTGAAATTAAAGTTTTAGTTTTGTCTTGATTTGAATTGACATTTTCATGATCTGGTTTTTGAAAAACAAAAGAAAATCTAAATGTCAACTTGAAATTAAACAATGTTTTGTTCTGTTCTAGAATACCTTTGTCAATTTCCTTTTTAACTTTCCGTGAAAATAAAGAACAAAATCATTTTCTTGGAAACATTTCACAAATATAAAATTTGATTTTTCTACCAGGTTTAGTCATAAACTAGAAATCCGGAGGTTCCAGATGTAATATTTATGGACATCAAGTACAGTTTGGGTAGTTTGTACATACACTGAGCCAGATGTTGACAATAGTTCAGCACATTGGATACAGGACTCTTTAAAAAGATCCTTATTTAAGTGCCTAAATAGGAGCTGAGGTCTTCTGAAAATCTAGCCCACGATGTGTCTAAAATTAATTGGTTTCTCTAGTCATACATTTGCCGAATTACATAGCAAGAGAGGCAATTTGCAACACATCAGCCAAAAATTTAAAGCTCGCTACTCAGGTAGGTTTCATAATCTTTAACAATATCCAAAACCTCTAGTGTTTACCCAGTACCACATCCCAAGGCTGCCATTCAGGTTGTGTGTCCAGCCACGTAGAATGAATATTGGCATAAGCCACCCATGGGAGTGTGGGAATGCACAGATGCAAGCAAACGTGCTCCCACAGGGAGGTCAGCAGCTATGGGTGGTGTGATTCCTCTAACAGAAAACTTACATGGCATTGCTTCTTTCATTTTACTGCACTCATGGGTCAGGGTGATCAGAGTTTATTTTTATTGATGATTAACTGTATTCATAAAACTTTATAGACCCATTTAGTAAAATGAGTTGGCTTCTTGTGGGGGTTGAACAAGGAAAAAGTCCTCAACTTACAGAAACAAGATTGGGGCTTGAGGTGCTAATCAATTTAGATAGTGCCAGCCATTCGATATCTGTCAGTATTAGGTGCCCATATGGCTTCAGCCTGCTGCTGGACATCTCTTCCTGTTGCTGCACTAGATAACAAAATAACAGCTGAAAAATATAGTTACATTAACATCTTCCATCTTAAATTCCCATATCTGCTCAACTCCTCCCCCTCCCCCGGCCCCTGTTTCACAAATGCAAAAAATGGGAAACATAAAATGAAACGTGACATTGAACCATCTCTGGAGCTGCAATCACAGTGGCAGCTGTGAGAAACGATAAAGTAGCAATATGTACTGCAATCAGATTTTCTGTCAGGAAATAGTAGCAAAATCTTTTTTTATTATTTAAAGAGTCAGACAGGCACAAACCAATGTGCAGGCTTAAGCTATATAGTTTTGATTAACAGGCATTTTCTTACAATAGAAATAATTTTCAAGTGAGTAAAATCGGTTTCCAAAATGTGTCCAAACCCATGTAGGGTAAATTCTAAACCTGGAGATTGGCCAAAGAATCAGAATCTCAGCTAAACCAGAATCTCTGCTAAACTTTTCCATGCGGTGCTGTGTAAAAGTCAAAAAGTCTGCAAGATATTTTCATTTATTTGACACATATGGTGTACTTTTTCTTAAATGAAAAAGAAAAATAGGCATATGTGATCAAAATGGCCTCATTCTTCACAAAACTGATAAGGTTTTCCAGTAGCTAAATCACCTGATATAGCATATGAATTATCCATCCATATATTTGTGATGGTGTCATTTCACTTATGCAGTATAGAATCATAGAATATCAGGGTTGGAAGGGACCTCAGGAGGTCATCTAGTCCAACCCCCTGCTCAAAGCAGGACCAATCCCCAATCAAATCATCCCAGCCATGATTTTTCCGGGGACTGAGGTGAGGCTGACTGGCCTGTAGTTCCCAGGATCCTCCTTCTTCCCTTTTTTAAAGATTGGCACTACATTAGCCTTTTTCCAGTCATCTGGGACTTCCCCCGTTCGCCACGAGTTTTCAAAGATAATGGCCAATGGCTCTGCAATCACATCCGCCAATTCCTTTAGCACTCTCGGATGCAACTCGTCCGGCCCCATGGACTTGTGCACGTCCAGCTTTTCTAAATAGTCCCTAACCACCTCTTTCTCCACAGAGGGCTGGCCATCTACTCCCCATGTTGTGATGCCCAGCGCAGCAGTCTGGAAGCTGTCCTTGTTAGTGAAGACAGAGGCAAAAAAAGCATCGAGCACATTAGCTTTTTCCACATCCTCTGTCACTAGGTTGCCTCCCTCATTCAGTAAGGAGCCCACACTTTCCTTGGCTTTCTTCTTGTTGCCAACATACCTGAAGAAACCCTTCTTGTTACTCTTGACATCTCTTGCTAGCTGCAAGTATCTATGGTTGTCTACATCCACAATGAATGTACAAGGCAATCTAATATACCATGCATGGTAATCCCTTAAACTTAGTGCTTCAGAAAGATCTGCAGGAAATTATTCTTTTGGTGACTCGAAGTCTCCTATATGTAATAGTTATATTCGTTGCCCACACTGCAGTAGAGTTGTTTAGGCCTCAACTCAGTTTCCAGTTACAAAATCCATTTATAGTGTACTTCTGTACTCTCAAATGCACATGTGCAGCTCTCATTGTCAAGGGCACAATTTGGCCCCGGATATTTTGGCAGGTCGATGCTAACCTCAAGACCAATTCTAGGTTTAACTTGCAAGGATGACAGAAACCAGAAAATCAAAGGGTTTCAGAAAATTTTTAGGACTTCTTAAGTTCACTGCTTGACCAGCTACTGATGTCAATGATACAACTTATAATTACCTTGCTGCTTTTCCTTCTGGCTTTTACCCTTCTTCTGCCAATTCCTTATAATTTAATTGACTAGCAGGGGGAAGGAAAAAACATTACTCAAAATCATTTTTACTCCAACCAGTTTTTAAGAGACTAAGTGAGAATGAGGTTTGGTGTTGTCTGGAAACATAAAATCACTGTTCTAGAAGCTTCATAATTTCCTAAAGCATGTTCTAAACAGCTAAAAAGTGTTGAGGCTTAGAACACATAAGCATTCTGTTTGGAAATGGGGGAAGCATAACAGATATGTCAGGAGCATTTGCATTTGAGAATACCAGTTTCACCATGGGTGGCTGCAAACAACTGGTGTGTTTTTGTTCATATTTTTTTTAAAAGCAGTATTTACCAAATTCATGTTCATATATAGTTAAATTCTGCCCTTAGATACTCGTGCTTGGTGCCCATTTAAGTCATTACAAATTGTATCTATCTATTTGACCTGAATAATTTTTTTTCTTCATCTCAGATTAGGAGTCATAGTGGTATCATAAAAAGTGATAGGAGAGGGTCATTTTAATGTGGAGTCCTCTCTGAAGAAAACATGGCTTTAGAAAGGCAGGTCATTTGAGTAGGATGACAAACTTGATCTAGAATGCAGGTCATGTCTAAATGCAACTTGACAAATGAAATGTTATGGAGCACGAGTCACCACGCCATAATAAAGGTTGAAGATATCAGACTTTAATGGGAAGCTTTTTCAATCCTCCTAACTTCTTAAAAAGACATCAATCCCCTTGAGATGTGATATGTGAAATTTCATCCTGCTAGGTTTTTTTTTTTTCCCTAGGAAATTTAGAAAAACGCAGAAAAAGTATGTCCCTGTTGCTGATTCTCTCTCTCTGAAAATCTCTCATGCACTTTCTGGCTTATCCTATCTCCTAACTGGTTTGACCTACAAGCATCTTTCCCCACCCCCCGCCATCTTCTCCACCTGGCTAGTGCCTTCAAGTGTGTGTTTTCAGGAGTTAGTGGGAGATTTAGAAAGCAATGCAAGTATTGTGAGATGAGGAATATCATATCTATGCCACAATAAGCATTCAGAGAAAAAGTTAAATAGGGGTCATTAGAGCAGGAGTATCCTGTAAAGAGAAGGTGCCTGAAGCTAAGGGAGAGATACTCTGAGGAAGAGGAAGCATGCTCCTTACTTTCTCCCAGACGAGGAAATGGGAAACGGACCATCCAGTATGTTGCTTAAGAGATTCTATAAATTAAGGATTTATTCTCTCCCTGCCCAGGCTGAAATAAGCTTGCCTACAATACAATGGCTCACTGCTGCCAAACTCCAGTTCTGTACCAATGTTGCCTACTCAACAATACCAACACACTCTCTGTGCTGCGGTAATGCTGCGACAGTACTCTTGGTGCATGCACTGTTTCAGCTCCATGGTATGCCTGCACTCCATTGCTGCCAGTCTTTGGCTCTCAAATTTCACAGCAACTCCCACTGACATTCTGACATGCATTACACTTCATTGAGACAGGAGCTCACTGACACGTGGGTTTCCTGGTGGATCTCTATGTCACCACCACTTGCTTTAAGCTTTGTAGCCTCTATCAGTCTTGTACTGAAAAACTACCATACCTCTCCTGTGGACTGGAGATCTCAGGGAATATAGGAATATTAGATGCTGAGGGACAATTATGCACTAATGTTTCTTCAGTCGATTCCAGTAGGGAAGAAACCAAAGCGTAGGAAAAGAAACGCTATGTACAGAGAAGGGGTCTGCAGGGATGACTGACTGAGATGGTTAAGGTGGATACTTCATCAAAGCATATCACGCTGAGGGGAAGCTGATGCTATCAGTGAAGCATCAAGAATGCACTAAGCACTGAAAGAATATCAACAGCCAAAGAAAAGAGGCAGAGATGTGCCAAAACTGACACATGAGTACCAGCATGCCCTGGTCAGCATTACCAGAAGACACTATGGGGGGCCAGGGAATCGACATGGAAAAAGGCAAATCAATAAAAAGACTTTAAACTGAAAGCTGTGGGGCAGTACAGACCCATAAGTAGACATCAGGGCAAGAGAAGCTGAGTGTTGGTGGAAGGAACTGAAGTGGGATGTTCTGGAGGGAGGCCCTAAGGCTCTGGCCATTCATCTCAGAATGGAGCTGAACTCCTCAACCTCAAAAACCTTTTGAGTTCTAAGAGCGTTTCAGCCTCTCTCGTGCTAAGGTACCAAGTTCTGAGAGTAGGGATCCAGTTAACATCCAAAGCTCACAACCCAGCAGCTCTCGTTGTCAGTGGAAGCTGCTGAGTGCTGAGCACGTCTGAAAATCTGGTTGCTTCATTTAGGTGCCTAAATGGGAACACACCTGAAAATGTAGCCTGGATTGGGGTGCTGATCACTTGTACAAATTTGGCCTGTAGTGTCTTTAGAGAAGATGAATTCCTGACTTCAGTGAGTTTGCTTTCATGGGAAAGTCAGGTCAGACTTTGGTACTGCCTTTGTAATATTTTAATTGAAAAGCTGAGAAAAAACATATAGTTGGCTAAACCTGTATGCTTTTTGAAATACAAACAATCTTTCTTTTCATGAAACATCTCTCAGATGGTCAATTTTTAAATGTGGTTTACAAATGACATTAATTAAAAGCTTTTAACTGTCACATTTTAAATGATCACTTCCCCAATGAACAATGCAGGACAAAAATGGCTATTTTGTTATATGTAAATCAAATATCTTCTTTGCTTTTTTTAATGTAAAGGAACTGCTTGAATTTGTTTTTCAAAGTAAACACACAACTGCTTGATCCACTAGATACTGTGCATCTACCCCAATGAGACAGTGATCTGCTGTACTGGGATGTGGGTTTTGTTTTCTTTTGATTTGTAGAATCTAAGGCTACAACTACTGCAGATCTTTCAGAAATGCCACAAGTCAGTTGTATCCCCTTCACAGTTCTAAATAAAGACCCAATGCTCATTCAAGAGAGGAAAAAACATTCTGTTATACAATAGTATAATATTACTATTTTTTTTCTGGATGGCTGAGTCTAAGAAATTGGAACCCCACTGAGAGATGAAAAGTCCTGCTATTTTTATGTATAGTCTTTTTTTTCTCCCCGCCCCCTACCCAACTCCTGAGTAGAGTTTAAAGCAGATGTATTTTTAATCGGTGGATTTATCTTGTTTTCAAACTCTGATACACAAAATGATGTATGTGGGCTTTTTTAAAGCACAAACGTTTCTTTGGGGTAAGACATCAAACTCCCCCCCCCCCCCAAAATCACTGGCATGCCTGTGGAGGAAGCTATTATTTACATGGGCTAACATTAGCTTTATTGGGATAATTCAGGATTTCAGTATCTTCCTCTGGAATAGTGATGAACACTCTTGTTTTTACTAAAATCGGAGCTGGCAAACTACTAGAAGATTGAAGGCTTCACCTAGTGGGAATAGGTAGGTAGGACTCCGCTCAGTCTACTCTTAGAGAGCAAAAGTTTTGTCCTCTGCCGCCTCTTATGATGCACTGAAATGCCTTGCTTCATTAAAGGTTAACTGTTGCATTTCTTAGTTGGGCAAAACACCTGTTGACTTTGATGTTTGGGCTATTAAAGGCCTCAGGATCTGACTTATATCCAATTCTGCAAGCTGCTCCAGGTTAGCAAACTCCTGTATGACCCCTACAAGTCCACGGGAGTCTGCATGAGCATAGGCTTTCACGAGCATGGAGCAGCTTGCATAATCAGGGTTTTAATTTGAAAGACAGGTTTGGGAGGTGGCTGGCGTGGGGGAAACTACCCTTTTTCCGCCAACCACTGGCTGGGAATGGGACTCCCTCTTCTGCCTGCTGAAGTATGGAGATGCAGTCTCATATTATGTTTGTTTCCCCCCCCCCCCCCAAGAGGCAGAAGTCCCTACCCTATTTGATCCACTGTTGTAGTACAACTGAGCATGATCTAACAGATCTGTAGGTGTAGGCCAATGCCGAGGTCTTGAAGCAAATGTCAACAGTAAATTAGAGACCACTGAATGATGACATTGGTAATGACATGGGGCCAGATTATTACTAGGTGTAAATCAGAATAGTCCCATTGCTGTCAATGATCGATCTCAATTTACATGAGCTGACAATCTGGCCCATAGCTTTTGAGGACGGCAGACAGTTTCTTTACACAGTATAATAAAGCGTGTGCATCCTCTGGGCTGCCAGTTGTCTAACACCTTTTTCTTAGGACTTCAAAGTAGCATTGCCACTCACGCTGTAAACAAGTGACAGCACAGTTTTATTGCACTTCTCATGTGTCAAAACAGACCTGAAGTTTCTGTAGAACAACTGCGGTATTTTGACTTCTAAAAAGCCTCTTGCTAAAATATATTGCCCTATTTAAAATATTTTAAACATTCATAAATGTTAAATTACTAAGTAACGAGATGATAGATCTGAATGTTAAAAGGAAAAAGTAGCAATTTCTCTCAGTCCAACATGTTTTTATTACTTGTACAAACCAATACTGTTTTGAAACACCATGTGAAAAAAGAGAACCCACTATCAAATAATTGATTGAAAGACAGGTAGGTGTTTGAGTTGGTCATCCTCATGGAAGTTGTGGGCTCATGATGACATTCAACCCACTTGAGATTGTTTTAGATACTTGGAGGTCCTAAGGCATGTTGGCTAGTTAAGTCCAGTCTCATCTGTAGTAGAGAGAAGGTGTGTTTGGCGGGGGAGACAGTTAATAGCTTTTTGCAGCAGCCAGAATGTGTGGTGCAGCTATTTTCTTTTGTGCAGGCAACTCTTGTAACAGAATACATCTCAGCATGGACAATCAACAGTTCTATGATATTGAATAGTGAACAATACATTATAGGTCTGAACATGAGGCCAATCTCTGACCCTGAACGTATTCCCAAGGCTCCCATTTATTTTTTTTCCTCAACATATACCTGATCATCTGATCATGCCAGCATATAGAATTCCCATATGCAATGTGGAGTTGGCTTTTCACACCCTATTCCTTGGAGAACGTGGGGTAAACTGTAGGTTGTAGATTGCTTACGGTATTAAGCTTTCTTTTATGAGTCACTCCACCTATCCTAAGGAAGTATTGTGGGGTTTATGCCATGTGGCAACCTTGTATGGGTCCTCCCTCTGCCAGGGGATTAATTTCACTCAATAGGTTAATTCAAAGTCAAAGAATTATATGCTTCATACTTGACCTAAAAGCGTGTTGTTTTTAAACAATCTTCACCATTAAGGCTTGCTTTGCAACCGAGTCTGTGACGTATGCTTCTACCTACCCGATTTCATGTTAAGGTAAGCATCTCACCATGGTCTCCCATAACATAACCTAATATATTTGCTAAGATGCTCCTGTTGTGCACACATGTTAAAATGTGTTTGAGGATAGTGCATCATTTTCCTTCAGTGGAACCAATCCTATTCTATAGATAGAGACAAACTTTATTTGCTTCACTGTATCCCCTTCAATGGCATATTCCCCTATCTACACCCTCAAAGAAGTAAAATTAGCAAGGGTTTGAAGTGGAAGATGAGGACAATGAAGCATGCTCACTCTGAGTAAAAATAGTGAGCACTGTAAGAGGAATATAAATGGATTATAAAGCATTGTAAAGGTTACTAAGTCTATGGGTTTTTTTTTTCTCCTGAGCATTGTGCAGACTCCCAACCTCTACTCTTATGGACACTAAGCTGGCAAGACTACTTCTGAGTAGCAGTGAAGGGCTATATTTTCTTCTTGGCCCATTTCAAGCTGCACTACAATTAGTTTTGGGCTAACCACCTAGAGTTTGCTGTTTTCTTTGTTATTATTAGAGGAAGTTTTCTCCCAACAAACATTTAATTTGTGCAATCCATTGCATTTTGCGGTTGGGAAAGCCATTATAAATAATGATAGTGGCTTTCCATGCTGTATACCACTTAAAATTTTCAGCTGTGTGCAAGAATTTTAACCTTTAGATGTATCACAGTAATGACATGTCATCCCTAAATAATGAAATGCCAACTGCCTGCTGAAAGTAGTATACACCGATTTTCAGCCTGAAAACCATCGTCAGTTCTTATAGTAGCTTAACTTCTGGTATAGTACATCTACTGAGGACTATACAACAGTGAATAGTATAAATGTGATGGAGGGACAGGACCATTTTTATAAGAAGCCAAATTATTAATGAACCAAGCAGTCTGTGCAACCCAAAAAAATTCACAGTAAGTGAATTTAAACTTTTAATCATTTGCTGTTAGATTATTTTATAACAGACCAATTGTTAATCACAAAAATCGTAAGGGTTTTTTTCAGAATGAGTTAAATCACCAGGCACAAAGTTGTTGATGATTTTGCAGCCCTGCAATTACTCTAAACAATTCCAAAATTATGTGGGAAATGGTGGCAGTTCCTGAGTGTAGATTATTTGAAGCCCAGCTTGTCTCCGTGCATGGACAGAAATGTAAATTTCTAAGTGAAGTGATCACTGTTATCCACCATTTTCTTCAAGTTCCTCTTTAAATACATTTGAGAAGTGGTCTCTGAACTCTAGTTCACAATTTTCTCCCCAAAGGAGTATTATATTAACAAAATTTACTATAGATAATTTAAGAATAAACACAAATAAAAGTCCCTGCACTAATTAGATCTCTGCTAATATTCACCACCAAATCACCTTTTTTCTTTTTATTGCATTCTGTCTTCAATTCCTCTATCTTTGGTTGAACCTAAATAAACTTCACTTAAGTATGGTCTATTGACATCAAAGAGATTTACATTGTAGCCCAATCTATAGATTATGTATTAATTATATTGATTACTTAACCTTCAAAGTGATAACTGGGAATTCTTAACACGATTTTGTCCCAAGATCAGGCCGAGTAGTATTAAAATTACTATATAGTTGGGAACCCATTGTGTACGATTGCAACGCTCACAGCTCTTCTCTATTTATGGATAATTTATTAATACATTTTATAAAGTTACAAACACTCTAACTCAGTAAGGTAGATAGACTACAGAATGTAAATCTGAACATACATATACTCTCACTATCCCTTGCAGAGCAACCTGAAATTTGAGCCATCACCTTCCCTCTCATCCCCAGTGGCCATCATTCTGGCACCGTGCATTATGTCTGATGCATATACAGTAGGGGTTTCTCCCCTCTTCCTTATTTGCATTTTCTCATCCTAAAATTGTTAAGTGCCCTTCACCTATAGGGTAGTATATTAATGATCTCAACTTATCATATACAACAATTTGTCGCCATGGTACTCTTGTGGTTGGATGTTTTTTCCAAAGTTTTCCAAAGCTGGTGTTACCTCATGTTTCTGTGGTTGGCTGATGTCATTATGGACAAAATTTTGCCTTATACTCTATTTCCAGAGGCTCCAAATGTAGGGGTTACCGTTGGGCTGTTTATCTATGCCAAAGCTCATAAACCTCAAGCCTTATGCTAACTGATGAAGCTAATGTCTTACAGTATACAGGCCTGTAGGTTCTTTGCATTACTAATGAATATAATAAAGACAGTGAATATAATAAAGGCAAGCTAACCCTATGGTCTACAACATGCATGCTTTTCTTGTTCTCCAGGACAGACGCTTTGTCTTCTTACTGTCTGTAGAGACCCTACTGACACACAGTCTTCGTGATAAATAAATATTGTGTGTGTGTGTGTGTGTGTGGAGGGGATGTTTTACACATAACGTGTTTGTGTGATTAGCTGAAATGAAAGAAACCCACATGCTAGTGGACTTTTTTATATAACAAACGCATTCTACCTGCTGTTGAGTGGCATCAGCCTCGTCTATGTACTTTAATCTCCTACATAGTTTATGTAATACAGCTATATAATGATAAATTTATTCTTGTGGGAGTTCAGAAAAATCTTTAATATGAAAACTTAATTCAGGCTGGGTTGGTATTCTTCATCTAGGTGAAAATAAAGAGCTTTCCTTCCTTGACGTTAGGCACATTTAGCTTTGATTTCAAACAAACATCTTCAGCTCTATCTGCTCTCTTTGAAATTACTTATCTACTGGGGAGATTCACTCAGGATGCAGAGTTAATGCTATATAATTGTGTTACATAGGACTGGTTCTGCAGTGGAGATGAGATTTAATGATACGACCAATAACCTATCCAGCCTGAGTCATCATGGCTACAGCCGTTGTTTCAAAGGTAAACAATGGCTAACAATAATGTGCCCTGTCATAGGGTCTGGCAAGGAGAAAAAACTTATCGATGTTTCTTACCACAGTATGTCTAAGAGTGCCTCACACTTTCCTGCAAAATTATGTCAGCTATCAAGGCTGTTGGATAAAGTAGGATTAACTGTATAAATATCTAGGAGTCTCTGCTATTGCCAGAAGTTATTATGGAGGGAGCAGTTGAATGGCCTGAGCTTATAAAGGCTAAAGTTATTTTATCCTTTCACAGACTGGTCTCTATTAGCCTCTAGAAACACCATTGTATTGATTCTTTTTTTAAAGAAGGCACCTATGTTGTAATAAAAATAATACTTTGGATTAATGTAGCTTTCTTCATCTGAGTATCTCAATTTCTCAAAGCACTATATAAACATTAGTTAATTAAGTCTCCCAACACCCTGAGGGGTAATGAATGGATACACAGAGATCACTTCTGCCACCTCCTGAGGTGCTCAATAGCTTTTTAACTGCACATCAATATCCTAAAACAGTGTAGGACAGGAAGCAAAGAACAACAACTCAGGTGGAGTTAGAGCAGGCATAATTTAATAACCCAAGACAGAATTTGTCCAAGACTCTGGGAAAACACCCCTTATCAACTTTGGGATAAGATAATTAAACAACAAATGGTTTGTCACCTCAGTAAGAAGGCAAAAATCCCGCTGCTACACACTGGGGCATTGGTTCAAAACTGAGTTGGTGGGACTAGTGTGTCAAATCACTCACCAATGCCATATCCTATAGAAAGTGCACAATACAGCCTGAATGTTTTCCATTAAAACTGTTTTTCAACTGAAAACTGTTTGTTTATTTAGTATCGTCAAAAACCAAATCGTGCCCCCCCCCAAAAAAAACCCCCAAAAACCTGTTTAGTTTTTGGACGAATTTGAAAAAAAAAAACCTATGTAGTTCCTCAGGGGAGTTGTAGTTCCCCATTCTCTATGGGCCAAGCTCCCCCTCTAGACTTTATCTTCCATGATACATCACGGCCATGCAATTTCCATAATACACCACCTCCCCTCACTGAGAGAGAAGACTGTGGTGCATTACAATTCCCATGAGGCTTTAAAGTGATATTTCAAAATTAAAATAATTTGATTTTCAGCTAAAATATTTTTTGATTACAGCTTTTGGATTCAGAGTAGCAACTGTGTTAGTCTGTATCCACAAAAAGAAAAGGAGTACTTGTGGCAACTTAGAGACTAACAAATGTATTTGAGCATAAGCTTTCGTGAGCTACAGCTTTTGGATTACAGCTCATTTTCCAGCCCGCTCTAATAATAATGTTCCTTGGTCACTTAAGACATGTATTTCTCAACTAACTACTATACTAGCCACTATTTCAGAAGCATTTATGCAATGAAAAATTTGGTTAAATTCTGGGAGTTTATGAACACTGTAAAAACAAACAAACAAACAAACAACCCTGCATTATGCTATCTGTGCAACTATATGAAAACTTACCTGTCTTAGTAAAAAGTATTAGGATAAGCCTTATAGCTTACTATAGAAGTCTATTCCTGAAAATTCAGTTCTGCTTTCAATCCTGTAGAATTTGATGGGGATTTAGACTGGAATTGCTAAAGGAGACCTAAGTGACTTAGGCACTCAACTCTCATTGAATTTCAATGTGAGGTGGGTCTCTGAACCTAGACAAGGTCTTGCCTTCCTTTGAAAATTCCAGCTTTATCCAATAGAATTCTATAGAAATTTAAGAGCAATTGAGAGTAATCTAAAATCCATTAGAATCCAATAAAGAAATTAGATCTTTCCTAAACATTTTCCCCTCTTTGATCGTGTTATAGAAATCTATGAGATGGTCCAAAAATGGTATAATTTTCCATTGAAGTGTACAGAGCTCTTCTATAAGGGGCAGTATTATAATATTACTGTTTATGCAGTACTACATGTAAGCAGAACTAAATAAAATAGAATAAAGTGTATATCCTGGCACAAAGTTATTATCTAATCCTGAAATGGTACTGATCTCACTTACTTCAGTTAGGAGGGACTGCACTCAGGTCAATGGAAACATACTTCTGGAAGCAAGGAAAGAATAAGATACATTGTGATCGGTACAAAAAATAGTACAAAGTGCAGCTATGCTACCACCGTAATCTGCTGGGTTGCTACAGGTAAATGGGGTGAGAGGGTTTGGTGGGAGATAGGGGAGTCTTTCTTCAGTAAATGGGTATCTAGCTCCAGCTTCAAAAATATTCACAAAGTACTTGGCTCCGATTAGAAATCAATAGTGTCTGGATAAGCAACACAACAGCATCTGTATGTGCATTCTTGTGACATAAGGAAGAATTCATCAAGCAGAGGTGAGGTTACACTAAGTTGTCGACCCTGACTGGTGGGAATGGATTTGTCAGTAGTAGATACTGAAAGAGTTTATTAAGATTAAAGGACCTATTGTCACATTCCTCAGAAATTCAGCCTTTTCAGAAAATTGGTTTCTAATTAGTCAGGTAATATGCATTATTTGGTCATTACTGAACTTCATGATAATGTCATAAGTTTAAAAATGACAGGAGCTTTCAATGTTTTCATAGTAAAAAAAGGCCCAAATTAACTGATTCTGTAAAAGCCATATGTTTCAAACTTAAGCTGCTCTGCTGACTCTCCAGACTATCAAATCTGTATAGTCAGTCATGATGACCATGTGAATCTTTCATTTCTGTTTGCTAAGCTGATGAAATCCTCCTCTTCCCCCTCCCTGAGAAGGCTGGAGAAAGGGCCAGACCAGTGTAATTCCTGCTGTCAAATCTGGATAAATGATAGCACTGTCTTTATCTGTAAAATGTGAAGTATCCTGGAATGACTGTTCAGTCGGCATAAATTGCTGTAGCTCCAGAGATCTCCAGAGCTCACGAAAGCCTATGCTCAAATAAATTTGTTAGTCTCTAAGGTGCCACAAGTCCTCCTTTTCTCTTTTTAGAGATCTCCATGACACTGCACTGATTAACCCCAACAGATGATCCTGGCCACTCATTTCTCAGGAATCATATACTGTATAGTGCTTCAGATGAATGGTTATGAACAGTGATGGATGAACAGAATACCCAGTCAGTGGAATGAGTAGCAGTCTTGGTAGCCATTAGGAAGTCAGCAGTTGCCAATACTTCCCACACAGTGGTGGTTGCGGTACAATGTTTTTTTCTTATCGCTAGAATAGGAAACAACAGTAGTTACTGTATGGTAGTTGTTGACAAATGTTTAATTTTTGATGGTCCCTGCTGTGTGTCATCTTGTTTGTGACTGATAGTCCAGGGTCCTCCTATCTTCCTGAATGATGAGTCTCCGTATTGAATGTCTATATCCTGCCACTACCAGCCTTCAGCCATGCATTCGGTAGCGGGAAAGGGGCAGCCCAGCTTTTTGTCTTTATCTAGTGTTCTCCATCTCGTAGAGGTTGTCCTGTTTACCTTCGGCCACAAGACTAATGGGATCTGCTTCAATAAATAAAATGCAAAATTTAACGTGGCTTGAGAATAGAGAAAGTCTGAGTCTCAACTACTTTGCATTTTGTTTAGTCATTTTCATCTGTGCAAAGTGAATGTAAAATGTTACCAGTTTGGAAACTGGATTGTTTTATGTAATGTGGTCCAGGAGAGAACAGAGCACTAGGCAGAGACATGGATTTCTATTCCCAGTTCTCCAAATAAACTGCTTTTTGACACTGGGTGAGTCATTTCACCTCCCTTTAGAGAGGAAGGATGGTCCCATGCTTAGGGTGCTAGGAGCTTGAGACTTTAGTTCAATTTTCTGCTCTGCCATGGACTTTCCTGTTGGAAAAATCACCTTGTGACTCTCACTGTAAAATGGAGATAATGGTACTCCCATTCCTCACAGGGGTATTGCAGATGTTAGATATTAGAGACCGGGCCCATAACTTTCTTTGCTACATTATTTGGCTGTTGCCTTGCACTCCACGGTTCTCACAATAACTTGGTTAAATAGTGGAAATGATCAGATACAATAGAAGGTCTAAAGTTGAATATGGAATTTACTCTTGTACACAGAGATGAATTGGGAAGCTGTCACAGGTTTGTAAATCTTTCCCTTCTCATTTAATTTTTTCTCCTTCATGTTGACCTGTGTTTTTCAGGGACCAGTCAGGTCACATTACTGCAGGGCATCAGGATGGATTGGGAATAGCAATACTTGTCTGTCTCTATTGTAGAGTAAATCATTCTGAGACATGTGGGCTTTATTCCCCCCTTTTACCTTTACCCCTTACATTTCTCATGCAGTGCACTTCTGCCAGACAGCTGGAGCTAGCTTGCCATTGTATAACTATGCTTGACATTTAATTTAAAATCAAAGGTACCATTATGTAGTTTAAGCTCTATCTCCATCCTGACTAACATAAATAACATTCTCTTCAATGAAAGAGGTAATTCAGTGTCTAGGATATATTTTCAGAATGATTCCATTTCATGGTAGGAAAATTGGAAAGGTAAGACACCATTCTGCATTGCCTAAACAAGCTCCAATTGAGGTCCAATAGTTTGTAGCCATTGCCAGCACAGCATAACTCCAAATGCCCTAATTTCTTGTTGGTGAACATACTGTATGGGAAGGAGGAAAGCAAGGAGTGACAGGAGACACCCAGGTTAATAGAAAACATCTCTGCATAATCACCCCCTCTTTACATCTATATATGCCGTGTTTGCATCCATATATGTCAGTTATAGTTTTTCAGAGCAAGAATAAGGGAGTAAGGTGGGAAGAAAAGAACATGTAAAATACGATGTGTACATACACAGACGCCAGTTTCTTAATGCAGGTTAACAAAGGCCAAATCCTGAATTACTTACGTTTTCACGTTAGCCTCACTCAGACAAACAGCAATTTGGAATCAAATCTGTTTCCTCTGTTATACTTTAGTCATAAAGCTCTAGGATGATATATTATTAAATGTATTAAGCTCTTGTTCATTTGAAACATCTGTTCCAAGTCATCAGAACCACAATTCTTAAAAACAAAATAGTAGGGTGGGACTTATCTGCCCAAATTCACTCAAAATCTATGGATGGGTTGTTCAAACTCTGTATTAAAGGAGCATGGTGAGATATTCTAGGGTCAAGGGCGTGGTCTCTGTGTGACCCCCTGCTCTGATAAAGGTCAGTTGCTTTGTTTCCCTCTGCAGATTATTAGTACTTGTAGCAAGAACTGTCTGTACAAGGGCCTCTTTTCATTTAGAATATGGGTTGCATGTATTATTTTGTTGGCATTTTATGGGAAAACAATCTGTCCTATCATTTGTGCATTTGCTGTTTTAAAGGCACCTTTCTCTAAGCACTAGTAATGTATGAAGGGCAGTGTAGGAGACCTTGCACCTGAAACTCTGACAGATATTTTGGGAGCGTACTGCCTATTTTATAACTAAAGAATCATTACATCTAAATAACATGCATGCATCGTTATAAATAACTGTAAGAGTCATTGAAGCAGAGTTTCAGTTATTGCAAACTCCAACAGTGGATAACAGCCTGCGATGTGAGTGATGCATGATGACTGGAATATGAGGGAGAGTAATAGCAATCAAGATTCATAATCTCCCATTGCATCCTGCAGTGAACGGACATTTGCTTTTGAAGATGTTGCTATTTAAACACCGAACACAAGAGCTAGTGAATGTATTAAGGTTATTATTTAAAATGGGAGCATTGTGCTGAAGATGTGTATGGTACTTTATATGGATGAAAATGAAACATGCTCGCTATCCTGAAAGATCCATGCGCTAAATGGAATTTGACAAGAAATATTATCAGTTTTGTGACTGGGTCATTGCTTGAGGGATTTGGAGTAGTCTGAAGGAAGATGGGAGGGAATGCCCTCAAAAACGGGGGAGATTCCAAGGTTGGGGGCAGTCTGAGGGAAGGTATGGCGACGCTTGTCGCCTCTGCCCACAAATGGAGTGTGAAGAAAATGTGACGCTGGCTGAGTGAAAGGCTCAAGCAGGGAAGATCAGGGAACGCTGAGTGATAACATGAGGAGTCTGTGGTGAAGTGGCCCCTTTCTGGGGCGGCGTCCTGCAACAAGCCACCTCACAACTCGGCATCACCAGAAAGTGAGACTACGGCCTCATTTTCTCCTTTGTTGATTTGGGGGAAATAGTCCAAACAACCTTTGAGAACAAATAGCCCTTGTGGGGTTAATGTTTTATAAAATAAAACCCTTTGACTATAAACCATAATGAACCAAATCCCCAACTGTGCATCAACATAAAGCCCTGGTGTCTCTTACCACTCTCAGACTCTCTGTAGCTCCAGTACTGTATCTCTTACCACGCTCACCTCCCAAGTATTGCTCCTTCGTCTCTGACCATGTGTTACCCCAGCCTTCGGCCCTCTCTGGCCACCTGTCTTAAGCTCTCCAGCTCAGAGATTCAGCAGGCATCTATCTCTGCTGCACTGTGCCTTCTCTGGCCACAGCTCTCTGGCTCAGGAAGGTCAGCAGGCGTCTGTCTCCCTCTGCCAGCTTTCTGGCATTTCCTCCCTCTTTCCCAGGGATGGCTTGCAGAACTTTCTGCTCTCTGCAGGCTTCTCCCAGGTAACTCTTTGCTGCTCCTTCTATCTCTCCTCTGGGCTCAGGCAGCTCTCACCAGCTCCTTCCTGTCCTAGTTCAGGGAGCCCCTCCACTAGGGCCCAGGTGCTCGCTCAAAGCCTATTTGGGGGAGGGGGTGTCACCTGATCAGGCATTGGATCCTTCCCTCTTAAAGAGCCAGTGTCCTCTTGTGTGAGTCATATTGCTGTGGAGCCCCAGAACAGTGACTCCTCTACAGTTTCTCCTGGAGCTTGGAGGAATGAACTCTCTAGGGTCAGCTCCAGCACTTTTTTTTCAGCCAGGACTTCTTAGCTTATGGGGAGGGAATGAGTGGTTCTACGCTTTGCAGCTGTTTCTAGGAGGCTAGTGTCACCAGTGGAACTAGTCGGGGGACAGGGCCTGTGTTTGGCCCTGTGCAAAGGAGTGTGGTGAACGGGGGTAGCTGCTCATTTTGCCCTGTTCTTGCCTTGGGCATTAGGGTACAATCTAGCCCTAAGCTTTCTAAATTAGTAGATTTCTCTGCATAGAGTATATTCTCTCTTTATATTGACATATTATTTTTTACAACCCAAAGGACCACATGGAATCTGAGTAAGAGAAACCAGAGTTGTGTGAAATGTCTCCAAAAAACCTCTGCAATTCACCTTGTTTTATGTTTTATTACAAACTCAAATCTCCAGCTGTGTTCATTGATTCGCTAAGGTCCACAAATCTTATGCGGGAACCTTGCCCAATTTATAGTTTGTGTCAAAAATTGTGTGCAATTTATCATTTCAGTGGGGAACTGGGTGAAGCTCTGCAATTGTGGTGGCATTTTGCTTTGTGTCTTTCTTTTAAATTGATCCAAATACTCAAAGCAAGATGCTGTGGGAGGGGCCTGAAATCTTATGACTCACAACTGAAGAATTTTGGCACAAGCTTTTGTGCAGTGCTAATGCCATCTTCAACTCACTTCTGCTATAAATCCAATTGGCAAGTTTTCATAGTTTAAATATTTTTGGTTCTTTTCTTAGTGGGATAAAACAGGAGACCTTTGAAGGTATTGGCCCTTCGTGTTGGCCTTGTTTGAATGGCTACACTGAACTTTCCTAGCACCTCACTTACATTTGGCTCTCATAAGGTAAAGCTGTGCCACTCTCCAGAAGAAGCAAACACAGTGGGTTCTTTGTAATGCAAAGTGTGTGGGGGATGAGGAATGATGGGTATGGCTAGAGCAAAGCTGGCCAATTAGTTGTTTTATTCTCATTGATCAGTCTAGACATCACGCTTTCAATCCTCTCACCGTGTTTCCTACCTCTCACCCTACCTTATTGTTTTGATCTCTCTCTCTCTCTCTCTTTATTTCCTCTTATACCAAAGAAATTGCATCTCCATCTTATAATAGCAAAAATGGTCTTACGACAGGATGTTAACCTACTGACTGTGACTGTGAAAGATTAGAGGCAATAGAAAAAATCGCAAATGAAAGGACACATTCTAGCTATCCTTTTCACATGGGGTGGGGGAAACACTTTACTGAAAGGAAATGGTGAGGGCTATTGCTTATGTCTCAGTCCCAGATCTTCCTCCTCCTCCTGGAGCTGACAGGATGTGGGTGAAATCGTGTCCTCATTGAAGTAAATAAGGCCATCATATCACCCAATAGCTTCTCTTCACATACAATCATGGAGAGGCATTCTATGATAGGGATTAAGGATCTGGGTGTATGGGTTGAGTGTTTCCTCCCGGTGGCCCGTTCTCTGGGATTGCAGTTGTATGGAGTTTTCTGTATAGGTGACCATATAGGACAGAGAGAGGACGTATGGCTGGACAGTAAATAAAGGTAAAATAATGCTGTTTAAGAAGCGGTTATGTCATTTGCACCCATTTGGGGAATAATGCCAAAGAGCCAGAATTTGGCTCTAACAGCCAAATATGTTTTATAAATGTGGGTGGAAAGGTTTATTTTGCCTCTTGAGAAAGAGCATAAACAGAATAAATATCCAACTATTGCTTAATAGAGTAAAAGGCTAAATATTTTCAATTGGAGCTGAGCAGTAGTTACTTAATATAATGCATCACCACAAATGTTTAGCTTCCTGCTAATGAATGGAGATTGTTACAGCTGGTTCTCACCCCACCCCCAATAAGAACTACTTCCTTTGTATTGCAATAGGAAGCTTTCAGAAGACTTCAGGAAATTATTTTTTACTGCACTGCTGGCACTTACTGTACCAAAGTGATCTCATAGCCATCATTTAAAAGAAACCTTGTTTTTCACAGCAATTAATTCATGGAGACTTGATTTCTTTTTATGATGATGTATGGAAAATCATTGTAATAAGAATCTAGCACAAGGAGTTTTTTTCCAGTGTATATTAGCAGCCCTGCAAAAGGATCTGCAAGGGCAGACCTTTTCAGCTCAGTCTACCTCTCTTTATTTAATGGAACTTTTGTCATGGCACATGCTCATCTCCTCCCTCCCCCAGCACACACACACACATCCTTCCACTAAAAAAAAATTGAATAGTGATGGGTGAACCCCAAATGGGTTACAGGTTTGGTTAATTTCAAATATACATCCAACATTTGAAGTCTTATCTTTAACTTCTTTGGTATGGAATTTATACTGAAAATATGACCAGGGTTTTCTAGTAAATGGTTCTGCTTCAGTCACATAGGCTACCCTTATGAGATTTTCTTTCTTGCATTTCCATTTGCAGTCCCAGAAGACACCAAAGGAGATACAGCAGCATACATGCACATGTTACTTTTAGACTGAGATTTTAAATGCAATCTAAATGATTTGGACACTTAATTCCTGTTAATTTTAATCAAATCTTTGGGCAGCTTTGAAAATCTGAGTCTTAAAATTCCGCTAAACTTTTCAAATGTCAGGGTGTTTGGATGTGAAAATGCCAGCTGGTTCTGTTTGTTTGTTTGTTTGTTTTTTACCCAGACCATTTCAAGCATCCCTAATTTAGGTCCATGTAATGCCCTATGTACACACACTATTGAGGGGTGTGTATGTGTGAAAACTCTAACTTCTTACAAAAGCAACTGTACTTTTTAAATAAACATTTTAAACTTCTAGAAGAACAATAAAAAGCTTCTGAGACCTGTAAACAGATTATTTGCATACTTGCAAAATGAGCCAACATATTTTATTTTTCGAAATTTCAGCAGCAAACAAAATTCACTTTTGTATTTACCACATACAGAACATTAAAGTCAAGATCCAAAGCACTGGAAATAATAATACATACTGGAAATCCTGGGTGACTTGGCTTTAGAAGTATTAGTGGATGCCCCTACATAACTGTAAGTAGAATGAAAATCTTTTGGATTTATCATTAAAATACTATATAGTCAAATAATTTTGTAGTAGGTTATATTGCCTAGAATGTAAACTGAAATGTTGCTATTGTTTTCCCAACCTATTAAAACTTTAATATTAATGTTCAGAAGAAATCTAGTGTAGCAATCATGGAGTTTTGGTGGATTGTGTGACATTTGAAGATGATGTCTGGAATTTGTTGTACCTAAACAGTTATCATGTTGTTGTGCTCAACAATGGACAGACTCATAAATGGAGGAGGATTAATGCATTTTTTTCATTGTTAGTATTAGTGCAGCTGCTGTCTGACCAAGTTCCCACAGGGAATATAAAGAGATTGGGCAAAGGGAGCTGGGGGATTCCGGCTATATTCCAATTGTGATACAAACATAATGATAAGTGAGGGATCTGTTAACTTTTAAAAAGGATTCTACCTTATGCAGCAGTTATGGTGTGACTCCCCACTTATAGTCATGGTGAGCTCTTGCCAGACTTTTTATGGTGAATCAGAGCTCTTCTTTAACTCTTCCCAGTTATAGGCCTTTAGGTGTAGGTATTCCTGTGCAAGTATTTCTAAAACTGCTAATAAAAATGATTTAATAGTAGATTCATATTTTAGATTCATAGTAGTGCATATTTTAGATGAAGTGTCTGATTACAAAATCTGGGCAAAGATCAAACTCCTCACTAGGAGGAAAGGGCATAATTAGAACAGGACTGGTTATTAAATGTGTCATAGTTACAGAGTCGTATCTCTTACAAACCAAGTATGGTGTATACCTTTGGCTGTGTTCTTAGCTTATTTTTATGTTTACTCATAAGGGTATTTAGTGCTCCTCAAAGTGAAGATTTACAACCTTGTTCAGTGATTGTTAATTCACGGGGACTTGATTTTGATGATGATGTATAGAAAATCATTGTAAGAATCTTGCACGAAGAAGGTTTTTCCAGTGTAAATTATTAACCCTGATTCCGCATGGACAACCATGGTACAAGCTTCCTAATCTCCACAGTGTCCCACCAGGGTACCTCATGCCTTTTTTAGGACCTCAGCTTCTAGGAATGAGAGGTTAATTTAGATACCTTACCTATAATTACTTGGCCTTCTGGTGAGATCACCAACAAAGGAGCCAAATGTGTTGGTGGACTTGTACCATTTATACCTGATCTCTAAGAACTGGATCTACTAGATGCCAACATTTGGTCCCTATTAACTTGGGAAAATTTAACTGGTACCATTAGAGTCAAAGCCTCCATAATCTAATATTAAACTTCTGAACCCTCTGGTTTCCAGCTTTATGTTAATGCTCCTCTTGGTAGCACAGGAGACACCACACATCAGCAAAAACCTTTCATCTTTCTCACATGAAAGGTTTCCTCTTAAACCTCAAGTGTGACATTATTTCAGTGAGAGATGGGATAGTTGCATGTGTATGTTAATATCTGGAATGCTCTGCCAGTTCATGGTACATTGTAGTAATGCTAGATGAGACTTCTGGAAACCGAAAATGCTTGGAGAGGGTTGCCAGTTACTTTTCAAGACTCATACAAAAAGACATTTATCTACATTAAATAAAAGACGATTATTTTATTAAAATGAAAGTTAAAAATGAAACTATCTTTAGAAAGGCAGTGCCCTAGTGATGCAAACTTTTCTGAAGGTAGGTCCGACATTTGAACGTTTTTCAAAGGGCTACTCCCATCCCAACAATGTGTAAATCTTCAAAGGCACTCCATCAATATGTAAGTCTTCAAAGAGGGAATTACACAATAACATGAAAACTCTCAAAGGGAGAGCAGTTACCTAGTGATGTAAAAATTTTAGTTAGGGACAGCTTCTCTGTGATTTCAAAGTTCTTCAAAGTCGAAATCACCTAAAGCAATGCAAATTCTCCCAGTGCATGGGAAATCATTGAATAAGAACACTTCCATGATGTGTAATCTTTAAAATAGCAGTACATGTTCACTTAAAAGTACAAACTGTACAGACTTTTGAGGAGATGGTACAGTATAATTACATTACTGACAGGATGCCTTGAGGGCCCACTACAAGGGTGGAGGGTTGTAAAAGTTTCATTTGACCAGCTCTGGCTATATTGATAACAGTAAATAATGGAGGTACCAAATAGTTCTTTGATATGGGAGTTACTTAGAGTTACTCTTGAGTTACTCATGATCTCAGATCACAGCTGATTTATGAAACAGTTCTCACTTGTAACAGCTACAGGTGCATTGTCAAGGCTTGTATCAGGAGCAACTAAAACCTCAGTAACTCTTCTGTTCTGGAATAAATATTGATAATGCAACTGTAGTGTAGGCATGTCAGTAGCAGCACCAGCTGGAGTTAACCAGAGTCATGAGGAGTTAACTCCAGCTCCACTTTCCCCTCTTCTCTCCCAGCTGCTCAGGGAGAGAGCCAGGGGGATAGGAACTGATGGGGGAGGCCAGGGCTCCATGCTCAGCCCTGAGGTCTGGCTGATGCTCCCAAATGGCAGGGATGTTGTATATGTTTCTACTTATGGGTGCTCTTGGGATTTTTTTTATGATAAAGATTTGCTACTTAAGGAAAGCCCCGTCGGCTACATCTAATTCCTGAGGAGTTAATAACCCATTTTACAGTAACAGGTGTGCTCTGGGAACACTTGATTTTTGATACAGCACCAAACACACATTCCATTCCTTCTGTTTCAGGAGGGTTACGTATGGCTTTCACTCCATTGGTATCTGGCCTATTGTGAAAGTGTATGGCCATTCAGCTCTGTAGGAGAAGGGCTGAACAACTGAGTCTCTTTGGGGGACAGAAAAGGAAGAACATTGCTGGAGGACTAGGCGTTGGTTTCAGAGACAAATGAACACTGCCTGGAAAGTGTGTCAAGAGCACCCATATGCATAGGAACAACAGCTGAGCCACACATATAGTTACAGACTGGGTGAAATCCTGGCCCTGCTGAAGTCAAGGAGAGTTTTGCCTTCCAATAGCCTTGCTCAGTTTTTTCAGTTCTGTTAATCACAATATTTTCGAAGCACAATAATAAAAGCCTCTAACCTTTAAGATAGTTGCAGATGTTCCTAATTTGAGTTTAAATTTTAATTATTATTTGTATTGTGCTAGCTATCCACTGAAAGTACATAAAGCAAAGTATGCTACTAGTCCTTTAAGACCAGTTAGAGATTCCTCCAGTTTTTATAAACCCAGGAGGACAGGCTTCTTTCAAGAGAAACAAAGGTTGTAACTTTTCACAAGTAGCTTGCATACATTTGCCAATGAATAGCTAAAAGGGAAAGGACATTGAAAAACTCCTACACGATACCTTTTATTTTATTAAGTGAGAAAACAAAGTCTTCAAGGTAATTAAAAAGGGACCATTATCTTCCAAACTAAAGTGTCTCTCTGAAAAAATATTAAATATTTCACCAATACTAAGGGGCTAACGTGTGCAGTGTGAAATGTTCTTAAGTTGCACTTATTTTATTTCATAGAGTTGCCTAGTTTGAATACACCTCCTGTTCAAGCACATTTTTATTATTTTGGTAAGCTGTTTATGCATTATGCATATGTAAAAAGTCCTTGAGGTTAGCAAGTATTACAATGTCTTATTAAAGACTAGAGTTGCCTTCTATTAAAAGAAGCTATCATCCTAAACAGGAAATATGGGGCTTTAGCATTGCCATGCCCAAGAAATGAACCAGCCATTTTCTTAAACCAAACTCTGACATGATGATTTTATCCCTATGTGACTATATAATTTCTTCTTTTCTCTGAAGCACAGTAGTCATTGTGTGTACAAAGTTTTTATATTATAACTAAGTGTTCTGTGAAGTGGTTTGAGAATATTTCTTCAGTAGGTGTTTAGGAGAGAAAAAGGTGCTAACAAGAATCTCCACATCAGGTTTCAGAGTAGCAGCTGTGTTAGTCTGTATTCACAAAAAGAAAAGAAGTACTTGTGGCACCTTAGAGACATCAGGTTATAACTATATAGGACACAGGGGTTGAAAGGCTGGGTGAAGCTGTTTAGCAATATATATATAATATTTAAAGTCTAGCATGCTACCGTGTCTCCAGGGCACTATGATGTGTTTGTGGTGGGGGGGGGGCGGGGAGGGGAGTAGTCATGAATACTACACCGAGTAAGGTGTTCTTAGAACTCTCTTGGTTTTCCTAAACATTTGTTTAAAAAAAAAGTCCAGAAATTAAGAAGGAAGAAAGAAAAACAACTAAATACAAATATATCCTTGTAACAGTATTAGTCCTAGATGAGCAGGATCTTCACATTTTTTTTAAATGAAGACAGTTTAACTGACTTGAGACCTGCATCCTAGAGAGACCACTCCTCTCTCATAGCATATGGCCACAGTTGTGGAGGTGCTTAAGCTGGATTCCCTTCATTATATATAAGAGGTGGGACAGCAGCAAAGCCTTCTATGTGTGGGCTTCAGAACCCAGGAACATTGTGCTCCCCTTGGCTCCAAAATAGCCTGAATCTGATGACCTTCAGGCTTGCTGTAAAATGCCATTTATCTGATAAGTGATTCTGTTGGTTTTGTTGTTGTTGTGTTGTTTTTTGGAGTGGGGGTGGGGAAATGTTGAAAGGTGAAAGAGGCTTTTCTATTGGTTAGATTTAAATTGTTCCACTGATATGGGTTTATTTGTTTTAATAAGTTGCGAGGTGGTTGCCAGTGAGTCATCATTTTCTTAAAGCATGGGTATTATTTCTTTGAAATTCAAAGAAAGGTAGGTTTGCAGTGAAATATATCTGAAACAGTTTTATTTGAGTAACTTTTGAATATTAAGAAAACTCAAATAGAACTAAATAAACCAGAGTTCTTTAATACAGTATTACTTACTAGGTCACTTTTGGGCTTCACCCATACATAATGCTGGATGTGTCCTCTCAGATTATGAGTATTTTTAGCTCCTTCCAACCGCCTTCAAGAACTGGTCCCTTTAAAGCAGAATGCAGTCACATAGAACAGATTGCAGATTCTGAGCGGAAAAATTGATGTACAGGGTGCTTTCTTTACTTGTAATATCCTATGGAAAATCATAGTATATAATGAAATTAGTCTTCTCTAGAAGCAAAAACAGTCAGACTCAAGTGATATTTTTGTATTTAAAATTGATTTCATAAGTTGTATTAGCATTTTCTGAATTAAAAGAGAAGGTGGTATTCATGCTGAGCAAGCTATTTTGGCCAAAGCACTCCCACCTCCACCAGTATTGTAGAAATACAGTCAGGATTTTTCATATGCAATTTGTTTCTAAATGGATAAAAATAGTTTTGTTGATCAAGATGTGGCACAAACCCTGGCAAAAAAAAAATCTCCCTTTCAGTGGGAAAAAATGCTCATTTCCTTCTAACTTACTCTACAATTACTACTTCAGGGGTAGAAGGAAAATTCTTGTTTTTGTTTGTTCCAACCGCACTGGGAAAAGGAGAAATTAGGATATGGCTTCTAAGAGGCTTTTCTATTTGGTCAAATAGTCATATGACACTATATTACTTGCAGACTTCTAGAACTTGAGGAAAATCCTATCCCTGCTTCCCTTCATTCAATTTGGACAAGAACCCAAAATGCCACAGAAAAGGTCTCCTTACAGGTGGGTATGGCTATTCAGTAGAATCCCTGCAGTGTATGCCTGAACCTCCAGTAGGCAATGCTACACAGCTCCTTTGGTGGCTTTGCACGGTTCACTGCACCTGAAGAACATGAGAGGGATAGGGCCTCTATTGTCTTGTATGCCCTATGGACATTCTGGTCCAATACCTTGCTTGGAGGGAGCAGTGGATCATATCTGCTCTTCCTTCTCATTTCCAGGAGTATTGGCCCCCCAGTTACACATATATCTATATTATTATTATTTGAAGTTTTTAAGAGGATTCACCAATCAGGCCTGAATCTGCAGGGTGCAGAGGAGGGTGAAAAGAACACCAGTAGGGTTGCTGGGTGTTACCCTTAGTGGAACATGAATAAGAGGAGGAGAACAAGTGCTGCAGGCTGGTGGGTTGTTAAGAACATCATGCCCAGTATGTGTCATGAAGCAGTGATTGCCTTTGTTGGGTAATGCCTTCTCACCTGTCTGATCTATTTCTGTGTCAATGGTTGGCAATCATGACTGTCCCCATCTATATAACAGTTAAATACAGCTTTTAAACACACTGAATTAAACAATTAATCTTTTAACAGGAGATCCTTCAAAAGGTCACTATGTACCATTTACTGTACGGCATGGCCAGGGCAATGGGTATTTTCTCTCCACTCCTCTTTCAGACCAGTGTTTGCCCCTCAACTCACCAGTTCTTAGCGCAATGTGGGTAAAGAGGTTTATTCACTTAGCTCAGCATTTCTCTGCTCTGTAGAGAAGCCTCTGCATAGGAGATTAGAGCTGATTGCTAGCACTTTCCCTCTTCTGCAGCCTGCATGATCAAGCTTGCAGTTCCTGCAGGCTAAGCCACTGTTCTATAGCTTGTGGGGTTGGCGTTGTCCCTTAAACAATGCATGAATGCCAAACCTTTATCATTTTAGTGATTCACGTAATCTTTATTGTCTGAAGACAGACTTTCATTAGGTGTACCCAGAGGTTCTCAAAAGTAATAATGAAAGATAGCAGAAACTACCTTTGGGCTCATAGTCACATATATTATGGTACATAATATGTTGCTGATATATAGACAAATGTTCAGAAAGTAGAACATATTAAAATCATAGGCTTTTTTCAAAATATATGAATAAAAAGTATTGCCTATTCAAAAATTATATTGTATGAAAAATAATATTCATTGCACATCAGGCTAAGGTCTTTGTAGGGATCAGTTTAACATACTATAGAGTCCCTGGAACATTTAGTTAATGGTGTCTTCAGAAACGCCATGAATATTTTGAATGGTTTAATGTGCTATTAGAGTATAAACATGATATTATGCTTTTAAAGTCTGAATAGAATTATAAAATGTAAGATTCTATAATTCATTCAAAGTTTAAAAGAAGCATCCTGGATCTGTGCTGATTACTTTATGGTGTTGCAGGGTTTTTATTCAGTTTGGCTTTCAGGAAGATATATTGAACGAATCATTTTGAGATTTTTCCAAAAGTATAAGCTAAAGAAAACTAGTTATCATTTTTTCCCAACAGAAGATTATAGTGTAAGTGCTTTGTTGTAACAAGTTTGATTGAAAGCTTAGTATAATGCTTCAGAAGGAAGGAGAGTCAAGCCAAGGGCAAAATATAGGTGTAAAGAATTTTCCTTTCTTTTAAATTTCATATTAGCTTCCCAACTGCTATACAGAGCTAATGGGGAATCCACATTTGATCGGTCCTGTAACAGCAAAAACATCCTTTTGTGGGCTTAAAATAGTTTTGCAGAAAAGAAAAAGCAAGTTGTTTGCACTAATAAATGGTAGTTCTCAGCGAGTTAGTAAATAAGTTATTAATTTTGTGTGTTGTGTGTACAACTGTTACATTAAAGATTCCCCGTCCTACGTGAAAAAGATGGATCCTACCAGTTTAACATTAAAAATGTTTTTCTTGAGGGCTCTTTTCTAGAAAGTCACTCCTGTTGTTTAAAAACCTGACCAACTACTTTGTGTGGCACATATGCATATATTTGTATGCACTTCTTGTTCTTCAGATTGACAATATAGTACATAACATAGGTGCAGTGTGAAGAACCAAATCCATGTATGTCCTCTGGAACACAGAACACTGATGTATGCTAACTTTACTCTTCTAATATGTAAATTAATCTATCAAATATTTGCTCTGGAGGGTTTCATTATTGTTTATAGTGCTGACATCAATGGGTGCATGGCAAGGTTATTAATTTAACATGATAGATAATCATTTTATTGTAATATGTAGCATTAGTACCTTACAGTTGGTGGACCTGGAGCATCCTATTTTTAGCAATATAAGGAAGCCCCACCCCATTAAACGTATACATTAAAGAGTTGTTTATGAAAATCAGTTCTGTCTCTACCTTCAGCTACTTTACTTGAATCTCGGCTATGAGTACACCTAATAAAAGGATTGCAATGGAGAAAATCAAGAATCATGGAAATAATCATTCAGCCTTTTTTATTTTCTAAATTCTCTGGTTCCCTCTCCTCCCTCTTCCTTTGTGAGGGTGGAAATGACAAGTGCCTGGACTTCAGATGAATATTTTCTTTCTTAGATTATCTGTGCATATAAGAGATTAGTATTAAAGTGGTTGCAAAGAGACTTTGTAGGCAACAAAGAGTGGACTTTTGAAAAGCGCTCAGTGTTGGCTCAACCCTCTGTCATTGAAGTCAATGGGAACAGAATTAGGTCAGTGCTGGGTGCTTATGAAAATCCCATCCAAGGTATTTAGGGTGCTGGGTGGCAAAGTTCTCAGCTCCTTCTGAGTAACGATGTAGTGGGAAATAGGGCTTACGCTACTGTTGCTGCTGGAGACCTTTTTCTGCAAGGAGGAAGGAGCACGTTGGTTAGCATTATGAAGGTTATTTCTACAATGGACAAGGGTAGTTGTGTTTTTGAATTAAGGTTTGATTTTTAGAAAATGGATACATAAAAATACTAATTTAAAAAAGATCTCTGCAAATACTTGATTCTTATGAACTGTTTCCATTCAAGTATGAAACACAGGAACATATCACATCTGGAAATCCTGATTCTCAGTGCAGATCATTTAGCATTGGGTAGGGCTATGATAAGGAAAAGCTGCCTACTGCTGAGATCAACTAAACTTAATATGTGGTAAAAGTCAAAAATATTTATCAGCACACTTTATATGAGAATGTCCTATTAATCATACTCTTGAAGTCTGAGGACACTGTGGGCATAGGGCTGGAAACGTACTGACTGCAGCTATTGACTTGTGTTAATGTTAATAATATGATAGTTTGTTATAAATTATCAGAGGTTAATGGGGTAAATAATTGGTCTAAAACACACTCACTTAGGAATTGACAGTGCATTATTTCTTTAACTTTCTTTCATGAATATTTATTGGGAACAGCCTGGATATAAGCTGAGAGTATAAGACTTCACAGATACAAGCCAAGACAACAGCTATGCTACCCTCAAACAGAAATAAAGATTTTGGCTCTTAATTTTCAGGGGATCAAATACTGTTTTATATGGCATATTTGTTTTGGAAATCAGTTTGAAGCCTCTAATCTGCTGCTAATGATACATGTCAAGATGTGTTACTTGGTATGGAAATTCAGCTGTACTACCTTGGGCAGTGCACCTGTTAAATCTTTTAAGCTAAGCAGGATTTTGTCAGCTCAATATTTGGATGACAGACTTCCAAGAGCACCCGAGTGCTTTTGGAAGTGATATTAGTGGTGTAAGGTCAGTCTTTTAGCGGAGACAGTGCTGATTGTGGGGAAAATCTTCTGCTATTTCACTTCATTTACTTTTGAGTACCTGGAATTTTGTGTGTGTGTGTGACATTGTGACCCTGTTCTACACAGCCATGCAGGGGCCTATTGAGAATAAGACCCCTGCCTCCCCACATCATGACTACAGGCTTTGGAGGCAGGTGTTGTAACAATTGGGCCTACAGATTTCCTTGAATTGTGAGCTCAACTGTTTTAAAAAAAAATGAGAAAGTTCATAAAATGTTACAGTAGCCTATAATAACAAATGTTGATTGGAAAAAGACAGAATAACCAAGACTACGATTACATCACAGAGATCACGGAAGTCATAAAATCCGTGACTTCCAGAGACCCCGTGACATTTTCTGCGCCAGTGCTCGAGCTGTCAGCAGACAACCCTGCAGATCTCAACCACTGCTGGCGACGGGCCCCCAGCAGCTCCTAGCCCCTGGCAGCAGGGGTCCCCCTGAGCTTCCAGCCTCTGCGGGTGGTGACAGGACTCTGTAGCTTCCAGCCGCCAAGGGCAGCAGGGGAAACCTGGAGCTCCCAGCCCCTCTGGGTGGCTGTGGGAACCTGCAGCTCCCAGCTGCCAAAGGCAGCAGGGCGACTCTGTAGCTCCCACTTGCGGCAGGGCTCCCTGCAGCTGCCCAGCCACAGAGAGGGTCCCCAAGCAGCTGCCGAGCCATGGGGAGGGGAGGAGACCCCTCAGCATTTCAGCTGCGATGGGCAGCGAGGGGACCCCAAAGCCCCCAGTTGCTGTGAGTGCTGAACCCTCCTCCCTCCCCATTGTGTTTGATCCGAGATTTTTATTAAAAATGTCCCTGTCATGGGCTTAAAAATCACGGACAGGTCATGGGCTTCTGTGAATTTTTGTTTATTGCCCATAACCTATGTGTGATTTTTACTAAAAATATCCACGACAAAATCTGAGCCTTAAGAATAACTAAATTAGAAGTGAGACATAATAAGTAAATTAGTCTGAACAAAAAGGCCAAGCTAATAGAGTTCAAGGACTGTGTTGGAATTATGCTTGTTAAAAACAGGCGATGTGAAGCCAGAAGTTAATGAGCCAAAATTGGTATGTTAGATGTTAGGCCCAATTGTCAGATAAAATAATGAGGGGCTGGACTATTCCACCGATCACTCTTTTTTGTGGTGGGTCCTTTAAGAGAAAGAGAGTTTGTGGGAAAAGTTTTTTTTTTTTAAAAAGACAGAACAGAGGGAGGCTACCTGAGAAAGTGTCACCATCATGGCTATCAGCCAGTGGCGTAGCTAGGTGGAGCGAACAGGGGCAGCGGACATAAAAAAAAAGGTGCCACTCGCTTGTACTCACTGAGCGGTGCCCTGGGTCCTCGGCGGCACTGAAGGCCCCCGCCACCGAAATACCGCCGAGGACTCGGCGCGAGTGAAGGCCCCCGCCGCCAAAGACCTGGAGCGCCTCCCCCCCGCTCCTCCCCTGGCTACGCTACTGCTACCAGCCCCACCGTTTCTTAGAACCCCAGGATCATCCTGGTCCTGAGTGGTGTCCTGGCCAGAAAGAGAGGGATCCAGATGACATCACCACCCCTGGCAGGTCCTGCTGAATCTCAAACTCCATTGTTATGACAGTTACTTTATACCATCTGAGAGACTCTCAAACAACAGGGGTGGGGGGGGGGAGGAGTTTCCTTCTAAAAACTATAGCTAAAGGGAAAGGAAACCAGGAAGGATGTTAAAATAAAAGCCTTATTTAATCATTTACATTTCAAATGCTTTAACTGTTTTTCCTTCTTTTCTGTATCTTTAATGCAAGGTTAAAAAAAATTAATGGTGTTTTTGCCATGGTGTTAAGCGGGCTGAGGTCTCTGCATACCCAGCCCCAGAATTTGTTTAACATAGTTTAATGTTGGACAGTGACTGGGTTCTATTAACACCTTTAGCCAATTTATTCCATCAAAATTAACACCATAGAGGGCAAAGCCTAAGCACCTCGTCATCACCCCTCCACGCTCTGCACAGAAGGAGAGGTGGAAGTGGGAGTATTGGATAGCAAGGGGTGGGAAATATGTGGAGCTGACATTGTGGGGGGGAGGAAGTGGTAGAAACCTATCAGCCATGGATAGAAAAAAAGAGAGCAAAGAGGAGAGAAGAAATCCGACTCTGAGATTACTAGCTTCATTCCGTGGTAACATTAGGGGACTGATTTTCAGTATATTGCATACATGCAAAATCTGCATATTCATGTTCAGTTCAGAGATTTGTCTCCTGTGTCTGTGTGCAGATCCTGGACTTCTGCAAACACAGCTTTAGGAAAATCCATTCCTAAATCCCCCTCTTGAGGTGGGAAGGAAACAGGATATCAACATAGATATGTGCAGGCCAGATAGAATGAAATTCTCCTGTATTTTTAATAATTAACTGATTTGTTAAAGCAATAAATATCTATCTGTATGTGTAATGATGACAAATAACTAGAGTAGTTATTGCAAGATTACCCAATGAATCTAGGGAGTGGTGATTAATACTCTGTATCCCATATTAAATTCCAAATGAAATCTAATTAGGGCCCAAATATTTTAATAATATCATATTGTTTGTTTTTCATGCTAGAGCCTTCTGTTAATACAACCTAGCATCTTGTTGCAATACAAGTTTTCCATAAAGATTATCTTAAATTATTCCCACGATGGTCTGCACATCTCTGATGAATGCATTTTGTGACAGATACTGTAACTATTCCTGGTGGTGGTTGGAAAACTTTTAACAAAATATAATAGAAATTATGACAAATTTCTTCAAGATTAGGACATCTGAAAATTTATACACTGCAAATGGTGTTTATAAATTGAACAGCAGCACTGAACCAGATAAAATATTTTTGCAGGGCTTGAGATGTAAGAATGGTATAAAATATCCAAGTAACATAAGGTTCCTGTCGTTCGAGATTAGACAAATGATGGCATCTTAAAGTTATGAGATAATTGTAGTAATAAAGTTTAAAGAATCTCACAAATTCAGGAAAATATCTGTAACTCTTTTAATATAACTAATTCGTTACATAAAGGAAAAAAATCACAAGGTTGTGTTCAAAACCATGAGGCAAATGGGAAAAAAATGAACCTATTTCTGTTTGCTAGTACAGTCGTTGAGGGAAGACTTGAGTTTGATTGGGTGCTCCTTTTCAAAGAGTAACAAGAACAGCTTTGGAAAAGGCGTTGAATGTAAAATAAACTGTTTTCAGAATTGTGTGTAACATTGATGGTTTTAACATAGGTGAGATATATCAGATATTGTACCCATGGTGGTACAAGACTGGTCGCTCCCAGACACACAAACCATCCCTTGAAAATTGTTGAACATAGTATGATTTGAGGTTTAGCTCTTGAAGTCTGCTCACCAAAGTTAGCACATTGTTCCTTTTAGCAGTGAAATTTGTGGGATCACATTGAGACTTGGTGTAAGGTGACTGCTGAATTCAATCCAGAGTTCAATGACATAAACAGGACTGTTACATGGCAGACATAAGCTGTTCAGAAAACAGATATAAGTGGTAAAAGACTACACAGCAACTTGATGATTGGTGCTAGATTGGAGCTGGTGTCCCTTGCACATCTAATGAGATAACATTGTATGCGTTGAGACTGAGCATGGAACAAAATACCTTTTGCCTTTGAGTCTGAAATACAGAAGAAGTGCATTCATGAAAATTAACAGCTTTGAATCCAGGGATAAGGCCATTGTTGGTATCCTGAAAGTCTCCAGACCTGCTAGCAGAAAGAGCTGCTTAGAAGAGCTGTCAGAGACCCAGTCCAAACTGGTGATGAAGTTTCCAAGAATTGTCTAAGGAGATTTCATGTCCCATGTTGCCAACATCTCCAATGCTCCAGCACAAAGTTGTTTGTCAACTACGTGTTTCAAAAAGATAATGGAGTCCCCAAATAATTGGTCACAGCCTAAATCTGATCTTTAAACTGAATGTGGACGTAAGGGTGCATGAGAATATACATACCGTTTCATTAAATCAGTAGCAGAAAGACTGGCTGAGGAAGGTTTGAGGTAGGAGCCCAATAGTGAAGCAGAGAGAGAGACTGAGTTGCTTTAGAGATTATTCTGTTTTCCTTACTGTGATAAAGATCCTTCTTCAGAGCTAGAAGAATATTGGAACACATGGCTGGATGGGACTTTCTGGGTTATCGAGTTCAGTCCACTGTTATCACAGGCAGCCACATCATATAATGACATTCATAAATTTATCAAGCTCCATTTTAGAGCTAATTAGGATTTTGAAGCTAGTTAGGTTATACACGCCCAATACTCCCATACCACTCCTCTGATAGTTAGAAACCTTCTAATTTCAAGCATAAATTTATTCATGGCCACTTTATACCCATTTGTTCTTCTGCCAAAAGTGTTCTTTAACTTGTAAACAGCTCTTCTCCTGCCCTAGTGGTTAGCCCGGGATATATAAATCTAGAGCAATTGTATCTCCCTCAGCCTTTGTTTTGCTTGGCTAAACATGACAAGATCTTATAGTCTCCTCTCATAAGTTAGGCTCTTTATTCCCTTGGTCACTGAAGTAGCCTTTCTCTGCACCTGTTCTAGTCTGAATTCATCTTTTTTGAACATAGATTTTATTGAGGCACAGGACAGCTTTGAAGATGCAGGCACTGCAAACATTGGCTCAGGAAAAATGTGTCCTGTAAACTTTTTATAAGAGTCAAAAACTGTCAAATCCTAGATTTTCACTATATTCCTGCTTGGCATCTAATGATGATTGCTGTTGCAGTTATGTAATAAATCCATCCTTGCCATTGCTGAGTCATAAAAATGCATGCATCCAAGGGATTTTTATAGTGAACTAGTACAATACAATGCATATTCAAGTAAAACTTTCAATCTTATAGTGTGTGACATGGTTGATAGCTGAGTCCTATTCCTTGCTATATCATTTGATATTGATTTTTAAACGTATTAAATATGGTTGAATAGGTAATAAACTCGTGCGAATCTTTTTAACTCTACCGTGCTTCCAGCGATGTTATATGGCAGCGAAACATAGTCGCTGACAAAGATTGAAGAACATCAACTGTCTGTCACACAGAGGGTGATGGAATGAACATTTTTGGGCATTTTGCTCCGTGATCACATCCCCAATGAAATAATTAGGCAGCAGTCTGGAGTGCTAGACGTCGTTGTTGAAAGCAAGCTCAGCAAAACGCGGAGGGTGGGACATGTGGCCCAACTCGGCGACAACAGATGGACCACAGCTATATCCAAGTGGTATCCACGAGAACAGAAACAGCCACACGGTCGGCCTCCAAAGAGGTGGGATGATTTCCTAACAAGGAGATATGGACAAGCACAGCGAAGGGCCAGAGCGAGAGAAGATTGGAAGACGTGTTGTGATCACCTCAGTCTCAACTGATGAAGGACCGGCAGTCTTCGCAGGTAATAAAACTTGAGGTGTTAAAGAATAATCAGAGCAGATACTGTAAGTCACCTACAGAAACAAGACAGGTTTACACAAACACTAATAAACTGAAAGCTCCCAGGTATTTCAGAGCAAAAAGTTGCTAAATAAGCATAATTGTGAATGCAATTGTTTGTAGTAACCGACTATATATATATATATATATATATATATATATATATATATATATATATATATATATATATATATAATCAGAGAGAGAGAGATTTACTGGTGAAAATGATTTAGTAAAGATTGTATGTAATGCTGAAAGGACATTGATACAGACCTGACAAGCCATACCTATGAACTGTGAATTCACATAAAATCCTGTCATATTCTTCTGTTTGCCATGAAAATTTTCAAATATTTTGATGTAAACCCTTGTCTTTCAGGTCAAGTACATGTTTCTAAACTAAAGCCTCACTTTATAGGCAGCTGCTTCAGATCTTTTTCTATGTTCTGTATTTTTATTCAGATTTCATGAGCAAAGGAAATACAGTTGGGAGTTTGGTAACACCAGAGAGAGGCATTTTGCTTAAGAGATAATAGCAGGAGATTTCAGCTTGCTTATCCATCTATTTCATCTATATACTCAGACTTCAGTGTTTGTTTGTGAGGTGATAAATACTGAATTTACAAAGGGAAAGGCATCTTCAGTAGCTGTGCTCAAATGCGTAAAAGTACAACCTAACATGGAGTGTATCCAGGGATTGTGATAGTGATGTCATGATCTGTATGTGGGGTAACTGACCGCATGGTTAGCATAGTCATTTCTGGAAGGAATACTTGCAAAGAAAAAAACATGACAGACAAACTGATCTCAGGGAAGCTTTTGTCTTTTCTGGAAGTACTATTATCTTGAGACACTATATAGAAAGCAACTCTGGGTGGATACAGTGTTTGTGATATATGTAGATAGATATAAATAATACAAAAGTAAAAAAGTACAAACTTTCAAAAGACTTCCATTGTAAAACATCTCAGCCACTTTGGCAAAACGAAATGGATAAAGAAACTAAACATAAGAAAGAACTCTTTCAAAGGGGAGAGGAGGTGAAGAGGTCAGAGATGAACTGATATGAACAAAATATCTACATATACAAACAGGACATAACCTGGGAGGAAGTTCCCTAGAAGGCCTTTAACGCTTTCTGCTAATGGGATGAGATCTTGACACACTTATCCACCTGTTGAGCTATACCGACATTAAATGTTTGTGGGAAGGTAAGAAGTATTGGTTTTACAATGTATAGGGAACAGCCATCTTTAGCAATTGTACAGTCATGTTCTTACTTCAAGCCTTGATATTATGTTCCCACTGACAGCCAACATACAGTTCAGTATATCGATTTTAAATTGAAGTACAGAACACTATCAGGCTTTGGTGGTCTCTGTATTTTTAATATATCCTGTTTTATTTAGGTATTTTCTTGAGTTGTAGTTATTCAGATCAATCTGGAACAAAAAAAAAGATGGAAACAGGACTGGTTGGTAGAAATATGGGAAATTATATACTACAGCAATGGCAATGTAATAGCTTTTCTATGCTGATAATGTACTACATTTCCAGACAGAGAGAATCACTTGTATGGTGCATGTCCAAGCTTTTCAGTCATGAGGGTCTATCCTAAACCTGGATTTTCCAAATGTTTACTCACTAAACCATCAAAATATCTCTCCAGGTGTCTTTGAAACATGGTGGTGAGTATTTCATTTTGTTGGAGAATTCTACATCCGAAAGGAGGGCATGTTCTGAAGACCTCCATGCTGGAGAAATTGCAGACTTTGCAGACTTTGACTCCCTCAGGGAACTGATGGGCAGGATCCCCTGGGAGAATAACGTGAGGGGGAAAGGAGTCCAGGAGAGCTGGCTGTATTTTAAAGAATCCTTATTGAGGTTACAGGGACAAACCATCCTGATGTGTAGAAAGAATAGTAAATATGGCAGGCGACCAGCTTGGCTTAACAGTGAAATCCTTGCTGATCTTAAACACAAAAAAGAAGCTGACGAGAAGTGGAAGATTGGACAAATGACCAGGGAAGAGTATAAAGAGATTTCTCGGGCATGCAGGAGTGAAATCAGGAAGGCCAAATCACACCTGGAGTTGCAGCTAGCTAAAGATGTTAAGAGTAACAAGAAGGGTTTCTTCAGGTATGTTAGCAACAAGAAGAAAGTCAAGGAAAGTGTGGGCCCCTTACTGAATGAGGGAGGCAACCTAATGACAGAGGATGTGGAAAAAGCTAATGTACTCAATGCTTTTTTCCGCTCTGTCTTCACGAACAAGGTTAGCTCCCAGACTACTGCACTGGGCAGCACAGCATGGGGAGGAGGTGACCAGCCCTCTGTGGAGAAAGAGGTGGTTAGGGACTATTTAGAAAAGCTGGACGAGCACAAGTCCATGGGGCTGGATGTGCTGCATCCGGGTGTGCTAAAGGAGTTGGCGGATGTGATTGCAGAGCCATTGGCCATTATCTTTGAAAACTCATGGCGATTGGGGGAAGTCCCGGACGACTGGAAAAAGGCTAATGTAGTGCCCATTATTAAAAAAGGGAAGAAGGAGGAGCCTGGGAACTACAGGCCAGTCAGCCTCACCTCAGTCCCTGGAAAAATCATGGAGCAGGTCCTCAAGGAATCAATTCTGAAGCACTTAGAGGAGAGTAAAGTGATCAGGAACAGTCAGCATGGATTCACCAAGGGCAAGTCATGCCTGACTAATCTAATTGCCTTCTGTGATGAGATAACTGGCTCTGTGGATGAGGGTAAAGCAGTGAACATGTTGTTCCTTGACTTTAGCAAAGCTTTTGACACGGTCTCCCACAGTATTCTTGCCAGCAAGTTAAAGAAGTATGGGCTGGATGAATGGACTATAAGGTGGATAGAAAGTTGGCTAGATTGTCAGGCTCAATGGGTAGTGATCAATGGCTCCATGTCTAGTTGGCAGCCGGTATCAAGTGAAGTGCCCCAAGGGTCGGTCCTGGGGCCGGTTTTGTTCAATATCTTCATAAATGATCTGGAGGATGGTGTGGATTGCACCCTCAGCAAGTTTGCAGATGACACTAAACTGGGAGGAGAGGTAGATATGCTGGAGGGTAGGGATAGGATACAGAGGGCCCTAGACAAATTAGAGGATTGGGCCAAAAGAAATCTGATGAGGTTCAACAAGGACAAGTGCAGAGTCCTGCACTTAGGACGGAAGAATCCCATGCACCGCTAAAGACTAGGGACCGAATGGCTAGGCAGAAGTTCTGCAGGAAAGGACCTAGAGGTTACAGTGGACAAGAGGCTGGATATGAGTCAACAGTGTGCCCTTGTTACCAAGAAGGCCAATGGCATTTTGGGATGTATAAGTAGGAGCATTGCCAGCAGATCGAGGGACATGATCGTTCCCCTCTATTTGACATTGGTGAGGCCTCATCTGGAGTACTGTGTCCAGTTTTGGGCCCAACACTACAAGAAGGATGTGGAAAAATTGGAAAGAGTCCAGCGAAGGGCAACAAAAATGATTGGGCCCAACACATGACTTATGAGGAGAGGCTGAGGGAACTGGGATTGTTTAGTCTGCGGAAGAGGAGAATGAGGGGGGATTTGATAGCTGCTTTCAACTACCTGAAAGGGGGTTCCAAAGAGGATGGCTCTAGACTGTTCTCAGTGGTAGCAGATGACAGAACAAGGAGTAATGGTCTCAAGTTGCAGTGGGGGAGGTTTAGGTTGGCTATTAGGAAAAACTTTTTCACTAGGAGGGTGGTGAAACACTGGAATGCGTTACTAAGGGAGGTGGTGGAATCTCCTTCCTTAGAAGTTTTTAAGATCAGGCTTGACAAAGCCCTGGCTGGGATGATTTATTTGGGGATTGGTCCTGCTTTGAGCAGAGGGTTGGACTAGATGACCTCCTGAGGTCCCTTCCAGCCCTGATATTCTATGATTCTATGAAATCTCTAGGAAAACACAGCAGGCAAGCTATCAAGTTTTTGAAGTAGATTTCCCTTTGGGGAAATCAACTGCTCCACAAGATGTACTCAGAATACTTACTCTTAAAGCTGAGTATATCAAGAGTGTTATCGCCACCACCCCTTTAAAAAAATGCTGTAGTTGGACTGAAAAGTATTTTCATTTCCAATGTGACTTTTTTTAGTTAAGTAGTTTTTTTTAAAAAAAAGTAAGGCCTTACAATCCATCAGGATACACTTGACACCACTCTATTTAAATATTTCTGAACCCAAGAGAAAGACGTAGGATGTCACAGACAGAATGAACTATTGCACTCTCCTTCGTGGCTCTCCTTTTGACATATTAAATCTTTATGCACTTGTTTTATGATTCACCATTAGCAACAGCTGATTAGAATTCCATAAACTGATCAAATCAGTCCAGAGGCATTGTTCTGTACAACACTGGAAATGGAATGACAATTTTTCTCTTTCATAAACAATCTCTAATATTATCTTCTTCCTAGATTGACATCAATCTTCTTATTAACACATTCCATCCCTCATCCTTACTTGGGAAATTTTTGTTGCCTTGGGCTTGCCTCAGGCCAGTAGAGGTGAACAAAGAGTGAGGTCAGATCTTCAGCCAGGAAAATGTGAATTTATATTCCATTTTTCTAACTGGTTAAATCCTGGAAGAACCTATTAAAATTTGTAGTTATTTTTCAGGATTATAGAAACCCTATCTATAATGAGAGCAATAAATTTCTTTATATAAAAGATGTTTCTCTTTTCAAGATACTTCCCAGTTGGGGGTGATTCCTGCAAACTTAGAAGCAACTGTAGGCTTATTCCTTAACCGAAGTTTTTCTCAACATTTTCTGAGATCACTGGGGAACATATAAAACAATGAGGGCTGGACAATTGCAGCTGTGATGCCATAAATACAGATATAGCCCACAATCTTACGAACAGTCCTATAAGAAGTGGTACCTGTACAGATCCCACTGAATTTTAGTATTGTTTGATGCAGAATGGAGTTCTGAGAAGGTGCATTTTGTATGAAGTGTTTTTTACCTGCTTGCATATCTGCAGATTTCCATTCCTTCACTCACCTTCACTCCCTCCCTGCCAAATTTCATGATCCTGGGATTTTACACTGAACAATGTGTACGTTCTAAATTTGCATATTTCAATATATATGTTGATATTTATTTGAACACAGTTCTGAAAGTTAGTTTGGAAGTAGAGGTTAGAAATTAGCCAGTTTTAGAGGGGAATGGGCTAATTTTCATTCACAAATGATATATAAGTAGAAAAGTTAAATTTTTCAACAAAATAACATTTAAGGTTTATGGAAAGTTCTTGCATGTGACCATAATCTCCTGCCGTACTTCTCTTCCATGTGTGATTCCAAACCTGAAAATCATCCTCCTCTGCTCACTTTGCTATCTATCTTGTACTGAATATTACCTTACAACTCCTCACTTGGAGTCATTTGAATGTTTCTGGTTTTGTGGCCTAGACTACTTCGGATTTCAGGCCCTGTGTTCAATGTGAATTTAGCAAGCAGTTTCATATTCATGAAAAAAGAAGTTTTGGTGAACAACTCAATGCTGCTCTAATAAATGCTTATTAAGTCTGCAGACATGACCAGAATTTTGTTTATTATAGATACATTTTTTTAGTTTTTTAACTTAGCTGTATCTGTAGTATTAACTGACACTTTCTTTAACACCTTACCGCACAGCTTACCAAAATGAAATGCATGATCTAATAATGTTCATGGGCCTTGGTTGTATACTGTGTTATCATGCAATTAGCATAACAGCAGGAGATCCTGCGAGCAGAATATTTCTGAGTGACCTATTATCAAACCGATTACATTTTACATGGAAATTAAATGAATCCTGCCAGAATTTTGGGGCCAGGGAGGGAATAAAGTCTCATTATTCAATTTGCATAGCTTGAAAGACAGCATGTAGAGAAAAAAAACCCTGTGTTTGTGCAAACAAGGCGTGGTGTTCCTGTTTGAAAAAATACATTTCTTACACAAATGTATGTGTTGGCAGAAACAATGAGGAGGAGCAAACAAACCATTACTATGTATCTATGTAATATATTAGGACACTTTCCAGAGAACGAATGGCCTAAAGCTTCAACTAACCATAACATTTCCATGGGTCATTGGGGAGGAGATGTATTTTTGCACAAATGAAGTATCAAACCACCTGCTGTGTTCACAGGTACTCTTAAATTTGTGTATGTGCGTACTCATTTTAGCATAATTTAGAGAGTTGTGGATGAGGAAAAATGTGTCTCAATTAGAAATAATAATGAGGATAATTATAAATAATGATGAACAGGGATGGGGGGAGGGGGAGGGAGAATGGCAAAGCAGAATGCCATATGTTCTGCAGATTGGTACAGATTCATAGATTCCAAGGCCACAAGGCACCATTGGGATCATCTAGTGTGACTCCTATATAACACAGGCCATAGAACTTCACCCAAATAATTCTTAAAGCATTAGAAGCATTTAGAAAACATCCCATATTGATTTATAAACTGTCAGTGATGGAGAATCCACCATGAACCTTAGCAAATTGCTAATAGTAGTGAATGGTTAATTACTCACTCAGTTGAAAACATGACATACATGGATCATTCCATCTTAAGAAGAATTTACCCACCAATAAAGTGAGCTGTAGCTCACGAAAGCTTATGCTCAGATAAATTGGTTAGTCTCTAAGGTGCCACAAGTACTCCTTTTCTTTTTGCAAATACAGACTAACACGGCTGTTACTCTGAAACCAATAAAACAGGGTTGTTCATAAATGTAATTTTCAATGATTTAGCAGTGTGAAATAATATTTTGTGTTTTATATCATCCAAGAATTTGAAAGGACTTCACAACCATTAATTAATAAACCTTGTACCCTGTCAAAAATATAAAATTCCTAGGTAGGGATTATAGCAGGCCAAAACCCAGTAAATATTTTGGTGAAACTTGTTAAATGTTTTCCCATTTTTCCATTGAAATATTGATGGTTGTAAAACTGTAAAAAAAATTTCCCACACTTTTTTTCTCTTATTGTTGTAAATGAAATTTTAATGAATTTGAAATATTTCTGTAAGCTTTAATAAGGAATGTATTACCCACCTTTATTGTGGGCTATAATGGCTATTTAATAGCACACTAACACAACACAATGGTTTAAGACAGGAAGAGTACCAAATCCAGTTGAAACTGCATGCATTTAAATTTGTCCAGTCCCTGAAAGGAAACACTCTAACTCTGAGAAAAAGTATTATGGGATTATAAATGGCTATTTATTTCCTAGGCAAATAATAATATAGCTTGGCTCTGCTTAGTTATGAGATCTAGCAGGGCTAATTCACAATATGCGCTGGCTGCAGACTAAACAATAACAGGAAAAATGCTTACCAAAATGTCATAATATGAATATACTCAGGTGGGTAGGACATACATTAGTCTCAGTGTGCTTTGGCGACAGCTACCATTATAGTATTTCTTGCAATGCATATTAAGAATGGACTAAGAATTTATTTGTGTATGTTTTAAGCTGAAGGGGGATTTCTTGGGGAACACCCAAGTAAATGAAAAGTTTCAAAGCACATACCAAACTAGGTCTTTCTGAGCTTCCTATGAAGTTATTTACCAGTGGGTTTACAGGATTGCTAATGTGCAATTCCTTGGCTCAGAACAACCCTTAATGCAGACCTACTCATGGGAGGAATTTGGGGTGTGGGGACCTCCCCTGAAGTTGTGATCTCTTCTCTGATAGTTCTTGGGCACATTCTGTCAGGGGGAAGGAGGCTGCCTGCCACAAATGGCTGTTGACACTGCAGTCAGAACTCGTGTATCTCTGGCTGAGGCACAATTGGAGTCTTGCTGTTAGGATTTTCCCCAGTTGCCCCAACTTCAAGAATGCCCTTTAAAGCACACACGTCCATCACAACAGGAAGGAGTCATATGTGCGGAGAGTCTTCTCCACACAGCTAATACCAATCAAAGGATCTGTCTCCTATTAGTGGACACTCTGGGTGAAATCTTGGCCCTATTGACTTAAATAGAAAAACTCCCATTTACTTCAATGGGGCAAGGATTTCAGTGGACAGGTCAGTATGGATTAATGCTCGGACAGAGAACGATTGCTGACATGTTTGTGCTATGAATCCTCATGGAGAAGTTCAGAGAAAAGAGATGGCAACTGGGTATGGTCTCTGTAGACATGGTGAAGGCATATGATTGGATACCATGAAAACTAGTTAGGTGCCATTTGTGACCAGGAAGTGTGCTAAAAGGGTATAACAGTTTTATCCAGGATATGTATTAGGGAGTGACTACCATAGTCAACACTAAATGGAGCTCCAGTACTGAATTTACAGTTGATAGCCTGCATCAGGCAGTCAGCATTGAGTCCCTTTTGTTTCTGGTTATCATGGGTGTAATAAGTGAGAATATATGAAGGGAGCTACTTTGGAACATACTGTTTGTTGATGGCTTAGTGCTATGTATGAAAGATTGTGAGACTGTGCAAGCCAATTTTGAACAGTTGCAACATAGTTTTCAGAAGGCCTTAGAGCAGGGGTGGGCAGACTTTTTGGCCCAAGGGTCACATCTGGGTGGGGAAATTGCATGCAGGCCCATGAATGTAGGGCTGGGGCAGGGGGTTGGGGTGCAGGAGGGAGTGTGGGGTGTGGAGGGGGTGCAGGAAGGGGCTCAGGACAAGGGGTTGGGGCAGAGGAGTGGTGTGGGGTGTGCGAGGAGGCTCAGGGAAGGTGGTTGGGGTGCAGGAGGGGATGCGTAGTGCAGGAGGGGGCTCAGGGCAGGGGGTTGGGGTGCAGGAAGGGTGCGGGGTGCAGCAGGATGCTCAGTGCAGGGGGTTGGGGTGCGGGGTGAAGAAGGGGTTCAGGGTGTGGGCTCAGTCCCGGTGCTGCTTACCTGGACCAGGTCTGGGGTGGCAGCGGTGCACAGTGGGGCCAGGGAACTACCCTCATCTGTGAGTACGTGAATTTGGCATCAGAGGAATTAGAGAGACCAATTTGCATGACAGCCTGGTGTATGCTCATGAGTTTTGGAAGTGAAATATAAAAGTCACCAAATGCAAATAGGGAAGTGGTAAGGAAGAAGAATAATTTGTAGATTTATTATAGTTTGCATAAGCATGACAATGAAAGCCATATCTGTATGATTGCAAGTAGTCATCTTTGGCTACAAAATACAAGTTTGTCTTAACTCGGCACTTTTCACTCTTTGTGCCTATTGTGCTTGTGATTCCCTCAAGAACTGTGCTAAATCATTTTTACAATTTAGAATATTGGGATGTTTTTTGCTGCTGTTCTTGTGGCAATCTACAGCTATGGTACTGTGATGGGTTGCCTCCCTTTAAGGTGCCACCTGATGTGTTAAGATACCACTGAGCCCGCCTTTTCTGCCAGAATAGGCCCCTTGTCTTGCTGGACCAGGCTCTTAAGCCTCCGCTAGCACATACACAGGCAGGGCCACACCCAGCTGCAGAAAGACACAGACACTGAGATCAGCTCTGGGAAGACTCAGTTTAAGGGACTTGCTCCAGCACTCAGGTGCCCACCTCCCTTGGAGTACACACCCAAAGGTATATTGTCTTGCACTGTATAGAAAAATCTGTGCAGTGCAAGCTCATAAAAATTCACCGTCTTCCTCAATGTGAAGAGAGATATGTATATCTTCTTGCTCCCCCCTCCCTCAGGTAGAAATTGCACAAACTGGGTTTAATAATAAACAAAACAAATTTATTAACTATAAAAGGCAGACTTTAAGTGGTTAAAGGGATAGAAAACAGAACAAAGCAGATTACTAAGCAAATAAAACAAAACACACAAACTAAGCTTGATTCACTAAAGAAATTGGATACAAATTGTAATTTCTCACCCTAAAAGTTGTTTCAGACAGATTACAGATTCTTGAAAGCCAGCTGCATTGGCCTGCAGCTTGAAACTTCAGGTATTATTACTCACAGACTAGACAACCTTCCAGCCTGGGCTCAACTCTTCTCCCCTCAGTTGAGTTCTTCTTTTCAAGTGTTCCCCAGTGTCTCTTTGGGCAGGAGCTTTCGTGAGCTACAGCTCACTTCATCGGATGCATACTGTGGAAATTGCAGAATACATTATTATATACACAGACACCATGAAACAATACCTCCTCCCACCCCACTCTCCTGCTGGTAATAGCTTATCTAAAGTGATCATCAAGATGGGCCATTTCCAGCACAAATCCAGGTTTTCTCACCCTCCGCCCCCCCACAGACAAACTCACTCTCTTGCTGGTTATAGCCCATCCAAAGTGAGCACTCTCTTCACAATGTGTATGATAATCAAGGTGGGCCATTTCCTGCAGGAATCCAGGTTCTCTCACCCCCCTCCAAAAACCACACACACAAACTCTCCTTACAACGTGCATGAAAATCAAGGTGGGCCATTTCCAGCACAAATACAGGTTTTCTCACCCCCCCCACCCCCATACACACACAAACTCACTCTCCTGCTGGTAATAGCCTATCCAAAGTGACCACTCTCCTTACAATGTGCATGAAAATCAAGGTGGGCCATTTCCAGCACAAATCCAGGTTTTCTCACCCCCCCCCCCAAAACCCACACACACAAACTCACTCTCCCTATTTCCCCTTGTTTTTTCCTACCCCCCCCCCCGGCCTTCTGGTTAAACTTGGATTTATGCTGGAAGTGGCCCACCTTGATTGTCATGCACATTGTGGGGAGAGTGGTCAGTTTGGATGAGCTATTGCCAGCAGGAGAGTGAGTTTGTGTGTGTGGGGGGGGTTAAAAAACCTGGATTTGTGCTGGAAATGGCCCACCTTGATTTTCATGCACGTTGTAAGGAGAGTGGTCACTTTGGATAGGCTATTACCAGCAGGAGAGTGAGTTTGTGTGTGTATGGGGGTGGGGGGGTGAGAAAACCTGTATTTGTGCTGGAAATGGCCCACCTTGATTTTCATGCACGTTGTAAGGAGAGTTTGTGTGTGTGGTTTTTGGAGGGGGGTGAGAGAACCTGGATTCCTGCAGGAAATGGCCCACCTTGATTATCATACACATTGTGAAGAGAGTGCTCACTTTGGATGGGCTATAACCAGCAAGAGAGTGAATTTGTCTGTGGGGGGGGCAGAGGGTGAGAAAACCTGGATTTGTGCTGGAAATGGCCCATCTTGATGATCACTTTAGATAAGCTATTACCAGCAGGAGAGTGGGGTGGGAGGAGGTATTGTTTCATGGTGTCTGTGTATATAATAATGTATTCTGCAATTTCCACAGTATGCATCCGATGAAGTGAGCTGTAGCTCACGAAAGCTCATGCTCAAATAAATTGGTTAGTCTCTAAGGTGCCACAAGTACTCCTTTTCTTTTTGCGAATACAGACTAACACGGCTGTTACTCTGAAACCTGTCTTTGGGCAATGATGTCACTCTCCTGCCTTATATAGCTTTTGTGTATGATGGGAACCCTTTGTTTTCCAGTGGAAAAATACTGGCATTCCAAGGGGATGGGGTTGGAGGGTCAAGAAGCAGGTGACTCAGACCCATGTCTCTGCAGGGTTGTAGCAGCCATTACTCACAGGCTGTCTGGAGCATCCACAGGAAGACTAAACTCTTTCACAGTCCATTGTCTTTTCTAATGGGCCATTAGCCCTGTTTGGCTTTTCATTGTTGTACCTGAAGGGCTAGTTGTGGGGGTCACCCAAAGTAGCACATTTGAAATACAGATACATGGTCAATATTCCTAACTTCAGATACAGAAATGATACAGGCATACAAATTGGATGATCACATTCAGTAAACGATAACCTTTCCAATGATATCTTATATGAGCTGTCTTGCATAAAGTATATCTCAGTTATGCCATATCTGTATCATAAGCATATTTCCATAAAGAATATGGAGTGTAAGGTCACAGGTACCCTCTGCACTAAACTTTACAAAGTCTTTCTTACATTAAGAAAATCTTGTTTTCCACTGTGTTACAGCAATACATATATTTTGTCCATTTCCCAAATGGAAAGTGGAAAAGACTGTGGTTACATTATAAGATGGTACAACTAGTTTCCACCATTACCTACGTCTTAGTATAAATCTTAATAAATCAATAATCATTTTCAAACGGTGTAATGTGTCATCTTTGCCTTAAACTGCATCTGCATTAAACTTTTAATAAAGTCTTCCATATGTGGCTAAAAAAATGTTTGACATTTCAAACTCTTTGTGTGACCTATATTCTTGCAACCCACATCATTGTGTGGTTCAGAGAAACAAAAAAGATGTGTGACTGATTAATAATGCAGTTAATCACCAAACACTTTGGGCTAGATCCTTCTCTCAGTTACATTGACATAAATCTGTATTAACTCCACACATGTCAGTGGAGCTGCTCTGGAGTTTCACTGATGCAACTGTGAACAGAATTTGGACTCACTTTTGTAAAACTGCAAGCAAAACACTGCACATCAGTGAGGTTAGAGAATGTAAAGGAATGTGAAAACAATGTTTCACATACTCAGTGGTTCTGATTCTCCTTTAATTTATGTTGGCTTCACACCAGGATAAGTCTATTGACTTCAGTGTGATTATTCATTACTTTCTTTTAATCAGTATATCTCAAAGTAAATTTATGAGGTGGTATTATTATTACATTAGGACAACTTTTTGTTTCTGATTATTTCAGTATGACTGTAAACATATGTTCTTGGAGACCATCCGGTATTGTAAAGAACAATCAAATATGCCCTGTGGATGAGATCAGGATGGCCACTGCAGTCTTCTACCAGCAGGAGTTGCCACCAGAATCTTCTAATTGCTACAAGTTTTCCCCTTTCTTCTTGGCTTTTTCCGAATAAATAGAATGCTTCTGTGACTGCCAAGCCAGTTATATTGGTTTCAGATCTCTGCATGTGAACAAAGATAGTGTTCATTAGGCATAACTTCAGTGAAAACGCTGGGGCCTAAGTTCATTGTTTACAGTACAAAACATTTTTTTGAGGGAGAGTGCCATTTCTGAAATGGTACATCAATTGTTGTGGGTCAGGGTAAGGGCAGCAGGGAGAGACTTATTGCGCTCATTCCTTTTTCATGTTAATGCTGCAGAATCAGGACATTGTGTGAGGGACAAAGAATACAAAAAAACCAACAACAAATAACAATAACAATAATAAATTATAGACAGTGCATAGTGAATAACACGGTACTACGGTATATGCAACTAAAGGATCAGCTCTGAACCCCACTGAAGTTAATAGAAATCTTTCCATTGACTATTAAGGATTTTAGATTAGCTCTGGTATTGGTTTATTCAGACTGAGCAAACAAATTCCCAGTAACAATATGTAGTAAAATCAGTAGTCCAACAGTCATCAGTATAATATTCATGAGTTCTTAGGAAGGAGCCTTTGACAAAGCTGAGAGAGATGGTTCTTTATTAGAATTAAGTCTGGGACCATCTGTCAGACTAGGTGGAGCTGACTCCCAAGCATGGCTCTTTTAAAGAGAGATCCTCACATCTCACCTTTACAAATAAACATGAACATACATAAGACACAACAGTATACGTACAAATAAATAAAATAACTCACTAAGAATTTTCTATTAGTCTCTGAGGTGGCCTCAGTCTTGTGGATCTGGGTGTCATCCATTCTCTGTATAGTGATTCTCAGTTCCACACATTCTCATTCGGGCAGCCTATTCTGTGGATTCCTCCAGTCAAAAACTGGACAATCTGATATCTGCACCTAAATATTATAATTTAAAACAAAGCAAAAATGTCCAACTTGTAACCCCACTCCCTGGAATGAAATTTCTGGCAGCTTTGTCCCCTCCCAAAGGGAGCTCATATGCTGTATTCTGAGCATCTGACATCCCCAATTCCTCGTTACAACACCCAATAGTTCTCTTTTGCAATCTACATCTTATCTGGAAGGAATATCTGGAACAAATTTCCATTGTTTTTAATTTGCTCTTGATACCAATGCAATGTTTACATTTACATTATTGTAGAAAAAAAACCTCTTACCCTTGTTCTGTTTTATCATCTTAGCTTTAAAGGATAACATTGTAGTATTATATCCCAGGCTTATGTTCATTGGCCTCTTGAATCAACCATTTGAATGTTGCTTAGAATAGATACTTAGATCAAATGTAATTGGGCCATAAATCTGACTTTCACCTCTTCTAGATCCACTTTTGGACAGGAATTTGAGAAAACCATGGTTATTTCTGTATTGGGAAGACCTAAAGAATTTCACCACATGAAAGGAAGACCAAAAGCTAGTAAAACAAAGAGTGGCCATATGACACAAAGGAGCAACCCAAGAATAACACAACAAAGGACAGCAAGGCCTTTCCATTTCAAAGGTATGAGTTGTAGCCTACCTGATTATCCTTGTTCACTTTTCTTTAGACATGTTTTTGTTTTGTAACAAAAACATCAATGTTTTCTTTAATTAGAAACACTCTGTTTTCATTTGATGCAAAAGCTGCCAAGTGGTGAGATACTAATTCTATAAAGCTGTGGTTCTCAGCCTTCAGGTTATCACCCCAAAGTGGGTTGTGAAGTTGTTTTCCGGGTGTCATCAAAGTTCCTATGGAAACCATTCAAAAATTGTATTTTAGTCCTTTAGTTGTGAAGAAAATAGATTCAGTAATTAGGCTGACTGACTATATAACATTTGGAAGGAATAGGCAATTCATTAAACTTTCAGTAACAGTATATATATTATACTTTAAAATATATATTTTAATAGCATAATAATGTGCTAATTTCAATGTAAATACTATGATGATCACTTTAGAAAAGCCTTTGGATAACAGATACTTCACCCTACATGGTACTGAAGCTTTAAAAATGAACAAATTATTATTCATTATGGCATTTTGGCTCAATTTTGTTGGCTAAAACAGCACAAGAGAATCTGGGATAGAGCAAAAATTAATTTGGTATATGGGGTCACTGGAGGAAAAGTAGGTGGGAGGGTTGGGTTGCGGGAGAAGCTGAATACACTTGATCTACAGCTGTGATCATCTGCTCATAAGAGGTTATGTGAAATAAGCTAATGCCTCACAAATAGGAGTGGCAATATTGTATGTATGTTTTTTGTTTGGTTGTTTGTTTTTTCACATTGTTGCAATGAGATATCTTTGGTTCCCAGCCATTGTCAACAGAATTTTAATTTATCAGTTGTGTGATTTCTGGAGTGCTTGTATATGTAAACCGAGTCTGAATGAGCTCTCCCCTGTGGTGAACTGTGGAAAAGGACTAGTGGTGAACTGTGGAAAAGGATTCAGGAGCTGATCTCGTTTGCATGGGTACACCCACTTTGGCTAGGTGCTCAGCATGATGGGATTGCTTGCCAAATGGTCCCTTTTGGCTGGTGTGGAATCCCCAGTCTCTTTGTTATTGGGGTAGGAGTAATAAAGGGTTGTTATCCTTGGGTGAATCAAGGGCTACAGAACTCTACTTGGCATACCCCGATGGAGGGACTCCATCCTGAACTAAACTGCACTTGTTAGGCAGGGGACATGGGTTCCAAAGCCCAGTGAATTGAGAAAGGGTGGGGACAGGTACTTGTACCTGATGGTGTGGGCCCATTTGACCCTTCCTCTCTCCACAGTATAATAAAAGAGCTAATTTAGACTCAGTTGAGAGTCTTGTTACACTCTGAAGAGCTGAAATCACTGCTACCTAGGTCTAAGTATTAGACCTACTTTTGGACAGTGTCTCTATTGCAAGAGACTGCCCAGTGGGCACCAGCAGTGAGGCTCCCCCGCTAACAGCTGAAATCAGTGAGAGCTGTGTGGAGTCCTGAAGACATCTTGGCGAGTGGCCAGCCAGGTGGCTGGTGGAGAGGTGTGGCAAGCGGCCAGCAGTGTCAGCAACTATGAGTTGTTGGCCAAGGACAGCAACTATGATTGGGGTGCAGAGAAGGGTCGGGCACATTAAAGGGACTTTTGGGTTGCTGGACTTAAGAACCTGAGGGGTTTTTTCATGGTCTGTGTTTATATAAATCTCCTCACTGTATTTTCCACTTTATGCATCCGATGAAGTGAGCTGTAGCTCACGAAAGCTTATGCTCAAATAAATTGGTTAGTCTCTAAGGTGCCACAAGTACTCCTTTTCTTTTTGAGGGGAAAAGGACACTGCCCAACTTACTTGGGGGTGGGTCTTCTGATCATGGTTTATGTTTATAAACCCTAGTTGTGGTGTTTCCCCAAATTAATGCCGTATTATTTCCCTCCTTTTATTAAAAGTTTTTACTACACTCAGACTCTGTGCTTGCGAGAGGAGAAGCATTGTCTCTTAGAGGCTCCCAGAGGGTGGTGTGTAATTGTCCCAGGTCACTGAGAGGGGGCTCGAGCTGATTTTGTGTTGTATTGTTGGAACCGAACCCCTAGATACTGAACCCAGCCCTTGTTGCTGCCAACTGTGACTGGTAGAAGGGTTATATATACATGAACATTTTGTCATCAAATTTTGAAAGTAGTCTTTGAAAGCGTGACTGCAAGATTTATAAACTCCACTCAGATTTACACCTGTAAACATATAAGTGTGTATGCTAACAGACATTTAGGCATAAAGGTTACCTATAAGCATGTCTAAGTGTCTACTTGCATGTGATATTTCCACTCCATGTGGAAAGGTGGGTTTCTTCTCTGCATGCAAACAGGTGCAGACCTGTTTTGCAAGTGATATTTTGGCAGTTATATAGACTGTATTTACTATGCATTAATTTGTATACACTTGGTTAGCTGGATGGTCTCACGTTTCAGAACACTTGATTTTGGTCTCAACAAAAGCTGAGCACCAAGTACTCCCTCTCAAATCAATACAAGTTGTAGGGTCTCAGTATTCCTTTAGGTCAGGCTCTTTGAGTGACACAAAACAATTAGGATGATTTTCAAAATCCAGAAAATGACACACTTCTTGGGCACATGACTCCAGTATATTTTAGCTATCAGTCTATTTTGTTAGTGTCTTGCAGCCTTTACTTTCTTATCTTCCATTGTGATATGATTAGACAATGTACACACAGCCAGCTGATCACAGGACGACCAGTTCCACCATTGTGATATCCTAAGAAAACCATCAGGGTAAATTCAAGGACCCAAGAGGGAAACCTTTTTAAACAACAATAATTATAATTTCAGAGTACTCACAACATTTTTACTAGCATATATTAAGTATTTTTCATAAAGAATGAACTGTAAAAGTGACACACAAGCATCGGCCAGCTTAAAAAAGGCAGCTTTGATTAATGAACATTGCTAATTAAAGTACAGCACTATTCAGAAGAGCAGGGGAAGGGGAATAAAGTACTGTGTAACTTAATCTTTTAGCTCAAAACCCTGGTCTGTGGCATTTCGTCAAGTAGCTGTGGTGGGGTGGGGACAAAGCACTAAAGAATGTTATAAATTACTTGAATACTGTAATTAAGTTAATATATTCAAAAACTGCAAAAGACATATTCAGGACACAATACAGGAAATGGCTACAATCTTATTAAATATCACTTGTCTGAGGTTTTTATTACTATATGTTCATCTATGTAGAAAGTATTGACCTAGAACTATGAATGTAAAATGTTGTGTGTGCAAGTGCCACACACACATAATTATTTACTCCTGGGGGAATTCTGCACCACTGCACAATGGAGAATTTTGCAGAAATGGACTGCAGTGCTACTGGCCAATACAAGGGGCTGCTAGACCCAGCAGAGCCCCGTTTGCACATAGAAGACACTGCTGTGGGGAAGGGGAGAGAGCTATAGGATTCCCGGCAGCTGCAGTTCCAGCATGCTGTGATGGAAGGAGAGGGTGGCACCAGGAAACTGTGCAATCCTGGGACTGAGCATCAGGCTGTTTCTCCCTCTGGATTCCTGGGCTCTGAGAGGTAGGGGGGTGGGTATCAGGGCTGGGGTGCCTCCACTGGGCTGGGGTGCCTCCACTGACTTCCTATAAGGCCCTGTATATATGAAAGAGCTGCACCAGTTTAACTTAAATCAGAACAACCCCCCTATGTGAACACATTTATTTAGGTTTTAAGAATGGCTTATTTTTGTTTAGTCAAGCGAAACCGATTGACTTCTTGTTCTGAAATATTTCATTTCAAAATTTATCTAGATTTAAAAAATATATAATAGTGAAAACAAAATGAAATCATGTGTTTTGTTTTTGGTCAAACAAAATGTTTTTGTTCTACCTGAACCAAAACATTTCCATTTCATGTCAGCTCCAACCAAATTTTGGGGAGGGATTTTTTAGTTCAGCAACCAAACTAGAAAATCAGTTGTTTGTTTGAGCTCTAGTTATGGGTTGTTTCACTGAAAAGACCATTTCTGGAATCTGTATGGTCACATTTCTGGAATGTGATCAGCAGGAGCAGTTAAGTTACTACCCCACAGCTGGACTAGAAGAGTCCACTTTTGGAGCCTAGAGGCAGTAGACACTCCAAACAACCTGTGTTCTTTAAAGTATGGGTAGGGTTCAGTTTTCTCAAGTCTTCTGAGTTGAGGTCAGCATTAAAATCCCAATGTCTCCTGCTGTGCTCACCCCTGCTGAGTAGTTAATGAAAAATTAGTTAAGTGTTAGCAAAGGCTACATGTGGCCAGCTACACTAGTCTGCTTTCTGAAGGTCGGACTGAGAAAAAATAATTTGCACATACGTTTTTTCCTTTCCTTTGCTGTATCCCGTTAGCAACGCATTTTGTTTACAAGAAGTCTCCGTCTCTTCATCTTGCACTTTACATATTCTTATTCTTCAGCCCAATAGTATGTAGCAGTTTGACTAGTCCTTGTATTCTCCGTTGAGAGTTGTCAGACACAACAGATGAGAACTGAAGTTCAACTGCTGGCAAGTTTTGTTTTTTTTCCTTTTAACATTGCAAATCCTAAACAACAATTGCTTTGTTTGTGAGCAAGGGATACTTTGAAATGAAACAGAAGAAAAACCTGAAAAAGAACCCTTGTGAATGCTGAAAAAAAAGGAGAAGGCCAGAAAAAAAAAGTCTGTGTTTCTTTTTCTTTCTCTCCCTTCACCAAATTCCCATATGATTTAATTCTAAAATGCTTTATGTTGTATGTCATTTGGGTTTGTGTAAATGTTGTTGGCAAGGCTTCTGCTGACTTAGTTCTAGAAATTTTAACCTCTCATTAGCCTTTAACTACCAAGCCAGGAAAACAAAGAGCAGTCATTACTTATTCACAGGGTTTGGCTGTGCCACATCAAACATGAAGCAATTTCCAGCTCTTGATTCAACTGTGTCATGTTGTCATGAGGGACGACAATGGGTTAAATCTCCCCCAAAGCCTTTCTCAAACACATAAGAACTAAACAAGAAGCAGACTTTAAATGCTTTAAGTATGGGTTGTAGTTAACTATAAACAGCTGTTGCAAGGTAACAGCCTTTCCATTGGTAAAGTGAGTCCACTTCCCCTCCACCGCCCCAAAATGAAACCATTCTGAAAGCAGCATTCAGAGAGGGGCTGGTTCTTGTCTGGTAATAATCAGAATTAAGAGGTCGGGGGTGGGGAGTGAATTGTTGGATCTCTCAGCTCAAGCTGACATTTATATAGCAATTCCTATTTCTGCTACTGAGAGCCAAAACATACAAATGCATCTTATCTGGACTACTAAGAAAGAGAACAAATTTACCTTCCATTCTCCCTTGTCTGCTACCACTGCTTTGTATTAAAGTTTATTTTGAATAATGAGGAAAGAGTGATATTAACTAAGCTCCATCTCTCTTTCCCAGTCAGGGAACATCACATTTGAATTAAATCCAAACAATACCTGGTGGTAAAATACTTCTGCAGAGCTACTGCTTATTTGAGAAAATCAAATGGTAAAATGTTAGAATTTCCTTTTGTTGTGCTGAATTTTTAAACCCCCGTGAAATTTTAGATGAAATGTCATTTTGAAAAGAAACCTGAAAGCCAGTTGGTTCTGATCCAAATCAGATGTGAGAAGGTTATCAAAATGAAACATTGAAGTTGGGCATTTGTGGCAGACAGTATTTTGTTAAATGGTTTAAAATATTAATGATTTTCAAAAAGGAAAGAGAAATAATTCCTTGTAATTCATGTTAAAAAAATGTGGAAAATCAGGCTGTTAATATTAGATATTTATAGCGCGACTCACATGATCTCGACTACGGTACATGTGGCAAACAGAGAAACAAAGAAACAGATGTGCAAACTTCCTACTGGTAAAAATCTCAGCAACTTTGTTAACAGGAGGGGACTGGTTCTTTGTTTCTCAGCTAGAAAATACTAGGCAACAACTTTGTAGTGAGATGTGGAATGGTCCCACAAAAAGGTGCCTTGCCATCTACTGAAGCTTTCTTAATGCACTGAGCTGGTTTAACCAGTAAAGCAATCTTCATAAAGTTGGTGGGGGGAGAAGGGAGTGAAAAGAAAATCTGCGGCAAGGTTACAGCAATGTGGATGGGAACCTATATGAAGATCTCCTAGATGTGGGCCTTGCTATCTCTATGGCATCATCATCACTTATGCCTACGGTGACCAGATGTCCCATTTTTAGAGGGACAGCCCCTTTTGGGGGGACTTTTTCTTATATAGGCACCTATTACCTCCCACGCCCTGTCTCATTTTTTTCACAGTTGCTATCTGGTCACCCTCCTTATGCTCTCTGAGGCATCTCTACAGCTGGGGAAAGGGATATGCCCCTTAGTGGAAAAACCCAGCAAAAACATTTATGAATCCTGGGGCTTGGCTAATTGTTCGGCAGCTGCCTCCCTGCTGGGGGAAACTCCCTGGTATTATCTAAATGAGGTAGATGACAGGCTTCCAGTGGCAGCAATGGCTAGAACAGGTCCTGGCAGCACAATGGCAACTGAGCTATGATGGCTGGTGGAGGGCAAGTGGGTCTAGAGGGTCTAAAGCTGATGCACATGCCCAGGGCCTCTGTGCAGCCTGAACTGCTTTTTTGTTTATCCAGCATCTATGACATTTGGGGGTAGAGCTGCTGCCCATTGTGTAGGGCAAAGAAAATGCCTTGCTCCTCCCACACCACATGATGATCCTCAGAGTTTCTCTGTGTACTCCACATGTGATCCAGGCCTACACTGCCACAAGCAGGTAGTTGTTCCTTTCATTTGCCTACTGAAAGACTAAGAATGATAGATGGTTAAACTAAGGACTTCATGCTCCCCTTGCTTCCTTGTTGAAACAAAACCCTGCACCTACAGTTACAATGAGTGGAAGCAAGTATTTCCTATGCAGTATGTTCCTCCCACCCCGCTGGAAACTCCTCCGCAAGGCCTCTGCAGGGCAGATGTGGAAGGGCCACCCAAACTATACCGGGTAAGTCACTGCATACAGACTCATTTTAGTGTCATTAGCCATACGTGAATAATGTAGCCACTGAAGCCCATAAACTGGATAAAACTCTTATGCCACTCTATTGAGTATTCCCTGGCATAATATGAAAAAGACACCATGGTCTTCCCTCATATTCATCAGCTGACTTGTAAGCAAACCACTTACTGCATTAACATAAACTTAGTTGAAATTAGATCTAACATAATTGTTTCCAAACATTATTTCTTTTTCATCTTGAGGTGGTTTTTGTGCAGTCTTAAGAATGTGCAATGCAATTTTAAATGGATTAAATTTGGAAGCAAAGGAAAACAAAAGCCACAGTATACTCTACTCAAGTATTACTCCTTGTAATAACTGAAAGGAAATAATGAAGAATATGAAAAGTTTTAAATAGCATGAATTTTTGAATATATCAACACAAGGTTTTCACTTGTTTATGTTGTTATCATAGATTGAGGCTGAATTGTCTTCAATGGCTGCCCAAATCACAATGATTTCAATAGCTATATGGCCAGTAAGTCCACCAATAGACACAAATACTGTAAAACAAAAAATTCTTAAGCTACATTGTATGGAAGCTTGTATTTTTAGAACTAAACCTCAAGAACTCATCTGATCTTTAGAGGTTATTCGAATATGCAGTAGCTTAAAAAGTATTTAAAATAAAAGCCAAACTGATTTACACCCTGGTGATAAAAGTGAGAACAATTTTCTTATTGATTTTAAGCCATGTCCTGAACTGCTGTTAGTGATTCACATCACAGCTCTGCAATCATTAATCATTTAATCATCACAAAACAAAGAGCCCTTTTCATGGAAAACAGTTTCACATGCACACATGCAATATCATTCATTTTTACAGCAAAGAGGCGGTATATTGTTCACTTTCACTAAGATATATACAAGTCACACACACCTATTCAGGTCTGACTTTTAGGTTCACTTACAAGAAAACAAACATCGATTGTATTGATATATTCACATGGAAAGCCATGGAACTGTACCAGTTTACACCAGAGGAGCACTTGGCCTGGAGTTTACAGGCTGTTTTCCAAGCACATGTACCGAGTTACCAGGTATTGCATAATTTGTAGCATAAACAATTTCTCATCAAATAGGACAATTATTTTAGCAGATCATGTGCTGTTTCTGGCTTGCTTGGCCAGGATTACAGCTCCTGCACCATATCAAATCCCTGGGTATCCTGAATCTTTCAAAACTGCTGGGTTTTTCTATACAGCAGCTCAGTAGGGCCCTTACTACTACTCTTTCTGAAATAGTGTCATGTGACAAACTAGCACATCTTGTCAGATCAATCCTGCTGCAATAAATGATTTAATTTCTAATGGAAAATTTTTGTTAATAAAATTTGGTATACTGCACACTAATACTTTTGGTTCCAGATTATCGTATCCTATATGGGACACAAAGATTTCTATTGAAATGTTTATGATTTCATATACGTGTTAGACAAAAAAATTACAGATGTAGTAATGATTGTTTATATGCAAAATACAGAAAATGAAAAAAACTTTATTCCATCATTGAAATATTAGATTTCAAAGCCACGGGGGGGGGGTTTGCAAAATTTCACTGGAAGTCTGGTGAACAAAGATTCAAAACTCAGAGGAAAGGAAGGCCACTTAAACTCTCTTTAGTTATGAGACAGAGGGCCTGATTCTCAGCTGGTCTAAATCAGTAGCTCTGAATCAGGTCCTGAATGTTTGAGAAATGTTTCTTTACTTTCTTTTTGGTCATATAACTTACAGATGTAAGGCTGGTTGGCTCATCTAGTACATTTCCCTGTAGTTACGGAGTGGTTTCCTATGATACGCTTTTCTAGTGTTTGGTCTAACTTATATTAACTGTGCCAAACAAAGGGGCTTCCTTCATCAGGGGGACTGTATCTTAGCCTGATGCAGCGGGTACACACACAGTTCATTTTACTTGTAGAATAAGTCTACACTGAAAAAAGAAAGGGGGTATTTCCTTAATTCAGGTTAGCTAACTTTCATTAGCAAACTGAGATTTAAATAGCAGTGAAGACAATTCCGCTTTTAACTCAAAGTAGTGGAGTGAGTTCAACCCATAGCTACCCTATGGGCTTGAATGTGAGCTGTGAATTCTGGTTAAAGTTCCAGCTGACATGTCATTACATTATTTTAACCTGAGTTACGAATACCTTTTTTTTCTGTAGTGTATATGCCCTTAGAGAGATTCCTGGTCCCAGAATATATACAGTGGAGACTATTAATAATAATTCTTCAATAATATTTCTAGAATCAGAATGAAGTAGTATGAGCACATCTACAAACCTCTCACTGTGAGAAAGTTCTTCCTGATATTCACTTTAAGTCTTCCTTAATGTTGTCTCATATTTCCTAGTTATATCCCCCATGCTCATCTCCCACAATAAAGCATTCCTCTACATCCTTGTGTTTATACCATATCTGTAGGCTAGTATCTTTCCTTTAGTCACTGCTTAACCAAAAGTACATATGTAGCCATTCCCGTCTTCCTTAAATGTCACTTCCTTCTGCTCTGATAACATACTGCTCTTGCTGGAGTTAGGCTGCCATTTCTCCTTTTCTAGACTGTATCCTTCACTACAGTCTATTAGTGCTCAGTTTTGTATGTGTAGGGATGTTTATGGATCTTGAGGGGACTTCTCAAGATATCTGAAAGCAGAAAACTTTTAGGCTGGAGGACAGACCTTGCTGAAAGGCTTCTTCTATCTGTCTCTCTCGCTTAAGTACCAATGGAACTTGTGAACCTAAATCTCATTGACACCCCCGCCCCCTTTACATATGTACTCTTTTCCTACATTTTTTCAATACAAACTTTCAAAATCCAAGTATGTTGTACATTTCCTTCAATTATAGCTGTTCTCAGATACAAGTCATTACAGCCACCTCTGTCTGGAATCTTTCAGCTATATTAATATGCATAATAGAAGAACAAAAAGCTAGAGATAATAAGCTGAAGAGAAGTGAAAGAGAGAGCTGTTCTTCACGTAGGTCATCTTCCTACCTCTTGGGAGGTTAGTTGTTTGTAAGCCCCAGTTGCCATAGTGACAACACTGACTTCCAAGGACTTTGTTAGTAACAAAATAATTCAAGAATATATTTGAAGCAATTCCGATGCCATATTCAGAATTCTTCAAGCTCATGTTAACACTCTTTAGTCTTAGTGATTTTAGGCAGCCATCTTCCCGTGAACCATTATTTACATGAAGACAGTTGAAAGACAAAATTTCTGATCCCACATCTGCTTTTCACACTCATGCACATACATTGTGTTTCTGTATCATCTGTGTGTGTGTGTGAGAGAGAGAGAGAGAAAGAGATAGAGATGTTTGTATCTATATATAATTAGTATGTGTTAGAATCAACACACAATATTCCAAATAGCCTTTTGTGAACAAATTGTGCAACTGTGTGAGTGTACATTCAAATAACGTACTGTTAGAAGATAGTGAAGACAGAAATAAGACGAAAAGATTACTTAAGACTTTGGAAAAAGTCTTTATTATTTGTAGGTGGAGAGTGGAAAGTTTTTTAACAAGTGGAAACTATTTCCATAACATAAAATCATAAGAGTATCAGCCATACTGTAAGTACCTGGCAGCAGAGTAATCCTGTAAGTTAAACAAAATATTCAAATGTATTTGATAGCTACACAGCTCAACAAATTGTTGCTACATGTGTTCATAATTTATTTACTTTATTTTACATACTTGGCAAACTTTATATGGATGTTGCACCATTGGTTATGTCTGGAGTTCTGTCTGCACATAGAGAGGATAAGAATTTTGGCAGTTAAAGTAGACCTAAGAAGCCACTGTTGTCTTTTAACAACCATTGAAGCCAGCTAGTTGAATTCTATCTCCAAAATAGCTGTTGCAGAGACTGGCTAAAGATACTGAGGAAGACTACGCTACACTCTGTACAAACTGCATCCCCAAAAGAGCATATTTGTGGGCACACCCTTAACATATAAAGTAAAGACCTTTTGTTAAGGCATTTGCAGCAGTTATCTGTTAAAAAGATAAATAAGCTTCCTGAAGAGTTGTAGGAATTCAATGGGATTTTTGTACTTGGTTGTTCCAAAACTCAATCCCATGGAGGTTTTATGCACATTATTTTCTTTCCTCATGTCTTGTTCCAGGCCATTTTAAGTTAAATGTTTGACCGTATTTCTGTGTAATAAGGAGTTAATATATATTTGAGATAGATAAGATGTTCCTTGTTAGAATCATAGAAATGTAGGACTGGAAAGGTCCTTGATAGGTCCAGTTCCTTGGGCCCACTCAACAAGAAATCTCACAGTGGATCCTTCCAAAGGAAGCATGCTTCTAACTTGCTCCTTATTTTGAGGAATATAGTTCGTTTTAGTCTGAGCTAATGATGTTCCACACAAATTTATCATCTCTTTTTTATTATTTAAAATCAAGTATATCAGAAATAAGAGACATGAAAGTGAGGTGGTACAAAATACTGGGGGATTCATTCCTTCAAAATTTCATACATGAATCATTTTGTGTGGCTGTCAGTTTTGGTCGCACATTGATTGACTATAGGGTCTGGCCGGTTGAAAGGTATGTTTTTGGAGAACAAATCTCAAATGTCCTTATTCCTTCTCTGATGTATTTGTTTGAAGGTGAAAATACTTCCATATTTTATGTCCTCGGTAATTCAACTTTATTTAGGATTTATGGGAAATTTTAAACATAATATATTTTAATAAGGCTTTTGTGTGTGTTTATTTCCTTGTCCTTCTCCTTTAGACAATACAAAACATACAGTGAACGTTGGCATATACCACAACACAAACCAGAACAGATACATCCCAAAATTTCTAGGACTTTGTTTCCAAAATGCCTGACCATTGAATATTAGTGGCTTTGAATGTCATTTTCACTTTATTTTGCCCAGTTCTGAAGAAGAGCTCTATGTAAGCTCAAAAGGTTTTCTCTTTCACCAATAGAAGTTACTTCAATAAAAGATATTCCCTCACCCACCTGGTCACTTTGACTGTAGACATATGTGCTGGGAATTCTGTCAATAGAATTGTTTATGATGATTACTAGTCGTATTTGCTTTAGGGGTGGAGTTTGTCATCCTATAATTGCTGATGTGAATCTGTATGTATTCTGACCTTCCTTGCCCTCAGACTGCTCCACAACTCTTTGGCTGTTTGGCAAGATTTCATGTGGGCATCTGCAACAAGTAACCTATACTAAATAAATTGGCTCTTTGCTGAGACAACATAGACAGCCTTCCTCAGCTTCTCTGGCCCAGAAGACCATGGATATTTTGTGCTGCATTGGCCCCAAATTTCTGATGTTTTGGATGTAATATAATGCTTAATGTTTCAAGGCTAAGATTAAACATAATAAAAAGTGGGATGAGTTGCTATTTTATCAAGATTTATTTAGGCCAGTAGGTACCATGTGACTCCATGAACATATTATTAATATTATTAATAGTCACAAAAAAGACTGTGTGAAACTATTTTTTTTTCATGCTACAGTCACCAAACATCTTTTTGTGTTTGTTGAGGTTTCTGCAAAATTTACAACAGGACTTTTAAATTATTACCAGCTGAAATAACAAAGCTATTTCTGCTGTGCTGGATGAAATGCAAAGTAAAGGAAATGGGGGAGACAAAAGAGAACTTTTTGAGAAGATTTTTATCAAACCAGTAAATGTCTGAAATATTTTACTCAGTTGACTTCTTAGCATTTAATACTTGTTGGAAAGAAAAGCTTCATTGGCTGTTTCGTGGAAAAATATCTAGGGCTTATTTAAAGTTGGGGCAATGTTTTTCATTTCATACAATGTATATTATGTAGACAGAAGTCTCCAGTGTGCTTTTTCTATTTACAATGTATCATAAAATTATACTTTCTTTTTTTACTCTCACGTGAGCCCCCAGAGGTTTTTTTTTTTTCCTGTCCACTGGAAGCTTTGTATAATGCACTATTGATAGTGTATTATTTTGATACTTCAGAGAACTGACTCATCTGAATGACATGATCTTGAAGTCCTTTATATGAGGAATTATGCACTATTTCTAAAGATGCAAACCTTGCACATTTTGCACCAGACTACGTTAAAATCTTCATGCCAGTTCCTAAGAATTGCTGTTATAAAACCAATGAAAACTTAAGAGTCTGTTCCTTAGCATATTGGCAATGATATTGCCAGAATACTGGGCCAGAGGTTCTCAGCTGGTGTAAATTGGTGTAGCTCTGTGGGCTTCAAAGAAACTATTCTGATTTATGCCAATTGAGGAGCTGGCCCTGGATTTTTAGGGAATTTCTATATTTGCCTGAATGATTTAAGTCTCAAAAACTCAGGAAGTCATTGTCATATCTCTGCAGTGACTCACAAACCACAAATTTTAGTTGTGCTTTCTTCCTGAAGCTATTCAAGAACTACATGTTCACTTTTTAAACACAATGGGAGTAGAGGAGCAACATTCAAAAGGAGAATGGCCATGCTAGTGCTTCCAATGTTGGTAAATTTACAGTAGCAAAGAAAGAAGCACATGATAAAATGTGATATTTGGTAACTAACAATGCATATTTCTATGTTTTTTTAATTGTCTCTTCATTAAAATAAAAAACTACCATTTTCCTCCAAAAGAGAGATCTACATCCACAGGGCCTAACTCTGATCAAATTTATACTGGTTTAATTGTTGGATTTAATCCCATGCAGGTGGTGTCAGACACATATTGGGCCAGTAATGAATCAAGGGATTCCTGTGCATAGTTTAAAGGCACTGTATTATTAATATTTATAGTATGAGAGATGGGTTTAGTCATATAGTTTTGAATCCAGCTAATTTTTTTTTTTTTGGTGCAAATCTCAAGTATGTTTGGATCACTGTCTATCTCTTCAGGTTCATCTCTGGATATGATTTCCACTATCTGATAAGGTGGGGGGAAGCTACTCATGTTCCTTAATCATTCCAAATTGTGTTAGTGCATCACAGGTTCAATGTTCATTTCCTTGGACTAGGAGTAAAAACGGAAAGTGACAAAAAAAACACAGTAAACGAACATATACATCTGATCATAGAAAGACAAACCAAAATGGGAATAAAGGCTCATCCACATAAACATTTAGTTTGCGGCAAGCTAGGGTGTGGATCTGCTTCAACTAACCTGCTGCACTGTGTGGACCATGCTGACATGCATTAACAGTTCATTAATGTGCTTTGACCTAGTCTTCTTTGACATGGGACTAGATCAAAGTGCATTAGCAAACTGCTAATGCTTGTCAGATGGGTCTACATGGATGGCTAGTGAGCAGCAGGCTATGGGGTGGGGGGAAGTAGTCACACCCGGTGTTGCTGCAAATTAATTATTGAGACAACAGTATAATTAACAATGAACAAACATGAAATATTGCTCATGCCTGCAGCCTAAAAACATACATCCAAGCACTAAAACTTGTCAGAAGATCGGCTCTGAAATTGTTCAGATTCCTTACAAAGCTAAGGAAAATGAGGCCCAAAAAATTAGTGTTTATGAAATCAGCAAACTACAGACATTTTGTAGTGTAAACTCTAGTTTGATGCCTCTTTCCATGACAGCAAATGTCAGTTTTTGCAGATGGAGCTAATAGTTCTTGTTAGGCCTTCTAAATTTCTTAAGCCTGGCTGCCAATGAAAAATACATATATATTAAATCAACAGAAAGGGTTCTTCAGAGTAAATCCTGTGCCCGTCAACGATAATATTCTGCAGTCGTCAGGTTCTACTTTGTTTAGATGCCCTAGAATTCTTGGCAACATTGTGCGTTGTCTCTTGCCTCTGGCCTTCCTGGATGGAGCTATTCTTGAACTGTTTTCTGCAAATGAAATTAGAGGGATTTTTCTTGAGTAAGGGCAATAGAACCAGATCCTAAACTGCCATCTACTACTACCATTTAAGGTGTATTTCTGACCTTACATATCTGAGTTTCAGAAGACCAAGAATCTAGGTTGTGTGCAATTAAGCATCTGAGTTCCCAATTGTATGCACAATTGTGGTAAGTGGATGAACAAATCTGTCATGCAGTTGTACAACCTTTGTCTCCTATACCTTTGAAAATCAGCTCTTTGGAACATATTTTTAAAGCCTATTAAATCAGTGACTTCCATTGATTTCAATGAACTTTAGATCAGACCTGGAGTCTTCAATTACCTGAAGTGAACAGTTTTGAAATTGTTGAATTAAACAATTAAGTTTGATTTAGATATCTCATAGCTTCTCAGGTGCTTGAGTTGTTAGTTATAATTATCAACTGATAAGTCACTCCAAGAGAAATGTTGCTGATGAAGGAAAGAAGAGTTTGGATATTCTTAGTAGTGGTTTTCAATGCCTGTTCTTCACATACTAATATTAAAGCAATCCAATAAACGGATTAGCAAACTGCAACATAAAAAGAGCAAGAGATATGACTTTGTATTCTGGACCATCCTTCTGAAATGAGGATTTTGGACAAATTGCAGTTCAAAAGGATTGCATTTTTGGAGATTCTGATATGAGCTCACTTAAGAAAGAAGCGATCAGTTTGTCTGTTTGCATTCCAACATGTCATTTTTCATATGATCTAAAGTAGGACCTTTAAGAGTTATCCCAAACATTTTAATGACATGGTGGTTACAGTGACTAATGTGTGTCTGGAAGATAGCAGAACTGGATCTGGAGAGTGTCAGCCTGGTTTATGAAACAAAGATTATATATATATATATATATATATATAATATATATTTGAAAATAAAATTTATTCTGAACATTGTAATTGGTGACATCTGTGGGTGACACACTGCCATTTAGTCACCCAGAATAGTTCCTTGCTATGTGAGTAGTCCCATTGAAATCTATTCACACAGAGCCAGGTTCTGAAATCCATAGAAGTATGGAACTATTCAGTGTGTGAAAAGTGTGTTGTATCATGAAATGCAGTAGCATATACACAAGTTATGCATTCATGATGAATGGGAGTTGCACTAATTTTGGAGGCAACATTAGAATGCACCTTGGTTTTATGTTTAAGATTTAAGGTTAGATTTTCATGGTGACTGTGGTCCCTATATACTGAGTAAAGAAGCCAGAGTGGTATAAAAGGATTCTAAAAAGCCCCAGATCTGGCCAGGGGAACATTGACCTGAAGAGGACAACCTCAGGCTGTCTTCTGAAGACCATCACTCAAACACCACCATAAGGGGGATATCTGGGGCAGAGCTCAGGGTTAGGGTGGGTGCAGTACAGAGATTCTGGTCAGTATACAAATAGGTAGCTGATGACAAGGGGTAGTGTAACTTGGGCCTATACTGTCCTTGTGCACCCAGAACCACTTCCTCAAGGTCTCCTAGGGATTCCTCCATGAGCTATGCTGTTCTGCTTTTTTTTCCTTATAAAAAGCAGAGTGAACTCCTTATTGAATATTCTGAGATGGTTATGAAATATATGCATTTCCACAGTGGTATACATTTGAGAGCACTAGAAATATTTGCTTGATGGAGAGACCACCATATAGTTTGTCTTGGTTTTTTGGGGGAGAGAATGACACATTTGCAGACATTGAGTTGCCAAAATAATATGAAATTCATGTGACAGATGAAAGATAGCAGAACACGGAGCCTTTTTTTAAAAAAAAATTACAAACACCAGCCATTGTTAATAAACTACACTTTAATCAAATACTTTCATTACTGCTACCAGGACAGCTACTTCTAATCTTGAATTTAGACCATATAAAATAAAGTTTAAGGCATATATTTTAAGACATTGGCACCGTAAATCTTTCCAGGATGCACACAGGTCCTCTGGCAGCATGTGCTTAGCAAATATTTATGAAACACTTGTGTATTACGTAAATGAGAGATGGATTTGGTGAGTTTAAATCTCTAATAATTACTAACTCACTCAAGTCTGCCTTCCAGACATGGATTAGGTAGCCTGAAAAATAGGTGGCTTACTCTGGGTTTGTCCACTGGCCATGCCATGGCAACCTGCCTTACCCCAGTGGGCCTGGGAGATAGTGTCTTGGAAAATGGAAGAGCAGTGCAGGCTCAGCACCCATGCAGGTGTAACAGTGCTACCCCTTCTCCAACCCTAGCAGCATGCAAGAGCAGGAAGGTGAGGTGCCTAGATAAGTACTCTGCTGTATAGATCCTCCTGATGTTCATGCTCAGGTGGTTGGATAAGGCTTACTGCACTGAAGTAAAATCCACAGGGAGCAACTTCTTAGGTTATATCTACGCTACTACTTATGTTGCTATAACTTATGTTGCTCAGGGGTGTGAATAAGTTACCCCCCGAGTGACATAAGTTACACCAACTTCAGCGCTGATGTGGACAGTGCTATATCAGTGGGAGGGTTTCTCCTGCTGACATAGATACAGCCTCTCATTAGGGGTGGATTAATTAAGTCAATGGAAAAGCTCTCCTGTTGTCTTATTATTGAAGTAAAACACTTCATTCCTTGAGGCAGATAAACATTTAAATATCAAGAGGCATATTAATATGCAACAGTAATTTGAAGTACGTTTCAACTAAGCATTGATAAATCCATTTGATAAACGCTCAATAACACTTTTTTAAAATTTAAAGTGCTTAATGTGTTGTATGCATCAAAACTGATGAGTCGAGATAAATGCATTTTAGTTATTTTTCCTTGTTTACCGTCATTGACTAGAAGAATAAAAGACTGTTATAATTTCTTATCTCCTAAAGTTCTATTTTGTTTTATTGTGACATCAGTCACGTAACTGTTCTATCTTCTTAGATGGCTTTCAAAGAACTTCCAGTTTAGTTGGTGATCTTGACATTTGGTACCACGGTGCAGCTTTCGTGCAGTGTATTTTTCTTTAAAACTGAAGTGCTCTTTGTAGGTGTTGGCTACTGAACAGAACTTTTGGGAAAGGGAACTTTTGTGGATTTGTGGGGTGTGGGGGGTAAGATACAAAGAACAACTTCACTGTATGCTGCAAGTTCCTATAACTTCTATTTTACATTAAGGGAAACAAAACAAGAATGAAGGGGCAGGGGAAGTAAAATCTCCACAAATGAGACATTGTGTGTCTCCTTTGTTACATGCTTCATTGACTTTGTCTCACAAAATGGCAGCTGCCCCTTGCACACAGGCTACATAAAAATGTAGCAGTGTCTGTAGAAAGCTACTTATGCCACTCTGGAAATTGTAGGGCTTGTGTAATGGATGCAGTTCCACTGAAATCAATGAAGCTTTACCATTTTACACCAGCAGAGAATTTGGTCCATATTGTGCTCCCCTCGTGGGTCATTTGTTGTGACTCAAAAATTTTTGTTTGTGTTCTGTTTGAATTAGAATCCAGAAGACAGGTTGCTTGCTTGCTTGCTTGCCCCACTTGAGGAAGCAAAATTGGACTGGAAATTGTTTAGATGACTAACCATTCATTTAAATTCCAGAACTCCCACTTACATCACAAATACATCAAGAACAGCTTTTTTTTTTTTTTTAAACAATATTGGTACTTCAGCATTCTGGCTGAGATCAGAAGTGAATTGCAAAATGTCAGGTGAAATGAAAAAAGAAACTCTCTCCAAACATCTCAGAACATTAGAGGAGAAACAGTTTGAGATCACTTTTGAAAACAGACAAAGGTTCATGTGGGATAGGGATGGCAAGAGTGGGTTCTCATATTTTTCCAAATTGGGCCACCTGTAGTCTGAAACCTAGCAAATAAATCCACCAGGAATTGGTTAGCTGGAAGCAGCATAGAATATTTCCAAATGATTTTACAAGGGAAAAACAATTAAAAAAAAAAACTAAAATAAACTGCCTTGATCAATGTATTTGACAAGCACAAGCTGATACTTCTTTAAGGGAGGAAGGTGATGATAATGGGGAGATGATGCATCATTGGAATCATAATAGGAAAGTTACAACCATTGCACACACTTCTTATATGTTCCCCTCTCTCTATCAAATTATATTCTGGTTTCAGAGTAGCAGCCGTGTTAGTCTGTATTCGCAAAAAGAAAAGGAGTACTTGTGGCACCTTAAAGACTAACAAATTTATTTGAGCATAAGCTTTCCTGAGCTACAGCTCACTTCATCAGATGCATTATATTCTGTGTCACTCGGGTCACTTCTTGAGTTGTATGTGAAGTATATTGTCTGAGAGAAAGGGAGAACTCTTCATCTTTAGTGAGGTTCCCAATCCAGTTATACATTTTCTACTTAAATGCTCACTACTTTTTATTAGTGATGTGCAAAATCCCTGGGTAGGTGACCTCCCAGCCTCTTGTTAACATTCCATATGAAGGAGTTCTGCTTTCTGGGGAGGATGAGGGACCTGCCTCACAGCAGTTCAGTGCAAATGCATGCAGGCTTTTTATTAATCCAGAAACCCAGTTATGTTAAATAAACAAAGACCCAAATGCAGTGTGATGAACCTGTTGACAGAGCCCTGTTCTTTCATGCTTCACATGGCAGCACCGTCTGTCATGCAGAAATGTGAATTTGATACTTCGAATTTTACCAAAGATTTTGCAATTACAAAGCCATCTGTCCTAATTAAGAGCAGTGTTCTACCTTCTTTATGAGAGAAGTACACAAGAGAAGGAAATCTGACAGATCACTATTGGCTCTAAGGACACTGGAATTTGTCCTGTGTTCTCTCCTTTTTTCTCAAGGATACTGTAACTGTGTACACTGGCCCTTGAAGGCCAGAGGGTGAAGTCTAGGATGTCAGACTACCCTGTTCTAGGAATTCTGGAGCAGACAGGGGCCTAGGAAATGACAGAGGCAGGTACTAGGAAAGAGAAAGTGGTCCTGAGCTGATAGACGGTGTCTGGGAAAACCCAGACACCATCTCTTTAAGATCCTGGGCTCAGGAGCCTTGTAGTGTGGGACAAAGCTCCCTTCTCTCTATCAACCAGGATAAGTTCTGGGAAAGAGGTTAGCATATAACTTGCCTGTTCCCTCATAATAAGAGACATTAGCAAGGGAAGGACTGCATGCCTGCTTGCTGACTTCCCTAAGACCAGGGGAAGAAGGGCTAAGGTGGTTTGAGCTAGCCTCCAACCCATAGAGGAAGGATGGAAGAAAGCACCCCATCAGGTGATGACCTGAATTTAATGGGTTAGTTTAATGGCTTGCCACTGATCGTATCTGACCAGAAGATTTATAGGTTCTTATCCAATTCAGACTACAGAGTTCATGAACTCAATGAGCTCTATAATGGGAGAGGATTCTCGGGGTGCTTGACAAGAACAAATACACTGAGGACAACACCAAATTGATAAAACCTTTATTGAAATTAACATAAAACTAAGAAACGCAATGAAACTTAAAACTGCAAAACAGTAAAAGAATTCCAAAACTCCTGGTGGTACCATTTCTATTATTAACCTTAACCTAACATACTCACACCCTTCCCTGAGGACACGGTAACAGGAGGTGAAGGACCAGCCTCACTCCTTGCATGCCTGATTACGCGATGGTGCTAGTTTCCCCAATGGTTAGGAATGTTGAGTAGTTATACTATACTGCACATGCTAAGCTAATAGTGTGATAGACGATAGACTAGATAGATAGATGAGAAGATAGAGTATAGGAGAACTGAATGAATGAATCAAAGGAAGAATTTTAGAATAGAGTAGACTCCCAAAGAGCTCTCTTACAAGGTATTTTATAGGATCCTGACCTATGTAATTTCGGCCCAACCTACTATACCCAAATCTTATTTCCATATCCTAAGAATTTATGGGTACCCTTCTCCTATAGGTTAGTGGATTATGACACTTTCTAAATATATTAATAAGGATTATCTCAAGTTATTGTGTACCCTGCGGTTAACCAACTGATTGTAGAAGCTGGATAAACCTGTGATGTGATATGGATAGTTCCTCCCTTTGGTTCCCCAAAGTTCAGGGACCATTCTTATCTGTGCCAAAGGTTGCCAACTTTTATGCTGACATATTTATAACTGATTATACTTTTTGCTATATAGCAGATCTTACCAGATCTTACAGACCAGTAGGCTTCTTGCATTTCAGCAAAACTTATTCTTCGGAAATACATGCCTCAACACATCTTAAATTCCAAATAATTAATACTGATAAAACATAAGAATGAAAGAGATTAATTTCAGAAAAAGAAACATATTAATTGATACTGCTGGCTGGATTAGTAGGATATAATAGCTAGCAAAATAATCCTATGGGCTACACAGGAAAGAAAGGGTTTTGTTCTGTGTGATGCTCGGTTCTGTTTTTTGCATTTTAAACATTGCTGTCAGCTCAGGTAAAACTGGTTGAGGACAATTTAAAGTGGCCAGCTGGTAGAGGCCACCTTAAGGGTTGCAGCCTGCTAGAGACACTTATTTTGGGCTAGGTTCTGCCTAACACTTATGTAGGTGCACAGTGGGTGAGTACAGAAGAAGGAGCCTTCTTGATATGACTTCACAAGGGCATGGAGGATGACAGCCGGAATGCTCCCTAAATGCTGAGAGTAGGCAGTACACTGGTTTCACCCACCCTATGTGCTTGCCGGCATAGAAGATTGGTAGCCTTTGGGTGGGGGATGGGGTGGCAGCAGTTGGCCACACCTGTTAAAGGGATGTAGCAGTGTGTGTGGCGCTCCAGAAGTCATTCTGTTTCCAGTGCTCCCCATGGGGTGGTACAGCTATGCAGCATTCTCAACTCAGGGTTCAATCTACCTGGCACAGTCTAGCTGCTGCTTTTTCTTTTTCTTTTCTTTCTTAAATGCAAACATTTGCCTTGCTATGTTTTTGCTGAGTGACCCCATCACCTTATTGCTGTAACTCTTGGCTTTTCTCTGCCCAGCCTCTCCCTTTTGTTTAGTGATTTGATTCTGCATTATTAAAATAAAAGAAAGTTTTCCTATTGACTTGAATGGGAGCAGGATCAAATCCTTAGTAGGGAATTTTATTTTGCTTGCTACTCAGAGCAATGCCTGTGTCCTCCTTTTGTGCTGGGAAGAACCTAATATGCTCTTGGTATTGTAAAAATAATAGAGGAAGCCACTAATGGTGGTTCTATCTTTCTGTTCTACTCTAGAATTTTGCTCAACTCAGCAAAGTCACAACTGTTCAATTCCATCTGACGTTCAGATATCCTTGCAGTTTTATCCAGGCATGACTAACTCTTTCACCCAGGTGTAAATAGTACAATTGCTTTAGTACTATCTGGTTTGTGATGGCTTTGTCACCTAAATCTAAAATGTTTTTGGAACCCCATAAATGGATATTGCCATTTGAAGCTGGGGTGTTTTACTAATGAGTTCTTGTTAATGCCAGCAACCTGGGCTCCTACAGGAATGGCCTCAAAATAACCTTTGTACAAACCAATTTTCACAACAGGATCCTTGACAGGATGACCTCTTTCCAAATAATTATGAAACTTTGTTGGGTTTTTTTTCTGTTTTCTGTCATAATGTCCCAAGAGAGTTGGTTCAAAGAAAAATGTAAAGACCGTCTGGCATTTGTGCATATAAACTTAAGCAGCTATTATCAAACAGAAACTAGAAATGTGTCCCAGTTTAAAAAAAAAACAGTAGGTTACTACACTACCAGATCTATTTCTGAGTTCCCACAAATATGCAATTTAAATCAAATACTGGAAATCATTTTGCGCCTGAATCACCATAGGCCTATATATTGTGTAGTCATTTGCACTAGTACAGACCAAGCACAAAGTGATGTAAAATACTACTTTGTTTTGGTATAAATCACTGTGCAAAGTGTAGGGCAATGGAATTAGGTCTTTTGTTGTTCTGTCACTGTAAGAATAAAACTCACTCTTGGGGGGAAATGATCACTATCTTTATGTGGGTTCTCATTCCAAACTGACACTTTTGCAAGCAGTAGAGAAACTTTCAGAGAGAATTCAAACTGAAAACCAAAAAATATTTTACTTTTAAAATTGGGGGAAAATATAGTTTTTCTCTGGACTTTCTGTTAATGTGGATTTTTCCCTTTGTCAAAGAAGTTCCCAAGAAGCAGCTAATATGCAATAGCCAACAAATGTTTTGATGTCAGCCTTGAATCCATTTAGTTGCTGTTTCTATATGTGTCTTTCCAAGAAAGAGAAGTTAAAGATTCATGGTGGCTATTCCTTTGAAAGTAAAGATTATAGAGAAGCAAAATATATATCCTTTTCCAGGGTTTCTAAACAGTCCTGTGTTCTAAAGGTAGCAGAAAGATTGTCTAACTAATTTGGCCCATTTCTGTTTTTTTCTGCATAGGGAATTTCTTACACACACATTTATTTAGAACCTCAGTTTATCTTGCATTGTGATAATATAGTAACTCTGTTTATTGGGCCTTTCGGTAAGATTTTGGAAGTCATAGAAAGTTCAGGGTTTTATCCTTGTAATAATATATGACTTTCAGAGTGTTCCAAAAATTGTTTAATATTACCTTCATTACCTTCCTGCTCTGTCATAACAGTTGAACAAGGATTTCTTCATGAGCAGTATTCAAATCAGTTTTTAATGAGCTATTTAATTAAAGGCTAATTGAGGTGAATTCATTCAAGATTTCTAAATTATGCTTATCAGGGTAGCTAGGTTTTAAGATAAGTTTTAAATATTTGTTTTATAATACATTGTTTGATCATAAAAGTATGTAGAAAATTACTTTTAAAATGCCTAATTAGACTTTGTAAGTAGTTTTCTTCCTTAATACACCATTAGGGCAGTTAACATAGGTGAATATGATATATATTGAGTTTTGGGCTTACAAGATAAGAAGCAACAAAACTGCTAAAGCATATTTTTGAGTCTTTAATATCTAAGAATTCAAGGGTCTATGGGGATCTGGTGATTTCATGGGGGTCTTATTAGTCTTTCATTCTTATTCCTCAATGGATAATGACTATTTTTTGTTTGTACATTTCCTTCTAAACTGAGTGACTATCCTAGGCTGCAGGATAATACTACTGGGAACGTTGCTACATGAGGACAGTAGCAATCAGTGAGTTAATGAATGAGTACAGTAATTAATTAGGTGAATTTCTCTTTCTGGAAGTAGTCCTATCATCTTGTGTCTGACAGGATCAAAGCGAGTTTGGAAAGTAGGTAGCGTACTTTAATCTTGTTGTGTAAACTGAAATACCTCAACTGTTGCTTTAGTGACAGGGCGAAAAAGCAAATAGATACAATAAGAAATCTGAGAAAGATGGCAAGCCACAGAATTAATCTACATTTCTATAACTCCTAGTGGTTTGTGGGATCAGGAAAAAGAAAACCTTATAAGAAAAGTGTTTTAATGGGTCAAAGACCATATTAAAGCAAACCCAAATCCCTTTTTATTTCTTTTTTTCCAATCACATTTCTCATCCTTCTTCCATTCATTTGAACAGCAGAAGTTGACGGCTCAACCGGCCTGCCCTTGTATTTGATATAGTTGTGCTTCAACAGGACCTCATTAAATGCAGGGCATTCCTGCAGCTGATGTCGGGGAGGAGGAGATCAGTGCAGCAGGGGCTAAAACCGAGTGAAATATTATTGGTTATAGATTCATCAATTTCATCCTGCGCTGGACTTGTCTCAAGATTGATAGCTCTGCATTTCAGGCCTCCATGATATAACTGCAGCCGACTGTTAATGGTCTTCAGCTACCTGTGAGGGTTTCTGTAGATTGCTGAATAGAGAAGCTGAAACTTTGTCATGCTAAGACTGGAGAAGTTCTCATTAAGACTGAGATTACACCTGTTATAAAAGGGAGAAGGAACAGAAGTCAGAAGAGAGGAAGAAAAGGTTAGAGAATATTTAGTTGTCAGGGCCTGTTGAAAGTTCATCCTAGGATACTTGGGGAACTAGATGATACAATCTAGTTGTGACCATTAACCATTATCTTTGAGAACTCATGGAGAACAGGTAGAGCCCAGAGGACTAGAGAAATGCAAACATAATATCTATCTTTGAAAATGGGAACCAAGAGGATCCAAAAAAAGAAAAGGAGTACTTAAGACTAACAAATTTATTTGAGCAAAAGCTTTTGTAAGCTACGGCTCACTTCATTGGATGTATGCAGTGGAAAATACAGTAGGGAGATTTTATATACACAGAGAACATGAAACAATGGGTGTTACCATACACACTGTAACGAGAGTGATCAGGTAAGGTGAGCTATTACCAGCAGGAGAGGAAAATAATCTTTTGTAGTGATAATCAAAGTGTGCCATTTCCAGCAGTTGACAAGAACGTGTGAGGAACGGAGGGGGGTGGGGGGGGTGGGGTGGAAATAAACATGGGGAAATAGTTTTACTTTGTGTAATGACACATCCACTCCCAGTCTTTATTCAAGCCTAATTTAATGGTGTCCAGTTTGCAAACTAATTCCAGTTCAGCAGTCTCTCGTTGGAGTCTGTTTTTGAAGTTTTTTTGTTGTAATATTGTGACTTTTATGTCTGTAATTGAGTGACCAGAGAGATTGAAGTGTTCTCTTGATGTCTGACTTGTGTCCATTTATTCTTTTGCGTAGAGACTGTCCGGTTTGGCCAATGTACATGGCAGAGGGGCATTGCTGGCACATGATGACATATATCACATTGGTAGATGTGCAGGTAAATGAACCTCTGATAGTGTGGCTGATGTGATTAGGCCCTATGACGGTGTCCTCTGAATAGAAGTGGACAGAGTTGGCAACGGGCTTTGTTGCAAGTATAGGTTCCTGGGTTAGTGTTTTTGTTGTGTGGTTGCTGGTGAGTATTTGCTTCATGTTGGGGGGCTGTCTGGTAAGCAAGGACTGGCCTGTCTCCCAAGATTCCCAAGGAATTCTCCATCAGGCATCTTAACTTTGATATCTGGTAAGACACTGGGCCAAATTGTTAAATATTCAGTTTGTAAAATAGAGGATAATAGGGTAATAAGTAACATCCAACATGGATTTGTAAAAAGCAAATTATGCCAAACCCAACTAATTTCCTTCTTTAAAAGGGATACTGGCCTAATGGATTGGAGGAAGCAGTAGTCATGAAACACCTTGATTTTCGGTAAGATATCTGACACAGTCCCACATGACATTTTCATAAGCAAACTAAGGAAAAGTGGTCTCGATGAAATTACTAAAAGGTGGGTGCATAACTAGCTGAAAGTCTATATTCCAAAATGTATTTATCAATAGTTCATTGTCAATCCATGAGGATGTATCTGAGAAAGGGTTAGTCCTGGGGCTGGCACTAGTCAATATTTGGTTAATGACTTGTATAATGGAGTGGAGAGTGTGCTTATAAAATTTGCTGATGATGCCAAACTGGGAGAGGTTGCAAGCACTTTGGGGGGCAGGGTTAGAATTCAAAATGACGTTCACAAATTGGAGAATTGGTCTGAAATCAATAAGATGAAATTCAATAAAGACAAGTGCAAAGTACTCTACTTAAGAAAGAAAAGGTCAAATGCAAAGCAACAAAATGGGGAATAACTGGTTGCAGAAAAGAATCTGGAAGTTTATAGTGGATCAAAAGTTGATTCTGAGCCAACAATCAGTTGCGGTTGCAAAAAAAGGCTAATAGAATTCTGGAGTGTATTAATAATAGTGTCATGTTCTGCTCTACTTGGCACTGGTGACACCTTTGCTGGAGGATTGCATCTAATCTGAGAGATGTGGACATATTGAAGAGAGTCCAGAGGACAGCAATAATAAAAAAAGTTTAGAAAACTTGACCTATGCAGAAAAAAAAATCTTGAGAAAAGAAGACTAAGGGGGGAACTTGATACCAATCTTCAAATGTGCTAAGGGCTGTTATAAAGAATGTTGCGATCAATTGCTCTCCATGTCCACTGAAGGTAGGACAAGAAGTAATGGCTTAATCTGCAGCAACGGAGATTAAGATATTAGGAAAAAATGTCTATCTCTAAGCAGGGGTGCTGGAACTAGGGGTGCTGAGGGTGTCCCCCTGGCTGGAAGTGGTTTCCGTCATATACAGCGTTTATGTTCAATACCTTTCAGCACCACCACTGACTCTAAGGGTAGATAAGCTCTGGAACAGGCTTCCAAGGGAGGTGGTGGAGTATCCATCACTGCTGGTTTTTAAGAATTGGGTTAGACCCAAACCTGTCTGAGATGGTCTAGACATACTCGGTCCTGCCTCAATGCAGGGGCATGGATTAGGTGATTTGTCAAGACTCCTTCCAGACCTACATGTCTATGATTCGATGATAATACAGGTTTCCATGTTGCACTCATGTTTGATGAAGGGCAGGGTCCTTTGTTACTTTCTAGTGTTTGAACATTCTTTTTGCTCGAGTTATAAAAGTTTCTTACTTGTCATGAATATAGATCTTCTGGTAACAACATTCTAAAACTTTCCACTGAAATGCTGAAATTCATTATTTTATGAAGCAGTTTTCTCTTAAATAAACTGAAACTATTGTATTTAGTGTGACAATATAAACACTTCCAAAAATACTTGTTAATGCGATTACATTTGCCTTTTCAATAATTTGTATTTATGTGCTGACAAAAGTCTTCCAGAATGTCTTATTTTGCTATTGGATGGTAAATCACTTGAGTTTATAGTTTTAAGTTTATACTCTGCCATTGCCAGACTTTGACTTCAATTACGTATGACCAGATAAGGTAACTACTCAGTAGTAATATGTTTTTGAAGCATTAAGAAAAATCTCATTTAGCTTTGAAAACATTTGCATGTGATAACTTTAATTGCAAAGTAAAACAATTATCTTTCAACTTCTTGGAAGTAACAACGTATAAAATACCATTATGAAATTGTATAGACCTTGAAGAAAATATGTAATGTGACCTTCTTAATAATTTATTTTCATTGCTTTTCCATAAAAGTATTGCAAAAAACTGAATTACAGAAAGATTACATTGGCTTAGCCTTTTTCAATTTTGAGGATTTTTTTTTAAACTGATACCTCTTTACAGAGGGTTTTTATGCACTTGGAAAACAGAACACTTGAAACTGAATGTGGTTCGTAATTGACTAAATTCTAATGATTTTTCCATTGTACATATAATGCCACAGCTGCAGTCAATTTCTTGTCTCAGCAGCACAGAAACTGGAACACTTTCCTTAGGAGTTGGATCCCCCATATTAAACCCGCTCTTGTTCACATCAAATTTAATAGCAAAGTATGTTTTTCTCGCTTACTTTTATTATTTCATTACAATAGTGAATCAACCTAAGATCAAGGCCCCCTCATACTAGATGGAGAGCTGAGGTCCAGACTATCATTTGCCAAAGGCCAAACAAGAAGTGTGTGGCAGAACCAGGAATTAAACCCACATCTCCTGAGTCCTAGTCCCACATCCTAACCACAAGTCCATCCCTTTTCTAATATCTTCCAACGGGGGATTACTCTCGTATGTTCTACCCAGGCTACATCAGAGAAAATTAACGCAAAATATGGTGGTACTTAGCAATACTTCTATTGGGAGTATATTATACCTCTGGTCCCCAGTCTTCACTGGATTCCAGTTGATACCGGGCAGAATTCACTGTGCTGGTTTTGACCTATTAAGTCCTATGTTGCCTGTGTTCACTAGAGCTGGTTGAAACATGGCAAAAATTGCAAACATTTTTTTCACATATTTGTATATAAATTTTAAAAAATTACTAGCACTGTAGCTGGAGGGGGGTGGGAGGTGAAGAGGAAATTTCACAACAAATATCAAATTTCATTTTTTTCTTAAGCAGCTCTCGTATCTTGAACAACACAATTCAGATTATCTCATGCAGCCAAGCTTTGCTCAGCAACAAGAGACAGTAGGGCATGTCAAGGAGCCAGTTACAGCTTCCTGTTTGTGAGGGCCAGTGTGAGTGCCAGCCCCAGTTCCAACAACAGTTAAGCAGCTAAGGGGCTTCTCTAAGTTATGTCACTGGTGTAGGAAGTCTAATACATCATATCTCCAATATACTCTATCCCTCTCCTCAACATGTGCCTTTTGTCAGAGAGGATTATGGGGAATGACTGGGCTGGGATTTGGCTGTGACAGCATTACATCAACAGGGATTTGCTATATAGCAGGGAATTCTCTGCTGGCCATTTTAAGTCAAATTCTGGTCCTTTTGTGCTGTCTGACATCTCAAAGAGGATAAATTTCAGTTGAGAAATTGCCCGCACCTCTCAGTGGGATACTACAAGAGAAGAGACCAATTAACCTCCCAGAAGGGCCTGGTGGCATGAAATTTTTAGCAAAGGGGACATGTCTGTGATAAATTGCCATCCTAATGGAACCAGTTGCAGGGGAGAGTTTTAGACCCAGATTTTCATTAAAACGTCACACTCAAGAGCTTCCCTTAAGGATAGCAGAGTTGCTGGGGGCTGAGCCCTCTTGAAAATCTGGCCTGATTTGTGGGTACTGAGCACTTTTGAAAATAATGCGCCTTCCTATTTACTGTATTCATCTGATTTTTGTTCATTTATTAACTGTTCATGTGCCTTAAGACATGGATAGGGGCAAAAGAAGGCTGTGCCCCATCCAACTATAGCAGGTACTCTCCTAGTACTTCTGGGAGCTCTTCTAGTTACAGGAAATCCTCTCTCTGGAAGCAATCTAGAACACAGCTCCATACGATACCTTTTGAGAGGGGAAGACTGGGGTTCTGGAAAGTGTGAGGAAGTTATGATTCAGGTATCCAGCACATAGAGGGCACTACCACTGTTGCTGTGTTCTTCTGTCTTCGGCAGTCAGGGCTAGCATAGTAAACTTGCTGATCGTAAGAAAATAAAGGTGTGTATTTTATAGATATTAAAGAGTTGCATCTATTTTTAGTACAGTTACTGCATCACATTAAGATCCCCTTACCCTGTGATTACTAATGCAGTGATACACCAGCTGAAAATTCCTTGCAATGCCTTTCTTTCAGTTGATTCCTTGCAATTCTTTGTTGGTTTCCTCCCATCCCCCCCACATTAAAATTGAAGGTTTAACCTATGATCAACCTTGTAATGAAATATCATAGAAATATATATATACCCCATGTGGCACTCTGCTGCTGGTCTTTCACTGAAGCCACCCCACAACATTTGTAGGAAACAGAAGGATTTAAATGCATTTGTGGCCATGATATTATTTAGGTGGAAGAGAGATGTTTGTGACTCTGTGTGAGAAGGAGATCAATACCGTAATCTGCAAGTTTCTAAGTGTGTTTTACTGCTTATTGTCTGGAATGTTTTATAAAGGGCTGGGGGATAGAGTGAGCTACAAGTTAGTGATTACCTATCACTCTGTCTCCTGTGATATGTTAAAGCTCTGAGAACGCAGTTGAGGGACAGCAGGTTTTAAAACACAACACTGGGATTTTTTTCCTGTAGGTGGCTGAGCCAGTCAAAAGCAATAACCCTGTGTCTTAAGTTTTGATGGATGGCCCCTTCAACCTCTGTTTTAATGGTAAATTAATCTTGCATCACACCATGAAAATCTTACATGTACATTACAATCAGTACACTAAATACAACAAGAAATTTGCTTTTGTTACCACCAGTATACATTCCCTTCATACTCTGCGGGCTACCAGCATAGTGTGAAAATGCAGGCAATCAGATCTATCTTGCAGTTCACTGAAAGTTTAAAATGTACTTTGTTCAGAGATCAGTCATTGGAACAACTGCGTTAATGAAAATCTATAGATTTTCATTATTTGCTTAATTTGAGCAATTCAGTTGTAATCGAATAGGGTTCGGTAGCACACACAGCCAGTTGTAGCATTGTGACTGTAACATTATAATTAACATAAATCATCCCATTGTGTTCACAATTGGGAAACTAGAGAATTTAATATAACTCAGTGTTTAGGCTTAGAAACCTGGAAATTCAAGCACCTGCAAGGTGTTTTTTGTTTGTTTAATGGAAATTTGGACCTGTCATGCAAAACAGTCCTAATATGTAGTAAATCTTACATGGAATTTGTCAGATATAGTAATTTGAGGAAAGGGGAATACTGAACCCTTTGTAAGTAACTTACAGATCACTCAGCTCTTGCTTCTAAAATGCATTGTTCCATTAAGAATCAGTGCTTCTAGTATTATCCTCTGAGAAGCTGCTGTAGTACTTAAGTTCAATAATAACATTCTGCCTGAGAAAATGTGAACTGTGTGATATACTGAGCAGTTTGCCTTATGAAGACAATGCTGGAGATACAATTTATCAATTATCCAGATGGATCTTAACATTCAGGAATTCAGCCATCAAACTATAACTGTTTCCAATAAACAAGTCCAGATAACAGTCCTCAAAAATGCACCTACTTTGGGACAGATAACATAGACCTGCATATCCCACAGGCAAGAAGACGGAATAGAGAAAAAACTGGAGCTCTCTCTAGACAGATGAACTCCAAAGCTTGAAGTAAATTCACGCTCAGATTCAGAAAAAATGTACAACATATGTAGGGAAAATCTTAGAAGAATTATTTTCACCTCTTTGGAAACTGCAAAGGCACCGATAGACGAAAGAAAATATCTAATGTAGCACTTTTAATAGTTGAGAGGTTCTAGAAGCACCTGGAAAAATTGTAGCTCATTTAAGGATGGTCAACATACATTTACAAATACTAGTTTTAGACATTTTTTATTTTTAAGTTGAAATGGGGCAATAAAGCACAGTGACAATAGAAGAGATTGTACACTGTTATAATAAAACTTACAAAACCAAAAGATAAGACATCAAAATATGCAAGGCATGCAATCCTCCTGTAACTCAGTCACATCCCTTCTATTCTATGAACAAATAGTACAATTTTGTAAGGCATGGCAAAGAAAAATAAGTATCTTAAACAAGCACAGGAGGGACAATAGTCATGCTTTCCATATTGATGTGAGTAACCAGCCTATCAAATATTCATATATTCCCACTATTTATCCCTACTATTACCCTCCTTTTGAGAAACACCCAATTCAATTCTCTTCTCTCCTCATCCATGTTGCTGTCATCTACTCACTCCTGACTCCTGTCCCTGCCTTTCCTTTCTAATTTTAATATGCGGCTCCCTCTTTCAATCCCTTCTTCTCATTTTCAGTGAATTCATCTACAACTCTGTTGACCTGTTTGATCATTAATCTCACCCTCCTCGAGCTTGTATGAAATTCAACCCTGGATCAGTTTGTCAAAATGGTCACTCAGCTGACCTCTTCACTAAGTACCTTACTGTTCCATTTTCAGCCTCTTCCATCTGTTCCCTCTTTGACTATCACTTAATCTCCCTCACCATGTTTGGACCTGTTATGCAAATGACAAATGACTACTGTCAAATGACTACGTAAGTCAGGTAAGCTTTTTCCATATCCCAACAGAGGTGATTGAAGAAATAGATCCAACCAGAAACAATATACAATATACAAAAGGCAACCTAGAGAAGATGAAGTCTGGGTCCTACTCTGGTCATTAACCAAAACTGAATAAGTGAAGAAGCCTGCCAGAGATTAAAGAATGAACCAGTTTCACCACATGCCATTCAATATAAATAAGTATGAGTGATTTAGTGGTTGATGCTGCAGTGTTTTTTCTTGCATTGGGTGGACCACCTGCCAAAATTCTGCGTCCCTTTGTGTAGCAGCACCTTCCCCACAATTCTGCTGTCTAGAGAATTTGACTGTGACTGTGTAAACCGGATAAGAACTGGACAAATCCTGGCATCCTTCCTTCAGGTAAAGCTCTCATTAAAGCCTGTTTTTCCAGTGGCTGAATAATAACTGAGTAAGGATTTCTGAGTTTAGCTCAGGTCAGCACACTTGATAGAGATTCAAAGATTTCTAAAGCTAGAATAAACCATTGCTGTCAGCTAATCCGACCTCCTGCATACACTGGCCACAGAATTTTACCTAGTACTTCCTGCATCAAGCCCAAATAACTACATAGGGGTGATTTGCTTTAGAATAGAAATACTTTATAAGAAAGGGAAATAAGCAGAAGTGTATTCCAGGGTAGAAAGCAGTGGAATAAACTGGATTCCAACAGTAAACTCAGACTATGTAGCAGAACTCTCCCCCCCCCCCCCAACTTTTTGATGTACTATTAAAATTACCAGATGCTGTTTCAAAGGCTATTTTTGCTGAGAACATCTTCTGTTGTTCAACTACAACACTTCAAAGATACTGTATCACATTTTAGCTGGGTTACTGGATAGATTCTGCTTACTCTGTTTTCAAACTCATGGCCCTCACCAATGGAAACACTTAGTTCACATGGGATTATAAAAGAGGAAATTAAGAAGGGTACTTAAGACATAGGCTTCAAGATGAGATAATAGTTGATAAGATTATTTGAGCTAGTGGTGAAATGCAAGAAGACAAAGAAGATACTACATAGGAGAAGGCACAAGATCTAGAGGAATTTTAAGTGACATTTCTTCACACACGGTGAAATTCCCTCAGAGGTGGAACTCCTCCCCAAACTAAAGGTTTGCACAGACCACTGTGCCACATAAATCTCATGTACGCCCTCAAAATAGGGTTTAAGCAGGATAAACATGGTGCACAGAACTTGTTTGTGCTCTCTCCACAGGGCTGAATTTCACTCAGAATGTAATACTGTAGAGGAAGAAAATTGTCATAGATATAATTGGAGAACAGGAGAAGTATTTAAACATTTTTCAAAAACCAATACAGTAGATACTCATTAGTAGCAACATATTGGTGCCTTTTTGCTATGTTGCTCCTATGGGGAGTGTTGACAATTCACAGTAGGGAAAGTGTTCCCAGGGGAAATGTTGCTCGTAAGCGGTAGTTGCTCTTACAAAGTGTTACTGCAAACAGTATTACTGCAAACAAGCGTCTACTGTATAAATGAAGTTTTAAAGTTTTACATGTCAAATTGCTATCTCAGCTCCAGTGATAAAGACCTAAATGGAATTCTATGAACTTACATAATCAGTCTTTCATAAACTTCCTATGTTGCTCACACCGAAGTATGTAAGACTGATTTTCTTTTCCTTTTGTATGATTATTTCTAATATTGTGTTCTCACTTTTTACACAAGATAGGAACTTTAACTTAAGGACAGATTTTAAATTTTGGAGTCGTGTTAGTTTGCTTCTCCTCATTGCCAAGACTGATTACTACCAAGGTCTGTTGTTATAACAAGTCACATATATGTGACTCTTTAAGTAGAGGACAAGGAAAGCAATCAATACAAATATTGCAGTCAAAGGAATGACATTCACCACATGTGACTCTATAAGGAATTAATAACCAAACAAAAAGATATTGTGCTGGATTCCAAGATCTGTGGACTTGACTCGTAATACTCCAATAAATTAGAAATACTGTATATAGTACTTGTTTTATTTCTAAATACTTTTGTTTTGTGCTAACACCTGGATTAGCAACAGGGGGGTGCAGTGCTCATGTAGAAGAATTCTTGCTTACACAAAAGTCCCAGAGGACCCAGTGGGTCTACTCGCATGAGTAACTGCTCAGGATGGTGAGTATAGTCTCCACTGTCTTGCCTATAGTGACTGAGGGAGGCAGTTTTAACACACAAAACAAAAAAGAGACATTTAATACCTGGTCTTTACTTCACTTATTGCAAATAAATCAGTCTTTAAGCAATAACTTATTAAAATTATGCACAAGTGGCCATTTTGTTTTTTTGAAGGGAAAAAAAAAGCAAACTCTAACTCACCCTCCCCCCACAAGTAATTATTTATACATAACAGATGGTTATAGGGTGAGAGATGCTTTGGATTTCATTGGAAGATCTGTTTTGCTTTAACATGTTATGCAGAGTGACATAAAATATGCAGCTTTTGTCCCAGAATATCCAAACTTAATATTTCCCATGTTCTTTATTAGAGGAGAAATTAACCCATAGAGAGGGCCAGGAAAATGCCTATGTTTTGCATTAGAGAGACAAGGTGGGTGAGATAATATATTTTATTAGACCAATTTCTGGTTCTTAGGCCTTAGTACATTTTGCTATCCCTTGCTGTGAGAGATCAGAACTGCCTGGGACAGACCTCACTTTTCCCTCTTGACATTATTACACATTTGTTGGCTTGATGACTCATTTTTGGATATACCGATTTGTTTAAATAACCAAACCATATTATCAACAAGGGCATGTTGCCAGAGCCCATTATGTTCCTTTGCTTTTAAAGTATTATTAGCAGGATTCTCAGTCCTAAAAGCTTGACTACTCAATGAAATAGAGATCTCTAGCCACTTATGCCTTTTTTCTGGTAACCTAATTAGCATTCAGTTAGAATTCCATAGGAGTATGTTCTCTGCCCAATCTCTTCTGATTGCTTTTATGGCTCTTTTTTCAGCCTGTAGGAACAACTTGAAATTCACATTGTCTTCATATTATACTTTAAGATTACTGATCAGCACCCAGCCAACAATCTGTACTTTATGCCCCAAACCCTCTAGCAGCATCCACGTTGCTATCTTATCATAAATGGAAACATGAAAGAGTGAGAGAATTCGACTGAGTCATTTTTAGTAGCAAGTATTCATTGCTGAAGGCAGCAAAACAGCAGTTCTACTTTCAGGTCAACAGGTTCCCCTTCTATTTACTATAGAAAAATAATGATGAGTTCCTTCTTTGGAAGGAATCTGAAACTGTAGAAAGCTGATCTGTAGTTGATTTAAGTAGGATAGGAATGAGACTGTCCATTTCATTTGTTTTTTCTTAAAGGTGACAGTAATTATCTTAGTCCAGATATAGGTCTTGACAGCCATAAACTATTTAATTTTATTTAGAATGGTTAAGCGTTTACAGCAGCCTCTGACTCCAGAGTTTAATTGTCATACGTTGGGGCTGCTTGCCTCTTTGTCTGAAGCTAGGGTACAAGAAAGAGATTTTGCAGAGGCAGTTTTTGTTTTAGTTTTTGCTTCATAGATGGGTTTATTTTAAGACTTTGTAGATTGTGGCCTTACGCTTACAAAGCAATGTCTGGAGCATCACTTCGCTCTTTATGTAGCTGCTGACAATATTCTCTTTTGACATCTTCCTGTTCAAGTGGCATTTTGCCATCTGTTACTTAGATGGCATTACAATGTGAAGTGAACATTTTAGTATATTCATCTGTTGTGATAAAAAGATTGTCTTCCTGGCTTTGCCATTCTGATTCTGTACAATGCCTGTTGATGGATTCCTATTTGTCTTGTCTGAGTAGCTATTTTATTTTTCTATTATGTTCTCTTTTTCAGCTTGCACAGTCCTTATTAATTTAAACACTTGTCTTCCCTTCATTAACAGCAATACCTCATCTGTTATTCAATCCTCAAATTTTTCCTTCTATATTTTAATTTTATAATCTGGTGTAGACTTCTAAAACAAGAGAAGAACTGTTATATAACTCAGTTTGTATAATTTTCACTAGGTCTGATGGCATACAATAACAGTAGAGAACACCTGAAAACTGTCTTCTATAAATCATTTTTAGTGAGTCAAGATTCTTTTCTGATACACCAAAATAGCTATGCTGATATGCATTAGACACCCATGTTGACTTGAAACTTGACTGACATTTTGGCAAATAATGTTGAATTTGAGCTTGTCATTTATAATTTGAGCAAGTCTTGTTTTATTACAGCACAAACTGATATTTACACAAAAGTTTTGCAGTTCTGACAAACAGCAAAGGATACAGTGAATGCTTATATATGTATGGAATTTACAGCTAATCTTGGTGTGGAGTATTGTTTTGAGCAAAAACAAAACAAACAAACAAAAAACAACCATGGTTTGCTTTTGACTCACAAAAAGTGCACCCACCACAACATAAATATATTTGGGATGATTTTAAAAATATACATGGTGTGTACTAATAAATATTTTACAGATATAGATTATATGTATTGTTTATTGCCATATCACACACATGAACTTTTATAATTTAATTAAGTCAGGTTTGTTTTTCTCTATAAAAGACTCCCCAAGAGATATGTTAGCTTAAATTCTGATTATATTCTTTTTAATCTGAAGTTCCATTTATCAAAATTTGCCAGAGCAGACAAGCATTTCCATAGTACAAAGATAACTATCATAGGGTGGTGAATGATACAGTACATGGAGTATCATGGCATTGAATTAATAGGCACTGAATTTCAGAGGAATCTCCTGACTTAAATTCCTTCTTATCAAACTTGAAGGGGACAAAGAGAGATGGGGAACATAGCCATTTGCGTACATTGTCATCACCATAAATGACATCTGGTTTGGCATTTTGTGGTCTCTATACTATTAAATGCCTTGCTGTATTATTCATAGGATTCATTAGTACAAATTAGGTTCTGTTCGCATTACAGGCTGTAATCAATTATATTAGATACAAAATATCTTCTTCATAAATCTGAATTATAATTTCCTTGGAGCACAGACCAGGTCCTCAGCTGGTATAAATTGTTGAAACTCCATGAAGCAAATAGAACTTGCAGATTTACGTTAGTTGATGATCTAGCCCCATGCTGTCTTCCGTGCCTTATGCAGTGCCGAGCACACTGTCAGTTTTCGAATTAGTTCAAATGGTACAGTGCTCACTTAGTCTGTGAGCAATAATAGGGTTGATGCCTGCCGCCTTCAACAACAGTAATTGTTTCAGAGGCAGTGTGGTCTAGTGGGTAGGGCACTGAACTGGGACCTGGGTTCTAATTCAGGCTCTGGCTAACCTATTTGACCTTTGGCAAGTCACTTCACCTGTCTCTGCTTATGTTTATCTTCCCACCCTCTGTTTGTCTTGTCTATTTAGATTGCAAGCTCCATGGGGCACTGTGTCACTGTATAGCCCATAGTGCAGTAGAGCCCTTAATCGTGGTAGGGACCTCTCAGTACTATTGCACAATGCTGACCAATAATAAACAAATAACTGCCCTGTAATGCGAAAATATTAAGTATTTAAGGTGAAAAAATGCCACCATTTTAGATTAATAATAGTAATTCTGAAGTAAGTCACTTTGTCAGTATTTAGCCATATGCAATTGAATGTGGATGTTTGTTAGTGATGGCCGAGTCTGATAAGGCTTGTTGGTCCATTTTGTTTAGGTAGCTATTACTTGCCTAATCAAATATATCTCTCAACCTATTTATTTGGGGAATAAGTCTGGAAGAATTTTGAGATCCTGTTTCCTTCTGTAATTTCCAGTATTTTCTCAATAGGGCTGGGCCAGAAATAATGATTTATGCTACTGAAAAAAAAGGTTACAATCAGATGGCTCTTTAGTGACCTCTGCAAATGGTGGGATAGTCCCAGTTCACAATCATACAAACCATCTTCAAAATTCGCATGAATTAGCAATTTTTTTGAGAACTTGAGCATGGTCACCAAAAACTGAATTGTCATGGAGAATGAATTTCCTCTCATTCCTAAAGCTGGAGGATGGGAAAAGCTTAAATTGTTACTCTCTGTGTCAAATGTCTTCTGAAGACAAAAAATGTTCAATGAAAGATTTTACATTTTAAGAAAGGGGTGAAGTTTATTGTGAGGATTTGGTTCATTCATTTATTTTTCCTTCATCCTGTCATAACCCTTTGTTCCAGATATGGACTGGCTATTGAGCTTGCTTATACACACCAGATGTTTACATCATAAGAGCCGTTAATACTCTGCCAGAGTTCTTGTCTTGTGCTGCATCTGCCATCTGTAGAGTTTGCTCCGTTGATTGCTGTCTCTGAGGAACAAACTGTACATGTCAATGGTTTCTTTTGAACTCTCCACTGTCAGTCGCAATCACATATGAACTGGGTGTTGATTTCTTTTTCTTAATGACAGCCGGATTATCTCTCTTTTCCATCCAATTTGTCATGAACATGGTCACCAGGTTCTAGACCCGGCAGTTGTCCAACTGAGTGACTTCTGTTGTAAAAATGTTCATAAGCTCTTTTTAGAGGTCTTATCCAATTTGGCTGCTTTCTTCTTGTCTGGCCACTTTGGAGATGGATTCTTTTCCAAAGTTGGAACAGTAGCTCTGAGTTATCTTCCCATCAGGACATGTGCTGGACCATATCCAGTAGCTCTGAAGAAAGCAGAATGAATCTTTGTGCTGGAGGATTTTCTTGGCTCTGTGTACAGCTCTCGCAGCCTCTCCATTAGCTTGTGCATAATGTGGGCTTAGTAATATGATCGAAATTCTGTTTCATTCAGAATGACTTAACATTCTGCTGCAGTGAATTGTGGTCTGTTGTCCATCACTAATTGTTCTGGAATACCAAAATGAGCAAAAGCATACTTCACTTTCTTGATAACACTGTGGCATGTTATGTCTTTCAAGTATGCTGTTTCTATATAACTGGAAAAATAGTCCAGGACGACCAGGTAATGATGTCCTCAGCATTTCCATAAATCTGCAGCTGATCTCTTCCAAGGTCCTTCTGGCTGAGGCATTGTTATTAAAAATTCTTGGTGTTGTGTTGGTCTGTTAGTTCTGCAATGTTCACATGCAGATTCTTTATGTCCTTCCTGTTGCCTGGCGAGCACTCTGATTTTTGCTTTCATTTTGTTTGGAATTATGATGCAATTACCTTTAATCATGAGTCCAGTTGATTTGCTTATTTGTGCATGTACCACAAAGTAGTCTCTTGTCACTTCCTTGGTGTCCTTTAGATTCTTGGGCCAGCTGTTCATAAAGCAATTTAGAACCTCCCGTTGTTGAATATCTGTCAGGGTTGCTTTTTGCAGCTGGAGGAGTCTCTTTTCTGACACCGGTCTGAATGTATCCACAGCATACACCTTTATGTCATCTTCAAGCTCATGAATAGTTGACTGTGATACAAGGCTCTGTGATGGAGTGTTTGCTACTGTCAGATTTTTCGCAGGAATATATTCAGCAATTGGGTTAAATCGTATTAATTTTAGCAGCAGATACTAGCATCCCAGTGGTTCTTGATCCCTGTCTTTTCCATTGATGAGGGTTACAAGCAGTTCATGGTCTATCAGTGTAAATGAATCCAGTCCACACAGATATCTATAAAATTTCTCTTATGTCCATAAACTTGCCAGGCACGCCTTTTCAATTGATGCATATGATTTTTCTGTTTCTGTGAGTGTGTGAGAGCAAAATGTATCTGTCTTCCACTCAGAGCCATGTTGTTGCAGCAGTGCACCACCTAGATCATACCTGCTTGTACCCACACTGACCATTGTGGTTTTGTTCACTTTGTAGTACTTGAGAACTGTTGAGATAATTTATTTTACCTTTTTTGAAGGCAATTTCTTGATTTGGCCCCCATAGCCAAGATATGTTGGACTTTAACAGTTCATTCAGTGGATTTGTCACTGTGTAAATGCTTTGTAGGTATCAACCAAGGTACTTAGCATCCCCAGTATACATCTCTGTTCTGGTACAAATAACCTTAAGAGACCATGCTGAACCATATATTGTGCTTATACTTTGCAGGATTCCTGTCCCTGTACTTCATAAAGTGGAAACTGAGTTCAAGAGAATGGAGCAGGTTGGCATAAATTTAAAAAAAAATCTCTGTGCCCCAGTGGTACCAGTTATAAGGAAAAATGGAACAATACAAATCTGTGTGGATCTTAAAAGCCTTAACAAGGCAGTTGTGAGAGAAAAATAAATCCCCCTCAACACTGGATGACTTGTTCCCCAAAGTCAAAGGAGCTACGGTATTCCCCAAGCTGGATGCCTTATGCAAATTCTGGAAAATTCCCTTAGCCAAAGAAAGTTCTAAACTGACTACATATCATCACACCCCTTGGGAGATTTTGCTTTAGAAGATTACCTGCAACCTACTAGTTATGCTTCTCAGATTGTCATGAGAAACCTCAGAGACTTTAGATATGTGAATTTTGAAGGCTGAGTCAAAAAAACCCTCAAGTTTGCTATTAGCTGCCTTGGTTGCTAACTGCTGGACATCAGAGTCCTGTGTTAGTGGGGTGGCTTTTTTGAGAAAGTACCGTACTGAGATCAAATTATCCTGTCCTTTGTCTCCCCAAAGCAGCACTGCAAATAATTACCCTGCATTCAGTTCTTTATTCCGGATGCAATGCAAGCACAAAGAATGTAATACAGAATGCATAGAAGTTCTAAAAGAATTTATAGCAGTAGCATAATTCATACAGTACCATGATACTCAATGCTGAGTTGAATTTTTCATTAGAAATCAATTTTTGGAGACTTCTTATTTTAAGAGATGGGTGTGTAATGGAATGCTAAACTGTATTACATTGTTCAGCCACTAGGTGATGTTAAATGTAAAATACCTTATTTAAATTATTCTGCAGAATATTAAAGGATCTTATGATGAACACATCTGGCGTGTATAAGCAAGCTCTATAGCCAGGCCATATTGATTCCAGTTGATTTGCTTGTATATAGAGGCATAGTGGTATAGAGGAGTATGACATTGTGTCAGGAATAAACTAAGAACAGAAAAGAAGTAAAACAGCAACAAAGTTTGCATACAGAAGAAACAAAGTGACACAGATTGCAGGATGTCATCAACATGCCATGTTCTTCAATGCCCCAGAGAACTTCAGCTTTGACAAACCTTCACAGTGGACACAAAGGAAGCAGTATTTTACAAGATTTCAAATTGCAAAAAAACTCCACAAAGAAACTGCTGATATACAGGTATGTTAATCAATTTATACTATCGGTAAGCAGGCAGAGCATCTTTAAATCCTTTGGCTTGAAGATGATGATTATGAAGAGGTTTTGATTATGAAGGTGTTCTGGCTATGTTTGACGCATACTTTGTACATCATATAAAGTGGTTTATGAAAGAGGGAAGGAGAGAAGACTCCAAGGCTAAAAGGAACAAATTCCAGCCTCCTACACATGGTATGGAAAAAGTCATAACCCAAGAGATGATGCATGTGTCCAGCCTTAGGCAGACAGTATAATAAATGCATGAAATATGGACATTTTTCAGCTGTTTATCACTTGTGATGACATAGAGCCTGGCTGGAGAGTGAAATATTCATAACAAGACTATTTACTTTTAAAATTGACTCAGGAGCTGACATCACAGTTATCTCAGATGGGACTTACGGTCACCTTCAACCCCTCCCAGAGCTGAAAGCTGCTGACACAGCTCTGAGTAACCCTGGACGTATTCTGAACTGCATGAATCTGTTCACCACAGAAACCATCTACAAAGACAAGTGTCTGTGATCAAAGAACCAACAGCCTTCTCAGCCACAGCATGGCAGCCATGATGGGCTTGGTGAGAAAGGTAGAAGAACTTGATGGAATATTATGCTGCTGCTATAAATTCTTTTAGAGCTTCTGTGCATTTTGTATTAAACTCTTTGTGCTTGCATTGCATTCGGAATAAAGAACTGAATACAGGGTAATTATTTGCAGTGCTGCTTTGGGGAGACAAAGGCCAGGATAATTTGATCTCAGTACTGTACTTTCTCAAAAAAGCCACCCCACTAACACAGGACTCTGATGTCCAGCAGTTAGCAAGTGAGGCAGCTAATAGCAAACTTGAGGTTATTTTTGACTCGGCCTTCAAAATTCACATATCTAAAGTCTCTGAGGTTTCTCATGACCATCTGAGAGGCATAACTAGTAGGTTGCAGCATTTTAAGTCTTTTTTCTTCTTTGGGATTGATGACAGCAATTCCCTGTTTCCTTGTTTACCCACGACTGTTAGAAATTGACTTCAGCTGGTGCAGAGATGTGCTTACCTGACTGAATATAGTCAGCACATTTCTCCTGTATTTGCTATTCCACAATGGTTTCAAGTTAAATGTTATATTGATTTTAAGGTTTTGTTTCTCAGATACAAAGTTTCAAACAGCCAAGCACCTGAATGGATTGGCAACACTAGGAAAATGGGGATCATGGTGATTGCATCCCTGTCCTCAGTATGTTCTAAAGTATGGCTACTCATTTGTTGTAGGATTTGAGGGCAACCACTGCACCATTAAGCCAACTGTTATTAAGAATGCAGAGTATGTACTCTTATGATACTTGTTCATACCTCATTGTTGAATTCACTTATATGTAGAACCCAAGGGGAAGAGCCTGCAATTATCAACAGTACCTATTGAGCTACAAAGGATAGCAAAATCTTGTCAAAAATTAAATTTATGTGCAAGGTATATTTATTTATTTTGGGGGAGAGAGGGCTGTCTACCTGATTTTCTGTTTCTTGCAATTATTCTCACAATCGTATTTTATCCAGAATCCCTTTAATTAAATTACAAAAGTGGAAAATAGAATACATTTTCTGCCAGATTTCAGATAATAGCTCTAGGAAGAAGGATTCTTGACTTCCATAACAATAAGCTTGTGTTATCATACTGAATCCTCTGAAGATGATTTCATGGGATCCACCCAAGCATCACGTACTTTCCCATAAGCATCAGTTATTTTTGTCACGGATAGAAATGTACAAATATAATCAGTGCATGAATAATTAACGACTCTGTAAAAAGCAATGTGCCACAAGTTTTGTGATGCACTCATACTAGTATTTGGCAGAACAATCATCCATTAGAGAACTTGGTGACCAGATCAGATATTTATAAAGAAACAGACATTTGAAATTCCATCTCCTTTCTTTTTCTTGCTCCAAAAAATATTTTTATTGTTGTTACATGTCTTTCATTTTGGTTTCTTCAGTCTGGACCTCATTGTCTAGTGCTGTGGAGCCAAAGAAACTATCAGTGAGGACAGGCAAATGTGTTTGTTGGAACAATTATAGCTGGAAATCACTGCTAATGAGATATTGAGCATTTTATTTCTAGGTTACTGGTCTGAATCCAGCCTAGGTTGGGAGCAATCAAAGGGCCTTATCAAATAATAGAAGGAGTAATGAGCAGATGATGAGCAGATTAAATTAGATTAGTAAAAAAAAAATTTTTTTCTACATTTATAATCAATAAAATAGATACTAGTTCTACTGTAGTATGGGGACCAGTATGAATACTTCATCTCTTGCATTTAACATAAATATTTTTTTAAAAATGAAGTCTATTCTACTAACCTTATTTCCAGTTGATTGAAATAAGGTAATTTACACAGCTGTTTTTGTAACGCACCTTCTTTTCTCCCATATTAAAGGAAAGTGATCTATAAGTCACTAATACCTTGGATTGCTTTTTGGGAATGGCATGTCTTTTTAACCTTTCTCTCTTAAACTATTTATTGATTTTAGAAAAAAAAATAGTGTTCTATAGTAATATTTAACTACAGCCTGATTTTGCCATCCTTGCATTGTATAGTACCACAGTTATTTGCAAGTAGTCTCATTGAAATTAAAGAGGGGACTTGTTCAGAGAGGAAGGGTGACCCAGTACTAAGGCCACCAACCTAGGACATGGGAAAGCCTGTATTCAAATCTCTGCTCTGTTACAGAATTCGTGTGTGACCACTCAGTGCCATCTGTGGAATGCGATAAGAGTATTTCCCTGCTCTCACAGGGCTGGCTTATAGTTCCCCAAGCAGGGGACAGTTTAGCATTTTATCCATTCTTATACTGTGCATGTTTTGTCTGTCTTGTTAGAACTGTTCTTTCAGTAAAGATGGCAGCTTATATCTGTGTGTCTGTGTTTGAACAGAATATCTTGTGATATACTTTGTGGCTTTGAACAAGACACTCAAAACTCAGTAACAAAAGATGTACGAAAATCATGTGTGGTAGATATTTTACCCCCATTTTAAAGTTGGGGAAACTGTGTTTAACACAGGCATCACTGCTGCTGACAGGGAAGTTCAGAGTTCAAAGCATGTGTAGTGATGACCGTATACTGAACATTGCCGAACAATGTGACTTTAGCTGTTTGCAGGTAATACATATCTGGGGCCTGGTTTCAAACAGGTTTGACAAGTAATAGGCTAAAATTCATTTTTGTTTTGAGATATTATCTGTTCTTGAAGAGGTTGGGGTGGAAAAGAAAGAAAATATTAGTTATATTAAGTATTTCCAGAGCAACATCACACAGAAAGAATTGAAATAAAGGATTGGAGAACTTCTGGAAGCTCTATATACACTAGAGGCTCCTATGACTTAATCATGTCAAAATAAAGCCGTGTACTACATGACAAGTGTCATAAGCTGTGTTCTACCTTTTTATTATAATTTTGGATTGATTCCAAGACACTTTCAGTGTATTAGTTGTAAACATACAAAACATATCTTTTGCTCTCACCATATGAAGACTTAGGGGGAAACTTTCAAAGGCTCAAGAGGGAGTTAGGTGCTCAACTGCCATTGAGAGTCAATGAGTTAGGTGCTTATTTTGCCTGTGTTCCTTTGAAAATCTCCCCTCAGCCATTTGGATACAGCAAAAGGATAGTACCACACTTTAGAAATGGCCTGAACCTTGCCTCTCAAATTTACACTTACAAGATTTGTACATAGAAATCTTATTTTTTATACTACCAACTGAGTAGTTAAATGGTTAGCAGATCAATCCAGAGACATAGATACAGAGTTTCTACCTGTAAACAGTTGGGCACCCAAAACTTGTGGATGCTAAATTGGAAGGCTGCTCTTGAGAATCCATCCCATTGTTTCAGAGTAGCAGCCGTGTTAGTCTGTATTCGCAAAAAGAAAAGGAGTACTAGTGGCACCTTAGAGACTAACCAATTTATTTGAGCATAAGCTTTCGTGAGCTACGGCTCACTTCGTCGGATGCATTCCATTGTGTTTCAGTATGTACAATACAGTACTTCCTCCTTAACATTCATTTGGCTGGCAGTCTGGAAAATGACAACAATCTAAGAAGATTAATTTTTTCTTCCACTACTACTTTATCTGATGATTGTCATGCCTTAGAATCTCCAAGTGCTTTGTGCTGGTTGTCACAGACTCATGATGAATGCTATGAAGCTGCTAGGTAAATACTGACAATTCTATAAACCTTAATTACTGTACAGTCCCACCCAGGACTTTCTTAGGAAAAGCTCCCTTTAGCTGCTGTCAGAGTTTTCCTGAATAAGGACCAAAAATTAAAGCATCAGGCCCATAGAGTATATTGAGATATTTTTATACCTTTTAATTGTTAAGACTTTCACAAAGCAGTTTTGAATATATTTGAGAGTATATTTAATGTTGAATTATGCCTGCTCTGCAGTGGCCTGCTAGGAGAATTAAGCACAGATGTCGCTCCTCTCCCCCACAGATAAGCAAGGCATAAATTGGTTCCCAGTGCTAGAGGTGTGGAAAAAGCTAGCACTGCTGGCAATACTAAGTGCTCTAGAAAGGGCATTTTGTGGGTGGGGTGAGGGATGATCTATAACCTTAGAACTCCCACACATCATGTACTGGGATAGCTGAGTGTTGGCAGAACTCTGGTTACACCTCAAACAGTTGTTGCAAGATGCATCTCTTCCCATCCTACCTCCCTTTAAAAGTCCAAGACCACTTGGGCAGTGCAAACCCACACCTTCCCTGGAGCTACTAAGATTCTATGAGCCATAATTGATCTCTTGGTTTCTTCTCACAAGATGATACTTCTAAAGCCTTTGAAATACTTCTGAATCTAGTTAGTTAAGTAGGAATAGGACAAATATAATTGATGTTCAAATATATTGTCACCTTGAAGCACTCAACAGATGCAAATTGTATAAAGAACAATTCTGAATTCTTGGTAGTGTCACGAATCTTTAGCTGCTGTAATAAATTTTGTTGTCATGTTATATAGGTTAAATGACTAATGATGGAAGTGTGTTCTTATTCATGAAAGCAGCTGCTGAGAAGTGTGTTGTCCTAAGATATACCTTCCTGTCTGTTGAGCTGACAACCATGAAATGATGAAATCAAGTTCCTGTCCTTCAGTGTTGCTTACAGTTAAAACTGTCACACACTTTTTAAAAAAGGCTGTCAAAGAAAGAGCCATAGTTCTGACATAATGTGGAGAACAAGCACTTTGAAATCTTAAACTATAGACAGTGTTAAATGTGCAGTTTGAAGCATTTTTCACTTCCTGTTTTATTTTTCACCCTTCTTGGCTTTTTTTTTTTCAGCCTTTCTTGGAAATTTCATGCCAACTTAACAAAAATAAAAATAATTAAGCCAAGGCATTATAGCATTGAATTTAATGTAACTTGCCTCCCTAAAATAAGCCTCAGGGATTGAAAGAAGCATCACTTTTAACTACTCAGTTTTTAAAATTAAAATTAAAAGTAGATTGGATTAATACTGGTTTGGGACATCTTTGGTCCTTGTTGGAATTCTTTGGAGGTCTGAAAGATAAGGTGCCTTGCTGACACGGGCAAACACCAAAACTAAACTTGTTGATTTCATGTTGTTCTAATGCTGTTGTGCTACAATGCAAGTACTTGGACCTTTCCATCACTAAAGCCCTGCTCCTGCAATCTTATCAATACATGTGAGCCTCTGTGCTCATGCAGAGCCTATCAACTTCAGTGATGCTCCAGGCAGATGTAAAGGTCCATCATTGTATATCGGATTTGAAGGTTCAGGCTTCAATAAGCATATGAAAGATTAAAACATGAAGTACTGTAAAACCAAAGTCTGCAACAGAGTTTCATCTGTCATGGTATTACTTTGTCCATGTGCCACTACAATTCTCTATATACAGTAGTTATTTAAGAATAGATGCTGCAAACAGATCGCCATGGGCTCATCCATGCACTTGCAGAGTGCCCCATCACAGTCAGTGGAGCTCTATATGGTGCAGGAGTGTGCTTGTGCCATACAGAGCCACTTACAAAACCTAGCCCTTAATGGTCATTAACAGAGCAATAAGAACCACACAAACATATCAGAAGTGATGGTCCCTGCCCCAGTGAACTTACAGGTTAGAGCAGACCTGAACAAAACAAGGGGTGATGTAACAGGAGCAGCTACTTTAGCATTTTTATTTGATGGACTGGAGAGAGAGCCATTGTTAAAAGAGGGATATGAAAGTGTGATCACCTGAAACCACAGTGGATATAACTGGTTGTTTGTTAAATGCAAAAACATGGGGAACGTTATGCTGTGGTTATTATTACAAATGCAAAAGTTTGGGGGAGAGGAAAGTTTTTTAGTTTGAAAAGAAAGGAAAAAGCTGTAGCATGCAACGTTGCCATGATTATGATTATTTCACATGTAAAATGGTAAAAATAGAAGTCATGGTTATAAAGTCTGTTAAAAATGTGGGTCAGTAAGTCTTGTTAGCATAAAGCTTGTGCAACATTGTTAAATTGTCATCTCTAAACAGATCTTTATAGACAGAGAAGAGATGACAATGGACTAGATTCATTGCTATGTCTCAGCATGAAACAGGACAGTTTGGAGTGGTAGGAGTTTCAAAGGTGGTTGCATTCCTCAATCCTCACGCCAGTTTATGTCAGACTGGTTCCCTAGTGCAATTTACAGCAGCTTGGCCACAAGTGTTTACAGGAGTGGGTTCTTAACAATTGATAATCTCTATATACAATATAGCTCTATAGCCTGATCTTGAGAACTACCGATCACCTGGTACTCCCATTGATTTCAGCAACTCTCAGGATCTGTCTCCAAAACCTGTGTTTTGAAACGTCATTTTCCGTTCAAAATCTGTTTTGCATTCACCCTCTCTTTGTCTTTGAATATTTTCATTACATGTGATGGGTATCTTGGCTTCTGTATATTCTCATTTTAAAGGCAATCCCTTCAGTGCAGTAGAAGTGTAGACATGCCTAGTGAACAGTCACGTGAACGGTGCGCTGATGAATCTGCACATCCTAGATACCCAAAGTAAAACAAAAGAAACCCTTTTGTTTCAATGACTTGGATATGTTCAGTTGTATCAGTGAGGTTACGTGCATATTTTTTAATTTGTACAATATCTTAAAAAACAACAAGAGGTAAGATCTGGTTGGTACACAGTTGGCCTTATGTACATCACTAATAATAATGCAATGGCTTTAATATGTAATTGATTGTTAATTTATATTAAATGTTTGTCTGGATATTTATAAAACTTGAAAGTTATGTTTATAAAGCTATATTTGCATAGCTTCAGAGATATTGGAGATGAGAGTACTCAGTTAATTGGATGACTTAACAAATATTGATTAGCATTTTTAGCAATCAACATTAAAGGCAGTTAATCTATCATTAGCTTTTAAATTTTAATTAACTGTTTAAACACAGCTTCGAAGTTTAAAGTTGCCAAGACTCCAGTTGCACTATTGCCTGTGCAGGTTTGAACTAACTATGCAGCGTCCCTGTAGACTGGATAAACCACAACCTGCCTACTCTTACCGACCCGTTGCTATCACATTGCTGTCAGGTAGGTTCTGTTAAAACCAAATTAGTTCCATTTGAGATACCATAAGTGAGGTACACAAATCTTCCCATACAACAGTGATTCTGTTCCTGCTGCACATAGTTGTCTATTTGGGCAGACAGTAGAAAAGACGTTAAAACTAACTTAATGATGAGCCCAAAAAACCCCAAGTCACTTGAGTTGCTGGCCTGCAGATACTGAGGCCTGATCTGAATTCCGTTTGAAATTAATGTAAAAAAGACGTATTGACTTGAATGGACCCGATCATCAGCTGGCGTAAAGTGTCATAGCTTCATTGATTTCAAGTGCACTGTAGGGGTGGCCAGCACTTTGGAGGACAGGATTAGAATTCAAAATGATCTTGAAAAATTGGAGAATTGGTCTGAAATCAACAAGATGAAATTCAATAAAGACAAATTCAAAATACTACACTTAGGAAGCAAAAATCAAATGCACAGCTACAAACTGGGGACTAACTGGCCTAGGCAATACTATTGCAGAAAAGGATCTGGATGAACAGTGGATCACAAATTGAACACGAGTCAACAATATAATGCAGTTGTGAAAAAAGGTAATATTAACATTATATATAATATTATGTAGAAGTCAAAGGAGGTAATTGTACCTCTAGACACAAATGAGGCCTCAGTTGGAGAATTGTCCAGTTTTGAGCACCGCCCTTTCAAGAAAGATGTGGACAGAGGAGAGAACAATAAAAATTATAGTTTTTTTTTTAAACAAAATCTGACTTACAAGGAAGTTTGGAAAATAATCTCTGTGTATGCAGATTTCAGAATAGCAGCCGTGTTAGTCTGTGTTCGCAAAAAGAAAAGGAGGACTTGTGGCACCTTAGAGACTAACAAATTTATTTGAGCATAAGCTTTCGTGAGCTACAGCTCACTTCATCGGACGCATTCAGTGGAAAATACAGTGGGGAGATTTATATACACAGAGAACATGAAACAATGGGTGTTACCATACAGACTGTAACGAGAGTGATCAGATAAGGTGAGCTATTATCAGGAGGAGAGGAAAAAAAACCTTTTGTAGTGATAATCAAGGTGGGCCATTTCCAGCAGTTGACAAGAACGTGTGAGGAACAGTGGGGGGGAGGGGGGGAATAAACATGGGGAAAGAGTTTTACTTTGTGTAATGACCCATCCACTCCCAGTCTCTATTCAAGCCTAAGTTAGTTGTATCCAGTTTGCATATTATTTCCAATTCAGCAGTCTCTCGTTGGAGTCTGTTTTTGAAGTTTTTTTGTTGAAGTATTGCCACTTTTAGGTCTGTAATCGAGTGACCAAAGAGATTGAAGTGTTCTCCAACTGGTTTTTGAACGTTTTAATTCTTGACATCTGATTTGTGTCCATTTATTCTTTTACATAGAGACTGTCCAGTTTGACCAATGTACATGGCAGAGGGGCATTGCTGGCACATGATGGCATATATCACATTGGTAGATGTGCAGGTGAATGAGCCTCTGATAGTGAGGCTGATGTGATTAGGCCCTGTGATGGTGTCCCCTGAATAGATATGTGGACACAGTTGGCAACGGGCTTTGTTGCAAGGATAGGTCCCTGGGTTAGTGGTTCTGTTGTGTGGTGTGTGGTTGCTGGTGAGTATTTGCTTCAGGCTGGGGGGCTGTCTGTAAGCAAGACTGGCCTGTCTCCCAAGATCTGTGAGAGTGATGGGTCGTACTTCAGGATAGGTTGTAGATCCTTGATGACGCATTGGAGAGGTTTTAGTTGGGGGCTGAAGGTGATGGCTAGTGGCGTTCTGTTATTTTCTTTGTTGGGCCTGTCCTGTAGTAGGTAACTTCTGGGTACTCTTCTGGCTCTGTCAATCTGTTTCTTCACTTCAGCAGGTGGGTATTTTAGTTGTAAGAATGCTTGATAGAGATCTTGTAGGTGTTTGTCTCTGTTTGAGGGGTTGGAGCAAATGCGGTTGTATCGTAGAGCTTGGCTGTAGACAATGGTTCTTGCGGTGTGGTCTGGATGAAAGCTGGAGGCATGTAAGTAGGAATAGCGGTCAGTAGGTTTCCGGAATAGGGTGGTGTTTATGTGACCATCGCTTATTAGCACAGTAGTGTTCAGGAAGTGGAACTCTTGTGTGGACTGGTCCAGGCTGAGGTTGATGGTGGGATGGAAATTGTTGAAATCATGGTGGAATTCCTCCAGGGCTTCTTTTCCATGGGTCCAGATGATGATGATGTCATCAATGTAGCACAAGTAGAGTAGGGGCATTAGGGGACGAGAACTGAGGAAGCGTTGTTCTAAGTCAGCCATAAAAATGTTGGCCTACTGTGGGGCCATGCGGGTACCCATAGCAGTGCCACTGATTTGAAGGTATACATTGTCCCCAAATGTGAAATAGTTATGGGTGAGGACAAAGTCACAAAGTTCAGCCACCAGGTTTGCCGTGACATTATCGGGAATACTGTTCCTGACGGCTTGTGGTCCATCTTTGTGTGGAATGTTGGTGTAGAGGGCTTTTACATCCATAGTGGCCAGGATGGTGTTTTCAGGAAGATCACTGATGGATTGTAGTTTCCTCAGGAAGTCAGTGGTGTCTCAAAGATAGCTGGGAGTGCTGGTAGAGTAGGGCCTGAGGAGGAAGTCTATATAGCCAGACAATCCTGCTGTCAGGGTGCCAATGACTGAGATGATGGGGTGTCCAGTATGCCAAGAATTATAACATTCAAAAACCAGTTGGAGAACACTTCAATCTCTCTGTTCACTCGATTACAGACCTAAAAGTGGCAATACTTCAACAAAAAAACTTCAAAAACAGACTCCAACGAGAGACTGCTGAACTGGAATTAGTTTGCAAACTGGATACAATTAACTTAGGCTTGAATAGAGACTGGGAGTGGATGGGTCATTACACAGAGTAAAACTATTTCCCCATGTTCTCCGCCCCCTCCCCCCCCCGCTCTCCTGCCGGTAATAGCTCACCTTAAGTAATCACTCTGGTTACAGTGTGTATGGTAACACCCATTGTTTCATGTTCTCTGTGTATATAAAATCTCCCCACTGTATTTTCCACTGCATGCATCCGATGAGGTGAGCTGTAGCTCACAAAAGCTTATGCTCAAATAAATTTGTTAGTCTCTAAGGTGCCACAAGTACTCCTTTTCTTTTTGTGTATGCAGAGTCTTCAGAAATGGGGGCTGGGGGACCTGACACCATTTTCAAATATACTAAAGGCTGTTATGAAGCAGATGATCATCAGTTGTTCTCCATGTCCACTGAAGGTAGGAAAATAAATAATCAGCTTAATCTGATGGGAGATTTAGTTAGTTATTAGGAAACCCTTTCTAACTATAAGGATAATTAAGTACTGGAAAAGGTTACTAAGGGAGGTTATGCAATCCCTGTCATTGGCGGATTTTAAGAACAGGTTAAACACCTGTCTGGGATGAGCTAGACTTTCCCTCAGTGTGTAGGGGGATGGACTATATGTGCTTTCTATGATTTTGTTTTACTCTGAATTTCATATACATTGTTCTTCTGAAGCCTTTTATTTTCCTTTTAGTAAAAATGAATTATGTAATATGATTTAATCCAGAGGAAACAATTGATCAGATTTCTAAATCAGAATCACCTTAAATTGTGGATACAGTATTTCTACAAAACATATAGGAAAAGGAATAGATTTTTTTTCTTTAGTGTCATAATAAGATGATTGATGATAATGTACACTTGCACAGTTGATGAAAATTAAAATTAATCTTGCAGGCTCAGGGCTTTACAGAAGATTTCCTTTGGCTAGAGATTCCCAGATTACTTTGGGGCTAAATCATTAAAAGCGCCGATATTTTATAATAAAATACATTTAATCTGGCATTGGAAAAAATATAATGCACTTTATCTCTATAGCACTGTTACATAATTTATAAAGATTCCTAAATAAATGTGTGTTTATTTATATTTTATTTTTAATTACTGGCTTACAAAAGTTGACCTGTTAACTTCATTTGAGTTGCTATGAGTCAGATTGTCAAAAACATTTAAGCACCAAAGGTAGAGATTTGTGCCTAGTGGGATTTGCAAAAGTTCCTAAGCAAGGTAGGCACCCATCTGCATCTGAAACCAATGATGAAACCTAGGTATCTAACTCTGGCACTTTTGAAAATGCCACTAGGCATTGATCTCCATCTTTAGGTGTCTACATACTTTTGAAAATCTGGCTACTTATCTGTATTCAGAGATCTGTCTTTAGATTCTTACTTTGAAGTATCTTGGCCTTGATATTTCATGTGAAAGCCATTTTTCCTAAATCCCTAGAAATCATCTGCCAGAATTATTCACATGAATGCTGTGGTGCATTTTTCAGACGTACCGAATATAAAACTGGCATTCTAGCTGAGAAGTACAAATTGTCAAATGCAAGATAGATAAGATTGGGGATTCCAACCTGCACGCATTGTCTTGAGAAGCTGTGTTTCTAGCCGCAAAAGCAGGCAAGTGGGAGCCAAGTTCTCCTTATTTTATTTTATTTTATTTTATTTTATTTTACTTAGTTAATTGCAGTAATGCCCGAACAGGACCTCATTTTACTAGGTGCTGTGCAAACACAGAACAGAAAGATAGCTTTTTGAGGTTGGGACTAACAATCTAAGTATTCTTTATTATTTTCCTTGCTCTGCCTCTGTTATGCTGTTTAGCCTTGGGCAAGTCACTTAACCTCTCTCTATCTCAGTTTTGTGATAATTGTCTATTTTACAGGAGTATGTGAAGTTTAATTAATTACTTTTTATAGGTTCTTGGATGAAATGCATGATATGTGAAACATTGTTGTAGCACTACAAACAGGTTCAGTAGATCTATGCCTGGTTAACTGTATTCAAATTTCTAGATTTGTATGAAATTATCAAGCACATTACATTGTATTCTGTGGTTAACTAGAAATAATATTCATGTTTAAAGTGATATGCACAGAGACTCTGCAAAGACACTTATTAGGCTGCAAGAGCACAGTGTGAAGTATTAACAATGAAAATATTACAGTGTAAGAGAGAGTAAACTAAAAATGGTCCCCATAGATACATTTCACTTCAATCATTAAGAAGAAAATGACTACATTCCTTACTTGGAATAATGAGTTATACTGATTGTCATTATAGTATGTTACAGGAAAATGATAAGAGACAGCTTGAGAATACAATACTAATGCAATGTTTTCTTAATCAAATATTTTGTAATTGATTGCCTGTGGCAAAAGAAGCAAAATCTTTAATAAGATATGATGCATTTTATACCTGTCTCCGAGGACAGATGTTAGTTATGCCAGCTTCATAACCTTCCCTTTGGACGAAAAAATATGACAAATAGTCTATCATAGTCATTAGCAATTTTATTCTAAATAGACACCAGGATATGCTGAGTTTGTTAATATGCAGACTATGGTATTACCCATAAAATAACATTTCAGTTATTGTATTCTTACATTCTAGAATGTATGACTAGATTATTCATAGCCAGTCACAATGTTGTAGCCCACACCAAATGAAAAATCATTTACAGTGGTCACTGTTAAGAAGTCAGCATTTACCTGGGGTCACACACTGGGGTATACCACATTATTTTCATCTACTTATCCCATATATATTTATTTCTTAGTCTATCTAAAAACACATACATGGAGGAAAGTAATTTTGATATATACATATAAACTAGTCCCTCCCTATCAGCTCCAGCTCTGAGGCTGTTGAGTGGTTTATTATCATACATAGGATTTCTCCTACACTCAGTAGCAAGTGGCAAGGTTTTACCTGAGTGCAATACTGGCTGCTAAGATACCTGTCATTAAAGATTTTTACTTGGGATGAGATATAGGGAAAAATTAGCTTGTCTGTTTCATCAGCAGGCACACAAAACTGAGAGGAAAGGGAAATAATACTAATTTCAATATGTACAGAGGGAGCATTTCTTATTTCTGCTGATGGCTGCCACATCTTTTCAGTGGGAACAGCTGGTATCTAAATGGCTTCTTCAGCTAAAACAATGTCTATCTCGCTTTAAAATTTCAGGAGGAAGCTGCTGTTTCATCATTTAGTCACGTCACATATTTATAGTGTTGTGTTTGTCGTAGTGTTTGAGAAACAAAAATGAAAGAAAATTGATGCACTGTATGTCTTGATGACAGTGAATATACAGATATGGTTAGTCATAAACTTGGAATCCATTGTAAATGATACAAACAAAATCCCGAACATCATTTTAAAACTCTTTAAATTAGAACAATTAGAAAGCCTACAGCAAATGTGTCCCAATGCAGCAGAGCATTTATACACATGCCTATCTTTAAGCTCATTAACAGTCCCACTGAAATCACTGGAACTGTTCATGTGCTTAAACTTATTCAGGAGCTTGCTCAAAAGCTTTGCTGAATCAGGGCCTATATGGCTGCATGTATTTTATGGGTTTCAGAGTAACAGCTGTGTTAGTCTGTATTCGCAAAAAGAAAAGGAGTACTTGTGGCACCTTAGAGACTAACCAATTTATTTGAGCATAAGCTTTCTGATGAAGTGAGCTGTAGCTCACTAAAGCTTATGCTCAAATAAATTGGTTAGTCTCTAAGGTACCACAAGTACTCCTTTTCTTTTTATGTATTTTATAGTAAATTTAGATCTAGATGCTGGAATATTTCTGTTTGAAAGTTTCAAATTGAAAATGAAATGTGAAAAACAGAAGAAATATCTTGTTCAGAGCCACGAGGGAATTGAGTGATGAAAAATAAACACAGGACAAAGGTTAAATTAAAACAAGGGCATAATATTATCCCCTTCACTTAATGACCATGTGAGTACAAGAGGATTTCTTAATCTAAATGCCTGTTTTTTCTTGCCATAGTTTTTATACTTGGAAGTCAACATTAATATTTAATAAAAGCCAATGCTGTGCTTTTGAAATGGAAAATACCAAAATAAGTTTAATAATATAAGCTGAATAAAAGCTACACTCTACGAAAAGGCAAAACATTCCTTCTCACTTGGAGTTCAGATTCCACTTCCCATGGGGATTTTAATTTATCAGACTGTGCTTGAACGTACCCAAGCCTTGCATTAGTTATGCAAGTGTCATGTGTTTGCTACAAACATTGTTTTCAAGGAGTCTCCTAAAGTAGACTGAGAGAGAGAGAATGAGGAGCACAGCTCTTAGCAGATCATATGTCCAAAATGTAGCCTCCACAACTTCAGTTCTTTAAAGGGTGGTGTCACTCCCTTATTTTCTTTGACCCACATTTGTAGAAAAGCCAGTGTCCGAGATATTTATACCCCAGTGTGGATTTACTTAAAAATAATAACTAGGGCTGGGTGAAGAAATCTAGGGACCCCCGAAAAAGAGCCTCTTGTAACAAGAGTAAGTCCTGTCCCATGCTCACGACATCTTAGAGGAAATGTAGGTCGTCTTCATCCAATAGCAGGGATTTAGTAGAAAGGATCAGCTGAGTTGTTGAATTGTGCTGTAGATACTTTCAGTGAACCTGGGGTTGGGAAGAGTAAGGGTCAAGTAAGTCCACACCCCAAAAATCAATAGTAATGACAGTAGACTAACTGGCGCTCCAGGTATTTGTGACTAGCAACTTCTCCCTCCAAAGAGACAACCAACTGGTGGGTGGGTGGCTGGAAACAAATCACAACTTCCAAAGAGCCACAACTACATATGTTTTGAAGGCTGGGGATATACAGTTGCCAGTGGAAGCTGGTCAATTATACTCTGATCTTCTTCCATCCCTTCCAGTGCTTCCAGTGCTGCTGCTGGACTCTCTTCTCCCACTCTGTCCCTACCCAGAGTAAAGAGGGACTCGGGTCTATCTTGCTCTCTCTCTCCTCACCCATGCCTTCTTGGACCTCCATGGGCTGGTGCTTATTGCTTTCTGTACTGTATTATATGGCTGTCCAACATCTTGACAGATGAAAGTACATGCGACAAAGTCAGTCGGTCAGTGGTGCTTAGCAATGGGATGGGGAAAGAGCCTGATGCGCAAGCGGCAAACCTTCCCAGAGTGGCTGCAGGTCCACTCACCAGATAGAAGTTGAAGCATACTCTGCTTCTTGGCTCACCTGTGGGCCTTGCCCTGGGCTCTCTTGTGGCTTTCCGTGGTGAACACACCAGTCTTAACTCAGCTTCTCCCAACTGAACAGTTGTGGGCAGGATTTTTCCAGTTGTCAGGGGGAATATTGAATTTCTTCAGGCCTTTCTTGACCTTGTCGCTGTATCGGAGCTTTGGCCTTCCTCTGAATCGCAGGCAGTTGTTAAGTTGGCTGTAGAGCATAGCCTTCAGCAGATTATCTTGAGGCATGCGCTCCACCTGTTCCAACCAGCGAAGCCTGTGAATGTCCAGGATAGTCTGCCGTGGCATTCTATCGGGTGTTCTTTGCAGCTGTGTTAGTCACATTCTAAACCATTGTCAGATGTGTTCTGAATATGTGAGGCATGATTAGTAGGGTTGGTCAGTGTCTGTAGTTGGGGCCTACAGCAGGGCCAGTCTCTGGGTAACCTAGTGAGCGCAACTAGCTTGTAGTAGGCTGCCTGATTGGCTACATGTCCTCATTGGTGGGAAGAGACAGCAGACCAGGTCTTAAGCCAGCAGCAGTTTAGTGGCTGCTCAAAGCATTTGCCCAGGGCTGCAATAGCTCCTGCCTCTGCCTTGTTCCCAGCCCTGCTCCTGCCCTGGACTCAGCCTTACCCCTGCCTTGCCTTAATCCAGGGAGCCTTGTTCTGATCCTCCACTCTGATTCCTAACTTCTGACTTCAGCTCTGACTCTGGCATCTGGCCTCTAACTCCAGTTCTGACCCTCAGCTCCAATCCTTGACTTCTGACTTAAACTGTGGCCCTTGGCTCTGGTGCCTGGCCTCTCATACCTGGGATCTGATTCCTGGCTCCTGACTCCTGCTCTAACCACTGGGCATGACTGCCCACATCCCAGTCTCTGACAGTCAGCAATTTTCCAATGAAATGTTTTTCCATTGGAAGATACCATTTTATAAAAATTGACACATTTCCTGGAAATGTCAATTTTGATCACTTTTCATTTAAATTTTTTTGAAAAAAGCATTTTCGTAAGGTCTAAAGGGTTTTGGTTTTCCATTGTGAAATGCTGTTTCATTTCCATTTTTATTTGATATCAAATAAAAGTAGAATTTGAAAAACAATTTTTACCAGAATTTTATTTTCCAGGAAATGTTGAAATGTTTTATTTTCATTCAGATTCGGAATGAAAACAAATTTTGTAATGTCGTAATTTCACAAGGAACAGAAATTCTGAGTTTTGACTAGCTCTAATAATCATTCATCATCTAACTTTCCAAACAACCTCATTTCTGAATTGGCATGTTGGACTCTGGCAAGCAGAAAAGTATGAAGTTTGTTTCATTATTCACATGTCATTACTATAAATACATGATTTTTGCCCCAGTCAAACAGTTACAAACATTTTAATTTTGAGCATGTGAGCAGTCACAGTTACTTCACTGGGACTACTGATTCTTAAGGCTAGATGTGTATATGTGCTTTTGTGTATTGGGACCATAATGAACCATGCCTTGAAACGTGGGGTTAAGAACATAAGAACGGCCATACTGGGTCAGACCAATGTCCATCTAGCCGAGTATCCTGTCTTCTGACAGTGGCCGATGCCAGGTGCCCCAGAGGGAATGAACAGAACAGGCAATCATCAAGTGATCCATCCCCTCTTGTCCAGTCCCAGCTTCTGGCAGTCAAAGGTTTAGGGATGCCCAGAACATGGGGTTGCATCACTGACCATTTTGGCTAATAGCCATTGATGAGCCTATCCTCCATGAATTTACGTAATTCTTTTTTTAACCCTGTTATACTTTTGCCTTTCACAACATTCCTTGGCAATGAGTTCCACAGCTTGACTTTGGGTTGTGTGAATAAATACTTCCTTTTGTTTGCTTTAAACCTGCTGCCTATTAATTTCACTGGGTGACCTCTGGTTCTTGTGTAATAAGAAGGGTAAATAACACTTCCTTGTTCACTTTCTCCAAACCATTCATGATTTTATAGACCTCTCTAATATATCCCCTTAGTTGAAGGACATATTGAAGGACATGAGCTGATTGCATGAGCAGAGGTGACATGCTGATACCATCCATGTAATAAAATTGCACAATCTCTGATAACACAGGCGCTGTCACATCGAAATTTCATTGTTTTCGATGGAAGCAATAGAATCCCATTAGCAAGGATAAGCGCAACACTGTGCAAAAAAATTATACTCCACACGGTGCTAGGTGTGAGGTTAGTTTGTTCTGCCATGGTAATAACCCACAAATCAGCTTCGGATCCTTCCCAGTGCTCAAAGAGAGTCTATACTGCTGTTAGTACTGTAGCACTCAAGTCAGGTAGCAACGTGATCAGCAGAAAGAACGTGCCAAGTAGAACTAGGTTATTAAAGTAAATTGCTGCCAAAGGAATGCTTTCCTGGTGGATATTATTTTCTGAGAGCAACTCAGAGCAGATGACAGACCAAAAGACATCCATGTGAAATAAACAAAATCCTTGGATCGTAATGAAAGCTATAAGGTTCTGAGAAGCTGGAGCTCAGGGAATCACAAGACATCTATATTTCAGATCCAAGTTATTGGATAGTACAGAGCCATGTATACCCACTATTAACTCAGTAGTAGGCTGGGGATAACAATCAGGTATTACAGCTTTATTTAAAATCAAAGCAGTACCCAACATTGTCTTCCTAACACCTTCAGTGGTTCAGGTGGGTAGTAATTGCAACGTTTGAAATCCATGGTGATACATAAATGGACTCCATCCTTTTATTAACCAAGAAGTGTACCACTTTGGTATTGACTGTCTCATCAAGGAGCTGAATTTACAGCAGGTGCAATGGGTCAGTCCTAGAACCAAGACAATTTCTAACATCCCAAGAAGGCCAAGAAACTTCTTGGAAGGAAAACAAACAAACAAAACAAAGAAGAAAAAAACATTCTGCACTATAACATTAATATGTGTTTCAGTTCAACCTAGGAAAGAAAGTGACCCCATGACATTCACCCAGTGTATATGTGTTGTAAGGCATGAGGGGGAACCATCCAATATTAGACAGCAATATCGTTATTCATGATGGATCCAGATGTGAACTTCCCTATAGTTCGAGGGGATTTCAGATCCCATGTGCAGGTCTAAACATGTTTTTAGGTACCTATCAAAGACTGAAGGAGTTTGGATGTGGTGTTCCAGTTGAGAGCACCTCTGAAATGGATATACTGTATGGTACAATTAATGTTGGCATGGTAACCTATAGGAACTGCAAATGACTATTGCTGGAAAAGGTCTGCAGTTATCCTGGGCAAAGGGTGACAATGGAGTCCCTGGTATTTTGTAATTGATATCTGTGCTGTACAAAATATGTCATAGGTATATACCTATCTAGATTGCTATCAGGTTATGACTGATTTTTTACTAAAATTATTGTGCACAATAAGTTGCTAGAAATGGGACTTAAGCTGACCTGTACTCCGTTGTTCAAAGATTAGGAGAGGTGTTTTAATTCCTGTAATTTTTATTTATGGGCAACCTGCATCATTCTGTCCTGGCACTCCATGGAAGTACTATCTTCTGTGTGGTGTAACAGGAATAAAAGATCATGAATTTACTGCATCGTTTCAAGAAGTTCAAGAAAAAATGCTACAGATCTGTGTATGTGGTAACATTTGTACTTCTCAGGCATTTGTCTACTTACTTACATAGTGGATGCATGCTGGCAAATAGTTGTCAGGCAATACAGTAATGTTCTTGTTCCTGTCTGTAATAACACTGTTGTCCAATACGATCTGATTAATCATATGGCCAGATTTTCAAAAGGGCTGAAACCGAAAGTATATGTAAGGTATCTACTCAGTCACATGGCTGTTTGCATGTGTAGTTAATGCAATTTCATGTTCAAATTAGGGAAACAAGGTGGGTGAGGTAATATCTTTTATTGGACTTTGGACCAAGTTCTACTGATGAGAGAGACAAGCTTTCAAGCTACACAGTGCTCTTCCTCGGGTCTGGGAAAGGTACTCAAAGCGTCACAGCTAAATATACAAGGTCAAACAGATAGTTTAGCATAAGTAGTTAGCACATATTCTAAAAAAAACCCAGGAGTACTTGTGGCACCTTGGAGACTAACAAATTTTATTTGAACATAAGCTTTCATGGGCTACAGCCAACTTCATCGGATGCTGTAGCCCATGAAAGCTTATGTTCAAATACATTTGTCAGTCTCTAAGGTGCCACAAGTACTCCTGTTCTTTTTGTGGATACAGACACAGCTGCTACTCTGAAACTACATATTCTAAGGGACAGCTCAAGGTGAAGTGGCCTGTTAACACCCCAGTAATCACAGGACAAAAAGGAGATTAGGGGGTTACAGATTTCTTGTAAGAAGCCATAAATCAGTGTCTTTATTAAGATCATGATTTTTAGTGTCTAGCAAAGTTATGAATTTAAGCCCCCCCAGGCTCATCTTTTGAAAGTGGTGTGCAAGTTTCCTTTTTGTATGCATTCCCAAATTAGGGAATGCATATACTAGCCTACTTAGGCACCTTACATGCCATTGTGTTGTGGTAAAATGGGTGTGATAGATGAGGAGGCTCTTTCATGTAGGAAGGTATTGCTATAGCTGTGAGGAAGATGGAGAAAATGACCATTTTGCAGAGGCGCACGAGGTTATGTTGTATTTAAATGAGAGTAATTTAAGAGAGGTTCAGAAACACTAAAGGATGATTGCAGGTAGATGATGAGTTAGACTGTTCTACTACTGAGAGCAGATAAATTTAAAGCACCCGAGGGAAGAGTCAGCTAGCAAATAAAAATGTTTAGGCAGCTTTAATTTTTATATGGTAAAAAACATTGACAGGCTTTCACTGTTTCTACTTAGGTTAATGACTACAGAGGGGAGGGTGAATTAATAAAAAAGAATGTCCTAACTAGGAAATGCCATCCAAATTCACACATGCAATGACTTCTTTCCTACCGTACACCAGAATTTTCTTTGTTTTAATTTTGTTGCGAGTTGATTGATTAGAATACTGATGGAAGAGAGATTATCTTGAGTCTCAACAATCACATATGAGATTATTTGACCTTGATTTTTATCCCGACATTCCAGCTGGCCTGCAATATTTAGGGAGCCCTTTTTACCTCTGTGATTAAATGAAAGCAATTAGTTGCATCATAATTGCTTCTGCTTAGATTGCACCTGCAATCAGACAGTTACTTCTAACCTTAATTTAATTGTGGTAGCAAAACCGCATCCAAAATATGTGACAGTTTTTCAGAGTGTTTGAATTGCATGTCCGAGGGTATGTCTACACTGGCAGAGTTACAGCGCTGGCAGTTACAGCGCCGCTCTGAGAGCACTGCAGGGAAACCGCTGTTGTGCGTTCACACTGTCAGCTGCCTGCGCAATAGCGTGTTCACACTTGCGGCACTTGCAGCGGTGTTTGGACCGGTGAATTCTGGGCAGCTCTCCCACAGAGTATCTTTTCCTCTTCTGCTGCTAAAAGTTCTGAGAAGACAGAGGGAGTCATGGGGCACCCTGGGTCCTGTCCCAATGCCCCATGATGCATTGCTTCGCACCCCACCTGTGCTTCCTGTGCTTCCGTCCGCATTTGGTGCCATCTTTCAATGGTTTGTGTACTGTGTGCTCTGTTCTGTCTCTTCGATCTGCGGGAATGGATCCCGCACTGTTGACCAATATGCTGCTCGCTATCGCTAACACGTCACGAGTGGCAATGGAGTTATTCCTTAAATTACAAAGGCAAGAGGAGTGCGACATTGATCTTGCCACACATAGTAGCTACGACACGAGATTGCTTGTGGCATTCACGGAGGTGCTGATCACAGTGGAACCCTGCTTTTGGGCCTGGGAAACAAGCACTGAGTGGTGGGATCACATCGTGATGCACGTCTGGGATGATGAGCAGTGGCTGCAGAACTTGCAGATGAGGAAAGCCACATTCATGGGACTGTGTGAAGAGCTTGCCCCAGCCCTGCAGCACAAATACACGAGAATGAGAGCTGCCCTAGCATTGGAGAAGCACATGGAGATTGCACTGTGGAAGCTGGCTACTCCAGACTGCTACCAATCGGTTGCTAACCAATTCAGAGTGGAAAAGTCGCCCGTTGGACTCGTGTTAACGGAATTGTGCAGGGCCATTAGCCACATTCTGCTCTGAAAGACAGTGGTTCCGGGCAACGTGCATGACATTGCGGATGGCTGTGCACAAATAGGCTTCCCTAACTGCGGAGGTGCGATAGATGGCACGCACATTCCAATTCTGGTACCAGACCACCTAGCCGCCGAGTACATTAATCGCAAGAGGTATTTCTCAGTGGCTCTCCAGGTGCTTGTGGATCACTGTGGGCGTTTTACAGACATTAACACAGGCTGATCCAGAAAGGTGCGTGATGCACTCATCTTTCAGAACACTGGCCTATTGAGGAATCATAGAATCACTCTGGCCTCCGAGTCATTCTCTGCCTCCACATCCTCATTCAAGATTTCCGTCTCCTGGCTCAGTCCACTCTTGACTGGCACTCGAGCCACCAAGTATCCACAGTGGCCTTCGCAGTGGAGGTGGGGTCGCCACCGAGTATCATGTCCAGCTCTTTGTAGAGCCAGCAGCTCGTGGGCGCAGCACTGGAGCGGCGGTTTGCGTCCCATGCCTTGTGGTAGGCGTTCCGCAGCTCCTTCCCTTTGACCCTTCACTGCAGTATGTCCTGGTCATGGCTCCTTTCTGTCATGCATCATGAAATCTGTCGGTAGGTATCATAATTCCTATGACTAGAGCGCAGCTGGGACTGGACAGCTTCCTCTCCCCAAATGCTGATGAGGTCCAGCAGCTTGGCATTGCTCCAAGCGGGGAATCACCTGGTGCGTGGAGCAGGCATGGTCACCTGGAAAGATGCATTGAGATCACCGAGCAGCAGAAAGCTCTACGCCTCTCATCGGGGTGGTCTTTTTACAGCACTGCAACTGCGCAGTTTCTGCACACTAAGTGGTTTGTCAGTGTGTACACCTCGGGAGTTACAATGCAGAAAGCTGCTTTACTGCGCAGAAACTTGCCAGTGTAGACAAGGCCTCAGTGCTATATAGGAGGAGAAGTGCTGTAATGTGTTCATTTGAAGCCGGTCAAACAGCAGAATGAGCATGTGAATTATTTGCCCTGGGGTGTGGTGGTACTATCTTCTTTCTAGACTGACATTTATGAAAGGTTAACAGGTATAAGATCTGATAAAAAGCTAGCAGTATCAGAGGCCCTACCTGATAGAATCACTTCACTATTATTTATTTTCCAGTGAGATTTCTTCAAACATGAAACATCAGATGCTGCAGTACCTGTCAGGTTTAGGTCAAAGGTTTGGAAACTTTCAACTTTCTTGACTTCTGAGAACAGACGGAGAGAGTTTTTTTCACTTGGTAACTTTCAATATTGCAAATGCTATTTCCTACCAGGCTGCTATTCTCTAATGTGAAGTGCAAGTTCTGTGACGACCCTTTCATGGATTCTTTCTTCACTTTTACACCTCAGTACTGACAAAGTTCAGATTCAAAGGTGAATAACCTCCCACCCCCACAAAACTACCAGAGTTAAATACAGTAATTCAGAATCAATATTTCAACATTGTCTTCAAATAACAGAAGCTCCTCGTACCTATGTATCTGTATGATAAGGCTAGTGCAGTGTACACTGAACAAGTTTTATCAAACTTTGAGTCATTTAAATAGAAAGAGAAAACATTTTAAAAGACAGACTAGAATGGACAACTAAAACTCTATGGGTTCAGAAGATCCAACTATATCATTCCTACAATCTGCCTGACAATAATTCATTGTTCCATATTCACTAGCGATGTATGGATGTCACTGATGCTAAATGTCTTATGGCAAGTATATTAATTTCAAGTACATACAATACTGAAATGTTGCCAGAGTGGTTTAATAAAAATGACCTACACTGTGTATCCTAAATCATTCTTTCTTCAAGGCTGAAAAAATAGTTTGGTAAATATTTTATTTTTATTCAGTGACCGCCTGGTCCAAAGAGCCCATTGAAGTCAATGGGAGTGTTTTCTAGCTGGCTGTGAATTGTGGTATTAATTGTCATCTCTGTCACTGGAAATATGAAGCATTTACTTTGTGACCCTGGCTGTCTTTATGACCCCTTTCTTCAGTATCTTTTCCAGACACAACACATATACAATAGATATCACCTAAGCTGCATGCGACTGGTGGCACCTGACAACCCAAACAATTTTGGAGTACTTGGGGAAAATGGTCCTTTTCAAAGTGCATTTCCTCACTAGGATACCTAAATTTCACGTACGTGTGCCTGCGTGTGCACACCGCCAGTGTATGAGTAGGTGGCAGCTAGAATCCAGATTTAGCAGTTCCCTAATTGCTAAGTTATTCAATGCAAAGTTATGGCTAACGCACCTTGCAGCACTTCTTCACTCAGTGATGGTCTAGAGGCATGGTCATGTCCTCCTGCTTTCCAACAGCCATCATTGCATGCTGCTGGAGCTAGGTAACTCACATTACACCTTCTGAAAGGAACAATAGGCAATGGCAGGGATCATACTGTCCCCAAGATGCTGTCTCTACATCTACCCTGCACGGGCAGAATGGCTCAGATCGCCAGCACTCAGGCACAACGGATATGTTCCCTCCCCCTCCACATGTGTGCTTCTGCCTGAAAAAGCTATAATTTTTTCCCTACAGTGCATTAAACATTGCTGATACATTCAGTGGAATAAAGTGTTGATTGATTACACGGGGCTCCTTTGCTTTATGTCAGGTCATGTGATTTGTCTTGGCATTAATTGAGATGAATGAGTGGCTACACTGTAAATGAACATGGCCCAGCTCATGCAATTAGCAAACAACCTGGCAGAATTCGTGAAAGAGGTGGAAGGTGATGTGATGAGTGCAATAAAGGAACCTAGACAGACATGTAGAATTTGAAATGAATATAAAACATCTTTGCCAGGCATCTTCAAATCAAGCAGTTGCACACTGAGCTCTGAGTCCAAGAACAGGCTTGTAGACAGTTGTCCCAAAATTTAAGAAAATTGCAAAATGACTACAGTTCTGGGTGCTTTAAAAGTAATTAGAAAAGATTACAGTTCTATGAATTCAGCTTCCATATGCTGACTACAATCTAGAATTAATGTCACATTATGTGGCATTTCATATAAATTAACTCTTCGGCATTCTTAACATGCAGACTTGTTTATATACATTGCTATCCTAATGTCCTTCAAGAGCCTCAGGCCTCTTCACGAATGTTCAGCATGTATCAAACCACCATAGATAAATATGTCTATTGCTGCTAGATTCACTGTAACATTAATATATTCACACAAGTGGTTTAAAGAAATCTTTTCATTCTGGCACAGAGTAAGAACATTTGTGTGGGGGGGATATTTTTTGCAAAAGTCTTCATACTTTATACCGACAGAACAGGAAGTAATAAGCAAAAATAATAATCAAAAGCAGCCTTTGCTAAATACAGAAAGACTTTGAGATTGTTCAGTCCCTATATCTATACCTATTTTAACATTAATCAGCACGTGTTTTTCTAAAATAGCTTTTCCATGGCCAATTTCACAATATATGGATGTTAAAAGTATGAGCTTTTATTTCCTGGCGAACATGTTGAAATGCCGTATATGGCACACTGAATACAAAGGACCAATGTTTCAAAGTCAGAAAACATATCAAAGCAGTGTACAGATTTACCTTGACATCCCTCAACATTCATAAGGAAACTAAGTTTCATTTACCTTTTAAAAGGTGAGAGATGTTTTGGTGTATATTGAGAGTTGTTTTGTTTTACCATGTCTTAGTATAAAACAATACATGAATGGGGGAGGAGGGTTTGAGGGAGAATTTGTTGTCCCAGAATAACCTTCTTTAATATTTAATGCAAAGACAAAAGTTTTCATTAAGGGTAAAATTCACTGTTTTGCAGAGGGTCAGCACAAATCTGGGTGGCAGGTCCCAATTAACCCTGAATTGTGCGTACGCCTTGTGCTGGCTCTCTGTGAAGGGGTGTCACAGAAACACGTTAGGCACATCTCCAGGGACACTCAAACTATGCAGAGGATGTTGAGTCTTATGAGTAGAGCTGTTACGTGTAGAGATGACTGCACTGGCCCCAGGCCCCAACCATGGATCAGCCTGGTTCGGGTGCAGCCGCTGTTACAGCCCATGTGCTATTCCAGCCCATGCCGTAAAATGGGAAGCTTGTCCTTTTGGAGATGCATTCAGAAGACTGAACTGTGTTGCTGCAGCTGTTTCTCTGCTTCCCAGCAACTTTGGCTGGGGGTGGAAAGTTCTAACTCCCAGAGACTCCCCCACTCGACAAACCCCACTAACTTAGACTTTGTGAAGGATGTAAAGACTTAGCATGAAATCCTGGCGTAACTGAAGTCAATGGGAATTTTGCCATTGACTTCCAGGGGACTTGGATTTCACCATTGGTCCTTACTGAGTACACAATAGTTCTAATTTATCTTCTCCAACTGTCCAATAAAAAGTATTTGTGTAGCTACCTTCTCTTACCAGAAGCAGAGCTAATAGGGGGCCCTTAGGTGTATGTGTGGTGCCTTTCCAAACATGTTATGCTTGGAGGTCACTCTAGGCATAGGCAAACTTGGCAGCTGCCTAGTGTGGCACAGCTGCCTTGGACGGCAGATTTATGGCAAACTGAGCTGCGATCTACCCTGCTGTGCTACAGAGTAACTGTCCGTGTGCACCCTGATGTGCACTAACGGTTCTTTAATGTGCTTTGATCTAGTCCTTTTTGAAATGGGACTAGACCAAAGTGCACTAATGTAAATAAAGTTAGTGGGTACCCCTTCTGGGATTCCACTGGGGTTTCAGTGCTCCACCAGCCTGGATTCCCTCTCCCTGTTTTGCTGAATTAGGCTCTCTGGCTTCTTGCAGCACACACACACACACACAGGTAGAGCCACACCCAGCTGCAGAAACAGACTGAAGTCAGATCTGTAAGAGAGGATTTATCCAGCACTCACGTGCACACCCCCTTTGGGAAATAAACCCAAAATAATATTGTCTTGCACTATATAGAAAGATCTGCACAGTACAAGCTCATAAACATTCGCCCTTGCCCTCAATGTGATGGGAGATGCGCACAACTTCTTGCCTCCACAGTTAGAAATTTCACAACCTGGGTTTAATAATAAAAAAACAAATGTATTAACTCTAAAAGGCAGATTTTAAGTGATTATAAAGGATAGCAAACAGAACAAAGCTGATTACTTAGCAAATAAAACAAAACACGCAAACTAAGCTTGATTCACTAAAGAAACAGGTTATAACATGTAATTTCTCACCCTAAATGTTGAATTAGGCAGGATGCAGAGTTTCTGTAGCTCAGAGTTCCAGTTATTTCTTTTTACAGACTGAATCCCTGTTTCAGTCTGGACTCACCCGTGCCTTTCACTTCAGGTTAGAGCCTTTGTCCCTTCAGATTCGTTCAGCATTCCTTGTTCTTGGGTAGGCAATCAAGGAGAGTCCAGATCAACCCCCTACCCAGCCCTTAAAAAGGATTTACCTAAGGCGGGAACCCTTTGTTTGATCCCCATCCCCCTACAGGGGAAAAGTATGATCAGTGTCCAAGGTGGTATTTTGTATCAGGTCACCATATCACCTGACCTGGAAGTGTCAAAGCTATGTCCCAGGATGCCTCTCAGGAAGAAGAGAGGGTATCTTCACAGTCTTAGTGTTTCTTCTTAATGGGTCATTCAGGAGGATTGCCTAGTGTCTGGTGGGCGTTCCCCTCAAGTACACACACAGTTGTAATTGTTACATAGTCAATATTCCTAATTTTAGATACAGAAATGATACATGCATACAAATTGGATAATCACATTCAGTGAAGAATAACCTTTCCAATGATATCTTACATGAGCCATCTTGCATAAAGTATATCTTAGTTATCCCATATTCATATCATAACCATATTTCTATGAAGAATATGGGGTGTAACGTCACAAGCAGGATGCACACACTGTGCACTCTGTGCACATTAATACACGTGCTGAGGCTGCAGCACAGACCAAGCTGCAGGAGGACCCAGCCCAGTGGGGGTAGACGGAGGGGAACCCATAGCTTCCTGCTCCTGACAGTCTCTCCCTGGATAAACCCGAGAACAAGGGGTTCCCTGGAGTTGGTAGCAACCAGATAAGTGGCACCCTCTGCCCTCCATCTGTCCCCTGCTGTTTCTCTCTGCCCCGCCTCTTGTCCTATTTCCACCTACCCCAACTATTCCTGTCCCTTCAAGGTCAGGACCCATGTCTTAACTGCTGTCATCCCTCCTGGTTGCATAAGCTGACTGAGTCACTGCTTTTGTCATGTAATAACGTTGTTTGTGACATTCTTCCTCTCTGTCTAGTTTAAATGTCTTCCAAATTTGCCTAGAAGATTCTTGCAAAAGAAGAATCCTTATTTCTTCTAATTTGAATGAATTCTCTTGTTTAAATTACAGAAAAAGCTGACAGAGGGTAGCAAAGCACAAATTACAGAACAAAATGGTAATGTGAATGGTTAAAATTCTAGAATTTTCATAGAAGGTTTGCAAACCCATTGAAAATCTTGATCTTAAATACAGATGTTCTGGAAAACTGTTTTAGGTAGAAACATTGCCTGTGCCCATATTAGAAAAGAAGATGTTTTAATGTAACTGTTTCAGAAATATGTTAAATGTGTGGGGTTCAAATCTCTTCTATGGCCCCACACTCACTTCTAGCTGTTGGGAGAGGACAAAATACATCCATGAAAAATAGTCTAGAGTTTTTTTCTATAAAAATCAGAGATAAATGGAGATGATAGAATCACAAGAAGGTCTTTAATCCATATGATCCTCTACTATGTTTGCCACCTGTATTGACTTGTTATGAAGAACACCATTGATTATACCTTCAGGGCTTTATTCTGAATGAGATGTAGGAATATGACTTGAGATTTACTTGGTTCAATGTGCAACCTCTTGCTTCGTTCAGCAATGTCCCTATCTTGGTATTCCTTTAAATAGAAAAGGTTCTCTTTGCCCGAAAAGCAGAATCAGCCTATCATCTATAGATTTAGCTGATGTGTGTATCAAATATACAATGATTAGTGTACAGTTGTAATTATCTCTCCATCACTGCATTTGGTTAGGTATAACTGAAGTTGTGTATTTTAAGCGTTTGAGGGCCTTGTGGGCTAAAGTCATGTTAACCCATCTGTTAAAAAAAAATAAATATACACCAATATTTAGGAGTCTCTCTCTAGAAAATAATGAACATGAAATAACCTACATGATTTTTAAGTGCATTTAATGTCACATGCAGCTAGTATATATTTTCTAGTACTGTAAAGATGAGATAAAGTGTACATAGGTTCCCTTTTATTGCTGAATATTAAAGTTACAGAACGAGTTTCAAATCCTAATGTAGTATGAAGCTGTTAATTTATCTATGAAAGAAATATTGTCCATAATAGTAACTGGGTTGTAAAGTTTGAATTTATGAATCAAGGAACATAATGGCTAATGGGAACATGAGGTCTGGATTCAAAGGAATCTCCCTTTGAAGGAAATTCATTGAAATAGATGCTGCCTCATCTGTTTTTCCCACTCAAATGCAAATTAATTCCTGCTCAGATTTTGTAATTATTGGTCTGATTAATGGACTAAGACAACACTCAAGTTGCTAAATAAGGTATTTCTCCCCTGAACTGTTGTTCCATTAAATCGTTTTAGAAAGAGCAAAGGAAAGGACACACACAAAAATATCCTTTCCCATTCATTAAAAATGTATTTGGTTTATGAAATGTTTTGTTCAGGCTAAAGTGAATGATTCAAAAGGAAAATTTAAAGTGTAAGTTAGTTCTTCATGGAAAAAAATAGTTTACAGTTTTGCAAACACACTTTTGAGGTACCCGGAATAACTCTGGGAACAATTCAAAACACTGTATGCATCTATGAGATTGTGTCCACACATCAGCTAGTGAGATGTGTGAATGGTATGATTGTAGCTCACTGTAGAGGGGCAACAGCATCCTTTGCACCTGCAGTTTTCTGCCACAGTAAAATTGTGGGTTCAGTTACTTGTGAGCTCAGACCTGCCCCTGCAGAGTTGATGAGTGGAAGTTGATAAAAACCAGACCCTTTGAATTGAATGCAAGCTCTTTGTGCATTAACAGCTGCAAGAATAAGTAGTTGTATGTAACATGCCTGTTTGTGTCTATGGGTAAGTATCATGGCCTCTTGTAATGCTGCTGCATTTGGCAAAGAGTTTTGGTCTCTGTTTCTCACCCCTAGATTCAGAAGAAATAGTTACCTCTTCTTAGACATGCAGCCCTCAGCTTCTAATCAATATTAAGTCACAGAGATAACTGAAATGATCCAGGGTATCAGTTCATCAGACTGAAAATATTTAATATTAACAGTAAAATAGAATACATGAGCATACATATCCTGCAAGTTTAGCCCCAAATCTAACCAACAACATGACCCTCCTGAACCTACAATCTTCAGCCTTCCAGTCAGCCCTCTGGAATCAGTCTGAGCCTCTCCCTTTGGCTCCAGTCAGAACCCTTCAAAGTCTGTTCAGCCTCATGCCCCAGAATGGCTGCTCCGCTGGCCCCTCCCCTGACCTTGGGTTGGACACAGTCCACAGAATTCAAAGACAGACTCACTGAGGGATTATTATGAAAGGAACTATCTAACTTACTGAGCTAAACTCTACCCTGAGTTACATCTGTTCTTCTTCTTTCATATGGCTGGTGTACAGCAGCGACTACAATTTCACCTGAAGTTGATTGAGCCAAATGGCTACATCAGGAGTAGCAGAATTTATTGCAGTGATGCCTCCTTCATATTTATAAATTGGGCAGTAGGTAGTGATATGTTTGATGGTCTGTAGTGGGGAACAACACTCGCACATCGGTGAGTCCTTGATTTTCCATTTGTGCATTAGATATCTGCATCTACCATGGTTGGTTCGAATTTGGTTCAGAGTGGACCAAGATGACCGTGGAAGGTCAAACCCAGGAACCTTCTGCATGGGATCTGGCACAAGGTGCTTATTTTTTAAGTCTTGTTTAGCCCAATCTGCTTTCCAAGCCTCCTCCTGTTCATAGCCTGATTGCATGAGTCTAAACAAATGTTCCCAGGGGGGCGTTGTCAATGTCTTGATGAATAGGAAGACATCTGTTTTCCTCGATTTGCTGAGCTTTGTGGAATGTTGCAGCAGTTTGGCGTATCAGCAGGGGAGCGATGTTAGACAGGTCAGGTAGCCATCGTGTTGGAGTCTACTTAAGGGTTCCCATGATGCACACTGTATTCAGCTGGGTATCCACAAGTTGTGTGTGGCTGCATCTACTCCATACTGGTGCACAATATTCAGCTACTGAGTATACAAGTGCTATTGCAGATGTTCGCAGCACCGATGCTGGTGTACCCCAGGTTGTACCTGCTAGTTTCTGGATTATGTTGGCTCTCGTTTTTATCTTTGCAGCTACCTTCTCAAGATAACCATGGAAGGAGAGGGTGCAGTCGAGTTTCACTCCAAGATATGTTGGAGTATAATCGTGTTTCACATTTTTACCACAGGCATCTGTTACTCAGCATGGTCCACAGCAGGCAAAGTGTTTGGTAGCAAGGTATAATTTTAGCAAGTTTCAGCATCAAGCCCTTAATCCATACAGTATCATATGCAGATGACAGGTGAACAAATACTGTGCCAGTATTTAGGTTTTTTTGATAGCCAGTCTCAGTGTGAGTTTTGAGTGCCAGAACTTGGTGACAACAACTACATTTTGGCCGGAAGCCCGCCTGTTTGACAGGAATAATTGTCTCAGTAAAAGGGAGTATTCTTTTGAGGATGATACATTCAAGAAGTTTATATGTCGTACATAGTATAGAAATTGGCCTATAGCTTCCCGCTTCATCAGGGGGCTTTCCAGGCTTTGGAATGGCAAAAACCATTGCCTCATGTCATATTTCAGGGATACATACTATCCTTAAGATAGTGGAGTACAATGTTGCTAGCCATTGGAATCCTTTGGGGCCAAGATGGCGGAATACCGTCGGGGCCTGCAGCCTTCCCTTTTTTCATTGTGGCAGGTCCTCCTTTTACTTCCTCAGTGCTGACAGTGGAAGGTTCTCCTTGGGGGATTAATGCAAGCGTTCGGTGGAGTTGTTGACACACTTCTTTTCTTGTGTGTTTATCAAGTGGTCCTTTTGTGTTCTCCACCAGTTTGGAGGCTATTGAGTTTGATTGGATTTTTAGTGGCTGTGTAGTTATGCTAAAGTGAACATGAGTTTCAGTTCAGACTGAGAGCAGAATTACACTTCTTGCCTGAGCTCTGAATCTCTTAACATTTTCATTTTCACTGAGCACCTGTACACACTATCTGTAGTTCTCTACAAATTGATAGTTGGCTGCATTAGGGACATGGGGAGAAAAAAACAAACAAAATATTTCAGCAGGAAAAATACAATCATTTAGCAAAGCAAACCTTTCGGTAGTTTGAATATCTTTACTTCCCCATTCCTTGTCATTTCCTCACTCATGATGATGATATCCCTGGCAAATGCAAGGGTGAAAATAATTTTACAGGACATAATAGTGTGTAAATAGTTTTAGGTTTGGGAGTATCCAGTTGGATTAAAGGGGTATTAGTCTGTACATTTCTTAAGGATGAATCTGAAGGGATATATAATATATATACATACAATATATAAATAATAAATTTCTATTTATATGTAAATGTGGACTTGCATCTCAAGAACACCAAAGGCTTTTCAAAGAATCACTAGGAACAGGGACCCTTTTAAATTGAAATCCCTTCCTACATTATTTTTATCTAATCTTTGAGGATCATCTTGGTCATTAATTAATGTATATATATATATATAAAAGCATCCTTTTGTAAAAGGGAACAAAGAAACAAAATCTGTAGAAGAGCTTTGATTGTCAAGATGACACAATGTGCTGCTAACGACGGAGCATGTTCATGCACCTCACATTGAGATATAAACATATTAGTTTGGGGACTGCTGCTTTCAAAGCAAATATTATCCTGTCACAAGTAATGTACCCTCAAGTCAAGGTATATATTAATTACTTTATTATTAAAATTTGGTTACCATTTTAGATCCATAAATCCATCAGTTATGATAATTTTCAAAAAACCAGAAACACAAATATTAATAAAAGTTTTCAGTTCAGCAAAGCAACATGCAAAGTAAACAAATATCATCCCAGGCCTGGTTTGAAACATAGAATGGTTTTTGAGTTGTAATACAATTATATTTAATACAACATTTTCGTTTCATATTTTTTTAAGCTCCTGTCATTTCATAGCCCAAGGCTGATGTGCCTGCTTTATCCTGTAAGAGTTTGAATAAATGGAGCTTGCTTCACCATATAGGAGAGTCAGGTTTAGGAGGAGCTTCAAGACTCCCCATTCTTTTTTCAGGAAAAGGTGAAAAGGGTCTTGGAGGTCATGTATGTGGGCATGGGTCACGGCATCCCTAATAACCTATTCAAAGAGCAACACAGAGGCAGCAATGAAAGGAAAGCTGTTAGAGTGCCATCCCGTCATGAGAACAAGTACTAAATCAACATCTCACAATTCAGTTGGCCCCTCGACATTCTTTGTTTGAGGAGGACGACAATGGAAAGGCTGCTTTGCATTTTAGGAAGCTATTAAAACATCCCCCAAAAAGTGTGACAATTTTCACAATAAATAAATAAAATAATTTGCAAACCATTGCCCCTGTGTGGACTTTTCAGGGAAACCCAATAAAACTAAGCAAATTTTTGGGGCCACATTCTGATTCTCTCATTCTCATCACATGCTACCTTATTCCTCAAGCAGTCCCATTAAATTAATGAGTGGAGTCAGCTGGTGTTACACGTAAAGGTACCAGAATTAGGTCCTTTATTACCAGTTTCATGTTCTCAAGGAAACTCACAAGTGACTATATTTTTTTGAAGTCCTCAGCCTAGGACCAAAAATTAAAATGACATAGTTTCAGCTTTAGAAGAACTAGATAAATAAAATATAATTAATATCCCCGGCTAAAGAAATGCTTTTGTTTTTCATGTGTGGCCTTGTCTATATTAGGGATTTTTGTATAGGTGTAGATTCACCAGTACAGCCTGCTAGTGCAGATGCCTTTCACTGAACAATATAGAACAACATTTGCACTCGTGTGAAATCAAAGTTAATTGCACCAGTACCCAAATGAATGCCTCTACACGAGGAGCTTGCTCTGGTGCAGCTATGCTGCAGTAGCAATGTGAATGATGATCCTGGGCTTCCCAGAAACAAACCCTTCCCCAAATCTACCTAACTAGTTTCTTTTACTTAAAAGCTAGGAGAAATAATTCTGAAAAACAAATATACCTTAGACCAATCATAAGTATCTGAAAGTACATTACTGAGGCAAAGAAAACTGAATCTTGTTAACAGGCTTAACTTCCTTATATGAACTAGCAACACCCATTAGACATTTCTGTGACTGAATTAGTAATAAGGCCCTGAGAAATTGTTTAATTAAAAGCTTTTTTACTTTTATCAGCATATCATTTTTGCATCAGGATGACTTTGAGCATTAAGGTCTGTCATCATGAATAGTTCAGTTACAGTATGTTTGTGATATAAAATCTGGTAAAGCAATCTATTTGAGTCTTTGCATACCTGGAACTGGGGATGAGATTTATATTGTAAAGAAAACATTTATAAAGGGTAGATAGAAGAAGAGGAAATTAATACTATAAACCTGTCATGTGGCATTTTAGTCAAAATGGAACCAAGGCAAAAATGAATGCTTTGTTATGGCAAAATGGAATTTTATTGAGAGTTTTAGCCATGAAGCCTGCACACAGCCTTCAAATGCCAAATCATAAAAACAATTCAAGGCTTTCTTTTCTCAAATTCTCGTTAAGAAATTAATTAATTTTAAATGGATTTTTCTGGCTATAAACCCTGGAGGGCAAGGAGAGCTAATTTTCTTGAGATTCTCCTTTCATAGTTAAATGTATTATTTTCTGTGTATGCATGTTATGATGTCATGTAAAAGAACATCTTTAATAGGCTTCCAACACTGACCAATTGATTCCTCTCTATTGTTCACCCAACAATCAACCAACTGGGTAAGCAGTCAGTCTTCATGGTTTGTGCAGCCTAATTCACAGTGTCAGTTGCAAAATTGTATTTAGTTGGGTTAAGCGATTTAAATATATACTTTAGTTCACTCCTTTAACATTTAAAGTCAATGTATTTCTTCCTTCTTTAAGTGCAACATTCTTTAAAATGCAATTAATAATAGATTGTGAGCCTGATACGCAGTGCCCACATGAGTAGTCCTAGGGACGGGGCTTCTCATGAGAGAATATAACAGTACAGAGGTACTGCTGCTGAATTAAACCACTGAACAAACAATCTAGTCCCATATCCTCTCTCTCTGAGAGTGGTGGTTACCAGATGCTTTAGAAGAAGATGCAAGAAATCCTGTAGTGGACAAATATGGAATGAACTACCAATAGGGGAAAACTTCTAACCTTGTAAGTTAGTGGTTGGCTATGCCCTGAATTGTGGGGTATGTGTGTGTCAGAGACAGAGAGAATGGGTGGGTGTATATATGAATTTTAAATACTATAAATCTAAGTAATTATGATTAAGAGCTAACAGGCTTGGTTTTATGATCTGATGCATTTAAAGTGTCAGTCATATGAAATTCTAATGCAGTACTAATACATATTTCACAAAGGAAAGCTAACAGAGTTCCCTGATTGGTCCGTGGACTGCTAATACTAAGGCTGATGTATATCTGGGTATATGCACCTCTAATGCCTGACCAAGACTATGATCACATTTAAAGTAATTTTTTCTTAAGTTCTGTGGCCCAGCATCATAAGGTCCTGTCAGGAGGGAAACCAAACATTTTTTACTGGATGAGCTAGTTATCCATTACACATTTCTATTGCACTATTAGAGTTAAATCCTCTCAGATCTAGTAAATCCAATACAACTTTTTCTTCTAGAAAATATGAATTAGCAGTTTTTGGAAGCACTTTCTTTTTCGCTACCCTAGAATGAAGCATTGACACACTTTTTAAAAAATATTCTCTCATTTGATTAACTTTACTGCCTACCATCTTGAGTGTCTGTGTTATCTTATATTTCTTAATGTTAAAACAATGAATGGAGAGTGAGTTAATTGCTTTATTTCAGTTCTGCTCTGTTCATTAGGATAATGCTGCCCTTTCAAAGTTGTGTCATCTACTCAACAGCAATGCAATATATGCTTGATGTCACATAATAAAAAGTATTTAAATGTTGCCCATCCTATAGATTATCTTTTGGCCATCTATTTTAGAGGTTTTCGTTTTCATCAGTATTGTTTTATTGGCATATTCAGTATTTGAAAATCTTTTGTCAACTACATCATTGCATAGAAGGATCTACATCTAAAAATATTTCTACATGGGAGCTCTCTCTTTGCCGTTCTTCCCCATGAGATTTAATCCCTATTTGGGACTTATGTCTAAATTTCATTGATGTTCGTAGGGAAAATTTATGCATATCATGGGGAGAACTGAAAGCTTTGGCTCAACGCTGCTTTTGGTTATATTGACACAACTGTCCACAGAATTTGGCCCAATGTTTTCTTTATCTTCATCCAGAATATTGACTCACCCTTACAAAATTAGTCCGTTTAGGGCTATCCACACCACACCTACCAGCAAGACACAATCACCTTAATTGGTCACAAGTAATATGATTCATTATATATCCCCATGGCAGCTTTTCTGATATTACAACCATGTTTGCATGTCCTCATGTGCCATGCTGCTTAACAATTTTTGTATCAGTAGTAGGCATCCTTCAGTCTTGAGAGACCATGGGTATGCACCCCTGAGAGGTAAAGAATTTACTCGGTTCGTTTTATGGCCGCTGTGAGCTGAAGAGACCCACTCGAAAGAAACAATCTCTGCTGCATCTGTAACATTTAAAGGTGATGTTTCAACCCTTTGGGCTCTGCCTTCTGTGAGCTCTTTTCTCCTCTGCTAAGCTGGACGCTTCCTCTCATAACTCCGGAGACCTTTGTTAAGCTCTTGTTTCCAAAGGCTGTGGTCTTGAGTGTGATCTTCCCTTTTCTCCACATCCATGTCCATTTCTTTGAGGTCTCACTTGCACAGATCCTTGAAACGCAATTTTGGGCATCCTTTGGGTCTTTTTCCAGATGCCAATTCACCATAGAGGATGTCCTTTGGGATGCGCCATCATTCATCCGGTACACATGCTAAAGTCGGCGGAAGTGTCTGTGTTTGAGGAGTGTTTGTATGCTGGCCCGTTTGAGCATCTCCATGTTGGTGACTGTATACCACCAGGAGATTCCAAAGATTCGACAAAGGCAACACATAGGAAAGCTGTTGAGCCTCTTTTCCTGATGAGAGTATAAGGTCTATGTCTCATTCCCATACAAACGTGTCCTGATAACACATGAATGATGCACACGGATCTTTTTGTGTTCTGTCAGTTTGTTGTTTTGCCATACCCTCTTGTTCAGTCTAGATATTGTTGTGGCAGCTTTTCCAGTGTGGATGTTGAGTTCTGTTTCAAGTGAAAGGTTGACTGCAATAGTGGACCCCAGGTATGTGAACTCGTTCACTGCTTCAAGGTCATAGTTGTTGGTTTTGATGGAGCATGCTTGCTCAACTCTTTGGCACATTCTGTTATTCTTTTTTAAGATTATAATAAGCCCGAAGTCTTGGCAGATTTTGGAAAAACTGTCCATTCGGATTTGAAGATGAGCTTCTGTGTGGGTTGTCGCTGCTGTGTCATCAGCAAAGAGGAGGTGGTGGATAAGGGTCTCCCGAGTCCTGGTTTTAGACTGGAGTCTTGCAAGATTGTACAGCTTTCCATCAGATCTTGTGTGCAAGTAGATTCCCTCAGTTGAGGAACCAAAAGCTTGTTTCAGTAGCAGGGAGAAGACAGTCCCAAACAGAGTAGGGGCAAGCACACAACCTTGCTTAACTCTGCTATGAATCTGGAAAGCCTCACAGACTGAGCCGACGTACTGGACTTGCTATACATGTGTTCATGGAAGGACTGAATCATGCTTAAGAGCTTGGGGGGACATCCAATCTTTTCTAGAAGCGCAAATAGTACACTTCTACTGACAAAGTCAAAAGCCTTTGTGAGCTCAACGAAGGCTACATAGAGGGGCTTTGTTTTGTTCTCTGTTTCTCTCTTGTAGTTGTCTAGGTGAGACGATCATGTCAATAGTAGACCTTTCAGCTCTGAAGCTGCTCTGTGAGTCAGGATAGATTCTGTCTGCAAGAGTCAGGACAACCTGAGACAATGCAGGGAAATCCTGGGGAGCTATTCCATAATGCAACAAGTTCAGCATGCATTTTGGTATGCTTCATTGCACAAAGGACTGGAAGGTAGGAGTGGCCCAACCAATTACAAAAGTATGATTAGGGGATCTTGTGCACACATAAATAAAAAAAAATTCAGGGAGGAGAGGGGCAGGGCGAGGGAGCACATACCAAACTAGGCTGCTTGCAGAAGCAAAGCAATGTTGGACACAAGAATTACTGTGTGTTTTAACCATGCAGTACATAGATTACCCACATGAAGGGACATACATAGCAGTTTGGTGTGAATTACATGATTTATAGAAGGGAAAATTATAGAAGTAAAAAAAAAACTTCTGGAAGGTCTCATAGGAGGGTAACTATTTACATCTGGACAATGTGTGCTGTGGGCTCTTGGCTGTATCTTTTTTAAACTGCTATTTTGTGTTGAAAGAAGAAAAGGAGTACTTGTGGCATCTTAGAGACTAACCAATTTATTTGAGCATAAGCTTTCGTGAGCTACAGCTCACTTCATCGGATGCATACTGTGGAAAGTGTAGAAGATCTTTTTATACACACAAAGCATGTATCATCGGATGCATACTGTGGAAAGTGTAGAAGATCTTTTTATACACACAAAGCATGTATGTATGTATGTATGTATGTGTGTATAAAAAGATCTTCTACACTTTCCACAGTATGCATCCGATGAAGTGAGCTGTAGCTCACGAAAGCTTATGCTCAAATAAATTGGTTAGTCTCTAAGGTGCCAGAAGTACTCCTTTTCTTTTTGCGAATACAGACTAACAGGGTTGTTACTCTGAAACCTATTTTATGTTGTGCTGTCTAGAGGCAGGCTCTCTTGATCCCCCCCCCCTTAAATAAATTGGGAGTAGTAGGAGAGATATAGGGAAACTGTTTTATAGTTATAGATAAGATTCATCATAAGTGTGTGGAAATATGAAATTATGTGACAAATGTTAGACACACATCTGTATAACTTAAATGATTAAATTTTCTCAGTTCATGTAGGTTAATAATGGTAAAAAAAATGCCTGTAACTGGTTATAAACTTGGTTAGAACTAGCAGCGTAAACAGGGATGTGGTAAGTTTTGAAAAGTATTTCACCTTAAACCACAGAAGGGGTGCAAATGTTTCTACATTCGCATAATGTTGAAAAATCAACTATATTCAGAAATTGAAAGCCAGGAAGCAAAATCTCAGCTAAGTATGTACAATTTTTGAGAACAGAGCATTAAATATTTCACCTTATATGATACTTTGTTTTGTTCACAGGGAGTTTGGGCAATTAGTGATTTTCATGGCCTTGAGCAATTTCTTAATTGCTCCATGTTTGTTCTCATTTAAAATAATAGCAACACTGTATTTTCCTTTGTTCAGCTCTTTCCTGCATTTTAAGTCTACATATTCAGTTTTGAGGACTCGTTACTTATGAGCCAGTCAGTGTAAGTGTGGTGGGGTGGTGGTGGATATGCTATTATGGTTATTTCTTAGTGGTACGGGGGCACAGACCTTGGGTCATGAGTTGAACTGAGACTAAAATGAGTTGCAAGTAGAAGTTGTCATCATGACCCATTCTTTTGTCCTGCTTCACTGAATGACCTGAAATCCATGCCCTATAACTTACCAAAAGGAACTCACAATAGTATATTCATAACCCTGTCATCTGGAATTAAAACAGTCTGTAGTGGACATATACTAATAATCCTGAAAGGCTCATTTGCTTGCTGCACTGTTGATTCAGCATGGTGACAGATGGGTAGGTGGAATCAAAGGGGGAAATCCATATCAAAGTGCCTGTCAGTTGGCAATCTGAATCTTTTTTTTTTAAATAATTCTTTGTTTCCAAAGCTAAGAATGGAACTGAAGTTCTCTCTGCCTCTTTTCCTGTGCAGTGCAGCTGGTGTCCCCACAGGGGCTTCATTACATTCAAATGTACTGAAATGTAGCATTCCTGACTCCATTCTCTACTTCAATTACGTATTGAGTCTGCTCCTATTGAAATCAATGGGAATCTTTCAGCAGAGGTTAATGGGGACAAAATTAAAGCCCTTATTATCCTGCCTATGTTTGATTCAGATGCCTAAACAGGGGGGGTGAGAAGGCCTTTCACAAAAGCATATTTCTCAGGAAGATAAGGGTACCTCTACTCCAGTTCCCTATTTTAAATCCCCCCCCGGCCCACCTCCATAGTGCACTGCACAAATCAATAAAAACTTTCAACACCCAGAATGATGGGTGGGAGAGGGGGGAAGTAAGCAAGATCAAATTAGAGGTTAATGCTTAAAAGAGTCAAATAATTGGCACCAAAATTTCATATGAGGTAAGAATTATCATATTTTTTTTTTTATTTCCATTCTTGGCCTAGGGCCATACTGTCTTAGGCTGTGATCTTGTCAGCTCTCAAGCAATCAGTCTCTGGCCTGCCCAGTAATGGAGGCGGGAGGAGCTTTATGCACTGAAATCGTCATGAATTGAAGTCAGACTGCAGCAGAGAATAACTATAGTAGCACATTGCTGTTGCACTTTTTCTCCCTCTTCCACTTAGCTCTGGCTTTGCAAAAAAAGGAGAAGAAATCCCCTTGGAATGCAGCATGTCACACTTAGCTGCTAAATGACAAATGCTTCGATCCAGAGCTGTTGGCAAAGTGAAATTTCCCTCTGAAGCCTGGTCTACACTAGGGACATTTTTCAAACATTTCCCAGTGTTGCCAGCCTTTTCTACTGTTCAGCTCCCCTGCTTTTAGCAGTGTTGGGGTCCCTAGAGGAGACTGCCCACAACCAGGATAAGCACCACGTTGATTAGACATCTTCTGAGAAGTGTTAGGTGAGTCAGCACTTAAGAGTGTCCTGGCACTGCCCCAGGGGAGCACACAGGTTTATAACCACCCTTATACACGCACGTATCTGCACACCAGTGTTTCGTGCACTTGGTCACTGCTGAGGATCAGGTCCGTAGTCTATAGAGCACTTTGACATTTTGTAGGACAAAGGATGTGATGAAGAATTCAAGTCCCTATTATATTTATTAAACAAAGCTCCATTTCATATCAGTTTTTGTACAAGGCTTCCTGCCCTTTTTATATAGTAAGTTTGTACATAATGGTGTTTCTTGCAGTTGTAACATCTTTCAGTGACACTAAAAAAAGTGAATAAAGGTACATGACTTTAAACATTTTAGTATAAACCAGAAATAGCATGCAACTCCTGAGTTAAGGGTACCATAGAAGCTTCTTCTTGACCCTTCTGCATGCAGATATTGTAGCACAAAGCAAGTGACCACTGAACAGTGGGCAGTATTACAAACTGAATATGATTCAGTGCCAGGCAAAAGGATTCATTTTTGTAACCTTTAATCAAAATGTTCTTACATTTGTTAGTTTCGGTGCCAGCTTTAATTTCACTTTTTTGTTTGTTTTTGTTTTGTTTTTCATTTCAAGATTAGTTAATACTATTCTGAAGTGTAAATGGATCTAGTTTTTTCCATTGGGCTTGGTTCAGTTGCCTTGAACTAAAAGTAAGTTAAAAAGTCCCAGATCGGTTTCTAAGGAATGTAGTGGGGGAGGACTGTGAATAAAAGTTACAAAACAGAATGTTGAGTGGGAACCAATAATTAAAGGGAATGTTCTTAATGACATTCCCACTTCTCCAGTGCTGTTCACATCAAATATTCATGATGTTATTTCACACTGAGTTAGGTCCCATGGGACCCTCCAGTAATGCCACTTGACAGCAGTCCTCATTAAAGGCCCATTATGGCCTTGTCCTCTGCATCAGACTTTTACCTGTTGTTAGTAATGGCTGGAGCTGCACTGGTGCTAGCAGTTGGTGCAGTCTAGACTAGCTTACAGGGCTTTTCTCAGTATGTCATCAAATCCTTTGTTGACTGGGAGTGTATAACATGAGGTTGAAAATTCCTGAGTCCAGTTTGGACTATCGTTTACACTGATGCGAGCAATGTTGTAGCTGCACTCGTATATAATAACTAGTAAACTAATTTGCTATGGTGTTTTGACTACAGCTATGCTAGCAAAACTTAGCAGAGCTGTACAGCATTGAATTTTTCCTAGTGAGAGTGCAGTATTTCTAGCACTGTGGCTTACAGAGAGTATTGCTGGATTTTAGGACAGCAAGGATGTTATACCCAGCAGAAATGCAAGAAACCTGCAGGCCTCAAACCTGTAAGCAGTTAGCATAAGGCAGTCAGGCCTACAAACCTGAGCATAAGTAAGCTGACAAGCAGTGACCAAAGTCACAAGAGGGCATCAAATGTTATTTTGCGATATTTAGTTTTGCTGAGATCTTGCATAAAATGCTGACAGGTAACTGCAAGAAGTCAGCTTATGCCAATGTTGCGTATTTTGAGATGGGAACATGAACAGATGTACAACCGCAATATTGCCATAGTAAATAATTGATGCATAGGCTAATATGTGTGCGATAATTAATATACTATTCCATAGAATAAGAACAGCCCAACAGTATTAGGAAGAGGAAGTTCGTTGTAGGAAAAGGAGGCAGAACTCGCCTATGAATAGTCATGGCAGCCACCATACCATGTAATAGGCTCAGTCATGCTTTAGGAGGGAAACCTTGACCATTAGACTTACTTGGCATTCTGGAAAGACAGGATAGGATGCCTGGGAACCACCTGCCTTTCTCTCTGTAGATCTCCCTGAGAATTGTGTGAATATGCATATGGGAGGACATGGAACACCAAAGTGATACTGAACTCTAGCTATGTTCTCGTTTGGATTGGAAAATTTGTGTTTTTACTAGCAATGTTCATAAAAATCTTAAAAAAACACCTTTGCCCTCAGTGTGAGTATACATCAGGGTGCCAACCAGACAATAATCGTAAATCTCTTGTGCACGATTCTGGGGCTAGAACTGACTAAACCTCAGAAGTCTAATTACTTGACAACTGGGGATTCTAAATAATCAATATAACCAATGTAATCAATATATAATCAATAAATCAGGCAACAGCGCACAGGGCAAGATCATCCATTGGTGTAAATGAGTATAGCTCCATATAAGTCAATACAGCTAAACTGGTTTACACCACCTGAGGATTAGCGTGCTCTCCACCGCTAGCATTTCAAAGCAATTAAAGTTGTAATGAATCAGTGCCACAATGATAACATCGTCCTCCCTCAAATCAGCAGCACAATGCTTCTTACTAAAGGGCCAAATTATGATCCTCTTCCTCCTGTTGAGTAGTAAGTTTTTTTCAGAAAGTTGGTCTGTTATGATACTGTGACCAATCTAGCACTTACACAGGTCTGGGCATCCATACAGCTACTTCCCAGTGCTTTAAAAAAATAATTGAGAGTAGACAAAACGTTTAATCAGAGCTGCTGTCAAGTTTGCAATATGATTTGATTTTAATGTACTGACAGAGAAAGGGTAACAGAATCTGGTCCATAACATGAAAGGGCCTGAAATTCAGAAGTGAACATTTTGCCGTGGAAATTATTATAAGCTGAGTAAATATTTCCAAATATGCTTTGAAAACAAACAAACAAACAAACAAAAAAGGCAAAAGAAAACTTAATTGACATAGTTTTTGACTCATTCCAAAACGATGAGATACTGGGCCTTAAAATATGCACAGTCACTGAATAGTTTGGCAGTGGGGAGAACAGAGAAAACTGACCCCGGACTCATCAATTGTCTTGTGAAAATGCAGAACATCTTTAATTCCCTATTATGCTGTTTCTATAAATGTTCTGGGACTTTAAGAAACATGTTGTGTAGTCCTTTAAGAAATACACAAAACATGTCAAATTAGCTCTTAAATCTTTATGCAATCCAAATGAACCCCTCTCCCACAACACTAAAACACCTCTGGTGTGTTGTATCTTTTACATTTAATTTATAAAAATGATAAAACAGAATTGTTCTGCAAGATTCTAAGGACAGGATTGTCCCCATCCATGACAATACCAGTGGCAAGGGCTATAGGGACCCAATGAGGTTCACATCATGGAATTTCTGACAAACTGGCCTCTGTGGGTGGAATGGGTTGGGGTGGGGGTGGTGGAAGTCATTCCAAACCTACAGATCCTTCAGTCCTGCAGAAAATTGCAATGCATCTATGCCTATGTTCACCTTCGACAGCATAGCTTCCGTCATGGGCTGATTTACTGTCACTTGCATACAACACTGTCTTCTTGGGGGAACAGGCCCAGAGCCTGAGTTAATGCTGCTGCAAGCTCTGCAGATCCTGATTGCCGTGGAGCGCCTAGAGGGAAAGGCTTCTATGGGAAAATGAAAGAGTATGGAAGGATGCCATGGAGGCAGCATGAAGATATGTGAAGCCTTGACTAATAATACCGCTGCTCTACTTTGTGTTTTAGAAATATTCATGTTAATACATCTGCAGAATACATGCCATTGGTTTATTCCAACCTTTAATTTATAGAATATCTTTGTGATAATTTTGTATGGGTGTTTCTGTGTGTCTAATTAAATAAATATCCCTGATCTCCTTATTAGATCATGCAAAGTCAATGTAATTCATAGAAGAACAGCCATTCTTTCTATGATCAAAGTATGCTGATTAAGTATAAAATTAAGCAATTTTGTATAACTGAAATATATTGTATACAGAGCTCAGTGCAATTCTTTGGTCAAAACTTTTTTTGTTCATTTTTTTGTGCTGGAAAAAAAAGCAGATTTGGGTAACCCTTTTCTTGAATTCATTGACTTGTTTTGGTCAAAACCAAACAAAATTTTAAAAAAACTTTTGATTTCAAAATTCACTTCAATTTTATTTATATAGAACACCTCAGATGAAATGAAATGTTTCATTTCAGTTTGAACAAACCATTTCATTTGACCCAACTTTACAGTTCCTGAATTTTTTTTTAAAAAATGGCTGTGGATCAACACAAGACAGTTAAAAAAAACTTTTTGGATCAGCCTGAAAACTGAAAAATCAGTTATTTGCACAGCTCTAATTGTATATGGCTTTTCCTGTTTCTAATGGAATAGCCTGTATGACTCTCTATTTCTGTTTATTTTCCTTCCAGTGTGAATGTCCAAAATCTAAATTTTCAGTCTGCAGGAATCTTTACAGGGCAGTATTTGTCTTAAGTGTTTGAGGGAAATACAGCATCACAGGGATTGATACAACAGAATACTTATGTATGTGCTTAACATTATACATGCTCTTAAGTATGCTGCTGGATCTGGGCATAGATCATCAATTCAGGCAGAGAAAAACAGGCTTTAGCACCTTGATCCTTTTTTGCATTGAATTTAGTGATGCAGAAGTGTGGCCTAAACTGGCAGTTGTGTGTGTGTTCATGCTTGTGTATGTAGATATTGGAGATCATGCCTCACAACATTGCACAACAAAGCAAACTGTCCTTTTGAGAACTTTGACTTTATTAAGACTTTTCATGCTCAAGCTCTGTTAATTTTAAGCTTAGCCCTAATTCTTTTCTGTTAGAAAAAGCCTATTCATATCCAGATCTGGTAGGAGAGGTATGTTGATTTTTGTTGTAACATTCCAAACTGTCTGCCAATATTTGTTAAAATCAGATATTGACTATACTGCAGGGTAGCTGTCCCTTTAAGAGGGATTCACATCAGCTCCACCTTGATTAGTCAGCGGTCTCCTAGGTGAGGCCAGGTGATTGCTTCAAAAATCATCTAGTCCTCATAAAAGCCACCAAGTAGCTCAGTTGAGCTGGAGAGCTGAAGGGAGTAGGAAGGCTCCTGCAGGAGACCCTCAAAAAAAGGCCAGTTTATATGTGACATTTAGGTGTTAGGTATGTAACCCAACAGGGAGTAGATTGACCCAAAGTCTTCTGCAGGAACCAGGGACATGGTTGATATGTGGAACTTGTGGTACATCGGTTTATTCTGAAGAAATCAAACTGAGTGCCTCAAGAAAAGGGGACTGCATTCTTGGGGCTGGAGAGTGATGTTTTTGCTTACGGGCTGGTGAGTGAGCCCATAAGACAGTGACTTATGGATATATGAAAATCTAAGAAAAGTACCCACTTTAAATCAGCAAATAACTGTCTGGGTATATATGCTCCCTTTTGTTTCCTGTGTGCACTGCATAGGAAGTTGAGTGTGTAAACACCCTTGATCATTTATTATGTGCAATGAGTTTGCATTCATAGTGTCATCTAAAACGATTACTAACGGAATTGGAGAAGTGCCAGATCATCACTAGATATTGAGAGTAGCAGATGTGTAGATCCTAAGTAAGCATCATGCATTTTACTACAGCAGATAAGCCAATTGTATAATGAAATATCCTCCTCACTGATCAAAAATCACTGGGCACTACTATAGACTAACTCCTTTAACCTTTTATTTTAAAGCTTTCAAAGGTGGGAGTATGTTTACAGTACAAAGGAAGACTGTTTGATAAAGCATTCTCTCTCTGTCTCATATACTCTCACAATCTCAGAGCCAGTTACTGCATGAACTGATTTTTACCTTAATGCCAGGACACTTCTTATGGCTCTTTCTATTGCCAAGTGAAGGTATTTCTTATCTCAAGCCTGAAGATGAAATCAAGAACTCAATAACCTTTAAGAGCGGAAGTCATAAGGTCTCCCTTCTGAAGGATGGTGTCACACAGAAACCTTTAAGAAGCACTTTTCATTTGGCCGAAGGACTGGATTTACAGCCCATGCTGTGTAGATCAGATTTATTATTGTTTGTGGGTTTAGAATAAAATATATAATATTCCTATGGAGTTTGAATTAACACAATTGGCTAGGGCTGCATGTCATCCTTCAGTTCAGCCCAGCTGTCAATGTAGCCCCTTTTTTACTATTGTTACATTGAACTCACTAAACACAGTGATTCCCTATGATGCCCTACCCACTTGTGTGGTGTATGCTCCTTCGTACACTGGTCTGTACATTCTGTAGCAGTTACATAAATGCTTTTGAACGACCGTCTCAAAGCACTGTGCAGGAATGAACAGATTCCATACAAACAGCAAACTACACAGCTCTGTGGAATAAACACAACCTATTTAGCTATACCAAAATGCATTTTCAATTGCTCCTTCAGGGGGCCTTGGATCAGACCCTTAAGCTAATGGAAAGGTTCTCACTGATTTCAGTGAGCTTTGGATCAGACCTTAAATGCTTGTACATCAGAGCTGCAAGTAGGCTTAATAGGTTGCAGGCCATAGTCCATTCTTCTATAGCAGGCACCATCCAAATTAAAATGTGTAGTCTGTAACATTCAAAGGAGCTAGGGTCAGAGGCATGTGCATAGTTGTGCCCTTCTTTGCCTATACAGAGCTAGAAAACCTCTCACTTTCCACCCTTTCTGACTTCCACCCCTTGTTGTCAACTGTTGAGAATAGCCCACTTCCACCTTAATTAAATTGGCTGTTTGGCACTGACTCCCCACTTGGTAAGGCAACTCCCGTCTTTTCATATGTTGTCTATTTATACCTCCCTACTGTATTTTGCACTCCATGCATCTGATGAAGTGGGTTTTAGCCCACGAAAGCTTATGCCCAAATAAATTTGTTAGTCTCTAAGGTGCCACAACGACTCCTCGTTGTTTTTTCTGACTTTGGTGGTTGTTACTAGAAGCACCATAAATAGTAGATTCAAATGTACTGTAAAGCAAACTCCATGCAAGCCAATCTTACTACAGGTATGTTGTCTATTAGGCTATGTACACACTACCACTTATGTCGGTATAAGTTATGTCACGCAGGGGTGTGAATAAGCCACCCCCTAAGCGACGTAAGTTACACCAACCTAAGTGCAGGTGTGGATAGTGCTAGGTCAGCAGGAGATTTTCTCCCACCAACATAGCTACTGCTGCTTGTGGGGGCTGGAGTAATTAAATCGACAGGAGAGCTCTCTCCTGTTGGTTTAGAGAGGCTACAGCGGCTGCACTGCTATAAGCTCTCTAGTGTAGCCCTAGCCTTAGTTTTACTCTCTTCTCCTTTGCCATTATTCTCCCTTGTCTCATCTTCTCCATGTACATCTTGATGTATCTGTCTTTTGCCCTCTTCAGGTGCTGTGGTTGTTTCCTCAGGCTAAATCTATTTTCACCTTCAGTGTTATCTTTCTGTCCTCCTTTCCTATCTCTGTACCAGTTGATCATCACCATTCATCTTTTCTCTTGAATTTCCACCAACTTGGTCCTCTGTTCTTCCATTTTTACCCAAACTGATAATCACTTTCATTCATTTCCCAAGTCTTTTATCCTCTCCATATTTCACCCTTATCCTCTTAGATGTGGATCTACTCAAAAAGTGAGACTGGTGACTTCGAGCAGGTGACCGACTGAAGTTGGGCTGAAATTTGGTGAACTGAGAGGTCTCATTCCAGTTGTGCATTGGCAGTCACATTACTCAGTATGAACTGGAATCAGTGACACTGGTTTTGCCTAAATGAGGACATATGTATTGGGCCCAGTACAAGTATTTGACATAGTGCCATACCATGTATTATTCAAAATATTCATACCTCAGTCAACATATGCCTTGACATGCTGTGATTTGAAAAAAACAAAATCAAAACAATAAATCAAAGGAATAACAGTCAGATTCTGTCTGACTTCAGGAGGGGTCTTGTATACAAAGCCACTGCAAAATCAGGCCCTGAGAGAATGTTGCTTCACCCAGCTAACAAAGCAATACTGTATTTGTAAAATAACTGATAGTGATACAAAAAAACCCAGTTTCACTCATTAAGGTTTATGAATGGGAGATTGTTCCAAGATCTGATAGTAATACTCAAAATACTGGTTACCTTATGGGTATAGATTCTGTTAAGTGAACCAGATAATGGATTTATTGTAAGGATGAATTACCTGATTCCCAGATTTTCGTTAAAATACTTTAAATGTATTATTCTTTCCTGCCTAAACCCTTTCAAATACACATTCCATCAGCCTCCTGTGAGTGCAGTGAGTTGGTTTAATTCTTGATTTGGCTGGATCTTCTGGTGATTTTACAATAAAATATGCTGAAATTTTTCGTTAGTGTTGTGCAGATTGGAACACAGATGCAAGCTGTGTACTGCGATCTACATCTTTATCAAATGGTCTAATCTGGCTGGATAATTTACATAGACTTCATAAACCCCTTTAGCCCGTCTGTTCTGAAGAAAAAGCTTTAAGATTTGCTAAATAGACTGCAAAGCTCGTATTTAGGGCTCTTTCTTTCTAAGTTTAAAACAATAATAGTAACACAATAGAAAAACACATGGGGCATTGGGGAGAGGGAAAGTTTGAGACTGTCAGAGCCAATGCAGTGGAAAAAGCATAGCTATATCTGTAATTTGGTCATTGAACTAGCGCAGCAAATAGCACTGTAGTCATTCTGCATCACTGAAATTGCAACAGTTTTTGACAAATCCCTTTATATCCTGTATTGAAACAAGATTCATATATACGTCCCTTTTATAGGGAATTTGAACATAGTTCTTTTAAGTCACATCAAAGCAATACAAAGTTTTCAGGGGGGGGTTTTAAGACCAAGAATGTTGTTAGTAAAATATAAAACGTATTGTCTTTAGCTGAAAATTGCGGTATCCTTTTAGATATAAAAATGAGAGCTAGTACAGCAGGGGTGGAGCATGGGATGCCATTGAATTTGTGCAATTACTAGTATTGCAAAGCAGACATGATTTTGGATTAACATTTTCTTGAGAATGACAGTCTGAATGAATGGTTCATTTACACTCAAGAAGCTGGTTTGATTTCTTTTAGAAATAGGCATGCTGGGGCATTGCAGTAACAATGGGCATCTGGATTCTAATGTACCAGGGAGTATGCTACTCTGGGAATGGGTCAAAGAAGAAAGGAGCAGCGTGTGCATGTACCTTGCACATGTTACACAAAGTAGTACGAGTTACTGGATGCATGTAGCACTATCATAAAATGTTGGATAACTGAATCACTGGCTTTTTTTTTTGACAGTTTGCATCCAAAGAAGGATCAATGATAAGGAAAAGGAAACTGTAATACACACATAAATAAAGGTGATTTTCAAATACTGTAAACTAGACATCCCATTTAAGAATAATCATGTGACTAAAAACTAAATTTAAGCTTCCAGCTCAGAGCTATGCTCAATCTTACAATTTTGTGTATCTTTTCTACCAGCATCATTAGCTAATGTAACGGTGGGTAGTACAGCACTTTCATCCCTAGCCTGAGTCGTACGTGATATAAACTCACATTTATACTGAAGAAGTTTGATTAATTTATCTGCCAGCATAATCATAGTATTTGGAGACACTGTGCACGTTGATGGTAAGCTGTGACAAGCTTCATTTTTAATTAAACATTAGTGAGAAACTCTGTTTGCAAAAGATTCTGTGATACTGTTTAAACAACTGTCAGGTCTGTTGGCACGTTGGGTTGGACAAGGCTGTGAGAGGGATCACAGAGGTAGTTTTATAGTATGTGGCAGTGGATCTTGCTAACTTTTGACCATGGGCCAAATTTCAGCGTTAAGGACTCTGCGAAGGGCTGTATTACTTGGCATGTTGCCATATTAGATCAGCAGCAGGTCTTCCTGGCAAATTGACTGAGTAATGTGCCAGTTATTTTGGCACACATTACCATGGTGTTTGTATGCCAAGATGTCATCAAGTCAGTCCCAGCAGCTTGAAGCTGTGCTGGTCCTCAGAGTGGAAGTGGGATTTTGACTGGTTTCAGACATTTTAAAGTGAGATTTTATTTTTTGAATGGCAGTGGGGACCATTAAGAATGTAGGAAAGGGCCATAAGTAAACCCCGACCAACTGTGCAACTCAGATTGGTGCTTTCCCTGGAACTACTCACACAAGCATCAGGGTTGCATAGTCAGACCCGATCCAGAAGTCAATACGATGTACCCATATGCTTAATTTAAAGCCTATCCATAAGTGTTTTACTGGATGAAGGGCAATAATGAATAGCAAGGCTATGGGGATGTAGTAGTAAGACCTTTGCTAGAAGAATGCTTGCATTGACAGAAGTCCTTTAGGCAAAGGGAGCAGTTTGCGTAGTATCCTATCTACAGTAATGGGAAAGGAAGAAAAACAAAGGCTGGAAACAAAAGAGGAACAAGGGGATGTAATAACACACCTCGTAATATGCTTCTTTCTTATTTTACTTTAACTCTCTCTTGGATTATTCCAAAACCAGATTACTTTCAAGTACCTTCTGCCCTCGTTATTCAACTTTCAAGTCTGCTCCCAGAGCTTGCACTGGATACATTATACATTAAGAGGTTACAGTAAACCTCTTTATCACTTTAGGAAAGAGATTTAGCATTAGTATGGATATTTGTCCAAAAAAATCTATGATGATAATATATATCAGAGATTTAAGGTCCTTAAATATAAGATGTTTTCATTTCAGCAATAAATATTTCCAGTTGAATACCACTAAAACAAAACAAATGCTATATCATGAATGATTAGGTTCATGAAAACTCTTAGACTGTATTTAACTGAGGGATATTAAGATGTGTAGATCATTTATGATAATGAAATTAGTTCACAGACCTCAAAGTCAGAGCTTTGGTATACTAGTATATTTATATTCTCAAAGGGGGGGGTCTACAATTTATTGAAGAAAGGTCACTTCAATCATAGTAGAGTGACCTCTGAAAAGCAAGAATACTACAAACATAATCATGTTAATAAGCATATTGAAAAATGTATAATTTAGACTCTCAGACCTTTAGGCCAGAAGGGACCATTGTGATCATCAGGACGTGCAGATCACAGGCTTCAGAACCTCACCCATAACCTATTGCTGAGTTACTGAAGTCCACAAGGCCAGCAAATCATAAGGGTGAATGCTCAGTGCAATGCAAAGGGATGGTCAAAAACCTCTGCCATTGATCTGTTTGTGAATATAAGTTAATTGGTTTCATATGGATGTAAACCCAACTATTTCAGACTTGTCTCACAACCAGCACTGCTTTGAGCTAGTTGCGAGCCAAAAGAACATTCTGGTTACTGACATTCAGATAAGCATACCAAGTAGCTCACTTTGCTATGAAATTTGCATATCCTATCACAAGTAGCCTTTGAACAGGTGAAAGGTTTTCTTAGGCCAGATATGTATTATTCACATATTTCACCCATCTAGCGGCTATTTTGTAGCAGTTCTGGAAAAAAAAACACCAGGAAAGTGTTTCTATTCTGTATGCTCACACAGAGCTCAATCCTGAGAGTTGTTCTGTATTTCAAAACAGGCTAATAGCAACTGAAGTTAAGACAGCCCAGTGCCTCCCACTCGGGGCTTTGCATTTGTAGGATCAGGTCCCCAGGAATCCAAGGGTCATGTGCTTCCCTCAGCTGAGTGAGAGGAGAATTATTTTATCCCTTTCTTTATAGAAAAGAAACACAGAAGTGGGTCAAACATCAAGAAGTGTAATTCCATGGTTACCATAGTTGTGTGCTGTGACAGACATAGGAAATATTGAGAGCACCGTGATATGGAAAGGAAGTTCTCTCCAATTTCTGCATACAATTACTGCGAAAAACCACATCGCTTACGGCACTTGCTCTGTTATTGCACATTACTTTTCTCAGTGACTCTCAACCCTAAGAATGCACTCCTGTGACTCTAACCTGTCCACAAGAGCTTCTACATTCAGAAATAGTCTCCCCAGTGAAGTGTTGGAAGCCTTGTTGGTTGGATCTAGAGGGGAGTCTAAACCAAAATCCTGTATGTGGAAGTTGTGACTGACTCCTGTCCCTGTACTGCACAGATCCAAATAACCCTAAGCTTTGGGAAGTTTTTCAGGTCAGTCCTATTGCTGCTAGGATGTTTAAATCAGACTGCACTAGAACATCTACCAGAGGGAGCAAGCCAGCATTGGCACGGAGGTGGACTTGGCGATATCATGGCTCTTTTCTAGTTTCAGTTCCTACAATTCTATGAAGATGGTTATTCTTTCCATTTACATGTGTACACTTCATATGGTTCCATGGGGCAAGCATATCAATGGAATGACACTGGAAGAGACTAGGGGTCCTGATTTAAGAGTGTGTTGCAAAGTTTAAAAAGCTGGCAGTCCTCTCAATTATTTAAAATAAGCTGCTTTTTTTAAAACCTATATACATTTTCATTTCCTCTCCCTAAATTTGGAGAGTGGAGGATCCTTTAGTCCAATTTGCCAGGTCTATTAAATATTTTGCAGAACATCCTTGTTTTGGCTAGAGATGGAAAAGTTATTTGCAATATAAGGAAATTTAAGCCTCCTCATCATGGCATGGAATCATATTTACCTTCTTGGTGGGATGGAGAAAAATAGAGGAGGAAGAAGGCTGATATCATCTAAAAAGAAAGGCTTAGGGGACAGACTTTCTAATTAATCTTCTAGGGTAAAGTGGAGTCTTCATTTGGATGTGGATTAATATGGTAAAGGGAGAGCCTTGGAAGATGCTGACAAATAGAAATAATCCTGAGGGATAATCTCTAAAATGAGGACAAATTCCAAGAAAATAGAGAGAATGCTGCGTTTGTAATTCTATGAATCTTGGGAACTCTAAGCACATTGTCCCCATTGCAGCCATCCCTAATGTAACTGTTACAATGTGCTTGTGGGGAGGAGCCGTAGATGAGTACAAAAGAAAATGTTTTAAATGGATTACGAGAGAAGGTTCTAAATGAAGTTCTTTATTTATAATCTGGTTTGTAGGCTCCATTACCATTATTATAGACATGCATTATTTTTGTGCATACTAGTACTACAAAGCTTAGGGTTATTTGGATCTGGGCCTGAATCTCTCCTGTTGTGTCAGATTCTGATCTTTCTTGCAGTGGTGTTCGTGCAAGTAGAATCTGGCCCATTACTTCTTTCAGCAGTTACTCTGTATCTGGAGCTTGTCTTTGAATTATCTAACATCCATCAAAAGTACAATTTATTAGCAAAGCTGACCTCAGGGTAGCTATTAAGTTTATGTTCCACATTCTAAGGGGCCTCAGCTCTGCCCCCAGATGCGGGCACATAACTTCTATTAACTTTATCAGACTTAACATGTGTATCTGAATATACACTGCTCTCATCTGGCAGTCTGTAACTATATGAGGTACCTTTGTAAATCAGTCATGAAAGACATCTCCAGGTAATAAAGGAGTGAAATGAAACAATTATGGGAGCAAAGATGAGAAATCTTGGTCTTATTATATTTCTGGAGCCAGCGGAGAAGGAGATAGACGGACTGACACAGAGGGAGTTGATAGACACACACTTGTGTGCTGTGCTTGCTTTATTGTTCTGGCATCAAAACTGAAACTAACACGGAAGTGAGGTTTTACACTGTAGAGAACTCAAACATTTAAAGGGATAGGACAGCAGAGGGTTTGTCAATGAAATTCTAGAACTAGTGATTGAATAAAAATATTCACACCTTTATTTGCATTTATTTATTTAATTTTAAAATAAGAAAGGCTCCTATCCAAGCTCCTAGGTGCCCTCTTATAATTAAACATACAATAAATACCACTGAATAAACTTCAGGAGCTTTGAAATCACTTCCACAGGAATTTGGCTGGGGAGCCCTGCATCCTTTACCCTTTCATCATATAAGAGGCACAATCTTGGCCTTCTCCAGAAACCCTGTTGAACAGATGTATTTTGTGGCATGCCTGACAAGTCACAAAACACTAAAATAGAAACTTCCAAAATAAAGCTTGCATTTTAGGCAGAAAAACTCCAAAGTCTAAAACTCCAAACTCTCATGTTTCATCCTTGGCCAAATTCTGAAAGCTGCCCAGTCCCATCACCTTCTGTTTAGCTCTTTGTGAACTGTAGGTGCTCATTACTGCTCAAAATTTGGCCCATAGATTCTTCTGCAAGTTCATAGATTCATAGGCTTTAAGGTCAGAAGGGGCCATAATGATCTAGTCTATCTTTCCACAAAATGCAAGCCATAGACATTTGCACACAGTGATTACTGCACAAGTTGTGCTGTGAAGATCCTATACAACCATTTAATTGAACCCACTATATTATACATGGTGTATGTGGCAAAGAAATCACTGCTTACAAGTTGAAGGCAGTTATGATCTGTCTTCATAGAAGGCTAGAGACTGTAAAGCAAGAGAGAGAAAGTCTACAAATTTGTTGTATTTTTTTTTCTAGGCACCAACAGCAGTGGGACAGGGGAGGGAAAGAATTTAACATTTTTCTTTTGTACGTATTTGTGGTTCTGATCAAAAAGTTATGGGATGTTCACAAAAATGGAAACAATCACTTGGATAATAAGTCTCCTGTAATGACTATCTGATGTGGCTTCCACTGTGCTGCAAGTGAGTAACATCTTAAAATCCACACCTCTGGCTAACTTCACATCCTGCTAAAATAATTTTCTCTGTTGTGCTTCCTTTTCTCAGAAAGATTTAAGTGCCTGGCTTCTTTTGAGGGGAGTAAGGAAACACAAGCTATATCAATCTGTATTATTGCAGAAGCTTTCAGTAGTGTGGTCTTTAGTGTAAGGTCTGCCCTGTTTATTATAGTTTTGAATGCTATATTCAGCCAGTGTCAGTACTGCAGAGCAGGAAAGAGGGAGAAGATTCTCGGTCTGCACTTGGAAATTAAAACTAACAATGATGCATTACAAAATGAGTCATTTATGCTGAAATTCTGGAAAACCTCACAATACCCAAACAATTGTTTTTTATGCAAGTTTTCTATGAACAGCTGGGTTGAAAGGGCAGAGAGAGGGAAGAAATCCCAGGGTTTGAAAAACAGGACAAGAAGAGCAGCCACTTCCCTTTTATGCCCACTGTGGACCTGATCCAAACACCCCTGAAGTCAAGAGGAGCCTTTCCACTGATGTCAGTAGGCTGTTTGGAGCCATTTGCCCTACTCGGGTATTTGGCAACTGAATCAACAAATGTGCAGATCTAGGGGTCTTGCCTCTGACCCACTTCTCTGTGCTGGCTTGTTTGGAAGCCACATGTGAGGTTACTGTGCACATCTCTGTTAAGCATGACGGCTATAAGGCTTCCATGGTGCAGTCAGGCAAGGATGAATTTCACCTTACAGAGTTTGTTATATCTTTGGTTCTTCCATGCTCCTGAAAAGGATTACCGGTAGTCATCTCTGTGTGGTGGCTAAGGCTGCAGTTTGGGCACTCAAGCTGCACCCCAGGCTTGAGCGTGCAAACTGCAGCCCAAACTACTGGAGCCTAGTTGTGCAAGTCTGTCTACCCAGACTGGGAGGAGTGCCTCTAGCTTCAGGGCAAGCATACCCTATGGGGCGGGGGGAAGGATGACAGTCATGTAGCTGCTCCACTAACAGTACAGAGTATTGTCAGATAAGAAATCACAAGCACTTATTCCATTAGAGTGCTTGACTGACACAGAACATACATGACCTTAGCAATAGCAAAAACTAAAGAGGTGTCTCATTAAAGCAGCCTTTGTTAGAGCATCTTACCTACAATTTAACAGTTTCAAAGAATAGGGAGTTGCTCGAGAACATGATCTCACCATTTATTTTATTGAAAATGTTTCCGGAGCATGGAGCCATTCTGATCCTTCTGTCATCTTTAATTAATTTTTTGCCCAGCCCAGGAAATACTCCAAAATATGACTAATTGTGGTCTTTAAATTGAATTTTAGATTAAACCAAATGATCCTCAATTTTAAGGTAGCAATTGTAATCTTGGATGTGCAGCATGCACTGCCGACTCTCTCCTCTTTTTTCTTAGGAATGTATTCATACTGCGTAGCAGGGAGTATTTAACAATGCTTTCCATGTATCTAAGGTACATGAAAGCAATCTCAAGCAACAAAGTGCATTTAAGAACCCTCTTGCTCCTCCATTTGATTTCCAGACATTCATCACTCACATTACAGAAAACTGCTTGACAGTGGGTACAATTAAAACAGTTTTTTTTAACCAGTCTGAAAGAAATTTCTTGTTTGAGAGAGTTTCTTTAGACATGAGAATATCCTGACAATGGTAAAAAATTCAAAGTAGTAAAAATTTTAAGTGTACCCCAATATTTCCAACCTTCTACATAGTGAGGTATTTTGATTTCTGTGGGCTTTTCATTGCTTTTTGTAGATGCAATTTATACTTATTAATGCAATTATAATATATAATAAACCTTTTCTGTATACATTTGAATGATGACCCAAATTAAATGCATACTAGCATGTAATTTTACTCATCTTGGGCCAAACTCGTATATCCTTGTTCATGCTGAGTAGTACCTTATTTCACAAATAATCCTACTGAAATCAATGGGACTAGTTGTAAAGCAAGATGTCACTGTACATGACTAAGGAGCTCAGAAACCTTGCCCCAGGGATCTGATCCTACATTCTCAACAGTTTCAATCTGAGTTGGGGTGTGCAAGTTACGCAGGGGAAGACCTCATGTCATACCACTGCACAGTAATATCAAGCAACCATTACCAGGGGTCTCAGCAAACTTTTAGATCTTGGAATGCCATGAGCACATGTTCCTATTATTGTGTCTGAGTAGTAACTCAGAAGTGGATGGGAGTTACCACTGTAAAATATAAAGTGTTTTACTTGAAAAGAATTTATCTTAAATATGACCTATCCTGGTTCCATCTCCTCTGCAGACAGCATTTGAAAAAAATATAACACATTGTGGAACTTAGACAGAAAAGTAGAGGTCAAATAGTTCTCCAGCAAGTCTGCCCTATCAAAAAATAAGTGTGAGCACAGAGCAACAGTAAAAACATGTTACTTGTGCTTTATTCTACCAAACCAGCACCTCTTGTTTCACTACTGAAATATATCCGTTTACTTCGAAAAATGCACTGTCAGATGCCTTTTTTTTTAAATAGAATTTGTAGTTTGTTAGAAAGGAGAGAATAATTGTAGAACACATTATTGCCTTGGCTACCAAAATGGCATTAGATGAAGGCATAAGAAAGACACAAAGATGCATTCTGCAATGCAAAGTAATCATAGGAAAAGCAGAGTCCCATAACCTGTCTGCTAGTTTTTTTATTAACCACTGAGTGATTTCAGCCAGATCTAAGCAATAAAATGTCTGAAGCTGAATGATTTAGGCATTGACTAATTAAGGGTGAATTACAGGCTTCTTTCCCCTCGCCCTTAATTTGGGGCCAAAATCTTGTGTCTTTATTGCAAACAGTTGAGAGAAGGCTAGGAAACCTTTGTGCAGTAAGTATTCTAACTTGGCCAGGCAGGAAATGCTCAGGTAAATTACTGACAGCTTTATAAAGTTAATTACCATTAATCATTATGAGAAGGAGGCTTATTATAAATTCAGAATAAATGTTTTGCTGACAAGCAACATTTTTGAAATTGATCTCTTGCCCGTGCTTATATACTGTTGGCTCTGAGTAATGTGGAAATTAATAATTTTACCAATGAATTATAATGTAGTTTTTCACCCTAAGTTTTTTTTCCTCTCTCTCTCATTGTCTTTCCATTCAAAATTTAAATACACTAACTGAAGTAAGTTACTGGAGGTGTCTGTTACAGAGGTAATCAATCACCTGACAATATAGTTTATCAATGTGTTCTATTGAACTGAACATTGAAAGAATTCAAAGGACTCCCATGCATTTTATATGTCCTTTAAAAATGTCTGAAATATTCAGTAGTGCTTTATTTTTTTTTTCTGGACATTTTGTCTGAAATGGGACAGCTGCTGGTCTCTAGTTAGGGCTTGTCTTCTCTACTGGGGTAAGTTGACCTAAGTTACACTACTCCAGCTATGTGAATAGTGTAGCTGGAGACAACGTAGCTTAGGTTGACTTACCCCGGGGTCTTCACTGCACTGTGTCGACTGGAGATGCTCTACCATCGACTTACCTTACTTACTCTTCTTCTTGGAGTCATTGTGGCTAGTTCTCTGAAATAATCCACTCAATATGCAGCGGCAGGCAAAAAAGTGAACAGAATGTTGGGAATCGTCAAGAAAGGGACAGATAATAAGACAGAAAATATCATATTGCCTGTATATAAATCCATGGTATGCCCACACCTTGACTATTGTGTGCTGATGTGGTCGCCCCATCTCAAAAAAGATATATTGGAATTAGAAAAGATTCAGAAAAGGGCAACAAAAATGATTAGGGTATAGAACAGCTTCTGTATGAGGAGAGATAAATAAGACTGGGACTTTTCAGCTTGGAAAAGAGGCGACTAAGGGGGGATATGATAGAGGTCTATAAAATCATGAGTGGTATAGAGAAAGTAAATAAGGAAGTGTTATTTACTCCTTCTCATAATACAATAACAAGGGGTCACCAAATGAAATTAATAGGTAGCAGGTTTAAAACAAACACAAGAAAGTATTTTTTCACGCAATGCACTGTCAACCTCTGGAACTCCTTGCCAGAGGGTGTTGTGAAGGCCAGTACTATAACGGGGTTCAAAAGGGAGCTAGATAGATCCATGGAAGAAAGGCCCATCAATGGCTATTAGTCAGGATGGGCAGTAATGGTGTCCCTAGCCTCTGTTTGCCAGAAGCTGGGATTGGGTGACAGGGCATGAATCACTTGATGATAACCTGTCTTTTCATTCCCTTTGGGGCACCTGCCATTGGCCACTGTCAGAGGACAGAATACTGGGCTTAATGGACCTTTGGTCTGACCCAGTATGGCCATTCTTATGAAAAAATTCAAAGGATATGCATGCATTTTATATATCCTTTAAAAATGTTTGAAATATTCAGAAGTGCTCTATTTTCTTTGTGGACAATTTTTCTGAAATGGGAGAGCTGCTGGTCTCTAGTATCTGATTCACATTCTGAATTCTTCATGTGCTTCACAAAACTATCAGACATGTACCAAGGTTCTAATGCTTTGCATGCTGGCTGTAACAGACATACCCATGCTTCCCAGCCGGTGGCCATTTTACATAGCACCCATTATCTCCAGGGGAGGCAGACTGCATTTGATGAGTATTTCTGTGTGTGTGTGTGGGGGGGGAATCTGAAGTAGACATTAGAGCAGAGCAAAATCCTGTCTTGCTCATCTGTTGTTAAATAGGTATATCAAATACAATTCTTTAGTCAGGAAACAAGAGATTAATTTTAAAGAAGCTGCTAAAATAAACAGCAATGTTTGAAGCTGTTCACTATACAGTATTGCTTCCTTGTCTGTGGGACGGACAGGACCATTCTTCAGTGGCTCTGTTACTTGCTTTTCCAGGCATCTCGGTGGGCTGTGTTAGGTAATTGCTCATCCACCCGGAGGGTCCTTTCTCAGCAGGCTTCTGTTCTATCTGTCTAATTTAAACATTTCTAGGGTGCCTGTCACTGAAATATGTTCTATTGGCCCTCCTGGTGCGAGGTCACTAGAGGAAATACCAAGAGATTTCAGATTACATTGTCATCCTTAGGCTGATGACAAGGGGTGCTGTAATGACCTAGGATAAAAAGATCTTGTGACATTTTTCCTTATTAACATTTTTTTTAAATTGTGTGTCTGAAATGCAATGGAGTGAAATGTTAATCTGTTCTTGTTGCTGGTGTGGAGTGGGTGCAGGCAGAAGCAATAAGAACACAGAAGCACTTGTTATTTCAACAAGAGTGTAGCGAGGCGATGACTCACCAGTGTGGCACGGCTGGTCGTCTTGGGAATTAGCTCTCCAGCGTATGGAGCGCCTCCTCCTGGCCAGTGTCTCACCTGCCACTGGCCCCTGTGTCCCTCCTGGACCCTGGTGCCCCTTTACATTGGAGTGCTGCCCCCTGGCAGTGTCCCCACACTCTGGGTCTCCCCTCCCAGGGGAACCCCCAACCCTCTAACACCACTGTCAAGGTTCTTCCCCCACTCTGAACTCTAGGGTACAGATGTGGGGACCTGCATGAAAACCCCCTAAGCTTACTTTTACCAGCTTAGGTTAAAACTTCCCCAAGGTACAAATTAATTTTATCTTTTGTCCTTGGAATAACCACTGCCACCACCAAACTCTAACTGGGTTTACTGGGAAACGTAGTTTGGACACGTCTTTCCCCCCAAAATCCTCCCAACCCTTGCACCCCACTTCCTGGGAAAGGTTTGGTAAAAATCCTCACCAATTTGCATAGGTGACCACAGACCCAAACCCTTGGATCTGAGAACAATGAAAAAGCATTCAGTTTTCTTACAAGAAGACTTTTAATAGAAATAGAAGTAAATAGGAGTAAAGGAATCACCCCTGTAAAATCAGGATGGTAGGTACCTTACAGGGTAATTAGATTCAAAACATAGAGAATCCCTCTAGGCAAAACCTTAAGTTACAAAAAAGACACACAGACAGAAATAGTCATTGTATTCAGCACAATTCTTTTCTCAGCCATTTAAAGAAATCATAATCTAACGCATACCTAGCTAGGTTACTTACTAAAAGTTCTAAGACTCCATTCCTGTTCTATCCCCGGCAAAGCAGCATACCGACAGACACACAGATCCTTTGTTTCTCTCCCTCCTCCCAGCTTTTGAAAGTATCTTATCTCCTCATTGGTCATTTTGGTCAGGTGCCAGCGATGTTACCTTTAGCTTCTTAACCCTTTACAGGTGAGAGGATTTTTCCTCTGGCCAGGAGGGATTTTAAAGGGGTTTACCCTTCCCTTTATATTTATGACAACCACCTTCCCTCAGTGGCTACTGCCAGTCATCATCTAGCCCCCGATCACTGGGGTAGACTGCAGTCTGTAATGGCCACTCATCACTGGCAAAGGGTTAGGACCAGCTCCCTCTGCCTATCCCTGGGCTGCCCCAGTACCTTTCATAGGCCTTCAACAAGGCCTGCAATCTGGGGGTTTACCAGGCTGGAGCTCTCCAGCTCCCTTTTGCCCTTCCCCAGCACTGCTCTGCTTCAGGTACCTTGCTCCCAGGAAGCTAGCCCTTCCTACTCCAGGACTAGAATGAGACTCCTCCAGCTTCTGGCTCACAGCCCTTTTATCAGGGCCAGCTGGGCCCTAATTGAGCTGCTTCCTCAATCAGCCTAGCTTTCCTGCTTTCACTTCTCTTATTTTAGGAGCAGGGTAGCCACTTTATTATAGACAACTTGGAAATGATACAGATAGTAAGCAGTACTTCCATGTGTAGTAAAACCTTCTGGATTAACTCTTTAATCCAGATACAATTTGTGTGTGCCAGCACAATTGTTGTTATAGCACCATAAATGTTAAACAGAATACTCCTGCCAAATGCTAATATGCCACCTCCCCCAAAGGTTCAAAGAGAAGCGCTGAAGACCAGGAGACCAAAAAGGGATGAAAAAACAGAGGGACCACCAAGCATAACTGTATGACCATTAGGGAGATCTGGGGAGATTTTCAGAAAGAAAACCCTATTCAAACACAACGCTGAACAGAATGTTTTCTAAGATGCTGCTGAAAACAAAGCCCTCCTGGCATCCTTACTAAATACACCTTGTGTTCAAATAAATAAATAAAATAAATAAAACCTCTACTGCCATATATTGTGTGATGGTGGTTAAAATTTTCAGTGGGCTTTAGGAGCCTAAGTCACTTTGGTGTGTTAGTCATTTTACCTCTAGATTTGTCTTCTCTGCTATAATGTTATTTATCCTGTAACGTTTATATAGATGGTGTTTTTAGTTCCTAGTTTCATGATCTTACATCTTATAGTCTGAACTTCTTGATCTCATTATCTGTTAATAGCTAAATCTATTCAGATCATTCTGAATTTAGCTATTTGCTTCCTATTTCCCAATCATAAAGTGTAATCTCCTCTGTAAGGTCATCTACATACAAGTTTTGGGGTTTTTTTTAAAGTGAATCTACTACTACTTTGGAGCCCCTTTTTTACCCTCCTGCTCTGATGTTTTTTTGCAATACTTTCTAAGTTTCCCAATTATGCAAATTCAGGACCAGACCTTTGCTTAAAAAAACCCCCAAACTTTTAACAGTAAGTTGCTAGTGCAGAATCCATGCCCAGCAGTGTGCTTAATTTGCACACACAACTACTTCAGCTGCCCACGCAGTTGTAATCAGAGAATGCTGCTTAACTTACAGTCGTGCTGGGGCCCTGACACTCGAGGGACTGGCTCAGATGCCAACGTAATTTTTATTGTTCATATTCTAGTGCTGTGTGGTGTAAAATGAGGGTCTGCTTTATGTTTATGAAGCATTCCATGGCAATAACAATACGTGCTAAAGTACAGGGATGCTAATCAAATTACTTCCTCTATTACCACAGATGGGCTGTAGTATTAAAATTAATATCTGGGGATCAGGGGTGTTCAGAGATGTGATTTAGCCCATTATGAAGGCAAGCTTCAAACACAATATTGGGATCCTAATTGGCATCCAGATTTTGGGATTTTTTAAATTGATGGCTCAAATTTCTTGTCCATCTTTGTAGGTCACCGGAGTCTGAAACTTTAATATCCTCTTTCACAATGAAGTAAACCCAAATCCAGACCAAATTCATGCTCTGAAATTCTCTCAAATATTATTTCACATTATGAAACATACAAACATTTCTATTGTAGTAAAATAGCATATTTACCAGAGTTTCTCTGTTTCTCTCTTTTATTTTGCATAAGATTGTGCTCAAGTCCCAAGTCCTGCAAATGCAGTGTAATATAGATTCAGACATAGTAAATGAACCAAAAGAAGGTGGTCATTAAATAGATTATAATTCAGGAAAATTACCCAAATGTAAATCATTAGATTGAATGATTCAGCTACAGTACAATATCCTGATGAGACTGGAAACTTTATTTCGATTATAGCAGTACTAATATTGTGCAAATCATATGATTAAGGAAAACATTACAAATCCTTTTTTCCTTCCCGCTCCCCAATTCCCCTTTCTTTAAGAGTTTGCAGTTTCAATTCCTCTAAGGTTTAATAAACAATTACCTCAATAAAGGCAATTTCAGACATTCTGCACCAATCTGCATTTTGATGTGGTGCAGCATGAAACCTTATCTCAGTGTGGCATGTCTGCAGAAATAACAATGTTTAAATAATGTCTGAAATAGAGCATAAAAATCTTTTGTAACTAAAGTGAACGTACTGAGAAATCTTAAGCTCAGTTCCTGTTACTACTTTGATATTTCCTTTCTGTGGCTGACACTTACACATCATACCCTCTGCAAAGCATTTGAAAAAAATGCATATTTTGATTTGGGTCTGTGTTACATATACTTTCCATATCATTCCACTGACTGCCAACTTTTGGCTTTAATGCTCTAGCTTTTTCATGAGTTTCATTTTTTTAAAAAAAGTATATTAATATATCATTCTATTTTTGACTGAGCCTCCCAGTCCAAAAGTATTACTTCTCTATAGCACTGTTCTCAATGTATAATCTCTCGAATGAAAATATTGGTGTGATTCTTATGTGTAAGGATTTTTCCCCACTGTATACCAGAGTGGGGAATCACAATATGTTCTTAGAAAGTTAAATGGTCAGTTTCCTGGTCAATGGTCTTGACCAGGAAACTGGTCAAGTTGGTCAATGACTTAAATGGTCAATTTATTTGGTCTTTCTGTTGATTTCAATAGGCTATTTTTATTGGGGCTTTAAGAATGAATATTTAATTGCGCCTTTACCTGCTACTTTGTTATTAATGAAAGAAGAATTATCTGTGTAATACTTAATGTAATCTGAAATGTCTCCTATCCTGAGTTACTATAGCAATGAACTGTCCATGAAAACAGGTGTTTATAGTTGCATAATAGGTCAGTCATTTATATATATGTACACACATTGAAATTTAATTTCCTCTCTAGCATCAATACAATGCAATACAGTATTATTTCATATATTCACAATGGAGTAAAGTAACCCTTTAACTGTACTGCATATGTTTTTTTTCCATAGCTTATCAGGAGACATATTATGATACTTATTGATATATTAATAAACATTATTTTGAAATAGGAGTAGGTAAAAACTAGATGGACCTGTTGGGATGTAAGAATACAAAGACATCAATGGTTTCTCTGAAAGAGAAGAGAAAGGACTAAAGAGGAATAATGCAGCAGTAATAATATCTTCTCCCAATATACATCCAGTCTACTCCTCGGGCGGCTTTTCCCTACCTCATGGTTTTATGAATTTTTGTGAGTGTGATGAGAACCACAGACTAACTGCTGGCTGCATCAGAGACCAAAAGCAATGTCTATGGTCGGGGAATTTTGCAGACATTTCCTACGGTTGCTATTGCTGGTTCACCTACACCAGTGGCAGCAGTGCTTGGAAATTTGGGGAGGATGGGCAATCTGATCTTGTAGATGGGACTACTGCATTCTGGGCAATTTCTGCACCATATTGTGGACTATCTTCAGGAGGCCAGAGGCACTGTGGGAGACTGGCCCATCTTCCCATAATTCCCTCTATTGTAACCCAGAACTCACTTGGTACTAGCTCCAGTTCCAAACTTACTGCTCTCAGTATGCAGGAAGCCCAGAGGACCCTGGCATAAATGAGAGCACAAAGCCTGGTGTCCACAACAGTGGTCAGTGGTAGGTTTTCCATTGTTCAAGCCAATATGGGTAAGAAAGAGAAAATCCAGAGACTGAATCTGCATGGTCTGATGAAATCCCAGGTACTATTCTCTCTGACGTGAGCTTTCAGCACTGTACTTGTGGGATCAGAGAATTGTGGGGCTTGATAGTTTTGATTAGCAGTGGGTTCAAAATTTCAGCCGGCAGGTCCGACTCCTAGGCGGGGAGTGGGGGGTGGGGACACAGGGCTCCACACGCTGCCTCCACTCCAGGAACTGGCTCCACACTCCCATTGACGGTGCCTGTGAGTGAGAGCAGCTCATGGAGCCTACCGCTTTGGAGCCAGACCTGCTGGGTGTTCGCTGCTTCGGGAGCGTGCACAGTGCGGTGCCAGCATAGGCGCAGGAAGTAGGGGTGCCTGGGCTGCTTCCTGCACCTAGGCTGTACTCCCAATTCTCCACCCTCCAACCCCTCACCTCATCTGCGGGGGGAGAGGGCTCAGCTCCTGGCTGCTGGCCCCACCCCCACTCCCAGGCCTCCACTCCCAGGGCCCTGGCTGCTGGCCCCATGCCCAGAGCCCTCACCCCTTCCCACACCCCAACCCTCTGCCTCAACCTGCAGCCCCCGCCCACACCCTAAATGTCTCATTTCTGGCACCACCCTGGAGCCCACACCCCCAGTAAGAGCCTTCACCCCCTCCCACACCCTGCCCCAGCCCAGTGAAAGTGAATGAAGTTGGGGGAGAGCGAGCCACCAAGGGAGGGGGAATGTAGTGAGTGGAGGCAGGGCTAGGGTGTTTGACTAGAAAGTTGGCAACCCTACCTGGTAAAAATGTAAAGAAACAGTACTCGTTCTTACATCTGCGCCTGTCAAAGTATGGGTAGTACATCCAGGGTTTGAATTGATTCAGCATATCCAATAGACACCCTTGGCTGGAGAGGCCATAGAGATTAAAGTAGTCCTCTCTCAGCAGAACCCTTATGGAGGATTGTGGTAAAATGCACAACTATGAGGCAAGGCCAAATTTTCTATTTTTTCTTATTGTGCTGAATCATTACATGGTGCAGCACAATAAGAAAAAATAAAAAATTTGGCCTTGCCTCATATCTGTGCATTTTATAGACTCCCTTGTTCATTTTTCTATGCATATTCCTCTCTGACATGGTCTACTTGCTTGAGCTATTTTAATATAAAAAAAATCAATAACAAATCCTTCATTTTTAGCAGCAGTTGCTAACGATGCTCAATATTTTCATCATTAGTGAACAGCCCATCTCTTCTTAATCAATACAGTGTAAACCATGCACAAGCACTGAGGATTTACACATCCCTTTCAAACAGAGCACCCCATTTAGAAAGAATTACTTTTTCGTCTGCAGGGTAATCATGCCTAATCATTTTTAGATTTGTTTATACTTTAAAATCACGTCCATCAAAATAGTGTCAATAGAACAATTATAGTCCACCCTTATTAGAAGATTCTTATTTATGGCACCATCCCTCATATGACTCTTCTACCTTAACTGATTCATAACAAGAGTCGAGCAAGTATATCTGTAGTTCTTAAACTAGAGATATTTTTTCTTGTTTTACATAAACACAAAAATCCACACTTTTCCCTCAGGAAATATATATATATAGAGAGAGAAGCAAAGGAAGGCTTTCATATATGAAGAGAGAGGAATGTATAAACCAAGGCTATCCTCCTGTAGAGTATAGAAACTTAGCTGTTATACTTGTACAAACCCATCAAACTAAGACACATTTTGAATACATTTTTATTAATGCGCCCTCAATGGTTCCCATGCAACTTTCTGCTGGCTATGTTTAAGTAGGATTTTAGCATTATGGAAAGTCAGGAAAAGTGTGTATAAGACTTCTAACGGTTACCAGCAGGTTACAGGCAGAGCTGGTAGAATAATAATCATCAAACATTTTATTCACTCAATATTTTTTTCATGATTTGATGGGCTTAGAGTGCGAAAACTACCATAGAGATGCACAAATATATATTATGATTTTTAAATATATAGAGACAATATTTATGAATATGTTTTCATTATTCACCATCATCAAATATACATAGTCTATTAAGGACTGTTGAGTCAGCCAGAGTAACCACAGCTAAAGGCATCACACCAGGCATCATATATTCACTCAGCTGTAGTTAAAAGATACCACAGGAGAATCATAGATCACGTCAGACATACCAAAAAGACGACTTTGGTTAAGTCCTTAAGAATATGTTAGTTGGAGCAAGCTCAGCTGTGCTTAAAACATTTATCAAATAAGGGCAGTGATGGTACGTTCCAGAGGTTTAGGGTTTGTTTTTTCTAAGCTAAGAGTGAACGTTGTGAATATTGAGTGGTGGCTTATAAGTCTTCTATTTTGGTGCCCAGGGCAAAGAGCAGGGTTCAAGTCATGCATTTCATTTTACTTTTCAGCTAAACATTGAGAGGTTGGAACAACTTGTTATATTTGCACTATCATGGCAATAGGCAGTGGAATGAATGCTATGTTGCCCTGCACATTGTTTAGTCATTTACACCAAGGAAGTGAATGTAAAACACTGCCTGGCTGATTTGGCAGCGTTTTACAGTTAGTCTGACCTGGTGTAAATGATTATACAGGGTGGGGACACTGGAGATTCAGGCTAGTGAGTATGTGCTGGCATACAATAGCATGCCCTAGCTAGTTTACAGGGGATTGGAATAGATACTCAGCATCACGCCTTCCCAGGTTGAATAAAGATCCCCCATATGACTCTTTTTTATTCAGCCTTATCTTACAATGCGTAATGCACATTAAAGAGGGCATTTGTATATTCTGAAAGGTTTTCTATGTACTTGGTGTTCAGATCTGGCTAAAATAAACAGTCTTTTTCCTTACTGCAGAGTGTAACAAACAGCAGTTATCCAGCACGTTTGGTAGTTTACACAGTCTGTATTCCCTGTACATTGTTCAGGGATTTTTATTTCATACATCATTTCATAGTCACAGCTGTATAATCATAAATCAAATATATAGAGCATAGTATGGCATTGAGGATGCATTGTGCATGTTCACTAAATGCTGAAAAATTCAGCTAGAGAACAGTATTTTTTACCAGAGCTTGCCAAAGTCAACTTCTATAAATTCTAAGCCAAATTCTATAAACATCACATACTTTCCTAACATTTCTAGACTATTTATCAAATAAGTAGTATTCTGTTGATATAGACAAAAGATCTGGTTTTCTTGGATACATTTGAGACACTCTATGCTAATATAAAAATGTCCAGGTGATCCATATGCAAACTGTACTTAGAAAAGACACTAATGCCCTTGCAGCTATTGCTGTTGGGTTCAGAATACCATCTATTGTGGTGGGCAGTATCTTGCATACATAAAACCCCCCACCATGGTTTGCCAGCAGGACAGAACAAAGGACATGCTGCAGCAAAAACACAGGTTCCTGCCACTTCAGCTAATGGCATAATTCCTACAGCTGGTAGTAATAGTAGGCTTTTATCGTCTGTGTGCCCCAGCTTATGGAGGGTGACACAACATGACACTTATCCAACATGTTATATATACCGTTGTTTTTTATCAGGGTTCTGAACTCAGCAACAGAGCTTCTGATTTATTTATCCCTTCATTAAGTGCAAAAGGAAGCTCCAGACGGCCTTCGGTATTGTTCAGTCAAACGAGTGATTTTTCTGAGGTTGGCAGCCAGAATTGACACATTGCGCTGTTTCTAAGATGTGCTTTAGTTGGGAGGAACTTGTACAGTGATGCACAGAAGCACAACAGATGCTTCCTAGGCTGCAGCTTGCTTTTCTAATGCAGGTTCACTTGTTATAACAGAAGAACCTGCAGAGTGGTGCCCAGAGCAGAGGCTATAGACATGTCTATTAATTTTCTGTCTAGGAATTCTTTTTATCTTCCTGTGTGAATGTGGGACTGTTTTATTCCAGACCTTTAGCTGTGAAGGCTGAGGAGATAAAAGACCTCACAGAGATATAGAGTTTAAGGCCAGAAGGGACCACTAAATCATCTAGTCTGACCTCCTGTATATCACAGACCACTACCATTGCCTAGCACCCACACATTAACCTCTACAAACAAAAGGAGACCAAAGTGTTACAATTCACAGGAAACTAGACCATTATGTGCCATAGGCAGATAATAGGATGGACTGAGGTACACCTGTGCTTGAGGTCCCCACAATGGCAAGAAAAAGAACTTAAATGATCTACAACTCTTTTTGACTGGGAAGGGAAGACCATTTTATTTATCTCCCTCTCCCTCTTTTTTGGGGGGGCGATTACCTGCTACTTTTGCTGCATGTATGTGTGAATTTGTGCAGCACCGTGGATGTGCACAGTGCAAGTAAGGTCCCCATCCGGAACAATTAAATGCAGATGAAGTGGGAGAATAGGAGTGGGTGGATACAACATACTAGCAAAGGGGCTATGTTAATGTAACCCCCCTTTCTTCCCTGGGTTATTCGGGGGCAGGCTACACTCACCTGTGTGCCTGGGTGCCTGATGTTGTTGACATTAAAGGAGATCCCAGTGATGATGTTGGATAAGTGGGAATCCTCTATCTACCTCTCTGCTGCAGTCTCTTTACTCCAAAAGGAAGTTAAAGTTGGCGGTGCCTCCACCTGGCTCGCCCCGGTACACACTCAATGGTGTGCCTTAGTAATCTCCAGGAATAAACTCCTTCAAATAGTAATAATAATAATAATAGCCTGTGGCATGGGTCTAACTCATACCAATTATAAATAATATTCATCCAATATACTTAAATTAGAGCTAACACTCACTTACTTAACACCGTAAAGAAACAGGGTATAACAGACTAAGATTAAATGTCACCGCTAATTTAAATCCACAGGGGCAGTTGAATAAAATCAATTAACAAATATAATATACAATAATAAATTAAACTTATTAACTGGCATTTACACTGCCACCATTTACCCCACCCCAGAGTGTACACTTCTCTGGATATCAGTGTCGTAGACGCTTGTATGGGTGCACTGGAAGATCTGCAGCTGGAGACAGCACTGTGTTGGTTCTGTGCATCAGTCCAGCCAAGGCAACAAGCCACACAACCCCTCTGATGATTGGAGCTGGCCCCACCAAATGCCAGCAGCTCTGGGTCCTGGTTCAGTGGGACAATCACTCTGCCTCTCTTCAGACTCTGTCTCTCTGTGGTGCCCCTTCCTTGCAAGTTCTTTCCCAAACCAGAGAGGGGGTTACTCACAATTCCTTCACTGCAGGCCCACCTCAGCTAGCTCTAGGCACAGCAACAGTCTCTGCCCTGGCTCCAGTGAAGCCACCAACAGCCTCTGAGGCTCCCTGCTCGATCAAAGCCCCCGCAGGCTCCCAGCAGCAGCTTCTGGCTGCCTAGCAGCAGCTCCTGGTCTGGGCAGAGCTCCACAGCAGCAGTCTCACTCCTCTTCCCAAAAGGGAGTCCACCGCCTGCTCTCCCTGCAGGAGAAAGTCTCTCTCTCTTTCCCCAAGGCATCATGGGAGTTGTCATCTCTAAGGTGAGATGGCAGCACACAGGATCTTCCCAACTGGAACACTCCCAATAAAGTTCAGAGGCCCTTCTAGTAAAGGGTGCCTACATTAAATTCAGAACAAGTCCTATTAGTTCCAAAATTTTTGTTTCCAATGATTAATGATGACGGTGTTATTTGCGATAATCGATCCAAAGCCTGATGGAGTCAATTGGAGTCCTTCCCCTGACTTCTGTCACCTTTGGATCAGGCTTCTTGAGAATAGGTGAGAGCAATTGTTGATGGAAGGCTGACTTAATCTTTGTTTTGGAGGCACTTTCTACTTTCCACATGCCAGCTATGCTTTCAACCGTGTTTTATCAATATATAATAAAACCCACCAACCATTCTTAGAAGATTATTAAATAAGTAGAAAAAAACTTGTCTTAAGGACAAGCTGCTGAGCTTCCTCCCCGCTGGTTTGGAGATGCCACTATTTGTCCCACAGCCCTTAAATTGTCCCACAATTCCATGTCATATTCCATTAAACTAGCTCCTGCTATAACATAATGGCTATTCCACAAAGACAATGCTATAATGGAGACAATGGGGTGCTCTTGTACACTGTCCTCTATCAAACAAAACCACAACAGCCTAATCTTATCAGACTCAAATAGTGGCAGAATTCTGTTCAAACTCGAGTTCTCACTGTCTGACAATGTCAGCGAAGAGCCACACTTCATCTTCATTCAGGATATCAGTTCTCACAGAGAACTGACAGTACACAGTACTGGCTGTACAACTGAAGATGATCCTTAACACTGATGTATTTTACCAGAAGGTATCAGAAAACAACCTTTTCTCAGATGTGGGAGGGGAAGCCTACACTCTATATAATATATCCAAGAAAGCAGCAATTTCCTGCAAATATGTTTCAAAATCCTGTTTTTTCTGCTTTTTAAAAACATGTATTGTTAAATTGCTTTTACAGTATACAAGATATAGAAGAGGCTCAAAAGTCCAAACTATTGAGATTTTTCCATGTTTATGTGTGTGTTTCTTTTTCAAAAGAAAACATACCTTAGATTCTGAATTCCTTTCAAAGGTTGTGAGGAAAATAAGTTTTCTTTAGCTTAATCTTAGTGATTTAATGTGCCCAAAGAATTTAATACTTTTGGAATGCTAATCAGTTACACTAAACAGGATTGTTTACGCATCCCTAGAGGCAACCACTTTAAAAAAAAATCTTTAAAACCCATTCAAGTAGGAATCATTAAAACTTTATACTCTGGTGTGCTTTAAAGGATATGCTTTTAGGAGAAGTATAAACTGAGCCAGATTTCCAAGCAAGTTAGATGCCCATGTACCATGACTGCATCCACAAATTGGGTAATTGTGAGTGGCAATGGGCAATTCTGCTAATTGGCACATACCATTTCAAAACTAAGCATAACATTGCACTTGTATTTTGGGCACACAACTGTATGTCTAATTTGTCTGAAATCCTGTATGGCATGAGAACTTCAGCATGTACACCTGTCTGTCTATCTGTATACCAAGTGAGCCAAGAAGGTGGTGCTGAGATCAGGATTAGGTGACAGGTACAGTGTGAGGCAGAATCAAGACTACGATATGGATGAGATGGGACCACATTGTAATTAATTTTGGCTGAATCTGAATTGGAAAAATAGGCCCTTTTAGTTCTGATCTAGACTCAAAACCAACTATATAAAGCACGATGTGACTGATGGACATGACTTATCTTGAAAGGTGGTAAATCAATTATATGATGTCATATGTTGCACTAGCCAATTCAGTCGTCTGCATCAGCACAGCTGCAGCCTCCCATACTCTTACAATATTGGACTATTTTCAGATTAAACAAACCACAATAAGAGAAAAAAAGATTTGTGTTAAAATCCTAAAGATAAAAGTGGCACAGTGTTTAGTTAGGTGCTATAGAACAGACCAGCCGTAACAAGAGCTTTTGATTTTGACTTTTAAAACCTGACCGGCATTTTTGAGAATAGAAGAGAAGAACAAGCGGGATGAGAAGATTGGAGCTGAAAGGAGAGAAAAAAGGAACAACAGGGAACTGAACGAATGAAGGAAGTGAGAATAAATGAAACAGCATGTAGATCAGAAAAACAAGAAGCAGCCAGATCGGGGGTGGACGTATTGGAGTGAACTGAAGAGCACATAAGAACAAGCAGAAACATTATCCTTTCTGATTTGTAAGAATGCCTATGTTTTATATTTGGACTTAAATGTAGATGTCAGCATGCATTCTACAAGACAAAAAAGGGAGACTAGAAAAAACAAATGCTGCAATTACACTCTTTGAGTTGTACTAAAAGCATAAAAACTTTTCAAATACTGGTCTTTTGATTTATTATGTTACCAGAATCCAAAAATGTCTGTATAGCCCTACAATTCAAATTTATGAATCTCTGCAGTAAAGACCATGGTTTCGATTATCTTTTGACAAATGCTTTGATTTTATTCATGGGGATTTTTTTCACAAGAGTAGCAATGTTAGCTATGTTGTCGTGCCTAAGTGTGACCTACCTATCAGATCCCATCCCCTCTGTTTAAATTGAGCCTTCTTCACTTCCTACTTAAATCGCTGCGTACTGTTGTTCACTTTTTGGAGCTTCTCTGTTCCACCCAAGAACTGGTTGCATTTTAATGATGGGTGAAGTGGAAATAGTTATATAAAATGTCTTTTGGGCATTTGCTTTGGAAATAGTTTGTAAAATGTCTTGGGGACGGGGGTGTCCTTTGATTAGATACTAACTAAATGTAACATATTAATGTTGCTCTCATTTGAGTATGCTGTGCTTTATTTCCACAACTTTAATTAGTGTTGAGGTGAGACAGAAAGGAAAAATAGTGTTTGGACAAGCTAAAAAGTATTCACCTTCACATTTCTCTGTCTCCTTTACTCATTAGGTGTTGATATAAATGGAAGTATCTCTGAGAAATGTAGAGAGGAAAATGTAAGGTCATATACACTCATTTTTGGCTGGGGAATAGCTGTACTTCTGAGTCAATTTAGTCGTTCCAGCCAAATTGACTTGGCAACTATGGAGGTGATGGCATTTGCAAATAATTTTATACATTTGCTCTTAGGATTTGATCCTGCTGGGTCCTGCAGAGCCTCAACTCTGTGAAAAGTAAATGGCAATAAAGGGTGCTCAGTAACTCAGGTGAGGTGAAAAGCAACTCATAGCAAAAGCTTAGTACTTAGCATTCTCATGAGTGCAGACACTCATTCCCATATTAGTCTACCCTTCAATTAAGCATATAATATTCTTACAACAAAATGGAGGGACCGCAGTTAAAAATAAATGAAAAGTCATAATTCTGAATTTCTTGTGAAATCACAAGCCACATTGGGGGAAAATTCTCCTTTTCGAACAACTTTTTATTGTGGATTTCAGATTACTAGCCAGAGTTTTATAAAGTAATTTTAGAACAGAGAAGAATTTTAGAATAGAATCAGAATGAGAAGATGTAGGGATAGGTGGACAGGAGACTTTGCAGATGTCACATAAATAGAGCCAGAAAGAAAACATGACTCGTGGTGGGGAGCTGGGGGAGACACAAAACCAAACCTCTTTACTTGTAACAAATAAGCAAAACAATTAACACTTGCCTGGGTTGGGTACAAGCTGGGATCAGTTGTCAGTATCTGCAGTTGGGATCTAGGCCTTCCCTTTAATCAAGGACAGTGTTTTCCCATTTCTAGAGTGGTCAAGCTGCATTCTCAGAGGCAAGAAAATCCCTCACAGTCTGCCCCCAAGCTGTCCCTTATTATCTCTGGGAGTCCTAGAAACACACTCCATCCCAATGGTTGGAAAGACAGTCTGTTGACTAAGCCTTCCTTTCCTCTGACTGTAGTTCCCAAACCAGTGAATCCAGTTCCGTCCAAGCGTGTAGGGATATGTGTTTCCCTGGTCATCTTTATATTTTGTTCCCTCCTGATTATTAACTATAATTAGGCCATGTCCACACAAGGAAAAAGAGATGTGATTTTAACAAGTGTTAGCGTCAGAGTGTAGATAAGGCGTTGTGGATAGTTTTCTGAAAACATCTGCTCAATGTGCAGTGGCAGTCAGAAAAGCTAACAATGTCAGGAACCATTAGAAAAGGGTTGAGAAAGTAAGGCAGAAAATATCATAATGCAACTATGTAAATCCATGGTATGCCCGCACCTTGAATACTGCGTGCAGTTCTGGTTGCCCCATCTCAATACTGCATGCAATTCTGGTTGCCCCATCTCAATAAAGATATACTAATATTGGAAAAGATACAAAGAAGGGCAACACAAGTGATTGGGGTAGGAAACAGTTTCCATATGAGTAGGGCCCTACCAAATTCACGGCCATGAAAAATGTGTCACGGACCGTGAAATGACCAGCGTTTCTCAAATCGGGGGTCCTGACCCAAAGGGGAGTTGCAGGGGCATCACAAGGTTATTTTAGGGGGGGTCATAGTATTGCCACCCTTACTTCTGTGCTGACTTCAGAGCTGGGCGACGTACCGTACCATGCTACCTTTACTTCTGCGCTACCCCTGGCCAGCAGCCGCCACTCACCAGCAGCTCAGATTTGAAGGCAGTGCTGCCGCAAGCAGCCGTGCATAAGTAGGAGTAGCAGTACTGCAACACCCCTCCCACAATAACCTTGCGACCTCCCCACAACTCTTTTTTGTGTTGGAATGCCTACAATTACAACACCATGAAATTTCAGATTTAAATAGCTGAAATCATGAAACTTACTATTTTAAAAATCCTGTGACCGTGAAATTGCCCAAAATGGCCTGTGAATTTGGTAGGGCCCTACATATGAGGAGAGACTAAAAAGACGGACTGTTCATCTTAAGAAAAAAAATGACTAAGGGGGATATGATAGAGGTCTATAAAATCATGAATAATGTGGAGAAAGTGAATAAGGAAGAGTTGTTTACCCCTTCACATTATACAAGAACCAGGGATCACCCAATTAAATTAATAGGCAGCAGGTTTAAAACAAACATAAGAAAGTACTACTTCAGCCAATGCACAGTCAACCTGTGGAACTCATTGCCAGGGGATATTATGAAGGCCAAAAGTATAACTAGGTAAGTTGATGGAGGATAGGTCCATCCCTGGCTATTAGCCAGGATGGTTAAGAACACAACCCCATGCTCTAGGTGTCCCTAAACTTCTGATTGCCAGGAGATGGGCCTGGATGAAAGGGGATGGATCACTCGATAATTGCCACGTACTGTTCATTCCCTCTGAAGCATCTGGTACCGGCCACTGTCAGAAGACAGGATACTGGGCTAGATGGGCCATTGGACTGACCCAGTATGGCCGTTCTTATGTTCTTATAAAGGCCATTTTAGTTTACCATGCTAGCTGGTTGAGGTGAACTGTAAGCACCTCCTTAGCGTTCCTGTCTCCAGGACTACCATTAACTATTTTCTTCCCTGGACCCCTCTGAACCTGGGAGTTTGTAAATGCTATTTGCAGAGCCTATTCAACATAATATATCTACAGGTTCACAAGACCTGTATAAGTGCTAGATGGCTGTGCTTGAGGACTATGCTGCAGATCAAGAAAAGAGCCTCCTTCCTGTAACAATAGTACACGTTCTTTATTATGACCCTATGTTCATTTTATATTATACCATTTTCAATTATATCTGTAGTACCCATTTTGTCTGCACTATATATGACAGCTCTGAACATTGCATTTTTCCCATGTAGGTTTGGGAAATATGATAATCAGGTGTTTTCAGTTTGAATCCAATGAATAACTACAATGGTAAACAGGCTATTAGGACAACATGGAGAATATTGCTCAGGTTTACAGATGACTATGAGAAGGTGAGTTGGTTTGCTGTATTTACTATCAAAAGACAAAAGATTGGTCCTGATTCACAATTACAGAAGACCATGGAAGTGTTGCTTTTGACTCAATGGAAGTAGGATGGAGTCCTACACAATATCACATTCAGTCAACCTGGTAACACACAACAGCGCAACAGGTATAAAGAAAAGCACCTCCCTGAAAAATATTTTGTGCTTAAAATCATTACCAATGCATCATTAATTTACCATATGTTCAGGCAAGCATATATAAGCCATGCTGTGTGTGACCAAATATTAATCCACAGTCGTATACAATGCTATCTACATATTTTTAAGCTTAGTCACTGTAGTGCATTATGTACAGATCTGCAGTACTACTCACTTTGCAGTTCAAGTATTTAGCACTGCCAGAGAGAGTTTGTTCTGTGCTAGTTCTTGATGAAGGTCAGATTAATTGAAAAAAATGAAATGTTTTCTCCTGGGTATAAAAAGGTGTATATAATTCATAATGGGAATATATTTTCCTTTGTGCCATTGTCACTTGCTTGATTTTATTTTTCCCTAAAAGAAAACTCATCCAACTGTCACACAACCTCTAGGGGCAAATACTCATCAACTGTAAAATATAAACAGCTATTGGTAAAATACTTTTTTCCTCCCTCAGTAAACATCTTGTCTGGCAATATAAGTAAAAGATAAATTATTCTGACTTTGGAAACAATGTTCTACACTAGCAGAGTTATGCTCAGTAAGCCTCTCTCTTTTCAGTGATTTGCAATTGGGTTATAGTCACTTATGCACTGAAGTTTACATGGTGGCAATATTCCAAATGGGTGGCCAGTCTCTAGCATAGAGATCAAGTACAGACAAAGGCAAAGAGAGGGAGGATGGTCCAGTGTTAGGCTGCTAGCCTAGGATTTTGGAGAATTCAGGTTCACTTCCCTGTTCTGCCACAGACTTCCTGTGTGACCTTGGGCAAGTCGCTTAGTCTTTCTGTGCCTCAGTTCCCCATCTGTAAAATGGGGGTACTAGTGTGTTTTTCTACTGCACAGGGGTGTTGTAAGGATAAATATATTAAAGACAATGAGGGGTTAGAAACTACAGTAATGGAGGCCTGTAACGAGGTACTGACCCTATAAGGCCAGAGGGGGAAGTATGAAAAGCCAGTTACCCAATTCCATATGTTCAGGGGGGCAGAAAAAGGTGAGAAAATAATTGAAGGGGTAACTGGGAGAGAGGAAGATAGTCCCTGGGAGAAGTTCGTTTCAGGAGAGAGAAAGTACAGAGCCATTCCAGACCATTGTTCCCTTAAGGGACCAGGCCAAGGCTTATCCTCTCTCCCAGCCAGCATGGACAGGTGTTTGGGGTTATTAGACCCAGATGGGAAGAATTAAGAGACTGATTAGTTAATTGGGCAGGGGAATCAAAAGGAAGCTCCAGTCCCCTCAGAAAGAACTGCTGCAGCGGAAGAACACAACTGGGACACAAGCCCAGGAAGGATAGCTATGAAATGCCTGAAACTGGGGGGTTGGGAGGGGAATTTACAGGTCAGGAAAGCCAGCACCGAAAGGGAAGCACTCAACCCAGGAAAGGAGGGCTGTGAAACCCCAGGGGGTGGGGATGGGGTTGCAGGCCAGGGAGGTCAGGATTTGAAGCACAGTCCCAAGGAGGAGGGCTGGGAAACCCTGAACCTAAGGGGCAAAGGATAGCAAAGGGGATTCTTGTTTGGGGAGTTGGATGGGGTTTAATAAATTAGACCCCAGGAGAAAAGAAATATTATTTTAAAGACTCTGGATGTAAGTGAATTATTTTTGGAACCTCAGAGGGAAACTGAGGCAGTGTTCCTAAAGGGTCACCCAAGGTCAGGAGGGGGCACCCTGGGTTGGTAACATGTCCATGTAAGTACTTCAGATAGATGACTAGATCCAATGGGTAGCATCTGAAGCTAGGCGAATTCATAATAGGAATTAGGCACACATTTTAACAGGGAATGTAATTAAGGATGGGAACAAGTTATTGAGGAATATAGTGGATTCTCAGTCACTTGGGATTAGATCTGCAAAGGTGTCTAAAGATCTGCTTCTTTAGTCCACTAAGTCCAACATCTAGATCATCAAAACCACTGCTAAACTGCCACCTAAACCTGTAGGTGCCTTAGTGTCTGCGGGTGGGGCATGTGAAAAGCTGCATAAATCCTCACACCACTGAGCTGCTTGCTCTCTAAGCCCCAGTGGGATCCCCAAACTAGGTTTTCATCCACCTATCCCCCTGCAGGGCCTGAACTGGTAGGTGTTCTAAGATACTGTCTGGCACAGTGGTTCCCAAACTTGTTCTGCCGCTTGTGCAGGGAAAGCCCTGGAAGGCTGGACCGGTTTGTTTACCTGCCGCGTCCGCAGGTTTGGCCGATCGCGGCTCCCAGTGACCGCGGTTCACTGCTTCAGGCCATTGGGAGCTGCTGGAAGTGGCGTGGGCTGAGGGAGCTCTTCTCTTGATTCTGTCCCACTTTGTATAAAATAGTGAAATATTCAGTGGATTGGGGACTGGAACCTGGATCTCCCAGGTGAGTGCTCTAACCACTGGGATTTAGAGTCATTCTCCCTCTTTCTGGCTCAATGCTGCCTCCTCCCTGCTCATTTTGGTGCCTAACTCCAGGAGAGGGTTCATGGTGTGAATCCCCAGTAGGGAGAGGTGCCCCCTCTGGCCCAGTGTTAGGCACAAAACTACTCCCTTTGGGGGTAGGTATCAAGCCCACCTCTCTCCTCATCACTTTCTACTGGCTAGCTTAGGGCACTCCCCATTCAGCATTCTGGCTTTTGTGAATCCCACGCTTAAGTGCCTTACTCTCCCCAGCATCACATAGGAAGCCTGAGCACCTAACTTGGCACTGTGGATTCCACGAGGCTGCAGGATGCTTAAACATTAGGCATTGCAATGCTAAGTCTAAGTGCCTGTGATGAGGTGTATAAACCCCACGCTGGGACAGAAAGCATTAAGGAACAGTTCTGGGCCCAGATGACTTTGCCCTGTGGCACCTCCAGAGTCTGTTCCAGCTGGAGGAGGAGTTTAAAAGAGAGCTAGACAGCTCAAGAGAGGGGTTTGACAGGAGAGGAGAGATTTATCATGGGAGCTCCAAAGTAAGGGTACAACAGGAGACCTGGTTGCACAGGAAAAGTCTGCAAGCAACAGCTGCCCCAGGCCCTAGAGGATGGACTGTCCTTTCCTTAGGGATTGGGAACCTTTCACTCTAACTTCTGGTGGATTATTTTTTACCCCTTGGACTGGGATAGTAGGTGGTAGGAAGTGCCCCAGGGAAGCACCCTGGGTATTTCCTGTCGCTGTCTCTCATAAGGCTCTGGGTTGGATCCCAGTGTAGAGGAAGGGTCGGACTCACCTACCAACCATCCCTTTCATGAAAGGGGGCACAAACCCCTTCCATTCAGATGAGGGGGAATCAAGACATTGTAAGCCCTAAGACAAAGGCACACTACCTGCAGAGGCCTGGAGATGGGCTCAAGACCCTTTCATTTGTGGGGATGTTGGACTATATATATTTTGTTGGACTCTGTTACTCCAACACAATTGATAAACTGTCTGGAGGGCTGAGTCACTACCTACCACAGTGTGAGTGATTATTGTCAAGGGATGTCAGGGATGGGGAAGAGCTGGGACTCAGTGATCTAACCACTAGGTGGTACTGTTGGTAAGCCCAGGCCTGCCAGTGTCCCCTTTGTGGATATCACCCTTTAAATCAAGATCAGATGTCTTTCTAAAATATGTTACGGCTCAGTCGATCTACGGCCTGTGTTATGCAGGAAATCAGATGAGGTGATCATAATGATCCCTTCTGACCTTAAAATCTATTAATCAAATCTGGTTCTAGGATGTCTTGTTAATCATTCTGATTTTACCAGCTGGGTACCATTCCACACTACTTTGTTCCCTTTCTTCTCCTCCTCCTCCCCTTCCTGCCTTAATCTCTCCAAAAGTAAGATTCCAGCTAGGAGCTGGGGGAAACAGTTGTTGGTGGAGTGAGGGGGCTATCAAGCTTCTGGTGGAGCTATGGCTTCAGTGGGGGCCCATCCAGGGAAATACTCCCATTGACTCCAATTGTTGTTAGATCAGGCCTTTGGAGTTGGAGATGGGAGTGGGTAATGGTGGAGCAGGGGAAATAAGCAGCCGCTGAGAACTGAGGTGGTAATGTGGAACACATGAAGGAATCAAGGGAAGTGGTATCAGGTGCAGCTGGACTTAGGAGGTTGAGGGGCATGAGGTGGGGTTAGAATGGCAGCTAGCTCCTGGATTGGGAAGGAAGGTACAGAACAGCAGTAGGTGGGGATGAAAACACACTTTCAATCCAAAGTTGTTTCTCTCACCTCTTCAGCCTTGTCTTTTTTTTAACCATGACAAGAAAGTTACAGAACAATGGCAGGGTATATTCTAATAGCATTGTGCCTCTGCGAACATAATGATGGTTAAGAATTATCCAGAATTTGTAAATTTCCAAGCATGATTCCATCACTTTATTGGTGTTCAGCTCAAGATGGGGAGTACTTTTTAATGGCTATACTCTTTATGTACCTTCAGGCAGATAGACAGTGAACATTGTCATGGAATAGGGGGAGGGGAAGAGGAATTGAAAACAAGAAAGAGCAGAGAAGTCAGCATCCTTGTAAATAATTTTGATACTATCTTTAATCTGTTATTCAGTGCCAAAATACTAGGTTTGCATTCGAAAAACCCTAGGTAAAATAGACTCTGAAAAATTAATTCATATAGTGGCAACACTACTTCAGAATGGTGACATTTCCGTCAACAATTCTGTTAGAACTCCCAGTTTTCAAAGGTTTATATGTAACTCTCTCTTTCTAAATTGTGCTGGGCTACATTTCATACACAAGTTGTCAGACCAAATGCAATTTTTTTACAAATAAAATTTTAAATCCATTAGAATTGCAATTCCTACACTGCATAACTTCATGTTATTTGATTCGTATTTTCATCTTTATAGAAGATAAAAGAGAAAATTGGTTCTCTAAAAATTGATAGCAGAGAATTGAAGACAGGCATGAAAGAAATAGCAGTTGTTAAGTTATTTTATTTTGACTTTCCAGTAGAGGAGGAATAGAATGGAAAGCTGCCTGGATCAAGGATCTAGTTTTTCAAATAAGTTAGAGGCGTTACTGCTTCATAGTATAAAGATAACAATGGGACAGAATTATGAAAAGGCTATTGCAGATGCCATTAAAGTTGAAAAATACAGGGGAGTGTTTAAAGGAGAATGAGAATAGAGCCGGGGGTCTATGCTTTTCAAAATACACTCAAAGTTTGTGATTTTCACAGATGCCAGCATATGCTCATGCATTTGACCTCAAAAATCAGTCATTTATCTACATAAAGTGGTGGATTTGCATTTGCAAATGGGTGTTCATGAAAACTTGAATGTTATGTTTTGGAGGACTTTTGGCCCATTATGACTGTCTCCTGCTGGAGTATCCATGTGAAAAATAATTTTGGCCCACACTAGTGAAGTTTAAATTATCCAGGGCACTACATGATGTGCGTCAAACTGTCCTTTTTGCTTTGATATCAAGAAAATACAGATGCAGTAAGGAATGAGGACTGTAAAAAGTAATAAGGCTGAGATTTGACCCAGTGAAAGAGGTCAAAGGAGAAATCCATGAAGTTATTCTTAAAGCCTTGGAGGAGTCATAGGTGAGGAAGATGTTCAGAATGGCCTTTATAGCAGTGGTCATGACACTATATTAGAAAATATCATCTAATTGCTTGATAGACTCAGAAATAAAATTTGGAAATTTCTGCAAAGGACCAAGATGCCATAAAGAAGAATTTCTGCCTTAAGGAAATTCCCTGCAAAGACAATCTATGGTTCTTTCTATCTTAGGTAGTTATATGATACATATTGTACTATCTGTGAGCCTTACAACCTTTTAATGTATTTGTGACTTTGCACTCTATATGATTTTATGAAAATATGCTAGAGTGTGAATATAATGTAACTGGAATATGCTTCATGCAAAAGGTCTCTTGTAAGGTATCATTACAAAGCTTATAATCTACTGAGTGTGGTCATCCTATTTGTATGTATGTATCTTTCTTGTATCTGAAACTAGATATATGATATATAACTCCGAGGGCCTATTGTAATTATGCAAAGTGTGGGCCATTAATGGTGGTTTGGAATCTTGATGGCTCCCATCAACCAGGACAATTGACTGTGGATGGCGCTGTTTGCTTGCAGGCCTTCCTGTGAGTCAGGCTGGAAAGAATGAAGGCTTGGGGTCTCACAGGACATGTGACCATGTCACCTTGTACTGAAATCCATCTTAAACCTGGTGCTTTTCCATTTAGAAGGAGGCGTGGGGACCCAGAGAGACAAAGGATTCCCACTTTGGGCCAAAGCTATTTAAGGGGGTGGAACAGAACAACGGGGGCTTCAGTCATGAGAAATCCCCTAGCTACCACCTGAGCTGGAACAAGGGCTGTACCGGGGAAAGAATTGTGCCCAGACTAGGAAGGTATCCAGTCTGTGATAGAAGCTTTTTGAAACATCTCTGAGGGTGAGATTTTATCTGTATTCAGTTTTCTTACTGTATTAGGCGTAGACTTGTGTATTTTATTTTATTTTGTTTGGTAATTTACTTTGTTCTGTCTGTTATTACTTGGAACCACTTAAATCCTGCCTTTTGTACTTAATAAAGTCACTTTTTACTTATTAATTAACCCAGAGTATGTATTAATACCTGGGGGGAGGGGCAAACAGCTGTGCATATATCTCTATCAGTGTTACAGAGGGCGAACAATTTATGAGTTTACCCTGTATATACTTTATACAGGGTAAAATGGATTTATTTGGGGTTTGGACCCCATTGGGAAGTGGGTACCTGAGTGTTGGAGACAGGAACACTTCTTAAGCTGTTTTCAGTTAAGCCTGCTGCGTTTGGGAGATGTGGTTCAGACCTGGGTCTGTGTTTGTAGCAGGCAACCGGTCTGGCTCAAAGCAGGCAGGGCACAGCTGCTCCCAAACTGGCAGGGGAAGCGGGCTCAGAAGTAGTCTCAGCACAACAGGTGGCAGGCCCAAAGAGGGTTTCTGTGATCCAACCCATCACAGTATTTATCCTCACAGCAGCCCTCAAAGGCAAGGAAGTATTACTATCCCCATTTTACAGATGGGGAACTGAGACAGAGTGACATGCCCAAGATCACACAGTAAATCTATGAAGAAGGGACAGTATTGTTTCCCAGACCAGCATCCTCACTATTGGATCATCCTTGCTGTTCTAGAAACAAAAATCAGAGAATACAGAAAATGATTCATGGGAATTCCTGTACAAGTTCAGGATATATTTTGGTTCTTGTAGGTATGCAAAAATTCAGATTCTCCACTGAAGTTTATAAATAATAATAATCCAAAATAACGAAGTGCAAAACTGTGGTGGCAGTCTCATGAAAATACCCTTTCTTGTAACAGTTTATAGCTTCTGCTTCTAGCCCCAACCAGAGCTTAGAAACATAGATTAAAGTGAGAAAAAAAAATACAAATAACTAGGAAGAAAAATCTGTCTTTTTTTTCAACCTTTCCCCACCGTCTCACTCCAAAATAGAAAGCTTAGTCCATGCTCAGTTAAAGTTTTGGGTGATGGTTTGGGATGGCTCTTAATTTACCCCTAATATTCACATAATTACTGAAAATAAAAACTACAATCAAGCAAAATAGAAGGATTGGCTACCAGAAGTCCTCGGACAAAATCACCCAGCTCATTTCCTTAAACATTGGCTGCCAAAAGATTGCAACTTAAAAGCAAGAGAGATTACTTAAACATAAACAAGTATTTATTCCCACAGCCTCAGGATAATGAAAGGTCCAAAGAGATCATAAAGAAACTGTTTTACTGATATATTAAGGGTTTGGCAGGCAGTCAGGCCAGTTGGAACACTAGGCACAGAAGTCCTATATATAGTGTTTCAAAATGATCAGTTCAAAAACAAAGAGTGCAAGAGATTTCAGAAGTGACATGCAAGCCTGAGTGCAGGCTATTATGGATCCCCAACTGTATCAAGCTATGTTCAAGGTTCTTTAGGGAGCATATACTCACACTTTTCAAAGACTGGCGAGCTTTTGGCATATGTTACTGAAGTGGGAACAATATTCCAGTTTTGCATGAGGGCTAAAATTATTTAGACAAGAATCTAGGTCCACATGCCCATATGCTAAATAAATGAGGCAGAAAATAATGACATCTTAACTAGGGTTTACCCAAGTGTCCTTGCGTATTTTGTATCAACGAGAGAACTTTCAGTGGCTCAGAGTTTGAATTCAACTCAAATCAGGATCCAAACTTCTGATGCCATCCAAACTCTTCAGGCTTCTAGGGGGCTTTCCAGTATTCTGACTCCACAGAGCCCTATTTCTCAGCAGGTCCCATGGCTCCCCTTCCCATCTACACAACATTCTTCTTCTAGCAGGCTCTGGTTCCTGGTTATATCTTCTGCTCAAGAGGCATGGGGAAGCCTGGCAGTCAGCTTCCCTCTCTTCAGGAGGCAGCCTATTAGGCACGTTATCCTTCCAAACCACCTTCCAAATCAATTCTGAAGGCAGTCAGAAATACCGTGAGAACAGTCTTCCTCACAGCATTTTCACCTATGCCAGGTCCAGCCAGAACCTGTCAGTAGAAACTGATTGGGTCAAGGGGAAATGTGATCTTACTAGAGCTGGGACCAAGGAAAAAACATGGATCCTAAACACCCCTGAATTGCGGGAATATTTGCATCTGGATCTGAACTTTGACTTGTGCTGATTTGTGGTTTCACTCTGATTTACTCAACCCTACTGATCTAGAGGGACCAATGCAGTAACTTCTTTGAAGGAGAGTGGGGGATAAAAGGACACTCTTTTGTAAGTCAGTCTGATATAGTAGAGGGTGCAGAACATCTTAAAGACAGCACAATAGAGTCAGTCAGCAGTCTCAGAAGTACCATTTTGTGACTGCTACTTTAGAAAGTGATAATATGCTAGCAGAAGGTTGATTCTGTGATTGTCATGGGGAGAAATACCAAAGTCTGTATGACTAATTTGGATGACATTTTGCCAGTGCTGCCAAAATTAAATGTATAACTAATAAAGAGGAGGGAAACAACCAATTAGACTCAGATGGATTTGGATCTTTTAAGTGGCTAGGTCAGTAAGTGGAAAATACTGTTTAGTGTTTAACATAGACAAATGTGAAATAATTGAGGTGTAGGCAATGAACCGAAGTAGAAAGTGTATATACAAAGGAACAGTTATGAGCATAATGACAAGGGAAAGATCTAAATGTTGTTATAGACAAATCCATTAAGATGTTAGCATGGTGTGTGAGTCAGAAAAAAGGCAAGCATGAAATTGGATTGCATAAATGAACAGTGTACAAATCCAAGCAGGTAATATTGGCAGTTTACAAGGCTATTTTATTACCTTGTTTAAAATAAGACCATGAGCCAAATTTTCAAATGTGGACACCAAGGTTCTAACATGCAGTTCTGTATCTGGGCATTCAAACTGGTATTTGGGTTCCTAAAATGAAGACTCTGGTTTTTGATATTCATGTACAAAATGAGCTTATATAATTGCTGTGCAGCTATCACCGTCTTGTACACAGCTACTGCAGTGCACCCACCTTCCCAATAATTTTATGTGCAAATGACTAACCAGACATCCAAGTGGCTATTTGAATGTACAGTAACTTGAAATATACCAAACAACTGTACTAACTGTGCATGCAAATTATCCATATGTACATTTCAAAACTTTGGAGGTAGTCTTCTAAGACCTTGATCCGGCAAAGCACTTAAGCACAAGATTAATATTAAGCAGGTAAGTATTCCATTCACTTCAATGCTTTGCTGACTCAAGGCCCAAGTACTGATTTGTTAGACTTAGGCACCACACAGAGGGAAAGAACAAAATTGTCAGACATCTAAATGAACATAATTTGAGGTGGGGGGGAGTCAACATGGTTTTTGTAAAGGGAAATCATGCCTCACCAATCTACTAGAATTCTTTGAGGGGGGTCAACAAACATGTGGACAAGGGGGAGCCAGTGGATATAGTGTATTTGGATTTTCAGAAAGCCTTTGACAAGGTCCCTAACCAAGTCTCTTAAGCAAAGTAAGCTGTCATGGGATAAGAGGGAAGGTCCTCTCATGGATTGGTAACTGGTTAAAAGACAGGAAACAAAGAGTAAGAATAAATGGTCAGTTTTCAGAATAGAGAGAAGTAAATAGTGGTGTCCCCCAGGGGTCTGTACTGGGACCAGTCCTATTCAACATAATCATAAATGATCCGGAAAAAGGGGTAAACAGTGAGGTGGCAAAATTTTCAGATGAAATAAAACTAAAAGTTAAGTCCCAAGCAGACTGCGAAGCGTGACAAAAGGATTTCTCAAAACTGGGTGACTGGGCAACAAAACAGCAGATGAAATTCAATGTTGATAAATGCAAAGTAATGCACATTGGACAACTCTGCATATAAAATGATGGGGGGGGGTCTAAATTAGCTGTTACCACTCAAGAACGGGATCTTGGAGTCATTGTGGATAGTTCTCTGAAAATATCCACTCAATGTGCAGCAGCAGGCAAAAAAGCAAACAGGATGTTGGGAAACATTAAGAACGGGATAGATAATAAGACAGAAAATATCATATTGCCTCTATATAAATGCATGGGACACCCACATCTTGAGTACTGCGTGCAGATGCGGTTGCCCCATCACAAAAAAAGGTTCAGAAAAGGTCAACAAAAATTATTAGGGACATGGAACAGCTCCCAGAGGAGGAGAGATTAATGAGACCAGGACCTTTCAGCTTGGAAAAGAGATGACTAAAGGGGGATATAATAGAGGTCTATAAAATCATGACTGGTGTGGAGAAAATAAATAAGGAAGTGTTATTTACTTCCCATAACACAAGAACTAGGGGTCATCAAATGAAATTAATAGGCAGCAGGTTTAAAACAAACAAACAAAAGGAAGTATTTTTCACACAACACAGCCAACTTGTGGAACTCCTTGCCAGAGAATGTTGTGAAGGCCAAGATTATAACAGTGTTCAAAAAATAACTAGATAAGTTCATGGAGGATAGGTCCATCAATGGCTATTAGCTAAGATGGGCAGGGATGGTGTCCCTAGCCTCTGTTTGCTAGAAGCTTGGAATGGGTGACAGGTGATGAGTCACTTGATGATTACCCGTTCTGTTCATTCCCCCTGGGGTACCTGGCATTGGTAGCTGTTGGAAGACAGGATACGGGGCTAGATGGACCTTTGGTCTGACCCAGTATGGTTATTCTTATGTAGGAATTCATGTTTGAAAATGTGGGTCCTATGAGCTGTATGTTGCCCTGCATTTCACTTGAGGTTGCGGCATAAGTAAATGAGTTCATAAGTTGGTTGTATAGGTTTAGTTTTGATCACCTTGGCAAAAAGAAAGCTAATGTTCCAGAGAAGTATTATACTTGTATTACAGGGTGGCTGATACAATTTTTGTAGCTACATGTGTGCTCACACACCCTGATGACATTACAAATCACTGGAATTTTTCTTGTATGGTTACTATAATGTCATCAGAATCCTTTGATTTGTGTGTAAAATCTCATAGTTTATACTTCCAATATAGCATCCCATGAAGACAGAAAGCTGTTTTATTTAAAGCTGGCATAAATGTACAGTACATTAAGTCAGGTTTCCACACTAAATCTGAATATGCCTCATGGGATAGTTGGAGAAACTGCATCATTTTAATAGCCTCTGATTTCTATTTTATTTTTAAATCAAGTTTTTGTTGTCAAACATTCTAGTTATTTTCTGTTCGTGTGTGTTTTGATGGAAAGTTCTTAAAGACACAACATTTATTTCCCCTTTATTTTAAATTATTGCTGATAATGGATAATATCATGCTGTTAAAGTCATCAGAATATCTCTGTCTGTGTAGCTTAACTTTTTCATATGCCATATATAAAATCTGGTCAATAAGTAGTTTTTCACTTCATCCTCTCATGCAGATGGTTTCATATCATTTGCATAATTTTACACACTCCTCTTTAGATGGATTATATGATGTGTCATAATACCAGGGTTTCTTCCAACTGGATCCATGTATCTGAACTAAATTGGATTACAGTTACCACCATCAAAATTAATAACATGTATCAAATACAATACATTTAAATGTCTGATATTTGTGTGGTATTAAATGGCTCATCGAGTGCTAGAAGTAACACTGAGAGAATGAATCCATAGGAAGGGTACTGTGTGTGAATCTCATTTGAATGTAACAACTAGATTCTAGAAATGGGCCGGTTACATTAGAAATAGGATATATAGAAAGATGTGCATGTTGTGTGGGTCCGTTACTGAACAGTCTGCTGTTTATTTGGCCCTAAACAGTTTTGAATCACATCTTATTTATTGAAATGAACCTGTCAGATTGAAATAAAGAGCAAAGATCCAGAACTGCTTTTAACAATTGTCAGGTTGGCCTGCAAGACTCCTGCTGGCAATGCCTCTCTCAGTTGAAAGTGGAAGCCATTATGTCCATCCCTCGCCCCACAAAAAATGTAGAAGGAGCAGTAGCCAAGGGATTCACAGATATCAAAGACCAGCCTTTGGTAGTTGCAGAGGAAACCCACTGCATAACCCATTATTGCTAGGAAAAGTCAGTGACAAGCTATCCATGTGAGCTCTGGGTTTACACTTCCAAGGCTCTCTTCACATCCCATTGGTTTAAACACCTTTCTAAAAATTATAATTATTGAGTCTAGCCTTGACGTTTACAGGTTCCCAAAGTGCCTGCAGGTTTGTTCAGCCACAAATCCAGCACTGGCAGGGTTCCACAAATGATCAGAATAGATTTAATTGATATTATTCAGAGATTTACCTGATGTACAATACATTTGAGGGAAGATTTATTGCCAGGATGAATGTATACCTGCTGTGCTATTTCTAAATTTTCGTGTCTTGGTTGGCTCTAATTTTGAAGCTATAATGCACTCTTAATCACCTCTACAGACCTGATTTTAAATCATTATTCATATTACTATTACTCCTAAGTGTGTGTGGCATTTTAGAGGTGATCAAGTCAAATGACCCTGCCCAAGAAGCTTAAAATGTAAGGGCCCAATTTTGTATCGTTTGTCATGTTGAGCTGAAACTAATGAGATTACATGCAAAATGCAGTACTATTCAACTTGTGTAAGCACAGCAGAACCTGGCTCTGGATTAAGGCAAAGCATATGAGGGATTTGGATAAACATCAGCATGCATGTGTGGGTGCATGGGGGAGGTTCAGCAGTCAGACAACATGGGTACTTTGGCAATTGATGCTCACATCTTTAACTTAATTTGTATCCTTATGTTCTCTCCTACATGAGAGAGTGGACAGTTAGGTCTGTGGCAGAAGTGTATTTTGAAAAGAGATTTGAGAGGAAGAAATAGTGACAGGCTTGTGGGACAGGGACAGGAATAATTGACTGGGTGATTCCCTCCACATCAGGACTAAGACATACTGGCGGGGAAGGCTTTGCTTATATAGCCAACGCTCAACACTTTTTTGGATAAATTAAGGGAATTCATCTGTTAATTTGGTACCTTTCCTGAGCACTAAATTCATTTACTGTTATTTTTTTAGTTAGAAAACATATCATATTCTGAATATATTTATTTTTTAAAAAAAAAGAAATTATACATACACAGTGTTAAGCATCACACATAAACATCATAAAGGCAACAAATCACCTTTGCCTCCTTCAGTCATATTTTGGAAAGAATTCAATGCAGTCTGAATTTTTGCTTTCTTGCACACTGGGATAATTTACATGAATTTTTAAGATCACAATGATTTTGGAGATTAACATTTTGAGTCCAATTAACACCAAATGTTATCAGAACCCTTCTGTAATTTGCACAGCTTTTAGCAAAAGAGAAACTAGGCATTTGGCTTCCAAATTGCAACAATAACTCAGTGACAAATAACTAAGGCATCATGTATCGCTGGGCCCGCACTGCGGTCATTACCCCAGATCTGGCCAGGATCTCTGCTTTCAGCTGGGGGTAGTCTGCCGCAGCCTCTTCAGGCAAATCATAGTAGGCCTTCTGGGCCTCCCCACACAGGAATGGAGTGAGGATGCCAGGCCACTGTTCTCGGGGCCAAGCCTCCCGCAGGGCTGTCCTGTCAGAGGCCAGGAGGTATGCCTCTACATCATCCTCCCGCATCATTTTCTGCAGCCAGTTGCTGGCCCGCATGATCTCCGTCCCACCATGGCCACGGTTCAGCTCTGTAAGGGCCTTTACCTGGTTTACCAGTTCCCGCAACATAGCCCGGTCTTGAGCAGCCTGGTCCATCAGCAGGTGATTAGTCTCTTGCTGCAGCCACACCTCCTCCTGTTGGGTGGCTGCCTGGACACGAGTAGCCTTCTGCTGGGCAGCTGTGGCTTGTATCAGTGCCTGCACTACCTCCTCCATTGTGGTGAAAAAAAATAAAAATAGACCCTCTTTCCCCCCCTTTTTTTCCCTTCCAAACACCCTCCTCCTTCCGCCGCGCTGTGTACAGCAATTCCCACTACTGACACCAGTTGTGACAAAGTTCTTGCTCTACCTTGGTGGGTCTTGCGCTTATTGGTGGATTTGCTCGCCTTGGACCTTCACGGCAGCCCTCAACTTGGTCATTTTTCTGAACCCACAGTCCAGGTCGACGACTCCTGTGTCTGACCAGGAGTTGGGTGGATTTGGGGGGAACCCAGGCCTGCCCTCTACTCCAGGTTCCAGCCCAGGGCCCTGTGGAATGCAGCTGTCTAGAGTGCCTCCTGGAACAGCTGTGCGACAGCTACAACTCCCTGGGCTACTTTCCCATGGCCTCCTCCCAACACCTTCTTTATCCTCACCATAGGACCTTCCTCCTGGTGTCTGATAATGCTCGTACACCTCAGTCCTCCAACAGTCCGCATTCTCACTCTCAGCTCCTAGTGCCTCTTGCTCCCAGCTCGTCACACGCACACCACAATCTGAAGTGAGCTCCTTTTTAAAACCCAGGTGCCCTGATTAGCCTGTCTTAATTGATTGTAGCAGCTTCTTGATTGGCTGAAGGTGTTCTAATCAGCCTGTCTGTCTTAATTGTCTCCAAGAGGTTCCTGATTGTTCTGGAACCTTCCCTGTTTCCTTACCCAGGGGAAAGGGACCTACTTAGCCTGGGGCTAATATATCTGCCTTCTATTACTCTCCTATAGCCATCTGGCCCGACCCTGTCACAGTACACTGTTCTACACTGCTAGAAACTTTCAGAAGAAAATAATATAGAATCTCCTGTCATTCCTGTCACTACCAGCCCTAAATCACTATTTATCATGCTAGCAAAAAGGGTCAACCCTGGTTTGTGAGATGGGAGTGGAGACATCAAAAAGAATAAAAGTTCAATAAGATGAAATGCTAGAAACACCAGAAGAATTCTAGAAACCACTTTAGGTTGTTCTGAATCACTGGACCAGATCTACACATGATCTTCAAAGGTTATTCCTAAATCATATTCCTGCATTTCACTCTAAGGTACCTTTATGCTAATGAAATTATTACTAAAATAGCCATAATCTAATGAATGACAGTTTAAAAACACACATTTTTTCCACATCAAGTACAATTCAAAATCATTTCCCAGTGTGTCACTCTCAGAAGTTATTTTTAGAGGTTCCCTGGAGAATATAGAAGATTGTTTAAATATGCCATGAGATTCTTGTCAGAGATGAGGTTGCGTTTCTCATGTTAGTGGGATGAGCTGCTTGTAAGCATTTATTCCAGAAATTCCCCATCATCATGTGACTTGAGTGCAGAGGCTCCTCTGTCTGGAATTGCTGACAGAATTTTTTTCTTGCTTAGAGCCCCATTGTGACAACATTTATTCATGTGAGTAGCGGAACTACTTGTGCAAGTAAAGAATGCTAACACGAATAAGGGTTTGTGAGATCAAGCCCATCCTGGCTAATTTTAAAAAAGTAGGTGTGGATACTCAAGACGTTCACTGAGGTGATTCGGCAGAAATTACTTCCTCCTTAAACCTTTCTGACTTGCACAGAAACCGCGGAAACAGCTTTCCGCTATGAGAAAAGGAGGACTTGTGGCACTTCAGAGACTAGCACATTTATTTGAGCATAAGCTTTCATGAGCTACAGCTCACTTCATCGCATGCATTCAGTGGAAAATACAGTGGGGAGATTTATATACATAGAGAACATGAAACAATGGGGTGTTACCATACCACTAACATGAGAAAAGCAGCCTCATCTTGACAAGAATCTCATGGCATGTTTAAACAATCTTCTATATTCTCCAGGGAACCTTTAAAAATAACTTCTGAGAGTGGCACACTGGGAAATGATTTTGAATTGTACTTGATGTGGAAAAAATATGTGTTTTTAAACTGTCATTCATTAGATTATTTGTTTCTTGTAGTCCCTTTCAGGGTGTCACAGCACTTTTCCTTTAGGATTCTTCTCTAGTCTCCCAGCAACTATTGAGGCCCAAGTCAGATGTGTTGTGGATGCCTCTGTAGTGTGTATGGGAGGAATCTTAAAGTAGGATCATACTAATGAGTGCGTTGGTCCGTCCTCCCTTCCCCCAACCTCCGAATATCCTGCTGCTTTCATAATATGCTGCCGTCATATTATGAAGCTAAATATCATATATTTTGTTAGGTTTGTGCAGTGTTTGCTAGTCACTTGCAATTTAGTGGATAGGCAATCGGTGGGGAATGACAAGAAGAGAAATTCCAATACACAGGAAGCTCTATCTTCTGGCTGCTGTTGCAGTCCGCCTCCTGTATCTCTCCATTCATGCCTAGTACAGATGAGACTGGAAATATTATTACTCTCCGATGCCATCTACCTTCCCCCTGCTATGCTCAAAAAAGCATGTCATTTGCCAACATTTCTGTAGTGTAGATATTTGCTGACAACCATGTTAGTTTACAATATGTAATTAATTCTTGCATGTGACATGCTTCCAGCTGTTCAGTGATCCTGCAAGATGCCGAGCATCCTTAACTCCCACTGAGATTAATAGGAATGGCAGTTGTTGCTCAGCACTTAGCTGGATTGAACTCCAAGGCAGAGAATGAAGAGAGTGGGGAATATTAGTTTGTGAATTTTATCTATTTATACTACTGCCCATCACTGGAGTATCTGAGTATCTTCCATATAAATTCAATATTAATAGTGAAGTCCCTAGTGGATTTCCTGGAATCTTTTCCATTTTCAGAGTAAAATTTCTGCTTGAGATAAAGTTTTTCTTTTTTCCTTTTTTTTCTTTTATAAAATGGTTAGACTATGATTTTTTTTTTAAAAGTAACAGCCTACCGAAGTTCAGCCCTGTTTGATCAGAAACAACCAAGTTATAAACCGCTTTGTAATGGAAATGCTAATAGACTTTTAGCTATAACAATGTTATCAAGCACCAGGGTAAAATTATAGTCATGATTCACTTAAACCTATGCAATGAAGTATTTTAAATTCTTTGCTGGCACTATACTCAAGGTCATCGCAGTGGGAGCCAAAAGCCAAGCCCAGAAGAAGAAAATGTGTCAGAGATCATTTTGGCTTGTGCCAGATAACTGGGTAAGTTGTAAATGACAACTAACTTTTATCCAAAACACACAGACCAAACACGAGGCAACCGTGTGCTGCGAGCTCAGGGGAATTCAGTTTCACCATCTAGGACATGATAAAATAACTTCCTGCCCCTCTTCATCTGAAGTAAATAGCTGCATCACGTCCCTTTTCACTTTGCCTTTGTGTTTAACTAGGAATTTAAAATGTGCATGAGGGAAATCTGGTGCATTTATCACTAAATACTCCCTGGTGTATTAGAAACCATGCCCAATAGAATCATAACACACAGGATCCTGCTCTGGGCGCAATCACTTCTTTGGGATTTTCACACACATCTGGGCATGGGTTTTCCTTTGCATGGGGTTGAAGATCCTAGTGAAGGGAGGGGTTGGAGAGGGAGTGTTATCACCACATCACAATATAAAAAAAGTAATATAAACTAAGGCTGTATTACCTATCCATCTGAAAACCTCCTCTCACGGAAGGTGGGAGGGTATCAGGGGGATTTCCAGCATGGAAACCCCGGTGTCAAAGCTCCAGAGCAGTTGCACTCTGCGGACGCCAAAGGAAGCCCAGAGCCTATTCTAGTTCAGAGCTCCCTGGCTTCCATGTGGATAGTCACGGCTTCCTATCAAACAGCAGCATCTGAGGTTACAGGCATGAAATAGTTCTCCCACCACTAACCCATTCTGCTTTGGAGCAACCCAGACCTGCCCCTAGAATGACTGATGGAACAATCCACTGGAGTTTTCCTCCCTGACTCCCTCCCACAGATTGTTCCACAGGAGGGAGGAGGTTGGGGCCTAGGAATGCCAAACAAAAGCCAGACTGTAGTCAGTATTCCAGCTGTATGTTGTAGGCAGGCGTGAACTGAAAATAACCTACTTTTAGGAAAGTAAAATCACCTAAGAGAACTCTTGTTGCTATTATAATGACAACATGATAATAAAATTGCTCTTCAGAAAGACAATAGTAATTATACTGATAATTTTAAAGACTCCTACATCCATTTTAAATGTAAGTGAGCCCTTTATTGCCCAAAGCATGAGGCATGTAGATGACTCTTCCAATATGCTCACCGGCAAAAATAAACAAACTTAGTCATGGATCCTGCAGTATCTTTTCCAGCATGGAAATGATAAGGCAACAGAAAAGTATATTTTAAACTGATACAGAGAATCACATATCTGGGTCAAATGCTTTCTTTAAAAAATGTCAGCTAAAACCGGTAAAACCCTTATATCACCAGTACTATAAGCATACAAGAACCATGACTATCTTTTGCAAAATAAGTGAGTAAAAATATAATTGTTTCCTTAAAAGCCTTAAACATGCTTTGAAGCTTAACTTAACACAAGTAACCTGAGGTCAGTTACCTCTTGGTTTGACCACCTTAAAACATTTGGCTCTAGAGCCAGCCCTGATATACATCAAAGAACAGGAACTTCAGCATGTGATAAAAAAGATGACTAGAAGTCCCAATCTTAACGAACACAGATGGTTAGTTGCTAGTGTCTCCTCTTGGCTTATTGGATTTGTTTATGTAGAGAGAGATCTGTGGAGCTGATCAATAGACTCTCCAGTGACTGTGTAGCCGGTAGCAGAAGTGGCTGTAATTGCAAATATCTCTCCATCTGCTTTACCTTTCTTTCAAAAAAAATTCAGATCCTCATGTTTTTTTTTTTCTTTTCCCCTGTTTTAAGTTTCTTCTCTAATTTTCTGCACCTTTCCCAGTGCCAATATCAGTTTCTTCTCCTTATTTTCACAGAGAACAATGGTATTCTGAGTTTTTAACTTTTTCTGGATTGTACTTCTGATACAATGGTTGACTCAGGCCAAGTTGCCAGGTAACTCCTCCTGATTTTTTTAAAAGGAAAGATTTCCTTGACATCTTTCTTTTAAGATATAATGCTCTAAAACAGAGAAGGCCAGGGTGAAATCCTGGCCCTGTTCCAGTCAATGGCAAAAGGTCCATTGACTGCAGTGGGGCCAAGATTTCACCATTTATTCTTTTCCTGATGTACAATGATTTCTTCCAAAACACAGAAGAACATAGTGGCTTATCAGACATAGCCATGTGGTAACTTGGCAAATGTTGGCTTTTAAATGGCTACCACTGTTCAGGAATTTGCGTGCGGTAGTATAATACTTATATTTTGTATATCATTCTCTATTTTCAAAGTGCTGTGCAACCATTAACTAATTATTTCCTATTTTAAAGATAAGGAAATTGAAGGACAGACAGGGTGAGTGGTTACAAAGTAAGCCAGTGCCAGAATTAGGTTTAGAACATTAGATTTCTAGACTCAGAGCCTGGTGTACATTACAGTGGACGACGTTGCCACACAGCAGCCCACCAAGCTTCTAATCTTTTCCAGAACATTTGGGGGGAAATAGTCTTAGTGTATAAATAAATGCCTGCAGTTCTTTATTCCTTTTCATCAAAGATCCAACAAAGTGTGTAAATAACTCCAACTTTTAAAAACACAGAATTGCAGTGCGTTGTGCTGCATGTGATGCAAGCAGGCAGATTGGTTATTCTAGTATTGAGGCATTTTTGAGGTCTGTAATCAAGATGTTCTTCCAAACTGGTACTTCTACACCAAGTATTGAAATACAGTAAGCAGTAGAAATTGATTAAAATATTAATTTTATTTCCTTAGAAGAAATGTAAACATAATGAAAGGAAAATAGAACATTAATAGTACAAATAGAAAATACGCTGATATAATTCTACTTGGAAAAAAATAAGTAAAGATAAAAGCTATAGGAAAGAGGTTGACAATAATTAGTTTGTTGTTTTAAATTAGGAGGTCTCTTGGGCCAGATGTTACTTGTCAGGAAGCGATGCCCCCTCCCGAGAAATGTAATGAAACTGAGATAGCCAGAGGCCTTGGGGGAAAAAGGCACTGTGTTTGGAGATGTCATTTTATTACAGTGCTCTTGCCTTTTGCCTGAAGCATCTTGCGACTGGGGATAGAAGGAGAAAGGGAGCATGCTTGAGTTGATAGAAGGGATGTAGCCAGCATTTGTATTCAATCATAGTCTGGTCAGCAGAGCATGCATGCTTCTAATTAGCATAAGGAGGAAGGCAAGAAACCTGTCTCCGCCACCAGAGACAGAGCAGCCAGGCAGAATCTCAGGGCTGTCCGGAAGAGGTGCCACAAATGTCTGGAGCTCATTACAGTGCAGGTGACAGAATTCAGAGGAAAATATCTGAAGAATTATCCTCATTTTCTCTGCCACTCACTGTTTGCTCTCATTAAGCAAACACAGAATCCAAAGTGGTTTTCTGTGTGTTTGGAGCACTAAATGTAAAAGTCACTGCCATGCAAATTACTCTCTGTGGGTCACACTTACTCACACTGAGTAATATACTACTCCTTGAAACCCAATTGCAATGAATGAGGCTACTCAAGGAGTAAGTACCACTTAAAGTGAATAAGGGGCAATCATTTATTTGGGATAGTGAAGCCTGGCATGGCGTGTCTGGGTTTGTATGGGCCAGATTGTGTCCCACTCTTCCGTTTAGAGTACCTTACTTAATGAATAGCCCCACTCAAGTCAACTTGGCTACTCACAGAGTAAGCTGCTACTCAACACTCTGGCCTATGTTTTTACTAGTACCAAAAACCCGAACAATTTACTGATGTGCTCATTTTATTCTACATGTTTAGGCTCAATGTTTGAATCTGATCTGGGCAAATGATTAAAAACATTGGTACAAAAATTGTTTCAAAGGTCACAGATTAGTTAATACTTTGCTACAATAGCTCTTAACGTACACAAGGGCATAGCCAAATAGTCTACATAAAGCCATTTCAACTGGAGCAGATCAAAGCTTTAATTTGTGTCACTAGCACACTTATGCCATTCACATTTCACATGTATTCATCTCCCTGCATTCTATTTCTGCAATAGAATAAGGACACATATTAACCTGATTTTATATAGAGAATAATGCATTTTCCAATGCTTGCACATAGATGTGTGATCCCATTAAAATGTTTTTTATGCCTGAGCTATAAATGTAAAGGAATAGGATGAATACAGAAATATAGATGTTTTGGAAAGTTCTGTCACTCAAAATTATTTTAAAGTGCTTAAATATTTCTCTGCCAATTTACTTTGAGACAGCATTAGTACATACCCCCCCTCAATGGAGTGAACAGCTGAAGTGCTTTTGATTTATTCCTGTTTATAGAGTGATTGGGAACAAGATCTTTTTAAAAATGAATGATTGGAGGTTCCCATATAATACATATTTTATTGTTTTCTAGGAAAGGTTTCCCAACAGAATTTGGAAATCATTTGGAACATATTAACAGCCCCTAACTAATTTTATAAAACATAGTTTTTATTCATTAACCTGCCCAGCATGGGCATTGTATTGCTGCTTCTTATTAATCAAATGATAGTTTAAAAAATGCTTTTGTTTATTCACTGGTTAGAAATTCAGGGTACTAGAATTATCAAGGAAATGATAAACTGCATTCAAAAGTACAATGCATTAATTATCTCTTCTGGCTGCTGGTGAGACCCTAATAAACCACCTTGTGGCTGGAAGACACAGGATTATTTGAAGCACTAATATAAGAGTATTTTATACTTCCTCCTGCTCTTCTGGGCCCTCATCCTGGAATGTACTGAGCATCCTCACCTGTCACTGACTACATATGGAGCTCAAGTGAGTGCTTGGCACCTTGCAGGATCAACCCCTTGGTCTGCAGACTCCAAAGGATCAAGACATTTTACAGACCCAGACTACAGAAGTTCCTGTTTATCTGTAGGTTTCAGAGTAGCAGCCATGTTAGTCTGTATCCGCAAAAAGAACAGGAGGACTTGTGGCACCTTAGAGACTAACACATTTATTTGAGCATAAGCTTTTGTGAACTTTCCTTTCGTGATGCATCCGATGAAGTGAGCTGTAGCTCACGAAAGCTTATGCTCAAATAAATTTGTTAGTCTCTAAGGTGTCACAAGTCTTCCTTTTCTATTTATCTGTAGTCATACTCAGTCCCTGGGAGTCAGTTTCTACCTATGTATTTGTTATACTCAGATCTCCCACTAACCCAGTCAGCGGGGCATGATAAATATACTACAAGACTGATAACTATTTAAGTTAGAGAGACAAGGCGGGTAAGGTAATATCTCTGATTCGACCAACTTCTGTCGGTGAGAGAGCTATTACCTCACCTAGCTTGTCTCTCTAATATCCTGGGACCAACACAGCTACAACTACACTGCATACAACTATTTAATTTTCAGTCACATAATTAGCTGGATAAACGAAATCTGGATGTATTGTACATTGGTCTATGTTTCATATATTTTTCTATAAGTATGGCTTGTGGGATGGTTTTTTTTGGTTTTATTTTTTGGGGGGAGGGATTAATTAAGAAAAAAGAATTAGGACATGTTTTATGGTTTTAGAATTAATGACATGGGTGAAATATTCAGAAGCACCAAGTGATTTTGAAGTCTGCCTCATTTTCCTAAGTGACATTGGCAATTAGGCACGTAAGTCTCACTGAAAATGATTGGACACTTATGAAAATTTTACCTTGACCCATGTTCATTTGCAGATGAAAAATAAATAAATCTCTTTTCCATAGGCTGGGCAGGAACTGGATTTTCCATTTCACAGGAAATTCCATAACTTTGAAAAAAAATTCTGTTGTGAAATTGAACAAGAACAAAAAAATTCAAATTTTCTCACAAAATGAAATAAAGAAATGAAAAATCATTTGGAACATTTGGTTCTGAATCTAACCTTTTAAAACTTTTTTGTAAAATGTATTATATAAAAAACAATGAAATTCCATTTCAAAAATGTCAAAATGTGACCTTCTGACATTATCAAAATGTTTTGTTTCATTTTTAAAAACAAGTTAATTGAAATGTCGATTTAGATGAAAATGGAATTTTTCATTGTAAAACTACTTTGATGAGAAACTTCCAATTGCCTCCCTCTGGCAGTTTAAAATCTGAACCTAATTTTGTCTGCGTTGAGGTGGATTAAAAATCACAGTGACCTGCAGTTTGCAGATATTTTCTAGCACATTGTATGACTTTGAATGCCATGGTGCATTGACTTAGGGCCTGAATGTAAAAGCCACTATTGACTATGCTGTCATCATTCCTTACATCTGGGGCTAGATCCTCAACCAGTATAAATCACCACAGCTCTATTCAAGTCAATAGAGCTATGTCAATTTACACCATCTGAGGCTTATGTCTGGTAATGAAAAACTTCTTTTGGTGTCACCATGTACTGGGGTATGGTGGTGCCTGAAGTGATGGGTAATTCAGAAGTGTTTAGACATGGGAAAACTGGTCTGGATAAATAAACTCAGTTTTAAGATTGGAATATATACAGCTAATTCCCAACAAGTTAAGCAATCTGAGTCATTGTCTTGCTCAGACCTGTAACTTTCCAGTGCTTATTAGAAACTGCATATTCTACTTCTTTCCTGCGTGTTTGTTTCCAGAAGAAAAGCCTGTCTCATTATTCTGCTGTAATTTGACCTCAAGCCCACACCACATCCGTCTCTTGTAGTGCTCTGTTTTCAGGATGATGTCTGCCTTTTTTCTCATTTTGACTTCCCTTTTCCTTCTTTTATTTGCTCATACTGTAAATGTGTCAGTAAGAGACAGAACGCTTGGAAGTTCTGCTTTAAAAGTTAAAAGTAAAAGCACATAATAAAATGTACATGTCCCTTTTTTTGTTGTTCTGGATTTTATAAAAGTACTTTCTGCTTGATGAAACTTTTAAATTCTTTTCAAAGCAGTTTTGGATTTTTAGGTGATCTCTTTCCTCTGCCTGTCTGTCATTTGCCTGGAGTGCAGTTGTTCTCAACCTTTTGTTGTTGTTGTTTTTTTTTTTAACGTACTCCAAAACAAACTCTGTCTGACTATCCCGCCCAACCCACACAGAGAGCAGTGGCCTTTGAAAATTCTTGAATAGCTTTCATGCATGCTCAACACATTCATTTCTGATCTTAGATCTGCATACACGTTACACTAGAAGTGGAACAATGTTTGTTTCAGAGGGGCTCGCATCAGCCTTAACTGAAATTGTTAGATGTCCAAAGGGCCATCTTCTCACTAAAAGTCATAGTGCTAGGATTAGACTTTTAGGCCTATGCCAGAGCAAGGAGTAGATATGTAAACTACACTACCCTAAGGTAGTGCTGTGGCATTGTGACTCATTGACACCACTCTAGGGCAATTTTCTCCCTGCTTCCCTTGTTCTCTATAGGGGTGGTAATTTCTGCTAGCCAGCACCAGAAGTAAATTACACTGTCTCTCATTGTGTGTCAACTGCAGCTCATACCCCACCCATTCCTGGTCCACCTATGGGGGGCCATGGTCCTTGGCTAAAATACCACATTCTCTATTGAACCTCGTATTCCCTAGCCATCAAACATGTTATTGCTTTGTTCCTATGCTGTGTCAACAACTTTTTCCTTAAGATTCTTCTAAATAGGACTTCTAAAACCAACATATTTTATTTTTATCTGTTTTTCTTTAATTTGAGGCCTGAGCAATGTCTTTGTCTTATAATTTTCCACCTCTCGTGCTCCTGAGTCAGCAGTGAACAAAAAGCTGTCAGGCACCACCTACACCCACTTTTAACACAAAGTATAAAAAGATATTTCCAACACTGAAAATGTCACACTGCTTCCTGCCTTACATAAATAGTCGCAACAATCTCAGTCAGTGATTATTTCTACCTTACATAAAAGGAAGGCCTGATTTTTTAGTTGGACACAGCCTGGCACTGGACATGTGCACTGAGACAAATGTGTGTTGTGCTTAAAATTTCTTTCACCTTCATAACCAGTGTTAGTGCTGGAAAAGTGCACGCACTGTTATGTGCCTGGGCAAAGTGGATGCCAGACTGAAAATCAGGGCCCCACTGCCTATTTGGCACCATTATATACATATTATCATTGTGATGATTTATTTACCAATAGCAATGCGTTTGGTGCAGTACAACACACAAAAAACCAGGATGGTTCCAAATAGCTTGCAATACCTAGTTCTTGGACAGAATATTGAATTATGCATTAATTTCAAATAAGTGGTTTACAAACAAATTGCAATAAAAATGTATGTGGGAATTGGTAAGTTTTGGTAAAGGGACATTTCAGAGCTGGACTGCACTACTCTCAGAACGGTCTGAAACATTTATTTATATAAAAGTTATCCTGATGAAAATCATTTCCAGTTTGACAATTTCATTTTAGTGTTACTTGATCTACTTATTAGACACTTGGGGGGAATCATTGTAACATTTTACCTCTCCCCATGTCAGTGTCAGCTTTTAGATGACTAATTCCCCTGCAAGATTGGTAAAAGGGGTGCATTTAGCGCTTGTTATTTGGAGTAGAATTTCCTCATCTCTCTCGGGTCAAGTCCCCTATGATACAGGTACAGGCATAATGAAAAAGAGATACCCAGCAGTCCTCCTTTGCAATCACTTTTCTATACCTTTTCACATCAGTGAGCTCTTGTCACCCAAATGACTGGCTGCAATTCGATCTTACATAAAAAACTCGTGAAGTTGTAAAAGTTGTTTTTCAAAACACAGTATTCATAAGGGCTAAAAGAACCGTGCTTTGACATGACTTATTTACACTTGACCAGAACACATTTGATTCTACTTTAGGGCTACACAATGTTAAAAGAGACAGTTGTTATTAGGGATGAAAATGGTTAAGAAACCTACACCTGGCAAAACACACACACAAAGAGAAAAAGTGGCATTTGTGTAAGTGTTTTTCAAGCTACTGGCCTTATGGCTGACTTAATTAAATTCAGTAGGGCAAAATAAAAGGAAGGAAATAAAGCAATGCAGGTGTACCTGGAAGGCTGTGTGAAAACTAAATTCTTTAAGAGGTCTCGAACCTGTGAGTAAGTATAGTTTACATAGCAGCCTGGCTTGCAACATACTAAGAAACAAGAAATGTTGAACGCTGATGATCAGTCAGAGTGGATCATAACCAAGTTATTTCAGAATATATGTTTCTGCACTTGTGATACTTGAGGAAAATTCTCAGTGGGAGAGGATTTTGTGCTCACGCTGTAATGGCGTGATGTGTGACTGATGGGCCAAACGGGTTTGGTCTTAAGCTATATTTACAAACCCAAGGGCAGCTCTTCAAAGATGTACATCTAAACTGAGACCTTGGCACTGACTAGAACTGATCAACCAACACTGTGATGGATTCTTAGGAAAATGTAAAAAATAAATGGTGGTCTTACTGGTCAATGGGACTACCTGTGTATTTAAGTTTGGACATTCATTTAAGTAACTTGTTGAATCGGGAACATGATTAGAAGGGTGTTCTGAGGTAATATATGACCACAAAGTAACACATCTCTATTAATACACTAGCATAAAATACAAATTAAGGATTGCTAAGATTCTTGCTGAATTTTGCTGAATTTTCTTGCTCTGTGTCATAAATATAAAGGGAAGGGTAAACACCTTTAAATCCCTCCTGGCCAGAGGAAAAAACCTTTCACGTCTAAAGGGTTAAGAAGCTAAAGATAACCTCACTGGCACCTGACCAAAATGACCAATGAGGAGACAAGATACTTTCGGGGGGAGGGGGAACAAAGGGTTCTCTCTGTCTGTGTGTCTCTTTTGCTGGGGCCAGAGCAGGAATGCAGGTCAGAACTCCAGTAAAAAATCAGTGAGCAATCTAATTAGATATGCATTAGATTCTGTTGTTTTGTTTAAATGGCTGATAAAATAAGTTATGCTGAATGGAATGTATATTCCGTTTTTTGTGTCTTTTTGTAACTTAAGGTTTTGCCTAGAGGGATTCTCTATGTTTTGAATCGGATTACCCTGTAAGGTATTTACCATCCTGATTTTACAGAGGTGATTCTTTTACTTTTTCTTCAATTAAAATTCTTCTTTTAAGAACCTGATTGCTTTTTCATTGTTCTTAAGATCCAAGGGTTTGGGTCTGTGTTCACCTATGCAAATTGGTGAGGATTTTTATCAAGCCTTCCCCAGGAAAGGAGTGTAGGGCTTGGGGAGTTTGGGGGGAAAGACGTTTCCAAGCGGGCTCTTTCCCGGTTATATTTGTTAGATGCTTGGTGATGGCAGCAATAAAGTCCAGGGACAAAAGGTAAAATAGTTTGTACCTTGGGGAAGTTTTAACCTAAGTTGGTAAAAATAAGCTTAGGGGGTTTTTCATGCAGGTCCCCTCATCTGTAGAGTTCAGAGTGGGGAAGGAACCTTGACACTCTGAGAAAGATATTGCCACAAATCTGCTCTACAAGAGAAAGTAGAAATGCAGTTCAGTGGGCCAGGGGTTTGGAAGAGTGCAAGATAAAAAATTGTCCTATCATCTTATCTTTTACCTATTAGAGTATATTAGATAAATTAGTAGTTTTAAAACTTTTTAAACTGAGGAACAGTTATGCTTTAATAAACACAAAGGGGGAAAGCTAACAAGGAGGTACAATATAATGGTACCTGTCTAAAATGGAGAGCATTAGTAAGTGAGTAACTTTTATGCTAACAATCATACATTCTCTTGCCAGCAACAGACAATTCATGCTTTACAAGCCTCTCCCAAGCTTCATCCCCAACTGTTCTCATCATCTCTGTCGTTTTCTTCCACTCTCATCCTTTCCCCTCCATTCGTGGTATCCCCTCTTCTTGGGGCAGTCTTTCTGCCCTTGTCTTCCAATCACCTGCTTTGTTCTCTTTCAAACCCTTCCCTAAAACCTATTTTTTCCACTCTCTTGACTGTCTTGTTGGCCTCCTCCCTTGATCACGCTATGTGTATTGCTCTGTTGTTTTAAAAGGACCCTGAACATTTAGGGCACTGTTGCATTTTTAAAGAATGTAACACTTGCTCTACCTCTCTTGCACTCTCATTGCTGCCTCCTCTATTTCGAGCTTTGATATAAGCAGCATTGGGCCTGATTTTTTTTTTTAATTGAAGTAAATGGGATTCCTTGTGTAAGAGTTCACTACCATGAATAAAGTTTTAACAATCAAACCCTCGGCGTCACTGCTTAACAAGAAGGAATGGAGCATTAGATTAGCCGGGTTGCTGTTTGGCTCCTTTGCTGCATAAAGGACGGTTAGGTAGTCTAGCCATACCCTTCTGTGAACTGCTGCCTAATCACTAGTGGTGGCACTTTCTAGGAGCCTAGAACTCTCATGAGCCCTGTCGCAATATCAGAAATGATGAGCAATAAAATTGCAGGAGGAAAATCTACACACTATGGGACTCGTACTTTCAAAGGCTCACTATGATCTGCTAGCTAATCAAGCATACTAGAGTTACATAAACATAGAGACTGTCAGGCCAGAAGCGACCATCATCTAATCTGACCTTCTGCACAATGTAGGCCACAGAACCTCATCCACTCACTCCTGTAATAGGCCCATAACTTCTGGCTGAGTCACTGAAGTCCTTAAATCAAGTTACAGAGAATCCATCATTTACTCTAGTTCAGACCAGAAAGTGACTGATGTCCCATGCTGCAGAGGAAGGAGAACCCCCTCCCCCCCCCCCAAAAAAAAAAACCCCACAGGCTTTCTGCCAATCTGACTTGGGAGAAAATTCCTTCTGGACCCCAAATATGGTGATCAGTTAAACTGTGAGCATGTGGCAAGACCCACCAGCCACAAACCTGGGAAAGAATTCTCTGTAGTCACTCAGAGTCCTCCCTGTCTGTGTCCCATCTCCAGCCATTGGAGATATTTGCTAATAGCAGTCCTTGGGTCATATTGCTTTCGTAGGCACCCTCATCATACCACCCCATTAATACATTTATCAAGCTCTTGAAACAAGTTAGTTTTTTTGCCCCCACTTCTCCCCTTGGTAGGCCGTTCCCAGAACTTCACTCCTCTGCCAATTAGAAGCCATAGTTGAATTTCAAACCTAAATTTGTGGTTGAACAATTTATATCCATTTGTGAGAGGAGTATGTTGTATTTTTCTGTCATTGCTTTGCCCTGTGTTCGCTTTTCCGGGGTCAATGGTGTAGTTTCTGTTCAACAAGCATCTCAAGAAAGCAATGTCTGTGCTCAAAACTTGATAAATATTAACACTAAGGGCCTGCTTCCCATTTCACTTCTTTAAACTGGGAAAAGAGCAAGATGTAAAGAGAACAGGGACTTTTAGTTATGGCTGAGGGTTATAATAATTCTCATCCCAGTCAAAAATTCTGCCAAGCTGCAGAGTAACTGGGAGATCAGAGCCTGTAAGAAACAGAGGCTGCTGAAGAGGGAAACCATATCATAAAAAACTTAGGGAGCCAAAAGCAGAAATCAAATTCCAGTGTCATGCCAAAACAGAATGCAATTTCAGCTGAGCTACTGCACTTTTCCTAAACATCCATTTATACCCCTAAGTACAATGGTAAAGACGTCAATAATCCAACAAGGTGTTTACATGGATACAGGTGATTTTGCTCTTTTTGCAAATAAGTTGTGCTTCTGACAGGAGGGGAGTAGATAACTGAGCGGGGCGCTGCTGAAATGCCATTTCAAAGGGGAACTTTGAATACAAGAGTAGATTTATGCAGTATTTCCACACCAAGCAGGCATGGTATATACTGCTAAATTCTTCTCTCAAAGGTCACAATGTCGTAACAGATCAAGTGAAATCCATTTAATGAAGAAAAAGATGTGTGGTTTTATGGACTGTGCAGAAGTCAGATCACTGAATGGCAATACTCTATCTCTGGTCCTCATTACCATAATGATTTTTAATGTAAATAGCCTCCCCGCATCCTGTGAGCTAGGGCAGTGCTATTATCCCCATTTTATAGACAGGAAACTAAGGCACAGAGAGACCAAGTGATTTCCCAAGGTCTCACAGGAAGTCTGTGGCAGAGCAGGGAATTGAACCTTGGTCTTCCAAGTCCCAGGTTGGCACCCAGATCACTTCTGTTGATGATAGCCACATCATCAGTAAGAGATTACAGCAGCATCAAATACTGTTATTGTGCCTGGCCCATTTGTAAATGTGCAGAGTTTATGCATAGCTTGGAGTTTTTGTCATCAGTCTAGAATTGGCCAGGGCTATCTAAGGAAATTCAGTCTTCATATACCATATATCAGTGGGAGCATATTTCCATGATGAAGGATAAAAATATGTCAGTGAAGATAATTTATTGGGAACTGAGAAACTCCCCAATGAGTTGTGGTTAGCTCTAGCAAAAACAATTGTTCCCTACCCAGCTTGCATGCTAGACAACAGGTAATTAGAGTATATTTTCAGTACTCCAAATAATGTTGCTAAAAGGGAGAAGCCCCTTGCTTAGCGCAAAGGTCTGAATGCCCCACATTTTTAGTTAAATCTGGTAAACTTCACTGATTACTGTATCCTTGGCAACTATCCCTCTGAGAAGTGGGATATGCTGTGTATAAGCTTTATGCAAAATTCCCAGAGATTCAATAGGAATTCCACACATGGAATAATATTAGACTAGTCCCCTAAATTGAGATGATGGGAAGCTATGGCTAGGGAACACAATTTAAACTCCTCCTATACTATGCTTCAAGAATAAGACTTTGCATGTACTATATTTGGAGAATATATCACATGCCAGATTCCTGACAGGCTGAGTTAGGAAGACTTTCATGATGATGATGTTCATGGTAGCATAGAAAATATGAATCTTGTTCTTCACATTGCTCTTTTGTGGCCTCTGCTTTCCCTATTTCTGAGGCACTTTACCTGCTTTACACTGGTGGTGTTAGCACAGATTACTGCCTGATGAGACAAAATGACAGTTTTTTTTTTAATTTAAGGCAGATTTTTGAGTGATAACTTCTTTCAGTATTTGCTTTATATAATTCTTAATCTTCTGGGTTGGATTAATCCATCATCCATTTCAGGCAAATAAAATCAAATGGTTCTCAGAACATCACCACCAACACTGCTGTTCTATCAACACTCCTGCCTAACTCTGCTCTTCGTTTTTTTACACGGTCTTTGACATAGTTCCTCCATCTTGTCTCCTGTGCTTGGAACACACTGTCTCCCCGGTATACCAAGTATTCACACTCCTTTTGTTGCAATCCAGCTTTAAACACCTTTCTTCTGCACAACCTACCAGCAGTAATCAAACATAATAGCCACATTGTGATAATTCCATCTTTCAGTCACAGGGGGCAGACCTTTGTTTACAGATCTTGGGCTTCACATATGAGTGCTTTTCCAGAGCTAATAACCTGCGTGTGCAGCTAATACAACTTGCAAACATTAAAGTCTGTGGATGCACTCAAGTTTCACAAAAGTCTAGACTGGGTTGAGGTCCCAGTGAACATCTCGCCCTGTGTGTCTGAACTGCAATGTTTGTTCAGATTTTGAGCTCCTTGGAACAGAACCTGTATCTTCCTTTGTGTTTTTCAGAGCACTGAGCAGGCTGTTGGCAGTCAGTAAATAGTAGATGGCCGAATGATGCATCAAAATGGGGACAGTAGTCACAAATGCATAAGTGCTTCTATTTCTGATTCAATATGGGAAATGATATTCCTAGTTTGACTAGGAACAACACAAGCACACTTTCCTCTCACAACCAGCCAGCATTTCAGTGTGATGTGAGCTGGACGTCACCGTACATTCTGAGCACTTTGATACTTAATATCCAGAAGCTATGCGTATATAGAAACAAAATAATAGATCTGATGTTTTTATATTTACAACTGAGCTCTGGGTTTTGAGTCAACAATATTTAGTTGAATGTTGGTCAACTAATTTTGTATTATTTTAAAACATTTTATATGCATGTGATGCAGGGCAAATATGATGGATCCATTTAGATATCAAAGCATATAAATAGAAATAAATCCCATTTCTGCCATGACAGTTCCTAAGGAATGATTCCTAAACCAGTACACCAAAGGGAAATAGTATCTGAGTTTAGCTGAGAGCAATAATGTGATGAATAACAAATGTTGACCTTCCTGTTTAAAATTAAGTGAATAATGCAAAGAGTTGCCTGTGACTAGTTGCCTGCATTTCAAAACAAACATTGATGTGATCCTGTGTGTTTCTAGCTCTGCACCTTTGTGTCATGTAACTCCTAATAGGGAAAATTTGGTTTTCTGTTTTGCAACTGGGGGGGTGGGGGGAAGAAACATCAATTTCCTCATCATATCACTTTCTGCTTCCACTTATCAAACCTTTTTGATTCAACACTTACCCGTTCTGTTATTTGTTTCCTTTGGATCATTCCCTGTAGTGTAGATGAATAACATGCTATTCAGTATTGGCAGCTAATCTTACATGTAGAGTCCATCTTGCTATTATTATGCTGTACTCAGATCAGCATTTACACATTTTTGAGTCCTGCATTCCTTGTGTACCTAACTCCCATTAACTCTAAAAGCCATTTTGAGTGTGCAAAAATAAATTTGTTAGTCTCTAAGGTGCCACAGGGACTCCTTGTTATTTTTTCAAAGAAAGAAAGATGATGTGTAACTCCCACTCAGGTTTTCAAGAGCTTTGAGCAGAAGGAATGGAAGAATCAGGAGAAACATACCTATTGAAGCAAAGATGTTTGTATTCCTGCAGTTTGCTGCAGCACCTATCTAGGGCTTTCCACACACAATTTCACTTCTTCCACTCGTATCGAGAAATATCATAAATGTCTTAATACAGCATTGCTGTGTTCAGTTCTAATCATTTGAAGAGTGCCTCCAGTTATTGTTTAGATTGGTAAAAAATGCATGAACAACAGGAACTAATTTGAAGCTGCAAATGCTAATTGTATAACCAAAAAGTAACTTTGAATAATGATGTCCTTTGAAGTAATTTATTCCAAAATCATGAGGGCTCTGAACAGCATTTATTCCCAGGGGGATTACTATTTAGTGCCAGAGGGTGCAATTTCAGAGTCTGGGTCTTTCATAAAATTCAAATCCTACTACAAGAAAATAATTGATATTTCAAAGAGCTCAACATTCATTCTCAGGCAGCTTTGTCTTCATAACTCTATTTAGGTTTTACCCATTAAAAGGAGGAGATAATAAAAATACACAGTTGTACCACATTTGAAAATCCTGACCATAATTTCTCCTCACGAGCCTGGATAGCCTCATAGAGTGTAGTGGAACAAACAGAAAGTTTATTCATCACTAACCTTCAGCCAAACTTTCAAGTTCGGAGTCATCACCTTGGATTTACACCTGACTCTATGGCTTTGGTTCCTGGTCAGGTCCAAAACTGGACTGGACAGGGATTTGCTTTCCAGCTGTTTCAGATGGAGCTGAAATGAGACCAGCATTTCTCATATGCCAGCTCAAACGATCAGAAATCTCATGAAAACAGTGTAGTTTGAGATTTCCACCCTTGAAGATGACAAAAAAAAAATCACAATATGATGTGACAACCTGGGATTTCTACAATTTGGGCAAAAGTCTCCTAAGAAAAGCTCATGTTTTACAAGGCTGTTGAATCTGAACCACACATGATTCAGCCCAAACCTAATTTAGAACTGGCACACTGCCTCATTGGCCTGTCTATAATATTTTTTTAACGGAGTGTTCCTTTGGATCTACAAAGCTGTCATGGAAATCAAGTGGAGCTGTTCACACATATTAGAAAGCAAAATTTAGCTGACATTTTCAAAATATGGGTATCTGCTTTGCACCTGAAGTCAATTGGATTTGTAGGTCGTCAGCACCTCTGAAAATCAGGCCTAAGGTATCTCAAACTAGGCTTTGAATACCAATGCCCACTCTTTGAAAATGTTGGCTTCATTGTTTTGGTTCCGAAAGTACAAGTGAGTCATTTGTACTCTGGATCTTTTACTCTTTAACTAGCATATTAGTTACATGCACATGAATGTTTTAAAAACAAAATGTGAGACCAGTAATTATCAGTATATGGGTTATTTTAATGAGACTGTAAACCTGACATGTGAATGGATTCTTACATTAATTTTTTCCTTCCCCCTCCCCCAATCCTCTTGTCCCGCCTTCCTGGGCTGTACTCCTGCCTAAACAGCAGGAAGTAGCTTTGGTTTACATGAGCAAAACTTAACAGGCCATTCATAAATTAAAGATCTCCCTTCATTTGCTTTACAGCAGTCTCCGGCAAGGCTGCTTTTTCAACTCTTTTGATTAGTGTGTGATTATGTAGGTATGTGGGACAATAACTTTCGATTTAAAAAAAAGCCATAAACATTTAATGAGAACATGGCTGCAAGACCTTCCTCTATGAGCAAAACTAAAGAAACAAAAAAACCCACATGTCTTCACAGGAATCCCCTCTGTAAGACAGTGAAATATTTTCAGACTGCTGTGAAAATTAAAATGTTGGGTTCTTAATAAGAGGAATCCGCTCACAAGAGTACAAATGTCATAAAGAATCACAAAACCCAGGGTACTTTGCAGGGAGAAATTATGCGAGGAATATAAGACTGAGATATTAGACAAGCATGTTTTATTAATGAATTGAACCCTAAGTTAGATCCACTGCCTCCTTTCTGTCCCATGTCCTGCCAGCGTGGCTTATTGTTCACACCTTCATTCTAGAGACAGACATTTCCCCTCATTGTTCTCCTGGGTTATTTTTAATATCTCCATCACCATAGCATTGCTCTTTGCATCTTCATTGTACAAGTAATTGCCCCACTTTTTCTGCCTCTTCATTCTAATTACAACATTTTTTCCTCAGGCATCCTATCCTGTGGCCTTTTTAATCCATCTGAGAAGGAAGCAGACCCATGCATCATCTACGACTTCTGTCTGTGCTACTCATCAGACTGAATGACAGATGAAGCTAGAGAAGCAGAGTGATTTATACTTTCTGAAGGATAAATGTTATCTTCATAAAATTAACCTCCCCACCGCCACCCCACCCCACCCCACCACCACACACCTTTTTATATTTGCTGGCCAGAGGAATGCAATTTTAAAAATCAATTCTTACACTGCTACTGTACCAGATAATGCATGTTTGGCTTCATATGATGCACACTTTTTGCAAAGTTTCCAATGGCAATACTCATGATCAGAGAAATACTATATTTTGTTAATGTACTGAAAAGAGGAAGAAATATTTATAGAGCAGACATTAGAGAGAGAGGACTCATTTCAACAATAGCAGTTGAGATATGTTGATTAATCAACATGGAGCACAGCTTGGAAGGTGAAATGGATGGTGACAGTCAGCCACCACTGACCAGAGGGAAACCCCACAAATCTCAGCCAGAATGCTTCTTCTCTAATGAAGTGGACAGTGCAGGGAGGAGATCCCAAAAGCAGACCATGCAAATCATGAAATAGAAGGAATCCAGTATCCCAGAGTTCACAGTCACTAAATCCAAGGAATGGGAGGCATAGGGCCTCCTTTTGCTCCTAAGGAGTAAGGCAGGGGAAAGGCCCTAACACTGCTTCTCCCCAGTTGGCCGCTGTTCTGGAGACAGTGTTAGGGGAGCAAACAGTACACTCTGTTTGAGGGTGTAGCAGTTGCTGATACTCCATGTACTTCTCCAGCACACCAAGAAGCATTCTATCATCTCTATTCTCTGCAAGCCAACACCTCCAGACGATTCTGCTGACCTAGTGCCTCTTTGCATGCAGTCCTTATTAAGCTATTGCTGATGCAGCCAATTTTTGGCCCTTTTTAATAGTTTTGAACTCATTAAGGGCCTGATCTGGTGCTTATTGGAGTTTTGTTAGTCTTTCTATTACCTTCAGTGGGTTTGGGATCAGATCCTAAGACCTTTGCTTCAAAGACTGTGATACAGGTAACCCACAACTCTTATTTTCCTAGATTTGTTTTAAAACAGCCTCCTTATTTGCTATCCCTCCTGCCATGTGAATTAACTCGCCATGTGTATGTTGGCTGTCACTTTCAGAGACGTACCAAGATATAATCCATCTTTTCCCACCAGTTGGTCAGATTATGCTGCCGTACTGCATGAAGTATATCCATATGGCCACAGAGGTTCCCAAAGCACTGACGAGGCTTAAGTGTTATCGAACCATAAAGAGTTTATATTCTTTAATATAAGTTATAAACTAATCTATATTTTTAAAGCACCCTACCAATCATCTAATGATGTAATTTCTCTTTGTTTATTTGTGTGCCTGTGTCTATTCAGCAGGTTTCCTGGTGATGGCCAGATAGTTAGAATACTCTGATATTGGTTTTACAATTGTTCTTTAAAGGCCACGGCCCTGTAAATAAGATGGATTGGCAACTAAATTTTATGTGGCACAGTTGTTCTTGTGGAGAAGCAGATGGGCTGATTCTAACATACACATGCTCATATAAATGGAATAGACATTACATTATTTATCCACAGCTTCCCACAGCAAATTCTTCACTGCAAGGTCTCTGTAAAAGTTTTAGTGAGATTTTACTGCTTGTACTTAATGGTAGAATCGTCATTCGCGCCAGAAGTCCAAGCACAATGAGTTCCTATAGTATTTTGACATATCAAACACTAAAGCTTTCTGGAAGTCTGGAAGAGTGAGCAAAGAGTTGGCATGTAATTTAGAATAAAGGGAGAGAATGCCAACCTGTTTGGGGAAAAATAGGCATTTTCTTGCAGAGAAAACTTTGTGTTGTAAGGTAAAGAGTGTTCCTCTTTATTTTCCTTTTTACACAGAAGGAATAGCTTGGCTCCTTATATTCTATATGGTTATCATTGCTGGAATTTGTTTTTTACTGTTCTCTTTCACTGTGCAAATAGACCAGATGTTCAAACCAGTGCACTGCGTAGCTTTGGGGAAGGTACAGTGGCTATGGACACACTCTATAGCATGGGAGATAAGGATTATTTTCCTCCCAGGAATCTTGTTCAGTTACCCAGTGTACTTTGGGTGCTGTAGTTACACCCCATCTGTGAAAGTAAGGGAGGAGGACAGAGGCATTCATGTAGAAGTACATTCTCCTGCTGAGCCCTAGCACTCTGTCCCCGCATTGGTGCACACAGCTGCCATGGAGCAAAGCACCGTGCCACACGGTGGGTATGCAGCCCCTGAGTGGGCCCCCAAATCTTCCTTGTTTTACTCCCCATTCCCAGAGAGCCAGCATTTGTTCTGCTGCCAGGGGCCCCTCCATGGTTTCAGGATTTTCCCTTCAGGGCACAAATATTTGTAAAGCAGTTATCAGATTCCATCAAAACATAATACAGTGCTCATGGTTTAAGGAAGGTTCATTCAACAATATATCAGAAACTGGACATAATTTTTTTAAAGTTTTCGTGGAAGTATTTTGTGTGCCTAAATCGTTCATGTGCAAAAATGCATGCACACAGTTCAAGACCTGGTTTGTAGATAGGGCTTATTGTTTATTGTTAAGGTTACCTGATACTACTTGATCCAGTTTACATTTGCTTACAACTTTGCCAGACTTTAACCTTTTAAGTGAAATTTTCCATCCCCTGGGTCTGCTTCAGGAAGAATTGCTCTAGAACAGGTATTGACAACTTTTGGCACGTAGCCCATCAGGGAAATCTACTGGCAGGCTGGGATGGTTTGTTTACCTGCAGCGTCTTCAGGTTTGGCTGATTGCAGCTCCCACCGGCCGCGGTTCGCTGTTCGAGGCCAACGAGAGCTGTGGGAAGTGGCGGCCAGCACATCCCTCAGCCCACGCCGCTTCCCACAGCTCCCATTAGCCTGGAACGGCAAACCACGGCCCGTGGGAGCTGCGATCGGCCGAACCTGTGGACACTGCAGGTAAACAAACTGTCCGGGCCTGCCCGTGGATTTCCCTGATGGGCTGCGTGCCAAAAGTCTCTGATCCCTGCTCTGGAAAGTTTTGGCAAAACTAGTTTAGTGGTTTCTGAGAAGAAGGTTAGAGGAAAAAGGCATTGTTTTGCCTGTGTTAAACTGTTTTGGTTGACAAGCTCTAGTGTCTCCATGGGTTTGAGGAAGCATTGAAATTTGTCAGGAAGGTCGCCTTTTTTTCATGGATGTGCCTTTTGCGGACCCTGTGAAATTTCGGCCGTGTTAGGAGCCTCTGAAAAAATCTCACTTTATAGATGCTCAGTAGAGACTTGCCTGAAGTTTGTAGCTAAAAACTCAGAAGATTCCATCCTCACTGCGTGTGCTCTAGCCTGGGGCTGAGCAGGACTTTCCTGGCAATTGCAGCTCTGGGCTGCACTGGGCTAGGACCTGGTGCTACAACTGACCCCCGCAATATACCCCACAAAGGCAGAGTGGAGAAGGAAGATGCTTGGTTTAAATGCAGGGGGAACAAGAGCCCCTGGGAAATCCACTGGCAAAGTGTCTCATCCCCCTCTAGTGCTGGCACCCACACAGAGGATTACAACCTACTATTGCCATCCATTACTCTGTTAGCTTAAATGCCAGAGGTTTGTATGGTGCTTTTCCAGGTCCCAACCCTGATCATGATGACTGTGGGTGCCAATATGATTCCGTATAGTGACTTTTTTGCAGGGGAGGGGTGTGTTGTGGTTTTCTCAGTTTGCTTTTTTTTTTTTAAAGCTAACAAATTACACCTACACCGTAAGTGAAAAGAACAGTATTAAGTTTCCAAAGTCAAGCACTCAGAAGTTAGAAAATGGCGGAATTACCCGGCAACCTTATCATGCATGATACAGTCTCTAAATGCATGACTCCTGACTATTTTTTTTTCCACAATGCCCCTGCCTCATTCAGTGCATGGGATGGACCTTCTCTTGGGATGAATCAGGGTTGTGCGGTGAAGGAGACTGTTTGTCTCTAGGACCCCATCCCATTTGTTGCTGAAGTTGGAATGTGTGTAACTATTGCCAATACTGTGACAGGCAGGCCTATGCCCACCCAAAATTAAAGGCCAACACCCTTGGAACATGTGTAGTGAATGAGGCGGGGATTGCAGGAAAGAAAGGAGTAGCTTATCATTAAGGCAATTGAATCCTGTCCTGGAGAACTGGATTTTATTCCTCTCTCTGTCACAGAGTTCCTGTGTGAGGCTTGACAAGTCACTTAAACCAAACGCCTCATAGGTGGTCAATAATTGTGTTCCTCGTTTTCTGGGTGCCAGATATGAGAGTCCTCGGGGTCTGATTTGCAGAAGTGTGGAGAATTTACAGGTATAACTGAAATTAATGGGTGGTGTGCTTGGAACATAAAAAGTGCTCTTCAGTGCAAAGCTATGCTCTGAAAAAATCAGAGCCTAGGTATAGCAAATTGGACATCTAGAGTTAGTGCACATGTCTGTCTTAATCACTCAGTGCCCCAGCTGCCATCTGGGAAATGGGGATAATACATCCCCTCATCTCACATGGGTTTTGTGAAAATAAGGTAATGTTTTAGAAGCACACAGAGACTACAGTGGTGACCTTCATAGAAAATCCCATGAGGAAATAAATACATGTGTCTTCAGAGAAAGGTTTCATTAGTGTGCAGAAAATAAGGTCTAGGGCCACACAATGAATAGTGGGGAGAAAACAAAATATTGAATAGCTGCTTGTTAAGTAAGCACTGTACTTTGTGTGTGTTGAATGAGACAGAGTCTGGTGGAAAAACATTTTATGTGAGCATTTTATTAAAGACTGCATTATAATGCACACATACAAAGACACTGAACTACAGTTGCACAGGTAACCTTAATTCTGGCATTTCCTAACTTGTCAGTTCTTGACTTGGCAGCATTAATAATGCTCTTTTTAATGTATTTTTGTTGTTGTTTGTTGATGTGTATTATTTCATTCTCTGATCAACTGTGTTGAAATTAACTGTGCCATCAAACCCTGAATATAGATTTTGGTTAATATCAGCATTTCTGAATAAATTAAAACTACAGAGAAAGAGTCAACTTACCTATCTTCCAGTAAGAGCCTTTTATGAGCCAATTCTAACAAATATATACAAGGCCATTAGAATGGTGTGATTACAAACTGATTATTGCATGAGAGAGGGCAGAGAAGGTATTTAACACAATATTGCTTCCCTTTAAATTGTAAAAAATCCTCAATTTTAGGGAATACACTAGGACTGTAGCTTGAACAATTATAATTGATTATTTTTTAGGGGTAAAACATGCACTTGCCAGATACCAAGTTCTTTTTCAGGCAGCTACTTAGAATTACTTCAGAAGATGAAATTTGGTGAAGCACACACACAAACTTGTAACTGAAATAATAGAAAAATCAATGTACATAAATATATGAATAAAGGTTCATATAGTAAAGTGGTTTCCTGCACTGTTCATTCTTACAACTTGCATACTTACAACTCTAAGGGCAGGTCTACACTACGGGCCTAAGTCAACCTAAGTTACACAACTCCAGCTACATAAATAATGTAGCTGGAGTCAGTGTTCTTTAGGCTGACTTATTGTGGTGTCTACATCGCGCTGGGTCAACGGGAGAAACTCTCCTGTCAACTTACATTATGCGTCTCGTCCCAGTGGAGTACCAGAGTCCATGGGAGAGTGATCGGCGGTTGATTTAGCGGGTCTTCACTAGACCTGCTAGATTGACCCCCGGTGGATCGATCGCCGCAGCTTCGATCCACGGTAAGTGGAGACAAGCCTTTCGAGACCATTACAAACAAAGATAGAAGAAAAAGTAAGTGGATCCCATCTGAAAGTAGGTCCTGATTCAATTTTTACTGATTCAGGGACCTGATGAACCCAAGAAATGGAAACTGGGTGTCGTTTTATATAACCTTCTTTATGGTAATCATATGACTATATATTTGATCCTTTATCCCGATTATAATAAGGTCAATACTGCCCCTATCCATATGTGACCTTTGTGGTGTCCATAATTAAGCATCAAACATGAATATCAGACATAAGACATTGCTTAATGATTCCTATATGTAAATGAGATTTAACTGTACAGCAACCTAATTGCCAAAGCCCCCCAAAACTCCCATCTTCCAGAATTCTGTGATGTACTGTACCTGTTGTGGTCACTTGTTTGTCTTCTCAAAATGTGAGTGTAGAATTTGTGGCCTGGGGTTCTCTCTTTCGGCTTACACTATTTACCTAAGTCCCAGCTATTAGCATAACTATTCCTTATTCATAGCAAGCCTAATAAACCAATTATTTGTTCTCCAACTTGCTATTATAGCTTTCAAAACCTCCATTAAACATGCTTAGCAAAGGAATTATATGTTACCGAAAACTATAAAACATCCAAGATCAGGTCAGGGGTCAATATCCCAAAGAGCTTACAATGTAAGTATAAGGTAAGAGGATATAGAGATTCACAAAGGAAATTAGACTTGGGTACACTGAGTCTCATCATGCCTAACTTTTAGGCTCCTCGACGATCACTGGAATTGATAAAGTCCAAGTTAGGCACCCAGGCTCCCTATGCAATGAAAGGAAAGAGAGAGGCCTCTCAGAATAGGATTCAGAAAAGCCAGCATGCAAGGCAACTCACTAGCATAAGCTAGCCAGTGGGAGATGCCAAGACGAGGGTTGTGTCTTAAGCCCTGACCCTCTCAGGGAGTTGCATTTATGTGCAGGTTGGTTTCATGTCAGGCAAAGCTCCTCCTTTGGGTTTTGCTCCTGGTAACAGAGCCTAACATTGATATGTTTCATTCCTGGCTTTCCATCAGAATTTTCTAATCCCCTGTCTCCTCCTCCCTCCTAATACCTGCTCTCTCTTATCACCCTTGGATCAACAGGTATTGCCCTCTGATGGGTGATAGATACCCACATTTCTTCCTCTCTGCTACAGAGCTGAGAATCAGTGGGATGGACGAAGATTTTCCCATCCCCATTTCTGCCCCTTCATTGATACACAGCCTGCAGGAAAGGAGGAAGCACTGATTGCTGAAATGATTCCTCCTCCTCCTCCTCCTCCTCCCTATCTCCATAAAGTGATATGACCACCCAGGACAGTAGAGCTGCTCCCCTCTCTCCCACTCCACAGCAGCCATTACTATGCAGAAAGAGGAGGAGGAGGAAACAGCACCAGTAAGAGGGAACAGGTGGGACTGCAGAACCTGAGTTTTATACTTGCTTGTAATTTAGAGGAAAAGGGCAGGAGGATGTGTGTATATGAGGGGCTAAAGAAGCTGTGGGGGGCAGCACAGGAGAGAGGATGTATGTGAGATGTTGGGGTTCAGAAGTGTTTGTGTGATTTGAGTGTTTGTGGGATTTGGGGGGCAGAAGAAAATGTGAGTTATTTGAAGTGTGTAAAAATTTTCAGGGAGCAAGAAAGGAAGTGTGATGTGGGCAGGAGAGAATATTAGTACGATTCTTTATTGAGAGGCAGGAGAGAATAGCATGTATATGTTTTTTATGGGGAAGCAGGAGTGGATGCATGATCTGTTGGAGACAGCTGGACTAGGGAACAGAGAAAGGGTCTGGGGAGAAACAGTTAAAGTCTTTCATACTTAATAGAAAGTATATCACCACAATATTTTAATAAACCAGTAGTTAAAAGCCTGTACTATTGCTCCAGTGTAATTCATAAAGTCATGTGTGTAAAACAAATGGAAAATGGCTGAGAATTTAAAAATTGGACACACTGAAAATCCCAGAAATGATTGAAACTGGTGGTACTGTAAACAAAGAGCTTGTAACCAGGTAACTGTTTCCATCATTTCACACTGACTCTACAGACCTAGGCTTCAGAGTGACCATTGGGCTATTGTGTGGATGGTTGTGTTGATTTGTCTGTGGGTTGTGTTGTGCTAGGACAGTTGTATGGGTTTGTGATGGTGGCAAATGAGGGCTGTGGGGTGAGATTGTGTGGGAAGCTGTTGATTTATGTCTTTAAAAAAAATGCTGGGAGAGTTGTGTCAAGTAATCCACCACCTAGGCAGTTTCCAGCCTATAGCCAATGAAATTGTTGCATGCAGATTAGCTGTGGAGCAAGGGTTGTGACTGGTTGAGTTGCTTCTGGTATCACCGTAGTCTAGTACTCATGACATAGCATAGATACATACCTTGCTGTAGCTGTGTGCTGAATGGGTGTAATTTGTAAAAATCAAAATGTCTGAGAACTTAAAAATTGGGTGGTAAGAGTCTGCAAAATCCAGAGATGATTCAACCTGGTGAGATTCTGAACAAAAAGAGCTCTGAACCATGCTTATTAACTGTATTCATCAGTTCACACTAACTCAACAGACATTCTAGAGTGACAATCCTGGAATCTTATTATATAGATAATCAGAGGGTTTTTAAAAGCTTGAAATGGGATGGGATAGCCTAGGGCAGCAAAAATGTCTGGGATTGTCCTGCTCAGCCATCCAACCTGTTTTTCCCTATTTACATTATTTTTATATGAGAAATTCCCCTCTCACATCCCCTTCACCCAACTCTTGATGTAGTTCCACCTAAGGTATCGGATATCCTTTGTGTGCAAGATATAAACATCACAGACCAAAATATGGCCAAATATTTAGCATCACAATTAGAGACTGAAAAGATACAGGGTTTTTTTTTAAGAGAGCCTTGTTGAATTCATCACATTATCTTTGTTCTCTGAGCCTAAAAAGTCCATGTTCCTGTCAATATGAACAAAAATTAAGTTTAAGATTGTGCTAAAGCTCCATGTAATTGAATTAGACTTGCTTTTGCCAAGCAATTAAACTCAGAACAAGGTCATTATGAACATTCGGCCCCAAAACCTGCTTGATTGGTTTGGGCTGGAGAAGAGGGGATGGACAACCTTCTTATTTAAAGTAAAAAATTATCCTGCCCTTGATCTATAGGAACATGAGTTAATATCCTCATTTAATTCAGCTTTGTCTCAAACATAAAAATAAAGCTAAGGGTGTATTACTGTGAATAGAAGTCAGATTTGAAAATACAGCACTCATATTAAGTGATGGTAGGAAATGCATTTCCTACCAGCCCCAAGAAGTTCCAACATTAATGAGGTTGAAACAGTTACGGTTAAAATTCCTTTAAGAGGACTATAACGTATGCTCCTCTGAGTCACCCATGTTAGGGCCTCCCCTAATGGTTGCTATTAGCTTGATTTAAAATGAATAAAGCAGTCAGTTCTGTCTAACTTTGAACCCAGAGGAGTGCTCTATCTATACACTTCTTAATAACTTAGATTAGAAAGTAGATGGCAGAAACAGCGAATTCTGTACATACTAGAATGCTAACTCCCAGCATATTCTCAGGATTCTGAGGGTAAAGAGGAGGCAAACAGATTACTCGAGAGCTTGATACCTACCTTATTAAAACCATTGTCAGATTTCTTAACAGATGTTCTGACATGGGAATTACCTTGTGAATATGTAGTCCAGGTACTACAGACATCTAGACAGTAGTAGAAAAATGTTGATAGGAAAACGATAAAAGCCAAAAAATACCATATCACCCATGCATGAACACTTTTTACAAAGTGATCACACTATATCTGACTTATCAGTCCACCCCTCAAAGGAAACCTACACAACACTTTCAAAAGACAAGCATCGGAGCTTAAATTAATAACTTTGCTAGACACTAAAAATCATGGTCTTAATGAAGAAACTGAATTTTTGGTTTATAGCAATCTGTAACCCACTAACCCCCATTTTTGTCCTATGACTCCAGGAGTGTTCATAGCCACTTCACCTTGAATGGTCCTTAGAATATGTGCTAATTATTTATGCTAAATTGTCTGTTCGATCTTATATTTAGCTGTGACGCTGAGTACCTTTCCCAGATCTGAAGAAAAGCTCTATTGCTCTCACCAACAGAAGTTGGTCCAATAAAAGGTATTACCTCACCCACCATGTATCTCTAATATAGACTGGGGACATATATTTCGTTCAAGTTATCTATACCCTGGAGAGAACATCTGCTACATTCTCACATGTGCAGCAACAAATGTCACATATGATAAAGTTTGAGGTCAAATCATCACCCCTATCGGGAGAACCTATGTAAGGGAAAAGAAACAAAGTCCCTATTTGTAAAGTGTCTGCCTTGTTGTTTTGCTGGAGTGGGTAGGTTTTTTTCCACCTGTGGGCTGCTGGAAGGTTTGTCCTCTTCACCTTTAGGAAATCAAAGAGGGCCAGGGCCAGCTGTGCTTATAGTAATGTGGTTATCAAGGGTTAACTGGGTTACTCAGAGTATTATGGTTTGGAGCCATGTTCTGCCCCTCTCTTACTTCCTGTTTATGTAGTTGAATAAAACAGCATGTTCCTAGCAACATGGAATGTGTTGCTTGTGCACTGAGTGGCCCCTTTACCAAATGCCTGGCCTTCTCTTGCCTTGAAAGAATAGAACAGAATGGTAGCGTGGCTCCTGCAGGAGCTGTGCGACCAGGGAGCCCTTGCTTGCTAAGCACCCAGTGGCTGCCCATGTATAGAACCCTAACCCTAACCCTAACCAAAGTTCATCTTGACACAGTCCATTTCAAACAGCACTATGTTAATGTGCTTCTAGGTACCTTTTAGAGTGCACCTGCAGGGTCTACACTGGGCAGTTAGAGCACAACACTTTAGAGCAGTGGTAGGCAACCTGCGGCCTGCACCGCTTCCCGCAGCTCCCATCGGCCGGGAACGGCAAACCGAGACTACGGAGAGCTGCGGGCGGCCGTGCCTGTGGAGGGTCAGTGTAAACAAACTGTCTCGCAGCCCGCCAGCAGATTACCCTGAGGGGCCACGGGTTGCCCACTGCTGCGTTAGAGTGCTCTACAGTCACTGCAGCCTGTGGTGTGGGTGGTGAATGCAGCACCCCAAACCTCACTGCGCTAGGACTGGCTCCGGTGGCAGGCTCTCGTTCCCTCTTGGACTCCGCTGACTAGGGCTGTGTGGCTCAATGCTCTAGGGAAGCCATGCCGGGCAGGGCAGAAAGAGGAAGTGGTGGCAGTCAAGGAGAGAGGAAATGCAACAGAGGGAGAAGAGAAGGAGAACCCTGGGGATGAGGTGCAGGCCTAAGGTAATTAAGGGCCTGAGGCAGCATAGAAGGAAGAGCTGATCCTTCCCTTTCTCATGTTTTGAGGGCAGCGGGGGGCAAATGGGCTTGATTTTTTTTGTGCTATGTCACATTTGTCCCAAAGTTCACCAGCTGCCACTGCAAACCACCCCTGGTTACTCAGTGCAGGGAGACAAATAAGAACGCAGGAGGGGTCAGTATCATCTTATCAGGAATTCCTTTTAAGGGTGGGGTTGTACGATGCTGCAGAAAGCAGCAATGCCCTTAGTTCTGCTCAGTCTACTTGCAGAGTAAGGTCCCTGTGGAAATTCTATGGGGTCAGGAGAGCGAGAGAGGAATGAAACCAGGGTGCGCGTTTTTCATGCTAATCCCCCTCCCCCCCACAAACCAAATATACCGTATTTCAGCCTCTTACATTCAAGGAAGTGGAAAAACAATAAGTTTTTAAACACTCCTCTGTATCTGTCATGGGACTAAGAGGAACATTTCTGCTATGCGGTTTTCCTTCCTCATCTATTATAATTACATTTTGTTTGGGTTTTAATTCCAAGAGATTTTCTGGTATATAAACCTAATACGTATTAGCAAGTCAAGCTAAAAAAGAAAATTGCCTAGCAGGCCTATTGTTTAGCCAGTTAGCTTGACTTGAATTAAATCCCATATTTATAAACTCCATTACTTGCTCCTTGACTTGATCAGCCATCCTCCCCCACTTTCCCCAGGCCCATGTACTCTTCAAAAGTGTAATTAATGCCTGTTTTGCTCTGTCTTACAGGACTTGATTCAATAAACAGGCTACAGTTATCTAAATCCTATGATTTCTTATATTCTGCTCTCCTGAACTTATTGACTCCTCTTCTGTTGCATGGATGCCTGTGTCATTCTGGATCCCTTGGCAATTTAGCTCAGTGTTTTTTTGCCTACAGTTATGTGTATTGTACAGTGTGGCTAGAAGGGGAGATGTGATAATGGTCTGCAGGCATCTTAAGAATGTAAACCGCAAGGACACACAGGAATGGTTAGGATAGTTCAAGGGATTTGTGGTAAGAAATTGATCAAAGGAACATGTATGCTAAATATTACAGATAAGTATCCTCACAATCAGTCCTCTAGGATATTCTCCCAAGCGAGGAGGTGGAGACTTTCAGACCAAAATTAATCAATGATGAAAAAGAAGAGGGAAGAATAGAAACACTTTTGCAACCTTAGCTCTTGACGACACTGTGGCTACATGTCTGAGCATAGACAATCATCACACATATGCCGGCCTGCCTTCTCTCCTTTCATAAATAGGGCAGGAAGAGAGCAGGGAAGTCTATGCCTGACACGCAACACAAGGGCAGACACTTTGGCTTTGTTGTTACTGTTTTCCAAATCTCAGAGACCACTCTGAATCTTCAGTATAACTGAATGCCTATGTAATTCTAGCTGAGAAACTGGGACTTTTCTTGCCTCCCCCAAATAAGCTATGCCCTATTTTTGGTTCCCATCAGTCCCAACTAGTAGCTCTTACTTCTTTCTTTCTAGGAACTTTTTACTGCTTCTGCTGCCCAATACTCAAAATCCAGAAGGTTGGGATGAACTGGATCTGTGAGTTCTAGGCTTGTCCATTGCTGGGTTGTTAATGCGTCATGTGAATGATAATATGACAGTCACAAATTTATTATCATCCCATACCAAAACCCCTGTGTGTAGGTGATAGGAATGTATATACTCACCTATATGACTTGTTTGTCCTGCATCTTCAGCTCTGAGAGGCTGGCAGATATAAAAGACTGTCATGAGTGGACAGCATGGCCTCCAAGATCTGCATAGGTCAGAGATCCTTGTGATTTCATAGATCTGTGATGCAGTGAGGAGATTGTCTCCATCCCTGTGCTCCTCCCAGGCTCCAACACCCTGCACAGGTAGAACAACTGCTTAGCAACTGTGCTGAGACTGGCTTCTCAGTGCTGCATTGATCTCTGTGTCCCCTTTCAATGTCATTTGCCTAGCATTTAAACTTGAGAAACTGATGATGTTTTAAGAGTTTCTCTCTCTCTCTGTGTCTTCCCCCCTCCCCCAACCCTCCCGGCCTCATTTTAAAGTACTGCCATTGGTTTTCTGTCACTTCACTTCAGGCCTGATTAATACTGGCTAAAACTGAAGATCTCTCAGCTATTCTTCAAAAGGAGCTAAAGTCCCCTGATTTCCCATAGTGAAATAAGCAATTGTATTATCTCAATATGAAGGAGGAAACATTAAGATCAATATCCTGTTGTAAATTCAATGATGAAATATGTACTAAAACCTGTGATTTTTTTTGAATGCCAGTGGACCCAATATAAATCTGAATTATTTTATTCTATCTGTGTGCACACTAATAACACTCCAGTTAGTTGTCTTGCTTTGGATATCAGGGGCCCCAAGAATAAATCATCTGAATTTGTATAAAAAAATTGTCAAATCATTCATGCTTTTTAATAGTAATAGGGAAAAATAGACAAGCTTTGTTAAATAAACATAACTTCTCCTTTTGTTGCATGGCTGATGTGTGGAACATAGAACATTTGAATCCTAAGGGACGAACACAAATTCCTGAGAGATATGGACACCCAAGTCCTTTTAAAATGAACAAGAATGAGACATATTTGAAAATCTAAACCTCAAAGTACATGGGCATTTAAAATGGAATGGAACTGGGAGCTTTAAATACCACCTAAAATTAAAGGCATGAATTTACCAAAATATACTGAAACACAATGAAGCCTGATTCTGCAGTCACTGCACAGTGATTACTCCCAATCGGAGTTTCATCTGCTTAAAGTCTACCAGTTCAGATTCTATGTTATTTGGAGGTAGAGAGATGCCCATATATGGCATTTACTGCTTTGGGGTTCATATTTTTTATTGCTTCATTCACCTACATCCGTAAGATTTAGGTTTGGATTAGTTAAGGAACCCTTAATTGGTGAAAGTGAGGATGGGAGAATTCGTGAACTTTAGGCGGGCATCAGGAGATTTTCTATGGTTGGGAATCTGGTCTGGCTAGGAAACCTTGGTTGGAAGGGTGATGGGGCATCAAAAGATTTTCTATTTCCAGAAATAGGTGAGGATGCTAATTGGTTTTGCAAGGGGAGGATTAGGAAAGCCTTTATAGCTGGCAGGATGTCAGGCTGGGAACTCTAACTAGTTTAGGATCCAAAGAATTCTGAACACCCCAACATTTGTGATGTTTGGTGTTTGTATTCATGTCTATCCAATTTAAATACTGGGCTAGGTTGTATCTTAAAAGTAAAGGCCTATGCTGAGGGGAACGGGGGCTATGGAGGCCTCTCACTGATGAATCCTGAGATCTGTGGAATTTGAGGGACAGCCCTCATAGCTTATGCTACATTGATGACATCTTCATCATCTGGACCCATGGAAGAGAAGCCCTTAAGGAATTCCACCATGATTTCAACAATTTCCATCCCACCATCAACCTCAGCCTGGACCAGTCCACACAAGAGATCCACTTCCTGGACACTACAGTGCTAATAAGCGATGGTCACATAACCACCACCCTATTCCGGAAACCTACTGACTGCTATACTTACCTACATGCCTCCAGCTTTCACCCAGAGCACACCACACGATCTGTTGTCTACAGCCAAGCTCTACGATACAACCGCATTTGCTCCAACCCCTCAGACAGAGACAAACACCTACAAAATCTCTATCAAGCGTTCTAATGACTACAATACCCACCTGCTGAAGTGAAGAAACAGATTGACAGAGCCAGAAGAGTACCCAGAAGTTACCTACTACAGGACAGGCCCAACAAAGAAAATAACAGAACGCCACTAGCCATCACCTTCAGCCTCCAACTAAAACCTCTCCAACGCATCATCAAGGATCTACAACCTATCCTGAAGGACGACCCATCACTCTCACAGATCTTGGGAGACAGGCCAGTCCTTGCTTACAGACAGCTCCCCAACCTGAAGCAAATACTCACCAGCAATCACACACCACACAACAAAAACACTAACCCAGGAATCTATACTTGCAACAAAGTCTGTTGCCAACTGTGTCCACATATCTATTCAGGGGACACCATCATAGGGCCTAATCATATCAGCCACACTATCAGAGGCTCGTTCACCTGCACATCTACCAATGTGATATATGCCATCATGTGCCAGCAATGCCCCTCTGCCATGTACATTGGTCAAACTGGACAGTCTCTACGCAAAAGAATAAATGGACACAAATCAGACGTCAAGAATTATATCATTCAAAAACCAGTTGGAGAACACTTCAGTCTCTCTGGTCACTCGATTAGAGATGTAAAAGTCACAATATTACAACAAAAAAACTTCAAAAACAGACTCCAACGAGAGACTGATGAATTGGAATTAGTTTGCAAACTGGATACCATTAAATTAGGCTTGAATAAAGACAGGAAGTGGATGTGTCATTACACAAAGTAAAATTATTTCCCCATGTTTATTCCCCTCCCCCCCCACTGTTCCTCAGACGTTCTTGTCAACTGCTGGAAATGGCCCACCTTGATTATCACTACGAAAGTTTTTTTTCCTCTCCTGCTGGTAATAGCTCACCTTACCTGATCACTCTCGTTACAGTGTGTATGGTAACATCCATTGTTTCATGTTCTCTCTATATAAAATCTCCCTACTGTATTTTCCACTGCATGCATCCGATGAAGTGAGCTGTAGCTCACGAAAGCTTATGCTCAAATAAATTTGTTAGTCTCTAAGGTGCCACAAGTACTCCTTTTCTTTTTGCGGATACAGACTAACATGGCTGCTACTCTGAAACAGATAGATTAGATAGTTGGCAACTGTGGTCTATGGGAAGCCTTTTAGCATTTGCACCCAATTAGGCATTCACAACAGGGTCTGGATCCAGAATCCATACTTTTGTTGGTACAGGATTGCCTATTGTTATGTGCTCAACTGGAGGTTGCTCTAATATTACATTTGGTGGAGAATGAGTCAGTCCACCTCTTTGGTAGTGTTAGAGTGATGTGAATATTTTACACCAGTTCTCCAAGAACTTGTAATGGGTTCCGGTTCACTTCCATATGCAATTCAATGTAGGCTTTGGTCTACAAAGCTTAATATGGTTTGGGTCCTGGCTATCTGAGAGACACCTCTTTCCCTAAAACCTGCTACAGTACAGGAGATTGGTTGATTTAATTATCTGGGGACTCGTTGTAGAACATTTTCAGTAGACGTCCCTTGACTATGGAATTCATCACCCCAGCTGTCCTGGTAGTGTCTCATTTTGTTGCGCTCAATGTAAGACTCACCTATTTTGCTTAGAGGCCTTGGAGAAGTGAAGGAGGATGGAGGGAATTTGGCACTTTTTAGGGGTCTAGCCTTTTAGTCCGTCTTTTTGAAAGATGCAGAACTTGAATGATGATGTATTTCATAAATGATGTATATTGCCATGAGCCTTATGCAAAGACACAGTCTGTAAATCTAAGTAAATAAGATATTCCTTAGTTCTTTGTTGAACAGGTCTATTTTAAAGATGTTTCTTGCTGTGTCATTTTTCTCCCTGAGATATGGATTTTTTTTATAAAGTTCTTAATACTTTACAAAGCCTCTATTAGGATGGCAGTGGGGGGCAGAGGAACAAGATTCCTTATCTAACAAGTCTTCCAGAGTACATTTTTACCAATATTGCCTCTTCAATGTATCTAGATTGCATCCTTGTAAGCTTCACTCCACTGAGAGGGATGAGACTAATTCATTTTTCATGTTTCTTCAGTTAAGTGATCCTTTGAGGGGAAAGCAGTTTGCTGTCAGGCTGTTATCCAATGAGGGCTGTGATGAGCTGACTGACCACATTCCACTTGATTAATTCAGCTTCTTTTGTACTCTGGGATCCAAAAGATAAAGACCTTGCATTAAACTATAGGATCTTGCTCTCTTCTGCAATCTCTCCTTGCTTATAAAAAATAGATTATGAAGAATTGTACTATTACATGAATAAAGCACCAAACTTGCACTTTCTATCTGAGCTCTGGTCCCGTCCAGTGTGAAATCTGTTTGGTGCTTTAGACTTGGTCCTTCTGGCAGAGCATTTTTCACTGCAAAGTTATTAAATGTTAAAAAAAAATCCAGCACTATGAAGCAATCACAGTGTCTGTTTGAGAAAGGCCAGAGATTAAGTTAACAGAGAAGCCGATTTACCTCCCACTCACACAGAAGAGTGTCTGCAGGTCAGCCTCTAACAGAATATTACAAGGGAGTCTGTACTGTGGTTACCTGCATTCTCTGCCTAACTTCAGATCAGTGAATAACTTTAGTTTTTCAGTGCTTGTGAATTTAAGCAAAATGATTTTTGAAAAACAGCATTTCACATAAGATAAAACCTGCACATTTATGATTAGAAATAGCAAACACTTCATGTCACTATAAGATTGCTATTTTGTCAGATAATCTGCAGCTGCCATCTACAAGCTGTTTACAAATCTTCATAAGTGCCATACGACAAAATGTGCTAGTTTTGCTTTTTAGATTAATTTAGCCTCTATAATGTGAATATTGAATAGAATTAACTTTAAGTAACCCAGGGATAGACATTTCAGTTTGCATTCCATGTCTTCGAGATTTATTGAAAACATGGCTCAGTACAATCATTTGTCTGTCTTCAGATGAGTAATGGTAATTTCAAATGAATTATCTCCATATATCTGAATGGCCTCAAAGTCCTAGCTAAGGTTCACTGACTGAAAAATACTGAAATATGGAATATTTAAACACCTAGTTATGAATGCAAAGAGTGGTTTCTAATGTATTCCAAAGCTACAGTCACAGAACTCTTTGGAAGTAAAACTGACCCTGCAAAAATTGCATGATATGGCCTGAACTCAAGACCATTTATATGGGTGGGCCTCTTTGTAATAGTTGCTGTACAAACATATAATAAAAGGCAATGCCTGCCCCAAAGAATTTGTTCCTGTTCTGAGTTTTCATATCTGCATCATTTTCATTATAAATTGTTTTTAACTTTTGTAACATCCAGAGGCTATGGGAAATTGGTGTGCATAATAATTATGATTGTTTTACATAACTGTTCAAAAGATGTTTTATAGGCAGACAAGTCCCTTCCCCAAAAGCTTACCAGTCTAAGGCCTGAGGCCACAGTTTGCTATGGCTGCATGCATGCACAGGGGTCCACCTATACAAAGGCCTCAATCCCGGACCCCTGTACCTACATGGAGTTTTGCTGAAGTCAGGTAATAGATGCCTATATAAGAAAAAGTCCCCAAAAATGGGACTGTCCCTTTAAAAACGGGACATCTGGTCACCCTATATATTGTTGCACCCTATATATTGTTGCTCCCAATATTGTTTGAACCAATAATTTCAACACAGACTATACTACTAGAAATCTGGGTGTCCACCTGCCAATAAAATCATTTAATAGCTGCTTACTGAAAGGAGGAACTCTCACAAAAGACAATGCAGTCAAACAGAGTGCAGATTCATCAGTCAGGTATATATTTAGCTAACTTAGGGGTATGTCATGCCACTGGTCTCTTTAAGCAAAATGCACCATTGATTTCAGTGGGGAATTCTGCCCAAAAATCTGTTGTGCAATATGGTTGCCAGACCTCAATTTATTTTCATATTTGAGAAATGATTTTGCTGACACACAGTTTTAAAAGTTTGCAACTATAAATAGTACACTTGTCTGGCCATGAAGCCAGACATACTAAATACAAGGGCACTTTATTATACAATGCATGTAATATTGTCAGGATACAAACTTCAACAATTTCACACTGATCGCTATATCTGTTATTTGAGGAGACAGATACCATTGACCTTTGGAGATGTGAGGCTCAATAGTTTATGTTGGCTTTAGAGCTTGCCAGCCCTCATGACACTGTCTGAGGGGACTCTGTCAAATTTATCTATTTCAATTAAATGTAATGAGAGTTGAGAACTAAAAGAAGCAGTTTCACAGTGCAGGGCCCAATCATCTTTTTGACATGCTATCTTTACAGTGAACATACATTCTTTTATTGGGAGCCTGCTCAGCAGCTCTTGGTCATCTAGGTAACATAAACCCTCAGTTTCTGCCACAACTCTAGCCTTTTTTTAGAAATGGAAGTTGGACTGATAAACTTAGTTGAAGTTCTAAAATAAGCTGCTTAGTTTTTCTTCACCTTTCATGTGCTTTACCAGAACTGAATTCAAACTCTGAGCCATGTGAAGTTCTCTCATCACTAATTTTGATATTATTGTGCCTTCTCTCATTCTTGCTTTTGTCTTTCATGGCATTTGATTGCTCTTCTTAAGATGTCCTACCGTATGGTGACACAATTTAGACAAATCTGTTGACTTCAATGGAATGACAGCAAGGATACATTTGGACCATTAGATCTTTGAATTTTGTTCCCTGATCCCTCAACTAGTTTCACATAAATAGTCTCCTTGAAGTCAGAGACTTCTCATACACAAAAATGTTGACCATGTAAGTAAGTGTAAGTGTTTGAAGGATTGGTGCCTTAGGTGGTGGTAGGGGAGTTTCCATCAGTGTATTAAACACAGCCTACAATTTTTCTTCTGTTTCACCAAGCCCTAAAAATAGAAGGGATGTTATCAACTAGTTCCTACTCTGGTTGATTTCAGAGCACTGAAAATGTGGTTCAGTGGTTGTAATAATTTTCTAAATATATTGTCTAACATTCCTATTGTGATTATGGGGCTATTCGATATAATGGGGGGAAGGGGGTTTGAGAAAGAGAAAAACCCAGGCTTGCTAGTCTACTGTGCTCATCACTTAAAATTTAGATATGTTAAAAGGTAATTGCACAGGTCCTGATCTTTACTAACAACATTTTATTAAAAGTTTGCTTATGGGATGTTAAACCTTTGGTTTTCAAACTGTTCATGCTTGCAGGGAGTGTCTAGATTATAATTGAGGAAGGCACCCACGTTACAACTGCGATTATTGCCAACATGCTACTAGGTGATACCACAGACGTGTGTATGCACGCACACGCATGCGCACACACACACAATCAGAGGAATATATAAACAGGTCTTTATTTTACTGTACTTAGAGCCTGATCCAAGCTCCATGAATTCAAGGAAAAGACTCCCATTGACTTCCGTGGGTGGAACTCTATGCCCAAATATGTATGCAGCAAGAAATTTTCAAAGTGACATCAACTTGGCCTTTAAAATGAAGCTCATGAATTGTACATCCTCCAAATTTTACATTTGCTAAGCATACCAATGGGGAGCACTTGTGACAGATTTTAGCATCAGTATTCTTGTTTGTTCATGTAAACAGCTTCTTGTTTGCGATAACAGCTTTATATTTAAAACTGACAGATGCTGTTTTTGGAATATATTATTTGACCATCGAACTTAATTATTTCCCCATGTAATTTGGAAATATTTAAGCAGTAAATATTTTACTTTACAGTATGCTTCTAAAGATCATAAAAGTTGACAGTATAATCAAGACAATAAGGGAAGAAGGAAGATACTAACACTGAGTATATACTACTGTAGAGGAGAGAAATTGATTTGGAAGCCTTATAAAAAGTGATCAAGGCTATATCTCTGTGGTGCCATCAGATGTGCAGAAATGCATAGCCATGTTTAATTCAGGCTATATTGTCACAGCCCTTACACTTGTCCACTTTGCCCTCCTACTCTGGCTGCTGAGGAGAGGTTGGGTTACTCATCCAGTACTATCTAATGTGAACAAACGTATGAGGAAGGGATGAAGAGTGGGTGTAGCTTTCATTCTGCCTGTCTTCTTTCTCCCCAGCTATATAGCTGGATGGGTGCATGGGCTGTTCTATGGAAGGGGATAAATTAACTGACGGCTCCTCCAGAGTAAGAGACAAGCAGGGGAGGAATTGTAACTCTCAGAATCACAATTTGTTCTCTGCTCTGCACTTGGGGTGGTGCAGCTAACCTACTGCCCCTTACTCAGGGCATGTTGTACAAGTCAAATCTAGCCCTTACTTAGGAGCTTTTTGAGTATTGGGTAAAGCTGATAAGGAATTTTCTATCGGAAGGATAGGTTCTGCTCAAATCAGAATATTTCATTTGGTTGAACTGACCAAAGTATTCTGTTTCAAAACAGTTCAACAGAATGTTAAACTTGCATTTCCCTATCAGTATGTTGCCTCATGGTAGATGGGAGTTATAATAGTCCCCTCTTCTCTCCTACAGGTTGAGCTTCCTGTAGGACTACATTTCCCATAATGCAACATGGTCTCTTTTCCAACCAAGCTGTGTGGTGCCTCATGGGAATCACATGATCCTGGGTACTCATGGAAATTGTAGTCCCTCCAGGGAGCCAATCCCATAGAGCAGAATGGAGACATTTGGTTCCTAAATTACAACTCCCATGAGGCAATGCACCAGAGTAGGGAAATGCCATTTAATTATGAAGTGACTTGAAACAAAATGTGTTAGGTCAATTCAACAAAGCAAAGGGAAATATTCTGATTTTGGGATTGTTGAAATGTTTTGTTTCAGTCAAAAAATCAAACATTGACATTTCTGAACTGAAATTTTTCTGAATATTTTATTCTGCAAAAATTCACTATTTCAACATGTTATCCCAATTTAGGATGCAAAAATATGCTGAAACATTGGATTTTTTTGCAAGACATAAATTTTGAATTTCATTCAATGCTAATATTAGGTTGCTGCATTTTTTTAGATTTGAAATAGGTCAGATTATCTGATGGTTCCTAGTCACATTGCAATGCCCATAGGTAGCATTCACTTCAATTCCAGCTCCCTACTGAAACACAAAGTAATTATAATGTTCTAATTTGTACACAACATTAGAGAGCAACAGAGCTCACAACAGGAGATAAGATATCACATATTTCTAACCAGCTAAGTGTACATGTAATCTCTTATGCCCTTAATCCAAATAAAATAGGAATGCTAAATTGGTATAAGCAACTGGTAAAAAACAAGAACTGGTTAACTGCTTTATAAAATGGGGGAGAGACAACATTTGGCAATCAAAGTGCTGAAGAAAATACTAAAGCAGCAGAGCCATATAAAGTTGTGCTTCAATAGTGAGTTCCAGGAAAAGATTGCTGTTCTGTTGAACAAGGAATAAAGGGGCTAAGATCTTGCCTGTGAATATTGCATTGGCCAAATGCATTCTGTACAATAGCATGGAAATAGTACCAGACAGCTTCAAGGATGGGGTAGAAAACAGTCCCAGAAGGGTAAAAGGCCCTCCTCCCTATCAACTGAGATGGGGTGTGTCAAGGTTCCTTCCCCACTCTGAACTCTAGGGTACAGATGTGGGGACCTGCATGAAAGACCCCCTAAACTTATTCTTACCAGCTTAGGTTAAAAAACTTCCTCAAGGTACAAACTTTGCCTTGTCCTTGAACCCTATGCTGCCACCACCAAGTGTGTTAAACAAAGAACAGGGAAAGAGCCCACTTGGAGATGTCTTCCCCCCAAAATATCCCCCCAAGCCCTACACCCCCTTTCCTGGGGAAGGCTTGATAAAAATCCTCACCAATTTGCATAGGTGAGCACAGACCCAAACCCTTGGATCTTAACAATGAAAAAACAATCAGGATCTTAAAAGAAGAATTTTAATTAAAGAAAAAGTAAAAGAATCACCTCTGTAAAATCAGGATGGTAAATACCGTACAGGGTAATCAGATTCAAAACAGAGAGAATTCCTCTAGGCAAAACCTTAAGTTACAAAAAGACACAAAACCAGGAATATACATTCCATTCAGCACAGCTTATTTACCAGCCATTTAAACAAAAGGAAATCTAACATTTCTAGCTAGATTACTTACTAACATTTTACAGGAGTTCTGAAGAGCATTCCTGATCTGTTCCCGGCAAAAGCATCACACAGACAGACAGACCTTTTGTTCCCCCCCGGCTTTGAAAGTAACCTGTCTCCTCATTGGTCATGTGCCAGCAAGGTTATCTTAGCTTCTTAACCCTTTACAGGTGAAAGGGTTTACCTCTGGCCAGGAGGAATTTTATAGTTCTGTATACAGAAACGTGGTTATCCTTCCATGTATATTTATGACAGGGTGACTGCAGGTCAATCAGGTTCAGCTGAGAAGGGGTTACCAGAGATCAATTAGGATCAGCTGATTCCAACTAAGGGCTACCTGAGACCTCTTTAAACCCTCCCCTGTTGGCAGAAGAGGTGGAATAGAGGAGGAGACAAGCTGCCACTAGGTGAGGAACAGCAAGCCTCACCAGGAAGGGAGGCTGCATCCCTTCCCATAAGGGAAAACACCAAAGCCTAAAAGAAGGAATGGACTGCCCCTGTACAGCCAGGAGCGACTGTTTTACCCCAAGCCCATCTCGCCAAGGCTAAACAACAGCTGAGGCTGGTGAGATCGAGAAGATGCCTTGCCACAGTCTGTATTCTGTGCTGTTGTCTGGGTTAATATGCCTGAGCCATGCAGTGCTTTGCAGAAAGATTTTGTAGAACTTGATAATTGATTCACTTCTCATCAATAATATTAGAAAAACAGGGTTCTTTTTGGAAACTCTAGTGAAAAACTGAAATTTCTGATGTTTTCTATCTTTTGTTTAAAATTGGTGAATGTTTTATGTACCCAAATGGCTTGAACAATTATATTTTTCCACTATGGCACACATTTAAAGTTTCTTAGCAATCATGACATTATGTACAAGGTTTTGACAGTTTCTAAAACACAGGACTCGTATATACCATAGATGAATACTCCTCCTTACTAATCAGAAAGTAATTCTACTTGAGAAGGTTTAAAAAGCTGTACAGCTCTCACTAAATGTGCCTGTTCAGCTAAAAGTATTTACTGAAACTTTAAATTTCTAGAACTCCCCATCTCGGAAGACTTGAAGCAGCCATTCTGACTCTTCAGTGAACAAGGCTGCTTTAAATACAGATTGAAAGTATGTAACAGCTGTAATGTTGTTGATTCTTTATTAAAAGTAATGTTTCTTCTTGTAACAGTAAGTAACAAACTCTGCATGGGGAAATGAAGCACCTTTCCCCGTGGGGCAGTATGTAATTAAGTTCTAGGCTATAAATGTTGGAAGTACTTACTTCATACTAGGAACCTGCCTTCAGTACATCCATTTTCTACAGAGGCTTTGTGTGTGTAAGTTTCAATTAGAGATGGGTGAACTCATTTTGTATAACTTCAAATCCACTGAAACCTCATGGTTAGAAATATTGACTCAGACTCACGTTTCTGGGTTCACATTCCACCTTGGAAAGCCTGAAAAAGAGCAGGGGGAAAAAACAGTGTGTGGGGGGGAATAGGGTGAAAGCACAGCAGAAATAAGGTAAAATGAAAAAAATATATGACAGAGAGACTTTGCAGAGAAAGGTGTTCCATACTTAAGCTGCTGAATGGTGGGTTTTTTGTTTTTTTTGTTTTTTCTAATTTTCCAAAGTGGTCAGCATCCATTGACTTCCCTATAGATGATCAATGCTCGGCACCTTTCAAAATCTGGCCACTTGTTTCAGAACCTGAAGAAGCAGGCTAACTTTAGGCTCCTATTTTTGAAAGTCTTGGCCTAAATATATTTTTACTAGTATACTGTATTACTGTAGTCAATGAATCCTCTAGTTTTGGGAGTGTAATGTCTATCCCTTTAGCTATAAATAAAACCATTTTTAAAAAGTCATCCCTGGGGGGAGGGAATGGTTTAAATTACGTGGTGGGAGTCTGCTAACTCAGTCTGGTTTTGTGAACCTAAAATAGACTTTGAGAAGCATGTACAATGTCCAGTCACATATCAATCAGCCACTCCTAGTTTAAATAATTACTTAGATGATAAATGGGCTGACTCAAGGAATTGAGAATTTCAACTCTTTGATTTCTAATGGAGCTGAGGTTGCTCATCACTTTCAGGACTGGACACAAACAGCAGAGATCTGCTAGAATTCTTCTTATAATACAGTTGAATACAGAAATCTACAATAGTATTCCAAAACCTAATTTCTGTATCTTAGGTAGATATCTATGGTACTATAACATACTTCATGTATACTAGATAAAATGGCAAGTTTTTAAGTACCACCACTGTAGTTCTTATTATTTCCTTTATTGTAACTGACAGCTTAAGGACTTTACCTTTGTGATAGTGCTGTAATAACTCTTTCCCTAAAGTAACACTTTTCACTTGGTGATACAATCACTTATAGTAATCAGACAATTGAAGTTTTGTGCCCATATTAATGCATTCTAGCTGTATCCTGAGAGAGGCTATTTCCGAGAATTTGGACCCTCTCCAAATAAGTCAATATTTCACTAATTCTCCCAGCTCAAATGACTTAAATGTAGGGCTGGTCAAAAATGTTCATTTGAAACTGTTTTTGACAGAAAATTGAATTTTCAACAATTATATTTTTTGCTAAGGGTATCTGACTTATGCAGAAAATTTTTTGACTTTTCATTGAAAATCTGAACGTTCAAAACATAAAAGTTTTTGGCTGAAAACTGAAAATGTTGTTTCATAAATGCCACTGTAGTGCTTCATGGGAGTTTTAGTTCAAGTGTCTGATGCTCCCATATTCTTCAAAGGGTGGAAACCTTATCTGGGCTACAAATGCCATGATGCACTGTGACAGATCAGCATTATTGTACATAGCAACATTTCTGAATCAAAGTTATTGTCTTTCATCCAAAAGCTTTTGCTTTTCATTTATTTTTTTATTTATTTTTTTTTTTTGCCAAAAACTCTTTACATTTTCTGCAGAATAAAAAATGATTTCCAGCCAGCTCGGTTTAATTTTAAGTTGTGAGTGCACCAATCCTGCAGCTGTTTGAGGACAGATAATGTTATGTGTCTAATGAACACAGTACAACAGACTCAGTTGTTATCGTTACCTTTAGTAGTAAGTATTCTCCAAAGTGCTTTATAAACATTCTGGCCTAGCTCTGCCCCCTTACACAATGTGAGTGCTACTTTACTCTGTGTAAGTAGTTCCACTGTAATGAAATCTATTTTGCAGTAGAGGGTAGATATATTTAGTAACCTGCTTCATTGTTCTCCGAATTAATTAGACAGGGCCCAGTTGTAGCACCCTAATTCACATTGCATAATATATTATCCAAAAGTAATCCCTTTCATGACAGTACAAGAAGTTGCAGTAGTCAGGGTTGGAGTTGAGCAATGCAGGGAGTTGACAATTGTGACAGAGAACATAGTTTTTAGCAATACTATAGTGGGGGGAAAAGTGAAAACATTTGTCAAGGGCTTGAATGTGTTGCGGAGAAAAAAGAGAGGAGACAAAGATGAATCTGTCTGAGCATAGTGATCGGTGTGAGAAGGAAGGGTTCAGGAGGAATAACAAGGAGTTTGTGAACATGGTGGGACATCCAGAGCTGAGATACAGAGTTAGAGGGGCATTTTGTAAGTCATTTGTATAAAGGGTGTACCTGAAATTACAGTGGAAGATGAGGTCACCAGGGAATAGCTATAAATGGAGAAAAGAAGTAGATTTAACACACAGTCCTGAAGGATACCAACAGAACAGAATACTGTGTTTCAAAAATGTATGAATAAAAAACAAGTTAGGCCAAATTCTGCATTCAGAATCATGTGGGCAGTTTCCACTGACTTCAGTGAGTCAACTTTTCCTGTCTGGGGATAAAATTTGGCTTGCACTGGAAGAAATAGAAGCAGACAGACTTTTAACTGCATCCAGCAACAAACAGGATGAATAGTTAATAAAAGAAATTACCTAAGTTTTGAATTCCTACCTAATCAATTTTTAACTCCAAAGTCAAGGATAACTTAACAGAAAACCATCCCTGTGTGCAATGAGAGATAGTATTTTAATTACTTTGTACTGCCGAAATACAACAGCAATGCATAGGTTAGGCAAACACACAATGTATTTTGCATGTTGACTAACTAGTTGGTATTGACTTAACACAGTTGAAATCATAAATGTGCCATTTTTTCTGGATCAGTTTCAGTGATTATGAAACCCATACCCTAGAGAAATAGTTCATGCTAATTGTGCTGGTAAAGTACAAGAAATCCTCACATACTGTATTTTTTTTTCCGAACATACTGCCACAAATGACTACTGGCTCTATGCCATGGCCCTAGTCCCATGTGATATTGTCAGTAATTGTGTATGCAGGCAGTATTTTCTGGATTGGCATACAGTAGCATGTTATGCCAGTTAGATCAGCAAAGTTTTCTTTATTACTATATCTACTTTAAAAAAAAAAAAAAATTTGTTTTCTTTCTCTGCCTTCTCCTTTTAGGTTGAAAATCTGCCACATGTGTGAATATGTAGGAATGCATCTTAAAAAGTCTCCTCAGTGGAAATATTTGCAGTGATGATTATTAAACCAGAGACTTGGATCCCTGTAACTGTACCCCCAACTGAGAGCCGCATACTCACTGTAAAGCACTCCAGTGGCACAAAGCACAGTAATTCAAACATTGTTTTTCATCCCATGTCAGGTAGCTGTTCTCAAACCTGATTTGTTGACTGAAGCATTGTGAATGGGCAGGAGGGGGATTCAAATCTTTCTCATATTGACCTGTGGTGCTGTAAATCAAACTCAGTTTAAGTTTTCTCTTTTCTTTCTGTATTTTTTTTCTGAACACACTGCTTTGTTCAAGTCATTTGACTGTCCTATAAACAATATAAATGAATGTCAATCCCTGAAAATTTTTAGCCTATTAATTTTGTATCCAAAATACAATTTTAATGATTTGCAAAAAAGTAGGTGCTAATATCCAATTCACAGCAAAACTCTTGTACGATGCTGTCGTCTTTAAATCAGATTTTCAAAGCTTTCTTTTCTGACTGACTGCAGAACACTAGATACAATACATTAAAGCATGATGAAAATTCCTGTAGCAGACTGAAGTTGTGATAGCTGTTCCAAGGGCTTACGGTGCTTGTCCAATTATTTAAAACACATACACGATAGGTCAAGCTGTATATGGTGTTCTTATCTATGCATTTTCTAACTTAGGCCAGTTGTCACAAATGTAATTGTCCTCTTCTCATTGGGGGGGAAAACACAAAGAAAGAGTGTTGATGTAAGTTTATAAAATGCCCAATATTTGCTCAACAGATTTGCAATGTTTGGGATTATGTTTAGGTTCATGCAATTAAGGATTTAGGTATGGTTGTATTGCATTGAAAACTAATCAAAATATTTTAAAAAATACTGTATCTTCCTTTTAATTAAATACAATGCTTGAAGGACTAGCACCCTTGGGTTGTTTGCCTCTCCCTGTGCTCACTGTGGCCCTTGCTAGCTTCTTGTAGCTCTGTTCGGGGCTAGCAGATCACAGCCTCTCACCTTACTGGGTAATCAAGGTTCAGATTCCTTCCCTCCAGGATGAGAGGAACCTAATGGAGTTATCCTAAACTGTTGTATGCATCCAATTCCCATGATCCAGTGTGATTGGCACAATATAGAAACTAGAAACCTGAAATGAGAGCCTTCTGTATAGGCTCTTATGCCACTCTTATCCCCATAGTATCTGAGTGCCTTCTGCTAGTGCATTAAGGAATGGGATTAATGTCTGTCGTATGTTTGCGCTCTCATCCTCTTCTATTGATTACCAGTATTTAGATAGGACACAGAAGCCCCTATTGGACACACAGGAAGACATCAGTGCTCCTGGCATAAATTATACTAGTTTTTTCCCCAATACCTGACTGTATACCCTGAAGATAAAAAATTCTCATCATACATGCCATAGTTACTGAGGCATGACATGTTACGAAACCATGGATGGATGCATGCAAACATGTGGTCACCTTGTCAGTACACACAGCTGCGTGATTCAGTGGGAAATTCTGCATTTGTTCCCCTCTTTTCTGTACAGCATAGTAGAGCATATACCCTAGTTTGGATTTTTGTGTGTGTAAAATATGTATCTTCCCACATAGCAAGAGCAGTTAGACTATGTTTTGAATGCACAGAGGAGCAGATTTCAATTTTGAAACTAAAGCCATATCTGTGTTACAGATGGAAAGATCATCTTAAACAGGTAAATTTGCTTTTAGAAAATATAATTTTTGAATAGATATTTTTAAATACTGTTCATGACAAATATGTGAAAGGAAGGTAGATTGGCTGGGAGGAGAGGACCCTGGCTGATACTTTCAGCCATGTTTCAGCTTGGAGCAGATTCCTACAGCCATTTACAAAGACACCAGCTAGAGAGTTTCTAACAGAAGTATTAATACAACAATAATACTAACACTGTCATAATGGGAAGATCATTTGCTTTTACCATTTGGCAGCTGTAGAAGGAATATGTACCCCTTTGAAAAGAACCTAACATGATTCTATTTAAACAGTTAGGATGCCATTTTTAATACAGAACATTTGTCATATGCTATGAATTATCCCTTGAACACCATAAAATTTAACAGTAACAAAGTACAACCTGATCAAAAGAAGCATCTGGGAGTGGAAGCAGTTTTTTTTTTATTTTATTTCCTCTCACTGCTTAAGAGGTCAAAACTTGGACCAAGGGATGTTTCAACTGATCTGACCTTTTTCACATTGACTACACCTCAGCATCTTATTATACAGGAACTTGGCTGAAATATTTGCATTTCACAGAATATCTTCTGGTGCAGTTCCATAGCAAGAGCATAATGATACCTCTGTGTTTGTTCAAGATGCTGGAACCTGTAATGGAATCTATATATAAAATCCCGTTCCATACACTTAAGACAGGTAATTGGAACACCAGACAGATTTGAAGTCTTTCTGCCAGCTTGTATATGGATGTTCATATGCAGTTTTTTACCTTTTAAAAATAAACATTTCTAAATCATGTCATTAAAAAAAATAAAAGTAGTTTAAAGTATCATTTAGGTAATCACCGATGTACAGATAATTTAGAGATACTTTATCACTATTAATATTTTAAATCAAAAGTACTAAGTGCCTCATGCTTCTTTCAATGGGTTTGTAACTTAAGGGTATACAGAAATTTTAATATTCAAATAATTAGATTTTGGCTCCAGTTACCCTGGGCTAGATTATATCACAAGGATATAGCACATATTTGAGCCACATGTTTCCTCTGTTCTCCCTCTTGCTCTGATGGATAACCATTTGCTGTTGCTTAGTGCTGCGAATTACTGACCATTCCCCCAACCCCTAGTGTTTAAAACATACAAAAATCATGAGGCAGGCCCAAAAAAATATCAGAGGATTAAAATTTGGATCTCTTTATTTTCCTTCAGGTGTCATAGCCTTTAGGATGGTTGTGATGGGGGTCCCAGGGTGCAAGCTGGACTGTGGGACTACTGAGCCCTCTGTCCTACCAACCTGGGGTATCCCTCTCATTGTGATGCAGTGTCAAGCCACAAACCTCTGGCAGGTCCAGTACCAGGTTTGCAATGGCACCAGTGGCTCCGGGCCTATGCTCACATGCTATGAGACAGAGCAGTGAGTAAACAGTGGACACATACTCTTAGAAGCCCAGACCAAACGTAACAAGAGCATAAGGGGGAAATGTGTCTTAACCTTCCTTAGATGGCTCCCTTCCATACCTTCACAAACTGAGGGACAGTCTTGCCCACTGTAGAATCATAGAAATGTAGGACTGGAAGGGATCTAGTTCATTTCCCCCGTGCTGAGGCAGGACTATCCCTGATAGGTGTTTTGTCTAAACTATTTTTATGTCCAATAGGTGATTGTACCTCTGTGCCTAAATTTCAAGTGACAAATGTATTCAAACAAAGCATTTTAATCCAATATTACCAGTTCATTTTAATTTTCTTTAATTTTGTTTTGAAATAAATTGATTACCTAAAATGATGCATTTCCTCACGATTTCTATGACATTGAAAAGCAAGTGCACAGTTAAATCTTGGTGAATTGGTAAAATAGATAATCTTTTTAAAGCCCTTACTCCTATACTCAATTCTCAATATGTAAATTGCATGTGAAAAGTCAAATGTTAATCTACCTTCACTGTGCACTGTATTTCAGGAAAAATATTTAAATGCAAGTATGGCAATTGTCCTTGCAAAAAATGAATGTACAGATAACTAAGGTTAGTTTTATTTAGTTTTTAAATCAAATCATGCTAGTTATTTTCCCCTGACCTATCACAATAAAGAGAGAAAATAGATGGCCTACAATGACACTAATACAATAGTAGGTAGACTCACTAAATATCTGCATATCCACAGTACACTGGCCTCTGATTTGTCAGATCTAACAAACTAAACAGAACCAGGCTTGGAATATGGAAGTATGGGTGGGAGTATAGGGTGGTAAGTGTTGTAGAGGGAAGGAGAAAATTCATGATGGTTTCATGTGGTATAAATGTTTTAGCTGTAGGAATTTGGAATGGCAGCATCACTCCCAAGTTGTGAAATCATAAGAGAGTTATGCATGCCATCCCAAACGAGTGCTGATAAAACCTTTATACCATGTACTTTCATGCTGCATATGTTGTGGGAAAACCAAAATTAAAATCTAGAGAGGGAGAGAGAGTGGCATAAAACCTTTTATCAGCCTGAAGTTTGGGATGGGAGCCTTGCTCACAAAAGCAAAGCTGCATATATTAGTTTGAACTTTTCTCTCCCTCTGAGGCCTGTACACACAAGGACTCACTAAGATGCTTGGGTTTATGGGCAGCAGAGAGCTATAGGAATAGTCACAATGCAATTTTTTAAAAAGATTCCTACAATTGATTTGTGTAACATGTGGATACATGGTATAAAGGCTTTATCAGCAGTCATTTGGAATGCATGCAAATCACTCGTGGTTTTGCAGCTCGGAAGTATATATGCACACACATGCCATACATACATACCATAAATACAGTCACAAGAACCACCTGGTTAATTGCAGTCATGTTAAATTACATTTAGAATCCATTTTTGACTGTCTCACCTGAACTCTGTCCACTAATCCATCTGCCCTGACACATCTTCTAATGTTCCAAAATCTCAGCTATTTCCGAAAGGGAACATTTTTTTATTAAAGAAAACCTGCCAAGTAATACCTGCTTCTTCCTCTCCAAATGTGTAATTTCCTTTCTCTTTCCAAATCACACTGATCTGAGGTGTTAAGTGGGCACAGGTCAAACAGGGATCAATGACAGGTTTCTAATCAGATACTGTATCCCATGACCAATCAGAACCCAAAATGGGAGCTTATTTCATTGGAAAAGAGATGTACAGAAGGTCCCAATGTACTTAAACTTAACATGGCAATGTTGTTATATATCTACTTAGCTCATATTTAAAGGCATCAAATATAAATATTGTAATGGTAATTTTCCATTCCCTCTAAGTCTTCTAAAGTTCCAGTCATGCTATTAAGGCAGCCTTGCTTTACTGGCAGTGAGATGTGTGAAATAGAACCAATAAAATTTTTAAATGCCCTATGAAAGATTTTGTGGAGTATGTATGATGTATACAGAATGCATGAGGGTACAGTGATAATGCTAAACAGCCACAGAGTTATTTGTGGGGATGTTCACCCCACACTAGCCCTGAAGGGGCTACAAAATCTGCCAAGAAGTCAAAGAGGGAAGTAGGAAAGGGTCCAGGGAAATAGCGACAGGGTCTGGAAGTAAGCTGACCTGAGTTGCTAGACATAGTATCGCTGGACTGGAACTTGGAGTAGGGGCAGGCTCAGGTTCCCATATCAGCCACTGGGGAAGTGGCATAGGACAGGGTTTTGGAGCAGAAGACTCTCCAGAATGGCATGTGGATACCTGATCCAGTGGGACCTTGATACCCTGGAAGGGGAAGATTTATACAGTGACCTGGCTGGAGGGCTGAGTCACAAAGAGAGAGACACCCCCCCTCCTCCCCCCCCCCCAGTCACAGAGAGGGATAGGCCAGGAGGTGAGTGAATGATAGAAGGGGGCACCAGATCAGACAAGAGCTGATTACCCAGACACAGTCAGTGGGAGGCACCACAGCTGTGAGTGAACCCTGTTACAAGGGGGAAATTTAAATTCCTATTCTAAATTTTGTCTTTTAACAAACAAAATAAAAAATCCCACGGTGAAGTCTTTGTGTCATTAAGAGCAATCTCTTACCTTCACCTGCTGCTGCTGTTGCATTATTTCTGTTCCTTCTTTTTGTTTTGGTTTTTGTTTTCCCCTGTGCCATTTTGCTTGACTTATCTATGATTGTGTCTTCAGAAATACTGGTATAACTAGCATCCCTTATTGGGTGAGCTGACACAGAGAATCTTAAACTAATAATAGATGGTAGCAGTCTCTAATAAAAATGACCTTTATGGGTGCCTGGGAATACTGTTTTCACCACAGATGTACTATATAGGAGCAGTGGAAGAAATAGCTATTGTTTGTGCAAGAGTATATCAAGACAGGAGGAGTCAGTACTATTTGCTAGTGGGAGGAAAAGAAGATACTACTGTTCTATTACTCACTGTAGCATATTGGTGGGTATGTTTTCATGTCGGTTTCCATTCCATTTTGCCAAGGATATTCTTAAAAAGAACTTTTATAGGGTTTTGGAGAAGGGATGTATGGATTGGTTGGGGAAATATGAGGGTTCTTTCTCCCTTTTACCATCGTGTATTTTCTCCCAGCAGTAGGAGTCTCTCACCTGACTTCTGTCTGCTTCTCCAAAATAAAAACTATAGTAGGAAAACAAATCTTAAAGCATACTCCAGAAAAAAAAAAAACAAAGTGGTTTCAAGGGATTTGGCCCAACTTTTGGTGTAGTTTTGATTTTCTTTCTCCTGGTTTCTCTCCCTGTGTAAACTATCCCAGAAACTCCAAACCACAGAAACATGTAACAGTAATCAGAATTTTCTCCTTGACCAAAATTCACCCACTGGCCCCAATATAATGAAAAGCAAATATGACAAGAAGTCAAAATGCAAGGGGTTGGAGGAGGGGGAAGAGTGTCTGGGAAAAAAAACTTCTGATCTTTTCTTACCTATATTTGAAAGTAACTTTTTTTTTTTTAATTTCAGTTCATATAAAAGAGGTTTTTGTATGACTTCCTTGCGCACAACATGAAGGTCAAGCAATTGAGAATGGAAACAATAATATTCTCCAGTAGAATACCCATGAAAATTTGTTTTTGTTTTTTTTCTGGAAAACTGCCCTTCAAAGCTCTTTCCCAAGTAAACTTGCAATGACATTTCAAAAAGGATCATGGGTGACAATAACTATGGGGAAAATTTGGATTGTTACTTCTAATTTGCTAACCATGCACAAAATACCTGTTGAACAAATCAGACTCTAGTAATTTACTGTCCAGGTGCCTGAGCTTGTAACAGCTAGCATGCTGAGAAAACATTTGAGGATACTTATTGGAGTTTATATGTTTTCTGTATTGCTTTTCCTATTACTCTGATTGCTGATCTTCCCAAAGCCTATAACACTGAGAAAGATAAAGCTGCCATCCCAGAGTGATGGCTGTACTCATGGAGCAGTGGAATGTCAGAGTAATTTGATATCAGATGGGCCACCCCATTAGGAGGTACAGGTTCATCCTGTTTTTGGATCATTTGTTTCATTTTCTTTTTCTTTTTCATAAAGAAGCAAAGATGGGTTCACTGCACTTTACAGCGAGATAACCATGCTAATGTGTAGATACCTAAACCGGGTTCTTTTGCAATAGTACAGAGAAGGAAGGTTTGGGGTCTAAATCTCAAGTCTAGAGAGTCCAGCGATCTAGGTTATCATCCCCATCTGTCAGATTTAGTGACTTAAGCTTCACAACAGCCTTGTGAGGTAGGTAAATATCATCCTCATTTTACAGATGGGGAAGCTGAAGAAAGAGAGAGTCACAGAATGTAAAACACAGAGTGCCTTACCCACAGTTACGGTGGAAGTCTGACAGAGCTGGGACGATAACCCAGAACCTCTGATGTGTTTTTGAATTGGCCAGACTATGTCTGTATGAGAAGGTTCACTCCTCCTTCATTCTCACTTGTCAAGAGAATACAGAGTCAAGTTAGAAATTTGCATGCCCTGGAACATGCCTTCTCCATGAAAAGCCATGTATTAGAAGGTGTGCTCATGGAGTAACTTAAGATGCACAAGTTGCAGAGGCTGCATCTTTATTTATCCTTTTCTCTCTCTCGCCCACTCTTTGCCTATATAGGTAACAACATCATCATGTATCCGGGCACTGTACCAAAGTTAAAAGCAACAACAAATAAAATAAGATTTGTCCCAACCATTCTAAGAAAAGCAGGGTAAAGAAAAATAACCTACTAGAGAATAGCTGATGCAAGAAGGGCGAACCGCATGGTAAAAGAGGAAAAGTCTTAAACTGAGCTTTGTAAAAGGGACCCAGCTGGACATACACAGGGAGGGAGCTCCATAGACTGAGAACACTCTGCCTTAGTTTGATCCACATTAAACTTTGACCCGAAAAGGAGCTCAACTCAGCATTATGAAACATAAGGACCCAATACTGTAGCGTAGTCCATACTCAGGAACAAATTATTGCTGAAGTCAAAGGAAGTTTTGCCTGTTTAACAAATGCAGTATTGGCTTGTGATTGCATATGTGAAATAGCTGATTCTTAGAGTTTAATTATTTGACATCAACATTTTATTAATAATTACTGATATTGTATATTAAATAAGAGAGTCAAGGCCACTCTGTAAAATAATATGTGGCAGATTTTCATTTAAAACTGATTTTCCTATTAAAGACCAAAAGCTTCCCCAGTTAATGCACTTAGGTCTTGATCCTGAAAACACTCCCTGCCAGACCCCTCCCCCCACAAATAGTTTTGTGTGTGAATAGTCCTACGTGTGTGAAGTTACTCACATGGGTAAGTGTCTGTAGGATCTGGGCCTCTCTCTCTCTCTTTGTATTTGTTTTAACTCCTTAAACTTTAACATGACCATGATTTGTCTTTCTGTATTTGTAAAACAGGGGAAAAACAGTTTCTGGACTGAGACAAGGCCTCTAAAGGAAACATCACTTATTGATCCAGTCACATGCTCTTTGGTGCTTGGCATAATTTTATTGCTTAAATGTAATAGTTTTATTGGTTAAAGCTTTTAGTCTCAAGTCACAACTGCTAAGGGTGCATCATGAATGCCTTGTGGATATAAGTAGCATATTAACTTGTCATGTTTAACTGCCAGCTTTTTTCTCCAGAGGCATCATGTTTGTCAGCTCATTTTTCAACTATATATCACTGCTCTGGGTGTAGTAGAAATTATATTCTGCCTGCATCAATTCCTTAATATATGGTTAGGGCATTTAGCAGCTCCATATTATTATTTATTTTATTTTATTACTTTAAAAATAAGTTTTTGTGAAGTCTTTATTGTGTTATGTTATTTTTATTAGTACGATAAATTCTTCTCTGTTATATTGCTGTAAACCTGGAATCCACTGAAGCCACTGGGAGTTAACATGGATCTGCTCTGATGTATATGAGAGCAGAAGCTGATGGATTGAAAGCTTGTGTAACTTCCCTTTTTATTACTGGAATCTCTCCCTAGTTCCTCTCAAAGGTGTTTCATGGTTTCAAATGATGCTCTAACATGTACTGGAACCATAGGGACAGTTCATCAGTTGTCTCAGATGGGACCGTGACATCACTGTATGTCAGATTGGCTTGTGAAACATGTTAAATTATGTGATCCCACGAGGAGAATCTGAGGCATTGCCAGCTGGCCAACATATTTCAAGTTCAGTACATCTACTTTAGGGTTCAAGCTTGTGCTATTAAGGATCAGGACCTAGGATGATTCCTGAATTTCCCTACCTCAAGCCTGAAACACGAACAAACAACTGGAAATGCTGACATTCAAGGTGACAAAGTTTCAGAGTAACAGCCGTGTTAGTCTGTATTTGCAAAAAGAAAAGGAGTACTTGTGGCACCTTAGACTAACCAATTTATTTGAGCATAAGCTTTCGTGAGCTACAGCTCACTTCATCGGATGCATCCGATGAAGTGAGCTGTAGCTCACGGAAACTTATGCTCAAATAAATTGGTTAGTCTCTAAGGTGCCACAAGTACTCCTTTTCTTTTTGCAAAGGTGACAAAGCACACTCAGAAGCAAAGGGCAGTTTCTAGGTCAAGGCATGTTCCCTTGTCAATAAAAAACAGAGCCCAAGAAAATTGTCGCCAACTTGAAGAGATTCTCCCCTTCCTCTTGGGTCCTATCTGTCTCTTCATCTATGTAAGGTATTTAAAAGCACCTAACACCTCAGCATGTAAATGTCATGGACCTCCCATGAAAAGCAGTTAAGATGAAACATCTCCATGGAAAAACTGACAGCCTACAATCTCATCCAATTTGAAGCCATTTGTGAAATTATATACATCCAACACCACAGAACTACTAATTTATAAGTCCAATTGTAAATATTAACACTCAGCAGTATAACACACAGTTTGGGAACCCTCTGGGAAATTTTATATCTGTAAAAACTTGGCATTTTGAAACAGCTATAATCCCACTCTAATAAACATACATATATACAAATAAAAAGAAATTGTACCAATTTGCCATAGAGAAGTATGCTGAATCTTATTATGAATTAACTCAAAGAAGAGTACATATGAAAGTGTTTGACATCAACTTTGAATACTGAAGATTTGTGGGCTAGGGAAAGTGGCAGGGTTTTATTTTTAATTTTTTTTTTTTACAGTAAAACACTCTTGGATGAATTCAGAAATATTACTTGGATCTCAGTAAGAATTCCTAGTGACGTCAGTGGGATTTTCAACAAAATGAGGAATACAGTTTTTGATGCAGTATTGAAGAAAAAATCTTATTCAGTTGTGTTCTTCAATGTGCACGAGGTTGGCGTGTGTGTGAGGGGCATTTTGTAGCATGTTGCCTGTTTACCATTGAACCAACTGGTAAATTTCACTGAGACTAGAATTCAGCCAGAAGAAATGCAGCACTGTCCCACACTTACCTGTCTCAAATTTGAATGACTAGTGATTCATTGGTTCAACATCTTTATGAAATAACTCAGTATCTCTTACTGTGTGAACTGAGGCCATTGAATGGACATTCGCAGGTAACCTTACATGGATCACGATATGGAATGAGGCAAATTGTAGAACCCTTCCCTTGCGCCTTCCAAAACTTTTTGAATGCCTTCTGCAGTGTATGTTGTGACCTCAGACACCCTCATTTATTTTTATGATCTTCCCTTCATAAGGCTGTTGCCAATAATGTAGAACTATTCTGTGGATTGAGATTAGTACAGTGGGTATTGCTTATAGTTCTCTTGGCTGAAATTTAGCCTTTGCAGACATCTGTGGAAATGTAGATAGATTTATGTATAGCTTATTGTATTCAGTCTCATACAGAATAGCAAAGTGTTCTTTGAAGATTTCTTTGGGGTTATTAGTCCTACTTAAGCATTTATAGAGTGCCCAGCACTTTAGTGCCAAGGTCAACAGGACATCAGTCTCTTACAGTTTATGAAAGTCCCTATGGAACCTGAGTTCAAGTACCATAAAGTGAACATATCTTTCTTTCTTTCTTTGAAGCTAGTTGTCATTCAAAGGTTTAGTGAGCTACAATTTATATCAAGTTCCATAGTTCTGAGTATTCTTCCAAAACTCCTTTTTTGTTTTGTGTTAATTTTGCCAACCTGCCAAGTGTCACAATCGACATATATTTATCAAGCATTATACCTGTGGCACAGCATGAGAGAGAACTGGAATAGGATTTGGGTTCTGAGTGGCATATGCCCTAAGTAACTGCTCTGCTTTTGCTTCTGACACATCACTCAGATGAACAGCACCATATTCTGGTTCCTGGCCATTCATGCACAACACAGCAGTTATGGGGTTAATATCATATACCATTTCAAGAAAACTGAAAAGTAAAGATGGGAAATTACCTGTGGTTTTACCACTAGTACAAAAGCAAAGCCTGGGTTGTTGCTCTTTCTTTTTTTTCTTTTTTTTTTTTCAACATTCTCATCTATTTTCTCTCATGAAGAGTGCATACAGATGTAGGCAAAAAGTACTTTGGTGAACTGTGTGCACTTCAATTTATCCCTGTGATGAGCTCTAAATCTGAAAAGGTGACAGAATATGGCTCTCTCAATGAGTTGTTTGCACTAGGTTTTAGTTCTTGCTAGAACTAAAACCTTGAGCATCTATAAAACATGTGCCACACTTTAAGCAAGTATAATAATGCATTTTCTGTTCCTAAACAAACTTTACTATTTTTCATCTGGAGTTAGTTTTCTACTGTCAGCTAAAAATCCATGCATGTGGTTGTGTATTTATGAGAGAGTTTTATCTCTAAACAGATTTGTAACTAAAAACAGAAATATCTTTTTATGGGAGACAGCTGGTTGGGAGATTAAAGAAACACAGCAAGGGAGGGGAGTTCAAATTAACAAACATTCCTAGACAAGGAATGCCTTTAAGCATTAGCAAGCTCTTAGCTTGAGACCTAAAAACATATCTAATCTTACCCACTGGTCTGTACTGATGAGTTTCACTTTATTTTGATGACAAAAAAAAAAAAAAAAAAAAAACCTTTGAAAAGTCCAGTACGGAGCCATAATTCTTTTTCATCTCAAAGTATCAGAGAGAGCCTATAAATATTCTGTCAGAGTAAAAATTTCCAATTACACCATGTATTGGGATTCAGTGATAAAGACTTCTATCTGACAACGTGTGCACTGTTGAAGTTCTGCTTGGGACAAATGGTGCTAACTCTTGAGTGGCTTCACAAAAAGCTTCCAGCTCATTGTGTAGCCTCACAGGGGGGCCTCCATCAAAAGCAGTCCCTTTGCCCTGCGGAGTGCAGGCACTGTTTTCTCCCTGCAGAGTGAATAACTGGAAAGGAGAAAGAGAGGAGGCAGGCCCTGTTCGCGTCTTCCACATCAGGCTCAGAACAAAGTCAGTGCACCATGGGAAGCAATCTGTGCCAGCCTGAAGCCTGTTCATCTTACACATGAAGGAGAAACTGTGACTGCATGAGATGCAGTCTCCCCTGTGTTCCTTCTGGGGTTGTGCAGCTCCACATTCTCCTTTATGCAGAGCTGTGGCTCAGAAGCCACAATGTAGCCTTTAAGTCTCTCTATAGGAACTGCTGGGCACTGAGCGCTTTTGAAAACCTGTCCCTTATTTAAGTGCCTAAATGGGGGCTGAGCTCTTTTGAAAATCTGGCCTTGAGTTATTTGAAAAATCAGGCCCAATGTACAATGTTGCAGCGTATAATATTTTCCACTTTTTGTTGAAATATTGTCATTGGGAACGCTGCCAATTTCCAGTGGAGCTATTAGTTTTTACGTCAGAAAAGTTACATTTGGAATGGTTATCCTTTCCATTTTTCCTATGCTCTTCATATAGGGTCAAATGCTTTGCTGGAGTAAATTGGCACAGCTTTATTGAATTCAGTTTACACCAGCAGAGGATTTGGCCCATAGGTTTTCACAAACGTCCCAGAAATAATTAGACCAGGTAGGATACAATCATTCTTAAAATGAATCAATTTGTATCTAGTGCTTTCTTCCAAGTTCCTTGCAACTCAAGACCATCTTTTGGTGCATGTGTTTCGTCACCCTCCACTACAAAATGGTAAAATATCCCAGTGCAGGAATGGAAAATCCAGTCCTTTCATGTGGTTAGTTAAAACCACATTCCTGGTGTCCACATGTTCAACACATCTGCTTTACTTGATAAGAAGAGTTTTGCTGGTTTTGAGAGAACAAGAAGAAGGGAGAATAATAATAAAAAACCCTTTCAGCTAAAGGACAACTCTTTATTCTTTCAGTTGGTTAATAAATGTTGCATTAGGCGGGGATGAGAGAGACCAGTGTGGCTCTCGCTCTCTGTGTTGCAGCTAGCAGCATTAGAAATGTGTTAGCCAAACTATGTATGTTAGCATTCATACGCCTAGCCACATGCTTTTGAGATAAAACATGGAGCATAACTGCTGTGTTCTGAGAGTGGACAGTCCACAGGCACTTCACAAGTCTAGCCATACAGGGCAAGGTGATTCAGGGGGTGTGATTTAGAATGAACAGTGCTGGCCCATCAAAGTTGATTGTGTTGTGTTATATTCCCTATATGAATTGTTTGGTGTGATTTATCCTTGCCCAAGGTAGCTGAGCAGTCTTTTTTCAGAATACAGGTGCAAATTAACACTGCAAAAATCCTGTGGCCTTTTCAGGGGGGCAAATGCCAGAATTTGGAGCCACGTATTAGACAGTTAATGTATTTGTATTAAATATCTATATTTAGTCACTGGAGGCTTGTTCAGAAGCATTCAAAATTAGGTAGCTTGACTGCTAGAACAGTCTTTTTCAGTTGGCAGTGTACTATAACTCAGGATCTAATCTAACTTGAAGTAGGACAATGTGAAATATTTACCTGGATTGTTTTCTGTTTGAACTCATCCACATTCAAAGTGAATTAGTGTTTAAGTGCAATCAGTCAGTATCGGGACATGTGGCAGGACTCTGCTGATGCTGATCACACAGCACTAGTTACCTTCACCAAATCCCTAAAATGCAGAGGGCATTAGCTGTCCTTGTGCTCAGTATACCAGGATTCACAGTGGGAGAGGGAATATTTTCCCTTCCTACTTCCCTAGGAGACTGTCAGGTCATTTTCTGCCCCAGTGACCCTTTTGGTGAGTAGGGCACACTTCCCTGCTGATCCCCCTGTATGTTGTGGTGGCTGTGTCCTAATATCCCCTGAAAACCCAGAGGTTGGGGTCATCTGGACCCAGAAGTGAGTGGAAGAAAAAGCCAGGGAGCACAGGTTGAGAGGCTGGATGGAGGAGGGGAAGGGTGCATGCCCAAAAATGACTTGGGAGAGGGCAACTGGACATAGTGGCTGGAAGCTTTCTCAGAGTTCTGTGTTCTAAAGAACCACAGCTTCCAAGCACACCAGCAGGGGTTAGCTGGATTTAGTCCCTAGCAATTAGGCCTTGCAAGTTCTAATTCATGTATACCTTGCAGGATTCACTTACCCCTTCCTTTAGGTTATAAACACTGAAAATCTACTTTAATTTACAATAAGTGGTTTGGTGAGATGCATTTAAACAGAATTTAAAAATGATGGGTGATGAGGTCTTTATGCTATGCCTCCAATTTCAAATAATAGATTTAATGCAGAAGCTTCTTTTGTCTCTCCCCTCCCCAATTTTTACAGCTTTAGGACCTTTAGCCACATGTCTGACCATAGCCTTTTCTCTGCTGCATTGTGACACAGATATATTTGGGAATAAAAATGGAGTTTTGGAACAATTGTATTTAATTTATAAGGAAACTGGCTGCATGTGTGGATGTCAATTTATGGTTTTTTTTCCAACCCACAAATAAGTACTTGATGCACATTATAAAATTGGAATCCTATCTCCAAAAATCTATTTCATTCATTGCTTTATGGTAAAGCATTGTATCCATCCCATCTCTATCACAGATGCTTACTACTAAATCATAATGAGGTAGTGGCAAAAAAGAAATAAAGTTCATAAATAAAATGTAAAGGAGACAATATGGTAAGTGCCACAAGCCAAGAGAAGACTTTTCTCTTATTTTCATAAAAATATTACTGATTTTGTTTATAAGTTTAATTTTAAAAAAATGGTGTAGTATTTGCCCAGTTCTGTTTATGAATATTAACTCTGTGGGCACGCCAAGCAGAACTGAGGTTACCTAATTGTGCTGGGAGTATGATGGCAATCCAGAAATACAGCACAACATAGGACTGAATATATTTCTTCCCAAGGCTAGAGTATCTCCTCGTTGTTGCCAGGGATGCAATAGAATTATTATACTAATCCCCTTGCAGTTATTTGGCACCTACCTTCTGATGGACTCAAAAAAGTTTAAAAGCATGAATGAAGTTTCACAACACCTTTGTAAGATAGGAAATATAATGCTTTTTGAACAGATAGGCAAACTGAAGCATAGAGCACTTAGGTGATTTGCCTGATGCCAAGCAGTGAGTCACAGGCAGAACTGGGAGATAAAGCCAGGAGAACCGACTCTCAGCCACACATTTTATTTTAGCTTTATTTTAAGAAATTAATAAAATTAATGAGTGCAGGTGCAGTAACAATAATCAACCGCATACAATAGAAAATTCATTCCTAGTGCACTGGAAGCATGTAGAATGTCATGTCCAAAAAGCAAAAGAAAATGACATTAACACAAAAGGCAAGAGGATTATGTACCACACTGTTGATTTAACGTGCTTATTATGGCTATGGAGTGGGTTACTTAAATGGTTATCTGAAGGTTAAATAAGAGTAATTGTAAGGTAGAAAGAAAAGGGGGAGAGAGTGAGAAAGGACCAAAGGAAGAGAGAGGGAAAGCAGAATTATATTCTCAAGAATCAACAGCCTAGGAGGTTTTATGAGACATCCTATCATCATCCATAATTATAAACTGCCAATCCAATAGCCAGTCTTTTTTTCTAACTATTAGATGTTGCCGTAGTCACAGTATAGAATCAAATGTATTTTACGTATTGTTCTTCAGTCAAAGAATTTAAAAAAAAACAGCTTTTCAAAGAGCCTCATGACTCATTTAAAATAAAAAAAATCTCTGTTGTGGTCCCCCCACTCCCGCCCCGTTTATTTGTGCTGCTAGGAGCACTAGCACCTACAGCAATAGTGTAACTTTGGTGTACCTGACATTTTAACTATTGTTTTGTTTAGACGTCCCCTAAACAGCATTAGACAACAAAGATACAATTCTAGCAGCCCATCTACTTTGGTAGGCCACATTGCATAGCATTCATACTGGCAACAGTGGGAGGATGTAATAAAAATGACTAGAATCGCCACAGTCTTTGTAGAATGTTTCCCTTGGTCTTTTGGTATGTTCCTGGTGCTTGTATTTGTAACATACAAAAGTTTTGAAGGTGCTAAAATCGGAAGATGACCCCAAATGGAAAGGCTGTAAATGCTGAGACTGACGAAAAGCCTTGAGTTCCTTTTGTTATAGGTGGTTGACTTGTGGGCCGTGTGTTATTTATGCCTGTACTCATAAGATATTATTTATACAAGAAAATGTACGTGAGATATGGTGGTAGTGTATTTTTCCTGATTATCCTGGGCCCCAGGCAGTTATAAGGTAGTAAAGCCTGGGTTAGGTGATCTTACCCTATATAACATGGTAAAGGCCTAATCTTTATTTAATGATTAGCAATATATAAGTAGTTTGGAACATCATGGATCTAATGACAGGTTTCAGAGTAGCAGCCGTGTTAGTCTGTATTCGCAAAAAGAAGAGGAGTACTTGTGGCACCTTAGAGACTAACCAATTTATTTGAGCATAAGCTTTCGATGAAGTGAGCTGTAGCTCACGAAAGCTTATGCTCAAATAAATTGGTTAGTCTCTAAGGTGCCACAAGTACTCCTCTTCTTTTCATGGATCTAATGCATATTTTCCAAATGGGAAGGAAAGATTTGGGGTAGTGAATGAAAAGAAGGTAGTATTAATAAAAAGAAAACATGTCATACATGGCATATAAAAGAGTGTATTGAGACTAAAAGTCTTTGTCTTTGTGTTTCTGAAAATAGCCAGTTTCTTGAACTGCTATATTCCACTTGATCACTGGGGTGTACTACTCTGTAAGTACGCAAATAAAACCTGGTCTATGGATATAAGTGGTGGTTCTGTCCTTGGATTTGTGAGATAACCTGTAGGCCCGGTTGAATCGGTCCTAAAACATCCTTAAGCAACACTGCACTGGATGAGTAGCACAATATGGCCTTATTTCTCAAGTGAGAGAATAATCATGCCTTGTCTTTCTGGACTCTAAAGTTTTGAATTAAGGATTTAGGAAGACCATAGAAGAAGAAATCGCAATAGGTGAGATGAGAAGTAGTTAAGGTATGAATAAAGACTTCAGTAGAGTTAGGGTTGAGGTAAAGCACAAATTCTGGTAACGTTCTCAGGACAGGAACATTTACTGGAAGGGAAAAGTAAGTAGAGTATATGCATGATTCTAAGTATGACTCCAAATTTTCTGCTTTAAGGAACAAAATAGAGGTCAGAATTAAGAAGGGTTATAATAGAGGCAGAGATCAGGACAAAGAACATTTTACTCAGTCTGAAACATTCACCATAAGGAAATAAGGTCATATTTCCTAAATTTAAAAATAAGAAAAATCAAACTAATTTTCCATTCTCCATTTGATTTAAAATTTCCCACCCTAGATCACACACTCTAATCCTCTTGGCCCTTTTGGAATGTCTCACTTTTAAACATTTGCTTAACAGACAATCTACTGCATTTAGGCAATCAGTGGAGGAAAGTTCAACCCCTTCACCTAAAGGTGAGAAGGTTTGTGTGAAAATGCCCAAGAAGTTGTGCAGATTTCAGACATTCAAACACCAGAATATTGAGTGAATTTTAAATGCCTAGATGAGTGGATAGCTTGTCTCCATGAGATTCCTCCAGGAGTGGACAGTAATGTTAAGTCCTGCTGGTGTGTTCTGAGGCTATAATTAATAGGTGGTTTCAGCTGATGAATCATGGCTGTGGACTATGGGAAGGGTTACAGTGCTGCACTTCTTTGACTGGAACCCATACATCTTTGGGTATTAACCTGGCATAATTTCTATTCACTGCAAAGGCAGCTATACACATTACAAGTGTTAAGAAAATATATTGCAATGTAAAAACCTAAGAGTTATTTGAAAACAAACAACTGTTTAAGGTGATGGCACATGCAAAACTATATGGCAAACTTTATAGCAACTAAACCATGAATCTTTTAAAATAAAACATGCTGTTTATTTCTAAGGGATTGTGCTAAATAATATAAATAATCCCGTTAACGTGCTTACTAAAACATTGCTACAAAGGCTGATGTAATAATTAATGACAATGAATTAGGTATTAAAAAGCATGTCCCTAGTTTTGTTTTTGTAAAATTGATCTTCGATTGACTTTTAGAGTTTAAGATTTATTCAGAATCCCTTCCTCCTCCAGCACCCCTTCATTGCTTAAGTATATGCAGTACTGGAACTTTGAATGTTATAGCTAGTTAGAATGCTTAGAAAATTTACATTCTTTTAAACCCTATGGCAATTAACATCTTTCTTATTTTTACTTTCTTTTCTAATGTCTCCCTTTTCAGCTTTTTATGTTGCTTTGTAACTATAACACTCACTGTTGTATAATGCATTTGATGTTTTACCTAGGTATCTCTTGTTGTGTGCTTTAGACATCAGGTGTTTGATTTTCGTAGGTCATTTCAATATTACATTCACAATGGATTCTTTCAAATAGTTTTACATTTTGAACAAATACATAATTTCATTTCATGAAATACATAAATTTCATTTCATGCTTTTAGCTTTTAATTCCATCATTTTAGATTGTTATAATGCACCTCCTCGTCCGGTTTTTGTACTACTTTAAGATTTTGTGGGAGAAACATTTTAAGGTTTCTATTATAATTACTATATCCATCTTTTTACTCTATGTGCACCCCATACGCTCTAAGTCTGTGGGTCGATCCAAATGAAGAGACGAGGACAGTGAATTCTGCTTGAGGCAGCATTAACTCTCTCTGACTTCCCTTTACAGAGCATACCTGAGGTCTGTGAGCCACTGGCAACAGAACTATTAGTCCATCCATGCTGCCAGAGTTGCACTCCCTCTGTGCAGCTGCCTGATATCTGTGGAGTCATAGATGCTGGAACTAGGGGTGCACCACACCCCCCTGACTTGAAGTGGTTTCCATCATATACAGGGTTTACAATTTGGTTCATTGGCTCTCAGCACCCCTGCCCCACTACAGTTGAGAATTAGGATTCCCATGCACTGCCCCCTACCTTTTGGGGCCCTGTCCTACCCATTCCACACTGCTCCTGTAGGGTGAACTTGGGGAACGTGTAGCTGAAGATTCTGAGCATTGATTTATTTCCTCAGTGTAGTTCTACGCGGGGGGAGAGGGTGTTTCTATTTATGACATTATCACTAGAATCTTTAGTCTATTGGCACAGGGGCAGGGCATGTGCTGTACCCTCCCTTTGGATGATGCAGCACCCTCCTTGTTGCACCCAACTAGCTCTGGGGGCCAGTGGGAGGAGTTTGATCAGCATTGGGCCTGTCTCCTCCCCATCCCCTGTTCTCAGAGAGAGTGCTCTTTGACTTATTATCCAAGTTAAGAGCTGAGGGTGTTGAGGGAATTGTTCTTGGGCATCAGAAGTGGCAAAAGCAAAAACAAAAACATCAAAACAAACAAACTGCTCCAGAGCTAGTCTACTAAAGTAACCATAATGTTAGTCTCCACTGTGCACTACTGGAAGCTTTTTCTGTGTTTCTGATATCAAGTTTTCATGAAGAATTGCAGTTACCTGGAATGCTGTGAACGTAATATGAATCCCACCATTCCTCTGAGGAAATTTACATGAAAACGAAGCTACACCCTTATAGTGTAAGTAATACACTAATGAGCAGAGCTCTTTACACTGTCTTAGCTTTTTCAGGCTTTTCTAAAATGTTTTACAATTCAATACACTTTATTCAAATAAAATATTGCTTGATTTAAAAAAAAAGGAGTCCCTGGCAGTACTGTGTGATCACTACTTTTCTAGAATTATGTGATGCTAGAAATAATGGACCATATCCTCTGCTTCTATAAATTGGCACAAAACCACTGATTTCAATAGAATTTTGTAAATTTATGTCAGCAGAGAGTATCTGGCCAAGTTGGTTTAAAAGAAGATTGTCCAATCAGCCTAACATAGGTTACCAGACTTCAAATAAATGAAGAGTGGACAGCATGGGATTGCATAGGAATTGCACTGAGGGAAAACAATTACACTCCAATTCTCCCCATGTAGGAACAAATAACGTCTGTTAAAGTTAATGGGAGTTCTTCTTGGAGTGATTGCACATGTCCATTCCACTTCAGGTGTGTGCCTACCCAGTACACCAGAGTTGGAGATTTTTCCCTAAGCAGTACCTGTCAGGGCACATGGGCACCTTCAGTAGTCTCATGCTGCTGCATCATGATATAGAGGGGCACCTGGAGTGCCTCTTCCCTTCGTTTCTTCTTACTGCCCATGCTTGGTAGTCAGAACATGTAGGCTTGTTTACTGCAAATTTTCTCTGACTGCAGAGGGATTATCTCCCTTCTGAAAACAGAGGTACTCTTTCTTGATAGTGTAAATTAGAGTTGGTTTTCTTTATTTCCTTATTCTGATTTGGGGCATTGGATTCCTCTTTTATACAAAGGGTACCATCGCTCAGTACCAGGATATGTCTCAGTCTGTGGACTTTAAGCTTTCTGCTGGCTGCAGTAAGTGATCCTCATTCCAAGTTCCTAAAGTGCAGCAGTGAAGGTCATGTTTGAGACCATTGTCAGGTCTGCAGGGACTATAAACCTTGGACTAAAAAGGATGGAGAGGTAAGACTGTGTCACATTCTCATGGAGGGTGTCCTGCATCCACCCTCAGCACAAGCACTGAGTACTCCTTGGTTAGGAGTGCCTCTCTGGATGTTGTATTGGAAACTCGTCAACAAGCCCCTTCTTCAGTGCCACGGAAGAAGCAGAGAAGAATGGAACACCGTTCCTTAAAGGACCTGAGCTCCCCTAGAAGGCCAAAGTCTCCAGTACTGTCTACCAGTAAACTACCAAGAGGAAAAGATAGTGTCATCTGGAATGAGACATGCTGTGGTACCAACTTCTTCTAATCAAGGGTTGTCAACTCCGGCTCTGGTGCCCGGGCCATTGAGGCCAACCCCCACTATGGTGCCAAACCTTTGGTTGCTAAAAAATTAATCCTAAAAAAATGGAAAAAATCAATGACATCCAAATATTGATGCTTGGCTCAGTCATATGGCTGACCTTGCATTTAATGAATGACTGGCATTCCGCAGAAAGGGAATGCCTGAAAAAGCAAATTTGGGCAGACTTTTTAAAGGTCTGTGATTAACTTAGACCAGGAAGAGAAATATGTTGATTTTCCTCCATTTCCTTTATCCTAACTCTATTTACTTTGTATATTATGATGAATCTGGTACTCTGGAATATTTGTTATATTTGGAAAAAAACTAATAAAAAACTATAAATAAAAAAAAATCTCTGTGGAAAACTCCATCCTCTCTATTCTCGCTGACAACACAGCAGTGATGTTCTATGTGAACAGGCAGGGAGAGGTTGCATAAGAGTTTGTAAAGAGGTAATACATCCTTGGGAGTTTGTATCAGCAATGCAATGAATTTCAAAGCATCCTAACTTTCTGGTGTTAAGAACAGCTTGGGGGATCACCTGAGTAGATCAGTCAGCAGAGATGGTGAGTGGTATCTCAGGCTGAATGTCATGAGATTCAGTTTTCAGGCCTCTCAGAGACCTATATGCTGTTCATCTCAACAGAAAGGGCCAACTCTTTTTTGTTCCAGGGCAGGGTTCCTTGACAGATGCTTTCCTATTCTCTTGGAAAGGCAAGCTTTATGCCTACCCTTCTTCTCCTCTCTTTCCCAAGTTGCTATCCAAGCTCAAACAGTATCATGCTTACACTGGGCTACATGAGCAGTACCACAATACATGTGGCTCATCAGAGCTCTGTAGCTGAGGAGGCTAACATTGATCTTTAACAAAAAAGCTCCCCACAAACTGGCATATGTTAAACTGAGTTGTGTGTGTCTGCTGGTGGTTCCACAGATGACGAGAGACTTGTACGGATACCACATAACAGGATTTCTCCTTCAGCTCTGGTAATAGAGACCTGTTTTGATGCTGAAGGTGCCAGGTTCTGGTGATGATCCATGACAACATTCTATAGATGTAGTGCACATGCATCTGCTCATACTTTGCCCTTGCCAAATGCTGTGTATGGGTATCGTGGAATAACATCAGAGGAGACAATGAGTATATGAATTTCCTCCGCATTATCCCAGAGGGAGAAGAGTTCTTGGATCTGCTGGTTGTCAGTGACTTGAGGAGGTATTGAATTGACACGCACAGCCCAAAGCCTTCCCTTGCTAAACTGTTGTTTGGAGGCTGTCGAAGTTAGGACCTCTTAGGATGAAGATTATCCATATGGCAATGGCAATTTGGGGGTGGGAAAGGTAGAGAGGATACAGGATTTCTAGGGCTGTAGGGAGGATAGAAGTTCCCTTTCATGAAAGATTTTGAGTTTTTGAAATTAGGTTTTGTTTCAAATCAGAGTGAAAACTAAACATTTCCAAACTCCCCACAAAAGCAAAAAATTGAGAAAATGTTTAGTTTTGGATTGGTGGAAATGTTTCATTTAGACAAATCACAATATTTTCTTTTGAAAATTCAAAATATTTTTAGTTTGATTTCTAATGTTTATAATATAATATTTTTAAAAATTAAAAATGAGAAGTCATTTCAAAATGAAAAATCAAAACATTTTATTCCAAAATATCAAGATGGACATTTTCAGCACTGTTCGAACTCCTCTTTCCCCCACTCCCCCCAGTTCTCTTCCAAAATGAAATTCTGGTGAAATTGACCCAATTTTATGAAGTGTTTCAATTTCACCACAAATGCATTGAATATAGTTCCATCTAGGTTTCTCTGACCAGCTCTAATGATGTCCCCACAGCTCCTGCGCCTACCCACAGAGCATGTTTAGGTTTGAATTTCCTTACGCATCTGAGTGCTTTTCACCAAGTATATGGTACAGAGTACAGCCAGTATATATGGCCTCCAGGGGCTTACCAACACATTATAGTGTCTTATAAACTGGATCCAGGATCGGGTCTAATAATGAGAGAGTTTACACTGGAATAAGTAAGCTATTAATTCACAAATTAATTGATATGTAAAAGTGCCTTTTCCTAAGGCATATTGTTTGATGACAAGAATAATACTATGTATTATGATGATAATATTCTGAGCATCTTTAGCATCTTTCATTCCAGGATTTCAAAGCGCATTGCAAACCTAATGAATCATGGCTCACAACACCCTTGTGAATTAGGTAAATGACTGTGTCAATGAGACAATTATTTACCATTTATTTGTAGTGGAGTTACAATATATTGGTTGTTGAGAAGACAACATATAAACTCTTAATGGATTACTACTTATTATAGCCCACAATGGTACATAAACATTTCACGTTACATTATATCAATGAATTATTCATGTCCCTTCCTTTTTTTTCTTGATCTGGATCTTCTTTTTTCAGATTTGTGCTGTGGTTTTGGATATGAATGAATCTGCTGTTACTTCACACATTTTTTCTCTTCTTGACACTGTTGTTGCTCCAAAGGTATTTGAGTCTTTCCTCTGAAAAATATTGTGGAATTTTACTTACACTTTCTGTGATTATAGATCTTTCCTCATCATGGTTTTCTCCATATGAAGGAACTTGTCTTAAACTATGTGAATAACTGAAATGAACTTACTGGGCAGACGTTTATTTGTCCACTAATAGAAAGTATTTTATTTTTCTTGACCATTTATTTTATTTTATTTGAACTTGTAGCAGAAATCATGTATTACCAGAGCTCTTAATGGCCTTTTGTTTTTGTATGACAGCTTCTTCATTTTATTCCCTGCCAACATTATTTTTTGACAGTTGGATCAGTTTAGTTTTTCTGGGTATCTCTCTCATAGTATACAGAGACTAAAAAACAATTTAATCCTATTGCTTTATGTTAATGTACTGCATTCTGTAATTATTCTAGATATAAATGGCACTTGGCAAACACATTTCCCTTGATTTTTTTTAAATCCATGCATTTTCTAAAATGCTCTTGTTATATAACATTTAAGATACAATATTTTTTAATATTTGCCTTCAAGGACTTTGATTACTGGCACAGTATTTTGATGGTCAATGAGGCTTACCTGCTCCTCCATGCAGAAAATGCATAATGGTGTGGTAACCTTGTTATCTTGAACATCACTCTTTTTCTAATAGAACTTCCCTTAAGCATCCCCATCAATTTTCACATGTCATGTACCGTGTACCATGAATAAGTTGAAATTTGTGCTCATATTTGATTGTATCTTATAAATGTTTATTTTACACATTTTAAACACTGTCTTTTCATGTTTCATTCTCTTTCACATGATTAATATGTGCAGGGACTTGAATAAATAGGTAGTTTGTTTTCCAGGGAGTTGGCAGACTGGGGGAGGGGGGCAAACGGAGCAGCGACATTAAAGCGCTGCTGCAGCAGCTCTTTTATGTCGTCTGTGTACGGGCCAGTACCAGCAGCCAGTTCTTATTGATACACCGTACCAGCCCACTTTCACCTCTTGTCCTACTGACATCAAGCATATGCTTAAGTGTTTTGCTAAAAAGGGATGCTCTTCAGCATATGTTTGAAGTTAAGTATATGATGAAGTGCTTTGCTGAATTGTGATTTAACCGAATAAAGACATATACAAGTTTAGGACATTATTTTCTTGGATCTGTGTTGCAAGCATCTATTGTACCCTTTTCCTTTCTCCTACTCATGAATCTTCTAGTGATATTAAGGGGAGTTCTGCATGGAGCTTGAAGAATAAATCTTGGAGTGCCTTTTGGGGACATACAAGTCCCAAAAGAGGCTTAAAAGCTGTGTGTCAGCTGTGCAAGGAGGAGACTTCATCTAGCAGAGACCCCAGCTGAGGAGACTCAGAATCCCGTGTGCGCCATGGAGAGCTCTGCAGTTTAAGAAAGAGAGAAGGAACATGCATAGGCCATGGACTTAGCTTCAAACTAACATTGACTGAAAATACTATAGTGAATGGTAGATTCACTTTTCATTTAATTGATGACTCATGAATAACATACAGGGCATTCTTTGGTGTATATTCTGTTATGCCTTTGCTATAATTAATTGAGAAAAAAATGAGTATTATATTTCCTAATGACAACTTTGTGCCTGGAGAATGAAGTGATGCTAAAATTTTAATACTCTATAGGGTCTTCTACATCAAACTGTACAACCTTTAATTCTAATTTTAAGCCTTAATTGCTCCAGGCAATTGCAATAAACCATTATAATTTTTAAATGTATGTCTAGTTGGTTTTCTATAATTATACTAAACAGGGTGTAAGAATGTTACTGCAGTATATAATCCAAATAATGAAAACTCACTTCTGTAATTGAGACAACGCCATCTTATAGCTCTTTTTGCAGATATAACCCAGTAGGATTTGAGAATATTTTTTGGAAATAGCTTTCAGAAGATTAGCACAAATCCTGAAATACAGTCCACCAAACAATGCATATTATTTTACAAATACCATCACATGTTTTAGAACATTTCTGGTTATTTAGAATTTCTGCTGGTACCTTCAAGATCCATTATGGTTAACCCAACCCTATGACAGAGAAGGTTGAAATGTAAGGCTTGATTTTCCAAAGGTATAGCTTTCCAAATTTGAATGACTAATTAGTACACACATTTATTAAATTTGCATACACAACTGTGGTAAGTGCATAGAAGAACCAGTTACAGGTATAAATGGCTAATTGCATGCATAATTACTGTCATTTCATACACAGTCACAGTAAATACGTGCACACATTATTTTTGTATATACATTTATATGCCCCACTTTTTAAATTCTGATCTTTAATATCTGCATCAAAACCTTTCATCCATGGATTAGCACCAATACAATTCATTTTATTTTAATCATTTTTGGGGATTCTCATTTATTCCAGAATACGTATCAACTATTTCTATTGCTTTAGGGCTATCAGGAAGATGGATTTTGTGTGTTCTTATGCTGAATGACACATTAATGTGAATGAAATGGAAATCGTCCTCCGCCTCAAGAATTACACATTGGGTTGTTGAATTTGCCATGCTTATCACTTTAGAGAGGGTATCCCTCAAGATGTGTGGTCTTGCAGCTGATTCCTGCAGCTCATACTCGGGCAAAATTTTCATTAAATCCTATGGGAATATCGCTTGATTAAAATAGGACTGCAGGATCAGACCCTTACTATATAACATTGTGTGCTCAATACTCAAACTTTGAAAAACTGAATGCCCAGAAGTCTCAAAAACTGAATGTCCAACATCTGAGTACTCAAAGCAAAGTTCCTTAGGCATCAAAATACCTGTTTTCATACCTGAAAGCTAAATATGGTTAAGTACTTTGCTAAATTGGGGCCTAAAAGAGAACGCCATACATTTATCTAATAAAGTACAAATTAATCATATAAATCTAGTTTAAAAGACCAGATCTCATAAATATCCTCAGAATTCCCTCTGAAACAGAGCATATTCTTCTCACTTGTAGGTTCACTCATTCTATTTCACGCCTCCATAGTATTCAGTTTGTTTGTCAACTTTCAGGTCCTTAAAAAACAGATCCTATGGGCTGCTGCAAATCTCTTAACAACTGCATTTGAAATTTATCCAACTCTCCAACAGTTGTACAATCTTGTAAACTGAAAATCCTTGGATCTTCTGGGATATTGCTGATTAAGATCATGTTTAATCTCCTTCTAATATCCTCTCAGTGGTTAGATCCTGATTGCAGTGATGTACATTCAAAGTAACTCCATTAAAGGCAATGCCAAACATAAGTCAAAGGTGTTACTTCAGATTTAGTATCAGAACAGGGGTTTGGGATTTTATGTTTTAACTCACTGCAATAATAAGTGTAAAAGCATCTGAATCACAGACCTGCTTCCTCATCCAACAGTAGTTGGTGGCCAAAAGGTTTTTAAAATCTTTGTTTCTAATTTGAACTTGATAGCAAGAATAATTGTAGTAGTAATTCAGCGAATATATATTTTTAGCTTCTAGTACTGTATCTATTTGCCTCCTTAAATCTTAACTCCAGCACAGCCTTAATTTGCCCATAGCGCTTTTGGGAAATTTTGCTATGTAATTTTAGGTAAAAGACCAGGAATTCTTTTTTTGCCAGAATCATTGGGAAAAAATTCTCTCCTGTCTTCATGTTGTCAGTAATCTGAACCATCTGGACACATCTTAATCTAAATTTGTTTTCTAGCAGTACATCTACACAGGGATAAATGACTCACAGCTGGCTCTGGTTAGGGGCTTGGGCTCTGGGACTAAAACTCACTGTTTAGACGTTCAGGCTCAGGCTAACCCCCAAACTCTGGGACACTCCTCCCTCGCAGGCCTCCACCCCAAGCCCAAACATCTACAGAGTGATTTTTCAGCTCTGGAGCCTGAGCCCATGTCAGCTGACCCGGGCCAGCCCACTTATGTTTTATCCCTGTGTAGACATACCCTAGGTTATCTATTTAGCACATTAATACAATGGCTTTTAGTATTCTCAGCTAAAATGGTATCATGTCTGTCAACCAAAAGCAATATTGGATCTATTCTTTCTTAAATACATGTGTAGCTTTCATTGGCACATGGGAATTACTTGTGCAGGACAGCGTTTCAATTCTCTTAGCCTCTTGCATTCTAATTACAGATTCAAACGGTGATATCACCAGGATGGCTGGCCCTTGTAAATGAAGCAGGGTCAGGTTCCCAATGTCAGATGGCCAGTTAAGAGGATAGGATGGCACCTGGGGCTATAAAGAATCAGGGAGAATCTGAGGAGGAGATCTGGTGAGTCAGAACTCCCTGAGACTCAGAAAAGAGCAGGTGGGAGCAGGGGGACTGTGGAAGCTCCTGGAAGGACACTATAGTTGGTTCATGGGAGAAGACTGAGGGCAGAAGAGGGTTTTGCTTGTTGACCTCCCCAAGCCAGAGGACCAGGACTTGAGAGAACTGAGGGCCAGAGAGCTGTAAAGGGAGTTGCCTGCTGACCTCTAAGCAAGAGAACTGGAGCCAAGGGCTGGAGAGATCAGAAGACAGGAGAGTAATGGAGGACTTACCTGTTGACATCTCCAGGGCTGGAGAGTGGGATTCTGGAGAATAGTTGGAGGGCCAGGAGGAGTGAGAGGTGCTTTCCTGGTGAGGCTGCTCCCACCACAGAGACTGAGGGGAAGAGCAGGGTTTCACTCCAGCTGCAAGGGCTCAGGTGGCTGTCCTAGCAGAGGGAAAGAAGAGGACCAACGAGGAGTCTGCATATGGCGGATGATGGGTTATGTCAATAAATGAGATGGTTTCGGATTTTAAGGATTGCTTGCACTGGGATGGTAAATGGACCGTGTATTGGGACTTACGTTTTGCACCATTTGCACCAGCTCTGAAGAGGGTATTATTGAGGTAGGAGAGCCTGGTGTAGAGTTCCTGGGAAAACTGAAGGAGGCGCACAGGTTGTGCTGTAGCCTGCAGCAGGAGAGCAGGAGGACACTCTGGGTGGGGCTGCCCTATGACATGTGTAGACTTTCTGTAAAGTAATAAGAAAATGTACGTATTATTGAAGCTAGTTCCGACTGCTGTGAGATGTTCTAGAAGTGATATCAGGAATCATTGCTGTAACAGCATGGGTACTCCCATATGTTTTTTATGGTGGTTAATTCTAGAAGGAATCATGGGCTGGAAACAAATATAACTGTTGGGGATCAAGTTGGACATTGATTTTCCCTATTTTCAGAAAGCAAGCTCTATGAAGGGAGAAACGGAGACCTTTGTATTCCATATTGATGAAGAATAGAGTGAAAGCAACTCAGAGAGGACCAAATATGAAGGCCCACTGATGGGAGTAATTCTTAAGAGATCAGAATTACTTAGGGCACAAATATCTAACTGTAAATGTTGGAGAATGCAAGGGACTTGCTAATTTACCTGTTTGCCTTATATGTGTTGTCTTGAGTATGTTTGGTTTCTGTTATTGTGCTAATGATCATGCCTGATATAAAGAAATCTTTCTTTCATGTTGCCATGAAAGAAAAAAACACACAGAGGGGATAGTGGGGCATTTCACCATGCCCTGACAAAATAAAACAAAGCTAACTGGTGGTGGCAATATATAAAACCATAAAGAAATTCTCTAAAAACAACTTGGTATAGGCAGGTCCAGTTCTTTACTTGCAGGAGACAAATGAGAAGCTCCACTGAAGTGTTACTCACTAGGGTTCTGAGAAACCTGTCATTTGGCTGGGTTTTCAGTGCATTCCATCTTTTCAGTTGCTCTTGACATTTCAGATTGTCATGTAGGGCAATCTGGCATATTTTATGCTGATTTCGGAGTACCCAGCAATGAAATAGGGTGTTTTCTTGCCCTGCTCCTGCAGAAAAAAGGGAACTGACAGGCTCATCCCCAAATAAGACTCATTCAGGAATACAGATGCTACCCTAAAAATAGAAGATAAGGGAGTAAGCTACTCCCACCTTTAAAAGCAAAAAATGGGGGAGGAGATTTGCAGTCCATCAGTTACCATGGTAATGAGTGCAGTATGAATGCATGGGTCAGATTATAGAGGACTACCTCCCCACCCCTAAAATAATGCAAAGGCAAGAGAGGAATCCTGAGCTTCCTTGTGAGTGGAATTCTTATGAAAATTAAGGCTCTTCTCACAGAAGGTAAGGGCTAAATAGGCAGTTTGGAGACAGCTGAAATCTCTGAGGCCCCCAGGAATCTGCTGCTCAGGTTTGTGAAACTGGGTGGATTTTTTTGTGTGAACTATACAGGATTTATTTTTGTTGTGAAACCTGAAAGAGGCCTGGGTTGACAAGAAAATGTTAAATTGCCATAGGGTTTTTTTTAATGATACAGTATATGGGAATTTTCAGGTGGGACTGAGGTTCATCAATGATTTTATTCAGTGGCATGGTAGAGTAGTCTGAAAATGCTTTCCACCATTTACGAACACCCACCATATCCACGCTTAAAATGTCGGGCATTGTTTGATGATTTAAGCATTTTCGTTATTTTAATTTCTCATTTTGAGAAATGGAGGGCAAGTTGTCCCAGGTCTTGGATAGTGAATCATCAGAAGATTCAGCTTTGTTTTTCTTCTCTTGTGCTATGTTTTTCTTCTCAATAACTAATGCTCCCAACTAAATAAAACAAATAACCAAAAGCATCAAATTACTAAAACAACAGAAGAACAGCTACTAAAAATTTGTTTTTGAAAGCTGTATGTTCTCTTGGCATGCTTATATAAATGCCTGGAAAATGGCAGCAGCCTCATTGACGAAGCATGGATAAATTCAGCTGTTTGATTAGTCTTCCCCGCTCTCTCCTCAACATGAAAATGCTATACAACAACAACAATCTCCAACTTCAATTATGTGATAGTTGCTTAATTTTCCATTTTAGTTAATCTCAAATTCATTCTTGGCCCCAAATATTTTCCTTAGTCACAAAATCTCCTTAGTTTTATTTTCAAATAGGTGCTCTATAGAGGGCAAAATCGTCCCAAAGCTACCCTGTGGCTTGTGGTGTGACCTTAGATCTGTAGGGGTATGTGATGGCGGTTCAGCATGCAATACCTATGCATGAATGTTTGGCTGGTGGAGCCACCTACTTGAAGATCTAATGGCCATTCCATGTCTTTACACCAACACTCCCTGCGTGATACTAAAAAAGAACCCTCGTGAGGCACTATTCCACGACGTACAGGGATTGCAGACACCATAGGACCAGATCCAAAGGTCACTACAGTTGGTGGAAAGACTCCTATTGATTTGAATGAGAACTTTGTGAACTTTCCAGATCTTGTGCCTCCAGACATTGGAACCTTATTGCTTGTGCTGATTTTTGAATAACGTAACTGCAGAAGGTGATTTACCCTTTAAAACTCAGAGACTGAAACTATTTTACTAGATTCTCTATTACATCCACCAATTAAGAATAAACACATCTTACCTTCTTTGAAGCAAAACCTGTCATTTTCATCCAGCCCTCTCACTCTCAGGGAGTCACTTATACCCCTTGACCAACTAGTATATGACAATAAAAAAAATGCAACATGATTTAAGAAAAGCAACCTGCCACAAATGCTGAATAAATACCAGTCTCTTTAAATAATCATCCATAATAAAGCAAATTGGTGCTTTATTACACATGGGAATTTCGCCAAAATCTTATATTGCATCCAATGATCAATGAACTTTCAAAACTAAATGGAAGTTTTTTTACAAAAGCAACATAGATCATTTCATTTTTCTACATTTCATAACCGAGACTGTTTTCCTGTTTTATGATTGATTATTATGTGAATCATCTAATGTTTTAGTTATAACTCATGTGACTTAAATTATAATGTTTTAATAATATTTTATCTAATGATAAAAGCAGTATTAAAGAATTATAGTCATGTGGACTTTAAAGTGTCAAGCAAACTTATTTCTTTGTATATCCATTTTTATTCACTTGAGCTTATTAGATAGAAGTGATTATGGATTGTTTAAAACATCAGATAGATGTTAATGCAGTTTTGGTAGTTCAGTTGGTTCAACTTTATTTATAGTTTAAAGTAAAATTCGTAGTTAACGCTTTATCATTATTTTGTTGGACTATAAACAAATGGCTCCATTTATAATTGTTTACCCGACAGCTATAATGGTGATAGTGATTGAGCGCTGAGATTTGTGCAATATGGTCACCAGTATAACAGTGCCTCTGATTATGACCTTGTATGGGTAGATAAGTAGCTATTGACTCATAGTAGCAGAAATAGCACCAGGACGTAAACAAAAATCACAAATAAAAATCTGAAATACTTGAGGTGCATGCTGGGCAAGATTGACTATCTCAAGCTGCGGGCATTAAATGAAGAAAGATCTTTGTGCTAGATAAGCATGACTGCCTGGTGTTCATCAGTACAGAAGGGTTAGCTGCTAAGATTACAGGAACATCATTTTCCCTTAAATCTACTTGGCCACACTTTGGACTATTTGCAAACTGAAGTTACATACTCCCACTATATACTGAAAAAACCCCATCATTTGTGAATCATAACATGCATTTTCCTTAAATGGAGCACAAGAAAATAGAGAAATGTCAAACTGTAAAGGTTTTAAATATCCTTTTGTTATGAGTTGGAATAAGCAAAGCTATTAATTATACAGCACATGCTATACAAAAGAAGTGATGCTCAGAAGTGGAATTAGAACACAAATAATGGTACTAAGTATTAAGCTATGCCATGTTTTTCTGTCAAGTTGTCTATGTTCAAACTGTGTATGCTCTCTAGTAAGTTGAAACGATTCCTTGGACAATTGTTTTCATGTAAAATGAATTATGTAAATTACTTCCCACAAGTCCCCAAGTTTTTTAAAAACCCCAACAGGATCTGGAATTTCAGTAAGGTCCCGATCCTGCTTGTCAACTTAATCACAGTGCCATTGAAAGGTAAATTCTCTTTATACAATGGTGGTGATATTTTTTTCTTTTTTTTTTCTTTTAAGATGTGGTGTCAGGAATAAATGGGTCTCAAGTTCCTAACTGTAAATCATATCTTATCTAAATAAGAAATCTAGCTTTCTGACTTGTATCCCTAAAAGCCCATTAGCAAAAGATATAGGTTCTTTTAAAAGTTTGAGATTCATCTGACATACCATTTCATTTTCTTCTAATTTTTCTGTGCTGTATGAATATTAGGTAATAAAGACTATTGTTACAGTGAAGTGTGTGTAAACAAATACTATAGTTACAGTGGAGTGCATAATATATCCTCTGCATGCAGTACTTTAATATACAGAAATTCACTTACTTTTGAATGGCATTCTCTGTAAATGTATTTCAGTCTAAGTCCTGTAGGGACGAATAACACAGCTTAATTAACTATTCTGGGCCAGATCCTTAGATGCATCAACTGCGTAGATCTGTTCTGAAGTATAAAGCTGGCAGAAAACTGGCTTAGATGTCTACCCATGGATTATCCTGGCATGAGGGAATTTGATTGGCATAGGAGCTGACTCTGCCAACCCCTACCTAGCTCCCAGCTTGACAGACATGTTGAATGTAGAGGTGAGAGAAACAGAAAGGGTGCATGGTCAGAGCGCTGTTGCATCCCAGAAATTCCTACCAAGTATACCAGCTCTTAGGAGCGATAGCCAGCCGGCCTAATTTTGATCTGCCTTAAACCATACTGGGGACTGAATAAGTACAGGATGGGCCCAGAGATCATGGATCTGGAAAGGCCCGTACTCAGCTGTGCTCAGCACATGTTGAACCAGATCTCCTGATGGTGTAAATTGATTTAGCTTCTGTTGCCAAGGTCTTAATCAAAACCAGACTTTCCATTAAAACAGGTGTTTGGTAAAAGTGGAAAAGGATCTCCACACAGAAAGATTTTTTTCTCCCATTATAACATGAACAAATTTGAGCCCCGGCTCTGTAATTTGATCTCTAGTAGTGAGTCTTTATATCTGCATGGTGTCCCACTAAAGTCATCCCCAGTGGTCTGATCACACAGATCGGATTGCAGGATCAGGGCTTTTGATCTCCCATATATGGGGAGTGCGGTGGAAGAAGGGGGGCTGGGCACTGCCACCACAGTTGCCTTGGGTCTGGCTGGAGTTGGCAGAGTGGAAATGGAGGCTGGACACCACCACCACAGGCATACCAGGGGCAGGGGAACGGGGGTGGAGAGAAATAACTCATTCAGGATGTCAATTTTTTTTTAAAATGACCTATCCGATGACTTTTACATTGAGATGCAGGCAATACCAAAGTGGTGTTCTGCCCGCTGTGAACTCACTCTCAGTACTTAGATATACTTGTGCTCAACAGCAGATGTCCCCACCATTTTACTTTTTTCCTTTCTTCCTTCCAGATTTGGACAATTTTCCACTAACATGATACACTGAGGGGAATGAAAACAAACTTTTCTAGTCACTGATGTACCAGAATGAAAACCCATACAAGCCATTTACTTCAGGGTGCCATTTGGTATAGAGGTGGAATGCACTTTTGGGAGTACCTGTTACAGGTCAGTATTCATCATTACAATTTTCATTTTTACAAGCAGACAATTGTGTAGTATTCAACTGGTAAATCACAATGGGGAAAGATTATAATATACAGATTGGAAATATGATATTTTCTGTATCGGAAGTTTGTTTCTTCTCCTTCCCTAATCCTCATTCTCCCCCACCCTTTAAAAAATAGAGCCTTTGTCTTTTCTCTTCTTGTTTTAATACCCTCATGTTCAAGGTCCAACACTTCACCCTTATGGCCATGGAGAAATACCAAGACTTTCAAGCTTTGTTGTGGTAGCAGCTTCTATACCAGTTGTGTTTAATGAGATGATTTTTTTAACCTGATGATATCTGTTCTATATTTTTTTCAACCTTTCTCTAAAAAGAAACCATAAAGTTCACGTCTCCTGAAAGAAGATAGTTGTGGCTACAGTGATGGTTGTGGCTATTGGATCCCAGCTGCTCTTTGGTTTCTCACACTGAACCAAATTCTTCTTTGTTTCAGTGAAATCCTATTGAACTGAAGTCGTAGGTGTAATTTTGGTCAATAGTATCCTCTGTTAGGTGTCCTAACTCCTAATTCATCTTCTTCTTGACACCTTTTCTCTCACCTGTTCCTTATCTTCCTCCATTTTGAGCTCTTTCCAACTCCTGCTGCAGGCAATGTGGGAACCCTCCTATGGTACATCCCAAGAGGGGAGGATACATAAGAACCTACTTCAACCATCCAGATGGTGTAGGTTCTGCTGTTCTGTGGCTCGGGGGATTCTTCTTCCCTTGCCTTCTGCACATATCCCTTTAGTATTTGGTCTAGGCTGGACTTTGTGCTCTGGAGCTATGTGTCAAATCTTGCGGTCCATAAACAGGAAAAATCCCATTGACTTCAGTGGGAGTTTTGCCTGAGTAAGGATATCAAGATGTGGCCCTTCCAAAATAAATCTCCTGAAATGGTGACATAGTAATTAGGAACTGTTCCTTTACTTATACACCATGTAGTGGCTAATACTAATTTGCCATATTCTGACCTCAGATATATTCATGCAAGCCACTGATTTCAGTTTCTCATCATGAACAAAACTTGATCTAGTATGTTTTGTTTTGTGGTTTGGCTGCTGACTGTTGATGCTATTGAATACACAAAGGGCAGCACTGAGCTTGGGACTCTATTGATTTGGATGAGAATTTCACCTTAATTTTTCCTGCAGGATGGGATCCTCCAACTACAACTGCTAAAGGCACAGGATCACACAAGACAAATGTAATAGAAACATCTGATTAGTTTTAATCTTTGAAATTTTAGCTGAGAAACCAGGGGGAAAACTCAAGCCAATCACCAGATCTAATGTTGCCACACTCATTTGTTAACATGCTTCTTGAATAGAATTAATGCAAGCTTACATTATAGATCAATATGGTCTTTGACTACAGAGTATTACAAGTATCTTTTGTGTATGCTTAATTAGATTGAAATTGCTTTCAGATTTCCTTTATATTCAAGAAAAATCTGATGTCAGCAGTTTAAGAAGAAAATCTCAACAATCATCCCTCCACCTATGCATCCAAAACTAGCAATGGAAAAGAGAAGAAAACATGTTCCAGCAACCTCTCCAGCTCTGAGATTTGCCAAATGGAAATTCAGTTGCCACTAGAGACAACAGGAGAACCAAACTAAGTATCAGTCACTACTGTATATACTCAAAGGAAAACCATTGCTTATTTCCATGTCATAATTCCAGAGAATTTAGGGCCTAATCCACCTTGTGTGAAAATCAGTGGAAAGACTCCCATTAACTTAAGTGGGAGTTGGATCAGGCCAATAGTGAGAAAAAGTAAACTGTGTGTTCTGCTCTGTATATGGGAGAAGACTTTTTATGACTTAGCCAATTCTTTCTTGTGTAAAAATCTCACAACATGCTGCCTTCCCTCAAAACAATGCTCACAAAATTTCTACTTCTTCACAGCTTCCTTCTCCCAAGACAAATTCCCCTCACAAAACACATCCAAAATACATTTTCATCAAACTTCTTCTCTGAAACTCTCTTCCCTCAAAAACTCCTCAAAACACCTTCCTCTTACTTAGTTCCCCACATCAACTTTGCTCTTATAAAACTTTCCCCAAAACAAATTTCCTCCTCACCAGATATCTGCCACCTGAAAACACCATTCCCATCCAAATAAAATAATAAATAATAATTTAATAGCTTGTTTTACTCCTTTCAATTCATCCCTGCTATGTTTATCTTTTTCTTTTACTTCTTGTATGCTGCCACACCTAGACTGTAACTACCGTATGGCAGGGACTGTTTTCCTTGTTACTTGTCTATAAAGTGTCCAGATAATGGAGTTTTGAGTCTGGTTTTCAGCTGCTATCATAATATCAGATGATCTTACTCCATATGTACCTTAAAACATTCCTGTCCCCTAAAAATTGTTTCCCCACATAGGTAACCCTGCCCCAATGGGATTGTGAATTGAATCTCCAACTCACAATGGCCCTTTGAAAAAAATTTTTTCTTTAATTCTCCAGGGACGTAATTCTACCAACCTAGAGAGCCTGAGGCTCCCTGCTCTTTCCCTGAGACCAGTGGTACGCAGGAGGAAGTAGCTTTAATCTGCTGGGCTCGTGAGCAGTGCATCCCTCCCAGCCTGGGGTGCTTTAGTCCATCTGCTTACCACGCTGCCTCCTTCCTTTTGTTCCTTCTCCAATGGTAGTGCCTGTGCCATTTTTTTCTCTGGTTAGAGTTTTTGGCAGTGCTGAATTAACCACAAAGTACGAGAGTCATGTTCTTAAGGGTCTGGCTATAAAGTCGCAGAACAATGTGAGTGTAGCTGGGGAGAACTTGTGGAACAGATTGAGGCATGGGCAAATTATCTCCACCTGATGCAGACTCCAGTGGATGGATCCAACCCAAATGCTAAAGTAACTCCTGGGATTAGAAACCACCCAACTGCCTCTGCTGTGCTTATTTTTGGGTGGCTGGATATTAGGTGGCCAGATATGATCTTCTGCTGCTGGATCACAGGTGACAGGGAAAGGGAATGCTTTATCCACTGCCTTCACTGGGAATCCAGGGAGCAGATAGGTCTTCACTACCACCACCACTGGTTCTAAGGCTGATGGAAAAGAGGGACTTGGGCCATGGTCATCTCCTCCTGGTTCCTATCTGTGAGTGTTTGGGGGTGGGGAGTAAGGCATCTGCCACTGCCATTAGTTTCTGATGGGTGGGCCTGGCTGTACTTTTCTCTGGAGGTCCATGAAGTGAAGAGTCGGCCACGTCTGCTGTTTGCTGAGCAGCCTGGTATGGGGACTTGGCCCCTTCCTCTGGTTGTAGGGAAAATACCACCAGTAGTCCTCAGACAACTAAAGACAGGGTGGACAGAGGGGTCTGGAAGAGGGATCGATCTCGAGCTCCACCTCACCTGCTAGAACAGGGGGTCGCAAACTCCTGCCCAGCAGAGGGCCCTGGATGGTAGGGCTGCTAGCCCTCCACCCTACCAACCAGGGCTGGCCAGGGCTCACCACATGGCAAAATTTTGAGGAAAATTTCGTAACTTTGAAAAATAGCAGTTGATGGGGTCGGCACCACAGGCATATGGGTTCGCCCAGTTCTACTAATAGCCCTGGCTGGAGTGGAGCAGGAGGGCTCCCCCGCACTCACAAATGAGGGCCCCCTGCTGGGGTGCGGCTCCTCCCCACAATCGGGCCCCCCCTGCTGGATTGGGGCACCCCCCACAAACGGGGGCTCCTCTGGGGTAGGGCATCCCTCACAAACAGGGCCCCCCTGTAGGGGTGCGGCTCCCCCCACAAACAGGGCCCCCCTGTAGGGGTGCGGCTCCCCCCACACAGCCAGGGGTCTCCTGCTTCGGTAGCCACCGAGTCCTCCCTCCCCCTAGGTGGGCTCCCCCAGCCTGAGGAAACGGAGCAGTGGGTTAGCGGGTGGCCCCAGCAGCGTGGGTGGCCTCCGCCCCCAACACCCGTGAGGGTGGGGGGGGGAGAGGAGACGGGGGGAGCCAGGCTCCCTGAAGACCGCCCATGGCGGGGAGCGCCCCACCTGGCCGTGCCGCAGCCACCCCTCCGGGGCAGCCGGGCCGAGGGACGGGGCGCCGGGCTCCTCCTCAGAGCTTCCCACGCCCAGCTCTCGCCCCGCCCGGGTCTCGGGGGGCGCCCGGGGAGGAATCGCCCTTGGCGGGGAAGAGAAGAGCCCGGGAAGAAGCCAGCGCCTCCAGCCTATTCCTTCCTCTCACCCCCCTTTGCTCTTCCTCCCTCCCCCGCTCCCGTCCCCTCCTTCCCCCGCTTCTAATTCCTGCCGCTCGCTCCGAGCCTCATTCAGCCGCCGCCGCCAGCGGAGCGTAACAGGCTGTGGACGCGGCGGGGTCTGTTCGGTGTCGACTTGTGAATGGGACTTGCCTGCTCGCCCTCCGCCGCCGGTGACCCAGGGAAGCGGCCAGCCCGGCTGGACTCCCAGGTAAGGCTCGGGGCCATGCCCTCGCTGCGCGGGGAGAGCGGGGAGGTTTGGCTGCTGGGGTTGCCTTTGAGGATGGGTGTTTGGGGGGGGGGGGGGAGTAAGTGAAGGCTGCTGCAGGGAAAGGAGCTGCGAGGCGGAGGGGCAGGGAAGGAGCGTTTCTGGTGGGAGATAGAAGCGGAGACGCTGTGTGTCGCTCCCCTGCCCAGTGACGGAGGGAGCCGAGCCGGGAGGATGCCTCTGTGTGCGCTAGAAACTTGACAGCAGCGAAAGGCTGAGATTGGGGCGTGCTGCTGGAGACCTGTGCTGTGCGGGGTGCTCCTGAGCCCCTGGAGGGGACGGGCAGGCGCGCACACCCAACCTAGACCCTTTGCTTTTGGTCGGTAGGGGCTTGAGTACTGGGGAAGCCGTGCCAAAGGGTCCAGGAGCAACCGCCGGACGAGCACAAGCCACATCTGGCAACTCTTATTCCTAGCTCCTGGCTGGGTTTCTCTGCATCAGCTCCTCAGACTGGAGCTGACTGGGTTCCAAAAGGGGAAGAAGTGATCGTTCCGGAGGGGAAAGAAATCTCTTTGCGATTCAGGATTTTTTTTGTTTCTTCAATTTTTCTTTGTCTCTGTGTGTGCGTTCAAAAAACGGTCCTCCGGATAAGCAGGTATTAAAAGAAACGAAGTGAAAAACAGCTTTTCCCTTGCCATTGTAGCTCCCAATCGTGAAATGGATATGCAGAATGAGAGCGAAAATATGAGTGCATGAAATGAAAGATACCTTCTCCAGAATAGAAATGGGGCGGGGGGGGAGGAGGGGGGGAAGCGAGCAAGACTTTGATTTTTTGCTTGTTTTTAAATTCATACAGTAGTAGTCACAAGGTACTAAAATGGTATCTATCTCTAGACTGGGTTAGTCTAAAAATCATTATGCTTTTGTTGGTCTATCGGTAATTACAATCTCAATGAAGGTAAACTAGATGGAGGTTTAAAGCTGCACGTCCACATAAATACCATTAACTTTTAGAATAAAATCGCTTCCTGTGTAATCCTCCAGGAGCACATATTGCAATCTGACATCATAGTCATTACCTTTCATCGATAGCTCATATATTATCTACTCTTTTAAAAATATGAATTTGGCCAAGATAGGACTGAAATAAGCCAGATAGCATATACTGGGGAATCCTCTTTGTACCTTTGCTAAAAAGGGCACAGTGTGACTATGTAATACAGTATTTACCTATTGAAGTATCTATGACAAAGGATTCTCTTTAGCAACAGGAGTCACTAATTCAGAAAATGGCCTTTAATTTGGAGGAAGTTCATTTGTTTTTCACATTCCAATGGTTTGTAACTCATTGGAAAGCACTTTCTTCCTGTTGATTTGTGTTGATATAAGAATTTCACAGACCATCAAACCTCTATTAAGAAATCAAATATTTATAATTATTTAATAATAAAACTGTTGAATGCAAACACAATAAATAATTCCAAAGCAGAGATGCTCAGACATATCTGGTGAAGTATGCAATATACTTATTTTTTTAAAGCTTGCAATATTTCCAGATTTATGTGGTTTCCTAGGTAAATATCACATTTTTTCTCTACTCCAGTTAAAATGTCAATAAAAAATGTTGTATTTAATTTGGGGGTTTTGCAATAATTAATCTGAAGTGGGCATAAATTAATTCCTTTTCCACTGGGATTTGAAACACAAGTCAATGATCTTTTGGGTCTTTTGATTTTTTTTATATGGACATGCAAATGCAGATGTTTTCTTATGAGCAAAAAATTTATAGCACATCAGCACCATTCTTGATGTTGGAAGATAAGCAATAAAGAACAGGAGAGAGAATAATGCAAGCTAGAGCAAAGGAACCAAGCTTCATATCTTTATTCCAAGAAGCCTTTTTCCTCCCTACCACATTTCTTCTACGTATTAAACCCTAGAAAACATAAGTTTCTGATGGCACTTCCAAAGCAGTTTCCCTTGCTATTGCAGGAGAACAAAAAAATAAAGTTACAAAAGAAAGGACTACAGATCTTACAAAGGAATGTAGACCTTTATAGGAAAACAAGTTAGAAATCACCTTGTGATTAGGATTTTCTGGTGGAAATATTGAATTTCTATTTAAACCTGAAGCTTAGTACTCTAATATGAAGAAATAAGTATGATTGGAATATGCTATTTGTAGACTTCTCATAGCAGCTTAAACTTTGCTGAAATACACAAAGTCTGCTTATATAAGTGTTTTTGTCTGTAAAAATTATGATGATCTGGACTAGATCATTATTACAGAACCAATTATAATAAACTGTGTTAACAGATGGGATAAGTAACTGCAATTTGTGATTGGCAATTTCTGAATGAAGACCTTCATAGAAAAATGTCAATTGAGAGACTGGATGATAAAACGAAATTATTTCCGTTGCACAGCACATTTGGAGCAATTATAAGGGTTAGAAAGGTTTCAGAGTGAGCTGTAGCTCACGAAAGCTCATGCTCAAATAAATTGGTTAGTCTCTAAGGTGCCACAAGTACTCCTTTTCTTTTTAAGGGTTAGAAAGAATCTCATGATTTTTCTGCTAAAACATGTCATTTTTATGTGTTATGCGAGTTCAAGTGCAATTAACTTACCATTCTAATAAAGTTGGAAGTATTGCCTTTTGTTCAGTTCAGGATATATGTATCAACTTTGGAGTTGCAGTAGCTTAGGAGGCTACATTTTCCACAGATTATTTAAACAAATAATGAGACTAAGCAGAACATATTTTTACTACAGTATTCTTAAAAAGGATGTTCTTTGTAGTTCAGGTATTGAGCTGGTTTTTATAAAAATATAATGCAATTTCAAACTTCTTTAAAAATTAGTTCTCTTTTTTACTTAGTGTGTCTCTATTAAAATTATTTGAATCCATTCTGAATCAGACGTTTTGCCATCAGATGTTAGTGTGTGAGAAATAATATTTTCATCTCGACTTGTTTCACCTGAAACCATTAAGCAACATACCTACAAAACATATTTGTTGGTGGCAAAGCCACCATATGTACGTAAAGCTCAGAGTCTATAGGCAATTTCGAATAACACGACAACTTTTTTTTAAAAAATGGCACTTTGGTTTTCACGGTCCCTTTCTTGGGCCCAATTAAAAGCCCATTGAAGTAAACGGAAGTATTCCCACTGACTTCAATGGACTTTGGATCTGGCCTTGATGCATGTGATTTAAGAGGGCTTCATTTTATAGTTAAGTACTGTCATCTCATTTCACTGTCTAACTTACTCTCCACATTCATTTTTTTTCTCAGTGGTACTACCAATAAATTGAACAATATTGAATGTATCCAAGTGTATATTGTTAAAATTCTCCCAGTGACATGGGGGTAAAAGGGGGTGGGGGAGGACTTTAATTGTGTATTTGAGTTATATTGTTGAAGATCAGGGGGTTCCAAAACATTCTCCTAGAAAGTATAGTTATTTTTTCATTTTGAATACTGTCCTCCAAAACTGCATATACAGGATTACTAACCCCCCCCCCCTTTTTTTGTTTTTGTGTAAATAGTTTGAAGTAATTAAAAGATGGTTATAAGACTATATTTGATACATTTATAAGTTAGAGGATTGATTTGACTAAAAGATCTCAAGTTTTGAAAGTGGTTTTTACAGTACTTATTGCTGAACAAACTGATCAACAGGTCTCTGGATCGGTTTAAAAATTATGTTGTTTTTTTTAAAAGTTACAGAAGTATGGAATCAAGAAGGAATTTATATCAAATTCCTCCAGATTTACTAAACTGGACATTATATAGTTTAATGTCTCTGAAGTAACTGTGGTAGTAAAGAAATGATAGCTGTAAGTCTGTTTCTTTCATGTATAACGAACGGTAGCTGGAAATTTGGGGGACTCTAAATTTGGTAATTGTTCTTTGAAAGGCATTACACTTGTGAGCACTAGAGGGCACTGAAGCTCTTCTCTAAATCATTTCTAGTGGCCCATCTGCTTCTCAGGGCACTATGAAAAGACGTTTTGTTACTACCAGCATTGCAGGCCCTCCCAGGGGAGACAGAATTCAATCTAGCTGTGGTTCAGGCTAATGCTCAGGCAGTTTGTCAGGATTAACATCTTTCTAGTCAGTGGATCGTGTTACCTTCAGCATCATATTACCACCTTGGAGTTCACTGCAAAGTTTTGAAATCATGTAACTTTAGATTGTATGAGGAGTGACACAGCTGGAGTCTAGGTGTAAAATAAACAGTATCTGTTCTCCCAGCAGCAATGATTTTTAAGGGATTTGCTGCTTCTTCCTCTGTCTTCCAAAAAAAGCATCAATCCATGATATGGGAAAGGAAACAAATGTAGAGACAGAGAGAGGAGAAAAAGTAATATGATAAAAATTACTGGTAATACTTGGGATAATGTCTTAGTACATTCTTCCCAGTGATGGAGGATATTTGGAAAAGACTGAAAGACACTTTAGATAAGAAACAGGCATGCATTTTATATTCAAATAGTCAAATTCTGCTCCTATTTACACTGGAGTAAACTGGTTTATATCAGTGCAACTGAGAACAGTATTTGGCCCAAAGCATCCCAGCTGTCATTTTGCAAAAGACTTTGGTATACAGAATTCAAAAACATATATAACTGATACTTGAAAAATAAGCTATTACTAATTAAGCTATTACTAAATAAGCTAATAACATGCAGAAATGGCATATAACAAAATATTGATTTTAAAATGTTAATTATTGGCATATGAAATTGTAAATCAATCTGTAGTAAGTACTGTGCATGCAATTTCTGATTCCAGTGTTTGGCTCTATTTGGGCTGAAATTCAAACATATGACCTGAAGTTTAGATGACTTACAGAAATTTTAGCATATGATTGCAACACCAGAAATTCTCATGGATACAGTTTAATGATAGTTACAAGGTCTCATTAAATCATATCAGTCAGTTAACTTCAAATATAAATTATATACGTTATTCTATAGTAGTGTGTAATGATTAGAGAGAGCTGCTACATACTTTAAGAGAAAATGATGATTGCCCCCGCACAGACATACTGGGGTGCAGAGTCCCTTTCTTTCCCCATCCCCAGTGCACCTATAGCATCCATAATGCTCTTAGCTGTTGTCAAAGAGGATGGATTTACGTTGCCAGTGGTGCTCAAGGCCCACAAGGGAACATCTAGGTGTGGTTGGTTCATCTGCAGTGCCTCCCCACCTTGCAAGCCAGCTACCATTCAGAGGCTGATATCAAGTGGAGCAGCCAGGACTGCTGCTGGCTCCTTTGTGGAAGAAGGCATTATCCCTTCCTCTGCTTGACAAAGACATAATGCTTTCTACTGTAACTGGCTGGGTGGTTCAGTGTTTTCCAAACCTCCAGGCCCCACAGTGCTCAGCTGGCTCCAGAAGCCGTAATTTAGCTCTTCAGTTTTAAAATGCTGTCTTAAGCAAATGCTAGTTTGTTGCTTCAAACTTTTGCAATGAACAAGAAGCCTCTCCCTTCTGAATCAGCTAAAGAATTCATCAAAGTTCTTAATTGTATTGGAATGGATACTGAGTTGAAGTAGTAGAAATCAATCTAAATGGATTATAGGAGCAAGAATTAAATGAAGGGTGGAAAAGAGGATGCAGGGTTTTCCAAAATAGTACTGGTCTAACACTATTGTATATTTTCAAGAATAAATTATTGTTATAATGATGACTTAGTAGCTCATCACCAAAGAAATAAAACATACCACAATGGGGCAGATATACAATAGCAATATTATGAACTAAGTATGCAACTCATTAGAGATTAATTAATATTTATTGTAAAGTAAACAAAATTGAACAGAACTCCTGCTGATACATTTAAAACAGAATGAACCCAAGTGTAGAAAACATCAATATATCTAAGATGCAAATGCTTTGAGATTTCATGTTACTGAACAAGTAAGAGACCATACTGGCTCTCATTTACAACAGTGGCAGAGCTCCCATTGATGCCAGTGGGAGGCAGGGACCACATTGCTCAAAGGCTGGGATAAAGTACAGAAAGAATGAAGTTCAACATCCTTTGAAAATACAAATTGCAGAATTTTAAGGTTTGTGCAAGGTGACAGTTTGATAGCACTAAGAACTCAGCTTCATTTATCCACCAGACATGTACTGCACTGACAGTGCAAGTTTCCCCAGGCTGCTACACAAGCATGCCTCAGTCCTGTTCTAGGGAGAGTCTAGATCTAAGAGGTTACTTCATCCTCTGTACACACAGAACTCTCGGTCTCCCCAGTGAAACTGGCAACTGGGGGCACCAACTGGGATATTATCATACGGACATTGTGTCTGCTTGGAACAGGACTGAGAGCACCATTTCATTTCAAATGCAGCACTAAACATCCACAGTCGTTGCCAATTTGGGCCAGGTTAAAAACGATACCTTATCCTGTTACCTTTCTCCTGAGTCATCCAGTCTGTTGAAGAGATGCTTCAAATGTATTGCATTTCAGTGGTCATAAATTTTGCATAATACCTGCTTATAAGTGTTATCTGTTTGCTTTTGTATTTCTGCATAAACTGATGCTACAAAACCCTTGTGCAAATGTGATTCTTATCCCAGTGAGGCTACTGGTGTATACTTTCAAATAAAATAATCCAGAAACATATTGAGTCTCAGTGGTTGAGTTAAATAGTTAGTTACATGCATGCATATCATTCTGCCAAGAATAAGTCATAGTTGAGTGTAAACCAGATGTGATAGCTCTATTGGAATCAGACTAAACCCTATTTCCATGAATGCTAAACTGTTTTATTAATATACACATGTGTCGGCATACAGTCATACATTTAAATGGTCGGCCCCGCCTTGATTGAAAGTAATTATCTCAAAGTTCTTGGCTGCCCCTAATGAATGAATACTATATTATCCCCTTCCCCTTTTTTCACCCACTAATTTAATTTTGTATGTGGACTTGTAAGGCAAACAAAATAAATGGATTTGCTGTAAACTTAGTCTAGAATTTCATGTTAAAATGTTAGTACCAAATTAAAAAAAAAATACAGGGCAAGTCTCAGATTCAAGCCTTTTGGGGTTTTTAAAGGTGATTTCAACACATATCTATCATTTCAAAGGCAATCATGTCTTAACTCAGACAACATAAAAAGGATACAACTTTTAATTTGTTCTATAAAAGTAAAAAGAAAAGGAGTACTAGTGGCACCTTAGACACTAACCAATTTATTTGAGCATAAGCTTCTGTGAGCTACAGCTCACTTCATCGGATGCATTCAGTGGAAAATACAGTGAGGAGATTTATATACACACACAATCTCTCTGGTCACTCGATTACAGACCTAAAGGTTGCAATATTACAAAAAAAAGACTTCAAAAACAGACTCCAACGAGAGACTGCTGAATCGGAATTAATTTGCAAACTGGATACAATTAACTTAGGCTTGAATAGAGACTGGCTAGAGAGTGGACGTGTCATTACACAAAGTAAAACTATTTCCCCATGTTTATTTCCCCCCCCCCCACTGTTCCTCAGACGTTCCTGTTAACTGCTGGAAATGGCCCACCTTGATTATCACTACAAAAGGTTTTCTCTCCCCCCCCCCCCCGCTCTCCTGCTGGTAATAGCTCATCTTAAGTGATCACTCTTCTTACAGTGTGTATGATAACACCCATTTTTTCATGTTCTGTGTGTATATAAATCTCCTCACTGTATTTTCCACTGAATGCATCCGATGAAGTGAGCTGTAGCTCACGAAAGCTTATGCTCAAATAAATTGGTTAGTCTCTAAGGTGCCACTAGTACTCCTTTTCTTTTTGCGAATACAAACTAACATGGCTGCTACTCTGAAACCTTGTATAAAAGTGAAATTCAACATTTATGCCTTGGTTTTAGCTAATTAATTAATAATTGAACTAATAAACTTTGTGATATAAGGATTTTAAGTAAACATATTTGGTATTTGAACCTGTAATAATAGTATTAAGAGAAAATGGTTCTAACTGGGATTTTTTTACAAAAATTCTTCTGGAATAGTTAGGGCTACTTTTTTTGGTGGTCTTTTTTGTTTTTTGTTTTTGTTTTTTAAGTTCCTTGTGATTAATTGCAACTTTAAGTTACTTTAGGCTAGTTTTTGATACCCTTAGTAATTTTAACTCCACAATAAGTTCCACTGACTTCAGTGAGACTTCTGTGGTGTAAGGTACAGCTCAACATGAATAAATTAATGGTGGCCCTTTTGTAACAGTTGATTTTCTGCAAATTATCTTTCTGGATTTTCATGGATCTTTGTGGATCTGACTAAGGCAAAGTTTTCAGATCAGAACTTCTACCAAGCAAAGAGTCAGTCCTTATTTACGGTATACTTGGTGATACACTGCCTCTAGTTAGTCACTTATGGCTGCCACGAAGCTCATTTTGGCTCACAAATCAAGATGGACTTGTGTTTTTCTTTACTGGAAATAATTTGGAACCAGGGTAGTAACTCTACTAATCATTTAGTGAGGAATAGACAATACTGGATTGAAATGGCAGGATGCTGTCAGATTAATCCAACATATGTAGCAGCATGCCAAACATACTGCATGTGATCCTCCCCATTGTATCATTAGGAATGAGCAAATCTTTACAGCTAAAATAAGAATCAATTCAAATTTCATCCAAAATTCCAGTGAACCTGAACAGAGTATCATTTGAGCATAACCCTGATTCCCTCATTATTTTCCAATTGTGCATGGGTTTTTTTTTGCAAATATCCGCCTAATACCTGACAGTGCAAATTGTTGAGACTTACCATTCTTGCAAGATTTCAAGCCCAGATATAAGAGGTTCACAGAATTTGAATGGGATTTGAACAGCTAATATCAGTTTCTGATTGTAAAGGGTTTTTTTCCCCTTTTTTTATTGATTTACATTTTCACAGTTGGGCAAAATTATGGGTTTTAACCTTGTTTTATTTGTATTGATTTTAAATGTTTACTGTGGTGGGAAATTATGGGGGAGGGGTCAGTCAGACAATAATTATTTCATGACATTAGCCGTTGAGATTCAAAAAGTTAAAACACATTGTCAACATCACATATCAATATATGTAAGGTAAATATCCTTAAATCAAACTCTAATAAGTTTTCAAGCAATATTGGCTGTAAATTTCAATTATTTTAGATGGAAATATTTTTGTTGATTTATGTATGTATGGTGAAATCAACATTTACTGACATCTACTAATAAAAATCTAATCCTTCCAAGCCTCATCATATTCCAGTTCCACTTAGAACTTGCAGCCCAGAGAACAAGTCCGATCAATATGTATTGCAATAGTTTTCAGTGGGGTTGCAATGCTACATACTATTTATTGCTCTAAAGTGAAACATAGTACATTGCAACAGCAATATGTTTTTGCATATGCAAGGCCAGAACAAATAGTAAGACCAGTAGTTGGAGGCAGACTAGATTATCATAATGGTCCTTTCTGACCTGAGAATCTATGAATCTAAGAATTGTTTAATAGTCATGTGAAACATGATGCATTCACAAACAATGGAGGCCCACTGACTATTTGGGCCTAATAGTCAACTTTCAGATACTGAATTTATTGCACTTTTTAGAGAAAGAGAGATGTTGTGGGTTTTAGGAAAGAATGTCTTTGTTAAAAATTGGTTAGTGCCAACCCACTATAAAAAAGATAAATTTGCAACTTTCAGATCCATCTTGAAACCTTCTCTTGCATTCTTTCTGTGTCCTCTCCTTTTCCATATAGGATCTTGCCAACAGTTTCAAAGAAAAGATGAACAAGGTCCACTATGACCGCCTCTTGTGCCCCTCCTCTCCAGCACCCTTTTCTCCTTCCTCCTTGTTATTCACTCAGAGACTTCCTTTCCTTCCTCTTTCACATGCCCCGGTGAAGCTAGCCCTTCCTGCCACTTGATCTTCTTTGCCTTACCAATCTGTCTCTCCACACATAATGACAGGTTTCAGAGTAGCAGCCGTGTTAGTCTTTAGCCGCAAAAAGAAAAGGAGTACTTGTGGCACCTTAGAGACTAACAAATAATCTGTCTCAGTTCAATCCTGGATTTCTACCGATCTCTTGGACATCTACTCCTCAATGTCTTACTATCAACATAAATATAACATGGCAAACTGAGTTCATATCCTCACTCAAATCCCCCATTTTCTGTAGACACAGCCAATGTTCTTCCTGGCCTATAACTCCTCACCCTTGCATTGCACATCCTAGTGTGTCCAAATGCTGCCACTCCTTTCTGCATGCTGTCTATAAGACCCATCCTTTTCTGTCGGTCCAGATTGCAGGCTCTGGCTGTCATCCCTCCATCTTGCTGATTAGCATAACCACTTCCTCTCTGGTCTCCCAGACTCCCACATTACCCCCCTTCAGTCCATTCAAAATGCTTATTCCAAGGTTGTATTCCTTGCCAATTGATCTAACCACATCACCCCTGATAACTCCACTAACTTCCACTTCTCTAGAGCATAAAGTTTTAACTTTTTGTCATCACGTTCAAGACCTCATAATTTTCGCCCCTCTTCATTGCCACTTTGTCTCTTTTTGCATACCCTCCCTTCCTGTCTCCTCCATCACCGGCCTCAATACCCCATTCATTCATTTTCGTGGCAAACATCTTTGGTTAGTGCCAAGCCACTATAAAAAAGAGCTATAGAACCTTTTTCTATGCTCTTCTGTCCCAACATATCTGGAATGCCCTGGCTAAGCTGAAAGTCCCCACCCTCTCCTCTTTAAAGCCCATCTTTAAGAACCGCTTCGGCTATCAAACCTAGATGAAATTAGCAGAACATTACTTTATGAAATAAATAAATTGATATATGAAACCCCTCAAGCTCATCTTTTCACTACAGCACGTTGTGCACTGGTCATAACTGGATACTTGGGTAATCTCAGATACTACCCTAAACTTCTTTATTGTCTTGTTACCCACCTGTGGCTACACATTGTCTAGGTCGTAGGCTCCAAAGATCAAGGTCCTTGTTGTCTTTCTGGTTTGCTAGGTGCATGCAAGCTAAGAGGTGCATATAGAAAATTATAAATAATAACTTTATATTGTGCTTTAATAAATTCCTATCTTAGTTCATTAATAAGCAACAAAACCCCACTTTTAAGTAATATGATATTGATGCAAACTGATAAATGATGAAGCAATCACAGAAAAAATGGTATTCCACCTTAACTCACTCTCCCATCATTCTTAAATTGATCTGTTGTGCCTAGGTAGTACATCTTGAAACCTTCTCTTGCAGTATGTGGTTCAACTGGGACATTTACAGTTAGAATCACAGAAAATTATGGATACAGTTTCATCCTTGCATCACAGTTTTCAATTTGTTTGTCTGCTGCTTTTCAGTGATGTTGGAATATATACTATGCTGTAATACCACCAGTACCGATGAACTCCATTGAAGCATGAAACCCATAGGCTGTCTCCATACCCCAATAGGGTTCAGTAATTCTGTAGCTTATGCAAAGGCATCTTATGATAGTAGGTGGAAACTGGGACTATCAGATATGGAAGCATTCTGAAAGATGAAAATCAAAGCATATTTTAAAATGCTAATACATTGACTACCCCTTTTAGATTGACAACTGGAGATATTCAGCACATATTTGGAAAATAACAGAATTTTGCACTTTATGTTCAGAAATCCTCTTTAAAAAGAGCTATGTCAGGGAACTGATAGGCTTCCAATTATTGGACAAGCTGATTTTTTTAGTTAGTTATAAAAGTGGAAGAGAGCCTTTGAAACAATGAATCTTTAAACTTTGTCAATTAAAATTAGTCATATTGATTAAAAAGAAAAGAAATGCAATCATCATTAGTTCAGGCAAAAATCCATCTCTTTTCAGGAAAGCATTTAAGAGTGTGCTTAAAGCTAAGCACATGCTTATGTGCTCTTCTGAATCAAGAGCCTAATTTTATTTAAACTAAGAGATCATGATAGAAATGTAAATTACAGAGATACAAATATATCGCCATTCTTAGAGTTGGGTCAACAATGGAACTCCCTTTGTTTCCCAACATGGGCAATAGAATAAATTAGGACCTAGAATTGAACTACTCCTGGATTTAGTTTTTCAATATTGAAAACAAACCACCCTCAAATTTGCTTATTTTTGTAATGTCATACTTTATATATTTATAAGTATAATTGTTTCTTTTTATATGATTAGGGAAGGCTTCAGCCTTAATCAATTATATAGACAAAAATATATTAAAAAGAAGTTCATTTATTGAAAACAATTATGCAGTTTGCAACAAAGACCCCGGACAGTATATCATGTACTATATCTTATGCGATCAGCATCTATTTATGTAAATAGTAAATGGATTAAAGTCTGCCTACAGTCACTCTGGTGTAAATCAGAGTAACTCCCAGGACATTAGTGGAATTACTCTGATTTGCACTAGTGTTAGTGAAGAGGGAATTTGGTCCAGTATCTTAAACCATTTTTTGTTATTACGATTACATCAGTTTTTACAATAATAACCATATCTTTTATGACTAAAAACACTTTCGAAGCTAGCTGCATTAGGCATGCAATCCACACACTATCATATGTGAGAAATTGCACTAATATAACTTTAATTTTCCAATCACATTGAACAAGAAATGAGTTTGGCTGAAATAATCAAGTCTATAGCGAAAATGCCAACTCTGATACTTACCAAGATGTGATAGTTTCTTGTTGTCTTGACCTTGGGTTTTTTAATGTTGAGCTAGAGGTTGAAAAGGGTGCTAACTGTAATTACTCCTTTCATAAGGTTCTGTTGGCCACAGTCTGCGGCAGACTTGAACCAGATTGTCTACATATATCAGCTTACTGACTAACTGGGTACCAATCTGTTTTTTATTCTCATAGCCATTAAATGCTGTTTTTATGACCAACATTAATTGACAATTCAGCCTTTTTGAACTTCCTTTTTAAAAATAAAACAAATCAGCATGTTCTTCCTTTTGGGGGAGGGGGTGGTAGATGTAGGGAGATTTGTCTAATAATTGGATTGTTGTTTGTTTGTTTTACTTAAAATGTGAACAAAGACATTATTTTCACATTAAAGGTCTACAAAAAATATGATTTTTCCAGGGCTTGAATACTTTTTTTGCTCTAAGAAATAGCCCTATTTTTTCTTCAAAATTTGTCTATTTTCACCTGAAAACTAGTCCAATTTTATTAGACATGGGCCCATTTTCAAGTTCAATATGAAATGCATAAAACCTTTAATGTTAGAAGTTAATTTCCTTAGAAATATTTCACCACTGTAAATACCTCTGACAATTTTTTATTCTCCGAGTCACTCTTTTGGACAGTTTCCTATATCACCTGTTGTTTACTTATGTATACAGTACCTGTGACTATGGAGTAAATAAAATATCACACAAAACATTAGCCTGCTCTACCATTCTCCCAAAATCATACGTATTTTTCCTTTGGGGCTTCTCAAAAGGCCACAAACTTTATTATCCAGCAAATTAGTAACATATCAAATGTTTTAAATGAAGTCATGAATTTCTGTCTATATCCACATGCACAGAATTATGTGCCTGTTATCTTTAGTAAGCCAGGCATATTCATTATGCCTTATTAATTCTATGCCCTTGTGAATTGAGATGTGAGTCTGAATGACACAATTCCTTTTCACCCCTGTTCCTTGAAGGAAGGACAGCTTTCTGACACAAATGCTACCATGGAAGTCGTCCCTCAAACCTACTTTCCTCAGATCTCAACAGCCTGGTGAGGCTATTTCCACAGTCAATCTCAATGCTCATAAGAGTTTCAGGTGATAGCTCCTTATACAGTAGTTAAGCCTTCTATAATCTATAGGTCCTTTTTAATGACCTCTCCACCCCCTCAGAAGAGGCCACAGAATGCATAGGGAGAGGTGCAACTCCCTATCTCTGAGTGAACCCTTAACCATCTACTTCAGCAGTGCAGATAGGCTGAGGAAACAGGGTTGGAGCCACTTTAGGTTTAGGAAGATCTTCTGGCTGGGAAATTCCTGATAAGTGGTGCAGTGGAGCTATCTTGCAGTCCTAGAGCCTGCCAGGAAGCTGAGCTCTGGTGTAAACTTAAAATTTTGATCGACCTAGCTATGTTGCTCAAGGATGTGAAAAATTTGTGTCCCTGAGTTCAGTTGGTAACCCAACCTAGTCTCAGGTGTAGATGCCGCTAGGTTGATGGGAGAATTCTTTCTTTGATCTAGCTACTGACGCTTGAGGAGATGGATTACCTACATTGACAGAAAAACCCCTTCCATCAACGTAGGAAGCATCTATGCTGTGGTGCTACAGTAGAATAGCTGTAGCTGAAAGCGTGATTTCCATTCCTTCCATACAACCCCCTACTTTGGTTAACAAAACATATTGACTCTGTCTTGATGCAGAGAAGGGTGGAATTTCACCTCAAGAGATTTAAGGATTTATTTTGTGACATTGAAGCTTAATTAACTCAGTCGTACACCCACTTCATTATGAAGATCCGTTATTGGCTGATCCTGCCCCGTCTGTAAATCTAAACATTCCAAATACATTTACATTTTAAAACAAAAATGTAGTATTTTCTCATATCTTTTGTGCACAACTGTCAATAAGGGCCCCATTTTCAAAGGAGGTGGAGTTCTATGTGTCCATAATATGCACACTTCTTAGGCAAAGCCAGCTTTCTGCATGGAATAAAATGTCATGGGCTTGCACATGTAGTGTACTGTTTCTGCTTGCAATAATCTAATTGACATGCACAATACATGCCCGCATACATATTTTGTATACCTAGAAGTAGGTATCATATTTTCAAAAATTTGGTCCTAAATATGAATTTATTTTTTTACATTGAAATTTAGTTAACTCTGTCAGGAAACCACTTTCTTATGAGGATCTGTTTTTAGACACTACTGGCTGATTTTGCTCCATATCAGATATGTAATGTAAATATGAAGACAAGTTAATTCAACTGGAAAATCATTTCAGTATGAGGGGTTTTTCAGGCACAGAGAGTGGAGTTTGATTTAACCCCTTCCGCAATTAACTACCTACCAGGTGTGTGATACAAAACTGACCCCCTTGTGCAGAATAGCAAAACTGATACTGTATTTCCCCTTTGAAGTTCTAGGAACATTGGCTCTTTCAAAATGCTGCAAAGGCTGCTAGCAGTTGCAGCACACAGAGAAGGGGTTAAACATGGCATGGGCCAGCTACCTGCCTGGAGCTTCAAACAGACAAGTTCTACATCAAAAAAATGATTGCAGCACTTCCTTGATCAAAGCTTAGGTAATTTAATTATTTTCCTTTATGAAACAAGGGCCCTTGAACAAGCCCAGGATGTCTGGATATTAGAATATGGGGAATTTATTGTTTCACTCCTTCTAATATCCCAACATCAAAGAGAGTTTGTCCTATAACCAAAGTAGTCAGAAGTCAAAGAACTCAAGCAAGGACTGGAGAGTGAAGCAAGCAGATGCGACTCATTTCCCCAGTACCTAAGTGAGCTGGAAATTAACCTGACTCCTATGTGGTGAGATATTTACCACAGTGATTTCTTGTATTTATTTTGTGTAACTAAACATCTGAACTGGACCATACAAGGTACTGAGTGAAATGCTGATCTCCCTCAACTGCTGTAAGCCTTTTTATTTTAACATTGTTTTTCTTGTTGCATGATTTTGCTTTGTGTCTTATATTGTGTCTTGTAAATCAGTCCTAGATTTACTAAATTTTAAATGAGTGAAGTAACTTCATCATACTTTCTGGTTCCAAAGGTCACTATCTAGTGTAAACCGTCTTGTCTTAAGAGTAAGCGGAAGAAGAGCTCACAAACCTACTTGATTATCCAGAGGCTCTTGCCTAAAGACAGAAGAGGTCTGGTGACAGTAGTTCTGAGAAAAGAACAGTCTGCTGTCTATTGCACAGAACTTCTGTTGAATTCAACGGCAGTTGTTTTGTGTATGGGAGGAGTCAGTATTGGTCCCTGAATGTTCCAAGAAGTCCAACTGAAAGTATGTGTTGAGGGGACAGAAGAAGAGAGGAAGGTGAGAGAACATGAGTGTTGAAAATTCATATAATCTATACCTCCTTCCCCCAAGATTTGAGTTGAAGACTGAGTTCAGATCATTTGACTGGCATTACTAACACCCAGAACATGGCAGATAGATATATTTAAATGTGATTTTGTTTTGTTTTGGTAGAAAGCTGCACTGTAATACAAAGGGGACTTAATCCTGCAAATGCATGAGTAAGTAACTTTGCTCCTATGAATAGCCCTATTGGATCATTTCACTTTCATTTTTATTTGGTCCTGCCTGTACTTCCTTCTGTTGCTCAGAAGGACTTCTCAGGACACTCAGGGCCCAATGCTGACACATTGCAGACTTTTATAGGCTACTCACATAAGTAAGGTTGCCAGACATCCGGTTTTCAACTGGAACACCTGGTCAAAAAGGGACCCTGTCAGCTCCTGTCAGCTCTGCTGACCGGGCCATTAAAAGTCTGGTCAGCGGCACAGTGGGGGGCCGGGGTTAAGCCAGGCTCTCTGGCTGCCTTAGTTCTGTGTGGCTCCCAAAAGTGGCTGCCAGCTCCCGGAAGCCCCTAGACACAAGGGCGGCCAAGGAGGCTCCACACGCTGCCTCCACCCCGAGGGCTGGCTCCGCAGCTCCCATTGGCCGGGAACCATGACATAAGTAAAGTTTCTCAGGTGGCGGACCAGGCCTTGCAGTGCAGATATTGGTGTACATGCAGTATGATCTCTGAATGAGAAATGTTGATATTTTCTCAGTGCCTGCATTTGCCTTTATTGTGTTTTTGTGTGTGCATGCGCTTATGTGTGTGTGTGTATTCATGGGTTTGATCCTGGAACCAGTCCGTTCAGAGGGATCTGTTTGTGCAGAGTACCTGGGCCCCTCTATCTATATATTTCAGCAGGGAACAGAAATTAAAGTAGCAGGAAGCAAGCTGCTAGAGGCAAGAAATAAATGTTACTACAGATAGTGAAAAATGTTTTTGAACATGGAAACAAAGTGATAAACTACAAAATATAAATGAAATAAAATATGGTAGGCTCTTCCTAGCTTCTCATGCTTAACTGTAAACTGATAGAGGTGCCCCAGGTTTCTAATATTATGGGGTCTTTGGCAAACTGAATCATTTTATGAAATGTCATGACAATTGTTACAGTATAAAATATTTGCCAAACTGAATTTAATTGTTCTAAATACTGACATCACTTATCTCATAGAACATGTCCCATATTTAAAATACAAAATCTCTTAGGGCCAGGTTCTGCCAGCCTTACTCATGCTGACAAGTACCTTAGTCCATGAGTACTCGCATTGAAATCAGTGGGACTACTTGCAGAGTAAGGTACTCCTCAGCATAAGTTAAGGGTGGCAGAATCTACCCTTACAAACTAATGCTCGGTTACCAAATAACTCTACCAGCCATGAGCTTTATAACCTCACTGAGTAAATATGCTAAATGAAATTTAACTATAAACAATAGTATTAAAGCAGATTCTAAACTCGTGACATAAGCTTGAGTTAATAAATTTAATATAAAATCAAATTATGCCTTTGAAGCCATTCATCTTTCAAGTGCAGAATCTTTTATGTCCGAATGATTAATAAAATGGTAGCGTCTTGTCTTTAGTTTTAAATAGGCACATTTTAAATTATTACCATACAGTAGCCTAAAACCATAGTTTCAACAGAAGTGACCTAATGAAAGATACTGATTCAGACATAAATAAAATTATTTGGTTGGTATCACTGCAAACAAATGTGCAATATCATTGCAGATTGCATTGTAGTCTTGTTGCACAGTGTTTCCAACTAATTAACTTATATATACACCTTTCTCTAATGTCTATTTTATTTTCATTGTTGTGAGTAGAGTTAATTTAAGCAGAAATAATATGCAGTCCTAAATTTTCAATGGGAAAACAGTGCAGAGGTATGAGTGGTTACTTTCATCTGTGAATAATATAGTGACAGTGCACATGCCTGTGCCATTACCAGAGGAGGAGGAATTGATTAGCAATAACACACTTCATTAACACTGCACTTTCTCAATCATAGTAATTGTGGCTCTTTCCCTAAAACATCAAGTGGAACAGGTTTCATTTCAACCAAATCAATCTAATGTGTTAAAATTTACATAATTTCCCCTCATTGCATTTATACAGCAGCAGGATTTTTAATTTGCATTGTCTGTATAGTCTATAATCAAAGTGTTAAGAGCACAAGGTTTATTCATTATGTATGGCATGTGGTGACAAATTTACATAATAGGCTGCATCTTGCTGGTATATTACCTTTGTCTCCCTCCCCCACCTTTGCAATATTGGTGATAACTTATTTTCTATAAACCTGCTAATTCAGTTTCAGCAGCCTCTGAGTTCCAGAGAGCATTTTTTTAACAGAAATGTCTGTATAAAAAACTAATGCTGAAAGATGAACATTCCTCGGGGAAAGCTTTCAGAATTGGACTAATTTTCCTGTTTCTAAGAGAAAGGTGGTATAAACCTACTCAGGTCTGGATTGCTACTGTACATTGAAGTTAAAAGTTATCATTACTGAAAGGAAAGATACCTATTTTACTTGTAATATGCAGGGGCTGTTATTATTTGGAGCCCATCCTGTGAGACATTTCAAATCTAAGTTTGAGAATAAAACCAGAAAAGAAATGAAATACCACAAATATGAATCTCCATAGTTTAATTTCACCTGTTAAGGTCAAACTCTGCTTTTTGAAAGATAAAAGTATTTAAGACATTTTTTGGAGGAACTCTGCTACTGTTAAGCAACAGGAAAAATATAGGATCTTGATAATATTTGTGACAGATGAAAATGATACGTATAGGGATCAGTGTAATCCATTTGCTGGTTTATGTATCTAAGGCCTCTGTGGATTGTCACAAATCCAGACATAGCATGAGATTTGGCATTTGGATCTTTGAATTGGCCGAGATACATTCAAAAATGTATATATTATACAGCTCCCTATTTACTGCTCAAATAAAGACACTCAAGAAAGAACTGTAATAGCATCGTTTGTTTGTTATATATATTTTTAATTGGATGTGAAGTGCAGTGGGACTTACCATGTTCCATACTCATTAAAATAAATAAAATACAAAAGTTATTTTAGCAAAATTGGCTGTCATTTTCATGTGATAAATTGTTCTGGCATACAAAGATGTTGTACATTTTGCTCAATATGCCCACTTCTGGTCAAACAAAATCCTTTCTGGGGATCTGCCATCACAAATGAAGGACACATGTACAAATGGATGTTCATACTCCTTGGCATTATACTGGTGGATGAAAAGTTAACTACGGGGCCTGCAGTCAGTTCTCCAAATACAATTTATTGAATAAGAGCAAACATATTTCTTTGTATTTTTTTGTAGCTTGACTTTTGCCATCCCTCCCTATCATATTTTCTCTTCTTTGGAATAAATTGGAGTATTTGTAGAGTAGAGATATACTCAACATCAGCAAGAATGGCAGAATCAGGATTTTATTAAATAAAATTATCACTACAAAAGTTTTTCCCCCCTCCTGATGATAATAGCTCATCTTAATTAATTAGCCTCTTAGAGTTGGTATGGCAACTTCCACCTTTTCATGTTCTCTGTATGTATATATATCTTCTTACTATATGTTCCATTCTATGCATCTGATGAAGTGGGCTGTAGCCCACAAAAGCTTATGCGCAAATAAATTTGTTAGTCTCTAGGGTGCCACAAGTACTCCTGTTCTTTTTATTAAATAAAGTATTTAGTAGTTACTAATTGTATTAATAGTGTAGTGGTTACCTGATTATATAAAAAAGTTCTCCAGTGTATAGTTTAGTACTTGACCATATTTAAATATTAAAGATATTTAGGATATTGATTCAATCCTTTCATGGAAACATTCACTAAAAATGGTTTTACTAATATATAATTCAATATGTCTGATATTAATTTAGTAGCCAGTTTGTAACTGTCGTACTTTACTTGTAAACTGAAATTGTCTGTGATATGAATGTTTTTAGCCCAGATTAAATTAAGAAAAACATGAGTGTGCTACAGACGTGGTGACTTATATTTCAAAAAGCTGTGTAACCCCATTAGCAGTAAAATATCTGACACTTGTGAGCATTTCGACCTTTGTAATACATTTAGAACAGGATTTGGTTTTATATAATACTTGTTATATTCAAAGCAATCCCAAATGCTTCACAAACCGATGCATAGATAGTGTTAGTGCAAAAACTTCATAGATGAAAAGAGAAGTCATTAAACAACATAAATTAATTTATTTCTATATGAAAGAAGTTATGCAAAATCCTACTCAGTAGTCAACTATAGTCTGTATGCTCAAATAGTTGGTAAATAAGATTATAATACAAACACACCACATTTGTAGATAAAGCATGGCAGGTTAAGAAGGTTACAAAGACATTTTCAAGCCAATTAAATATGGACAAAGAGAGAGCGTGCTAGGAGTCTAGCCAAGGAGAAAAGATGGGGTTTGAGATTATGTATTCATCAATAGCCAGGGTCTGGTGTTAATGTGATTATGCAGTTTGCAAATGACCACATTATTTATCTCTTGTCAACGTTTCACATAAATTGCTATTTATGCTACATAAATCCCTTCATAAGCTGCCTCATTCACTTTTGAGCTTTTCTGACCACCATTTTACCTTCCATCCTTCTTCCTCCATGTCTGTTTGTAACTGAAAAGGAGTACTAGTGGCACCTTAGAGACTAACCAATTTATTTGAGCATAAGCTTTCATGAGCCACAGCTCACTTCATTGGATGCTCACGAAAGCTTATGCTCAAATAAATTGGTTAGTCTCTAAGGTGCCACTAGTACTCCTTTTCTTTTTGCGAATACAGACTAACACGGCTGCTACTCTGAAACCTGTTTGTAACTGGTTTCTCTACAAGGGACAGTCCAGAGAATTTTTTCCCTCTAATCTTACGATTAAAAGGACAAAGCACGAGTCAGCAAGAGAGAAAAGCTGTCCTTATAGGGGACAGTAATGAGAGCAAGACCAGTTATCAGTTGCCCAGTCATTTTCTCAGAGGTAATGATGTCTTCTCTTTCTATTCACGTTCTTATACCATGGTCATCACTGTAATATCTGAGCGCTATTTGAAATGGGGGAGGGGTGGTGTGCAGTAGCTTTTAATCCACTCCTCTACTATATGCACAATTATAAGAACTGGTAGACACACCAAATTGATTTTGAGAGTTCTGAAAAATATTTCCATCAAACCTTAAACCCACTTGAATTGCAAGTTTAAGGTCTGATGTTTCCAAAAGTCAGCACGTTCTTGTTGATTAAACACGGGCTGACAACACTTCAGCTGGAACTGACACTATGCTGCTTCTTCTTTCAGGTTTTCCTTATTCCTACCTAACAAAACGTAAGGAACTGCCTCATGACATCATAAGTTGTATCTGGGAAGTGGGGAGAAAAGGTGTGTGTAGGAATAGTACATATGAGGTCAATGGAACAATGATCGTTCATACCAGCTAAAGAGCTGTCCTAGGAGGGGAATTCCACATGGAGATTTGGGTTAATTGAACTTGAACTTTTAAGCAAACTTACATGTTTGCTTCCAACACCTGTTAATTCAGCTGCTAGGTTCAGTTCAGAAAACCCTTTATAAACCAACACTTCAGGGTTTGCACAGCCCTACTGATGTGAGCTTTCCAGTAGAACAAGACCTACTTTCACAGTATAAACAGTTTCATAGATAAACTACTCACTCTAAAATTAACATGATTTTTTCTTCATTCCAATACAAATGTAAAAGCAATATATTTTAATCATACCTGCTTATCCAATATTCCCCTGTCCACCTATACTTGGAGGTGCCTAGTGCTTTCCCCTACTTTTCATTCTATTTGATATTTAGTTCCTCTGTACTATGAGTTCAGTAGCTGGTTCTTATATATAGCAGATTTTGCTAGAATCTAGGTTTGTGACACTTCTTGTGATTAAGACAAATCTGCTTGATATGAGATGCTGGGGAAAATTAAAGTAAAAATGTTTGTTAAAGCTTTAAGATTGTGTGTCTCAGCAGCTGGGTGCAGAAATTGGCCAGCACGTACATACACCAAGGGAAAATATACTTTAAAGTCCTTTAAAAATACTTAATGGTAATACTGGGGTTTTGTAGATAAGCATGAACAATTTTTTTCTTTAAACAAAAATATAATCTAACTATCAACTTAAGTCATATTTCTGTCTGAAAATGCCATACCTACTGTAGTTAAAATAACACTTAAATTTACTATAATTGAAAGAACCAAGTTTAAAAAAAAATAAAAACAAAACCAACCCCCTCGCCTTTTTCAGGATTTTTTGTTTTTTTACTATGACAGCCCTTTGTGTAGAGTGATTTTACTGCTCCCCTGCATAGCAACAATAGCATGGGAGCAGAAAAAACTCTTAATTAAACCATTATTAAAGATTAGGTCTTACTATTTAAAGGGTGCTCCTCTACAAATTGGATTTTTTTTTCAATGATCAATTTATAAAATCAAGTTGACAGTTTTCTTTTAAGTTTTATTTTCAATTTCAAAGGAAATGGATCAGCTGGAAACAGACAAAATATTCCACTAATGAATTCATTTATTCTTTCCTTCCTTTATCCTTTTTCAGTTCAGGATATACACCAACATTCAATATTTAATAGGTTCTGGAAACTGTTGGTTTTAAATCAGAAAAGGATCAGAGCTATGACATTGCCGATTTTAGAGAAAAATGAAATGTCATGTAACTGGACTAAGTGATACGATTCTTTGTAAGACAATTTATATTTTTCTCAGCATGATTACATTTTATAAATATCCAGTGGTGACCAAGGTACGTTCTGATCTCTCAGGCTACCAGTACAGACTGATGGGTAGTTCTCTGCTCTCAGAAGGACAAGCAGCAACAGCAGCTAATAACACCACTGGAATTTTTGGCACCTTTTTACACTGCACTGACTCCATGCTACCAAGATAATTGTCTCTCAGCTTTGTTTTGCTTCACTGAATGCAGGTCACGCAGCAGTGCTCTCCATGAAATTTCCAAAGAATTTGTTTGTGACAGCAGTTAATTTCAAAGCGAAAAAGAAAGAGAAGGGAGAGAAAAGCTGACCCAAAATTCAGCTCTGGAAAAATGGTATTATCACCATCCATGGCTTGGTTTGTTTGTTTGTTTGTTTGTTTTTTCAATACTACTAGTGAATCTCGGCAGAGCCTAGGACTATGACAGCAAGTGATAAGAGACCCTGTCTTTCCCTAGAAAGGGCTGAGTATTCAAGGAACCTCACTCCATATTTGTTGGGGAGGGGACAGGAAATTATAGGCCGGGAAAGTCCTCCATGCTGGGGAGCAGAGGGTATGTGTGGGGAACCATGGATGCCACATACTTGCTAATCTGAAGGTAAGAATCTTCGGCTTTCCAGCAAGTTATACTTATTATTCCATTTAAAAACCTAAACCAAGAGATATTTTAAAGGATACCATACTAGTAGGTAGGAACTTTATGCCTTGTGATAAAACCTCCCTTTGGACTGGTGGTTGGAGTGCGGAGTCAGGACCCTTGGATTCTATTCCTAGCTCTGCCACTGATCTACTGGTCCATTAGGCAAGCAGTTTCACATCTCTGTCTTCCACCTTCTCACACTTTGGGTGGCTTGTCCATTCAAACTATAAGGTCTTCAAGGCAGAGATTGTCTCTCAATATGGATGAAATCCTGGTCTCACTGAAGACAATGGGAATGTTGCCAATGTCTTCAATGGGGCCTAGGATCTCACACAACATATTTGTACACTTTTAGGAACTACCCTATTGTAAATAATAAAGGATCCCCTTACTTCTATTGTGGTTCTAAAAACTAAAGGAAATTAATATAAGAAAATATCTTCCAAAGTATCATTAGGGATAAATGATTTGCAGATCACTAAGGAAAAGTGCAATAAAGAGAAGTCAGATATTCCTCATCATCTGCAGAAGGAAACACCACTTGAAGTCTTATAAAGAGGACTCATATTCTGCTGTTGCTGTCAGGAAGCTGAATGAAGAAGATGTGAATTATTTATGCAAGAATATTAAAAAGATATTAAGGCTAAGGAGATGTCAGAAGCCGTTTCTCCTGTTGAATGATCACGATAAATCTGATAAAGTCCTTCTAACTCATTCATCTGTGCAAGCTTTAATTACTAAAACCTGGGCTGAGCCTGATAGAAATTTTTCAGCTTCTTCTGTATTGCAGAAGTGTATAGAGCCAGCCACTTGGTAAAGCTCACTTGTGAACTGCCTCTTCAAAAGTTGATTCTGCAATGGTGTCAAAGGGAACACAGATCTGCCCTACCTATCGAGGCTAATGATATTCTTAAAGACTCAGCTGATGACAAGTTAAAGGGTGAAATTAAAAGATATTATTTTTCTGCAGCTTTATTTAGCCATCTCTGTATATGCCCTGTATTCCCTCCAGAACCATATTGGTACGGCTGCATAAAGTTTTCTCTTCCAGATTTGCATGTAGAGGATATCCTTTGTCTACAATGCACTACAGTGAATGTTGTCTTTCATGCTGCTGTTCAGGACTGCTTAAATTTGAGAATTAAGAATTTGATAAGTTCTTATAGCTGCTGAGAAAACCTTATGATTATATGTTTGATTAGCTGACCTCAGCATGAAATTTTGGCAATTGTCCTTACCTTTTAAAGGAACATTTTTTTTGGAAGTTCTCTAGATAGAGTCCTGAAGGAATTACTGAACACAAATTAATCTTCCAAGTTTTACATGCTTTTTCCAGTCAGTTTTTCCTTCAGTCAGTTCTCCAGTACCATTTTTGTTCCATCCACCCTTCTCCTATGTGTAAAGGGGAAGAATGGAAAATATAATATAATACTACTTATCCAATTTGTTACTCTTCATAGAGAGAATGATGATATTATGGAGCACAAAATCCTCCAGGTTATCATTCTGGCTGTCTACTTTAGGGTGCTCTAGTAGAAAGGTTGCAGTTTGTAAAACAAAGAACAAAAGCATGCTAATCACTACAGACCAATAGATCCTCCTGTATATAGGCTATGTCTAGGTAGATCAAAGCTAACTTGAGTAACATTAGCAGTGAAGCCAGCAAATGCTGCAGTCCTACTTGTGATTATAGCAGAGAAATACCCATAGTTACTCAAGATAACTTTGATCTAGCTAGATCAAAGCTAGCTCAGGTATGACTACATCTGCTGCAGTCACATCTCTTGGTTGCACGGTAGACATGCACATTCTCCAGGGGCTATCACATAGAATTCAAACACTTCTTATTCCTTAACTGTTGTTACCATCTTCAATTTATTTTCCAACAGGAAAGAAGCTTTCTTGCTAAGATCCTCATATAGAAAAGAAACAGGGAGTTTACTCTTTTGAATTTATTGTTCCCCAGAAGTTGGGATAGGCCCAAACCTAAGACCACAGGTTTGATAGTGTGGCAATTATTTTTGTACAACCGCTCTGTCTCAATGTCTAGACTTTATAATCTAGAGAAAAATTCATTCCATCCTGTAGTACATATTCAGCAAATGACTCACCTCAGAGTCAGTTTTCAAACATAATCAGGTCTTTCCTTCTCCAAGGCAGAACACAGAAATTAAGTTGGGCTGTTGCTCACATCCAGCAACCAGAATCACATCAGGCTCTGGAATTCACAGAGCCCTACAACCTTCTTTGTCTTATACTTTAGATTTAATGTACGACAAGAAATAAACTTAGTTTTTCACCTCCTCTTTCCTTTGAAAGGAGAGTGTCTTCTATTCCCTAGAAGTGAGATGGGACTTTAAATTTTACTTAGTCTTATCTAAATTCTTGAAATGCAAATAACATATTTTATTATTTTCAGAGATGTCAGCTATAGTGGAGAAAAAACAGTTGAATGTATCTATGCTACTAAGGGAGAGATTAGAGTTGTGGATAGCCTTCTGTTACTCTGAGAAATATATAAATGAATAGATTTCACGTTTCACTGAGCCAGTACTTTCTATTGAATTAGTAGAGTAAAACTCTGCACAAGAGTTCCATGTAGGTGTGGATCCACTAACCATGCCCCACATATGTCACAGCCTGCCCCATCTTAACTAATGCCTGCTCTGAAGCACAACTCCACAGCACACATAGAGTTCAAATCCCTGTATGGGCTTTTCCCATCTGGTCTGTGGTGTGCCAGACCAGTACTCACGCCCCGAAGGACTTCCATAGTCCATACTTGAGATGGAGAATATGGCCCTTTATATGCAATCTGTGGAAGATGCTTACATGTTTTTGTGCTGTCACAGCAACTGCTTCTCTTTAGCATTCTGAGAAAAGAAATACTCATCAGCCCCAGATTAATGGAATATAGAAAAACCCTTTATAGACAAGACGTCTGAAATAACTTCTTTAATCCCTGCTACTATTTGTAATTGATTTTCACTTGGGTTAATAATAGAAAACAAAAAATTCCTTTAAAAGTAAACCTTTCTTCTTTTCCACAAATTAGTTCTCCTTCTTGACTACCTCAAAACATTTTGGTCTTAAGACTGAACTTCTTTACAGTTCAAAATGTTAAAATGCTGTTAATGAAAAGAAAAAAAATTGGTAAGAATTCCTATGCCTTGTCTACACTAAAAAGTGTGTGCTGGTTTATCTATGATGATTTAGATTTACTGGCAAACCCTCCTAGTGTACCGTAACTTATACTGGACTTTTGTCAGTATAGCTTCTACTAGTTCCATGAACAAAATATTCTATACTAGCAAAAGGACCCTTTTTTCCCCCCTTTGGCCAGTATAACTGCTTTACACTAGGGCTTCTGTTGACATAGTTATGTCACTCAGAGAAGTTAAAAAAATCACACCCTGGACTGACATAGCTAAGCTGGCAAATGTTTCAAGTGTAGACCAGGTCTAAATGAGATTTTTAGGATGTTCAGAGCTGCTACAAGCACCTGGGAAATCATCATATTTGTTTAACCATCTCTCAGTCATGTACTGATTGTTCAAAACTGTTCTACACCATGACTTCATTTCAAAAACTTGATAGTGCCAGAATTAGATAAGGATAAAGCTATCAAAGGATGTTAGCTTAAAGACGAGAGGGATTTCAAAGGCTGAAAGCCTGAGGGAAAAAGACTGAAAAATAAACAGAGTAAGAGAGTTGGATGGTTGTATTATCTGATCTAGGGGGTAGAGCACTGGACTGGTAGTCAAGAAATATGGATTCTATTCCATGGGCTTGGGGCAGGTCACTCCCCAAGTATATCTCTGTTTGTCCTTTCATCCTTAGTCTGTCTTGTCTATTTAGATTGTAAACTCTTGCAGATGGGGACTGTCTCTTACTATATGTTTGCATAATACCTATGGTATTAGGAGCCTGGTCATTGTTTGGGCCTCTAGACAAATATAATATATAATAAGATTTGTTATGAAATGACTTATATGACCCTTCAGGCTTTTCTTGCATGTTACATATAAACCTCACATAACAGAACTGAAGCCTATGGATGTAGCATGATCTGGGGGCAGCTGTGCATGGCCAAAGATTAAACTGGTGTTACTAAGTTTGTAAAATCAAGCATTCAGAAGTTAGAAAATGAGAGTAGTAAGGCTGCCCATGAAACATATGTATTGTACATGCATATTATCATATAATCCTTAACTACATAGTCACATACTCTTTTTCTACTTTTAGAGTTCTATGTGTAAATATTTAAGGGCAACACATTATTATTTATTGATCATTAACAACTTGGCTTTCTTCTGTTTCTTTTCTTAGTACTTGCTCACTCAGTAATATTCTAAGAAAATCTGAATTCTTAATTTGGGGAAATGCATTCGGTGATGCTTTGTATTATGGTTTTCTTCCACCCCCTCCTCTCTCTTTTTAGTTTATAGTGCAGACCTGAGCACTCACGTTGTTTCAAGGAGAGAGGAAAAAAACTTGATTATATATTGGATCTTCAGGTATGTCAATATTAAGTACACAGGGATAAGAGAATCCGGGAAATCAATACATCTCTTTCCCTCTTTGCCCACCAAGGAAGCAAATATTATTGCAGCACACCTGATTGTCCAGTACTTTTCTACTGTGTATAAAACCACTTTATTTTCCTTGATAACTGAGAAGGCAGCAGTGCCAAGTTATAGAATTTATTATCTTGCTCTTTCATTGCCAGTTGGCTAATAGCTTCCAGGACATACTGTTTAGAGTCCAGTCCAACCAAGCTTAGAGTTGTCTCATTTACAGCTGCTTGTGGGGTAAGGACATAGAAGCCTTTTGGCAAAATCCCCCAGCAGAAATGAGATGCTCAAGATGAGAGAAGCTGCAAGTGGTAGGAGCCATGAGACTCAGAAGAGCTCCGTCCAATGGACATAGCTGTGCCTTTGTTTCCTGTTAACCTTTATAGCTTCACATGAATCTACTTGTGAGTTTTTAATTTGGGGCTTTACTATTGTACAAAATAAAGTGATGCACTCACAGAGGAGAATAAGCATTTGATGCTAAATTTGTCTTGAATTTCAAGTACAGACACTTGTTAAAAATATTTTACACAGTTGCTGCTGTTCTTTACTTTTTTTATTCCTGTTTATGTTCTTCTGCTCTCTTCTCTTCCAAAATTTGGACTTTATGGAAATGATAAAGCTTGGTTTCTTGTGTTGATATCTGAGAAAGAGAAATAGATCTAAATGTGGATTGTATGTGCTCCTTATATTCTGTTACTGTTTTGCATTTTATGCATTGTTTTGGATTTTTTTTCCGTCAGTTTTTCTACAGACAAGAAAAACATAAGCTAAGAAACCCATGTTCTTGAAACCCAGTGTTAAGAAATAAGGAGAGTTTGTACAAAGTAAACAGGATGAAACTGAGCAACAGAAAGTGCAGAAGAAATTTGAGTTTACAAAGTGCTATAGTAAAAGAATATCCACTTTTCCTCTCTGATTAAAATTAGTTTGACTCTTGGTGAAAAATGGGTAAATAAAATAGATTCTAATATTAGCAGATCACCCACTGAGGACAAAAATTGTGTTCACCTCACAAAAATAATCAACCAGGTCTTTAAGTCCTTCCAGCTAGACTCGTATAATTCTCTGATCATGTTAGACAAAGGAAAACTCCTGCATCTTTTGTGAAGTGCTAATCTCCAAGCTCAAACTGCTGAGGATGCTCCCATTTTATTTTATGAGATTAAAAATATGTTAATTACAATTTATCCATTTGGAGGAGCCTAGAACCAGGAAGAGTTTATTTCTGAATTCTTCAAAAAGTATTTTAGTACAGCTGGGTACTCAGCATTTCTGGATGCTCCCAGATTGGTCAAGTATCAGATTTGCACCTATGAACTCTGAATTAATCCCAGGAAATTGGGTGCTTGCTAGAGACTGTGAGAATGACCTTAATAGTAATATGTATCAAGAAGGGAGCTTGCCATTACTTAGCCAGAATTACAAGCCAATGTTGATGAGAATTCACGTTGGCAAAAGTGGTACAAACTTTCCTAGTGAAATTCTTGGCTTATTCTTCAGGGCTTCACCCTGATTTAGTGGGGATTGTCTGACTATGCTGAAAGAATGACAGGAGACATTAGATATGGGTTATATATTATAAACGGGATATAGGCCGCAACTTTATTATTAGATGTGCAGTGCAGGTGAAAACCCGCACAATTCACCGTGTTTGTGTGTGTGTGTGTGTGTGTCTTTTTTCATCCCCCTCCCCTCCACCTTTCCGTTCATGTTCCTCCAGCAGATCCACTGCCGGGCACCTCCAATTCCAGGGGGTGGGGAGGACTTCCACCAGCTCCCCCCCTTTTCATCCAGGTCCCTCCAGCAATTCCCTTGCCGGGACCTTATCGACCACCCCTCCTCTAGAGGGGTGAAGGTGGACTATAATGATGGGGGGTTGGCTCCCTGCTGTACCAACCAGAGGTGTCCCCAACAGCCACCCGGCTTGCTCAATTACCAAGCACCTCTCCTTAATTCCTTTTCCAGGCCCTCCGAGTGAATGAAGGGAGGGACCAGACCCAGGCTGACCTTTTTAAACCCCTCATTCCTAGATGGTGAGTCAGCCACCACGCTGACTGCTTTTCCGGCAGTTTTACATCTCCCTCCTCCCCCAAGCCAGAAAGCATTGCCCTCTTCTCCTGGCCAGCCAGACAACCCCAACCCCGCTTAAAGTGCAGGGTGGTGATTGTCTACATTAAGAAGAGCACACACAGATAGTCATTTGGATGGATCAATGGCATATTTTCTTTTGGATAATGAAAAAGAAGAATGTGATTGAATTGAAATCTGTTTTGGATACATATGTAGGTTTAATTTTAGTAAAAAAGTTATTTTCTTGGACAGACCTTCTTTATACTAAACCAAGAGCTGTGATGGAGATTACTGGACACTATTTGTGACTGTAACATTAACTGAGGTACCCATTGGGGTTGTTCATATCTAACTTCATTTATTGCTGGAAATGGGGCTGCCATTAATTAAAATCTGGGAGCATCCAGAAATGTTGAGTACCCAGTTGTACTAAAATACTGTACTTTTTTTAAAATAAATAAGAAAAATAGGAAGTAACATCATTGTCAAAACCGTGCCTAAGCTGGATATCGTTTATCACAGAATTTCTCAACAGGTGATATCATTAAGGTTCATATCCTTAACTATGATGTTTGGCATTTAATGTACATGAAACAGTGGTATGGCAGGTGCCAAAGAAAAGCAGACTACAGCAGGCACAAATGATGCCAACAAAATGTTTGCTATAAAGGAAAGAAGAAGATTGAAAGCTCTTTATTGCAAAAAGCTGAAGTGAAGGAGACCAGCAAATGCAATGGGGGAGAGTGTGTGTGTGTGCGGGGGCGGGGGGTGTTGGGTTGAATAAAAACTTTCTTGAGGCTTTAGGTTGATCATAAACTTCTTAATGAAGACAAAGTTTGGAAGTATGTACAGTTAAATGGGCTATATTAAGAGAACAAAGCAGCAGAAGAAAGTAGCATCTATGAGCCAGTTCATTTGGGATGAGCCAGTTCTTTCGTGAAATCAAAGCAGTGTGTTTCAGACTTGTATAAGATGCTGAGCAGGCAGAGAAATACAAATATTGCCCTAAAGGTAGTGTGGAAGCATAAAAGTTGAAGAAAATGGTTTTGTTGTATCTGTAAATATGAGCTAAATTAATCTTTTCTGGTTTCTTTTGTCTTTGTATGTGTGTAGTTGATGCTGTCTAGTCAGTGATCAGTTCAAATAACTGAAAATCATTATAAGTACAGTACAGACCCATTTACACGAAGATGTCAGGAGTCAAGCCGTCACAACCGCGTGTTAATGGACTGCAGGTTAAGAGAGCCATGCTGAAATATCTTAAGATATCTATATATACATGTACCAGATTAAACTAAAAATGTGTAAGAGACATGTCGCAAAAGAAAGGTTTCCTGTTAGAATCAAATCAACGAGAATCAAACAATTTTGAAATTTATTAGCACAGACTATATATAACATGTACCAAGAGTCCACAATGATAGATAGTCCTTGGCTCTAAAAAGTGTCTATGATTCACTTAGGAAAAAACGCCGTTAGTTTCTGCTCTTTCTGGCTCGCATTTTTTTCATAGAATCATAGAATCATAGAATATCAGGGTTGGAAGGGACCTCATGAGGTCATCTAGTCCAACCCCCTGCTCAAAGCAGGACCTATCCCCAATTAAATCATCCCAGCCAGGGCTTTGTCAAGCCTGACCTTAAAAACGTCTAAGGAAGGAGATTCTACCACCTCCCTAGGTAACGCATTCCAGTGTTTCACCACCCTCCTAGTGAAAAAGTTTTTCCTAATATCCAACCTAAACCTCCCCCACTGCAACTTGAGACCATTACTCCTTGTCCTGTCATCTTCTACCACTGAGAATAGTCTAGAACCATCCTCTTTGGAACCACCTCTCAGGTAGTTGAAAGCAGCTATCAAATCCCCCCTCATTCTTCTCTTCTGCAGACTAAACAATCCCAGTTCCCTCAGCCTCTCCTCATAAGTCATGTGTTCCAGACCCCTAATCATTTTTGTTGCCCTTCGCTGGACTCTCTCCAATTTATCCACATCCTTCTTGTAGTGTGGGGCCCAAAACTGGACACAGTACTCCAGATGAGGCCTCACCAATGTCGAATAGAGGGGAACGATCACGTCCCTCGATCTGCTCGCTATGCCCCTACTTATACATCCCAAAATGCCATTGGCCTTCTTGGCAACAAGGGCACACTGCTGACTCATATCCAGCTTCTCGTCCACTGTAACCCCTAGGTCCTTTTCCGCAGAACTGCTGCCTAGCCATTCGGTCCCTAGTGTGTAGCTGTGCATTGGGTTCTTCCGTCCTAAGTGCAGGACCCTGCACTTATCCTTATTGAATCTCATCAGGTTTCTTTTGGCCCAATCCTCCAATTTGTCTAGGTCCCTCTGTATCCTATCTCTGCCCTCCAACGTATCTACCACTCCTCCCAGTTTAGTATCATCCGCAAATTTGCTGAGAGTGCAATCCACACCATCCTCCAGATCATTTATGAAGATATTGAACAAAACCGGCCCCAGGACCGACCCCTGGGGCACTCCACTTGACACCGGTTGCCAACTAGACATGGAGCCATTGATCACTACCCGTTGAGCCTGACAATCTAGCCAACTTTCTACCCACCTTATAGTACATTCATCCAGCCCATACTTCTTTAACTTGCTGACAAGAATACTGTGGGAGACCGTGTCAAAAGCTTTGCTAAAGTCAAGAAACAATACATCCACTGCTTTCCCTTCATCCACAGAATCAGTAATCTCATCATAGAAGGCGATTAGATTAGTCAGGCATGACCTTCCCTTGGTGAATCCATGCTGACTGTTCCTGATCACTTTACTCTCGTGTAAGTGCTTCAGGATTGATTCCTTGAGGACCTGCTCCATGATTTTTCCAGGGACTGAGGTGAGGCTGACTGGCCTGTAGTTCCCAGGATCCTCCTTCTTCCCTTTTTTAAAGATTGGCACTACATTAGCCTTTTTCCAGTCATCTGGGACTTCCCCCGTTCGCCACGAGTTTTCAAAGATAATGGCCAATGGCTCTGCAATCACATCCGCCAATTCCTTTAGCACTCTCGGATGCAACTCGTCCGGCCCCATGGACTTGTGCACGTCCAGCTTTTCTAAATAGTCCCTAACCACCTCTTTTTTCTTTCCTTTGAAGTCTATTGTGGGTTTTGCCGAATAACACACACGTTTTCGCTTAAGCCCCATGGCAGAATCGATATTTTGTACAAAGCCATTCAGTTTAGATTTGTTTTTTAGCCATCCTCGGAGAGTAGTTTCGGCAATCCCAATATCTTTTTAAACTTTGGCCTGGGTTTCTCCGCTATTTACTCGATCTATTGCTACTAGCTTTTCTTCTACAGTGTAGGAACACTGATGCTTGCCCTCTGCCATTATATGAGGCCTACAGTTAAAATTTTCTAATGTAGTATATATATTACTATATAACTACTATATATTATATATCTCTCTAGCGTGACAATGACTAAGCATGCGTGATACATCTATACCAATATCGGTAAAGACATACAACACGTTTCCGCTCTGCACTTCCTGTTGATTTCTATGTCAGTGAGTTAGTGAGCAAATCTGTAGCTCTACATAGCAAGTTCATGTACCATGTTTTAACGAGTCTCACGTGTTAAATAGGTAGCACTGGGAGGCATGGTGCTACCACGCATTAAGCGGATTGCCATGTAAACGGGTCTGTACTGTAGGTGATTATGTTTAAAAAAATATTTTATTAATAAATATTGATTTTATCAAAGGTGTTGGATGGTCTTCTAGGGCCTGAACCAATGCCTGGTGACGTTCCATTGATTTCAGTGGGAGGTGGACTAGGCCTTTACAGAGAATGTTAAAATCAAATTGGCTGTAGTTTGATATTCAGTTTATTTGTAAACTCCCCAAACTTTTTTAAAAAATTACATTTTGAATCCATGTTTTATATGGCATCCATTTAGCATATGTTTTATTTTATATTTATGGAGTATTTATTAGAATCGGGTAGCTAGTTTGTAACAAATAATTCTGTGAAATTCATCTCTTTTTCCATTTCCAAAATGTCCACTAATAAATTGTCCTCTAATTTATTCATTCAAAACTATTCACCATTTAATTTCTGCAAATTATTCTTAGGTCACTATCCTATGAACAGGTTTCAGAGTAGCACCTGTGTTAGTCTGTATCCGCAAAAAAAAAAAAGGAGTACTTGTGGCACCTTAGAGACTAACAGATTTAGTCTCTAAGGTGCCACAAGTACTCCTTTTCTTTTTATCCTGTGAACACTTATGTATGTCAGTAGCTTGAGTGGATTTGGAGAATAAAAATACTGCTGTGCATTGTTTGAGGGATAATACTCTAAATCTGTTCCTTGTTTGTGAGAAATGTGATGCATTTCAAGCCATTTTCATTGGCCATATAAGTCACATGGTAGTATTCTGCTCCCTGTTTGGATAAGTGTAATTCCTAAAATTAGGTTTCCAATATGAATACTGGCAATTAGAAAATCAAAATCTGCTTTCTATGACTATTCTGTAATGGTTACTTAACATTTGCTGTTTCAGCAAACATTCCTGGCAGTAACTCATTCTGTAGAATATTCAGAGATACAGTACACACAAAGTGTGTGAACATGGTCAAAAATAATTAATTTAAAATGAATAGTTATAGAATTTTTGGCAGTATTTGCACAGCGTCTTTAATTACCCAGGGATCTATCAGAACATCTTTGTTTTCTGTTGTAAAAGACATGGATGAATAGATAGTTAGAAATATAACAAAATACAATAACTAGCTAATCAAGGAGATGGAATAGATATTTTTTGTATGCAATATTAGAAAAAAATCTTTTGGAGATATTTTCTTTTTATGAAGCATAGAAAATAAAGGCTGGAGCTTCCCTGATATTTCATAGATATAGAAGGGAAAGTTCAATATGGCAGAACTCTGGTCTCTTTTAAACTATACAGTTGATGTCACCTGTGTAATACAGAGTACAACTATGAGTCATCAGACCTGGGTTCTTTTCCTTATTCTGTATAACAATAGTATCTCACTGTCAGAGGCACAGATAACTGTGTCTCAGTACAGCTGACACTTTGAGGTATGGTAACTGTACCGTGCCCTGTGAAAAATCCCTGACCCTTAAAACAGGGAGAGTGCTATAATAGTGAGATCCTTGTATTGCAGTCAGTAATGGATGCAGTGAGAGGACCTTATCCTGAAGTATGTAGTGCCTGGGTGGGTTTTTGTGTCTGTGAGGAGCCCTGTTGGCTTTACTGGGGCTCTGCACAGGTGCAGCAGTCTGCTTGCATGCTTTACATTGCAGGATCAGGACCTAAATGAGGTCTGAATCCAAACCTTGCAAAGGGCCCCTAATAAACCACAGGGCTCCAATTACATGGCCAAGCTGTAACCATTCCTCCCTTGCAAAAGTGCTCATTGCGTTCCTGTCTCCCTAGTCTCCATTAAGACCCTGCTATTCCATGGAAAAACCTGGTGTTCTGTGCTGTTGGCCTTTTCCCAGGGATCCTGGGATCTAAACCTTGCAAATCCATCAACTTCTTTTCAGTACATGACACTGATAGCCAGGCCCATGAATCCTGCCTCCACCTATCCCTGGCTGTGGTACTGAAATGCATGTTTAGCTGTGACCACACTTGGTCACAGGGTAAAATTGTACTTGGACCGATTTACTGGCATTGAATGTGCATTACTAACTCATCTAGGCATGGGACTCTTAGAACATGTGATCTGTTTTTAAAGTAAAGTCTCTAGTAGGTTTTTTGGCTTGATTCCAGTCTTAATAAAAACTATTCCCAGTTTAATAATAATTCAGCAATTCGATACTTATGGCCTATTTTTCAGCGATGGCCTTTGTATTCACAATTCTGGCAGAGTACTATACTTGTTCCTGAATTTAATTGCAAGTTCTAAAATGTGGTCACAAACATTTGCTTTTTATTAAATCAAAGGTTTGGTTATTAAATCAAAGTTTTGGTTAAAGTCTGACTGAAAATAGGTCTCTGTTGTGGATTGTGCAAATCCTCAATGCTCTGCTATGGGACCTGTGATTTTTTTCTGCTTGTTATATCCTTCTTCAATTCTTTTTTTGTCATTAAAATAATATATTCCAGTTTTTTACTGACACCTTCATTTAGCTGTCATCTGACTGAGTTGAAACTTTATGATGTTGGACGGTATGTTATATACTGTAACTGGGACAAATCAACAACACATGATGATGAACAGTTTTTAAACTTCCAGCCAACACTTAGATGCACCTAATTAATTCCCAAGGAAGCTCATACAAAGAGCATATTGCATGTATCCTTTTGAAACTTTTGAAACTGATAAAGAGATGTGTTTTATTTATTTGTTCAAATTTCCTTTGTAAATATATATAACCTTTTATTATCTGTATTGGAGATACTCATACTGTGCATCCCTTTATTTTCTTCAGGCTCAATTAGTATAATCTTCTCTAGTATCCCAGAGAGGCCTACTTAAAGGCAGCATTGATTCAAAATTCTGTAGCATGCTTTCACTCATGCAAAAATCCAATCAAACCACTCTGACTCTCGAATCCTTATATTAGCTCTAGATGAGGTATCTACTGTAACTGATTGCAAGAACTAGTTGCTTACATACCACAATCTCGTGTCCGTGTTACCCATCCAGCTAACCCACACTGCCAGGGATGGCTTTTATCTCTTGATCAAGTGTAAATTATTTTCTTCTGGAAAGCAATTGATTGCTATAAATGGGTGGTATTATAAACATATTTTAAAGTGGGGTTATTCCTAGGCTTTCCCTACAAGGGTTCTATTCTCCATTGACCACAAAGTCCATTTTAAACATTGTGCTGTATTATTAATGGATCAGACTGTGGCCCATCAAAGGGGTTCATGAAAGGGGATTAAAGGATAGCCCTTTACTCTCCTGTGCTGAGTACCCATATCTCAGGTACCAATTTGAGTGTGATGCCAACTGGTTCTTTAGTTTTATGATTCTAAGAGCAGTGTTGTTTTAATTATATTTAAAAAATATGTTTTGCAAGTACTTTCCCCTCCCCTCTCAATATATATGCACCACTGGTGCACCACGTTTATCACCAAAGTCTTCCTCATTTCAGTCTCAGAATAGTGGCAGCTGTTTGTGACTTGACAATGTTATGAAATAACTCTCCTGCTTCCATTCAGTGCCCATAGTCTTTCTCCTTATGTCTCTCTTGCTCCCAATCTAAATTCAAGTCATATCTGTTTGATTTGACATCCCAGTCCTAAATATTATTTGCAAGGAGGACAGTGTAAAATATTTCACAGTGCCAACTAAACTGGTAAGGTGCAGCTTTTCTACTTCAACAGAAATGTCTGGATTGTTGAAAAACAAAAGAGTTAATCATGGCTAAGCTGTTTTGCAACTAAATACTGCCTTTCATTGAAATTACACATTCTTCCATGCAACTAATCAATTTTGTACATGGAAAAAATGCATTTGCCCAAACATACCTGGCAATTGCATATGGAGTTATTTTCATTGCACATGGGTGAGTTTATGGCATTCAAATATGACGTTTTATTGCAGTTATAGGAGATTTTCAAAAGTGCCTGTGTGTTTTAGGAACACAGGCTCCATCAAAAAAATCAATGGAATTTAAGGATTTAGGAGCACAAGCCCCAATGACTTTCAATTGAATTTGTGCACCTAAATCCCTTTGGCATTTCTGAAAATCTCCCTCATACATTTCATGTGCCTATTTAAAAAGGGCCCATGAGACTATAACTATTAGTTTTGTTAAGTTTAATTGTTAAACATATTCCTGGTCTGGGCACATTAAGGTCTACAGAGCATCATTTCTTGTATTTACTACATGGGGAGTCATAAGACAGTGAAATTGTGCAGGTGAAAAAGCTAACTTAACACTTTCTCTGTGTGTGTGGGCACATACACACACACACACATTTTGGATAATATAAAAATGTACACATTTTACTCTACCTGTACTGAAGCTGTGAGTGCAGTTTGTAACACTAAAAGCAGCATGCCCTTCCTGTATCCGAGCAAATGATAGGTGCGAGAAGAGTGGTGTTGGTAGTGGAGATTTTGACTAAGTCACTGAGCTCCAGGGAATGCTGCTGCTTACTGTGCACAAGCAGCGGAAGGGACTGTGCTTCCACCCTAGCAGACCATAATTCTTTCTGGGCATGTCATTTGGGCCCTTACACAAGTGCTGAAGAAAATACCAAAGGATATGCTGCCCTGGTCCTACGGACATATACTTAGGGTTCCCTGCACCCTCCTTTCTCCTTCCTCCCTTTCCCACCCTGTGCAGTCCAGTTCAGCCTGATATTGTATATAATTGTGATTATTATCTGATATACTATACCATGCACAAGCATGAGTACATGAAAAATGCATTATATGGTGGTGACTTATCTTTTAGCTACCGTGTGACATATACAGTACCACAGGATGTCACAGAGATATTCTGTGAAGCATCACAAAGTTCTATAGAAGATAATTCATACCACTAATAAACGAAAATGTTATTGTCTTGCTTAAGTTAATCGGGGATTTCTCAGGATTCTGGAGGGTTAGTCATTCCATTAGGAGTGGCCTTTTTTCTGTGCACTCAACTACCACATTAATTAAACACTGCTTTAAAAAAAGACCCAATGACATATTGAGTATAGGAAGTCTGGCTCAGAAACATGATTGGTTTTTATTAAACTAAGTTCTCTGCAAAGTGGGCTACAACACAGAAAGTGTCTACTGTCTTTCAGATTATTGCATTTTCATTTGTCCCCTCAACACTTTATATGTATGCACACAGAGAGATGTAGTGTCAATTATTATAACGCGTAGTCACCAAATACAACATTATCCTTTTTCCCAAGCTCCAAATTATTTGATATAATTGATAATAGCAAAAATGTTAACTGATAATTTCACAGATTCTCAAACTTCCATATATGTACATTTTCAATTTCTAATAGTGGTTTTAGAAACCATACAACTGTAATTTAGCAAGAATAACTGTAAGTTAAGCTTACTGTCTAACTACTAAACATGCCTAAATGGTAATTATGATTATGATTACCATGAACAGTGAATGGAAATTCAGCAACTGGTTGATGCAAATATATCCACCCACTATCAAGTGAAACCAATTAGGTAATTATTTTTTAGTGAAACTCCTTTGGTTTAGGGCCTTCACAATTCAAGATAATGAGCTGTAGAACTACCCATACCTCTGGTTCAATTGCAAAATAACAGTGGAGGCATGGAAGTAACCTTATTTATTTTATCAACAGTTTGCTGCCAGTCAAATGTAATGTTAAGTATGTGTGAACATTCTATCAATGTAAATGTGATTTAAAGTAGGGAAAAACCTAAGATATATTTAGGAATAAATATTCATTACTAAGGCCAGCAAGAACACATACAAAGTAATAATTATTAATAAATAGTTTGGACTTACATAGTCCTATCATGGGTGGGTCTTAAGATTGCTTTGGAAGTGTGAATTAACTGAACCTCACAGCACCTTTATGAGGTACTGTAGGTAATTATTTTTATCCCTAAATTACAGATGAAAAAATGGAAACACACAGATTTGCCAAGGCCACACAGGAGTTCTAAGGCAGAGCCAGGAATATTCTCCCATCTGTATACCAAATACATTTTAAACGGGAGGAAAAATTACTAATATATGGATTTAGTTGGGGATTGGCCCTGCTTTGAGCAGGGGGTTGGACTAGATGACCTCCTGAGGTCCCTTCCAACCCTGATATTCTATGATTCTATGATTGCATCCAGCTTCTATTTTTATTTCAGCTTTCTTGCAGATAGATATTTTCCTGCTCTCATTGGGGAGACAGTTTGCTGGGCAGCTGCCAAAAGGGATCTTTTTATTAGTTTGATCTTTTCTTTACTTATTATTAGCCATAGGCTTGTCCCCAGGTACAGTTCTTCAAGTCACACACCTATCCAGGCTGTCATTTTAACAACAGACTTTCTTTGTTGTAGCCCAAGTATGGTGGGTATTTAGAGAACATTCTGGGGATATGCAGTTAGAAGGTTTAAAGGATAGTCCTACTGGCAGGGAATGACTGGAAGATCAGCATAGATGAGGACTCAACTTCAGACTGTCCAGTTTCTCTCACTTAAGTTTCTGAAATGCTAAATCTTTTTTTTTATCATCTACCTCAGCAGAATAAGAAGTTCATAGTTGTCTTGAGGTTAGTGTCCTGTCACAGGGATCCCTATTAAAATTAATATATTTATTTAGGGTTGATATGATATTCCTTACTTAGGCAAAACTCCAATTACCTTCAGCGTGAGTTTTGCTTAAGTGTGTAATGTACAGCTGGCTTAAGTGTGTAATGCACAGTTGGCTCCTTGTATATACCACATGCTTGCTATGTTATTATTTGAATATATATATATTTCTACTTCACCACAATTGTTTTGAACTAATCTCATAATACTCTTACTCATAGCTTATAGTAATTATAACATAGAAAATTAAAGTCTAGTGGTACTTGGAGACATACTGGCCAACAGACATGTTAAATATTAATATAGTAGACAATTTTGGTTAATTTTAGCTGTGAAATTCAGTGTTATGAGCATTTAATTACATTGTGTAACTCAAATATAGATTATTATTATTATTTATGCCTTAACTCTCAAGACTAGATAGGTAGGCATATTATGAAATATTGGGGAAATAACTTCTCATAAGAAATATAAGGATATTGAAATATCCAGGGTAAAATATCTTCAACTGATGAGAGATGGAAAATCATATCACCCCACTGTAACATTGCTGAAAATTTGGGTGCTGTATTAATTCTGGAGAAAATTACACACTCTTATATAGTTGAATACTCTTACTGCTTGTTCAGTTTTGTAATAAGAAACATAGATTTTAAAGGAGATTATTGATAGGATATATATTTTGCATCACCTCCTCACTTCTGGGTTGGGGAACCAACTTTCCCCTGTTGAGAACACACACAGATAAATTGGGATGGAGGAAAAGAGAAGAGAGAGAAGCTTAAAAATAAGATTACCATGCAAATAAATGCCAAATATACTATGGTGTGGGCATGATCAACACAGAAATAAGTTTGACTTAAACTATAAAAAGATTCTTTAAAACTTCTGAAGAGTCACTTGGTTTACAATAGGCTCCAGAATGAATCATGTATCTTTCTGTGATGACAGAGATGTTCAGTCAGTTGAATCGGGCCTATACGAATTCAGAAACATCAGATATCTGTAATGATTTTAAACAATTCCTCTTTTCATTATTAATAAGAGAATGAAGGTTGGAGAAAAAGTACCTTAGACAAAAGAACTCCATCTCTTTGAGCACCTTGGACCAGTTCTGAGCTAAAGATCCTTTCTGGTATCTCGAATGTCCCAGACGTATTCTTTCTTGAGTGTCTCTACCAGACCTGGAACCAGCAGGATGATTTTATGGGACATTATATAAAGATTAGTTTTTGAAAGGTTAGTTGAAGTTTATGTCTGTGCTGGCTGTCCCCTACAAGCTTGACTAATGGGGGCATTCAGCACATAGTTCAGTGGTTCTCACTTTTTTAGGTTCCATTTTCAGGTCACTAGGAGGGGTTGATAAAAGGAAATAGAAGAAAGCCAGAAGAAAGGAAAAGAAAACAGACACTGAAAACAACAGGAAAGAGATTCAATAGTGGTCAAATCCCAATGAAGTCAGTGGGAATTCTGCCATTGAGCACAATTGGAGCAGATCAGGCCCTTAGATATACAGTGGAAGGAAAGGAAGAAAGGACAGAGATTAGAAGAGTGAAGAAACAAAATAAGTAACAGTGCTGAAATTTGATGCTAAAATGTATTCTTTAGGTAAATGTTTGATTTTTTCGGGGGATGTGTCAGAAGCTCTGACTGTTTAGGAAAATGTTTTATGGAAACTGAGCATGAAATCCTGGCTCCATTGAAGTCAACAGCAAAACTACAGTATGACTGCAGTGGGATTAGGATCTCATCCTGGTAGTGTATGGCTTCTCCCGTTGGAGAACCTGGGTTAAATGTGACTCAGAAGGGAAAGGGTTCCGTGGGTTGAGAGTACCATTGTGTGTTTTGGGCAATGATGATAATCACGTGTGTGTGTTTTGTATATTTTATATCAATTTTATTTATGTGATGGGAAAATATACAAGAGAGTTTTGCCCCTGGTGATTTGAGGACTTTTTTTCAGTTAGTCTAATAGAAAATTCCATATAGAAAAGCTGGGTTTTAGTGCACACACTTAAAATCTTTCAGAATGCAGAGAATTACGCCTGCTATATCCACATTTTCCAGAGTAGGCTCGTAAGTTCTTTTTATACATATAGTGGTTTGCCCCTACAAAAAGTTAGTTTTTAGAAAAAAACTCAGAGAGGTTGGATTTATGGAAACAAATTTGATCTATGATATTTAATATGACAGAGCCTGAAACCTCTGAATCTACTTTCATTCTTGATACCTGAACAGGATTAGGCTGGAGCAGCACAGGTTTAATTAACATAGACTTCATTCTCAAAGGCCCATAGCCTGCCCATGGGCCCACATGACCCAAAAGAGAGGGGAACGGATGAAGTCCTGTTGCAGTGGGAAAGTTGTGAAGAGCAGGGGGCACAATCTCTACACCACTGTGGTAATCTGAGGAGGATTCTTTTGTTGTGCAGCTATTTTGTCTCCTGCTGGCCCCTGTGGAACTACCCTGGCTTAATCCCATTTACTTTGAACTGTGCAGAGGATTTGGCCTTCAGTACATATTGAGTATTGGTATTGTAAAAAACAATCATGGTCTACTATAGCCCTGTATGAAAATGTACCTATTCCACTATCCAGTTTGTAATTTCAATCATGTATTTTTCTCGTTCATTTCTCACTTAACTTAATTTTCATTGCTGTTAACCAGTTTTCCATATACCATGAATTAAAGCAGGCAGATTATGGCTGCTTTTCTCATTGTCCTCTGGTCTCCCCCTCCCGATTCACTCTCTCTTTTTTTAATCTTCTGCTTTCCATTTCCCACCCCTCCTTCTCCTTTTTTGTTTGTTTGTTCCCCTCCCTCTCTTGTTTTTGTTCCCTTGCCCTATGTTCTGGCCCCCTTCCTCTTTCTGTGGTGGCCAGGAGCTCCACTCAGCTATCGCATGGTGGGAGAAGAACTTTGTGTACCTCAGTGCTGTCCCCTTGCTCTCTTCCTTCAGCAGCTGAAGGAAGTATTGAGTAGTCCTCCCACAGCTGTTCTAATTCTACTGTGCACATGTACACAAAACCATAGATCATGATGGGCCTGGATGCCCCTTAAGCCTAGTCCCAGGACAGTAGCCCCAGCTGACCCTCCTGGCCATGGTCCTGAACTCCCAATGCAGGGCTGGTTGTTTCTAGGCCCCCTGTAGTTGTAATTACAAGTTAATTAATGTGCGTGTACCTGATTTATACAACTTGGGGTTGCCTGTATTTTTGCTTTGGGTGTTATATTCCTTTGGCTCTGTTATCCCTTGTAAAAAAGAACAGTAATGAATTTGTATACAGCTGGGATTTGGAGCAAAAATTATTTCTCGATGCAAAAAACCAAAAACATGTGGAGCTTTTACTCTTTCTTGGTGTTGATCTATCTTTACACCCAACTCCCATTTAAGCTGTTGGAGAATAAACAAAGTCTCCACTTCTAGGAACTATTTTATATTTATGCTGTATTGTTAATTGTCATTCTTCTGGGGATGTAGTTGTTTTATTAGGCTGGATAGGAGGAGAGGATACATACACAGAAATCTTCCTTTAAGTGTCATATAATTATTTTCTTTTCCTTTGTGATATTTATTCCTCTTTTGTTCAGTGTTTGCCCAATTATTTGTTTTGTTAAGTGCTTTGCATTTGTGGGTATGATTTATGCTGCTGTCTGCATTCTGTCCTCACATGTAATGTTTTCTCTATTTCATCAAAATATTAGGCATTGCATCGCATAAATGTGTGGTATCATGTAGAAACAGTTATCTTCAAGGCAGGGATGGGATGATTACCTGGTTGTCTTTCTTAGATTTTGTCCTTTCTTGTATATTATTCTGATTTTAAAGAGTATATTTCCCCTTGTGAGGAGCATCTCTTGGGAGATGCTATGCACCCTCAGTTCTCACTGAACACACACCAAGTACTTAGCACATTACAGGATTAGGCCTTTAATACCCATAAAAGTGATGGGCTATTGTCACTTGATAATACTGGGGACAGTGTGGTCAGATGCTATGGATGATTATATTAAGCCACCTCTGTTTTGGCCAGAAGCACCCTTTTTGTTTCAGTCATAGGTGGCTCAGAGGCTGAAACTGCCATCAGTCAAATTGTGCTGTGGGTTTGTGATGTCAAGTGTGTGCCAGGGACTAGGTTGAAACCACCCAATATATTTCCACTTGTTCATTAACCCACTGAGCCACCTTGTTATTAATTTTGTATTTCTATATAATTGGCTCATCGTATTCATATAGTAAATATGAACTAGTTGTTATACTCTGGGCATTTAATTTTATCTTATTTATTTTTATAATGAATCCTGGATTTTCAGAATTAGATAGGCACATACCTGGCACATACATGCACCAAAATTTTGCACACAGTTGTGTTAATTGCAATATTTGTGTGTGTTATATTGTGTGCACATGAAATTCTGCAAATACTTTATTTTTCATTTATTTAACAATCTGTTTGATCTTTGATTTCCTAATGATATCTGGTTACTTCTTGAGAAGCCTGTTATTTTTAGAGAAGAGTTTTGTTACTTGATCTGCTCGGCTTTTTTGCTCCAGATAATTTTACATAGTTTGTGGCATAAAAACCAGAGTAGGTACTTTACCATATTTATTTTTTTGTCTTATGTTGCACTTCTCTTACCTGATGTTAAGATTAACTTCATCATTTTATAGATGAAGTGATTTGTATGATATACATTTCTGACCTGTGTATACAATTCTTTTTTCTTTATTTTTACATTGTACTATCTCAGATGTTCATTAAAATCTGGATTTAGATTTCGTGTATTTCAGCAGCCAGTAACAGATGCCCCACAGAGCTACAGTATGCTTTTGTGCATCATGTATATTTTTTATAGGTGAAATGTTGCATGGCATATTTTTGCTCAGTTTTAGAAGTGACTTTGAGGTTAAGGATGTGTGTTTCACTTTTTTCTACTATTATAGTGTATATATATTACCTTCAGAGTTTCCCATATTGCATTTGTGTACAGGCATTCTACATCAAATAAATTACACACACAGACACACAGATATTCCATCTCCCAGTCTTAGGTCCTTTCTATAGCGGCTGCGAGCTTAAATCATTGTTATGTTCAGAATTTATAAGGTATTCTGTTAAACCATCTAAGACATTTTAAAATCGTACTTACGCTGATCAGTGTGTGGAAGCCAAGTACTTTATTTTGGTTACTTTTTTAAACACGCTATCTTTAACATTCTGGGTGAGCATCTGGAAATAGTTGTTGTATTTTTATAAACTAATAGCAGCTAGACAGAATATCTGGACAAATAATTTGTTTAGGAAATGTTAACCTCTTTTGCTTTTGAATTTACTCTCATGGACTATTGTGATTTCCTTGAATGCATTCACTAACTGATTTTATGTGATCAATATTTTTTGAAACTTTTTCATCATGAATCATTTGTGCATATTAGAAATTCTCTTTCCCTGAGCATTTTGCTAGTAAAACTTCATTAATTAAATATTTGCAGATACCAAACACAAAAGAGGTGCAACTATGGCAGAAGCATTTTTTAAAAAAATGCAAATGAATATTTTTGTATAATTTATTTTGTTTATTTACTTACTCATTTCTACTCTAAATATTCCAATATTTTGACCAGATTAATTTTAAATATAGTAAGGTTTCATTTGGGAGACTTGGTCACAGATTGGTATCCATCAGTACCAGGAAGTTTTTTTCTGATATTTACTCTGTATTTTCCCTTTCTTAATTTAATCCTTGCCCCCTTTTAGCATCATAAATATTTTTCTCTGTCTGTCTTATAAACCCTCAGACATTTACATACTCTTATTATTTCATTAATTGCCAAGCTGTAGGTATCATCTCTTAGCAAAGCTGTAAGTACCTAGCTTTCAGAATCCTTCTGTGGAAGTCAGTCCGTCTAGCGCCTTGATTACAGTTGCTGCTCTCCTTTGAAATCCTTCCAGTTCACCAATATTTTTCTCTTCTGTTAGTAAATGTGGTATATGATAGGCATTTTCCTTGTAGCAAAAGATAGATAGGGTGCATGAATGGATACATAGATACAGTAAGGGGGAGAGGGACTCACAGAACAGAGCAAAGGAGGGTTTTTTTTTAAAGACTCATATTTTGCATGCTACTTGATTGTATTGGTTTATTCATTTCTGAAAACATACCAAAGCTGTGAATATTTATTTAGTTCTGCTCCTAATAGTGTTTCTAATAGGGAATTATTTTGGTACAATGAAAGACATTTGTAAATGAAGCAGATAAACCCTTTGGCAGACAAGGAGTGTTTTGTTCAACACAAGAATTCTATTGTCCACTGCTTTAGTTGTCAAGTGCCTAGGGAACCCAGGATTTATGATGATGTTACAATGGCCCTTTCAGTGAAAAGTCTAAGAAGCTGTGAGATTCCGTTCCTCTGCTTTTCAGACTCTCTAATCTTTTTATCATGCAAGGACAATGCAGGATTCAGCTGCTTCTTGGGCCACAGGACTGTCCATTTAACATCAGGCATTGTGAAGTAATTACCATAGTGACAATGGATTTTTGCATCTGACCAGCAACACTTTCAAAATTTCTAGGGTTGTCAATTTGTATAACCCAACTGTTAAGGCATGGCTTACTTTACAAAAAATAAAATAATCTTGTTAGGAGTTTTATTTAAAGTGCCACTATGTTAAATCCATTTGAAGCACAAGAACTGTTTATTGGTTGTTTATTGGAGTTTTCTTGTAATTATAATTGGACTTTGAACACAATATTCTGTAAATACAGCAGGTTTTTTTCAGTGCATTAGTGGGGCTTTTTCTTTACTTTTTGGGGGTTGTGGTAGTTGTTGTTTTTGTTTGTTTGGGGTTTTTCCTGTAAACTGCAGATATTGAATATTCTGTTGGGAAACAATGTAGCAAAAATGTTTACAATGGAAAAAATAACAAATACAAATATATAAGGATATATAGGTAATGCCTGTTGCATACATATAAAGATTACTAAACTAAGCTATGCTCTGTGCTGATGTACTAGATGGGAACTCTACAGTAGCTTTCCATCATGTTTTTCATTAAAAACATTGATCATGGCATTTCTCATTCTTTCCCTGAGGTGAAAATGCAGATTTTTTTGCTATTTGCTACACAGAATGATCAGTATTAGTAAGAAATATTGATTTGAAACCCATGTACCCTGCATAAACGCTGTGTTACTGCTAATGGAGCTCTTGTTTGACAGTTAAACTATCGTGTATATAGGAGGGTCCATTGCTTTGCGTTTATGTACATAAGGAAATTTCACTGTACAGTGGCTAGAGCTGGGAACTGGGAATAAGCATGAGGGTTTTGAATCCCAACTCTATTCACCCCACATAAAGTTAAAACTAGGTTTTAAAAATTGATGACATGCAGGTGTGGAACAGTATGTGCCGAGATTGAAACCCATACACTTCCAATTCCAAGGATACAGGTCTTCCAAAAATAAGATAACCTTACCTGGGCACTACTTTGGTCCTGTAAAGGGAGCCATGTACATTTTGAGCCATATAAGCAAATTATCAAAATGGCATAATTTAGTCCCTTTCCAATGTTATTCCTTTTCTGTGCTTCATTTTTGTGTAATTTCAAACACAAATGCAAAGACAACAAGTTTATTTGAAAAAAAAACATGTATTTAAAGAGTGTGATATGTACTTCACAGTAAACTACATACAAAGCTTGTCTACATAATGTATTTTCATGAATCAAGCTTTTAGCATATTAGTTATTGAATGATTGCTCACTATATATCATCATCCATAGCTTACATTTGTTTTCTATCATATAATTATTTAGAGCTTTAGTGAATATTTCACAATAATTAATTAATTTAACTTATTCTGTTTGCAAAATATCCATAAGCAGATTGCGCTTTCCTAGGACTTATTCATAATTTGAATTTAGTTGGTGAACATGTTTTCCAATTTTTTAAATCTATAGATTGATCATAAATATCTGAAATTGTAAGTTGAGTTGGTTACCAAAGTTGTGATTGGCCAGATGAGTTGCATGTTTTTATTTCTGTTCTCTGATAGGATTAGTGAGAAGCATTTCTGGTGTGAATATTTATGCAAGTACAAAATTTGTTATCCATGAACACGTGGATGCAACTTAAATTAGCTCTCAGTCTGTGAACATTTTTTTGCCAGTAAAATTTGATTGCTCTACTGTGGTCGGAAAGCACACACAAAAGGAGAGTGCAAACATGGCTGAAGCAAATTTATTTAAAAATCCAAATGAATATTCATAGTGTTTTTGCATATTTACCCAGCTCTGATATTTAGAAACATGTTTGTAATCATATCAACACACATTATAGAGTATTTTGTAATAATTTCTTAAAAGTTTTCATTTAATTTTTGGGTATTTGGATAAAGAAGATCGAATGCAATCTAGTCTGACTTCCTAGGAGTGTTCATTGGTAGCAGCCTAACGGCTGTTAAAGTATCTGGTGCGCATCAGAAGCATGGGCCTCAGTATAGTCTCCTGTCACCACCTAGCCATGAATCCAAATAGCTACATTCTTTTATCCATTGGTAGAAGTTAGCTCTGTGAGGCCACATATCTTTTGAAAAGTATAGCATGCTTAGGGCCTGATACTATGAGCTGTTGACCATTCAGAGTTAAGGGGTCTCTGCATCTCCTGGGAAGTGTTCAACACCTTGCAGAGCTGGGCCCTTGGCAGACTTGCATGGGTTCCTTTAATAATCCAAAGGAATCCCCATGTACATGCACTATACTTGAAACACTCATTCAAGTACAATATTGGCAAAACTTTTACCAGTCGCGAATACAGTCTGGCTACTCTATGGATGGAATACAATTGCCCAGAACCTGGGATATGATGTGTCTGGGCTTTGCTGCATATTCTGGACTTAAAGCCAGAATAGCGAGGCACAAAGACATTACAGAGGGACCCTGCTGCCTTCTCCCCCTCCCCCCCATCTGCTTCCATACTGCTGGCACAGAAGGCTAAACTCCCTGGATCCCTGACTGCCCAATCACCACCTTGGGCCATTAGCAGCTAGTGCAATTTAGAGCAACATTTAGGCTTCTTTGAGGTATGCCAGGAGACTGGCGCAGCATTTAGCCAGCCAGGTTTGGAGAGCACAGAGGCCATCTTCCTCAGCAGTGCTCATAATCCTAGGGTAAAATGCAGGCCCTGAACCAATGTATTAATTTCACCACAAATATAAAATATTCACTGGAAAAAACAGCATGTGAGCAATTCATTTCATTTAGTTTTAATGCTGAGTCCTCTACACAAAATATTTAAATTGCTTTACAAAAAAGAGAAACATCTATTAATGGCTCACAATTATATTACATTTATTTTATTATTTAAATGTTTAGCAAACCAAAGTCTGTAAAGACAAGGAAAGAAAAGGTTTGAACCATAGAAGCAGAAAATTGTATTCTTGTAGAAATGGGAACTTAGTTTTCTTCTGAGTAATTCAGCTTGTTGGGGACACACAGGGTCATTCTACTCCCCGCATTATATCTGTGCTATCTCATTGATTACAGTCTGCTTGCACTGGTATAACAGTTATTATCTCACACGAAATACTTAATAATTATTATCAACTGCATAACAGAAGCTCTGAAAATATAAGATGCAGCACCCTTTGATCATCTCTTAGTAATAGTCACTGGGTAATGGAGTAATTATCATGTGCTCATTCTCTGTAATGTGGGTAATAGGAACATGATGATGATGATGCGTAATAGGAACATGATGATGCAACCAACCTGTCTGTGTGGTTGAACATTGATATGTGTGTGGAGTCCCACTGACTTCAGTGGGATTCTGCATGGGTGTAAGGAAGCCCTGGTTGGATCCCTTTGCAGGATGGAGCCCTACTTTAGTCCTAGTTTAATATTTAATAATTGTAAAGTGCTATCATGAGGCTTTGATAATTTTAATGTAGATTTTACTGAAAGAGGTAAACAAGATATTTTTTAAAAATTCAAAACAGGTTGAGAATTTTATGCTATTTTATTGAAAACTTGAGGAAGGTACCTCTCCTATTCTCTCCTGCTCCAGGCAGATGATAAGTAGCATACTGTAGATATCAGTCAACAGGTGTATGCACACAGCCATAAATGTCCAGAATATTGCTGAATCGGACTGTAGGTGCTGGCTGGATAAAAAGGCAGCATTCCAATTTGTTGAAAGGATTATTTTTTTATTGGTAAATGTTGGTAAACGTCAATTTCAAAGTACAAACACATAAACCAGAGAAAAAGTATTTCCTTCAATAATAATCAGAATATAAAGACAGACAAAGAAGGAAGAATGCAGCTTGAGAACTTAGATTCATTTAAGGATATTTACTTTATATATTTCGACATGCGATGTTCACAATTTGTGTTTTAAGTTATAAAACTTTTTGAATCTCAATTTCTGCTGTCATTACATAATTAAGGTCTGACCCTCCCATAATTTCCTGCAACTGTGAAAATTTAAATAAATAAAAAGAGAAAAAATGCTTAAAAATAAACTTCAAAATTATCTGTCAGATTTATTTTAAAATGTTGAATTCTGCCAGCCCTAAGTATATAGCAGCATCAAGAAGACATGTAGGCTTGGAAATTTAGGAGTAACAAAATACACATTTTGCAGTGTTCACATTATAAAATAATGTGGTTTATAGCCATGAAAATAAAGTTAATTTTCTTGTTGTATGAAGGAATGTCCCATGACCACAAACCCAAGGAAAGATGTGCTCTGTAAACCTGCCCAACAGAAGAGCAACCCCCTGCCAATTTTCAAATTCCCAATACAACTGTAACTCTTATCATGGGCATATAGTTCCACTACTCTAGAGGTAGTTTCCTCTTTTCCTTATTCTGTCATGATACTAAACTATCTGATTTGTAATATGTCTTACAGCACTTAGAAATGCTGGAAGCACGTTTTGTTGGCTGATGATACCTGACATGTGACTATAGCTGGGTTGTTGTTTTTTCCCTTACAAGTATCTCTTGCTCTGGAGAATGTTCCCAGAGCATATTTTCTTTCATGAGATTCTATTTGTCTAGGAGGTAGAGAGAAAGATGTGAAGGGATATTGGCATGGCCTCCAGCACTTTAATTATGGGAACATTCTTCCAATAATAGGTCTATATGGGTAAAAGTTACTTGTAAATTCTATCCCCGGCCTATAGATATTCTTCTGTCTCCAAAATCCCATTGGGCTGTTGGGGTAACTTAAAAGTTAGTGTTTTTTGTTTGCTTGTTTGTTTTTCCCTTGTTATTGTGACTGTAAAGTTACTTTTGATTTCAAATGAACTTTTCATTCTTTGCAGCAAGAGCTGAGATATCGGATAAGTGGCAGCACAAAATTTAAATCTTCGTTGTCAGCACAGACTCATTAAGTGGCCATTCAAATGGGCGGAATATGTTACATAAATTGGCAGCAAGTTTCCAGTGGGTGAAGGTAAGACATCTGACTTCATGACTTATAATTGACAATTTAGGTATATGTTGCTCTCTTTTTGTTGCTCCATATATACACTGTGGCATGTCAACAATTAGTAACCTCTTGTTTAAGCCAATTTGTTGCCAGATTTTCTCAGAGTTTTCATAGGGTGGGTCCACCGGTCTTCAGTGCCACTCGGAGAGCTGGTGCCTTAGGACATTGAGCATCTTGCTGTGACTATCCTGTAATGCACTGTTTGACAAGCTGCACTCTTCATATCATGCTCATTTACATTTATAACATCATAACTCTTCTTAAGGACGCACAAAAAGGAATTTAGCACTGACGGGGTTGAGGGGATGGTAAGCTGTAGTCAGAAATTTTCCAAAACAATGAGAGTAACCATATTACATTCATCCAAAAATGGGCTCTGTGTTGCTGTTTTTCTAAGGCTGCATGGATGAGCAGCTTTTGTATTTATTTTTCACCTGTACCATTTCATGTAATGTCACTAATCTTGAAACAGCCATTCATACTTGTGCTGCAAAAGGTTTTGTTGTTCACTGTGAGGCTTAGCTGAAAAATGCTGCTGAAAATGTGGAGACAAGGTAATAGGGGTAAACCTCAGACTCCAAAAAATGGTTCTCTTATTCTTCCTCCATAATTCTATTATCAGCCTTTAACCTCTGACATTCTGTGCTTTTCTGATCTACCAATGAAACAAGAGATTCCTCAGAGGTGAGAATTCTTAGACAGAAGTATCCATATTTTTTTTTAAATCAATGATAAAATCTATAATAAATAATATAGATAGTAGTGTCATTTATAGCAGTATCAGATGTGAAATCCCTTTTGAATTGTGATGTTTTTAAAAAAGTCTGCAAGACTGTGACATTAAAGCTCTGTAGCTATCTGATTCATTTACATCTTTTTATATTCAGTACACTAAAGTCCTGCTTGACAGATGTTTCATTTCTGTGGAAATGTCCTTGAATGATGATGATCTCATTTCTGGCAGCCAAATGGGCAAAATACTACAACATCCCTATGAACAGCTACATGGATGTGCATGTCCAACATTCGCTGAGTCGTTAAGGTAGACTGCAGCAATTAGTATCAAGTTGTAATAAAATGGTTTCAACCGTTAAACTGACCCAACTACACTGAATTTCCTTGAGGAAATCTATAGGCCTCTACACCTTTGTCAGGGTTCCTTCCCCACTCTGAACTCTAGGGTACAGATGTGGGGACCCGCATGAAAGCCCCTAAGCTTATTTCTACCAGCTTAGGTTAAAACCTGGTATGCTGCCACCACCAAGTGATTTAACAAAGAATCAGGGAAGAGACCACTTGGAGACATCTTCCCCCAAAATATCCCCCCAAGCCCTTAGACCCCCTTTCCTGGGGAGGCTTGAGAATAAACAACATGAGCACAAACCAGCCTTGGATTTTTAAGACCCAAAAAAACCAATCAGATTCTTAAAAAACAACTTTATTAGAAGAACAAAAAAAGATAAGAGAACAACTCTGTAAGATCAGAATGGAAGATAATCTTACAGGCAGTCAGATTCAAAACATAGACAATCCTTCTAGGCAAAACCTTAAGTTGCAAAAAGACCCAAAACCAGGAATACATATTTCCTACAGCACAGCGAATTTCACAAGCCAAAACAAAGAAAACCTAATGCATTTTCTAGCTAGATTACTTACTAACTTTACAGGAGTTGGAGGGCTTGCATCCTTGATCTGCTCCTGGAAAAGGTATCACACAGACAGACAAAAGCCTTCTCCTGCCCCCCCCCTCCAGATTTGAAAGTATCTTGTCCCCTCATTGGTCATTTTGGGTCAGGTGCCAGCCAAGTTACCTGAGCTTCTTAACTCTTTACAGGTAAAAGGACTTTGCCTCTGGCCAGGAGGGATTTTATAGCACTGTATACAGAAAGGTGGTTACCCTTCCCTTTATATTTATGACAAGCTTCAAACTAGGAAGAAGCCGTTCTATATATTTGTGTCTAACAGTGCTTCTTATTTTGTTGTTCATTAAAACTCAATTGCCAAATGTTGCCATCCAGACCCAGTCCTTGGTCAGGCAAAACTCCCAGTGAAGTTACAGTTTAGCCTGAGTAAGGGCTGCATGATTTGCATGCATGCAAAAACACCACTACTGAATAAACAAAAAACCCCACCTTGTCTTAATTACGGCCCTGAATCTGCTCCCCTTCTCATCAGTGGGAGTTAGGCAACTGATTTAATGGGAAGGGAGCTTGGGCTCTCTATGCACATCTATGCCAGTTACTGAACTTTAGTGTTCACATTACTAAGATTCTGAATAAAGCCTAATCTGCTTTCTTTTCAACTTGGCACCCCCTCTCATTTCTGGCTTCTTAGACTAGTCCAGGCCTACTCCTGCTCTTTTCATTCTTGGCTCAGTGCTACACTCACAAGCAGATTTTATTTTAATGACATTCTTGGATGGGGACAAAACGACCACCACATGTGCTTGGGAAAAGTAAAGAAGAAACATAGAACTACTAATGTGGGGCTCAGATCTAAATTAACTCAGGTTAAGCAGCATCTTACACTGAAAGCAGCCCCACTGGTTTCTCTAGGTGCTTTTCCATTTCAGAGTTAGGGGAACTTAGAGATGTAATCATTTCTGAAAGACTTCCTGCATAGTGATTTTAGGATGTCCACTGTAAGGCATTTGAATTGTCTCTCGGTAAAGGGAGATGTAAAGAGAATGAACACATACAGCTTTTGTTGATTGTCATGTAAACCTGTGTGTCCAGATGGTTCTTAAATTCTCTGTTTCATTTTGGAGGATTTTTTTCTTAAATAATTTTGCTCCCGTTGCGTCTATTCAGAAATGCAGATTTCCTGTTTCAGTATCTAAATCATCAACAGTAACCAAGGTAAAATATGCATGTACAGTTATGATTATTGAAATGAAGCAGCAAACTGGAGCTATAATCAGTGTATTCACATGATACAGACCTGTCTGAGGACTGGCTTTCCTCTTCTGCTCTGCAAACCAGCTAGGGTGACCACCTTTTAAAAATGCAAAATCGGGACACATGTAGAAGCCTGCCCCCTCCGTAGCCCTGTCCCTCCTCTTCCCCCTGGGCAGACCAGAAGCTGGAGCCAGGCAGTGGTAAGAGCTGCCCAGGGAGCAGCATACCCCAAACACCATACAAATTTAGCGCCCTCATGGCCAAGATGGAGTCTGCTCTACAGGCAGCTCTGGCCAAGAGAAGGCACGCGCAGGAATGCAGCAGGAAAAATTCTTTCCACCCCAGGGGCACCTGTTCCAACCCTCCCAGAGTGAACCCACACACCCACTGGAAAAGTACAATGGATATAAGAAAGGGAAATATTTATTTACAGAGGGATGGGAGGAGAAAAACAAGGGGAAATATAGGGGGAGCGGTAAAACAGGGTTGCAGCCAAACCAAGGCCCCACAGGCCCAGTGGTAGCACAGTCTGACAGGGCAGACACCGAGCAGTGTGTCTGCACACAGAGTTCAGGAGTCCTGAGCAAAGTTCCAGTCCAGTGCTGAGTCTTGGGTGCTCCTGGTCGTCTTTGGCGCCAGTAAACTTTCCCCAACAAACCCTTCCGGTGCCCTCTTCTGCTGCTCTCTGCAAAGCCACACAGAGCAACCACCTCCATCCTTAACTAGCTAGCAGCCTCCCTCCTTATTCCCAATGCAGAGTCACAAGCCCCAGTACTCACAGTCCCATGCAGCTCTGGGCAGCAGTGATACCAATACTGGGTCCAGCTTTGGCCTCTCCTTCTCTGGCGATTCCTCCCTGGCACAGTGCTCCTCCTGGCTCCTGTACTGGGGTGTCCCCAGTCGGCCACCCTGTCCTTCCCAAGCTTCAGGCAGGTTCTCTGCTGCTTCATTTTGCGAGGGCCTGCTTGCTGCAGCCCTTCTCTCTCTGGAGCTCCAGAGCCACCCCCCTGGAGTTTGCCTCCTTTCTCTCACTGTTCCCCCACTCCTTAGGAAAAAGATTTAAAGGGGCTATGCTCTCTAAACCCCAAAGGGGTTACACCAAAATGAACTAATTAATCTTCACAACTCCATTGTGAGGTAGGGGGTCTCATTATGTTTATGCCATCATTTTATATACTATGGAATCCCACTTATCCAATCTAATTGGGACCGGGGACAGATTGGATAATCAAAAATTCAGATAGTCCGGAGAATGGGAAAGTGTGAGGTTGCAGCGCTGTCTAGTGGCCACAGGAGAGATCACCTGCTTTTGGACCTGTGTACACTGGTTGTTCAGTTAATACACAGAGCCAGATAATGGAGGGTCGGATAAATGGGATTCTACTATATGTCTATATCTTGTACAAAATTCTCTGATTTCTTAGGGCAGCTTTTTGTCAGTCTTCCATCAGAAAGCTGCCCTAAAGCCATCATACGTGACACTGGAGTATTTTTCCAGTATAGTGGACTCCTCTGCATGTATTGAGAAACTGGAGGCTCTTCTGTGCCACCTTCGTTATAGCTGTGCACGTGGTTATGTGTGGTTATGTAGATCTGTGTGTAATTTAGATGCATCTTCCAGAGTCCTGACTAGTTGCCATTGGTGTCGCTAGGGTTTGGTCTATTGGCTATAGATTTTCCCGTTCATTTTTGCATGTCATTAATTGGAATTATGCACTCACATTTCAAGGGGAGAGGGCAGTGGACACACTTGAAATGTTCGTTTCCTTTTGAAGGGAAGATTAAATTAGTTTGAGAATCATTTCCTGAAATTAAAGGCCCTAACGTGTGCTCACTGAATTCACTGGGATTCTTTCACGCCCCAAATGGAGAATATTGGTAAAACCAATAGTATCTCTCAAACTGATAGAAAAAAATTCAGTACCCCCACTATATTTAAGAATTCACTGTTATAATATAAAGCAGGCAGGTCACATATACATCTTTTAGTGCTCATATGTATTGTAAACCATAGACTGTGACAGGAAAAAAACAGAGGGTCCCAAACATATGATATTGGCAGGAAATAGTTTCACATCTTTTTTTGTAGAAATACCACAGGGAAAAAAGGCCAGATTTCAGACATTTAAAATGTTCACCTGCTCATAAGTGTTAGCAAATTTGAATGTGGCCTAATATATCCATACATAATGCACTGTGCCTTCCACAATCTGCTTCACATTACACACAAGAACATCCCATGTTTACACTTCTGTTTTTTAATGTAACAGTCATTTACATAGTTTTCATAAACCTTTGTTTATGAATTCTCATCAGTCAGTTAAAACAGCCTTTCCACAGTCACGTTAAGGGAGTCTAATTCAATATTCTGGGCTGCCATGTTTGGATCATTTAAGTAAGAGTCTACAGAACCCTGTAACACAAAGGCAAAGATATATCCATTAATATGTGTCCAGCACATATTTGGACACACACCTTCCAGATGTAGTCTTCTATATTCAGTATATAAAGAAAAATCTCAATTACATAAACAAACACTTGTCATTTAGGCAGAATTAGGTGACTTCAGTTGTATATTAAGGTATGATCCAACAAAACACTGAAGGAGATTAGTAACTTTAGTCATGCAAATAATCCAGTTGACTTCATTGGAACTGCTCTCATGCTTCTTAGCGTATGCACAACATGCCTCAGGTGGCATGTGATCAGCATTCATCACCGAATTTCATCCGCTGGGCTCAGTACTGACTGGGAGTGCGATATGAATGCTGAATCATGCCCCCCCCCTGTAGTTCAACACATATATAAAAACCTTGCTGGAGCAAGGCCTATTGGCCAGAGTTTCAAAAGTATAAATTAGTTTATGCCAATTCCGGTGTGCATGCACAGTTTGACGAGTTGGGGTCTAAATGTGCAAACACTGACACCAAGCGTTGCTTGGGCTAAAGTAACATCTTTGGAAATACAGCTAAAAGGGATGTGGAACAATTTATTCATCTTGTTCAAAGCATTACGAAAGAAAATATCAGTAGCATAATTTTTCTATGTGTAGCCAAACCACGAAAAACATGGTGAGAAGAAAATATGTTCACGTTTCACTGTTTCTCACAATCATGTTAACTCCTATTAGAGCTGGGTGAGATTTTTCTGTGAATGTTATTTCTGTTAAATTGATATTTTCCATAGTGAAATGTTGATTCTCCCTCCCCCCACACACACACATTTTTAGATTTTCTGTTGAAAAACTTAAATCAAAATATTTAATTTCAGGCCAGGTTGACCAGAAACTAAATATTTTGTTTCAAGTAATTTCAAAACTGATCTCTACAGCTGCCTGAGAAGCCACAGTGTCTTCTGTGAGTTATAGTTTTGCATGCGTCATGTTCCCATTCTCTTCTGGGCTGGGATCCCTGACTGGACATCAGCTCCAATTATGCACTGCAAGCATAGGACTACCATGATGCGTTGCGGTGGCTGAGTCAAAGAGGGAACCCACAATGCGTCACAGGAGATGAAGTCCAGGTAAGGAGCCTGACCCCTCAGGGAGAATGGGCACATGGGGCTGCTAAACTACACTGCCCATTAGGCTGCACAGCAGCATATCCAAGTCAAAATATTTGTTTTTCAGACAAAAAGAAAAATGAAAACTCTTTTGGGGGCATTTATTTTATTTTTTGACAAAAAAAATCAAAATGTGTACGGAAAGCAAACACTTTTTATTTAAAAAAAAAAACAAAAACCCTTGTTTAAACAGAAGTCAAATTTTCTGTCAAAAATGTTTCTATGGAAAATTTTCAACCAAGCCTACTTATTTCATTACATAGCTTACTGGAAAAAGCTAGCTTCAGCCTTAACTATTGGCAAACTAATGTCTCCATAATGGTCCCTTTCAGATTTCCGCAACGGATAGTTTCAAAGAAATAAATGATGTCATTATATAGTGAAACACATGCATGATATACTGATACTATTAATATTACCCAAGACTAGATAATAAAGAAATACTGCTCCAAGCCATCCATGAACTAGAAAAATATGATCAAAGAAAAATGAAATGAAAGCTATGTATCTTGCTCCATGTCCTAAAGGGAGGAAGTCGTGATCTAAGAGACTGCTGGAAGTGATTTCTAAATCATAGAGCAGCCCCTACTTATCACCAAGATTGCCCTTAGTCCCCAAAAGCTCAGTCCTAGGGACTCTCAGCAGAAATATGTCCCATCCAATCATAACTGTTGTGATAGGGCATAGAGAGGGATGATTTCTCAGAGTCTGCCATGCCCTCAGCAATTTAGGGCTTCATAGATAATAAACTATACCTTGAATTGCTCCTAGAAACTAATTTGCTGCCTCAAGCATGGAGCTTTGCTGCATATTAGAAAGAACACTACACACTGTACAGCATGTACATTTAATTCACTTGAGACATTTACCAAGACCAATTACTGCCTTGTTAGTCATAGTTAAAGAACAACTTCTTTAAAATATATTCAGAAATCTTTCAGAAATACACACTAACGGCCCTTACAAACCTAGTGATTTTTTCAGTTTTACTAATTTGTAAATCACACAGATCAGGGATTGGTAAAATATAATAGAATGCATTTCTGAAATAGGATTTTCCCACTTGATTCTTGACAACCTGCATTTGCAACCATTCAGCTATTTTATTTTGAAATGGCTTTTCAATTATATTCTAGTGCTGTAGGGAAAAGGTTTTTGACAAAGGCATGACATAAACCATTTATACTGCAGCTCCATCATCGTTCCCATAGCTAAACTAGACTGGACAGTTCATTAAAAAGAAAAATTAATAGCACAAGAGTTGCAGGGAAACAATAACAGATGATGACTGGCCTGTGGCAGCCCACTGAATTCGTGTAGTGGGATAAAAATGATTCCCCTAGCTCATAAATGAAGGTTTGTTCCAAGGTTTTAGGCAAAGCCTGTCCGTCTAGTCCTTTGCAAGAAAAAGCTGTATGTCTGAGATACCTGAAAGGTCCATAAAAGTAGTATTTTGGAACTTCTACAAAAGTATGTAGCTTTTATCCTAATAGAAACTACATATTTCATTAAACTTTGAAAACCCAAGAATAAACATAATATATGTCAGAAGAGAATATATTAACCAAGAAGAGCTAAACTGTTAATTGGATGACCCTCCCCCCGAACACCCAGAGCAAGTGGGAAGGGAATAGGCACAGTCATGGCTCCATCCCTTCACTCATTGACCAGTGTAGTAGAGCTATATATATACCTTTACTATAATTATGATCAATTGTGATCTATTAATGGTTCAAGTTGTTTTGGGTTATAGTGAACCAAACATAGATATACTGCCAGCTAATAAAAAAGTTACTCTTCTCTCTGAGTTCTGCCTACTGTAGTTACAGGTGTCACCTAAGATACTAGAACTGAATTAACTTGGGGGTGGGGGAACTCTATATTTGTCAGTTTGTTAATGTTGTGCAAATAATCTCATTTGGGGCACACTGTTCTTTTGTTGATTTCCGCGTTCAGGGGTTAGATGCTAACTGCAAATCTTGGTACTTTCTTGTTTTATTTAAATTTTCACAGGGACTGTTGCTCCCTTCTCCACTACCTAAAAACACAGGAGAGAAAAACACTATTCCAGGAAACAGCCTTTTTTTGGTGAATCACAATGCACAAATTATTCCAAGGATAGCATAACCGAGTCTTTGTTAGGCTCTGTCACTGCACAGCCAATAGCCCAGCAGTTAGTGCTGCTCTGCTGCATTCCTGCAGCATAAACAAAACAATACAGTATTCAAGGGGCCTGCAATGGACTTTACTTTAGCTGCTGAGTCCCTCCCTTATTCAATTATATCCCTTTCAATTATATATAGCAAGTTATATTTATTTAAAAGATGGGTTCCTGTTTAATAAATGTAGAAGAAATACAAAAATATTTTAATAGAAAAACTTATCTGTAGTGAATAGAACAACGAATAATTTCTTTTAACGCTGTATTAAAAAAATGTAGAAAATGCCCACTGCTGTTAGGATATCTTCATATGTGGCTCTTTGATGGCCCAGTTCTTACTCAGGTTAAACTTTCATTTAAATGTTGAGGGGCTGCAGAACTGGGCCCTAAGAAAGATTCTTTACTGCAGAATTAGCATGTACCATTGTCATGAACCTGCAGTGTGGGTCATTTTACTAACAGTTACTTCATTAAAATATTTCAATGTATTGCTTTGGGGGGAAATAAAGTCACTGAGGAGACAGACTCTGATAAACTTACTCATGAGGAGTAGAATTGTACTCCAGGAGGAGTGCCATTGAAGACAGTGGGTTTCAGAATCTGGGTTAATGAGAAAACATCAAAAGCAATAAATATAAGATATCATACTGTTCGCTTTATTTGCATTCTTCACATTCACTTATTGCGTTCAAATACAGAATCTGCTTTCTCTAAAGTACATGACATTGTGGACAGTCTTCAGCAATGTCATTTGTTCTGATGACGTAGAATTACTATTGTATCTCTAAGATATAAAACTGTGAGCTGTGAAATTTTAACAAGATTGCATAATTTTCTGGTGGAAAAACAATTTTTACACTATTTAATTAATCCCTGCTTAACGGATGGGCATTCAGTGAACACTTGTGCATCCTCATTGTTCTAACATCATACATTTGAGTCAATTTGTCTTACATGATGAAAACAATATCTTGATCTACTTATCTGTAGATAAAGAAGGTTGTATGAGATGCATAAACATATGTGTATATTAAGTCTTTCTAAAATATAGATAGTAGTGATGCTGCCGCCATGTTGGTCCCAGGCTATTAAAAAGATAATATGGGTGAGGAAATTTATTATTTTTTTTGGACCAACTTCTGGTGGTGAAAGAGACAAGGTTTTGAGCTTACACAGAGCTCTTCTTCAGGTCTGGGAAAGGTACAAGGGTTTCATAGCTAAATACAACTTGGAACAGATAAAGAGTTAACACATGTTGCAAGAGATCATTCCAGGTGAAGTGTAAAGTTATATAGCTGTATAAATCTGTATATTTTAGATAGAAAAGGTAGGTGAGATAATATCTTTTATCTTGTGATACAAGATACAGGCTTTTGAGCTACACAGAACTCCTACCTGAAGAAGTAGTTATGCCTCGTATATCTAATATATACATATATAGATTAGGAAATGTGAATGTATAAATATAAATGAATATCTTACCTACATAGAAACTACGGGATAACATTCTTGCTTGTTTTAAAATATACTTTTCTCCTCTTTGGGCTAATTCTGAGCTCACTTATCCATGTTTAATTCAGGGTGAAAAGCTTATCACCACCACTTTGCAAAGGAAAATCCCTGGGATAGAAAAACTGCCTCAATAACTCCATGTGAAGTTTCCGAGGCAGTGCCCACTCCAAAAGATTTTGCTGTCGAGCAATAAATGTGGCCAACTAGTCACACAGATTCTCCCATGGTCTTAGAAAAATCCTCAGATCCAGCCTTTCATACTGCCTACACCAGTGGTGGGCAACATGCTGCCCGTCAGGGAAATCCGCTGGTGGGCCACAAGACAGTGTTTACATTGACCGTTCACAGGCACGGCCACCCGCAGCTCCCATTGGCCGGGAAAGGGGAACCATGGCCACTGGAAGCTGCGGGTGGCCGTGCCTGTGGACGGTCAATGTAAAGACTGTCTCGTGGTCCGCCAGTGGATTACCCTGACGGGCTGCAGGTTGCCTACCACTGGCCTACACTATATCCCTTCTGTAGTAATTTGATTCCCAGCAGCACAGTGATTGCACAAAGAAGAGTCTGTAGGGTTGGTAGAAGGAGGTTGTGATCTTAAGCACCTCTGTGTTCACACCCCGTGTACTACTGCAATGATATTTGTGCAAAATATGCCTTAAAGATATCATTTGAAAACAAATAGTACATTAATCATTAATATCATTATAAAATGCATGTGTTAATCCTTATTTGTAAAGTTATAAAATCTCTCTGTATGATGCTCCTAGAACACGTTTAAGAAGACAGCCTAGCCAAGGTAAAAGTGATAAACAGGTCTGTCCTAGATAAAGGGATTTGGGTTTACCTCAGTTTACATATTAGCCATAAACAACGTTTTCAAACAAACCAGCCTGAACTCAAGAGACAGAGAAGTAATTTGGCTTCTGCATGCCAGAGAGAGACAGGCGAGTGAATCCCCAGGAGTCCTTCCTAACTTCAAGGATTCCTTGGGAATTCTTTGGGAATATATGGAACAGAGAGAGACTCCTCTTTATCTTTTACGATGATGAAAAGGGAAACATGCTCCTCATACTTTCATGGAAGGTCCTGACTGAGACACAGTCAGCCATACTGGACAAAGAATAATTGGTGAGAGAAGCCATCTTAACCAAAGACTGTACCTTGCCAGATTAAGTTTTAGACTTTTAGATCTGTGTTTTCACTTTTATTTCCTTGTAACCATCTCTACTCTTAGAGTTGGCATCACTTAAGCTGTTGTTAATAAACATGTTTTATGTTTAATCTAAACCAAGCCAGTCCTGTGTTTGAATTGAAGTAATTGTTGACTCCAGTTAATGTGGCAAGCTGTTGGGTGTTGGCGCTTTAAAGGCACAAACGGACCTTATTATTTCTCTGAGTGGTCCAGGAGAGGGCTGGACACTTTAAGGCAGACTGTTTTGAGGAAATTCAGTACTGGAGTGTGTTGGGGTCACGTGGCTAGTCGTAACCAAGGCTGGTGGAGACCAGAATGTGGCTGTGGTGTAACAAGCAGGCTGCTGGAGTCAGAGCATTGAACCATATCTGTTTATCACACAGACACTGAGTGCATGCTTGTATCCTGTCTGGAAGCTACAGCAGCAGAATATTTTCAAGGTACCCAGGGTTATAGGACAAGCATAACACAACCTCTAGCTGGTCTGGTCTCAAACCTGGAATGACATAAAGTGCTGTGATGTACCATTCAGCTGTTAGATTGGTTTTGTGCTTCTTCATCACAAGCATCCTTCTTTTGATGACAGTAGGCTGACATATTCTGGAAGACAATCTACCTACTGTCATTTCAGAACCAAAAGTATTCCACTGATACGGTAGTCTTATTTGCTTTTACCCAACCCTGGCAGTGTAAAGGGGCTTTGGTGAAATGAGATTCTGGCCCGGGTTGACAACACAATGATACAGGGATGATTCTGCACCATAGGAGATTTATCCTTGAATTCAGTGAGATCGGGAGCAAAGCTAAAATATTTTGTCCAAAAATATTACCTCCTTAAGGTGTCAAACTTTAGTTGACTTAGAGCTTCAGGAATTACTCTAAATAATGATGGTCTCTTTAAAGAACGAGTAATATTGGATGGACTTTTGTTGCAAATTCTTCTGCATAGTTTCTGATCTTGCCCCTCTGGTGTGAGATATCACCTTGGTAAACTTTTATACAAGAGGAATTTGAGCTTGAAGATATTTAAATGTTACTCATATAGTCCCAGTGAATTTCTAGAATACTTGCATTGTCGTGACCGTAGCCAACCAAAAACCCAAATAGGTCTGATCTGGACTTGATTTCCATCAAAGAAGAGAGATTTAATCATCTGTAATTGTGTCCCCTTTGTGATAGTTGGATGATAGTGTCCCCTTTGTACAGTTGGAAAATACTATATTATATATTAAATAGGATTAGCTCAGACTAGAATCAGTGAAAAAACATACCTAATTATTTTTCCTTTTTTGGAAGTGTGTGATTCATATGAAAAGTGTTAATTTTATTTACAGGATGATGGGCCCAAGTGGTTGGGTGGTCAGTCTGTCTTGTGATATTGACATGTCTATCACCTAACTGAATTTTTTGGCAGCACTCCAGGATACAAGAGTGGGACCCACATTTCATTTCTGCCTGCCTACGGTCCAAAGGGCTGGGAACACTGAAAAGGCAGTGGGTTGAGTCCTTCTGGTCAGTGTTAGAGCAGGACAGGCACTCTCTGAAGGGAGCCATATCAGGATTTCTCAGCCAGAGCAAATGTTGCTAAAATGTAGACCTTTAAGGATTGAGGAAGTGAAGAGTGATAGTGGAGACTACATTGAACAAGCCAGGTTAAAAGAACTATATCAATACACATCGAAATGTTGCCAGACTGACAGTCTTGAGTCAAAATGATTTGGTGGAATGTAGCTGTTTTCTATTGAAGTTGCAAGCCATTCTACTTTAGCTTGCCATTGGGTACTACAACAATTGGTGGCTTCCTTCATCTTGGATATTGTCATTGAGTTAGCACAATATTTGACTGTATGGGTGCTATTCTGCAAGTCCCCAAACTACTCCCATCTACAGCCAGTCTTATCTCTGTGAAAAATTAACTATTGATTCGCACATGTTCAGAAAGTTCTAAGGACAGTCCGTATGTCTTTTAGTACAGAAACTTACACTCCCGTTGACAAATTAAGTAAAAATCAAAATAAACCCTAACTTCTTGCATTGACCTGCTGAAAGCTGTCTGGGGAATCTTTCATATATTTAAGCTTTTACATCATGTCTGCCATGTGATTATGTACTTCTAAATGTATCCAAATCCTCCCTCCCAAAGCTCCTTCTTTTACACAGACTTTTCAGTTTTCCTCTGTATCCCAGTGGGTAGAGTTGACCATCTATATTGTACATTGTATACTCTTTAAGGCCTGAGACACCTTTTTGATCAAACCTAATTTATGGTCTTCACTAACTTATAAGCAGGACCTTATATTTGGCAATTCTGTAGTACTTTTTCTCCTCAGCTGAGGAGAAACAAATTTCACAGGTACCCTTGTGAGGTAAGTTAAAACAGTTGTCCAGCTACTAAAAGAAGATAAACTGAGACATAAAGAAACTAAGTGATTTGAAAAAGGCCATCCAGCAAGTCAATGGCAAAGCCACCATTACAACTCAGGTATTCCTAAATCCATGCTTATTCCATTTCATGCACTTCTGAAATGACTCTTCACATACTCCTCTGTTCTGACATTATATTTCTTTAGAACATATTGTATAAAATCACTATTCATAATTTGAAATCAAAGTTTGGGTTCCAGTACTCTTTCAGTGAAAGTTGAGAAAAGATGCCGGTCCTTTCATTAGAATTTTAGCTCTCACCTTTGTCCTTCCTGCAAACATGTCTGAGGATCACAAGGACTCTTAATAATTCACTGAAATCTCAGAAAGTGGCATATTTATTCTGAATAAAGTCACTTTTTCTGGAATAGAGTGTTCACACAGTGGCATTATTCTCCCCAAATTATGCTAGAATGGCTATTCTGGACAATTTCCCCCATGGAGACAAGGCGAAAGGGTAAACAACAGTAAATGCAAGTAAAATGCTGAGTTTGTGCTATCTCTTGGTCTTTGATGGGAAGGCATTTGTATTGTACTAGATTGTGTATTGTATTAGATTCTCCACTGAGTTATGCTTCCACCATAGTAACCCAAGAGCCCTGTCAGCAGAAAGATTCCTGGAGGGATTGTGGTGGGGCGGCAAGTTGCCCATGGCTTCTACTCTACCAAGGGTCTTATAGCTGACCCACAGTGGGTGGCACTAATTGGGGAATGGCAGGCTATGCACTCATTCAGCACATCCCGAGCTATTCTCTACCTGCTATAGTCTGAATGGACTCCCCACAGCAATGTTAAAATTGCCCTCTAATGGCAGAATCTCTCAGACAGAGTAGTGCTACAAACAGCACATCTGCTGGCTCAGTTTAAATTAGCACTTCATGAACTAGTGGAGGTACCTCAAAACTATTAATTTCATTAGGTTGAAATAAGGAAAGGAGTTTGCCCAAAGTGCATACAGAATCATAGAAACATAGGACTGGAAGGGACCTTGACAGGTCACCCAGTCCAGTGCCCTGCACTGAGGAAGGACTGTCTAGACCATCCAACAGGTGTTTGTGTAACCTGTTTGTAAACACCTCCAATAGCAGAGCTTCCACAACCTCCCTAGGTAGTTTGTTCCAGTGCTAAACTACCCTGACCGTTAGGAAGTTTTTTCTAAGGTCCATCCTAAACCTCCCTTGCTGCAATTTAAGCCCATTACTTCTGTAGAATCATAGAAAACTTCTATAGAATCATATAATGTGTGTGTTTTGATGGGTCTGCTTGTAAAATATTTAGCTTTTGAAGACATTTGGAATTATCCTTCATCTAGCCTTCGATTCTGACTTTCTGTCTCAATGTTTTATTTGGCATAAATCAAATTAGCTAGCAAGAAAAACTGGGGGGTAATTTTGCCTTTAGTTGGTATAAGCACTTAGTAAAGAAATACTCAGACTTAAAACATGAGCACAACATATAATTGGAAGTAACTTGACTTTAGTTGTTGGTTATTTTCCCCACTGGGCATCATCTATTATCACTTACTTATATAATAGCAAACCATACTGAAACTAGAGTGAACCTAGGCTATGGTTATATTGGATTTTGAGCACATAGTAAATGATGAGACTTCCACTTTACTCTGAGATGCACAAGTACACAATTATTATTTAAAATAAACTCTTCCAAGAGTGTAGTCATTATTCCAAATGACTCTATCAATCACTGAGTTCTTTAATAAGACTACCTTTCTTATGCTAGTTGTTTTCCTGCAGAGTTTATGCTTAAAAACAGACAGTCTGTGTCACATTTATCTTAAGCAGATCTCCCTAGGGCAGCAAGTAAATGTAAAACTCTGTTTACAACCATTTTTCATTTCCCAAGCCTTTTAATATCAGTCTCTCAGGCCTATTGCTATGTCATTCACTTCGTAATGTACTAAGTTGTCTTGTCTCTTTCACTGCTTGTATTGGGTACAGTGCTTGGCAATTTCACTCTCCTTGAATGACTACAAATTAAACTAAATTCAGAGGAAAATAATTTCCTTCTGTGCTGATTTCAGAGGTAGATACTGAAAAGAAATATCACATCCTGTTAGTCAGGATGCTTACTTTTTCTCCTCCTTCCTACTGAATGATTTTTATTTCCAAAGAGCCACTGGTATACATTTAGTCTATGGTTTCCTGATACTGAATCTCAAAACTGCCAAAGGGAAAAATGGCTGCATTTCAAAAGTAATTTTTAGGAAAACCTCAGGATTATTAGGTTTAAACATCTCAGTAATTCAATACAGTGCTGTAAAACATAATTTAAAAACACAGAGTGTGAAGTTTCCTTGCATAAATCTATACAGAATAATATTCTAAGAAACTGCAAAGACTTATGTGTATTATTATTTATTTGTATTACCATAAGCACCTAGGATCTCTACTCAAGAAACGGGAACCTATTGAGCTAGGTGTGGTACAAATACAGAACACAGTGAGTACTCTCACTGAAGACGATGAGACTATTCACAGTGCATAAATCTTTGCAACATTGGACTCCCAATATTGGAATTAAGACAATAATCATTTATGGTCTAATTCCGCAACCATTGAAGTAAATGGGAGTTTTGCCACTGCTTCAGTTGGAGCGGGCTGAAGTCCTCATAGACATTTTTATCTCCCAGTTACTAATAAATATGAAATATTGAAGGTTTTGGACTAAACACTCTTAGGGTATGTCTGCACTATAGGTGGAAGGTATGAATTCCAGCACAAGTAGTGATACCTGTGCTAGCTCTGATTAAGGCAGTGCATTAAAAATCGACGGGTAGCCACGAGGGGCAGGAAAGGGCAGCTACCCAAATACTATCCTATCTGAGACCATAGGTACATACTCATGCACTGCATGGTTGTGAGGTTTTCTAAAGTAACAAGGATTCATAAGTGGGTCTGACAGTGCAACTGTGTTTTAGAAAAGAGAGAATACATTTAAATGTGCCATTATGCTATGCTACTTGAATCCGTATATTTTACTTTGCCTAATAAAAATTCTCAGCACAAGATCAGATTTACTGAGAATCATAGAATCATAAAATATCAGGGTTGGGAGGGACCTCAGGAGGTCATCTAGTCCAACCCCCTGCTCAAAGCAAGACCAATCCCCAAATAAATCATCCCAGCCAGGGCTTTGTCAAGCCTGATCTTAAAAACTTCTAAGGAAGGAGATTCCACCACCTCCCTTAGTAACGCATTCCAGTGTTTCACCACCCTCCTAGTGAAAAAGTTTTTCCTAATAGCCAACCTAAACCTCCCCCACTGCAACTTGAGACCATTACTCCTTGTTCTGTCATCTGCTACCACTGAGAACAGTCTAGAGCCATCCTCTTTGGAACCCCCTTTCAGGTAGTTGAAAGCAGCTATCAAATCCCCCCTCATTCTCCTCTTCCGCAGACTAAACAATCCCAGTTCCCTCAGCCTCTCCTCATAAGTCATGTGTTCCAGTCCCCTAATCATTTTCGTTGCCCTCTGCTGGACGCTTTCCAATTTTTCCACATTCTTCTTGTTGTGTGGGGACCAAAACTGGACACAGTACTCAAGATGACGCCTCACCAATGTTGAATAGAGGGGAACGATCACGTCCCTCAATCTGCTGGCAATGCCCCTACTTATACAGACCAAAATGCTGTTAGCCTTCTTGGCAACAAGGGCACACTGTTGACTCATCCAGCTTCTCGTCCACTGTAACCCCTAGGTCCTTTTCTGCAGAATTGCTGCCTAGCCATTCGGTCCCTAGTCTGTAGCGGTGCATGGGATTCTTCTGTCCTAAGTGCAGGACTCTGCACTTGGCCTTGTTGAACCTCATCAGATTTCTTTTGGTCCAATCCTCTAATTTGTCTAGGGCCCTCTGTATCCTATCCCTACCCTCCAGCATATCTACCACTCTTCCCAGTTTAGTGTCATCTGCAAACTTGCTGAGGGTGCAGTCCACGCTATCCTCCAGATCAATAATGAAGATATTGAACAAAACCGGCCCCAGGACCGACCCTTGGAGCATTCTGCTTGATACCGGTTGCCAACTAGACATGGAGCCATTGATCACTACCCCTTGAGCCCGACGATCTAGCCAATTTTCTATCCACCTTATAGTCCCTTCATCCAGCCCATACGTCTTTAACTTGTTGGCAAGAATACTGTGGGAGACCATATCAAAAGCTTTGCTAAAGTCAAGAAATAACATCTCCACTGCTTTCCCCTCATCCACAGAGCCAGTTATCTCATCACAGAAGGCAATTAGATTAGTCATGCATGACTTGCCCTTGGTGAATCCATGCTGACTGTTCCTGATCACTTTACTCTCCTCTAAGTGCTTCAGAATTGATTCCTTGAGGACCTGCTCCAAGATTTTTCCAGGGACTGAGGTGAGGCTGACTGGCCTGTAGTTCTCCGGATCATCCGCCTTCCCTTTTTTAAAGATGGGCACTACATTAGCTTTTTTCCAGTCGTCCAGGACCTCCCCCGATCTCCATGAGTTTTCAAAGATAATGGCCAATGGCTCTGCAATCACATCCGCCAATTCCTTTAGCACTCTTGGATGCAGCGCATCCGGCCCCATGGACTTGTGCTCATTCAGCTTTTCTAAATAGTCCCGAACCACGTCTTTCTCCACAGAGGCCTGGTCACCTCCTCTCCATGCTGTGCTGCCCAGTGCAGTAATCCGGGAGCTGACCTTGTTCATGAAGACAGAGGCAAAAAAAGCATTGAGTACATTAGCTTTTTCCACATCTTCTGTCACTAGGTTGCCTCCCTCATTCAGTAAGGGGCCCACAGTTTCCTTGACTTTCTTCTTGTTGCTAACATACCTGAGGAAACCCTTCTTGTTACTTTTAACATCTCTTGCTAGCTGCAACTCCAAGTGTGAGTTGGCCTTCCTGATTTCACTCCTGCATGCCTAAGCAATATTTTTATACTCCTTCCTGGTCATTTGTCCCATCTTCCACTTCTTGTAAGCTTCTTTTTTGTGTTTAAGATCAGCAAGGATTTCACTGTTAAGCCAAGCTGATCACCTGCCATATTTACTATTCTTTCTACATATCAGGATGATTTGTTCCTGTAACCTCAATAAGGATTCTTTAAAATACAGCCATCTCTCCTGGACTCCTTTCCCCCTCATGTTATTCCCCCAGGGGATCCTGCCCATCAGTTTCCTGAGGGAGTCAAAGTCTGCTTTTCTGAAGTTCAGGGTCTGTATTCTGCTGCTCTTCTTTCTTCCTTGTGTCAGGATCCTGAACTTGACCATCTCATGGTCACTGCCTCCCAGGTTCCCATCCACTGATGTATGCATGTATAAATAAAATTACGCCCCTCCCCCCTGAACATGTCCATATATACCTGGCCATTCTGAATTCCTCAACTCATCTCCCTCAATAAAACATAAAGACTAGTTAAGATTCATTATGTACCCTAAAGATGAACAAATTTGGTTTCTGTTTGACCTCTTTGGTTTCCAGATCCAAACATGGCATTAGCCCCATCCCATTTAAACTGGGAGACTATTCATTTGAGTTCCTCTGAGGAGTGCATCTGTGCTCATATCAATCAAAGACAGAGACTGTCTGTTAGGCATCCAGGCCTCAGAATGTTTCAGGTTAGACCATGGAGTTGCCATGAGTCCTAACTAAGGGGCAGTGTGGAATTGCACTGCCCCAGGAGCAGATGAGAGTCCAACTTCTCCCTGTGCGCCAGCTCAGCTGTGTTGATGGGTGTGTATGGGGAGGTGGAACTAAGGCCTCACCTTTGACCCAGCTGTGCTCAGACATTCCCTACCTACCTGAGCAGTCAGGGGTGTAACATAGTCATAGGAGCTCCACCAGCAGTTCTCCTGCTTGTGCTCTGACCCGCAATGTGGGTAGCACATTCATATAAGGGGTAACTCACGTTCTTGTGCGCATGACTCACAGTGTGACTTACAGTTGAACCCTTGAGATTTTATAAATTGAAACCCTTAAACTCCATCAGAAGATAATCTGGAGCAATATAGTGTACTTGTTCAATCATGAAATAAAATATGTATTTGTTCATCTGACAGTACTAAAATTCTGCTATAACAATGCTAATAAAATTGTCAAAGAACTCTCTGGGGATAAAGAAAACATTTCTCTTTTTGCTAATTTTGACTAAAACGGAGAGCTCATTTAGACTGGGAATTTGTGAAATTTTACTCAATGTTCTTGTAAAATTTCTCAAAATACTATCATCCGTCATTTTGTCATTACAGTGTACTCTTGAATATACATTATCAGATGTATCCTGGAGGAACAATTACTAGTTTAGTGTGTCGTGCAGAAGTTCTGGGCTAGACAAATCAAAGGAATTGTTTGGGCTATAATACTTTGGCATATGGTCATTTAACAGAGGTACATACAGGAAGTAAGCTTGACTCTATTGGGATTATTTCTGCTACATATAGAAAAAAAAAAGTTGGCTAGATACAACTTCCGAGACTCTGGTTTTGTCATTAAAATAATCTCTGGTGACTCCGTAGTCTTGTCTATGATTCATGTGTAAACGATCAGCACAATTTTTGTCCAAGAAAGTTTGAAACTGAAGTTCTGTGGGGAAAGCTGTCTTTTTTGGAGAGAAAAACATTTTAGTGTGGTGGACCGAAATTGTGCTTTGTTACTCTGGGATAACCCATTTTACTGCATTGAAGTTGCTCTGCTATAAAAGAGGGCAAAATTTGGGCACTGTTTGAAGTTTGGTAGTGTTCAAAGTATCTACAATATAGTTAACATTAGTTTAGATTGGCTATTCAATTTAAGAATGGTATTGATATAAGCAATATTGGGGTAGCATTTGGACAGACCCTAAACTGGATGATCAGGAGAAAGGAGTAATAGACCCCTTCTCCATTCAGCACCCATTGCAAGAACATATCAGAATTACAATCCTGGCCTCTGGGGAGCACAGGGACTGCTCAATCCATGCATTCTGGGGAGCATATTTCTCCAAAAGGAGAAGGACCATAGCCCTATTCCAACTTTGCAGCAGCCCATGGAGTAAGTCTGTGGTACATAGGGGAGTACATTGCACTGGTAGAATGTGACTCAGGGCTTAAGGAGGTTCAGTGCCTAATAGGCTCAACAGAGAGCTTTGTTTTAAGATATTTCTAATAAAGTATACTTTTATTTGCATTTTCAAAAGGCTTGAAGCCCAGCCTCCATTTTTATAGGTACACTTTTCACTTGCATTTTTACATCTGCCAAACACATTGCACATGCAAAGCAGAGTATGTGCAACTCGGTCTGATTTTTTTTTCTTTTGTGATCATGTAGCTAGAAGTGCCCTTTAGAGAAGTGCTCCTCTCCATGGCACAGGGAGACCTCACTATGTGTTACATATTTGCAATACAGGATATATGTATTGCAAATATGTAACACATATTTATTTCAAGTTTTAAGTGAACTTTGTCTTTTATTTCTCAAGTAAAAGCAAACCACGCCTGGTCATTTGTTGACATAGGGTTATTTTCTGATTTAATAATGTGAGATAGCTGATTAATACTTATTTCTATGTGTTTATGGTGGGACTAGCATTCAATCTCTAAAAAATCTCAGAATTTGCTTGTTAGCAGTTAAAATTTACTATCTCCTCCTAGATCCATCTTGTCCCAAACCTTGTTACAGTATCTACTCAAGTATAAAAAAGGAGAATTGGGTTGGATTTCTAGTAATTTCTAAGAGAAATACATGGTTTTGAAATCAGAAACTGTTTACTATGAAATTCCAAACAACAGTGAAAAAATTAGGATATGGTATTTGGGGCAATGTGGATAGATGGCCATCCATATTGTTTGCCATAGTTTCAGAATGGTACAATCTTTGTGTAGAGTTAGTTGAATAATCATAATAATTTTAAAACAGTTATTCCCAACTAATCGTTGATTGAAGAAAGGCAAAATTCACAATGAATTATTCTAACAGTTTTATCTACATGTGAATGTAGCACAGCATCTGAATCAATCTGTTGCAAATTGTGGCTTTCTGGACATTAACCAGAGCCACATTCCAATCATCTGCTGCAAGTTCAGTTCCCAGATCTGCATGCCATGCTTGGGAAGTGATGAGGTATTTTTCCTCTGGTGTTGGCCAAAAGACAATAATTGGTTTATAAATTGTTTAGCTGCTTTTTCATATTGGCCCGTTGAAGAAATAAACTGTTTATTTTCAACCTGGAAGTTACTTTTAAATGGTTTAAATGGCGTGAGTTAATTGTTTTGGAAGCAAGTCTCCTTTCTTTTTAAAGATGCCACTGTAGTTTGATTTTTAGTTATATTTGTTGTTATACCTTAATTTAGCAGCATCTCATACACCTTGGCTGGTAGGAAGCACTTTATAAATAAAGCACCAAATAGTCAGCTGATTTAAATCGGAGTAACTTCATGGACTTCACTGGTGCTATGTCAGTTTACTCTAGCTAAGGGTCTGATATAAAGTTATTAACTTTCCTTATTAAGATAGGTTTGGATCTTACTTACTAGTGTGCAAAGACCATACTACTATGATCAGTCCCATTGTGTGTTTACAGAATCGGGCTCTTAGAAAAAACCCCTTGTAGGTATAATACTTCCCTCTGTATTAGGAATACATAACCCTATTCCTCTTGCAAAGAGGTTTAAAAATAAAGGATTGGAGACAATTACCATTTTAAATCCTAATTAGTAAATTAAGTACGGCTATGTGGTTAATGTTTTGTATCTAGTGCTTCACACTTCAATAACTGATAGTAAACACTTGTATGTATCTGAATGTCTGTTCCATTATTTTAAAGCATCTTGTATAAAGCCTTTGCTGATAATTACATAACAATACTAGTAATAAAGTTATATGATGTTTTGGGTATTGTGGAATATTTGGTTGTTTACTTACTTTAATTGTTGGTGGCATGATTTGAAATTAACGATCTGGAGAACAGGATTCAAATATACAGGGTTTTTTTTCTTTTTAAACTTGTTTTGAAATTCTATTAATGCAAACTGTTCACTTGCTAAGCCTGCTGTAAAATAAGCGGAAACAATGCACCAGCAGCAAAACAGGGTAACTGTCTCCATTCATCTTATTGGAGTGTTGGGGCCTTATTATAAAAATGTGCCAGTGCTATTAACTGCTGCACTTCAGAATAGCATGCTTCCAGCAAGTGTATGTGACCAGTATGACTGGCTATAACTTGCACATCATGGTGCTCCATTCATTTGAAAGGACACTCCATAGGAAACTGCTCCTGAAACACATCCATATTTTAGGTTAAGTGAATGCAGTTATGCAACAAGCTGAGCCAGCTACAGTATTTAGAGTTTTGGTTGCGCCCAAAACAAATGAATGCAGACAAAAATATCCCATTGTAACACTACAGAGGTGACTTTAGGGCCTGCTCATTGTGGGTTAAATTCAGCTCTCAGCTCTGGTGTAAATCCAGATTCATTCTGCTGAGTGGATTGGAGTGACTCTGGATTTACACCTATGTAACTGGAGAAGAATTTGGCTACATATTTAAGATGACATTTCTAAACTTTGAGCTACGTTTAATGGATATTTACTTAAATGGAAGTGACGCTTAGCCAGTAATCATCAAGTAATAGGTGCTGCAGTTTGACTTTTCTACACAAAAGTGAGAAATAATCTGTTTCCTTTTTCTCTAAGAATGAGTTATTATCAGAGAAAGATCGTTCCATGGTGACTTTTTTTCATGAATAAACCACTAATAATACAGAATAAAAACTAGTTTTCAGTCTCTTATTTCAGGCTCCAGCGCTTCTGGTGTCAAAAATAATTTCACTTATCAGCAAAATGGCAGCAAACATAAGTAAGCTCAGAAAGGACAGCTCTGACTAAATCTGTCGTTCCTTGATACAATGCACAGTTTATACCTAACATAGATTTCTGAAATTTTAAATAATTTTTCTGAGCCAAATTGTGGGGTTTTCCTTTAAAGGATGAATAGTGTTCTTGGCTTTCCTATCTCCCATCCTTTTATGACTCTTTCATAATATGGCATAGAGAAAATAATATTGAAAAAAATTCAAATGGTTACTTTAAATGGTCTTACTAAATATGCCTGAGAAAAAAAAGTGAAATTCTTCTGTGCCAGATTGTTCTCAAATATATGCATAATCCTCATTAAATATATTACGCTGGAGCCATTGCCATGTCATAGTTAAGATTGTTTCTGGTTTACACTAAAAATGGAAGATCAACGTCTTTGTTTTATATGAAAAACACAGTATGTCTGCCCCCAAATGTTTATCACAAATTTGAATGTATGCTTTTGAACAGAACTGTGCAAAGAGTACAGTGGTAGGGAGGGACTAAATAGGATTTGGGGAAGGGGATGATAAATGTGTGGCATTTCTACTGGGAGAGAGTTAAGACTGGGGTGCATGCTCTGTGGTGTGGCTGTGCTAATAGTGAGCTGAGTGTCTTTGGGTGAAGGAGTAGAGTGTGGGCAGCATTAACTTTTCAGTTCCTTGTCTTTCTGTGTTACATGTATTATTATAGAGAATCCTTAACTAACACAGAACATTGTGTGTGTGTGAGAGAAAGAATATAGCCTTAAGTTAGTATTTTATTAGTATTCTGTAGCAGATACAAAGTGAATTACTGAGAATCCTAAAATAAACATTCCAAGAACAGTAAAAGTTGGTTGTTCAGTACAGGTATAGGTGCTGGAACTAGGGCTGCTGGTGTCCATCATACACAGGGTTCACAGTTTGGTTCAATGGCTCTCAGCACCCCCACTGTACAAATTGTTCCAGCACCACAGAGTACAGATGTTCTTTAAATAAAGGCAGAAAAACATTGTATGGGAAGCCCCAGGGGTATATCCAAGGGGTACTTTAAGATAGGTTGTTTGTACAGGAAGTGTAGTCCTTAGTTCAGGTTTCACTGTATTAGACAATCTTATGGTCAAACTTTGACCCTGACCTATTACACATAGAAGTGATCAGATATAAAGAAAGAGGCAATGTCATTTGAGCAACTAAAACTTAGGCATATGTATATATTGCAATAAAATAAAAACCTGTGGCACTGCGTCTCAGAGACCGGGTCAATTAACTTCAGATTGTGGGGCTAAGCATGGCATTCTAGCCATTCAGGATTAGGCTAAAGATTGGGCTTTGAGACTCACCACTCTCATGGGGTTTCAGAGCCTGGGTTCCAGCCTGAACCCGAATGTCTACACTGCAATTTTTAGCTGGCAGCCTAAGCCTGAGTCAGTGGACCAGGGCCATTTGCAGCCATGGGTCTTTTATGACATTGTAGACGTACCCTTAGAGACACATGGAATGGGTGCTACTGCCAAAGATCACATTATCAAAGAGTCTGTAGGTATTTTTACTCATTCATGATGAAGGTTGGTGGAGACAGGAGTGATAAGGGAAGCACTGAAGTTTGGGAATGCTTCTAAGCACTCACTGACAATATTTTCTTAGATTACTGAATGCAATCTGCGATCTATATGTGCATCATTATCTCCTGAATTAGGAGAAGGGGGAAATTATAATTGACAGACTCTTGAGTAAAAAAGCAAGGAGTTTTACTGGAAAAGCACCAGAAAAGAAAAACCTTATTTAGAATATTCATAGTTGGTGGTAATTATATCAAAGTATTATTTTCCTACTGAATCATTAGTTTTTGATGGCTGTTATATTCTTTCAGTGGACAATGGGTATTACCCCTGTGCTATGTTGGTACTAGTTTCATTTTAGAAATTACAGTTGGCTTATAATTGTCACTTCTCAAAGACAGGGGAAAGACTGACACTTTTCTCCGCTCCTCTTTCTTTCAGCAATTAAGCTGAGAACCTGCAGAGCATTAAAGTGATGCACTTAATGAGCAGTGACATCCTATATGCAGAACATTACATCTGAAAATTTCCATTAGCTCCGAGGTTCTTACTTCAGAGGTGGCCCTGGGTGGAAGGAGGAGATTCTCGAATACTCCTGTGCCTATAAATTAACCAAAAATGAAGGAGGACAGTTGTTTACATGCTGCTCTTATATGCCTGGGCATGCTATATTACAGCCATGCCATGTCTACAGAAAAACTCAACCATTTAAGGCCGTCACTCCATGGTCACCATGAAAAAGGAAAAGAAGGGCAAGTTCTGCATCGTTCAAAAAGAGGCTGGGTGTGGAATCAGTTCTTTGTAATAGAAGAGTACACAGGACCAGATCCTGTACTAGTTGGCAAGGTAAGAAATGTATTCTACATTTTCGTTCGTATTTTAATAGTTACTATTTCCTGCCTTATTGCGGTGTGAGCTGCTTTTTTTTCCCTCCAGTACTTTTCTTTCATACCAGCTGCCTAATCAGCACCCTCTGAAACTTCTGGTATTAATCATTTCATCTGTAGCTCAATAAGAATCTGATCCAAAGTGTATTGAAATCAAGGAGAGTCTTTCCATTGACTTCAGTACACTTTGACTTGTGGCCTGAGAGCAGTAGATTGAAACCTTCTCTACTAGGACCAAAAGGATCATTTGCACAACAAGCCTGATCCCCAAACTGGCCACTGTGTCCCAGTAAATCATCATACCATTCTTAATTTTGGTGTCCAGTCATTAGAGCATAGCTCTCACTGTTGTAAGGATAGCCTAGAAAATACCAACCTGTGTAAAGTTAAAAACAGATTTGACCTGACACACCAAAGGAAAAAAGAACCTAAGTGTATGTCTACAAGGCAGCTGGGAGATGTCAATCTCAGGGCAGTTAGACGGACTAGCACTAGCTCACTAAAAATAGCCATGTGGCACAAGCAACAGCTTGGGCTGGCAGGCTTGGACTTGGGCGGCTAGCGTGAACCACCACCTGTGCCACATGGCCATGCTGCTATCATTAGAGGAGAGCTAATGCAAGTCTGTCTATCTGCTCTGGGAGTTACAGCTCCCAGCTGCAGTGAACACATACTCTAATTGTACATCTAGATTTTAAGATATAACTCAGTAAGATTAAATATATTAGACTGCATTAGATATTCTGGGCCTGACTCTCCCCTCTGTTACACTTATTTTACCTCCTCCAAAGTCAGTTGGGTTATTTTAGCTTAAGAACGGTGTAATAGAGTGGAGAGTCAGACTCAGTAAGCCAAATTCTGTCATCAGTTTGTTGAGTTAAATGAAAGTTAGACACATGTAAGCAAAAGAAAATCTGGTCCATTGTGCACCTAACTTATTAAATTGAAGTCTGCATTAGTTATGAAAGTTAAGAAAGTTGAGTCAACAGTGGCTAGACAGTAATGCACAGTAATTCAATTACTGTTTTAGTGGCTGGAAATACATAGTGTATATTGGTTTGTTACAATATGTATGTTTATCATTTTGTAGCTTCATTCAGATATCGATTCTGGAGATGGAAACATTAAATACATTCTCTCAGGTGAAGGCGCAGGAATCATTTTTGTTATTGATGACAAATCAGGGAACATCCATGCAACAAAGACACTGGACCGAGAAGAGAGAGCTCAGTATATTTTAACGGCACAAGCTGTAGACAGAAACACGAACAGACCTTTGGAACCACCCTCTGAATTCATTGTGAAAGTTCAAGATATAAATGACAACCCACCTGAGTTCCTACATGAAAACTATCATGCAAATGTGCCAGAGAGGTCCAACGTGGGTAGGTACAGATAAATGCATGCCAGTTTACATTTTTTTGGAGTAAATTACATTGACAGTGAATCTTAGGTACATCTAATTAACATCTTCCCAATGTCTGGAAGGTAAAATGTATTCAGTTCCTCTATTAATCAATGAAATATCCTCTGTCATTTGCTCTAATTAGCTGAATGATTCAAACTCTGCTACAGCAAATCCAGTATTGCCAACCACAAGAGATCAAAAATCTTGAGTCAGACCCCCTCACAAGGTCAAAATCATGAGACTGGCCTCAGAAATCATGAGATTTAAAAACCACCATCAAACCATGTATTTTAATATGTCTTTTGATTTTTTAACACTGTCTCTACTCTTCTGGAAATGTGTGTGTGATAATTTCAGATTGAAAAGTCAACCTTTTAATGCACACATATCTTTCTGTGGCAGCTCAAATGCAGATGCAGTGTATGCATATTGAAGGAGAATTAGAATAGAGAAGATGCAGAGTGGTATTTTTGGTGGGTTTTTGGGGGGTGGGGGCTAGTGCTAAGCAAAGACTCATTTAAATATAATTTCGTGATGCTTCTGTTATTGGTATCTCAAAAGTATCCCTTCAAAAATGGAGGGCTGGGGCCGAGAGAAGGCATCCCTCCTGGTTGGAAAAACAGGGAGTACTTGTATTAAGTGATTATACCCGAGATAACGCTCAGTGAAGAGCTCCATGGTGTGATAAAATTAAAATATGATGGTAAAAACCCTAAATCACACATATTTAGAAGCATACTGTAGAAGGCCTATAAAATGGAGCTGAGAAATGAACAGCCTCATCACACACATCACTCCCTCTATGTATCAAGTTTTCCAGTTATTTTTCAGTAAAGATTTATGTGAGCTGCAAACATGTGTACATGCAAGAATACCATTACAACATCAACCAGCTTTCAGAGCTTTCTGTCTTTCAGTGCAGTAATTATGTTTAGGCCCAAACTATTTTTTTAAATAATCAATACAATTATATTCAAAATATGTCAAAAATAACTGTAAATCATTGTTCTTTCTTTGTATAATTCAATAACTACGTAAGTAAATACAATATCCCACAATCACAAAACATTTATTGTTAAAAAATCTCTCCTAATTAGTAGTTCAAAAAGCTAAAAATAATTCATTTTATTTTAATTATTCTTCCTTCCCACAGCCCCCAGGCTTCTCCCCTTCCCCGAACCTGGCAGCACCCTGTAGGCCCCACACCCCAGTTCAGCACTCCCAGCCTCACCTCTGCTCCTCACAGGGTTCTTCACACATGTCCAGGCCTGGTGGGCAACAGCAGCATCCCCTCTTATCTCCCTTTTCGCAGGCTTGGGTGTGGGGGGCACCAGGGGGCTCTTCACACCCCTCTGCCCATTCCTAGGCTGGATTTTGCAGGGGGGAGGAGAAGAAACACCGTCCTGTCTGTGTTTCTCACAGGAGGGGAGAGGGAGAAGAGAGTTGAGCCACACAGAGCTGCTGGGCTCTTTGCTCCCTCTGCCCCCCCACCTCCCATCTGAGCATGGTGAGCCAAGATGAGAGACTCTGCTGGCTTCCAGAAGGGCTGAACTTCTGGAATGGGTTGGAGCATCACCAGACGAGCTCCAAACCTCTCTGAAATCACTTGAGATAAAATCATGAGAGTTGGCAATGCTACAAGACTGATGGTTGTAGAGTCTCTGCAAGCCTGTATGCGGGTCGAGGAGTGGGGAGGGTTCCCCCAATTGAGAGGGGTCAAACCAAGGTTTGTGGCGCAAGAGGTGCAGTGATCTACAGGGCGTATAGTACTCTTAATCTTGGCTGAGCTGTGTAATGTAGCTGTAAGCTAGAGCATAATGCCACTTTACATTTTCCCCTGGTTGAAATCAGCCAGCCAGAGAGAAGCTCACACCTGCCTTGGGGATCACTACAAGCAGCATTTCTGTAAGTGTACGTGTGGAGAGTGCAGCTCCACAAGTACACATCTGAAGGAGGTAGTCTTGGGTGGCTGTATAATGCCCAAGTAGTATAATGTATATTAGGCTGTATAATTTATTGGATGGAGATGACCCATAATCACTGTCATTATTGGTGACTTCCTAGGGCTTGTATTTTCTAAAGCACAAATTGCTAAAATAGATCTCAGTAATTGGTGAAATGTTTTTGTTTTGTTTTTTTGGAGTGGAAAAAGTCACATAAAACAGGCTTCTCTGTGGTTTGACTGAAAGCACCTCTGTGGCTTTAGCAAACACATTTGCTTTTTAAACGTCCTTTCTCTACTTTTTTAGGTACATCAGTTATTCAGGTAACTGCTTCGGATGCTGATGATCCTACCTATGGGAACAGTGCCAAACTGGTTTACAGTATTCTTGAAGGTCAGCCGTACTTCTCCGTGGAAGCACAAACAGGTATGACTGAGCCAGGCTTATTTGTTTGGAACACCATCACTTTTTTGAGTACATTAATATGAATAACTTAATATTTTGGCCCAGATCCTCAGTAGCAGCTATGGGGCAATGTAGTTCATCTTGGGGTGTGCATACAAATAGCTCTAAGTCACCTTCATTCTCTCCTTCCTCTGCCCGAGCAGTTCAGTAGGGTGGTCCTGTGGCATGTATTAGCATTTAAGAGAGGTATCCCTGAAACAAAACTATTCCCCTCTGTGAGTTGCAACTCTGTGAGTTGCAGAGAGATGGTGTAGAAGCTGAAATGCAGGCTCTATGCTGCTAAAGAATTACCCTGTGGTCAGCTGTGTTGCTTTTAGGGCCGCCTTCCCTGCATGGTATGGTGCATAGTGGCTAGAACCCAAGGGAGACTCTGGGCCATTGTTGCTCTATGCAGCGTGTATGATACATGTTAAATACACTGTATAATATGCAGGTACCAGTTTTGCATGACTAAAAATATTTATGTGACATTTTTGCTTGAATGTACAGGTATTATTAGAACTGCTCTTCCCAACATGGACAGAGAAGCGAAGGAAGAATATCATGTTGTAATACAGGCAAAAGATATGGGAGGACACATGGGAGGACTCTCAGGGACAACCAAAGTGACAATTACACTTACTGATGTCAATGATAACCCACCAAAGTTCCCACAGAGTAAGTGACAAGTCCCTTAATACATAACGGTTACTACTAATTATACTTGACACTTATGTAGTGCCTTGTATATTCAAAGAAGTAGTAACTGATGGAGTACCACATCAGAAATGTGAGATAGGTAAGTACTATTTTCTGCAGAGTCCTGAAATGATTTGTCCAGTGCTACAGAGTGAGTCATTTTCAGAGCCAGGATTAGAAGCCAGGGGATTCCTGGCGCCACGCTTCATTTTGAAAACCATCGAACCATGTTGAATTATAAACGTACCTATGGTGAGATCAATGTGATGTTGTCTAGACTTTTATGGAAGTGAAGCCCCTGTAATTGAGACAGTTAAAACTAGGCTGGAGAAAGTCCTTGAAAATATATTTTAGGGGAAAGACTTGCACTGCGGCAATGATGGATTAAGATTACTTAATAAGTGTTTTCCAACTCGAATTTTTAACACTGCAGATGTACAAAAGCCTGCTCAGAAAAAGCAGGCTCCGTTTCACATTCTGTTCAGACTATAACAACATTACCAGAAAAAAAATCTTTGAGATTCTGTCAAAAATCTGATGGAGAACCAGGAGGAGTTAAAAGAACGGATCTTCAAATTCTCACCTCCACTGTGTGTCAGCAGTTTATTCTGTTTTTGGAGATGTACAATATATATGGGGTTTCCACAGTACCTTGGTCTACACCCACTCGTAGGCTCTTGCAGTGAGACTAACACTGTTCTAAAGAAGAGCCAATGTGGCTTTCCCTTATACAGTTCTCTCTATTCATAGCTATTTCCAAGTTGTAGTTTATGATAGTCATTTCTAACTGTGCAAGTCCACTTCTGTCTATTGATAAATATGGGTGAATGGCAGATGATCTATTTGATCTTTTTACCTCAGCTACACCCTACGCTGTCTAAGGTGTTTCTCAGGCAAGAGGTGCTTTCCTTGGCCACAGATGAAAGAGCACTGCACATCCTGTTAACAACTCATGGTTATGCTCTTTCAGCTCTTTGACAGCCCTGGAGCTGAGTGAGGATCACTTTCTATTTCATGTATTCTTTCAATTTTAGGGCCTGATGCTGCATCCTTCACTTGTATGTATAGTCCTACTGAAGTCAGGACTGTTCACATAGCTAAAGATTGTAGGATTGTACCTTTACTCCCTTGTGAATAGTTATATTCACATGTGGCAGATCAAATAAAATTTAGCTCAATTAAATTTTCTGACTGGTGACAAATAATGCTAGTTACTACAAGTAAAGTGCATTAGTTTTTAGTTGCCAGGCTAGCTATTTGGTTTTCAGATATATTTTCGTCTTATTTAGTTGTTTATTTTAGCTCATTCAAACTTTGGAGCTGGATGGAAGCCCAGGCATGGAGCCTTAAAATTACCCCTATCCTGGAGGGGATTTTCTACCATGTAGGACAAACTGCGCTGAATTGTATTTAAAAAAAAAGTTTCACTTGTCCAGTAAGAAAAGAAAGATATTAGATTTGCAGAAGTCTAACAGTTTAACACATTGCATTCATTTGAGGTCCAAGTGACCTTCTGTCAATAGATTGAACTGTTATTGTGAAACCTGCTTTAATTTAGGCTTGTTTGTGACTGGAGTTAGTGTTTCATTTCTATCATATATGCTATTGTGCTTATAATGACTGAAGCAAGTCCACACCTGGTATACCTCCACTGATGTTCCTCAAATGATACTTGAGGGTGGGGGTTAGATTTACCCCATTATATTTTATCTTGCTGGCTGTATGCTTTCCTGGGTTTGTTCATGCTATCGGTAATGTAAAGAATTCCAAAGTTGTTAATCGGTATTTAGGGGCAGGCTATGTTATTTAAACTCTGGCTTGGGTTGGAAGGCACCCAGAGATTTGCATTGTGTAAGAAGCTGCAGGAGGACTGTGCCTCAGGAGACAGGATATTGCTTGGAGCCTCCGGGTGCACAGGAGCATTGCTTACGCTGCACCATCCTCACCCTTTCCAGAGATTTGTGGCACTGGGACCCACAGAGGGGATAGTCCTTGAGTTAGGGTGGGAATTTTCCTGTTATTCTCCCCTCTATGGATCTGTACTTGGGCCCCACATAGTCGGGCGTGTACTGAAGTGTGCTAAATTTCACTACTTTGCAGTGAATGCAATTTCATATTCCAAGTGAGAACCATGGAAAGCAGCAGATTTATTCTTTTAAGTGCCACAGCAGTAAGATTTTATCCAGTTCCTGTTCTATAATTTGTGGCTTTTGAATGAATGGCAGTTACCCTCCTAGGCTTCTCGCAGTTGAAGTTCATACCATGAATCATTTGAAATGTAATTTTCTCTAGATTTTTGTAATAACATCTCCAGTATGAATTATAACCTTGATGTCACAATAATTTCTGCATTCTGATTGTATGATCAGTTGGCCTTTTAACTCCTGCTAGCACACTAGAGGTGAAGGTAGTAATTGGGAAGGTAATTTTATACAGATTAGCAACATGACCGCAGATTTCACTAACGACCTCAATCTCAAAGTAACCTAGACCTTTATAATATAACCATTCCTTCAATGGATAACTCCATTACTGCATGTGGATAATTTGAAAGTTTAAAAATTTGCTGTGCTATTTTTACATGTATAAATGAAACAGGTAAAAATACAAATATTTTAAGAAGCAAACTGTGTAATTACAACTGAATGCTTTTTGCCTAGGTGTGTACCAGATGTCAATATCAGAAGCATCCATTCCAGGGGAAGAAGTAGGACGACTGAAGGCCAAAGATCCAGATATTGGAGAAAATGGCTTAGTGACTTACAGCATCATTGATGGAGATGGTGTGGAAATGTTTGAAATTACAACAGATTATGAGACTCAGGAAGGTGTTGTGAAGCTTAAGAAGGTGAGCACTCCTGTCCTTTCAAGCCTATTAATATACACAACATACTTCATTTTCTTTATCACAGAAGATACAATACCAATAGATTACTGTTCATGTTAAAATTATGGTAAATACAATTGTATATAATTTTGGTTATGAAGCTGTGATTAACTCTGAGCTCCCATTTTACTGTTCTCTGATAATGCCTAGAGCCAAAATGGAAAGAAGTAACTGAATGGAAAGCAGTACTACCAAAAACCTCTATAGTGGGTTTATTAATATAAAGTGAAGAAATTATTATATATTCTTTAATAGCATTCTGTACTGATCTACCACTTGAGAAATCAACACCTTTCACTCTTCAAAGCATACTGAGAATTACTGCAGAAATAAATGATGGGATTGCTTTAGTTGTTTTAATCAAGCATTCATTTTCAAGTTGGTAGTGTCATAAGAATTTTAAGATAATGTGCAAAGTATCAAGGATTTGCTTGTATTTCTGTTAAAAGAAATCATTTTAAATATCAATATTGCTTCCCTCTCATTCTACCTAGATAGAAAGAAAAGGATGAAGTGGTGTGCAAGTAAGAATAGAAAGTCAAATAGAAAAATGTTATATTCCCATCAAGGGATTCTGCCATTTGACTAGCTAAGATAATTTCAAATGGCTTGTGCCCACAATTCAAAAACAGTTTCCTTGTATTACATTGCTGATGCCACTGCACATAGAACAATGAACACCTGATAGCAAGTCATGATGAAATGCAACAGCCTCAACTTCATTAGTAACAAATCCTTGCACAACACCCAAACCTAGCAAACACTCCCTGTAGTTTTAATTTATACCTAGATAACCCCAGGTCATTTTCTGTGCCCACTACATTACCAATGAGAGTGAGGTCTCAAATATGGACCATGGCATCATTGCTCTCCTCCAACACATGGGTAAGAGGAGACTGTGCATGTGCACAAGTGAGGCTAAACACTAAGGACACAAGGTGGGTGAGGTAATGTCTTTTATTGGACCAACTTCTGTTGGTGAGAGTGACAAGCTTTTGACGTTACACAGAGCTCTTCTTCAGGTCAGAGCTCTGTGTAAGCTTGAAAGCCCCTCTCGCTCACCAACAGAAGTTGGTCCAACAAAAGATATTACTCTCACCCACCTTGTCTCTCTAATGTCCTGGAACCTACATGGCTTCAACAATACTGGTAAATACCAGGCACATTCCTCTTCGCTCTAGGGTATGAAGTCTGAAGTCCCTTATGTACTCATTCTTTTATTCTCAAAACAAAGGGTAAAATTGGGGTGTGGTGTGTGTGGACAATGGGCATTTTTGAGGCGATATGGGCTTAAGTGTGATCCTCTGCATTCATGAGGCACTTTGCTACTTTACTTGGGAGCGGGGGGTGGGGGGACAAGAAGCAGCATCTCATTAGTTGGGGATCATATTCCATGAACTCCCTGTTTTGCTTTTCACCTTTTGCTTTCTTCACCGTGCACCTATGCTGTGCTAGATCAAACCCCAAATGTCTGCTTTGTGTAGGAAGAATTGAGCAGTTATCTACAGAATATTTCTTACCTCTGACCCAATCCTAGGTCAATTTCATGAGGGACTTGAGTAACATTAGTTCACCCTGGAACTTTTCCCAAAATGGGTACATTGATCAGGGAGAAGGGGCTCTTGTAAATATTGCCATGACACAGAAGTGCCAGCACAATAAAGTCTCAACTATAACAAGAGTATGCAATTGTTAGAAAATCAGTTAACCTCTAGTACAGCCACACTGTCATAATACTGCATCACAAAGTGCATACCTGTAATCAAACAAACAAGCACACACACACAAAACGCAAATAAATCAACACCCTGTTTTATTTATGTATACAATTTCCTGTCTCTCAAGCCAATACAAAATGTATAGGGCTCACTCCTGTGACGTGAGGAACAGTCCTGTGATTTGCTGAGTGCTCTCAACTCCTGCTACCTTCAATGGAAGTTGAGGGTGCTCATCACCTCACAGGAGGTGCTCAGCATTTAGCAAAGGATCAGGCCCATAAAGACTGATGCATGACTGTTTATTTCTAATGCCAGAGATGAAGCAGATCTGAAATCCCTCTCCCCACCATTCCTGTACCCAACCTTCTAGTTAATGGAATTTAACCCCATGCTTTGGGCCTACCAGTCTTGAAGAGTCTCTCTAAGATCCCAGTCAAGCAGGCCTCAGTCAGGGGTGTTTGCATATCCATAGTCCATACTGAGATAATGAAACATATATGTACATACATACTCACATATACACACGTACAGTGAGAGAGGTACAAAGTTAACGTCACTAAATATATGGATAACAATATTGGTTGATACTGATAGCTGAATATGAACATATCGATTACCTTGGTACGCTACTTTTTTCAAAAGTGAGCATCCTTATAGACATCCTATTCTCTGCTCTGCTCTCATGTATGATCTCAAATGCTGAAGAACTTATGCAGTATATTTCTAATACATCAGATGACATTGTTGGAAGTGCATTGACAACATTTTAGTACAAATGTACATTTCCTTTTTTCCTCATAGATGACTGTACATAAGCTAACATGTATATCTGTCATTTTCTGTTTATAACATCTCTTCAGAATTAACCATTCTAATTTTTTTTCAAACAACTTCTGTGGTTTTTATCTGATTATCACCTCATTTTTGATAGTCTAATTAAGTCTTTGTCATTTGGGTAAAAAGACTGTAGGTTTTTTTGACAAGCAGCATATTAGATACATATATGGCCCCTTTTACCATGCTATCTGAGTGTCTCACAGTCTTTCATGTATTATCCCCAGAGCACCCTGTGGTAACACAACTGTCCTCATTTTACAGATAGGGAACTGATACACAGAATGCTAAGAGACTAGCACAAGTTCACACAGAAAGTCTGTAGCAGAGCAGGGAATTGACCCTGATTCTCTTAAATCCCAGACTAGCACCCGCACCATGGGCCCATCCTTCCTCGCTCTGCTGGTTAAGATCTATTCACCATGTTCTAAGGAGGATACTGTGCATTTTGATGTGGTTCTCCCATTTTGGGTCTTAACCTCTGTTTGTGGGATCCATGTTCTTTGATTTGAACATGTGGGAGAGGTGCAGGTCTTCTCCTGGTCTGTTGGTAAAGGTTATCCATATCTATTTCTTGGAGATGGTTCTTTGCTTTTGAGATGGTGAAGCAGTCACTGCTCAGAATACTGGTAGTTATTGCACTGCTGTGATGTTTTTTGATTGCTCATTGTTTTAATAGTTCTTCAATAACTGAGTTTGTACTCCTTTTTTTTGCAGTAGCTGGTATGTTATCACTGCCTGCAGTCCATTCTATGCTGTTAGCATAGTTTGATAGCCATAGTTGGCACCTGTCTCTCAGACATTTAAGGACATAACCATATTCTGGCTTACGATACTGAAGCATTGCAATCTCTCTGTCAGTGACAAATTGCAGGTACACCATAGTTAGGATCAGTCATCTGAAACATGGAGAATAATTCCTACCTCACAGGCTGTGGTGAGGCTTATTCCCTTCATATTGCTAAAGTGCTCAGAGATCCTTGGATGGAAGACCTATAGAAGTTGAAAGAATAATCTTCACACTTTCCCCACCATTATGTGTATAATATTTATTCATTAATTGTTATTTCCTATTTACTTTTTGAAAAGTGGTTGTTCAGTAGATGAGTTAGAAAGACGCTATGCCAAATACAAGTGTAATTCTATTACAATACTAATCATCAACTTGAACTCACATAATTTATTCACTATGTCATATGACTCACATCAACCTCTCTTTCCTTCATATGGGCCAGATCCTGAGCCTTGCTATGGCCATTGGGTGCCAGCTCACCACCACACAATGTCCATAAAGCCGACACATCCAACTTCTGGAGGATTCTTCCACAGTGAGGAAATTCCTAGTTGATGTGGGGCCACTATAGCACCTCCTATGCTATCCTCTGACTTTAATGTATGAACATAGAAGGCATGTCTCAAGTAAAAGGGCCAGTCCTGGATCTTTGATTCAGCCCCTAGTGCAGGCATAGTCAATAGGTGGATCGTGGGCCAAAGCAGGATTTTGAACATACCATAAAATCCTTTTATTTACTTATTATTATATTATATTATTATTATTATTATATTATTTTATCTTGAGTCTGGACCTTGACTGAGAAATTTGGACCTTGACAAAAAATAATTGATCACCCCTGCCCTAAAGTAGGCCCCCTTCCAACTGTCCCCAAGGGACTGCCTGCTAGCTGGGGATAGGCAGAGCGCAGCATGCTCCAGACACATCCCTTCCTTACTGCTCCTTGCCCCAACATGCTCTCTGTGTTGGGGCTCTTGTTGGAGTAGCAGCAGGGACTCCCTGCTGCTGGAGGACTCCCCAGCTGATGAGATGTGGGTGGTTTCCTAAGCAGTACAACAGGCACAGGGCATGGTAGGGAATCTGGCCCAGTATGTTGAGTTTTTTTCTCTCCTGTAGATGTAGTGGGTAGCGCCTCACTTTGAGTATTTAGCACATTTTGAAGGCCTCAGACTTTTGAGTCTTTGCATATTAAGTGCTATGCACACATCTGGTTTATAGGGATTCTGCTATCACAATCTAAGGAACTAGCTTTTACATTTCAGTGTTGTTGGCACTGTACAACTGATGCATCATCCTCTTATTTCTTACAGCTCCTAGATTTTGAAACCAAAAAGTCCTACAGTCTGAAGGTAGAGGCAGCCAATGTACATATTGATCCTAAGTTCATCAGCAATGGACCATTCAAGGATACTGTAACTGTAAAGGTAGCAGTTGAGGATGCTGATGAGCCACCCATATTTTTAGCACCAAGTTATATTTTTGAAGTACAAGAGAACGCGGCAGCTGGTTCTGTTGTTGGGAGAGTACATGCCAAAGACCCTGATGCTGCAAATAAAGCTATAAGGTACACTTTATTAATCTAGTCCTATTGTTTATATGGAGATAAACAAGGTAACTTTTTAGTTAATATGATGTAATGGTACCTAGTCAATTATTTTCTTTTATTTGCATGTATCTTTTCATAGCTATTCATTTTGCACATTTTCTCATGTTTAGGACATATTTAATGTACAATTTGTTATAGCTATGTCTGTCTGCATACCAACTCACATTGGTCACTATTACAAGGTATATTTACTACAATATTATCAAAGACATAAATTTTTCAATAAAGTTAGAATAGAAATAGTGTGGTTACTAATGTCAACTGTTAACTTTTTATGACAACCACTATGTGTCTTTGCATATATGTACATACACACACACACACATATACACATACAGTGAGAGAGGTATAAAGTAGCATTTGCTGTGTGTTTTTTCTGGTGTCATCTTGCTACTATTAACTAAGATATGAAGCTATTTAAAATGCTTTGTTGTCATAACATATGCTCCAAATAGTTGCAAAGTGAAGGTCTGAAAGCCATAGTAAAACAGACTGTTGTATAAGAATAAAGAGACGTTTAGTAAATCAATTAATAATTTTAAATAATCTAGGAAATGATAAATTCTACAATGCTCTAAGTGTTCTGAAAATTAAAAGAAATAAATATGGAACAGGTGGAAAATATAAATATCCCCATACAAATTAAAGGAATTGAGACACTTTTCAAAGGTTATCATTTAAGGTCTTCAAAGAATAGATGCTTTTATTATCTATACTATATAAGAACTTGAGAGTGCAAAATGCCTCTGCTACATAGATATTAATAAATAATGGAAATATATTTCCATTAAAAAGTTGCTTGATAAATTCCATTAATATGTCCATCTTGCAAACATGCTACTGAAAAACTATATTAACATAATATGAAAATATACCGTTGAACAAACACTGAAACATCAGGCTGCAAAGTAATTCTTTTGTCTAATACCCAATTTTCATTTCCTTCAAGGTATTCAATTGATCGTCACACTGACCTTGAAAGATACTTTAGTATCGATCTAGAAGATGGTTACATTAAGACCATAAAAACTCTGGATAGGGAAGAAATTGCTTGGCATAACATCTCTGTCTGTGCAAATGAAGTCCGTAAGTATTCCACAGAGGATTTCAACTCGGTGATATAAATACTATACTCCTCACATTGTTTATGTGGGGTATAACAGCTGGAATAATAAAAAGCAGGAATAATTTGTTTTTGGTTCTTTCTTTTTTTAACTTTAATAAAAGTATTACAGCTTTGTTTTGTCTCCATTTTGTTTTGTTTTTCACTTATTCTTATAGGCAAAGAACATCAGAAAGCCAAAGTTCCTGTAGCAATTAAGGTCCTTGATGTCAATGACAATGCTCCAAAATTTGCATCAACCTATGAAGCATTTATTTGTGAAAATGCTCAGAGCAACCAGGTATCCTCTGTGTGTTACATTCCCCTGATAGGGGAAGTTCTTTATTCCTGGGTTGGAGCTCAGTTTTGTATGGAAGTTGGAAGCTGGGTTGCTATTTTTAAGTTTGGGCAAAGGTGCCTAGGGCAAATAGAGAGGCAGTTCTTTGTATTTGACATCAAAATTGAAATAAATTAATGTGTGGGTGCACGCACACGCACACGCACTACATTTCAAGGTTTGAGTTTTGGCTGGCCATGGCCACAGGTGTATACCAGCAAACTTACAGTAGAAGCAAGGGTAGAAGTTAGTTTTTGCAATCATGGGCACACGTCAAATATTGGAGAGACACTCTGTCTTCTATGACAGGAAGCATAGAGTGGTGCTTTCAAGGTGTAGCCCACAAATGTATCCATTCATACCCTGTGTATGTATTATCCTAGTGCAGATTATTCCTACTGCTAGGAGTAGCTTGTGCAAAGGATTACCTCAAATTAGGAGTATGAATTATTTTATTAACACTACTTTTGTTGTCTATATGTTTCCAGTTTGGGGGAGGGTGGGAGAATGAGGTTATGCTGTTTCCTCAGACCTGCCCACATTTGAGCTCAATATATATGTGTATATATATGTGTGTGTGTGTGTGTGTGTGTGTATATATATATATAAACATTTGCATTGACTAAATATAGTAACAGAAATAGTTGTCTGTTTGAGCTTTATACCCATTGTATATTTATGAGAATAAATGATGTTTTTTCTTTCTTTTCCCTTTGGCTCTCAAAATTAACAATATTGAAAAAAAACATATTTGAATGCAATATATTATGAACCAAACAAAGGCATATTTGTTTACAAGCTACCTTTCTTTTACAGCCATTTATTACAATTACTGCTGATGACAAGGATGATACAGCCAATGGACCGAGATTTATCTTCAGTTTGCCACCTGAAATTATTCACAATCCAAATTTTACGCTCAGAGACAACAGAGGTTTGTATCAAGGTTCGCCATATATTAGTGTTCAGAGCAGCGAAAGTAGAAAACATATGGGTATTATAATTGTATAGAGCAGTATTTTCATTAACTGTGACTGATTGCTTTTGAGTTGCAAAAAAAGCAGAAAATATAACTGATAGAGACATTCTTTGGAATAATTTAGTGCATGTTCACTGGCCTTCAGATTCATAAATATATTTTGTAAATTACATGATACTTTATATGATAAATGCATTGGCATTACAGCCACAAGAACGAGCAATAAACAGAAGATTCACAATTCTACTTAGTTAAAGGTAATAGGTAGTCCACAACTTTAGGAATTCACTGTGACCCATACTGGGCTCGGCATGGGCCCTAGGTTCAGTTGTGGGGGAGGGTATGGGTTGATGTTTTTGATTCAGTTGTGTTTGTCAATTTGTGGATGTCTTGGGCTTTAAATATGAGTAAAAACCCTGCCACTGCAAGCTTGTCTGGGGGGAGGGGAGTGCAGATCCAGTTTCTCAGTCTGATTCATTATCTAGATGAGGACCGGTCACAAAATCCAGCTTCTACTTCCAACCTCCAATGCACAAAATGTGGGATGTTTTTGTATCCACATTAGCCACAATAAGATGACAGAAATCCTCAGGAGCCAGGTATTAGTAACTTATTCTTTCCACAATCCCACATAATCTCCCAGTGTGACACCATCAGTCCTGGACTAGCAATGTGACCCCTAACAAACACTCCGTGGGAAGGTTGTGGAAGGAGGGGAGAGAGAAACAGAACAAAGGCACATCCAGTCTTTATAAATATCTCTATGCTAATTGCTTAATTACAATAGTGCACAGAGCATAATACATTTGTAATAATAAGTATTTAGCAAATTCATTTTAACATGGTAATTTCCTTGTAAAAGCAAAATTGTTCAAACTTACAGGAAACTGTTTATTAAAAATGAGCTTTAATACTTGAGAAGAAACTTGCTTGTTTCCCAAATTCTGATCTCAATTGCACTGCTTTAAATGATGAAGCGATCAGAATTACTCCAGACTGACATCAGGATAAAAGAGAATAGAGTCTGATTACTTACATCCAACATGAACTTTTTATCTCAAATGTTATAATATTTACAAAACTTCCTGTATTATTTTGGCATGATTTCTTCCTTTCTGAACACTGAAGAAAAAGATAAGTACTATCAGAACTCCCTGGCCAAATTTCTGATGCATTTTTTTTTTTTTAAAGTAATATGAATATCTACCTCTAGGTTCCTCAACATAGCAATTGTAAACTCAAATGAAGTGGGTAAAGGACCCCATAGAAAGTTGTATTTACTTTCCTTTATTTAAAAAAGGCAAGAAAAAAAAGAGCATACAATTAGTTTGAAGCATATATTTTAAAGAAAAAATAAGTAAATCAATAAAAAGAAAATGAAAATGTGCTCTTTTCCTTCTAGGCTATGTTTCACCATGAAAGATATTTTAGGGGCAGTATATCAACCAAGGCTAGAGTGCATAGAAAGATAATGAATTAGCCTTTCACCTTGGGAGACCTAGCTTCAAACTAAGATTAGAAGTAAGTTTGGTAATATCAGCTAAATCTCTAATGGATATTAGTGTGTATCAGAAACCCACCACACAGTTTGGCACCATTTGGCATAACTTGCAGTCTATTCAAGAGAGGTTCAGTACTAATATTGCAGGGGCATCCCATGTCAGAGATACGTTGAAACAGCTTCAGGAGGAAGTTAGCATAGTCTCTGGTTTGAGCCAGTTCTATTAGTCCTTCATTTCTACAAGCATCAAAGTAATCTTTCTTTCTTTCCTTTTTTTTTCCTTTTAATGAAAAAGTTATCCCAGATAAATAAGGCTTTTATAATGGAAATGCAGATAGTCCACTGAATACTGTACCTTTATATGGCACCACTGCAATACATTATTTCAACAAGACAATGATGTTTTAGGTCACTTGAATCTCTGTCCATATACTTCTGTTTTAGAAAGGATACATAGTATAATGAAATCCTTCCTTCATTTTACTTTTTCATACTTTACTGTCTCTCCATCATTTTCATACATTCCTTAATTTATTCATGTAAATTTTATAAGACAAATTGAACAGAATGGTTAATTTAACTCTTTTTTTCTGATTAAAAAAGGTGGAGTTAGAGATGAAAGTGAAAAACTTAAAATTGTACTTCTGGATAGTAAACCTTTTCAGAGTGTGTTACAATTTGCAAGTCAAATAACTTCTGTAATCATTTAAAATTTCTTTTTTCATTTGTAAATCAGAGTAATCTTTGTATCATGCCACCTCTTTCACAGGGAATTGCTAGTTTCAAAGAAAAAATGGCTTTATTAACTTTGGAGAACAGTTAATGAAAACTCCAATGTTTAGGTCTATCACAGAACTTTAAAGTGAATACAGTCCTATAATTATCGTTTAATACAGTTTCTTTCTACTGACTCCAAAAAGTAATTACATATTTCAGTAATCCAGAAAAAAGTAATCACATTCTACATCCCATTAAAAGCCTTCTGTGTTACCAAGTTTTTCAGCTCAGGCTATTTTCTATAGAAAACATGAGATAATGGGGATCTCATGCTGTGGATACAGCATCAAATTACTTTTGCTCTGAGTGTTTACTTATATTATACCATGTAAATAAACAATACTTTATTTTCCCAGACTGTGTATATGTTTGGTGGCCAATCCTACTTCCGCTGAAGTCAGTGTGTGTTTAGAAATTGACTTCAAAAAGAGCAGTAGCCAGTCCATGATATTTTAAAAAGAAAAAAGTGACAGATTATTAATAGACGTGTTTCCTTATTTTAATCCCAGCTCCATCCTGCATTGAGGTACTGTTAGGCAGAGTTTCACCCTGTGCAGAGTCAAGCACAAAGCCAGTTGGTCTGAAACTGGTGCATTGGCCTTATGTTGGGCCCTTTACACGTGGGGGAATTTCCTCTTAATGCTTGCCACTGATGGGATATAATGTTCTGGAATGTACAAATATAAGATACGACTTTTGGAAGACTCATGGTCCAGTTCTGCTGCCACAGAAGGAGGTGGCTACCTCCCTTTTATTTCAATGGCAACATGCTCTGATCTTCAGTGCCACATGTCTGATCAATGGGTTTTGAGGCCCTCAGTAATAGACATGGGCTCCAGTGCAATTCTCCTTTGTTTCTTACCATGGAATTTTACTCAGTAATAATCACTGCCTGATACAGATTCTAGGCAATTACAGCCAGAAGTCTGTTTGGTCTTCCCTGCTCTGTCAACACTTTCACCTCTGGTGCAGCAGTTTGCAATGCTCACTCTGCAATAAGCTTCTGTTATCAAACTATTTGCTTTTCTGGGTGTGCATATAAACAACATAATAGAAACCAAGCAACAGCTACCTTCATGGAGAAAGAAATTTCGAAAGCTTTGGTAAGACCGCAAGAAGCAAAGAAGAAAATCAAAACTGGAAAAATAAATATTGGTTGATATGGTAAAATTTAATCTGTGAATGCCCGCCATTTCATAAAGAGCATTGGTGATCTATTCACCTGAAGTAATATCTAGCTAGAGGGATTCTCCAGAGAATAACAACTGGAAAAATGAAAACATATATGTTCCAGAATGGACTGCAAAGATATTTGGGATGGATGTTTTCCTCCTTCTGTAATGTGTTGTGGCACATTCTAGTCCTTCAAATTGCCAGCCAAGCAGCTGCTATACGGTTCTTGCAGAATGAGTAAAGAATCCAACTTTAACCTGGCATGGATATTTAACGTCTGTTTCTCGTCCTAATACCATTTACTCGGATTACAGTTAGGCTCTGTTTTGGAATCAAAGAGCATGAAAATGATGAAAAATCAAGGATGAAACTATTACACTGGATTATATGTTACCTTTATCCTGAAAGGTTAAGGTTTTGTTGTCTCCTATGGACATTATATTGTTTCTGGATATGAGAGTTGGTCACAAGTAGAGCAGAGGAAGAAGTGACTGGTAGTGGACTTTATAATATTTCACATGGTGTTTTTGAGTGGCTTTCCTTTTTGTCTGTTAAAAAAATATTTAAAAGAGCATCAGAGTTTTCCTAAATCCCTAGTGTGTGGCTCCCAGTATAGTTTTGAAAACTATTTTGATGAGGCATTACTGTATCTTTGAGTTATTTTAAGCATTCACTCAATTCTTTTATGAAACTTGCAAATTCCAAATCTTTGCTTTTGATCACTGGTCAAATATGGAAAAACATAAGATTGCCTAAATTGTCTGAAACGTTGTTTGTTTTCTGCTAAGTAAGAAGTAACAAAGTCTAAACAATTCACATTATGACATACTAGGGAAAGGAGATTTAGGCTTGCTTGGGGTTAGGCAGATCTGTTCGGTAATTAAATTGTTGTGATCTTGGCATTAGGTAATCAAATCAGAAAAGTAATGAGACAATCAGGTGTTATCAGTTGTCAGAGTTTTGATTGTCCACAGGGTACCATTTTGGCATTTGCTCAGGTTGGAAGCAGGGCTCTTAAAGTCTCTTCTGTCCTGTTTCTGGAATCTCGGGGCAACTGTATCCACTGAAGGAGAGGTACCCCATCTTGCCTCCCCCCGCCCCATCCATCGGTCTGCAAGCTCTTTCACCATGAAGATGATCTGACATCTTGTGAGCTTTTATTTGGTTGCTCGAGAAGAATTGGACTATTATTCCTAGTGTGGAAAATACTGTACATTAGACTAAATATTAGTTGATACTTTTTTAGACTAAAAAATGAAAAAAGGAGTTAAACAAGGCTGATACACATCGGATGCCACATTTCAACTGACAGCAAATTGTTATGACCACATTCTAACCCCAGGAAATTTTAAGACTATTACACAGACACTGCCACTAATAGAATGATAAAGTGTATATTTTGCAGCACTAATGAGCTCTGAAATGGATTAAACAGTATCTACCAAAGCTACGAATACTAAAAAAAATCAGACCTTGTATTTGTACATCTTTGTTCATGATTTTCTTCTTTGACAGGGTAACTGTGGACAGGTGGAATATGGTGGACATAATATACCCAGACTTTAGCAAGGCTTTTGACACAGTCCCACAGGACATTCTGAAAAGAAAGCTGGAGAAATATGGGCTTGGTGGAACTACCATTAAGTGGATACATAATTGGTTAGACAACCATAAACAATGAGTAACTATTAATGGAATGATAGCAGATTGGAAGTAGGTCTCAAGTGGGGTTCCACAGGTATCTATTCTGGGTCTGGTGTTGTTTAGTATCGTTGTTAATGTCCTGGATGTAGGAATAGAGAGCATACTGATTAGATTTGCAAATGACACAAGGATAGATGGGGTTGCCAACATTTTAGATGATAGAGTTAAAGTCAAAGAGATCTTTATAAATTGGATAACTGGGCTACAGACAACAAAGTGAAATTCAGCACAGACAAATGTAAGGTGCTACACTTCGGGAAGAAAAATGAAACGCACAAATACAGAATGGGGGATAGCTGGCTTGGCAGCAGCACTGCTGAGAAGGCTTTGGGAGTTGTGATGGATCACAACCTCAACATGAGTCAGTGTGATGCTGTTGCAAAAAGGGCAAATGCAATGTTGAGTTGCATTAACACAAGCATAGTGTGCAAGTCATAGGAGGTGGTAATACCACTCTGTTCGGTGCTGGTTAGGCCTCAGCTGGAGTACTGTGTCCAATTTTGGTCACCAATGTATAGAAAGGATGTAGAGAAACTGGAAAGGATCCAGGGGCGAGTGACAAAGATGATCAGAGGGATGGAATGCAAGCCGCATGAGCAAAGACTGAAGGAGCTGTGTATGTTTAGTTTGGAAAAGAGGAGATTAATGGGGGACATGATAGTGGTCTTCAAATACTTAAAAGGCTGCCATAAAAAGATGGAGAATTTTTTTTTCCTTTGCAGAGGGCAGGACGAGAGGCAATGGGTTCAAACTATAGCATAGAAGATTTAGATTAAAGCTGCGGAAAAACTTTCTAACAGTAAGAACAGTAGGACAGGGGAACAGACTGCCTAGGGAAATCATGGAATCTCCTTCACTGAAGGTTTTCAAAAGGAGTCCGTATTAGCCATCTGTCTTGGATGGTTTAGACACAACAAATCCTACATCTTGGCAGAGTGTTAAACTATATGACCCTTGTGGTTCCTTCTATCCCTGTGGGTCTATGATTCTATGATCTTCTCCGTCTCAAGCAAAACATTACCACCCAGTTACTGTCAAAATTCAAAACTATCGTGCTGTTTTATAATACAGTCAGATTTCCAGAGAGCTGGGGTGAAGTCCATATTAGGTCCAGATATGTCCCTAACCTCCCACAGATTCCAACATATCCACCAGGTTTGGGGTGGCAGCAAACATTGTTCAACACATGGGACAATGTGGGGAGATTTCCACAGGGAAGTCCTCATGGAGATTTTTTTTCCAAAATGTCCCCCTGCATGGGCTTTGAATGTAGGAGGCAAGATTCTGCCCCATTAGGTCTAATTTATTCACAGGTTTCTCTGGAAATAACATTGGTCAGATCATTAAAAGAAGTTTTATGAATCACATTATTCTGGAATTTATGCAGAGTTTTCAGTAGGAAAAGGATTTGTACCACCCTGCTGAATCCCAAAGCAGCAGCAAAATGGATGGCATAGAAGGTGACTAACCTGTCCTGATTAAAAAAGAAGACTAAAAGAATCATCCTATTTTCATTTTTCTTTCCTTTTGGAAAAGTGAGAAACAGAAAGCGAAGACGTTTGGATAAAGTGAGAGCTGAGTTGAACATTAACCAAACCAAACTTTTCCGGGGATCTGAAAAAGCTGGATAAAATTTCTCCTTCCACTCACCTCAGTGTTTTTGAGTTTTGAGTGTCCTGGGTCTGGCACCCCAAGAAATGCCAGAGAGAAGCACTGTTCTTGTTTTTCATAGTATTTCCTGTCTGACCAGAAACAGGAAACACTGGAAAACTCATCATAAGGCCTCCTTTTACATACTCTCCTGCCTAATTTTTTTGTCCTAAGGAATTTGAATAAACATCCAAATACTTATCCAAACTGAAACTTGGATAAAGAGGAAAGTAAGAAGCAAGCTTTCAGTGTAATGTATGGCTTCAAACCCACTTAAAATTGTTAATTTTTTAGCATCATTGTGTAATTCACTGTGTGTGTTCAAGCATTTTATAGGGGGCCTGGCTCAGCAATCAAGTCGCACTTCCCATTAGTACCTGGCCCAAGCGGGGAAACTAATGATCCAAGCAGTAGACTAAATTCAGTGATGAACCTTGGTCACGTGCCACCCAAGGCACGGTGCACATACACTAAGAAGCATCTTATATCAATATACACTTTCAAGGTTTCTGGGATCAGAGTGCTGAGGAGATGTTGATTGTCAAAATATTGTTTACTTAAATATGTTCTAGTGAAATGGCCTTGTGGAATATCAGGGACCAATTCTGCCATGAGATATTGTGTGCATATTCCTTTGATTTCAGTGGGAATTGCACTCCTATAAGAATATCTTTGGGAAAAATCTTTATAAAGTCTAATCTTTATAATTCTGTAAGGTGATAGCCTGAGTACAAAGGACCTGATACTAAGTTCACGGATTGGCTTTGGGTCAAGCTCAGAATCAGCATAGGTACAATGTCAAGGCCTAATTCTACAGATGTTTACTACTTGGCTCAGTACTGTGAATTTCCCAGTGGGGTCCGTTATGGCTACTCTTTATACTGAGCACCACGACCAGCAGTAATTGTTTGTATGATCGGATCCTTTTTTTTTTTTTTGGTCATGAATGCTGTTTTTAGCAAGTACTCACTGTTGCAGAAAACATGTGAATTGCTGGTGTATATGTTCCTAATAATCTAAGCATTCAGCAGTATCTGCAACCTCTTTTAAATTGTCATAAATACTCTTGCCTTATAAATAAATGCTTTGATTTTCCTTTTGGCGCTCTATTCCCTTATGATAGACCATTAAAAGGTGAACACAGATATATAGAAATTGTAAATGAGAGTAAATTTAAGCAGAAAAATAAATGTGAAATGCAACCAAAAAAGGCTGGGTGTGTATTGTACTCTTTGTATTCCGTATCACACCCTGGAATAACTGAAATAAATAGGGCAGTACCGTATATAGGAACAATGATATTTAATTTTGCATGTGTCATTAGAAATGGAACAATCAATTTACTGTATATAAATACAGCATTAAAACAGTCAAAGCAATTGTAGCAAAATGCAGTTTCTCAATATTTATGAAGAAGATGAGTCTGAGAAGAAATTGGGTGATTAAAGATTGTCTTGTTTGTTTAAACAGATAATACAGTGAGTATTCTTGTTAGACGTGGCGGCTTTAGTCGACAAAAGCAGGATTTATACCTTCTTCCTATTGTAATAAGTGATGGTGGAATCCCTCCAATGAGCAGCACCAATACCCTCACTATTCGAGTCTGTGGCTGTGACAGCAATGGTTCCTTGCTCTCATGTAATGCTGAAGCTTACATCCTCAATGCGGGACTTAGCACTGGAGCTTTAATTGCCATTCTCGCTTGCATTGTGATTTTGTTAGGTAAGGAAATTCCCTACCTATTTATCTGCTTTTGATTATATTGAATGTTAACCCTAACTTGGCCACATTTGACATACTATATGTTTCCTCATAAAGATGAACTTATTTAGTATTCTCCACTTCCCTTTCACTAGAGCTGAGACCCTGAGTAAGCCCAGGTAAAATACTGTATATAACAGCTTGAGAGAGTGATACTAACTCCATGACACAAAGTTTTTGGTTTTGTGCCCTTCGCTGAATGATACATTGCTTATTGAGGTCAGCCTAGAATAATAATTCACGCCAGCTCTTTGCCTTTAATGTCCCTAGTGTTGAAGGGGAAGTAAAGACAAACTGATGACTTAGAAGACCTGCCATTGAGAGAAGAGCTGTAAAGCACCATAAATGTCCTGAGTATTTCAAAGTATCTATATAAATCACTAGATGACTCTACAAGGCAACATTTACTTTTTTAAAAAATGAGTGACAGAGAACAGGTCATGTTTGCCTTTGTCCCTTCACCTATTCATGTTATCAAAGGAAAGTTATTGAAATCTGGAGCTAGAATCATTCCTATTTCATTGTGGCAGCGGGCTGTGGAATTAGAATTCAGTGTTGGGTGTTGCAGGATATCAAAGGTTCATTTCTACCTTGCAGTCATGCAGCTGATTGGGCTTCATCTCTCACGCAGGACCACCTTTCTTCTGAATAGTTGGCTTTCCCATACAGTCACAGATCTGTGGTCTGAGATCCGTGCGACTAGGAGTCCATCAGTGTGGTACCCAAATCAAAGACTTAAAGTAATCACGTAATAAGCACTGGTACCCAGCAACAAATGGGCCTGGTCCAAAACTTTGGAACTGAAACCCCTCAGATCTAGGGAAATATCCCAAACTTTGTGTCTCACAGCCATCAAGAGTAGCTAATAATAAGTGTAATAATTATGACAAGAATGTGATATGCTTTAGTCACTGAGTGATCTTTCTCATTAGAGAAAAATCATTTATAAAAGTAGACTTTGCTTGGAAATTAACCTAACTTATATTCTTTATTTTTCTGTAGTCATTGTAGTGTTATTTGTAACACTGAAAAGGCAGAAGAAAGAACCTTTAATTGTTTTTGAAGAAGAAGATGTCAGAGAGAACATTATAACTTATGATGATGAAGGTGGTGGAGAGGAAGACACTGAAGCCTTCGACATTGCTACTTTACAGAACCCTGATGGCATCAATGGGTTTATTCCTCGTAAAGACATAAAACCCGAGTATCAGTATATGCCAAGACCAGGGCTGCGGCCAGCTCCTAATAGCGTTGATGTTGATGATTTCATCAACACAAGAATACAAGAGGCTGATAATGATCCAACTGCTCCTCCTTATGACTCTATTCAGATCTATGGCTATGAAGGAAGAGGCTCAGTGGCTGGTTCACTTAGCTCGTTAGAGTCAGCGACAACAGATTCTGATTTGGACTATGACTATCTACAAAACTGGGGACCTCGCTTTAAGAAACTAGCAGACTTGTATGGTTCCAAAGACACTTTTGATGATGATTCTTAACAATAAAGTTACAAATTTGGCCTTAAGAACTGTGTCTGATGTTTTGAAGAATCCAGAAGAAATGTAAGCAGGTATTTTTTTAAAAATCAAGAAAAGGCTCATTTAAACATTTAAGTTTGACAAAGAGGATTCCTTTAATAATAATGAAAAGGACATAAAAGTGGTAAATACTGTGAAGTACCTTTTCTTACAAAAGGCAAATATAGAAGTTGGTTATCAACTTCACTAGAGAAAAAAACCACTTATGAAGTACAAAATATTTAAGGGAAGGAAAATTCTAAAAGTGAACCTACAAATGAGGGAAATCTTTTATGTATTATGAACATCTAAATCTTTTATGTCAAAGAAGCTTCCACACATTAGAAAAAAGATAACAGTTCTGAGCTGTAATTTCGCCTTAAACTATGGACACTCGTATATGTAGTGCATTTTTAAACTTGAAATATATAATATTCAGCCAGCTTAAGCCCATATGATGTATGTACAGTACAATGTACAATTATAATGTCTCTTGAGCATCAAACTTGTTACTGCTGATTCTTGTAAATCTTTTTGCTTATACTTTCATCTTGAACTAATACGTGCCAGATATAAAACTCTGTCTTGTTGCAGTGGGAGGCGCCCTATTTCTATGTCATTTTTAATGTATCTATTTGTACAATTTTAAAGTTCTTATTTTAGTATACATACAAATATCAGTATTCTGACATGTAAGAAATGTTACAGCATCACACTTATATTTTATGAACATTGTACTGTTGCTTTAATATGTGCTTCAATATAAGAAGCAGACTTTGAAATAAAATGATTCTTTTTTTAATTCTTGTTTTGGTTATTAAGCATTTAAGAAAACATGTAGTGTTTCTAATGTTCCATTTATAGTTCTGACTAATTTACTACAATTGTGACCTTTTAATAGCCCTATTTATTATGTGTTTGTAGTTGGTTTATTGCCTTGTTAAGTGATTATTTAAAATCAAAGATGTTTTACGAATGTTTTTAGATAAGCATCTGTAGTGTCTGGTGAACATTTTATACCCTCTCTATCTACAGCTTGTGGCTGCTCCCAGAGTACAGTAACGCCTTTCATACAAAGTTATTCTTACTCTGGGAGTAAATTACATTTAATCCTTTTAAATATTTCCCATGTAATATGCATTTATCTTATAGCCCAGAAAGTCCATCAGAAACAACTTCATACATGAACAGGAGTACACTGTACTTACAGTATACTCCACACTTGTTAATTATAGTATCTTTACTAAACTCTGCGAGTTGCAAAAGACTTAAATCTGACCCACTTTAGCTAGGAATTCCCTAAAGACTGTTCTACCTGACAATTACCTTACCTGAACATTAATTATGGTTCTGGTATTTAGAAATGTTTTTAGTTTATGTCAGTAGAATTGCCTAATCTATAGCTAACAAGATATTTTAATTTTAATAAGCGAAATCTTGAGTACTTTCAGAGTTGGTCTTTGTAATATATGTTTTTAATCTAGTAAAATTAATCTATAACCTTTTTTATATTAGTTTGGAATGGGCCAGGGACCAAAATATGTTCTGTGCATCAACATTTTCAACATCTGTGTGCAGCTGTAATTCTGCTAAATTTAATATAGTTTGCTGGTAAGGGACAGCGATCAGCAACTGCAATATAAGAAGAGGCAATAAATAGCAATGATATAAATTTTTCCATCTTTAATTTTAGAAATCCCATCCTTGAATTGCAGTCAGGTACCAAACTGCATAACCTTAGAGGAAATCTTTTTCTTTTGATGTATTCCTTACCTGAAATCCCAATATGTAGTTAAATTTAAATCTAACTATTAAAAATTCAAAAAAAAATATATTTTCAGGCATATATTCATAAAATATTCACTTTTCCCACTATAACCCTATTTTAGTTTGCTGAAGAAGCAAATTCACTTACAATGTTTTATTGTAATATTTCACTTTATTATATGCATATCTATATAATTCCATAGTTTATTACTTCTTAACTTCGTTCAGATTTCCTTAGTTGTTGATTTTGTTGATTTTTCTATGTTTATAATCCAAAGAATATTTTGCTAGATTTGCACATTTCTCCAGCATAAATTTAAATAATTATAATAATAATTAATAATAAAAATAACAATTTACAAATTAACATAGAAAAAAAAATAAAACTACTGGTAAGTTTCCATCCTTATCATTGGTGTTTTTATTTCACTATTGGGCAAGTTTTAGAATTAATAACTGCATTTTCTACATTTATGTTTAATTTTTTTTTAAAAGGACATTGTCAACTAATTTTTTAAAAAATAGTTTTAAGTGTTTGGTTTTTAGTCTTTGTTGTTTGTAGCTCTCTCTTAGAAGCTTGGAAATAAATTTTCTTTCCCTGATGATTTTTGTCCTTTTTCATTTGGCCTCTTCCCCCACCTCTCTGAGTGAATATAAAATTAGCATAGTTCTTTATTTGTAAACTGATGCTACCTATAGCATTCTGGGAATGGTGTTTAATTAACTAACAGTTGCAGAACTTCCACAAATGGTTTTTTTCCTTGAAAAAAAAGTGGCACTTGTGTGACAGTCCATGCTGCTGTTCTCTGGACTCTAAAGCCCAGATCCTTGTTGGCTGTGTCTTAGAGCTTGTGCAGCTCATGCCTATTGGTTTCTTCAGTTCTGAGGTGACTGTAGATTAGGTTGGAGTTCCTGACGTACTGGAGCAGACTATGGGCTACTGTAATTTGTGACAATGGCCATAAGCAGCTGAGGAACATGGGCATTAGTTGTGGTTACTCACATGATATGCACAGTGCAGTGTGTAGACATTCTCAGAGGGCCCAAGCCAACATCCATTGAAGTCAATGGAAAGATTCCCATTGACTTCTCGGGCATTGGATTGGAGTCTCAGTCTAGAAGAGGGATTGAATAAATCAGTGCAGCTGTGAGTATTTTAGGAAGAGTGAGTGATGCAGGAAGCGTAGCAGATATACTGGATTAGGTCATTTTAGAAAACGTTAACCCTTTAATTCACACAAGCCTTGCCTGACCCATCATTTCTAGAAAAACAGGCTACTGTAACATCCATTAGCCATGTGCAGTGTTTACATTTAATTTTCTTTCATCACAGTCACCTAAGCACATGCGTGTGTCCTCCTGTTGGCAAAGGGTACAGCCAGACCTTTGTCTGGCTGTTTTGACTGTGCTTATGCCAAGGTTCCGATGAGGGCTTTCAGAAAAACTGAACAGCAGCTATGTCAGGTATTATTCTGATTATAAAATATCCAGAGAGTATGCCATGCAGAGGTCTATCCCCTCCTGTCACCAACAGCACAAAGTAATTGTGTATGCCAGTATGATGCTAGTTGCTAAGGGAGCTGTGAGACCCCAGCCTGCTTGCTTTAATTGCCTCATGTCAGGGTTCTGGTGAGTGGATCTGGGAGCCCTGACCTCCCATTACCATGTAAAGGATACTACTTCAGATATGAATACTAAAGCTTGCACATTCCTAAATATTTGCTTTCTGGGCACATTTAAGTGAGATTATTCAAATGCTCTCAGCAAATGAATGCAAAAGGGACACAGTCAGAGCTGAAGAAAAAAATCACTTTTAAATTTGAATGAATTACTTGAATGTTCAGAAACCTTGGTTGCTAGAGTAACGAATTTGAATTTACTAGAGCTGAATCTTTCTAGGTTTCTAGTGCTATTAATACTTTCCAATGACAGTCAATAGGAGTTTTGCCATTGATTTCAGTCTGATTTATGGGATAAAATACATAACTGGACCATGGGGGTTGGTGCTAATAATTTATTATTTTCCCACTGATCTTTATAAACTCAGTTGAAATGTCAGGGATTCACTGGGGGACACTACTGTTATCATTTTGTCTGTGTGTCCAAAACTTTATTACAGCTTCAACAACCAACACAATCTCCAAAAGGCAACATACTCTGGCTGGAGTAAAAATGGGAAAATAAAACCCACATCAGTCTCTTCCCGAACTTGCCACTTCTCGAAAGCATCTCAACTGTCCAAGGCCTAATAAGTTCACTTAAACACAAGGCCCTAACTCCTGTGTGATTCATCATTCTTTGTACTTCCCCTCACATGTTGCTCTTTTGCCATGTAGTATAACATCTCTGGCAGATTGTTTTAGAAAAGAAACAGGTTAGATTCATCTAGAATTGGAGTTTTTCTCTCAGCTTTGGAAAAACCCAGAATAGATAGAAAATATTCCGGGGGCAGTATTAGGGAGACTATAAGAGGTAACACACTCCTATCACTTTGCCAGGACACAGCGGGTCTGTTGGGAGAAACAGGATTCTGCAATTGGTGTGAAGGAGGGGGAGGGACAGCCAAAGGAAGTCAGGAGACCCATCCGGCTACCTGAAAGCTTCCTGACGCTATGAGAACCCTGAAACATCTGTGCTACTGGCTGTGGAGTTAATCACAGGCTTTAACCGTTTAACCAAAAGCAAACCCCCCACGTAAAAATATTTTTTAGGAGAGGCAGGGAACCCCGCTCTGTGCCCCTACTGAGGAGAGAACATAATGTAGCTGCCGAGCCCTTCCTGAGTTGCCAGTGCTCCAAGAAGCATATGTATGGCAGCAGCATCTCTGTTCTTTCCATTGTCGCTGCCTTAGGTCATCGGTGCAACCCGCAGAACAGAGGGGAGGAGCTGATGAGAGGTGATGCTGGTGCTGATGGAAGGCATCAGCCCCTGCAGTGCTTCCAGCCCGCACTGTGACTCCTGTGAACCTTTTTCGCTCCATGGAAAAGGATCAGGTACCCTGGGCTCGATTCACAATGGAGATCGAGGTGTCCAAGTGCTACTGACATTCACAAAGCTCCTGCTCAGCTGCCATCTAACATGGTAGGTGCCTACGTTTTCACCAGTAGGCATCTGCAAAGATACAACCAAACTGCTTGGAGCCCTAACTCACACGCAGGCCCCGCCATGATTCTCAGAGTAGGCACTGTCCCACCTATGTTGCCTGCAGGGCCAGCTGTGGTACAGAAGACAGGTGAGGGTAAGCAGAACCAGAATTTGGGCAGTGGGGATGGCATGCATGTGTCCCAGTCTGCCCAGTAATTTGGGCCCTTTCCTGTGGGAGACCCAGCTTTGAGTCCTTCTGCCTGATTTGGAGCAGCGACTTGAAGCCAGAGTTCCCGACCCAACAAACTATCAGGGACTCTGAGGTGGCCATCTCTCAACCTCCCCTGTTGATGCTGCACCATTTGTGTATACCTAATTAAATATCTATTGGAATAGCGACTTGCACCTGGCTCTCCACTATCCCAAGTGAATGCCCTGCGCACTGGGCTACAGAGTCAGCCTCCCACTTTTCTCTGGCTTAATGACTATCTAATTATTTATACACAGTGGAACATCTTCAGCAATGAAGACTGAGAGAGCCCCACCCAGAATGCCAAATGATGGTTAGGTCCGTCCAACAAATCAGAAAGAGAGGAAAAGGGATTTTAAAGCAGGTTCCCTGCCATCCCAGGTACATGCCCTAACCACAGGGCTAGTGATGGGAGAGGAGCGATCTCTGTGCAGTTAGGTACCTCCCTCTTGTCTGTTATTCAGCTACCTACGGCCAGTAGTGGATCTGGGCCCTAAGCCCCAGACCTTTCCTCTGCATTTCACTGTTTTCCAATGTGCGTTGTTTTGCATTTATCAACATTGACTTTCATCTGCCATTTTGTTGCCCAGTCACCTAGTTTTGAGAAGATCCTTTTGTAGCTCTTCACATTCTGCTTGAGACTTATCTTGAGTAGTTTTGTATCATCTGCAAATTTTGCCATATTACTGTTTACCCCTTTCTCCAGCTCATTTATTAATATGTTGACTAGGACTGGTCCCAGTACAGATGCCTGGGAGACACCACCACACTATTCAGAAAACTGACTAGTTATTCCTAACTTTTGTTTCCTATCCAGTTACCAATCCACGAGAGGACCTTCCCTTTTATTCCATGACAGCCTACTTTGCTTAAGAGCCTTTGGTGCGGGACCTTGTCAAAGGTTTTCTGAAAAATCTAAGTACACTATATCCACTGGATCTCCTTTGTCCACATGCTTGTTGACCCCTCAAAGAATTCTAGTAGATTGGTGAGGCATCGTTTCCCTTTACAAAAAAACTTGTTGACTCTTCCCAAACAAATTATGTTCATCAGTGTGTCTGACAATTTTATTCTTTACTATAGTTTCAACCAGTTTTACTGGTACTGATGTCAAGCTTACTGGCTGATAATTGCCAGGATCACCTCTGGAGCCATTTTTAAAAATTGGTATCACATTAGCTATCCTCCAGCCATTTGGTATAGAAGCTGATTTAAATGATAGGTTGCACACTACAGTTAGTAGTTCTGCAATTTCACATTTGAGTTCCTGCGGAACTCTTGGGTGAATACCATCTGGTCCTGCTGATCTATTACTGTTTAGTTTATCAGTTTGTTCCGATACCTCCTCTGACACCTCAAGCTGTGACAGTTCCTCAGATTTGTCACCTAAAAAGAATGGCTCAGGTTTTGGACTTTCCGTCACATCCTTAGCCATGAACACCAATGCAAAGAATTCATTTCATGACTTCATTCATGACTTTTCACATGTGAAAAAGCGGTACACATGTGCTCAAGAACATAGCCACAGACAGGTTTGTCTGTCTTCAAAAGTGAAGCTTTAATAAGAAAAATTGGGTTACAAAACTGCAAATGAGATTTTTTTCCCCCTCTTTCTCAATTTCCCCAATCCCAGTTCCATCACCAGCAGGCTTTTGAACACAATCTAGTCAGCTCACAATACTTATCAATAATATAAAGCATTTTTGTAATTAAAAAATTCCTTTGTGAACAAAATCATCAGTTAAGGGGTCCCCCAAAACACCCACAAGTTACTTTGTCTTCACATCTAGCTGGCCCTAATGGTTTCACTTCCATAACTGCCACAATTCTGGAGTCTTTATGCTCCACACTGCACGATCCACATTTCATGTGGTTGGTCATGGAGTGGGTTGGAGCAACATTTCAAAAGAAGGAAAAAAATTCTCTTGAGCTTAGTAAGGCTCTGTTGAAAGGTCTTATTGTTCCTCTACTGCTGAAGATGTCCTCCTTTTCAGTAGATTATTTTCCCAGCTACAGCATGTTCTCATATTTTCTTGTTCGAGAACTGAAGAAAGTCATCATTAATCAACTGGCAGCACATTTAGCAAAGTTCAACTTGTATGAAAAATTTATGTCAACCTTTAGGTTGTATGACAGCACCAAGACTTCACTTAATTAGTTTTATAGTGACTTTTGGTTAATGGCTGATTCAGATGATCTCGTTTTGGTTTTACTGGACATTTTAGTAACATTTTCTGCTATTGATCATGGAGCTGTGTAGTTGTCATAGAGACAACCAGTGTTTGCATTCTACGCATGTTTGGCTGAAGAGCTCAGTGGCTCAGGGTATTGAAACTGAATTAAGACACCTTTCCCCTCTGGTTTACTTGCTGATATGAATCCATGTTCGTTCAATAATAAATGAAAGTTGTAGATAATGAATGGATGTTGGGTGGCCTATGTTTATTGAGTTGACAGGAATCTACATTCCAAAAGTATGAACATGAGCTCCCTTGCTTACAGAGTCCACAGTGTACCAAGGACTGAACATGGAAAGAGAATGTTGCAGAGTTGGTCATGAATGAGACACATTTATGGGTCAGTGATGCAAAACCTTAAGCTCAGTGCTGGAGGGCCATAGTTTATGAGGCAAGTTTTGCCTTTTTGCTTGTTTTATGACCGAAAATATTTGCTTTTTGTCAGCGTAAGTTCACTCCTTTCACCACAAATGAAAAATGTTTTTTGCCAACACAATTGTTTTGTATTAAATAACAGTAATGCTTGTTCCTAGCAGCACAGGCCGCACTGAGGGTTAGAGGTAAATTCCAAATGTCACGTAATATTTTTCACTTCTTGACTAATTCTTGTGAGTATGAAAAATTGGCAAACATGACAATATTTTATAGAATTGAACAACTTTTCTGCACATTCTTATTGTTTGGGGCTTTTATAAATGTGAAATAAAATTAGGGCATTTTTAATAACTTACTAGAGTTTAGTTAGAGCAGAGTGTAACCTTATTTGGGAAATATCATTTCTGTTATCACTTTAGTTGAAAGAGCTGTCGTTCAAATTGAAAAGCTTGTAACAAGGCAGTATTTTTCCACATATGGTTCAACATCTTTAGGTCATGATCCTCCTAATGCTAGTTGTCAGGCTACATGAAGACACATTTAAGATTGGCTCATTACTTGTAATTGTAGTATTATTTTCTATAGACCCACACTCAGGCATAAAGTTTAGTGCTGTGAATAAATGGGAGTATTCATAGTAATAAGCATAATGAGGTGTATCTGTAAAATTACTGTATTGCAATTCAAAAAACCCGCACTACAGGAATTTTGTCTTAAGCACAATCTGTTAGAATATAGTGCAACATGCTGAAGCGCTCCTAAATTTAAAAAAAACAAAACAAAATATGAACACTGTTCCTGTGTGGGTGTGTATGCTCTGATTTACTGCTGCAGGACACTACAGCTGGTAGCAAAGATATTGGATCTGTGATGAGAAAAGGAAAAGCAAACAAACAACAGGGAAAGAAAATAAAGTCAAAAGAATGTAAAACAAAAAAATACTAAACAGAAGAAATTCAGTAGCCAGGAAGCACCATAATGCTGCAGTCAGACAATTCACAAAACACAAAGCTACCTTACCATACCAGTGAAAAAAATAACCCATTTCTTTATTTTCTTCCATTGAACTACTAAACTACAGGTGCTTGCTGCATGCCTGGACCTACAGAGCTGGATGTGCAGCATCTGTCTTACTGAGGGCCAAAGAAGCTAATAGCAAATATCTGACAGCCATCTTCGTGGGCAATGGTGTACTGCGAGAAAATAAAACTATAGCTACATACATACATAAGCAACATGGCATTTGTGTTACCTGCATTCCAAGCAAGAGGCTCAGTGGTGGCAGAAATGCAGAAGAATATTCAGAAATACATTGGCTGCCCCTCAGATGGGAAAATCATGACAAGTGCTCTGTTGCCATGTTATGTGGGTAAAAGGTATTTATGATCTTTTGCCCAACAAACCACCTTAAAAAAATGAAGCTCCCCTTGAGAAAAAAAATCCTTTAGTGGTCTAAATAACCTTCCTCTGGGGGAGTGTGGGAGGGGGAGGAGGTATATGAAACAGTAGTCTTCAGGCAAGTGAGACAAATACCAGGAAAGATACCGGCCAGTTTCTGTGCCAGATTAAACTAAGTAAATATGCTAATATGGACTGAGCCCACCATTCCAGGTCAGGCAGGAACACCATACTAGCATGGAAATTAAGTTCTTTAAGGATTTCAAAGTTGCACAAAACCATTAAAACTCCTAAGCAATTGTAAAACATCTCCAAATCATAGCCATTCATTAGAAATGTTTGATAGCAAACCGCTTTGTTAACTTCATTTCCCATAAACGAGACTCATGAATGTGACTTTAGTAAGAAGATAACCAGTACAAAAGGTGTGGAGGACCGTAATCGAGAGAGTGTGTTTATTAGTCCTGGCTGGATTTGTGTTGTAATCAGAGAACCCCAGCTTAGGAGGAAGATAGTGTGGTATGAAGCACACTGCTGGAGCTGTGCTAATAAAAGTACATTTGCCGCTGTCAAGGTTCCTCCCCCACTCTGAACTCTAGGGTACAGATGTGGGGACCTGCATGAAAACCTCCTAAGCTTACTTTCACCAGCTTAGGTTAAAACTTCCCCAAGGTACAAATTAATTTTATCTTTTGTCCTTGGAATAACCACTGCCACCACTAAACTCTAACTGGGTTTACTGGGAAACGTAGTTTGGACACGTCTTTCCCCCCAAAATCCTCCCAACTCTTGCACCCCACTTCCTGGGAAAGGTTTGGTAAAAATCCTCACCAATTTGCATAGGTGACTACAGACCCAAACCCTTGGATCTGAGAACAATGAAAAAGCATTCAGTTTTCTTACAAGAAGACTTTTAATAGAAGTAAAGAAATCCCCTCTGCAAAATCAGGATGGTAGATACCTTACAGGGTAATTAGATTCAAAACGTAGAGAATCCCTCTAGGCAAAACCTTAAGTTACAAAAAAGACACAGACAGGAATAGTCATTCTATTCAGCACAGTTCTTTTCTCAGCCATTTAAAGAAATCATAATCTAACACACACCTAGCTAGATTACTTACTAAAGTTCTAAGACTCCATTCCTGGTCTATCCCCGGCAAAAGCAGCAGACAGACAGACAGACCCTTTGTTTCTCTCCCTCCTCCCAGCTTTTGAAAGTATCTTGTCTCCTCATTGGTCATTTTGTTCAGGTGCCAGCGAGGTTACGTTTAGCTTCTTAACCCTTTACAGGTGAGAGGATTTTTCCTCCGGCCCGGAGGGATTTTTAAAGGGGTTTACCCTTCCCTTTATATTTATGACAGACGCCTATCAAAGGGTGTGCTCCTGGATTGACTTCCGCTGGACACTACAAAAAGCAGTTCACTTGCTAGGGTATGCAGGGTCAGGCCTGTCACATGCCCATTAATAACTTAACAGAGTTAGTGATTTGCTCATTGTTATTAATGGTTATGTGACAGGCCTGATCCTGCATATCCTAGCAAGCAAACTGCTTACTGTAGTGTCTTGTGGAAGTCAATCCAGACACACATGCTTATTCCAATGCAGCTGAGTTCATGGAGGCCATGTACTAACAATTTGCCCACCATAACCCAGTCTCCTCCCCTCTCTGTGACTTCCCTAGATGGATTCTAAGGCCTGGCTTAGCACAGTTTGCAACGAATCAAAGAGCATCTGATGGAAAAAAATCAGTGTAATATTCTTGGCTCCTCGGGTTCCAAGCTCAGAGCTTGTAGGAATTTACTGCAGTTAGCCAGCAAGTAGATGGAGGAAGAGTTGCAGCTCACAGAGCACCTCACAGCTGACTAAAGGATCTGCAATATTCTATGACCTCTCCAGGGCAAAGATGAAAGGAGGAAAGGAGTACTCCTGACACACAGAGGGGAAAGGAGCAGGCGGCATGCCTCACAGCTGCTTGCTGCATTAAAAGAGTGACAAAGAGGAGACCTGGACACAGCACAAAGCACACAAAAGACCGTAAGGGCCTGTTAGATGCTGGCCATGGCATTTGTGACCAGTGGCCCCATGATGACCACACTGTCTTGGGTGAGGCAGCCACACCTCACAGAGCAATAAGGGCATCACTGGCACCAGACACAGAGGTAGCAATGGTAAAAAGATGCATTCGGGTGTAAAATGTTCCTTAAAGATGGCTATGCAGTGTCTATGCTGAGGGCTGGTGGGAGGAAATGTCAGGGGGGGGGCATAATATTTCCTGTGGTGTAACATTTTAGTGGATCTAGACCCTAGGTGTCCTTAAGCTACCCTTCCAACTGGTCCACGGTTGAATAGTAGGGAAGTGGTGTGTGAGGAGTTAAGAATCGATATTGATTAATGGGAAAACTGTCAGTTATTTATCTGACAAAAGGTTTCAGATTCTTTTTCTTTGATTCGGTAAAATTGGTCATTCAGCTGCTTGTTTCAATCCTGTCATAATTTAAATCTTGTGGACTTCATTGTTCAGAGTCTTTTCTTAGACCTGAATTGCTGGCCCAAGAACTACACTATTTAGATTCATAGATTCATAGATATTAAGGTCAGAAAGGACCATTATGATCATCTAGTCTGACCTACTGCACAATGTAGGTCACAGAATCTCACGCACCCATTCCTGAGATAAACCTCTCACCTATGTCTGAGCTATTGAAGTCCTCAAATCGTGGTTTAAAGACTTCAAGGAGCAGAGAATCCTCCAGCAAGTGACCCGTGCCCCATGCTACAGAATAAGGCGAAAAACCTCCAAGTCCTCTTCCAATCTGCCCTGGAGGAAAATTCCTTCCCGACCCCAAATATGGCGATCAGCTAAACCCTGAGCATATGGGCAAGATTCATCAGCCAGATGCCCAGGAAAGAATTCTCTGTAGTAACTCAGATCCCACCCCATCTAACATCCCATCACAGGCCATTGGGCCTATTTACCATGAATATTTAAAGATCAATTAATTGCCAAATTCATGTTATCCCATCATACCATCTCCTCCAGAAACTTATCGAGTTTAATCTTAAAGCCAGATAGGTCTTCTACCGCCACTGCTTCCCTTGGAAGGCTATTCCAAAACTTCACTCCTATGATGGTTAGAAACCTTCGTCTAATTTCAAGTCTAAACTTCCCAATGACCAGTTTATATCCATTTGATCTTGTGTCCACATTGGTACTGAGCTTAAATAATTCCTCTCCCTCTCCGGTATTTATCCTTCTGACATATTTATAGAGAGCAATCATATCTGAGATTCTTTGAGCATAGTTCAGCATGGTTTAGCTCTACTTATGCTAGTCACAGTAAAGATTTCACACACACTGGATTTGGTCTTTGTGTTTTGCCCTCAAAGATACTATTCCCCTTTCTGATCTCTTGTAGATTACATTTAAAATTCATTCTATTTGCCACCCCCTACTCTCTTGAATACGCCACCAATAGCTTTGCCACTGCTTTCAGAATTCAGTGTATTACTCTTCATCAAGAAAATTTATGACACTAGGTTAATTTGTTTCAGTTAGATATCAGTGTTGTCAAGGAGCAGTATAATTTGACCTTCTCTAGCATTAATGCATAAACAGCCCCTGTGCTATGTCATCACTCAGCTCCTCCAGTCCTTCTCATTCACGGATAAGCACTGAGCATATGGTGGGCCGAGCAGTGAAGTAAGATTTGCAAATTCATCTCCAATGTAAGGCCACTGTATTCAGTTAAGTATTCAACTGTATTCAGTTCAGTTAAGCCGCTGGTACGTCCCTCGGCCCGCGCCGCTTCCTGCAGCTCCCATTGGCCTGGAGCAGCGAACTGCGGTCACTGGGAGCCGCGATCAGCCGAACCTGCGGATGCAGCAGGTAAACAAACCGGCCCGGCCCGGCAGGGGCTTTCTCTGCACAAGCAGCAGAACAAGTTTGGGAACCACTGCCCTATACTGTACTCCTGTACTGGGTAAGTCTAGTCAAAGAAATACACATGGTGATTATATCACTGCTCATGCCTCTGATTAAAAATTAGTTGTGCACTTTGAAAGTTCTCTGTGCCGAGAATATATAAAGAAAGAATTAAAGGGCCTTCAAAGCCTGTCTGTGGATACCTACTGTAGGATTTTAAAAACAACCACCAAACTCTGAGGGGTTTATTTTCAAAGCATTGCTCATGGTTTCTCTCTTTATCAGGATTGGAGTTTGTACCTCTATGCACCGCTTTGAAAGTTTCCCTCTAATTGTGAAACTAACCAGGTTCTTACCTAAATAATTGAAAATGCTGTGAATCAAACTGAAGAAAAAAGTCTTACAGTGTATTTCAATAGCCAGAATGAGACTATTATAAAACAGCTTAACTCTACAGAATGAGAATATTTTACTCAGTAGGACCACTGCAAACTGAAATTCATCTTACTGCTACCCAGCCTGCTGCTAGACAGGAACTAAAATGCTTCCTCTCAGCCTGAAGAATGATTCATTGCTTAACAACATTACAATCATATGGCAGTTAAAAAGAAAGAAAGAAAGAAAGAAAGAAAACTTATCAAGCTCTTACAAGTAATGCTACCAAGGAAAGATGTGTTGAACATTCTTGCTACCACAAGTTGCATACAGAAGGCAGGCTAGAATATTGTAGCACAGGACAGTAAAAGGCTGCCTTCTATAAAACTACATCAAAACATGTAAACACATGCTTAACGGTAAGCATGCAACTAGTCTTATTGAACCTAATAGGACCGAGTGTGACTATTCTTATAGTCACTACACACACGCGCTTGCTGAACTGGGACAGAAGGTCTCAATGCTGTGTAGAACTGAAGACATGTTACCGCTTTCTGTCTGGTGTCTTCTTCCCCCTACCACTTTTCTCAATTTTATGTTACATCTGAATTTAGATACAAGATTAACCAGCATTTTTTTTAAAAGCTATATTTCCATTGTGGTTTGAAGCCATGTCTTCACTAGTGAAGATGAGTATACACTGGCTAGTGTAGTTGGGAACACAAACACCTGCACATGCATTTAGAAAATGTTAATCCATGTGTACTAGTGATAGAATTTGTCACATGGAAATCTCAGTTTTGGCAATGGGTTTTGCAGGTGAAAATTTTTCCATGTGCCCACCGCACCGGGAGATGTGTGTAACAGCAGAAATTATGCAAGTATCACACTAAGCACGCACAGTTGCTCTGTAATATATGTACGCATGCAAAATTTATTTCTCTTATTTTCACTGCATAGTTATGACAAGGATTTTGGACAGTACTGGGGACTTTTCCAGGGCTGAAGAATGAACTTCTACAGCTTGAGCGAGAGAGATAAGCCCCAAGCTGGCTGCTGTAAGAGATGCTTATCACAAATGGATAAAGGAGAGAGGGGACATAGAACAGAACACTAGCTGATGGGTTACACACCTGATATTGTCAGTATCTCACCCAATTTCTGCTAAAATATCTTCACAGCAGTTCTCCCTACATAATATTTTTGTCAGACAAAAGTATACACTGTTGCATAATAAAATGCAAGGTACATTATAGATATGCAATACATTGGTTTTATTAATTGTTGTTAATAATTGTGAGCCTAAGCTTCCTAGGTGCTCAGTGCCTAATAGGATTTCACAATGCCAAGAAAGTTGCAAATGCTCAGCACCTCATAGGTGGTTTTTAGGACCTCCTGGAATTGGACCCTGTGAGCTATAAAAGATGCAGCCATAATGATTTTAGTAAAGCTCCTTGCTTTGCACATTAACCCAGGAAACAATGTGATGGATTACTCTGTGAGAGCTTAGTCAATTTTATCAAGTGCTGATATGCTACCCAGGCTGATATGCTGCCAATTCCAATCAGCACCTTAATAGTTTGAAAGTTCATCTTTCCCACCAGCCCGAGACTAGCAGCACTTAAAAGTAATGAAAAACAAGAAAAGAGAACAAACACAGTAACGCTTGACATTTGAGCAGTTTTTTTCTTACTTTAGACCACTCACAAAATAGACCCACCATTGAGGATACTACAGCAAAGAACCCAAGAGCTAAAGCTCCTAGTTTGCAGTTTTGGTTGGGCCAGTAACTCCTATGTGAGTATATACACATCATTGGCTTAACGAAGCGAGCAAGCGGCACTCAACTAGGTGGCATTTGCCTGTTTATTTATAATGCTTTAACTTTGGATGCTGCATCTGACCCGTGACTAAAATGCACAGAATGTTCTAAGCATCAATGGGCACAAGCCTATTGATTTTTTATACAAATTGGAACATTAGAAAAGCCTGATTCATAGGAAAAATCAGAGTCCCCAGACTGCCTGGTGCTTTGGGAAGAGGAATCTGCCACCCAAACAAATCAGAGGCAGCAGCTTAACTTGCTGAGTGAGGCGAGTCTGTAGTTTGGACTCTGTCAAGGGAAAAAATAAAAAAGAGAGAACCTTACAGGGCAGTCTGTTGGGGAGAATCAGGCATCAGGGGGCAGGGGAGAACAGAATGGGTGGAAGAAATGGGAACCAGGAGGGGAGAGGCCAAGGCTGGGAGTCTGGCAACAGGACGTTGACGGATGAGACAGTTGTAGTGGAGGGAAGCAAGCAAGGACTGGAGGGGTAGTAGATGCAGGAAGAAGCAGGGACTCAGAAAGAAACTGAGGATGAGTGTGGGGGGAGTAGTGACGAGGAGGGGGAGATATGGGAAGTCATGGAAGTAGGGCCACAGATTAAGGGCGAGAAGTGATGGGGAAGAAGCAGGGACCCAGAGAGGGGTGAATAGAGATGGTGAGGGAGAAGTAGGGACCTGGAGGGGGAATGGTAGGGAACACAGAGACATGCTCATGGGTGTGGAACCCTGGTATACAGGAGGCATGGGGGCACACAGAGCCTCTGGCATGGGAGGGAACATGGGGAGACCGCCATGGGGTAAGGTGGTTATGGAGTCTCCAAGCGCCCCAGGCATAAGGGAGGAGGGTGCAGAGAGTTGCTGGAGTCCCTGAACTAGAGCAGGATGGGCAAGGGGTCCACAAAGAGCTTGTGGGGTGGAATGGAAGGATGCAAGGAGCCCCTGGTAGGTGCAATATGCTCAGCCTACACCCTAATTTAGCCTCTCTGTACCTTAATTTACCAATCCATAAACTGGATACAAAATGTACCACCTTACCAATGAAAGCCAGATTGCAATATCCTTGTTCACACTGTGTAGTACCTTACACTGGGCTGGGTGGTGCCCTTGCCACAGGAGAGTGAAGGGCATAAGGCCCTTAGAGCCTCGTGCAGTCTACCCCTGTCTCACAGGCTACCCCTTTATCATCCGGTTACTCCCCATCCTGCACATCTAACCAAGGAATTGATTGGGAAGTGGGAGGAAACGAGACACTCCATCCCAATACGCTGGCCAGTTGGTGCTCAAGGGGAAGTCATTAGCACAGAGTCCGGGGCTTGTGTAGATTACTTCCCTTTCTTTTCCTTGAGTGCAAGGGGAGAACCAGACTCACCACGCCACAGTTTGGTTCCTGATCTGCTCCTGGAGCAGCACAACTATGGATGGTCCCCTACTCAGGGGCTGGTGGCAAAGCAATAATGGAGACTTCTGAAAGCAGTTCAGGGATTTCAATATGGCTGCTCACAGAAACGCATTCTACTCACTGTAAGGGCAGCAGACTCTGCCCATTGGCTTATACAAAGTCCTTTGACATTGTTGGCTGGAAAGTGCTTCGTCAGGGCAAATTATTATTAATATTGATACAATGGTACCTTGTGATGTAAGGAACATTTCTGTATTTGTTACTCGCAGGATGTAGCTGAATCTGAACGGCAGGTTTACTTTTTGTAGCATTTTCCTTTCTCAACATATTTATTCTATTCTGAAGCACTTTCCAGCATTTATTTTCCAAGTAAAAATGTGCTACTTTTACGAACATCCCATCAACTCCCATATAATTTAAGATTTCCAACGGATTATTCTATGTTCTGGCAGTCTTAACTTAAACACTATTAAAGTAATTGCATTTTATAAGACTGACTAATTGTATTGATGTTGCTTAAATACAGGTCCTATAGCAACTGCTTCCATGGCACTTGAATGACCCAGGACATTTAAGCAGCAACACTATGACTTAGTCCAACATTAAAGACCAATATCCAGGTTGTAGAAAGTGTTGTAAAAAAACTGATTGTTGCAAGAATCTTGCTTGTTTGGCAGTGGTCCTTTCTCTTGATGACAGGGTATCTCTTGGAGAATAGGGTTTGGAAGCAGGGCAAGATTAACTTTAGCATAATTAACTTTATTTGAGGCTACTTTTCAAAATCACTCATCTACCTTACAACCTATGTAACAGAATAGAATTGAAAGGGCTTTGTTTCATATGGGTCAACCAGGTGCTTCAGCTCCATGTGCTATCCGTTATTTAGGGCCCATCTTTCATGTATTTATCTTCATAATACCCGTCAGATATTACAAGTGGAGAAATGGCTAAATAACTTTAAACTTCTTGCCCTAAGCATATCTGTGCCTCATTTACCCTCAGTTAAATGAGGATAAATAGTACTTCCTTACCTCAGCTGGATGTTAAAGCTGTGAGGTACTCAGATGCTATGGTACCTCACATATTTATGGCCATAAATATGTGAGGTATCATATATATATATACACACACACACACCACAGAATATTTTGCAGACATTACTTTAGGCTTTAATAATAATACCCAATTCTTATATAATGCTTTTCATAAGTAGATCTCAGAGCACTTTACAAATGGGGTAAGCATCATTATACACCCTTTGTACATGGAGAAACTGAGGCACAGACAAGGGGAGTGACTTCCCTAAGGTCACCAGTGGGTCAGCCCAGGGATCCCAGTAGGGCCTTTTGGCCCGGAGGGGGGGGGGTGTGGGTGGGCATACAGGAGAAGGAGTGGCATCCAGGGTTGGTCCTACCATCCTTCAGGTCATGCATGATGGGCTTCCCTATGGATGTCAAAAATGGGTCCCTATATGGCTAGCTAGGAGAACCTTGCACTGAGATGGAAGATACTGAATGGAGAACTCCCTCATCCTCCTCAATAACCTTCAATATGGGTGGGGGAAACAGCAGAAAAGGATGGCGAGTCCAGCAGTACTGGAGAGTGATGGTAGTCCAGAGACCAAGGTTTCAGTACCTAGAGACATTTGGTACCTCTGAGTAGTGGAGAGCCTGGTTCATCTGCTGCTGCTAAGTCTTTTGACTGTAAATTCCAGTGGTACTAAGTGGCGGTACCAATGTGGTGGCATGCTTGGCCATTGAAGAAGACAGCACCATACTGAAGCAGCGCCAATGGTCTCTGATACTTCAGTTGCACAGTACCTAGGGTCCGACTGGGGAGGTACCAATGACAGAGCTGTGCTCAATGGTACCACTCTGGACGAGATGTTTATTATTACTCTCCTTGACTCCGGTAGATGGTACCAGATTTCTGTCAGAATCATGTTTTTCCTTAGAACGCCGGGATTTTCTGGTCCTGCCAATACCAGAGAGGGAGTCTTTTGCCTCTATGGTACCAAGACAAGAGGTTGAGGTTTTTGATACCATGGCCTTAGCAGGGAACCAAGATCTTTTGCGAGCAGAGTCCTTATGATTCGTGTCAGAACTCCTCTTCTTTTGAGCCTTTACTGAGGTCTCAAGAATCTTCCCTTTCCTAGGAGAGATTTGCCCCAAGGTTGAAGGGGTTCTGGATCTTCCTGGAGATGGATGTCCAGGGGACTCTGAAGTGTGTCCAAAGGAACACTCCATCAGCAGCAGCCTCAACTTGATCTCCTGGTTCTGCCTTGCCCTGGATTTAAGGGGCAAGCAAAAATTACACTTCTGGGAGACAGGTGACTCTCCAAGGCAGTGGACACATTGCAAGTGGCCATCACTAACTGAGACAGCTTCCCTGCAAGAGAGGCAATGTTTGAATCCTGGAGAGCCGGGCATGCCCTGCCAGAGAGAGAGGAACAAATTTAATCCTCTCACTACTTATATAATTACTATATATCTATATAATAGTAAATTATAAACAAAAAGTTAGCTTAGTCACAGACACACTAGGGCTCCAGCTAAGACTGAGACGGTTTAGAAGGAACTCAGGGTGTTTCATCTTTGCAGAGCTATATAGCCTTGCTGCTTGGCACGAGGATATACAGGATGCATGGCAGGCCGAAAAGACACTGCTAACAGAAAATCTCTGATCAAGGACTTGAGACACTCGTGTGCATCTGAAGCGGAGCACCCACGGGGCCACTACTCAAAGAATTTCAGCTTTATTTATTTATTTTTTTTAAAAAGTTTCATGGCTGCAGAGGAAAACTAAGAAATAAATGTGATTCAAAAACCAAAACTGCAAATTCTTTTTTTTTTTTTTTAGATCTCTTGGATTTCAAACTCCTCATTTTCAAAGGCCTGGATCGTGATTTTTGAGTTCTTGGAGCTGGCAGCTTACAAATCAGCTGTCATTACAACAAAAAATACAGGGGTCACCAATGTATTTGACTTGGTTATTTTATACTACTGCATTGTAGAGATGAGATGAGATGTAAAACAGAAGCCCTGAGCACTGGTCACTGAAGATTCTGAAGCACTTTCAGAGAAAGTGGGAATGTTAACCCTGTGATCCTGGTCAAATTCCAATTCAGATAATCACATCCTCATGCTGGACTCCTGAAATTCCTTTTTCAAATTGTTGTGTTGTGTTGCTGTATGCTTTCACAGTACTACTGTATGTTCCACAACAAATTGCCTGCATTTTTCTACCCTTTACCTGTTTCACAAACATTTTGTAAGGCTTAATGAATATAAATTGCTTTGAAAACCTCAGATAAAGGCAATTTTGAAGTCAGTTGTTGCTAATAAATAACCACGTCAAAATTTCTCTGGCTATCCAGCCTATGCTAGTGCTGACTGCACAAAACTACCCTCCCTCCAAGGTTATTCTATTGTTAACTTCCCGAGGACAAATAGAAGAGTCTCACCTTTATTTATAATATTACTGGTGTGACTGTCACCCTCTCACTAGCTTTGATCATTTATAAATGTGCAATCTTAACACTGCAAATCAATAATAAAAAAGAAATTCATAGACTTCCTAATAGTCTTAACATTAGAACTAATATTGTGTAACTGGAAATCAATGGCTTTAATTAATAGGAATATATGGCTTTATTTTGTAGGCACAACCTTTACATTTGAAAGTTCCATAACATATGGGATCCCACAGGTGCAATAATTACGCCGGGCCTGAAAGACGACATTAGTTTAAAATTTGGAGGTACTATTTTGTTATAATAAACTATCTTATGCTAGTTTAATGTTAGTTCTCAGTTTCTTAAGTGATTGCTGCATCCTCCTTTGGTTTATCATGGTGTTGTCAAACACCTCTGTGGCCTGCAGACTCCTCTACGGCTGTGAGACTTGGGTGACCTATTGAAAACTCCTGGAAAACCTGGAACGCCAACACCAGCACTTTCTTCAGAAAATCCTCAACACAGAGTGGGAGGATCATCGCACTAATGTCAATGTCCTCACAGAGGGCAACATCTTCAGCGTTGAGGCCCTGATTATCCACCACCAGCTGAGGCGGAGTGGGCACTGTGTGCACATGCCTGATGTACGCTTAGCAAAACAACTTCTGTGTGCCCAGCTCACCAAAGGAGAAAGGAAATGGGAAGGCCAAAAGAAATGCTTTAAAGACACCCTCAAAATAAACATCAAGAGATGTGACATCGACACCACACACTGGGAGACAGCAGCCCAGGATAGAGATAACTGGTGAAGACTTTTCAGAAAGGGAACATCCTATTTGAGGAAAAATCGCCTTGCCCTGGTCTCAGAAAAATGCCAGAAAAGAAAGGAAAGACAACTTTCACACAGCAATCTTGGCCCAACCCTGTCTTCCACCACCACCTGCAATGTCTGCCAATGAGCCTGTGGCTCAAGGATTGGACTGCTCAGTCACCAAAGGACCCATGAAAAATAGAGATCATCCTGAACCTCGAGGAATCGCTGACAATGGACTGCAGATGCACACAGTGCTCCTCCTCTGAATTCCCTAACGCTATGCTGATCTTGTCATCTCTTTGTGTTTCTAAATAGCTTTTCATGCGTGTGTTAATTTTCAATATACTAATAAAAAAGTTGGGCCCAGTTTGGGCCTCCTCTGGCAGGAAAGCTTGTAATGGGGGTGGGGGCTAAAAGGGTAGGCTCAACAAAGGTGTTTAGGCATCTAAAGGTATCTAAATCTTGAGTTTAGATATCTAAATCCCACTTTGGGCTCCCCAGTGATCTAAAAAACTTCTGTAGGTTCCTAAAGTAACTCAGTGACTACATTTTTGTAGTAACATTTGCCTAGGCACCTATCTTTCTGACTTTAATCACTGCAGAATCACTCTACGTGCTCAAGCACCTGTCTCTTGCCTGAGCCCCAGAGCAATTCACAAGCCAGGGAAGAGAGGCATTTGACCACTTAAATTGCATACCAGGCCCAATCCCATAGGCAACTGCTTAGCGTGCCTGAGGGCCCGATCCACTAGGCATGCTAAGTGGTCACTACTGGATTGGGATCCTCAGGAAAGTTCACACAAAACACCTGAGGAGAGGGTGGCCCTCCCTTATAATCTTTAGCCCAATGCTTAGGGTGCTCACGCAGGATGTGGGAGACCCTCAGTTCAAGTCCCCCATCTGTCTTACAAGGGGAAGGGATTTGAGTAGGGATCAGCCACCTTTTAGCTAAATGGCCTAATCACTAGGCACTAAGCAATAAAATATTGTTATGTGGCTCACCCTCAATCTTTCCTATTGAACTTGTTCATCCATAACTAACTATTTATTGGGTCAGAGAAAGAGTTAAAATGACTCTAATGGCAAGTGGTCATGGCACTTACCTAAGAAGGGGAAGTTCCCCGTTCAAATCCCTTCTTATCAGGCAGAGGGGAGACTTGAATCAGAGTCTCCAACATCCTGGGAGTATCCTAACCACTAAAGGTCATAAGGGAAGACCTCCTCCATCCCTTGGCAGTTTTGTGTGTGGAGCCCGATCTGATAGGCAGCCTCCCAGCTCAGGCCCCACACATGACTTAAGTGGTTAAATGCCTATTTTCCCCCTTTTCAGAAACCACAAGCAGAGAGAAGTGCCTCCCTGCAGCCCAGACTTAGGCGCTGAATTCCAAGACACTAGCGAGGCCAAGGACACACCTTTGTGGTTGGCATTTCCCATTGGCTGGCTTAGGTGGCTCCATACCTAGCATACTAGCTTTGCTGATCAAATTCTGAGACACTTATCTCTCCCCCATTCATTGTACAGTGAGCCTAGGTGTCTAATTCAGGCTGTGTGGGTGGTAGTGCTGTTATTTGCTTGGTGCCTACAAGTTGTGGTGCTCGGCCTTACAATGCCTACATCCCTTAGCTGATCCCACCACAAGTCTTTAGTAGAGTTGGGACATCAGTGGGAGTGAGCTGGCTGAATCTCAGCAAAGAGAAGATTGAGTGATGATGGTTGGGTGTGGGAAGGTGCTGGAGGAAATGGCAGACGTAGTATCTTTGACGGAGGAAGTGCATCTGCCACAATTTAGGGGTAATTTTAACCCCCCAGCACAATTGGATGACCAAAATACAGCAATAACCCAGTCAGATTTTTAACATCTGCGTTTGGCTCAGAGTTTACCAAACTTTCCTTTTGGATGGACCTTGCTACCATTATCCATGCTTTTGTCACTTCAAGATTACATTACGGCAATGCACTCTACATAGGGATTCACCTTAAAACCTTTCGGAGACTGATGATGGTGGAGATGCTGTGGCTTGCTTACTGAACTGGGTATCTCACTGGAAGGACTGGATACTAGCGCTTTGGGATTCGCACTGGCTACCTATTGATCTCCAAATGGAGATTAGAGTGTAATCTCCTATAAAAACCTGGATGGCCTGGGACCAGTTTAGCTGAGGGATTGTCTCCTTTTCCATACTGCCACATCTGTGGTCAGCAAAGTCAGATCCTCATTATAAATAAGGGGACTTTTGGTGTGTGTGGGGGGTCTCTTTAACAGGTCTGGAGCTTGGTCTGATATGGCCCCGATTTAATAACCTTCTGAGCACACGGAAAAGCCATCTGTTTGACAGGGTGTGTGGTAGGTTGAGTGTGTTTTCAAAGCTAATGTATGGTGTGGGTGTGGGAGTGGAAAGGAGATGTTTTGTTCTTGGCAGGAAATGTTGAGCTGGTTGAGTTGAGTCATTTGTCCCTCACAGACTGTTTGCTTTCTTAATGTTACGGGGATATTATGGTATAACATTGAATTGTCAAGCACCTCAAGCCTTTGTATTTAAATCTAAATAAATAAAAGGGAGGAAATCTGTACAAGGTCTGATGGTACCTTACTCATGTACCCTTATTGCCTCCAGTAGGAATGCTCATTTGAACAGGATGAGCAGGTTAAGGCCAAGAGTGAGGCTCAAATGTGTGTCCTTCCTCTCAGGATATCAAAAGCTAAAAGCACTGCGGAGCTTTAGTTGTTTCTCAAGTGGGTAGAGAGGACTCTGTGTCCCCTGGTCACTTCTAGCTTAACTGTTAGCTGCTTCTATGCTTTTGGCCAGCATCCAAGCCCATTTCATAAAATTACTGCAAGGTCACAGAGACCAGCTGACCTAAAGGTGGGACACTTTCTAAAAGAGAGATGATAGAGGTACATAGGTAACCAGGACACATGATTCAGCAGGCTCACAATAGAATATTGTAGGATTCTGTTTAAGCTTATACCACATGTGGGGTGGTGTTTTTTTTTTTGGTAATTCTAATGCACTGGAGTCACTATATGTAAAAAAATATTTACATGCTCAGGTCTATGGGTTTATTGGACTCGCTCACACCTGCCTGCAAGAAAGGCTTCAGGATGGATCTACAGATTTAGGATGCCAAAGCATGAGCATATGTTCTCTCTCTAGCATCTGAAGACTCAGCTTAAATTAAGTAATATTGCAATTTGCTTTGATACAGAGCTCTCTAACCACTTACAGGCTACACCCAGCTCCCTTGCTGTTAGACCATGAGTGCTTCCCCAGCCCACATATATTTCCCTCCAGAGGGAACTGCCTTTAACCTAGTCCATGCAGCCTTTCAGCACACTAACCTACATTTGCCCTAAGCTCTTTAAAGCAGGCTCTGTTCTGAGTCTTCAGAACTCCCAGCCTCCCACACACGTTCCCTGCTTACACATTTGCCTTAGTCAGAAGCTGCAAGTGTTCTCACACCACAAGAGCCAAGCAAATCCCCACTTTCACCAGATTTCACCTGGCGCATCCAAGCACAATCCCTTAGGACAATCATTAGGCTCTGTTAATTATGGCAATCAGCCTACCCATTCTGACCTAATTAAAACTAATTAGCTTTCCCTTTTATTTGCAAACCTCCTCTCCCTAGTGAGATTTTACTTATAAGGTGTTTTTTTTTTCAGTAGTAAAACTCCTCTAATAACTTTGCATTTCAGCCACAGCATCCTTTATGGGCTCAATTCTATCAGGTGGTGGTGCTCAACACCTCACAGAATTGTGTCTTAAAAGAGCCACGGTAATTTTGCCCAGATTTTTTAAAATATGTAGGTGCCTGAGGATGTAGTTAGGTGTCTGGTGGGATTTTCAAAGCCCCAAGACCCAGATCAACAAAGGGACATTGTGATGCTGAGCATTGTGGTGTCTAATTTTTAGGTACCTAGAAAAATCACAGGAACAACGCTGTGATCCACAAAGACTGAGTTAGATGCCTAGGTTCCTAGACAATGAATGAGGAGTGATGGACACCTTAGGCTGTGTTCCACAAAGCCAGCACACTAGGTGGCTCCCTGCCTACGCTAGCCAATGGGAGATGCTAACCAGAGAGGTGAGTCCAAAGTCCTGCCCCTTGTCTTGGAGATAGGTACCTAAGTCCAGGCTGTGGGGAGATGATTATTTCTACTTACAGTCCACAAAGATAGGTGTTCTTCTGCCTAAAATCATGTGGGCCTGAAACAAAATGCAGGGAGGAGTGGAGAAGAAGAAAAGAAGCTCACTTATAACCCTATACCTATTGGAGTGGGTGCTCACCAGATGTAGGAGATCCTCAGTTCACACAACCCCCTAGTCATCTAACTCCCTCTGAAATAAGTTAGAGTTAGATATCTGGGTGGTTTTGAAAAATCATGCTAGCAGGCTCCCATCTGCATCTCAAGGTGTCTAAATAGCTTTAAAAGCCTGGTCGTGTATCCCTCTCAACCGCCTTCTTTCCTTAGGAAATGTTGATAAAAGCTAGGCCTCTCTAACAAGGAAAGGAAGCATGTCACAGAGTGTAATTGTTTTCAGTTATACCACTTTAAGTAATAATTCCTCCAATTTCTATACCCTGTCGACATTTTGTTTCGTGTTTTTATTTCAATAATGTCAATATCTCTAAGTAATGAAATAAAAAACTAATTTATTTGTGAAAGAAAGAAAGAAAGAAAGAAAGAAAGAAAAGCACCACAGTATTGTGTAACTTTATTGTTTCATGCATAGCTTGTCCCTGTAGGAGAAATGTATAATCACCTGCAACTTATAGCGAAAGAAAACAAAAGTACCATGCTAAGCTGTTTTCAATCCTATTTTTGCTGTTTTCTTTTCTGTTGTATTTTGGAATTGGGTGCAGTATATGTGGGCTGTGCATGATCGCTTATGAATAATAGACTTTACTAATCTGAATGAAATACTATTGTAGCTTTACTAAGCACCTCCAAATGATTTTTCCGAATATGGCCCTTTGGGATCTTCTTGAAATCTATTCTTAATCCATGGAATTTTTTTTTTACGTTTCTGTATCTGATTTTTGTTTTTATATTGTTTTTACAGTTGTGTCAAGAACTGCATGTGATATTTTTTTCATTTCTCTATAACTAACTGAGATCATTACAATATACCATTTGCAAACTACTTTATATAACAAAGCTATGTGCATTAGTAGGAGATAAGTGTCTCTGATCATTCATTTCTACACAGTGCTCATGCTATGCACGTGAGAAGTATGAGGCTACAGAAAGCTCTATATTTCTGGTGGCTCTAGACAGTTAACTCCCATTTCTAGAACAACATCTACCTCACCACTTACCTGATGGTGGACCTTTTCTCACTTTAAAAGATAAATATTAGGATCTACTCCTGTGAGGTCTCCTAAGTGATAAGCATCCCAGTCCAACACCATTAAAACAATCACATTTATTTCCCTTGGAACTAGGCTTTTCCAGCCCCACCTGCTATGGTGCAAAATCTCACCCCATCTCCCAGCTTCCAAACTGTAGTAGTCTGTGGTACTGATTCAAGCGCATTAAAGTCAATGGAGGTCTTCCCACTGATCTTAATGGTCTTAGATTCAGGCCCTATTTGCAGAATTCTACTTGAAGCCCCTTTACAACTGCCAATCTTAGGACCAGACTTGTTTCTATGGTTTCCTTGGCTTTGTTTTTCCACAGACTCGTAAATAACAAACTCTCTCCTTGTCAGGGATGTGTAACCCATTCAGTGCCCTTTATGCAAGAAAACATTCCATTGACTTCAACGGGAGATTTCAGTTGAACACCAATTGACTTAATGGGATTTTTTGTCTTCAATGCAGTGAATTCTGGATTAGGCCTTTAATAAAACAAGCCAGAATTTAGAATAAATTTTTACAGCTGTGTGGTAAGCAGCAAAACATACATTGGTTTCAAACATGAATGCAATAGAGCTTCACTATTTCACAGTAAGCTGTAAAGTGCATAAAGTACTTTAACTGTATTTAATGGCTAGGTAATTTGTCTTTAGAATATGGATTAAAGTAATGGGGATATTCATTTAGACGATTCCTACACCTTATAGCTGTCTAAATACACTGTATCATTTCAAGAACAGGACTTGGGTGTCATTGTAGGCAGCTCAATGAAGGCCTCTGCTCAATGTGCCAGCTGTGCCAAAAACGCAAACAAGATATGAGGTTGTGTAACGAATGGGATGGTGAATAATACAGAGATTATAATGCCTTCATATGAATCAGTGGTGTTTTATCTCGAATACCATGTGCAACAGCGGTCCCCACCTGAGTAAGGATATTGCAGGACTATAGGTGGGGGGGGGGGTCAGAGAAGGATGATGCGAATGATCAAAAGCATGGAAAAACTCTTCTATGAAAAGAGATTGAAAAGATTGGATTGTTTACCATAGAAAGAAGTTGAATAAAAGGGGACATGAGAAACGTATATGAAATAATGGATGTTCTAGAGAAGGTAAACTGGGAACATCTGTTTTCCTTGTCTTCTATGAACAAGAGAACGTTTTATAAAATTAAAAGGTGGCAAATTTAAAACTAATAAAAGGGAAATACATTATCACACAACATGTATTTAAACTAGAACTCACTCTCACAGGAAGTCATTGAAGCCAAGACTGGACAGCTTTATGGATATCAAGAATATCCAGAGTTGTCATAATTAATTATAAGTGTTCTGGCAGGGATATGAAATCTCATGGTTAGGGCTCAAGACAATATCTAACTACTAAAGCTCAGGGTGAGACCTAGTGTGCGGGACAGATTATTCCACATCTGTCCATTGTGGGGTTCTTATACCTTCCTCTGAAGCATCTGGTACTGGTCACTCTTAGAGACAGGCACCTGGACCTGAGGTCTGAGTCAGCATGGCTGTTCCTATGTTCCTAATGAAGGCTCAGACACACATTTTCAGTTTACATGGCAGGAGTTATAACAACAGCATTGTGTTAAATGAGACCTCACTATGTTGCTCAAATAGCTTGCTGCACTCTCTCGGCTGTTAAATCTTTGCTGAGACACCTATGTTAGGTGCAGATTATTATCAATGACACAAAGTGAGGTTCCCTGGAATATAAGGGTATGTCTAACTGCAGCTGGGAGCAAGCCAGGATAGACCTACCCAGGATAGACAGACTTGTGGGACTTAAGCTAGCATGCTAAAAATAGTGCTGTGAATGCTGTAGTGCAGATTCGTTAGTCCTTAATCAACTTAAATTCCCATTGTAGTCAACAGGAGCTTTGTAAGCTTTGTAAGCTGCTTTGTGTCTACCTAGCTGTGGAAGTGTCTCCCTTTAAATTTGGCTCCCACCAACGTAAGTGCCTCTATGCAGATTTAATAACTCCACCTCCCTAAGCGGGATAGAGTCACAGGGAATGTAATTAGGTCACCGCAGTGTCAGTGTTGACAATGTGTTGCTTACATTGACTGTTACTGGCTTTCAGGAGCCATCCCACAATGCCCCACACTGACAATACAATTGGTACAAGCGCTCCTGGTGAGGGCGTGCACGACCAACACAAGGAACCAACCGTGTATACACAAACGATTTAATAACTGTGGTGGCTGTATGACAACGTGAGCTAGGTCAACATAATTTTGGAGTGTAGACATGGCCTTAGTAAACTGCAGCATAGGCCCACAGTTTTCACAACTGTGAAGTGCGTTTTAATTATGTGTGGTAGATTATTCTAACAAAAATGAATAAGTGAAAACTTATGAAAAAAGCCCCTTTTCACCGCTGACAAATTAAACCATGTTGTTGTTTTTAAAAATCTTGACACGTTAAGCTTCATTTCTCTGTGGATTCTTATTCTTGTTTTTATTCTTACCCTTTAACATCATCTGTCTTGTCTCTTGTTTTTGCTTGAGTACTACAAAATGATCTTTCACTCCATTACTAGCCTTTGCAGACCATTATCCGCCCCCAGAGGAAACTCTGTATCTAATGTTTCTCTCTGGAATGCTACAATGCTTCTAACCTTTGCCTCACTTCTATAAAGCACTGCACCCTGGCAGACTCTAGCTGTCTCCTATCTCTCTGATCCATATGAAGGTGTCAGAATGTCCCAGGGAACCATTAATCAACAGCCCCACTCTGACATCAGCTCCTCAGATGCTTTCCCTGCACCCACAGTGCATTTAGAGGTCTAGTGCAAACAATGCAAGGAAGTTTTTACCAGCAACATCTTTCATAGATCATCTAACCTGATTGATGACAATATTAAGAATTAAACATTTATGTCTTAGAGGCCTGGAAAGTATTGAAATACATATTTTAAATTTACGTGGGAGGAACAACTTCATTGTTGGCAAGAGCTTTTTCATAAAACTTTGGAGAAGGGCATTGGGCTGCTCTAAATGCCATATTGATTTACTCAGACACATTTTAATTTAAAACACACATTTATAGAGGAAACATTGAAAGAGGAAAAAAATCACAAGGAATGGGAAAACAGAAACAAGAAAATAAAAGAGGACTCTGTCCCCCTTCTTGTCAGTATGTCTATTCAGATTGTAAGATCGTTCAGAGCAGGGACCCGTCATGCTTCATGCCTGTAAAACACCTTTCATACCTTCAATGAACTCACACAGAAAAATGATAAAAGGCAAAACCACCATATCACCTATGGGCGAACACTTTTTACAAAATGATCACTCCATATCTGACCTCTCAGTGCTCATCCTCAAAGGAAACCTGCACAACACCTAGAAAAGACGAGCTTGGGACCTTAAATTCGTAACTTTGCTAGACACTAAAAATTATGGTCTTAATAAAGGTCTTATGGCTTATTACAGTCTGTAACCTACTAACCGCCCCCTTTTTGGCCTATGACTGGAGAGATGTTAACTTCACCTTGAATGGTCTCTTAGATTATATGTTACCCTCTTTTGCTAAACAATGTGTCCCCCCTTATAGTCAGTTGTGAAGCTCAGAAGGCTCGTCTACACTTAAAATGCGACAGGGGTACAACTGTGCCACTGCTGCCATGTTGCTGTAGTGCTTCAGTGTAGACTCTAGCTACGCAGCCAGGAGGAGGACTCCCATCAGTGTAGGTAATCACTTCCCTGAGAGGTGGTGGTAAGGTCAAGAATTCGTCTGACAACCTAGTGCTGTCTACTTGGGGTCTTAGGTTGGTTTAACAATGCTGCTCAGGGGTGTGGATTTTACACACCCCTAACCAACATAGTTAAACCGACCTCATTTTCTAATGTAGACCAAGCCTGAGTACCTTTCCCAGAGCTGAAGAAGAGCTCTGTGTAGCTCAAACGCTTGTGTCTTTCACCCATAGAAGTTGGTCCAATAAAAGATATTACCTCACCCATCTTGTCATTCCCACCTAAAGCAGGCACTATATCCATCATAATCATTAATAATTTACAGCTGCCATGTCATCTAGGGGTATAATCTCACTGGATCCCACCAAAAAGCTAAGTAATCATTAGGCTCAATTACTATGCAGATAGGAGACCTATTGATACAATGTAAACCTAAGTGCTGTAGAAAGTGCTATTTGCAAGTCAGTCCTATCTCCAGGGGCAATATGCTGTTATAGGTGCTGTGTGTTGGATGGATGATATATAATCCTAGATCATTAAAGATCCGATGTTTCTTTTCACAATATAAGGGATGTTTGACTGATGTGAGCACTTCAATCTGGGGAACTGCATTTTCTCTACCTAAATATTGCAGTCAGTCACAAACAGATCAAATATTATTCTTCACTGCCTTTCCTTAACTGTTGTAAAGTGGTTGTTGTGTGCTGTTAAAACAGCTGTGGCATTCCACTCCAGTGGTGGCAGCATTTCAGTGACAGAAGGTTAAGTGATACATGTCCTAGATATTAGGCCAAATACAGCAAATCATTTCTAGTAGAGATCCAAGTAAGATCTTTCTGCTTGAGTAACTGTGAAGTGCTTGGGGCTCATTAGGGGTTTTGGGTTTTGTTTTTTCTTTTTTTTATAATGAAGCTGTTAGGTTTTAAGGAATGAGTCAGTTGTTCATCAAAAATTTCTTTTCCTGGACAGATTAATTTTTCTAATTCACACTGTATTGAGAAATCCTATGCTCTCCAGCTAGAAATACAAAGTGTTTTGGCCATGTGACCTACAAAAGCCAAACAAAGACAGAGAAAACGAACAGTGTTAAATATGTCAAATTCTCCCCTGTGCAGTGGGACATCACAAAGCTTATGCAGAACATAAATCATACTGAAGCCCAGTTTGTATGTTGCATAGGTCTTGTGCTGACTCTCTGAAGGGCTAATTTCAATCAATATGAGCAAGTGTTTTTCTCCAGACATCTATGAAATATCAAGCATGTAAATTAACTCTCTCCCCAGCCAGATTTAACTTTCTCATCCACACTTCCTTCATTCACCACCCATAATCTAGTTAATATTAAGAATAAGTTTTTTTTTCAGTTCTGAACAACTTCTTGAAAACACAATGCATTAAGAGCCTCCTCCCCTCCATCCCAATAACATTGCATCTGCATCTTGACTCTTCCAACATTCTATGTACATTGTCTTGACATATGAAGGCCCAGAGCATGCATATTTTAGAAAAAAAGAACAGCTAATCTGGCACCAATACCACCACTTGTGAGATCAATACCTTTTAACGAATGGCAACTGGAAGAACCAGCATAGATTTTGATGAATAAAATTAAATATTATCTCTATTTCCTGACTTTGGGGAGCTCAAATTTCAATTCCAGTGGTGTACTGTTTTTGAATACAGACAGATTAGATAGCTAGCACGATAAACACAAGAATACACATTCTTATCTTCCTAGGAAGATAATAATTTGCATTTATATTTTGCCTTTCATCTAAGCATCTCAAAACACCAAAACATGAATTACAGTAAGCTTCCAATACCCCTGTTTTAAGACCCTGTTTTGCTGAGGAGCTGAGCAATCAGCATTCTTATTGGCTTCTACCAGGAATAGAACTAGTTGGAAGTCTTCTGATAAAAAAGTGGGGATTTTGGCTGGAAAAATGCTGATTTTTTAAAAGATTTCTAAGGTCCAGGATGGAGTTGCTGTTCAGAGAGAGAGAGACCATCACCCAAAAAGAGCCAGGTTAGGACTCATTTGGGAAGTAGGAGAGCCAGATTCAGGTTCTTAAAAAGAAAAGGAGGACTTGTGGCACCTTAGAGACTAACCAATTTATTTGAGCATGAGCTTTCGTGAGCTACAGCTCACTTCATCGGATGCATACTGTGGAAATTGCAGAAGACATTATATACACAGACACCATGAAACAATACCTCCTCCCACCCCACTCTCCTGCTGGTAATAGCTTATCTAAAGTGATCATCAAGTTGGGCCATTTCCAGCACAAATCCAGGTTTTCTCACCCTCCGCCCCCCCACAGACAAACTCACTCTCTTGCTGGTAATAGCCCATCAAAAGTGACCACTGTCTTCACAATGTGTATGATAATCAAGGTGGGCCATTTCCTGCAGAAATCCAGGTTCTCTCACCCCCTCACCCCCCTCCAAAAACCACACACACAAACTCACTCTCCTGCTGGTAATAGCCTATCCAAAGTGACCACTCTCCTTATAACCTGCATGAAAATCAAAGTGGGCCATTTCCAGCACAAATCCAGGTTTTCTCACTCCCCCGCCCCCATACACACACAAACTCACTCTCCTGCTGGTAATAGCTCATCCGAAGTGACCACTTGCCACTGTTATGCCTGGAAGGGAGTGAAATCGGCAGACCAAAGACTTGAACCTGGGTCTCCCACCTAGCTCTACACAAGAGTCAGTTTTACTTAGCTGCTTTCCCTCACCCTAAATTCCCGAGGATCACTACAGCTAGGCCCCAGGGGGGAGGCTGGGAGGAAAACTGCAATTTCATGGATTGCATAGACATTGTGAAATTAGCCCATTACCACAATTTTTCCAAGCAGCAAGGAGGCAGAGGCAGGCATCCGCGTGCGCCGGTCTTGTGCTCAGTGCTCCTTATAGTATGGCAGCGTAATGTTGAAGGCTTCTATGGAAGGCACAATAGCCAGTGCTGCTGTTACTTGAAACATGAGCAACAACAGCCTCAGCAGGGAGGGGGAAGCAGGCATCTGTATACGCTGATCTTGTGCTTGATGCGGCTTGTAGCGCATGTTCCAAAAGGCAGCAGCAACGGCTATCGTGCCTCGCGTAAAACCAGCTGCCAAGTCTCCCCAAACTACTGCTTCAGCGTGACACTGCCATGTGCTACAAACCACACAAAGCACAAGATTGGCCCACTCAGATGCTGCTTCCGCCTCCCTAGTGTTGGGAAAATATCGCAGCAATTCAGGGGGATTGGGTGGCAGGTTTATGAAAAGGAATGCAGCAGTGACCTTTTGCTGACTGCATCCTGTGCCAATTCTGTGAAATTCAGTGTTACCCATCACACTGCCATGAATTTTCTTTAACCCCCCCCCCCCCCAAAAAAAAAAAAAACCCTGTGATTTTCACAGGGCCTTAATCATAGCCATTGCCAGGGTTATTAGCCTAACATGTTGCTAAACACCACTCCCCAGCTTGATTCTGATCTCACACCTCTGTAACCCTCTGAAGACTACATAGCTACAATGGTGTAAAAGCAGTAAAGTACAACTAGAATAAGGAATCTTGGATCTTAAATGGTACTAAAAGCCCAAGATAAAGCCTAGGAAAATTAAAACAAAACAAAACAAAAAAAAAACTCCAAAGAACCACATAAACGGTCGGCAAAAATTCCCCAGGGTTTGGAAGAAATTCCCAGTCGAGTTGGCCAACATTTTTCTGAAGATTTCTGTTGTTCCGCAGTTGTTGCTATTAAATTGGATTTACACAATTCCTTTATCTGCTTCAGTAAGGATGATCCATGAGAACTAGCTTGGAAAATAACAAATATGTACCAAGTTTCCATTACTTTAGTTGCAGAGTTCTACTTACAAGAAAAAACAAAAAACTATCAAAACCTATTGCAAGCAGCGCATGAGTTATAAGGTTTGCCCTGAGTTCCTTTATTTTCAACCTTGTCCAGTTTGTGGATTGTCAATTGAAATCATCCAGCTTGACTAAAAACACTAACACAACCAAGATTTTTTGTTGCTCAAAAGAAAGTGCTTAAACAGTCCTCAGTAGATGTACAAATCTGATAAACATTTTCCTCCAAATTACATTCTCTGAGCATTTCCCTTTTCTTTAATTGCACTACTTCTTTTTATTGCATTGACATTCTCCACCAGTTTTTAAATGCTGCAGCTGTTTTATCCCTCAGTTTGGTGGGGGGAGGGGTTTCCTAGTGAACTATTAACTTGCCTCTTCAGTCTTCTAGAAAATGCTTATGATTGGCAAAACTTTATGAAACAGCATCAAACTGGAAGAAAATTGGTACCAGGAGGAAGTAATATCTATGCCATATTCACAGAGAAATCTGTCACTGTGGGCTAACAGCGTAATTAGCTGGTTAAATATAATATAAACAGATTTCTTTCAAAAACGTACCATTTTAGTAATATAGAGCAATATCTTTAGCTGGCGTAAATCTGCATAGCTCTGCTGGTTTCAGTGGTACTGCTCTTACATCATCTGAGGATCTCACTCCTACTCTGTTTTGCAGATGCTTTAGTTTAAAAATCTTTACTGTTTGGAGCCAAGAAAGAAGGCTACAAACACCGGAGAAACTTCAAATTGGTTATCACTATAGCTTGTATTTAGATCCTTCAAAACGAATCATTAGAGATTACTAACTTTTCATCTCCTTGGATATAGCTAATTCCCCACCACTACCACCCTGAAGCCCTCTGACCCAGGGGTCATTTAAGAAAAATTGCCGAGGGACAAAGCTGTCTCATCATATAAAACATTATGTGTGATTATATTATATCCTGAAAAGTCTGAGAGCCATGGTGGGGAGTGGGGGGAGGAGTGGAAGACATAATGGAGCATATAGACCTATGAAAAGTCCGCGGTGGGGGGAACCAAGGTCGGAGAGGCAGCTATCCCTCCTTGCCCCAAAATAAATTATGTCATGCTCCCCCGCAAAAAGCTTTGCTTGCACTGATCTCTCATCCAGATAAATACAGTGTATTTGCAAAAATAAATCCATAATCAGTTATCAACAGCAAAACATGAATCAGACCTTAAATGTGTGATAAAAAATAAAACTACACTGAATCGAAGAATATTCATAAACTCAACTTCATTTAAAACATTCTCTTTTTGTAGGATTTCTGTTAAAAAAGGACTACAATATTGCTGGTCCCTTTAAGTTGTTCCTTTTCCCTAAAGCTCCTTATAAATAACATGTAATTTTAAAATAAGATATGCCTCAGTCAAAATACTCCATTTTTGAAAGTGCACCTACATGAATGAAAGAAAGGGTATTTGAATAGTGCAAGATAAGTAGAGCTGGATCCTAATAGAACTTTCAGGATTCACATCGATAATGAGAAGCAGACTATTTCAGTGTTCCCATGGCGTTTCCAGAGCACGGCAGTTAATATTGCAGTGTATTCTGGCTACAGCATTTTAAACTTCAGAGTTTTCAAAAAGCTTATTTTGATTGTTACTTGAGTCTTTAATATTCCCGTTAATTGCCTGTACTTTATGCTAATAAGACCTGCTTTTAGACATCATATTTTTCAATTAAGCTTTAATTTACAAAATGAATAAATTATTATGGTATAATGTGAAGCTCCAAAGGTGACTGAAAATGCTGGATCAGAAAACTGTATCATGATTAATTATTTTATTGAATACTCACCTTTCTGTTATAGATGTTAAATACTGAACGCTGGAGGTGAACAGTGGGTCAGGTCATGGAAAACTGCTGAAAGCAGGGGGTTTTTTTCATGAGCTAATGCATTCCAATAAATTACGATGAGAATATTAGAGTATTCCAAGCTGCTATTCCCTGACTGTTAAATCAGTGACAAAGTTCCTGTTCTTTATAGAATGTCATCAATGATTAATTAACTCCACAAAGAAAGGACAAATGGAAAGAAAAAAAAGAGAGAGATAAAGACTGGTCACTTTTTGCAAAACATTTCCTCTAAAATTTAAGGGTCATGATTTTCTCAAATGTGTTGTCAAGCCTGAAAAAAATATACAGTATACATATATTCCTGATGACAAGAAAACGTATATAGCAACATTTTTCAGGATGGGAAGCCTCTTAGTATGGTTTTAAAAATGTAAGAACTATTATTGATTGTAGAAAGCCCTGTCTTTTCCATTACAACCCTTTCTCTTATGTGTTTAATCATTTCAAGATACAGATAAGACTTTGTGTGAGGGCTTCCTGTTTAAAATGCTCTATCACACCAAGGACTATCTTAAGAAAAGGGGAGGATTTTCGCATTTCACTGGCCCAAATTCATAATTTAAATAAACTGCTCTGACATATAAGATGTTAGATTTTTTTTGTTTTTTAAGGAGTAAAGTATTAATAGAGAGGGATTCAGAGCAATGGATGAAGCAACCACCATCAACTTATTATTGCAGCTTGAGTTTCCAACAACATTGCAAGATCAAAAGTGACCTCCATCAGAGCAAACTTCCCAGAAAGAATAAGAAGGAATGGGAGAAAAATACTTTTTGTATGATCTCATCATATTAGGCTGCTGCTGCATGACATTAGAGCACGAGCACACTGAAATTGTTGCAATAGCTGAAGAGATTTAGCAGAGGAAGGAATAATGATAAAAAGATTCATTTCTTGTTTTTTTAAAAATCCAAGGCTTAATATTTTGTCATCACTTTTGTATTGTTACTGATTATTTTTCATACTGTGGTAGGCCTAGAAACCCTTGTAAGGACCCTATTGTAGTCATTGTATAAGCACAGAACAAAAAGACAATCGCTGAGCCAAAGAGCGTATTTGTTCTACAAAATGCAGCTAATGATGTGAGATAAACAAAAAAAGTCTTGATTTGAAATGTGACCTCTTTCTCTGATGAATTTTGACTGTGGCTCAACCAGTTTGAGACCTGATCCCAAAGTTTTGAGTCAGGTCAACCTCCCTTGCCAGCCATCTTATTCAGCACATATATTATGCCGCTGGGAGAGTTATTGAGGAAAAAGGACTGTGGTGTCTTATGCGGGGGTGATGACACACAACTGTGTCTCCATTTTATCCACCCTGTCCAAAATGATCAATATCTGGGTGAGATGGGGGCAATGATGAGCATGAGCTGGCTGTGGCTCAATCCAGAGAAGATGGAGGAGATGTTGCTTGGGTGGGAAAAGCACTAGGAAGGCATGGCAAGAGTGATATCTTCTGCTTAAGCTGAGATGGTTCATTCCATTTGTGGTCACAGTCTAGGGTTCTCTTCAGACTCTCACTTCCCATTAGAAAAGGAGGCAGCAGCAATGGCCGGAACAGCTTTTTTTCATCTATTTATGGCCAGGATGCTGTGGCCTATCTTCTGACTTACATTCTGAGAGGGCACCTCTCTGTCCAAGCCATAGTGCCACAGTTCAGAACAGCAGATGTGCTCTAGCCACAGCCCAGGCTGGAGCTGCTGATAGGGCATTCTCTGTCAGGGACCTATAGTTTTGGAATTCAATCCATCTCTTCATTGTAAGCAGCCTCCTGAATCTGCTGGCCTTCAGGGCACATTGCAAAATGCTTCTTTTTTCACAAGCATTTGAAAATGAATTGGGGGAAGAGAGATCATGAAGTTGACATATAGTTTGTGGAGACGGAGGACATGTTAGCTTTTAATTTGTCTGGCTTGGTGGTTTAGTTCAGTTTGGCTCTGTTTTTTCTTGGTATGTTCTTTTAAGTTACATCAACAGTGCTTAGAGTGTACAGGCAAGTGCCCCTTTTAGTACGAAGTGAATGGAAATACATTGTTTAAAGTATTGTCTTTCAAATGGCAATGACAAATACGTACTTGGACTGGTCTAGCTATCTGATGAAAAAAACTGAACCGATCCATATTTTTAAACTAGGAAACAAGGAACATGGGCTTCATATTTACAATGTGATTATGTTCACAAACCAGGACTACAAAGGTTTCATCACTATACATGTGACAAATGGACTCTTTCACTTTCCATTCATTAGTAGCAGATGGCATAATGAAATTTAACACAACGGATATTTCATTGACCTTTGAACTATTGATCTCTGCAGTTTTCTAGCACATCTATTGCTATATGGGAACCACATCTTCCCTTCCTTATAGGCATCCTATTTAACTTCAACAGCCATTCCACTATATTCTAATAATTCTGAAAATCGCCATTAGAATTCAGGCTTACTTTAAACCAAGAAAGCATGAGTGGAATGTATACACATACACCCCACAACCAGAGAGAAAGGGGCTGAATCAGTGCTGCAACTTGAGAGAGACAGCACAGAAGGTGGATCCCAGGGACATGGGGAGAGGAATGGTGGTGAGAAAGGTGGCAATATACTACCTTTATGCTGTCCAAATTCTGGGAAGCTGTACGGGATAGTGTCATAAATTAAAAAATCCCTGTTTGGCATATTCCAGTAGATTCTAGAACCTGGGGACTTAGAACCCCCAAAATTGTAGCCCCCCACAGCCTCTGATGCTCTCTTTCTCCCTTCCCTTCCATTTCCTTGAAGCTGGCTGATGTTGTAGTGTGATTTCCAGCAGTATCAGGATTAATATTACACTGAAATTCTTCAGAATATCATGAGTACAATGGCTCGGCAGCAATATTCAGTTTAGTGTATTCCTGATATTTTTGTCAGTTTAGTTAGAGTTAATGGACTAAAACCAAAACTAAACATGTTATCTCCCAGATGGCAGTCCCTACAAATTTGTATACAAATAACCAATCTCTTCAAGATAACACTAAATGAGTTCTTGTCCAAACCAACTTCTTAATTAGTTTCTAATTTTCAGTAAAAGGAAAAACTTAAATTCTTCTCCACAATATATTCTGATCAAAATCTGGCAATTATATTCAGTCTTTTGTAGTGAATCCTTTTGTGAAAATCTAAGTATTTCCTGAAGTTCTAGTTTTCCCATAGCCTCTTCCTATGCACTGTGCCTCTCACTCCCTGTGTCTTATAGCTATAAAGTCATAGTATCTGACAGCCTTCAGATTTATTTCTATTATACCTGTAGAGAGTTACTACTGGAAGCTCAGTTCTCAATGTGTACCTCCACATTACAAGATGCTGTTGCGTAGCAGCTATATCTTGTTTAGTGAAAAGGTAATATTTGGTCACATGAAGCTGAGTGTATTTGTTAAAACTAATATATAAATATTTTGTTAATTATCTTACAAATATTTTCAGAGGATATTTCTAATTTAAGCAGAAGAGATTTATGTCCTGTTCCTACATCAGTGAATCCTGTTGCAGGATGGAGGCTTGCAAGGGCACTTTCTGTGTCAGATTGAGAGGGAAGGAAATAGAAGGAACTTGGCAAGAAAAACAGAAAAAGATTGCAGTAACTGTTCAACACTCAGGATCACCTTCTGAGATAACCTGTGACTATAAACAAGATTATGAAGCATCCAAGATTTTAAGCAAAGAGAGGAGTTGAGGATTCTAGACAGAGTGAGGTCTAGTGTACACAGGAAACATTTTTCAGTGTGAGTTAAGGTGTAAATGTAAACTGATAAAGTAATACCAGTATAACACACACACACTGTGCAGACTCTTATTCTGCCATAAAATAGGCTTTTTTTTCTTTTTTCATAGTTTGGGGGGGCTACCAAGCTGCTTGGGGGGGTACCAAAAAGTGACACTCATACTGCAATAAGAGTGTGTCCACACAAAGTTTAATAACTATACCTGTATAATTGGTAAAACCTTCCCATGTAGGCAAGGCCTATGCATGTCAGGGATATAAAAGTGCCTGAGGAAACTTAAGAAGCTTGGAACTGAAAGGACACCTGATTGATTTGATTCCATGGAATTGAAAGCTAATTCAGAGATAGAAATTGGAAATGTGCATGTGACAACAAATGGATTTTATTGTCCTCATCAAAAGGATGTGTGCACACAACCAGGAGCAAATTGTAAACCTTCCAGACATAGTGGCATTGTTCTTGAGCTCTTTTCATTCATAATCTATTACAGGGGTGGGCAAACCTTTTGGGCCAAGGGCCACATCTGGGTGGGGAAATTGTATGCAGGCCCAGGGCAGGTGGTTGGGGTACAGGAGGGAGTGTGGGGTGGGGTGGCGGTGTGCAGGAATGGGCTCAGGACAAGGGATTCAGGCAGAGGAAGGGTGTGGGGTGTATTAGGGAGCTCAGGAAAGGAAGCTGGGGTGCAGGAGGGTTTGAGGTGCAGGCAGGGGGCTCAGGGCAGGGGATTAGGGTGCAGGAGGGAGTGTGGGGTGTGGGATGGGGTACGGTGGGAAGGAACAGGCTCAGGGCAAGGGATTGGGGCACAGGAAGGGTGCAGGGTGTATTAGGGGGCTCAGGGAAGGAAGCTGGGGTGCAGGAGGGGTGTGAGGTGCAGGCAGAGGGCTCATGGCAGGGGGTTGGGGTGCAGGAGGGGGTGTGGGATGGGGTGCAGTTGGCAGGAACGGGCTCAGGGCAAGGGACTGGGGCAGAGAAAAGGTGTGGGGTGCATTAGGGGGCTCAGGGAAGGAAGCTGGGGTGCAGGAGGGGTGCGAGGTGCAGGCAAGGAGTTCGCGGGGGGCGGGGGGTGCAGGAGCGGTTCGGGCTCCGGCCCAGCGCCGCTTACCTAAAGCGGCTCCGGGGTGGCAGCGGAGCGCATCGGGGCCAGGGCAGGCTCCCTGCCAGCCTGCTGTAGCCCCACGCGGCGCCGCCCCGCAAAGCGGCCTGAATCACGTCTCTGCACGGCCCCTGGGGAATATGGGGGGCAGAGGGCTCCGCGCGCTGCCCTTGCCACGCCTCCAGGCACCTCCCCCGAAGCTCCCATTGGCTGAGGTTCCCCGTCCCCGGCTAATGGGAGCTCTGGGGGATGGTGCCTGGAGGCAAGGGCAACGCATGGAGCCCTCTGCCCCCCATATTCCCCAGGGGCCGCACAGGGACGTGGTGCCGGCCGCTTCTGAGACTGGGGCGGGGCCGGAGGCACCCCGGGGGGCAATCCCCCGGGCAGGATCCAAAGCCCTGAGGGGCGGATGCATAGTTTGCCCACCTCTGATTTATTATCTTAAATTCTGGAGTAAAGGAAACTCTGGACCACAGTCACCTGCTCAATATTTCATCCTGAAAGCCCCCCAAGCTTTTAAACCCCCTCTGCCCGGTAGTACTCGTCTCTTCTACAATTCTTCCAGTCTAAGCCTCTCAAAGTGCTTTGCAAACATTAAGGAACTAAGCCTCATCACATCCATGTGACATGCCCTATTGAAGAGTGAGTGAGGTAAAAATGCAACAAAAAGCTTGAGCGGTGCAGAGGTTTTTTGTGTTTTTTTTTTTAATTCCACATTCTTCTCAAGCATTTTGCACCTGTGTTCATTTCAAGTGTTTATCATGGTTACACTATTGACACATTCATCTCTCACTTCCCCAGCCACACTATTACATCACTGTTATTGATTTAAATGAATATCTTAGTGATTGCTCTGTGCACCAACTTAAATCGATCAGCCTCCTATTCCCTGCTTTGCAAATCCCAAGAAAATGGCTGGAAGAATTAATGTTGGTTGGTATCTTTTGACAAACAAGGTTTTATTATTTCTGCATTACTATGGCCAGTGAATCGCCATCTGCAAGCAAACAATTCCTCCAGTGTGCAAAACTTCCTACCAAACATCATTTTGTATTTTTTTAAAATATAGGACAACCAAAAGGAAGGCTGGTTGTAGCTGCCTAATTTGAAGGGTATTATTTTTAGTCCCACGAAGGACCAGTGGCATGAAAACAATTAGGATCTTTTGTCAAGTTAATTAAATTTTACTAAGTGTAGTAATCTCAGTAGGTTTAGTACACCAGAGGAAATGCTAATTAAAACCCAAATTCTTCTTGGTATAATAAGGAGCTCTAACTCTGGTAGCAGAAGAATGTTTTGCATACTGATAGATATTCAAATACTAATTTATAACTAGATGAGGGTGAACCCTGAAATGGCTCAGTTCTGTTAAAGGCTCACTTGAGAACATCACTAAGTATGTTAAATCTAAGCAAACCACCTAAGGAACATTGAACAGTCTAGAAAACTTTGCTTCACATTGGTACTCTGTCATGACAACATTTCTGCTATGAAAGAAGCAATCAAAATGCAAATGGAAACCTTTTTTTAAAAAGGGGGAAAAATACAAATCCTCCACCCCAAAATATCCTTTCTTGATTACCTTCTCTAGTGGCCTGCTGAACTTTAAAGGTGTGATAAGAGATCATTTTATCTATGGCAGGCGCTGCTGGAAACACTGCACGTATTTTATTGTTCATGCCATTTGATTTCTGTCTTCTCAAACCAATTCTGCATTGACACTTTTGCATTAATAGCTGCACAACTGCCCCAGTACATCATGGAAAGAGGTCACCTTGCTAGACTGATGTTTAATAAAATAGGCCCAGAGCTATGATCAGTTAGAGTCAGTAAACAGCAGAAGAGGCATGTTATCTGATCTGACACTGAAAATCCTAGATTCCAAAAGCAGTCTAACAAGGTATCCCTCAAGCACCGTACACAGGGAGGGACTTTTGAGAGTTTGCTTAAGAATATTTTGAATATATATTACGCAGAACATCAGTTTGTCAGTTCCTCTCAGAAGGAAAAAAATGTTTTATGTAAAACATTTTTACTGAAAGTCCTTTGAATGTTTATGTGTATGGACTTGGATCTGTGAGGTAATGACCCACAATGGGAAGACGAGGGATGAAATCAGTGGAAGTTGAGGACACGCATCATCCTATGTGATCTGCAGAGAAGATCATGGTTCAGACAAGCAACACAATCATAGGTAGAAGGGGGATACTAATTCTAGCTAAGGATGGGGAAACTGATTCAAATAAAATATTGCTTAGGCTGAGAAGTTAAATATATTTTATTTTATTTTATATTTTGCCCATCTCTAAAATTCCCAAATCAGTCTGTTCACTGAAAACTCTCGGTCCCATTGTCAGACTACAATTGTGACCCCATATTTTTTGAGATACACCTATAAATATTTCTAGGACAGCCTCCCATATATTAATGTCATAGGAAGTTGCAGGAGAGGAGTCTTAAGAGTCTCTGTGTGTCATCTAGTCGTCCATATTTTCTGAATTTTAACACTCAATTGAGTGTTGGTTCTAGGGCAGACCCATTCACAGTTTTCCTTCCCACACATCCTGTGACAATTATGCTTTTGCCTTTTTTATCCTTATCTCCTTCCCTCATGTAATTTAAAGTCAGGAATCAAAAAATCAATTCGGTATCACTGAAAATGAAAGTAATCCACTAAGAAACAGCACTCTGAAACCCACTAGATAGACCTCTTTTATGCCAAAATTTCTTTTGACCTACCAGAAATGTAAGTGGACGACATGTTATTCCTTCTGGTGCTATTACAAGATAATTTATGAGAGCTGCCTGCATCATTCCAAAGGCTATGCAGTATATCAATGTCCACATCCCCAATCCAAGGGAGGAGAGAGAAAAAAAAAAAACAGGGAAAAGAATCCTCTCCTTTGTTCCTTAAATGTGTTAGAACACTTCTTCTCTGCCAGATTAAGATCAGTATCACTTTGCATATCTGCTCGGTTGCACTCTAAGTATGGCATATATTCATGAAAATCTCTTTTTAGCATGGTTGACTGCTTAAATTCATCTGATGTTCTTAGTTTGTACTCATTTTGGCAATTAATGTTCATTTGTGTAACCATTCAAAGAAATAGTCAAGTCTAGGTCAGAGGGATCTGTAAGTTTCAAGAAGTCTGCCTGATCAGGATGTAGAACTGCTCGCTTTGGAAAAGAAGAGAAAAAGAAAAAGGGCTTTCAGACTGAATTTAAAACAATCCTAGTTGGGAAGTTCTGTGCACAGCCATTACCAACTATATTCTTCCAGTCATGATTTATGAACTGATGGTGCCTCTTTTTTTAGATCTTGCATCTATTCTAACTAATCCACTTGGAAGAAGGGATAGAGGTTACTTATTTCTTTCATTTAAAAAAGGAGGACTTGTGGCACCTTAGAGACTAACACATTTATTTGAGCATAAGCTTTCGTGAGCTACAGCTCACTTCATCGGATGCATTCAGTGGAAAATACAGTGGGGAGATTTATATACACACAGAACATGAAAAAATGGGTGTTATTATACACACTGTAAGGAGAGTGATCACTTAAGAGGCGCTAATACCAGCAGGAGAGCGGGGGTGGGGGTGGGGGTGGGGGGGGAAGAAAACCTTTTGTAGTGATAATCAAGGTGGGCCATTTCCAGCAGTTAACAAAAAGTGGGGGGCGGGGGTGGGAACATGGGGAAACACTTTTACTTTGTGTAATGACCCATCCACTCCCAGTCTTTATTCAAGCCTAAGTTAATTGTATCCAGTTTGCAAATTAATTCCAATTCAGCAGTCTTTTGTTGGAGTCTGTTTTTGAAGTCTTTTTGTTGTAATACTGCGACTTTTAGGTCTGTAATCGAGTGACCAGAGAGATTGAAGTGTTCTCCAACTGGTTTATGAATGTTATAATTTTTGACATCTGATTTGTGTCCATTTATACTTTTACATAGAGACTGTCCAGTTTGACCAATGTACATGGCAGAGGAGCATTGCTGGCACGATGGCATATATCACATTGATAGATGTGCAGGTAAACGAGCCTCTGATAGTGTGGCTGATGTGATTAGGCCCTCTGATGGTGTCCCCTGAATAGATATGTAGACACAGTTGGCAACGGGCTTTGTTGCAAGGATAGGTTCCTGGGTTAGTGGTTCTGTTGTGTGGTATGTGGTTGCTGGTGAGTATTTGCTTCAGGTTGGGGGGCTGTCTGTAAGCAAGGACTGGCCTGTCTCCCAAGATCTGTGAGGATAGGTTGTAGATCCTTGATGATGCGTTGGAGAGGTTTTAGTTGGGGACTGAAGGTGATGGCTAGTGGCATTCTGTTATTTTCTTTGTTGGGCCTGTCCTGTAGTAGGTGACTTCTGGGTACTCTTCTGGCTCTGTCAATCTGTTTCTTCACTTCAGCAGGTGGGTAATGTAGTTGTAAGAATGCTTGATAGAGATCTTGTAGGTGTTTGTCTCTGTCTGCGGGGTTGGAGCAAATGCAGTTGTATTGTAGAGCTTGCCTGTAGACAATGGATCGTGTGGTGTGGTCTGGATGAAAGCTGGAGGTATGTAGGTAGGAATAGCGGTCAGTAGGTTTCCAGTATAGGGTGGTGTTTATGTGACCATCGCTTATTAGCACCGTAGTGTCCAGGAAGTGGATCTCTTGTGTGGACTGGTCCAGGCTGAGGTTGATGGTGGGGTGGAAATTGTTGAAATCATGGGGGAATTCCTCAAGGGCTTCTTTTCCATGGGTCCAGATGATGAAGATGTCATCAATGTAGCGCAAATAGATTAGGGGACGAGAGCTGAGGAAGCGTTGTTCTAAGTCAGCCATAAAAATGTTGGCATACTGTGGGGCCATGCGGGTACCTGTAGCTGTGCCGCTGGTTTGAAGGTATACTTTGTCCCTAAATGTGAAATAGTTATGGGTGAGGACAAAGTCACAAAGTTCAGCCACCAGGTTTGCCGTGACATTATCGGGGATACTGTTCCTGACGGCTTGTAGTCCATCTTTGTGTGGAACGTTGGTGTAGAGGGCGTCTACATCCATACTGGCCAGGATGGATTTTCAGGAAGATCACCGATGGATTGTAGTTTCCTCAGGAAGTCAGTGGTGTCTCAAAGATAGCTGGGAGTGCTGGTAGCGTAGAGCCTGAGGACGGAGTCTATATAGCCAGACAATCCTGCTGTCAGGGTGCCAATGCCTGAGATGATGGGGCATCCAGGATTTTCAGGTTTATGGATCTTGCGTAGCAGATAGAATACATTCATAAACCAGTCGGAGGACACTTCAATCTCTCTGGTCACTCGATCACAGACCTAAAAGTGGCAATTCTTCAACAAAAAAACTTCAAAAACGGACTCCAATGAGAGACTGCTGAATTGGAATTAATTTGCAAACTGGATACAATTAACTTAGGCTTGAATAGAGACTGGGAGTGGATGGGTCATTACATAAAGTAAAAGTATTTCCCCATGTTCCCCCCACCCCCACTGTTCCTCAGGTTCTTGTCAACTGCTGGAAATGGCCCACCTTGATTATCACTACAAAAGGTTTTCTCCCCTCCACGCCCCCCCCCGCTGGTATTAGCTCATCTTAAGACATCACTCTACTTACAGTGTGTATGATAACACCCATTTTTTCATGTTCTGTGTGTATATAAATCTCCCCACTGTATTTTCCACTGAATGCATCCGATGAAGTGAGCTGTAGCTCACGAAAGCTTATGCTCAAATAAATGTGTTAGTCTCTAAGGTGCCACAAGTACTCCTTTTCTTTTTGTGAATACAGACTAACACGGCTGATGTTCTGAATTCTTTCATTTAGTAACTCTTCATATTTTTATAGTGAAGGATTAGCTGTGTGCCTAGTGAAGTAGATGTGGATTGTTCATCTGAGAAAAATTCAAGGAAAGAAGGGTTTCTAGTGTTTTGTTGATTTCTTAATTCTAAACTTGGCATTTTTTTAGCAATTTTGAGAAATGCAGAGAGCTTACTGCCCTCTGGTAAAGTGTGTTAGAAAGAGAGGAATTAAGAAAAATATGTTAGTGCTGAACTCCTCTTACAGCTGTCTCTGCAGCTACTTCTCCACAGTGGCTTTGAGCCCCTCCTGCTAAACAGTTGTGGAGCAAGGTGCCACTTCTACAGGTGACATCTTTACATAGCTCCTCCCCCACCCCCCACCCCTTATCCCAGAACTTGCAGACATCATCTCACTCAACTGTCAGGGGAGGGAGGTGCATGGAAGTTACTCAGTGTCTCTGTTGACATTCTAGATTTCTCTGATATTCGATCATTTCACAGCCTAACAGCTAAGGAGAGGGCCCATTAGGATGAGGATTCCTCGCTGCTCCAAGATGTTGGGAGTGTTCTTGTGCCTGGAACTGGGCAGGAGCCTCATATATCTGTAAAAGCAACAGGGTACAGGCCCTCACCAATCACTCCCTGCACAATCAAGGATGGAAGCAAGAGTCATTCAACTGCCAAATGATTTAAAAAAACAAAAGAAACAGGGGTGGGGTTTTTTTGGGGGGGGGCGGTGAAGAATTCTGGGTCCTGGCTGGAGAAACATAGAAATGTTAATGGTAATTATATGGTAATTATCAACTCCTGTGCAAGCCCTATGGGAGGGAGCCAGCAAGCCAAAAATATGGAATAATGGTAATGCTGGGGTCAGAGCTCATTCACATATACTACACACCTCCGGGCAATAACATCCTCCTATTCGTGCAACTTGTTGGTTTGCTCCCCGCAATCCCATCCAGCAGGCTGACCTGCCTGCTTCACAACTAATGTTATGTATCTTCAGTTCTGGATAAGGCCCTAATATATGGACTGGTACTCATGGAAGGGATTTGCTGTGTGCTGCAGAACAACAAAACACCTACTTAGAGTTCCTTAACTAAATGCTCCCAATGCGTAACACTTAAAGTCAGAACAACCTGCACAGATCTTTCTCCAGCAGCATTCTCTGACTCCAAACTCATTAAACAAATGAAGGCAGTGCACATATTGCAAAAATATATCGTATTTCATTCATCCCTAGGTGTTTCTAGCCAACAGGAAAACAGTAACTCACACAGATTCCAGTTTAGTCCCTGGAAGATAACAAACACTTTAGTTTCAGAGTAGCAGCCGTGTTAGTCTGTATTCGCAAAAAGAAAAGGAGTACTTGTGGCACCTTAGAGACTAACCAATTTATCTGAGCATAAGCTTTCGTAGCTACAGCTCACTTCATCGGATGCATTAAGTGGAAAATACAGTGCGGAGATTTATATACATAGAGAACATGAACCAATGGGTGTTATCATACACACTGTAACCAGAGTGATCACTTAAGGTGAGCTATTACTAGCGGGGGGGGGGGAAACGACCTTTTGTAGTGATAATCAAGGTGGGCCATTTCCAGCAGTTGACAAGAACGTCTGAGGAACAGTGGAGGGTGGGATGGGGGAATAAACATGGGGAAATAGTTTTACTTTGTGTAATGACCCATCCACTCCGAGCTTCTATTCAAGCCTAAGTTAATTGTATCCAATTTGCAAATTAATTCCAATTCAGCAGTCTGTCGCTGGAGTCTGTTTTTGAAGTTTTTTTGTTGAAGTATTGCCACTTTTACATTTGTAATCGAGTGACCAGAGAGATTGAAGTGTTCTCCAACTGGTTTTTGAATGTTATAATTCTTGACATCTGATTTGTGTCCATTTATTCTTTTACGTAGAGACTGTCAGTTTGACCAATGTACATGGTGGAGGGGCATTGCTGGCACATGATGGCATATATCACATTGGTAGATGTGCAGGTGAATGAGCCTCTGATAGCGTGGCTAATGTGATTAGGCCCTATGATGGTGTCCCCTGAATAGATATGTGGACACAGTTGGCAACGGGCTTTGTTGTAAGGATAAGTTCCTGGGTTAGTGGTTCTGTTGTGTGGTGTGTGGTTGCTGGTGAGTATTTGCTTCAGGTTGGGGGGCTGTCTGTAAGCAAGGATTGGCCTGTCTCCCAAGATCTGTGAGAGTGATGGGTCGTCCTTCAGGATAGGTTGTAGATCCTTGATGATGCGTTGGAGAGGTTTTAGTTGGGGGCTGAAGGTGATGGCTAGTGGCATTCTGTTATTTTCTTTGTTGGGCCTGTCCTGTAGTAGGTGACTTCTGGGTACTCTTCTGGCTCTGTCAATCTGTTTCTTCACTTCAGCAGGTGGGTAATGTAGTTGTAAGAATGCTTGATAGAGATCTTGTAGGTGTTTGTCTCTGTCTGCGGGGTTGGAGCAAATGCAGTTGTATTGTAGAGCTTGCCTGTAGACAATGGATCGTGTGGTGTGGTCTGGATGAAAGCTGGAGGTATGTAGGTAGGAATAGCGGTCAGTAGGTTTCCAGTATAGGGTGGTGTTTATGTGACCATCGCTTATTAGCACCGTAGTGTCCAGGAAGTGGATCTCTTGTGTGGACTGGTCCAGGCTGAGGTTGATGGTGGGGTGGAAATTGTTGAAATCATGGGGGAATTCCTCAAGGGCTTCTTTTCCAGGGGTCCAGATGATGAAGATGTCATCAATGTAGCGCAAATAGATTAGGGGACGAGAGCTGAGGAAGCGTTGTTCTAAGTCAGCCATAAAAATGTTGGCATACTGTGGGGCCATGCGGGTACCTGTAGCTGTGCCGCTGGTTTGAAGGTATACTTTGTCCCTAAATGTGAAATAGTTATGGGTGAGGACAAAGTCACAAAGTTCAGCCACCAGGTTTGCCGTGACATTATCGGGGATACTGTTCCTGACGGCTTGTAGTCCATCTTTGTGTGGAACGTTGGTGTAGAGGGCGTCTACATCCATACTGGCCAGGATGGATTTTCAGGAAGATCACCGATGGATTGTAGTTTGCTCAGGAAGTCAGTGGTGTCTCAAAGATAGCTGGGAGTGCTGGTAGCGTAGAGCCTGAGGACGGAGTCTATATAGCCAGACAATCCTGCTGTCAGGGTGCCAATGCCTGAGATGATGGGGCATCCAGGATTTCCAGGTTTATGGATCTTGGGTAGCAGATAGAATACATTCATAAACCAGTCAGAGGACACTTCAATCTCTCTGGTCACTCGATCACAGACCTAAAAGTGGCAATTCTTCAACAAAAAAACTTCAAAAACGGACTCCAATGAGAGACTGCTGAATTGGAATTAATTTGCAAACTGGATACAATTAACTTAGGCTTGAATAGAGACTGGGAGTGGATGGGTCATTACATAAAGTAAAAGTATTTCCCCATGTTCCCCCCACCCCCACTGTTCCTCAGACGTTCTTGTCAACTGCTGGAAATGGCCCACCTTGATTATCACTACAAAAGGTTTTCTCCCCTCCACCCCCCCCCGCTGGTATTAGCTCATCTTAAGACATCACTCTACTTACAGTGTGTATGATAACACCCATTTTTTCATGTTCTGTGTGTATATAAATCTCCCCACTGTATTTTCCACTGAATGCATCCGATGAAGTGAGCTGTAGCTCACGAAAGCTTATGCTCAAATAAATGTGTTAGTCTCTAAGGTGCCACAAGTACTCCTTTTTTAAATGAAAGAAATAAGTAACCTCTATCCCTTTATAGAAAACAGAAGTGATTTTTGTTCATGGTTGATATAGCATGACATCTGATTATGTTCACAAACAATGCATAATTAGAACTTTTATGTCTGATAAGGCACTGCTAATGTCCAGGCTTGTAAGATAATTGTAGACAATTGTCCTCTTTTAGGTCCCAATTCAGTGTGTTCTGCAGAATAAAGATGGGATTACTCACTTGATTAATGTTAAACCCATACTTAAGTCCTTTGCTAAATTGGGGCCTTAATCATGTATGCAATATGACTGTCATTCCCTAAGGCACTATACATTTTTACTTAATTCCTATTAGACATAAAATATAATCACTACAGCAGAAATTCATTATAACCAGATAACAGATTCCTTTTCTCCCACTTTCTCTTGGTTATGTGTCTAATACCTGAGAAAGCATGAAAGTTGGATTTTGACTGAACAAAGCACGCATTCATTTAAAACACATTTACCCCACATTTTATGATGCAATTGTGAATGACATTTTTCAAGTGGAACAGAACGGAATGGAAATTCTGTCATAGATTCATAGATATTAAGGTCAGAAGGGACCATTATGATCATCTAGTCTGACCTCCTGCACAACGCAGGCCACAGAATCTCACCCACCCACTCCTGCGATAAACCTCTCACCTATGTCTGAGCCATTGAAGTCTTCAAATCATGGTTTAAAGACTTCAAGGAGCAGAGAATCCTCCAGCAAGTGACCCTGCCCCATGCTACAGAGGAAGGCGAAAAATCTCCAGGGCCTCTTCCAATCTGCCCTGGAGGAAAATTCCTTCCCGACCCCAAATATGGTGATCAGCTGAACCCTGAGCATATGGGCAAGATTCACCAGCCAGATACCCAGGAAAGAATTCTCTGTAGTAACTCAGATCCCACCTTATCTAACATCCCATCATAGGCCAAAAGAACGTACCCATTGAAACAGGTCATTAATAAATGAACAGTATAGCTACTGGTTTCCACTACTTTATTTCCCGAGCAAAACAGAAGAGATAATACAGCATTGCCCAGTGTAAAACTGGAATTCCGAGAGATTCTGTTGTAAATTAGACTTGCAAACAGATCCTTAGCAGGTGTAAATCATCAGTGCAGCTTTGTTAATTTATACCATCTGAGGATCTGGTCCTTGATTTTTCCTTAGAGTTTTGGCTCTAAAACAAGTCTAAGACGCCCAGTAAATATTAGAGTGACACAATTTTTCTCAGTTAACTTCCTCCCCCCCCAAAATTAATTCCTGATATTTCCTGTTGCCATCTAAAATTTTATTTTCAATGCTTTAATTTTCTTTTTAGACATCAAACGTAAGTTTTACGCCCTATTCACCTTCTTTTCCCTATTCTCCATTCAACCACAGCATCATTTAAACAAATAACCATTTTATTGTAGTTTTGCAATTTTTCAGTTGTGGGCTCAGAAAATGGGCCAGTTCTTCAGTTGGTGCATAACTGAAGCCAATTTACATTAGATAAAGCTCTGACCCTTCCATCTTTCCTTATGTTCTTCACTGGAGGTAGTCTGACAAATCTGGAAGTCTGTTTACCATTCAAAATGGTGGACAGCCTAAGAAGAGTTTTCAACAGTAATTCCAAGCAGAAATCCTCTCCTACTTTTCATGAAGAGTAAACATGAGATTCTCAGCTGCTGTAAAGTATCACAGCTCCATTAATGTCAAATGTCTTGCTCGGATTTACATCTTCTGAGGCTCTGGCTCAGCATTTCCTCCCCTCCCCACCCTTTGCAGTTTTCTGGGATACTCCATAGCTGAAATGTGCATCTTATCTGTGACTAATAGCATATTGTTCCTTGTATGTCTGTCAAGAGCTCAGTGTATGTAAAGGCATTCAAGTTAGTTTGTGTCTGTGTTGTTTGTGAGGTGTCCAGTGGTTTTGTATGCTTTTGCTTCATTGAATTTGAATGCTGATGGAGAAATAGAAGGCACGGTTTTTATTTTTTAAATAGAGGACATATCCTGAAGCATATGGTCTCTGATCTTAAGTGTGAATTTCCCTGCACACTTAGAGTGTGCATCCGAAGCTACATCCTTGTACCCTTGGCATGCCCATCCAGGGACTGAAACTGTGCCCTACTGCTGTGCAATTTTTGTACATCCTCCCACACATTGTGCTTTTGTGGAGCAGCTAGGCACTACCTAACCTTTAGCTTGAAACACTCTTACTTCTTTTTGATTATGTACATGCAACAAACTTCATACACTCAAAATTGTAGCATCCCAATCTACCCCTCATTACACAGCATTTACACCTGTAGTGCCAATGGAATTACCTCCAGTTCACACCCATGTCAGGGAGAAGGAAATCTGGGCATGGATGGCTTAGTATGCATAAAGAAAAGGAGTACTTGTGGCACCTTAGAGACTAACCAATTTATTTGAGCATGAGCTTTCGTGAGCTACAGCTCACTTCATCGGATGCATAGTGTGGAAACTGCAGAAGACATTATATACACAGAGACGATGAAACAATACCTCCTCCCACCCCACTCTCTTGCTGGTAATAGCTTATCTAAAGTGATCATCAAGTTGGGCCATTTCCAGCACAAATGTCCAACTTGATGATCACTTTAGATAAGCTATTACCAGCAGGAGAGTGGGGTGGGAGGAGGTATTGTTTCATGGTCTCTGTGTATATAATGTCTTCTGCAGTTTCCACAGTATGCATCCGATGAAGTGAGCTGTAGCTCACGAAAGCTCATGCTCAAATAAATTGGTTAGTCTCTAAGGTGCCACAAGTCCTCCTTTTCTTTTTGCGAATACAGACTAACACGGCTGTTACTCTGAAACCTTAGTATGCATAGCATTCACAGTTCCTTTCTTCTTTCTGTCCCTACCTACACAGAACTCAAGAGCTCATTTTCTTATAATAGTGATTCATAATAGCAGCAAAACTCTCAGAACTGTACTGATGACTGATCTTCTTAATATATTAAGTGTTTACAAGGATACTGAGCTGTCTAATGCACTCAGTTATAATCAGATGATAACTACTCACTTCTTTGTATTTTACTGTTTGAGTACTTTAATTTGCTTTGGAATACATTTCATGTGTCATTCTAGCTCCTCAATAAAGCTGCTTTTAGGAAAAGAAATTTCAGTAATAAATCAACATAAGCATATCTATAAATCTATGAGAATGGAGAGATTAAAGAATCTGTCCCATGATAGTCTATTTTCTAGACATTTTCAACCAAATGTTTTATATCAGCAATTGTAATGTGCAATGGATACAAAGAGTAGTTTCAATAATAGTTTATGTTCATGTGTTTACAAAATGGTTTTGCTAAAAGCAAGGTCCAAAATTGGGATCCAGCCAATAATTATTTTTTAAAACTACAGTCAAGTGTTTGGGACCATCAATCATTTACCTGTGTGAAGATTTCAAAATGGATTTTTATAGTTCAAGCTCCTAATGATGTGGAAATTGAAATGTTCATTTTTGCTCCAGCAAATGTATATAGTATCATTAATGATCAGCTCCATTCCCCTGTTATATCTGCTTTTGCTATTTTTCAGCTAAAACCTCACCAGCCAAGAATCTATTCATCCCAATTCAAGGTAGTGTAAGCACCAAATTACATTCAGTGGTGCACCAGAGAAGTTTGATTTCAGTTCTGTTCATATAAACAAAAGTATCTGAAATCTAGATGGAGCCACAGTACCTGGATGAGCTAAACCCTTCGCAGGTGACTGAATGAGGGTAACTGTATGCTCTGAAGGAGAAAGCATGTGCTGTGATTTCAGAATCTGCAGAATAAATCCCAAAGTGTTTTTTTTTAAATTGTAAAGCTACAAAACATATCAAAACCTTAGAAGGAGTACTGGGTCTTTTCTACACCTAAGCCAGTAAGTGAGTTTACCGATCTGTCACTGAAAATGAAAGTGAACTCCCAAACTAGATTCAGCGAGGGTAGTGACAAGGTTACTTAGTGAAGATGATTGGAGACTAGGATGGAGATAAGAAAAGCCAGACTCATTGTCAGAATGAGTCCCCACTGCCAAGCTCCACTCCCTTTCTCCTACATAACTGTAGCCTCTCCCCAAAGTGTGTATTTAGCCTCCTACATTTTCTCTCCCTGGGGCTTGCTGTTACTAATATTTAGAGTGGCTTCCCCCCTCTCCTGACATAGGGTGGGTCCTGGCTTCTTTTCTGGTGCTCAGTGCATCTCACTGTGTCTTATACATACACCAGGGTGTTGTCCCTTGCAAAATCAATGATAATACTACAAGCTGGCAAAGAGGGTAAAGCCCAATATACATAGGAAAATAAAGTATATAAAACAAAAGACTGGTACACCCAAAATAACACTATAAAGAAAAGGGTCTTGACTGCAAATAGGAAACTAGGATCTGGGGAAGGAAAGGGTTAAGGTTAACTAATAAGTAATAAGCACATATAAATAAGACCGGTCACCATCTCTAAACACTCACAAACTCCTCCAACTCCAGCTCCCTCTCTGGCACCTCACCAAGGCAAATAGCATGTCAGGAGTTGTGTCTCCTGAGATGGAGCATAACAGGGCTGTGATGTTGGTCAGATTAAACAAAAGTCACCTACTTTATCTTCACCACTGATGGGGCAGAGTCCCCTCCTGACTCTACCCAGACTTGCTGGTTTCTTGGTCTGGAATCCTCCTGAGGCTTTGGCTGTCTCTCTGTAGCCAGTGCCAGGTCCAATCTCTTTCTCTCTGGATACTGGTCACTGCAGTGCTAGAGCTGCCCTATACATGCAGCAGAGTCTCAGGGCAGTGCAAAAACTACTTTGGAGAGGAATGGAACTTTAACAGGGATTTGCTGAGCACTCGCTCTCCTGCTCTTCCCATCCAGCTTCCAAATTGGAACTAAATTCTCTCTCTCTCCTTCTGTCTCCATCCTTGACTCCAAGCATGCTGGGAGCCATCTTAGTTGTAGTCCTTTTGGCAGGGCCCTTTAGAGGCTCAGTTCAGGTGCTCCGGAAGCTAGCCATCTCCATGTTTGCATTACCCAGGAATGCAGGACTTCTCTGATGAGCCACGGTGGTGCTACAACTCCACATAACCTGCAGAGTACTGCTGGTTCATGCAGATGGCTTTTGCTAGCTCAAACCAGGATATAAGAGGAACGGTGTATCTTGAGCACAGGGAACTATGGCTCTTGCAGAGAAGAAGTTCTGCAAGGAAACTCCAGCAACAGCTAAGATTTGGGAGATAGTTTAGTCTGAGCTTTATGTATTGTTATTGCTATTCGAAGTAGCCAGTAAGGCATATCCAATATAAAAGGGTAAGTCTGAATTACATACAGGGAGTCTACAGTTTTGCCAACCTCAAAAGATCAAAAATCATGTCGCACTCCTAAAAATCATGAGATTGGTCCCCAAAACCATTAGATTGATAAAGGTCTGTCTGATTTTTAACTCCCCTTTCCAATCCCCAGTGTGTGGGGGTGAGACAATTCGTGTCACCCACTCTCTTGAATTTTGAGAGAGGTGATTTTGGCCCCTGCTGCAGGAACTCTGACCCCCCACATTTGCCAATCCCCTGCCCAGCAATTAATCCTGCCCCCCAATCCACCATCAGTTCTGTCCCCACCATCGCCCTCATCTTAGCCCCCTATTTCATAAACCCTCTCCCCATTATTTCAGCCCCCCCATCATTTCCCACTCTCCCCTTAGTTCAGCACCCAAACCCCCATCATCCTTCATCCTGCCTCACCTCTGCTTCTCCTGGGGTTTTTCATTCCCCCCCACCCCCACCCCCTCCGGCCTGGGGCAGGGGGAACTGCACGGGATCCTCTATCCCGCCTCCCATTCTGGGGAGTGGGGCAGTTCCAGGGGTTCTTCACCCCTTCTGCCCCTTCCCAGGCCAGATGTTGCAGGGGGGAGGGTGAAAAGCATACACACCATCCTGTCCTTATTTCTCACAGGAAGGGAGCAGAGTTGCACGGAACTGCTGGGCTCTTTGCTCCCACCTCTTTCCTCCCTTCCTGTGAAAAGAAGCAAGCACAAGAGAGAGTCTCTGTCAGCTTCTGGCAGGGCTGAACCTCACAAGGAGGCTGCAGCTCTTCACGTCATCACAAGATGAACTCCTGCACTCTCTGAAATCCCATCACTCATTAAAAAACTCACAAGAGATGGTGATATTGCATCAAGTTAAAACAACATTGCACTGCATTTCTATTCAGAAATGGATATTATAGGTGCACTCTAATAGCAGCTATTTGTCGGTCTCATTATATCTGCCAGTAGATGGCCAGAAATCCAAGCCAAACTGGGAAATCCAGAGTTTTTTAGCTTGAATTGTTCTATGCCACCCATTCCTACTGCAATTTTTCTACCAACCATTTTACAATCTGAGCAAATTACACCAGTAGCAGAGATCTCAATCCCATGGTTAAGACTGTTTTGTGTAAAAAACACAGAACTACAGCCAAGATTACCTCTGCCGCCTTCAGGAGTTTGTTTGAATGTCTCATCTCCCACGTACTGAATATATTTACCCACATTGGTTCACAGACAGCATCCCCACTAGATGGAGCTCTTCCTGGGTTTGAGTAGCCAATGGCTGTCCTATGAAGATTTTCTCAGCTTGAGGTTTCTCTACCATACATCATTACCCTGATTTCATAATTCCTACATCTGTGACATCTCAATCTATTTTTCCAAGGGCTTAGCTCAGTGCATTTCAAGGTCAGGGAATTTTCACCCCTGAATGAGATATGGATTTCTGTGGTAAATGAGAAAAACAATTTTTTGAGGGGGAAAAAAAACCTGGCAAAGTGAGTTGAAAGAAAAATCTTGTTCTCTGCTGAATTAGATTAATTGAAGAGATTATATTTGTAAAGGTAAGTATTGGGGCTAGGACTTGTTTTTTAATCTTCTGGCAGAATGTGATGAGTGGGTGTTAATTACCTTTCTACAAGCTTTCTTCTACTTGTAGAGGTTGATAACTAGAATATTAACATTTGTTTCCTGCTTAAGTTTTCTTTTCTGCCCCATTTCCATATAATTAATTCTGCCATGTAGCTGTTTTATACTTTTCCAACAGATATTTTTAGAAAAGAGGTGTTTGAATGTTTATCCCTATTGCTGAGATAGCTACAATACCATTCAAATCAAGGCAATTATCTGTTTCATCATTATTTTAACAAATACAGTAGTAGCTCAGGGAAAACTTGAATGTGATTTTTTCAACTGTTGATATATTTTCTTTACAGTAAAATACCATTGTTTGGCAGAATTTCTTTTGCACTTTATGAAGAAAAAGGCTGACACCGTCACAACTAAAGATGGAGCTGAACTGTGTAAGAGTTTGGACTTAAAGAAGGTTCAGATCCAAATTTAGCAGTTTAGGAATATCTCTAAACATAAAGGGAAAAATAACAACGAAAAAGTTCAAAAGTTTTTCAAAAACATTTTCACCATATCAACCACATTTATTTCCATGTGTTTTACATATGAAATATAAAGGACATGTATGTGTAAAAATCCATAGAGTGAAATGCATTTCATGGCCATCTGGTGAACTAATTGACAAATAATTGTTGTTTCATTAATTCTTTTTATTACATTAGTCTCTAGAAAGACCAAGATCAGAGCCCCATTGTGCTTGGCGCTGTTCAGACACACAATAAGACACTCACTGTCCAAAAAACGATTACACTCTAAATAAATAGACAAAAGGTAGGAGAAAGGAATTATTATTATAGGTTGGGTTAAACCCCACTGAAATTGCTAAGTGTAACAGCCAGCCTTCATTTGGGATAAATGTAAGAGACAATGGGGACCTTAAAACAAAACACAGGCACATGTTGCCACCAGTTTGGGGTAACTGCACGTGTAATGCTCCTCTATGGTCCACCACAGACACTCTCAAGCTCTCCAGCTGTCAACTCTCTCAGGCAGAGACATATCCCTGACTGGGGTATTTCCAGGCTGCACAATTCTCTGACTACACTGAGAATTCCTGAGCATGTCTGACTGCTTCAGCGGGCCAGCTTTGCCTTCTCCTCAGAGGGTTCAAACAGCATTATTGCCCATAGCTATAAGTTACCACACAGCTTTTCCTAAGCAAGCATAGTTCGTCTTAAAAGGTGAAAGCATTACCAATAAATCATTTTAAAAACAACAGAAGAACCTACACACATGCTAATAAGAGATCACCCCAACTTCAACAAGAGCTCTGATGGAGTCAGTCCTTCAAACCCACCAAGGGATTTTTCTGTGGTCTCTGTCAGGGAGCCAGATGCAGCAGGGTCCGTCTCCTAGTAATATTCTGGGCATAGCTAGCAGGGGCTGCCTGATTGAGTGAACTTCCTGAGTGGTGGAACTTCTCGACGTGTTTTATGCTGCAACTGCACTTGATCCTGCTTCTTGAGCCTGCTCTAGCTCCCATCCAGCCTCTGCTCACTCTTGTGTCAGCTTCAGTTCTTGCCTTTCCCCATCTTTGACACTCCTGGCTCTGACCCTTGGCTCTGCTTTCCCACCATGCATCTGGCTCACCCACTGGTTCTGGCCTTCGACTTCTGATCCTCAGCCCTGCTTTCAACTACACCCCCAGTGTCCTTGATTCTTGACTCCAGCTGAGCTCGGCTCCATGCTAACCTCCAGCCCTGGATGTCCTCAGGGTTCTGACTATTAGGCCAGACCAACCACCCAACCACATCCCAGTCGTGATCCTAACAGTCACAAGTTCATAACTGTTAGCTGAGAACAAGCACACCCACGAATGTGTGAGTCACTGCTTTTAGACAGTTTGGGCCTCTGATCATGTCCTCATGTAACAGGTGATCATCAGACAATGCTCCCTCCTCAGGCAAAGCTTCAAAAGCTGAGTTCTTGCATAATCAGAGTGGGACCATTGTTTCAAATAGTCCTTTGACACTCCTAGCACTTCCCAGGGTTTATATTAGTCATGTTCCCCCCCTACAGAAGTTATACACAATCCCACAATAGTACGTAAACATTTGTACTTTTAATACAATGAACTTCTAAAATACTTAAGCTGAATTCAGTAAGGTTTAACTTAACTCAGTAAATTTTGTCACACATATCAGCACCCAAAACAAAGGCACCTGTGAGGCCATTCAGGAATTTGTGCTAGCTATTGTTTGGCAGAGGTGTGTGTGTCTGCGTGTGAGAGAGAAGCAGGAGAAGCACCAGAGGAGAAACAGGATTTGTACGTTCTTTAGAAATAAACAGGATTGCAAAGATATTGGACTCCATCATCAATGTCTCCTGCTAATGGAAACAACATGCAGGGCCCTGAACTCTGGCTAGCCACTCAGGCGAAGAAGGGGTTACATGATTATTGCCATTTCACAGGTTGGGGACTGAGGCAGAGAGATAACGGGCTAGATTTTTAAAGGTATTGAGGCACCTAAATATGCAGATTGGCCCCTAACTACTATATCAATGGAAGTGAGGCAGCTAGATGCTTTTGAAAATCCCACTAGATACCTATCTCCTTCCTTAGGCACCTAAATAGCTTTACAAAATCTGTCCCCAAGTTGTGAGCCTAAGGACACCCAAGAAGTCTGCAGCAGAGCTGGGAATTGAACCCAGATCTCGAGCCCCCATCATGTGCTTTAACCATAAGATTATATGCTCCCCATGTGTCTTCAAGTCATATTTTCTTAGATCACTTTTATTATGGTTTTCACTGCAGAGCCAGTGCGGTGATAGAAAAAGTAAAATGGATTCTATCCCATTTCGTGATTCCAAAAATATTGAGTTGCAGAATCTGTCTTACCAAGGAAATATAGCAGGGGGGAAAGAACACAGCTTGATTTTTAGATACCAGGTTGGGATTTCATCTTTTAAATCTTAAACAGAGAATTTGAACTGGAAATCACTGAAAGAGAATAAATTTGGAACCTGAGATCTTGCAAAGTTACATTTCTGACTAGTAGCTCTTTAAGTTTTTTAAAAAAAAGGATTCCCATGAGCGTGACAACAATAAGACTCCAGTACTCTCTTGTTCACTTAGCCTCTTTGGTTTTTTCTTTCTCTCTGTTGCAATACATTCTATTGCTGGTGACTCAGCTAATATCTTAGCAACTCTGCACAATGGAATAATTTGCAAATTCAGAGACACTTTTGTAACCAAGATAAAACAGGCTCGAAATAATGACCCAAATATTTTCTCCTAGATTTGCTTGTGAAGGGTCCCCTCCTTGTAAAGATCTCCCTTCCCCCATTCCAATAGAGGAATGGGGGTGAGAAATCTGTTTCTTCTATGGTACTGTTCTGCCTTCTCCTCTGGCTGGGAGGTTGTTCCATAGGTCCAGGTCCATGCAGAGCGATGGGGTAGGACTGAGGAGAGAAGAAGAAAAAGATGGTAGAGTAGGTGGTAAACACTTAGGCCCAGATCCTCTAAGCTATTTAGGCACCTAACTCCCATTGAAATTAATGGTTCGTTTCAGAGTAACAGCCGTGTTAGTCTGTATTCGCAAAAAGAAAAGGAGTACTTGTGGCACCTTAGAGACTAACCAATTTATTTGAGTATAAGCTTTCGTGAGCTACAGCTCACTTCATCGGATGCATACTCCGATCTCTAAATATCTTTGAGGACTGAGCCTTACTTCCTTCTCTGATCCCAAGGAAATAAGCCCAGAAGCTATAGCAAAGTCTCCAATTGCAACCTTTTCAGTAGAGCTGGAGTGGGGATTGCTGTAGCCACAGGTAGCATGGCACCATTTGAGCTAGTTAACCAGGGATCAGGGTGTGACAGGGGCCAAAACTGGAGCAGAGGGAAACAAAGAGCCTTCATAAGATGCCCTGAATTCCCTCCTTCGGGTCTAGGGATGAGCCACACAATTTATTACAACGAGTGAATCCCAACAGACAGAAAAGGAATTCTGTGATAGGCTCCTCATAGAGAATTCCTTCCCCAGATTGATGCTCCTCCTGTAGATTTCATTGCAGGAAGGGTGGATCCAGGCCAAAATGATTAATGGAATACAACATTTTTCTGCAGCCTGAAAATACAGCTACAGCCATTGAGTGTTAAACAGAATTTACATTTACAAGCATAGAGATCTATTTGGCTGAGATCTGCTTTTCAGCATTCACTATAATTTATAGGTAGCTGAGTTTTGGTCATGGAGTTATTTCAGATGTTAAAAACCACCAAGTAGCTGTTTTCTAGCTGCTGAGCAGCTCCAAGTCTTCCACTAAGCTTACACTGCCATCCCTCTTAAACAAAAGAGCCATTAATAAACAGCTCTGTGCATGTTCAGAGTAGCACAAGAAAGGACTGAGAGCTGCAGCTTCATTTCAGAGGTAATAGACTAAATAATGAACAAACGACACGAGTATAGTTTGAGGCTATTATTTTTAGTAATGTGTGTGTCTTGCGGTAGGTAATGTATGCGTATGCGGTGAGGTCTTTCTCTGGGAAAGCATTCTAAAGGTTATTTACACTGAAATCTGGTTTGTGATACATTTCTATATACATAGACGTCTAGACAAAAGCTTCCAAGAGACAAATCCTGCAGTACTGAGTGAGTTTTTCATTAGCATTTACTCAAGAAAAGTCCATTGAAATCAGTGGCAGTTTGCCTGAAGGGAAATGGGAGGAACTGAGGCAGGTTCTCAGGATTTGGCTCAAAGTTATTTGACTTCTTTCAACAAAAAAATCATACTTCATTCTAACTTATTCTGGCTGTCCCATTGCCACAATTAGAGCTTTCTCAGACTTTCATCATGGAACATAAAAAGAAGCAAAACTGCCCTTTTCTTTCCTCATATCAAGTTTTGTTACAAGCTAACTCTTGGCAAAAGATACAAAAGGGTTTGAAATTAATAAATGTTTCAAAGGAAGCTGGGCCAAGAGTAGAGTGAATCTTAAAGCTCCTCCTGGATTATGAGAGGGATTTATAGTACGCATTCAAAACTAAACTAAATATGGACATTTTGCATAGTTTCATCCCCAAGACAGGAAGAGTTGGCAGTCTGAGCTGAGTTCTCAGTTTTGTTTGAATCTGAAAGTCCAAGCAAAACTCAGGAGGGGCAGATACATGCAGACCTGCCTCCCCCAAAATTGCTAACCCGCTTGCAAATGAGTCCAAATTGCACACAGATCTAGTTACAGTCCTATAAGCACATAATCCACACAGGCACATAACTCTTTTATCATTCCCTTACATACAAAAATGAAACAAAATGCTAGCATAACTTCTAATGGTAACACCAATCACACAGCAACATGTGTGATTGAAAGAACAATGGCTGAGGTTCTGTGCTGTGCACCATACAGAACTCACAGCCCAAGAGGAGAATTGTTTACCATGGCTTTAAAGACATCTTTATGCCCTCCTGATCCTGTGCTGCTTGATGGAGGGAGGTGGCTGGAGAAGTCCCCAGAATAACTTGAACATCACTGGGGCTGCCCTGGAAGGTACACCACTGCCCAGAATCTCCACAGTGCTGACTGAAGAAATGCCCCATTCCCTCCAGGGTTTGTGAGGGGGCCCTAGGAAAGCAGCTATACAGCTGCCTTCCTCAGTTCCTGCACTGTGGGGTGGGAGGGAAGCTCCTTCAGCCACAATCAAGGTTTTTAGGACCCCTTTATGCTGTCCCAGCCCTTAATTTGGCACAAAGGGGCCATAGCAAGGTGAGGATCTCACCCAATGTCTGTTTAATGTATGTTTTTTTCAACCAGTTTCTTCATAAAGTGAAAATAATTTTTTCACCTCTATCTGGGTGGCTGGACAGCAGGAAGGAGAAATTTGGAGGGGGAGTTGGAAATATTTCTTTATTCAGAAACAGTGCAATTACTGAGAATTAAATCACCAAACTTTCCCAGCGTCTCACAAATATATTGTCAGGAAAGAGGCCGGAAACATAGGCAATCATAGACCTCACTAAAGTACATGGATGCATTAGGTTCTCACTGAAACTCCTGTGTGTAAAACAAAACAAAACAAACAAAACAAACAAAACAAACAAACAAACAAACAACAGCTGTGGCTAAAGAAGGGGGCTAATACCCAGGACCCCCTGGAAAGACCAGGCAAACCACAAGGCAGCATGGAGCTAAAGGGGTTTGCTACGTTTCAAACTCCAACACCTGGGCTCTGACAAAGCTATTGTGAGTCAGCACAGAGACAGTCTGTGTTTTCCAGTGAGCCTGTGTGGGTCCCGGAAGAGAAGTAAAGGCAAGAGGGCTGATTCAAGGGATAAGGCAGAGGTGCCACAATGGAAGCTTCCTGCTGTTTAGGAAAGAGGACTGGTGTACATTTTGGTAAATAAACAGACTGCACTAAGAAAATAACCTTCCTCTTGGTCACTAGTTTCTCATCCACATTACAAGGCCCTGAATTTCAGCTACCACTCTGCCAAAGGAACACCACAATTAATTTAGCCTCGCAACATTCTTATGAGGTAAAGGAAGAATGACCCCCCCTGTTCTACAGATGGGCAATTGAGAACATTACTTGCTCAGGGTCATGCATGAAATCTGAGGCAGAGCCACGTATTGAACTCAAGTCTCCTGAATCCCAACCGAATGCTTTAGCCACGTGCTCCCTAGTATAGTGTGATTGCCATCCGGCTTGCTGAGTGCATCAGGTACATGATGACATTCCAACTGATAGCAATGGATATCAGCATGCAGCAACAAAGACCTGTGCAGCAAAGGACTGGCAGTCCAAGGGATAAGTAACAATTGTAAGCTAAAATTTTTGCATTTTTAGCCATCTGTTTGCAAATAATAATCTCCCCCTCCACCCCCCCCCCCCAAGAACTGGTTCTAGCACACCTATGTTTCTTTATGGAGCACAGCTCTATTTTAGCTCTTCATGGTGATGGCACGAGCTTACTACACTAGTAATTGTAATAGTAATAGCAGTGCTAGTTGTGAGGGGCCACAAAAAACATTGGCAAGTGGTTGGCACATGTAAACACAAACTCCCTCCACTTCTAAAACATCCTGATGATAAAATGTAAGAGCCTTACAATCCCAATACTTCGATTAAACGTAATCACAAAATCTGATGTCCAAAATAGTATAGTGCATTATGAGAGCAAAAGTGCAGATCACATATGCTGGATTTTACTTAGCAGAATGTATTGCTTTCCAAAGTACACATAGCCTACAGTTGGAGTGAAGTTTTGCATAACAATTGTTTCTGAAACTAGTCCCTGTTGACTGTCTTTGGGCTCAAGTGTACCACCCTTACTCATGTGGACTAGTACTTTAATCCATGGGCCATTCCATTGAAATTAATGGGACTGTCCAGATCGGATTCTCAGCTGCACTAAGGCTGCTTCATATGGCTCTTTCTACCATAATGACAAGGCTCGCCTGTGCAGGAGACAGAGCTTTCTGGGGCCAATACGAAACTATGGTACAACCTCCCCTAGGAATTTAGGGCTATCACAGACACTACCACTTATTTACTACAAGTGCAAGGTGCAAGTTTTGATCTGCCTTCTCTAACACACACATAGCAGAGTGTACATTTAAAAACCCAAACCTAAACAAACCTACCAAAACAAAACATTAGACTGCACATTCAGTTCCCCCCTCCCCCCCCGGGAGAGGATCAGAGAGGAGAGGAGAGGAGAGGAGAGGAGAGTCACGTCTCTTAATGCACTATTGGGAGGCATTCAGATATTATGGGAATGAATGCAGTATAAGATCCTGTATGGAACAGAATAGAGATGTCTTAAAGTTGCAGTAAACTACATGTAAACTCATTTTTAGGCCCCCTTACAGTGCCAGAAAAGCGTAAAGTGATGTCAGTATAAACAAGAATCAGGCCTAACATGACGATTGAAGAATCAGGCCATTAGTGACAAAGGTTCTATGACTAACAACTCCCTTGACATGGAAAGCCAATGTTTGGTTATGTGGGGGGGTGTGTGTGAGTAGGGGGGTTGGGGGGCTGTAAAGGAGGAAATCTCGAGGAGTCCCTTGTGGAATGCCTCCCTGGCTCTCCTGTTTCGGATGCCAGGCTTGTGATCTCTTTTGAATAGGCTGTGGGGCCCCCTTTCAAATCTGGCAAATGTCAGGGGATATGTGAGAACAATGGCTCCAGGGACATACTCTATCAGGGATCCCTCCTGGGCTATGGACATTTGAAAGGAAGAAAAGCTGTTCCATGGAAAAGGTAATACAATTCCAGAGGGGGAAATGTGCCCCTGGGGCATTGCTCAGTCCCCTGGCCCAAAGAGCCATCTCCCCTGGCCCACAGAGTTTGGAACATCTTCCACAGGTTTGGAACAGCGATAGCAACACAGAGAGGACAGAGGGGACTATCAGCAGATGGAAATTGTTTTTTGTGCATAGATCAGGGTGGGGGTACAAGGGAGAAAAGGATCTGATCCTGGCCTCTGGAATTTGCATAGGACCCTTTTGTAAAACACTTTTCTGTTGTCTCTGAACATCAATCTCCCTGCATGAAAATTACCCTAGAATTCCCTCATAGTTAACGTGGACTCAGAAAAACTATTTCAGTCTGGGTAAAATACAGTACCATGAAACTCCATAAATCTATGAAGTTAATGACTGAACAAGTTATACATTCTGATTTATTGTCTGCTTTGGCTCAAATCAACAGAACTATAATTAAGGGAGGGGAAAAATCCTTGCTCTCTGTATATTTATAACCTTGTCATTTTAAATATTTGGCAGCCCTTCAGCTGCTCCATATGGTCGCAGTATTAAGCTTTACCATAAAAGGAACTAAGAAGCAAAATCTGAAGAAAGCTGATATTGTATGGTTTAAAAGTCTGGCAGTAGAAATAATAATCAAGGAAAACTTTCAAACAACAGGCATTCTGCGGTACCTCTGCTACTTCAAAGGGCATGTAATGAAGCACCACCATCCTCAACATTCCTGGTGGACTGTCTTCAGACTCAACATTTCAATTTCACTTTAACATGACTTAGAACATATACATAAGCATCTATTGTTAGCCCCAACCTAAGTTGAATCAAGAGATGACATTGGAGACAGATTGAGAGGCAACAATAATACAATTAGGATTTAGAAATGGTTATGAAGAGGAAATTCCACATCATCTTAAGTGGAATAGTATAAAATTTCAAAGAAACGAACAAGTTTGCAAGAACAAATGGAAACTGATACCACCATGTTTTGCACAGTTCTAGCTTTAGAGTTTAGCCTTATTTGGATATTATAATTTATTATAAACAAGGTGAATTTCACTAAAGCATCTGTGCAGCCTGAAGTGAACTTACTGTTATATTAATCTACAATTTATGTATGGGTACCTTTGAGTAGATGGTCTGCTTCTCCAAATAAAGTGTGCTGACACTGTATACTCTCAAACTAACCCCCTTCTTGGTGTTCAGCTTTATTGATAATGCAAATGAAAACTACAGAACAGAAATCACAGCCTAGCTCTCTGTCCAAGCTTGACTGTTCCTCATGTTTCCTGCAGGATCTTCTGGTCTCTGCCCCTAGTTTCCACTGACCAAAGTCACTCATACCTGTCTTATATCCTCTTCTTAAAAAGCCAGTCCTGCCACAGTTAGCAGAATTTACTCAGCCTCTTTAGTCAGGATTCTAACCCCAGCTGATAGCGTTGGGCAAGAAAAAAATCCTTTCATCCTTATATGAAGTCAGAGATCCTGCCATCCTGCTACAGTACCTTTTCATTGTCTTAGATTTGAATTGTACTTTTGCAAAATGTAGAATAATCCTTTATTATTCAGTAAATTCCACTTTTTCAGCGTTGAAAAAAAATTAATCTTCCCTTTTCAGGTTTAGATGAGATGTGACTAAAACATACTTTCATGCATCCAGCTGCCTAGGGTACTGCCCGCAAAGCATGGGGCAATACTGCAACTGCAAAGTATAATCAGAACTATTGCCTCTAAGGACCTTTCTGCATTATAACCAAGTTGGTAACTGGCTAATAACATGCTGTTATTAAACACTGTTTGTGAACACTGGCAACAAAAGGTTAGTAGTCATGGCAGCTAACCATGTGTAATAAATACCTCCCAACAGGTTAGTCTGGCACATGTTTGGCTTCCAGCAACCTTGTCACAACACTGTTATTATGCTGGTAGACAGAAAGAAGAGATCCTCAGCTAGGATGATGTCAACAGAAAAAAATGGTCTAGATTGTTATAAAGGAAAATGTTGAGTGTATCAATTAAAGAATATTCTTTTTAAGATGTATGCATGCAATCAGTTTTTCCTGTAAACAGTAAACATTGTATTTTCCCCAGTATTCTAGCAAGATGAAAATTCACAGCTGTGGCCCTTGCTGGGTAACTAGGTTGGCCTGTTCTCCTTTCTCCCAGCATTGTCTGTGATATCTACCTAGGTCCTTATCACCATGATATCTGAATATTACTCAGTGTATTGACCCATATGCTGCTAGTGCCACTCTATGCATGTCCTCTGGGCACTTCGTCATATGCTGAAGCATTATAAGGTAGCTGCCCAGGTTTCCTAGAATGGACTGATGCAAATATAACTAGGCAGAGTGGTAGATATGGATACACAAATACATCTGACACATCACCATTAGGAAAAAAGCTGTTGTGTGAACTCAACTCAACCATGTTTGTCGTATTGTCAAGATTGATGGAAATGTTACAACCTGATTATAAAAAACACTGTTATGTTACAACATAGGCAAGGCCTCCCAAGGTGCAAGATTGTTAAGATTGGCTGATGCTGCAATGTAATTTCCCTGAATGCTGCAAAATACTGCAATTGCAAATCTATCTATTGACATCCACAAACATCTGTTTTAATTCATCTCTTTAACTGATTCACCCAAAATTCATCTACGTTAACCGATTCAGACAAACTCTAGCCACATTGCCATTTCCACCTTTGCCCTACACATTTCAACTCCATTTCTCTCAAGTGAAATGTCTATTGGTCCCTTAGCATCATTTGTACTGTCCTTGTAATTCACTTGTCAAATTATGTAAATTACTCTTTTGTGATAAACTTCATCCTGAATTCAGTATTTACTCTAAAATGATGAAATTTTAAATCATGGCTTCATTTTTTTAAACTTTACCCAGTGGGAGGAGTTCATCCAGTTTTTTTAATTAAAAGTATTCATAGTTTTGGTGATATTTCTACATGTTTTCATTGTGTATCAAACAGCCAGTATTACACCGATACATTGTATTTGGCTAGAAAACAAGCTTATCATCATTATCTCCGATTCAGGAAATATATGGTGCAAGCACGGGAAAATACTCAATTTTAGGGCTGGTATTAAAACTGGTAGATTTGCAGCTTTTCCTGTTAATGAATCTAGGAAACCATCTCTCTCTCTCTATTTATATTTCACTAGTAAACATACACTCAATCTTCCACTCTACCTTTGAAGTAAATGGTGGTTTCGCCAATGACTTATATGGTGCAGGTTCTTACCCCATATATGCTACAACATTAGAGAAAATTAAAACATATCCAGTCTCTCCCAAACTAATTAATAAAAGCAGCAGCTAGTGTAAGCTTGGAAGTTCAGAAATATTATAAATACTTGATCTACTCTGCTTTTTCTTGCCAAAATAATTTTGGATTAAAATGTTGGTTTCCATCCTTGTAGCTTCTAATCCAAACCTACTCATCAGTGGTACAGGAAGTTGTCAGGGTTTTCGTATTATATTATTGCTAAAGAAATCACTTTTTTTTGGTATTAAAAATGTAGAATGTTAGCTCTTTTTTGAGATACAATGATGTATAAGTACTGTACATTATTAATGGAAAGCAGATCAAACCCAAGACTATACTACATGAAGCTTTATAAGTAGGTGGAGTATGCAAGCTACCTAACCCTAACAAATATCTGTTCTTTGGATAAGGAACATATTTTGACTATATTTAGACATACTAATATTTAGAGAGATCTCTATCCCCCATAGATAATTTAGCCTGTCTCTAGCAGAGAAATATACAGTCGACCATTTTTTTCTCTTGCGCACAACATTGTAAAGTCACAGAGTAACTCAACTGACCTCAAGAGAGTTGCTATGAAGTAACTGAGTATCGTATATGGGCCACTACCTTTTAATGAATAATTGGCCAAATCAGTAAGAAGCCTTTGTGTTCAACCAAAGGCAAAATTTTGCCCATGTTATATACAATGTAGATAGAACATTTGTGAAAAGAATGCTTGTGCCATTCATAAATACGAAATCAAAAGGGCAAAGGCCCTGATTCTGCAAGGTACTTAACATAGGGCAAACATTAAGTATTTTCATCTCAAAAAGACAAATGTGCCTAACTTTAAGCATGTGAATAAATTACTTTGTAAAACTGGCAAACTCAGATTGAAAATAAGGTGCCAGTTGTCAACAGTGAGAGTAATTAAACACTGGAACAACTTACCTAGAGTTGTGGTAGATACTCTATCACTGGCAATTTTTAAAACAAAATTGCCTGTTTTTCTAGTTCAAACAGAAACTAATTTAGGGATTGTCAGGGACAATAATTCAGGGAAGTTACATGGACTGTTATGCAGGAGATCAGACTAGATGATCACAGTTGTCCTTTCTGGCTTTATAATCTGTGAACTGGGGCCTGAAAAAATTAAGACACTTGAGATCCTCAGCAAGTATCATAGCATGTAAAACATGTCTTGATAGTGGCTTTCCTCTCAAGCCTACAGAATACAGAAGAAATATTTTTCATGTGTAAAAGCTATAATGCCTAATGTTTTACTTTGGAATATGATTTAAGTAGAGATTTTACAAACCATTAAACCAATAACCATTGGTTGATAGAGCTGGTTTCTTTAATTTTGTTATGATATTATCACACATCAAACAATCTTATTCAGTTAAAGATGTATTATGCTGAGTTGCATCTTATGGCTTAACATAATGTAACACATAGCATTTTACTTCAGATTGTGGATAATGGTTGTATTGTATTGAAGCGTCTTCTTACATTTCCAAGGTGTCACAAGGAATTAACCCCAAAACTACAATACTTTTGTTCTTGACAGCTCATGAGGCTGATATGAATATGAGCAGGTGAGGTAAACATCTTTGATATGTACCAATGAAACCTGAGCATTTGTGCTAAAATGTTAGCTTATCATGTAACTATGTCCCATTGAGATTCCATGGACTGAAAGGTAGTAAAATAAGGCACTAGGTAAAAGAATAGGACATACCATTTACAATTAACATACAAATCCAGACATGTTCTATCACATTGTGCCCAGTTTTGCAATGTATGCCCTGTATGATCTTTCTAGGGTCAAGAGGATTGCACAGAATTTTCCACATGACATTTAATACATTTTCACTGGTTATTCTAATTAGATATAGCTAAACTAGGCATAAGTGAATTCATCCCTATAATATAATATCTCCTCTTCCTTTACACCACTTTGAACATTATTCTTGTTCTAAAACCAATCTTAAGTAGAAGTGATATTTAGGATCTGAACTAATTAAGTAATTTTTTTCTCCCATTTTGACTTGAATGGGAGTTTTGCCTGACTATGGACAACAGAGTAATGCCACCAACTGAAGAGACAAAACTTTCAACAAGTGTTCTGTTTGCACCACAAATGTTTCAAAAGAGCCAGTTAAATATTCATTTGATAATAATGTGACATTCTTATTTAGAATCTTCTACATAATCAATGTAGAAAGTATGAAACATCCAACAATCTTTCATAATCTAATACTACTGGTTCATAGAAAACTTTAACTCATTGTTTATTAACATACGGGCAAATCTTACCAGCAAACTCCATGGTTATGAATGGCCTTGTTTGTTGTGGAATGTTATAGGGTGGAAAGGCACCATTCTGGATCACCAAATCGGCAGGGATTCTCTCCATTTGTCTGAAGATGGGAGTTTTGTGGCTAGAAGCACAGTTGAGACTCTACTGGGTCTTCAGCTTAGTAGGTCAGGTTTGCAGCCATTGTATATTTGCCACTAACGTGTGGTCTGAGGGGCGGATTCCATGGAACTCATTAGTGCACAACCCAGGTAATCAAGATTTGTTCATATAAAATGTATTACAATATCTCAATTCAATTAATGTATAATAAAGTGCGTATCTGGTATATTACATTTTGGTCTCCTCTTCATTTCCACATTGAGAAAATGTCCATGTACTCATAGAGAAAAAAATAACCAACCTTCTCAACAAATACTTTTTTTTATAACTGCAAATGGATTACATTTCCAAAACTGAATTACTGTGCATTTTACCCTGGGTTATTTTGAGCAATTACTTATATGAGATGAGTTTTTAACATTTAAAAATATGTGCAAATATGTTTTGCAGAATCACAAATTATTTAAACAGTCCATACATAATACCAGCAGTAAAAATCATAGCAGTCCTATCAAGCTAATGGAGAGCCTGATGGAAAGACAAGTTAACAAAGGAAGAAGCAGTGGCGGTAAAAATTACTCTGCTTTGAGTCCAAATGGTAAAGGAGCTTGAGAAGGCTGAGATTTCATGTGGAGTTAGTTTCAAATATGAAAGAAATTCAAACATAATATAAAAGACCCCATTTAACATGTAGCTACAGAGAGGTGAAAAATATAGAAGTGTTCCATCTGCCCAGCCACTCATTAAAATTACAGCTATCTAGAGGCTTTTGCAAATTTGGAAAACTTCCTGGAGAAGTTCTTTATCTTTAAATGAGTAGAATAAGAATCTTAAAGGGCATGAATTTCTTCATCTAGTGATGGTAATTTGAATGGTTCTTGAGCTTACAAAAATATAAAATAAAGAAGCCTGATTAGAGATCACATATTAGATGGTGGATAGTGGTAATAAAAGCTACTCTACTTAATGGTCTGCTGATCCTACTCAGAGAAAAATGTCTCCTGTGATTTTTTTATTTAAAAATGTAAAAACTCCATTGCTGCTGGTAAAACCTTCAATTTTCTCTACATCTTTTATACAGGAGATCAATGCTGTATGACACCGACGACCAAATTCTATTCTCCTTGTACAAATAGTCCCGTTAACTTTAGTAGGGATACAAGTGTGAACGAAGCAAGTTGGAATTGCCCCGAGTGGTGCTGTATTACACGATGTAGCACAGCTCGATATAATTAATTGCAAAGAGATGTGAAAGTTACATGTAAGGCAGTGGTGGGCAACCTGCTGCCCATTAGGGTAATCTCATTGCAGGCCGCCAGACATTTTGCTGATATTGACTGTCCACAGGCATGGCCCCCCACAGCTCCCAGTGGCCGCAGTTCACCATTGCCAGCCAATGGGAGCTGCTCCCATTGGCCAAGAACGGTGAACCGCAGCAGCTGGGATCTGCAGGGGGCCGTGCCTGCGGATGGTTAATGTCAGCAAACTGTCTCGTGGCCCACAATCAGATAACTCTAATGGGCCGCATGCAGCCCGTGGGCCACAGTTTGCCCACAACTGATGTAAATAGTTTGAAATCAACTTATCTTTTTAGGTTTGATCCTGTAGTTTCTATGTATGTTTAAAATCCATTGAAATAAACAGATATAGAATGGGCTAAAGTATGCTGGACTAAGCCCTAAATAAATATAATCTTTTATGTCAGTTATTTCGTAATAAGTGTAATAGACCAGAATATCTAGATTGTTCAACCCTTCCTCACATTAGCAAACGTTAGTATGAGTTGTACCACTAAATTCAAGTCTTTGGGACTAATATGAATGAGAGTGCTCCTCACTCGGAGTACTGGTTCCACAACTGGGCCCAAAGCAAGATGGCATCAGAAAAATAATTTAGGGCCATATTTTGCTGCCCTTACTCATGCTATTACCTTACTATGTGAGTAGCATCATTGATTTTAGCAGCATTATTTGCAGAGTAAGGTACCACTGAGTGCAAGTAAGAGTGCTAGAATCCAGTCTTCGCTATATTACTATAAAAAAGGTACTACTCATATGCTTAAACTTGCAAATGTGCGACATGTTTAGGAACCACTTCACCTACCTACAGGCAGCAGAGACCTCATACTGCAGAATACCTCACATACAGTTAGAAAAAAAACAGCATGGGGTCTGTTCTTAGAATAACATGCCTGTCTTATTGCTGTGGGTTATCTGTCATCATGTGCCATAAAGTAACAATGCGAATACAATGCAATCTGATGTGGCTTCAGCTTTAAAGAAATGATCTGTTTTGCTAACAGCAGGTAGAAGTGGGAAATTGCCCATGGAACACGGCTATTTTCCCTGCCTGGAGGCAGAAGGACTGTATGCCACGAGTCTGAGCAGCACCTTTACTTAAACACCATAGAAATTATTGGAATACTTTTGATACCACACTCAGAAGCTAAATAAATGAAAACATCCCAAGATCCTCTCCTCCCCATCAAGTCAAAGGTTTTGACTTTTCCCCAATTCTTTTTAAATCCACTTGAAAAGAAAGAACAATGTACAACTTTATCAATTTGATATTCCAATAAACCTCCAAAAGAAAATATTTTCTGAAAGTTTAAAGGCTCAGAACTTTGCCCTCTCATGAGTTAATCCCCTCTCCCATTACTAAGCTGTTTAGCTAGCACAATCATGGTTACACTGGGATATACAGTACTGCAGAGGTTATTTATTATCATTGTTATCTATAGCAATACTTTCAGTAATCAAGGAAGTCAGGGTTGTAATACTGACGATCCCTGGTGAATGAACCTGAGCAGGGGTTTCCATTATTTTTGCACACATGAACTCTGTGTTTAATTAGTGAGCTAGCTGATATAAAAGAAAACAAAAAGATTGGCATCACACAACACATCATCTCATCGGCATTCAGCAGAATCACCATAACATAAAAGAGATTAAATCCACAGAAAGAGGGGTAGCACTTTATTTTTTCCTCAGTCACTAGGAATCATTTCTTTCTCTTTGTCCTCTCCACCCCAGTGTACCAATAATAAAGCAATTAACATATAGGATGCTAAGCATAAGAACCTATGACTCATTCCACCTGGAGTACAGGGGTGTAGATCTGACACATAGGCATCTGCATCTGCTAGATAGACAGCCAGATATCTTTTGTGGAGATTATCCTCAGATGTTTCATAGTGAAGTGTTGCCATGCCCACTTGCACAAACTACAGTAATAAATCCTCTTCCAAAACCAGATCAGTGACTGCAGCAGAGGCACCATTCCCACTTCTGTCCCAATTCGGAGGCACTATGAGAAACTTTACACTCTCTATAGAAGTTAGAGGCAGGTTGTTTTCAGTTAATCCAGCAGTGGTAGCATAGCATTAGCTACTACAGCAGGATGATTGGTTCTCTGAGGCTTTGGTGTGAAGGCAGAGGAATAAAGGACAAAGGGTTCTTGGAATTCTCTGCTATGACTTCTTGCCTCATAGCAAGACCTCTTGCCTTCTTTGCCAGCCTGTACCAACACTTTACATTCTTCTAGCGCCAGATTTTCAGTGAGAGTTAAACACCTCACCTGCTTAGGTACTTTTGAAAATCCCACTAGGCAATTGTTGCTTTTTTAGGCACTAAATACCTTTGAAAAGTAGGCTCCTATTGACAATGGACAGGAAAGCTATTTCCTTCATCTTTTTTGCTCTCACACATATAGTATTCAGAGGAGCCAAATCACCCACAATGGACAGCATTAAACCACACCCCCCCCCCCACAAAAATATATAAAGAGTAGCTAAGGAAGATATTATGAGAGGAAAAGGGTAATCATTTAAGTGTCTGAGAAGAATGACCAGCATCAGCCATGGAAATAAGAGAAAAGGCTTCCGAAGCAACAGAGTTACATATCAAGCCAAGAATATATGGGTTAACAAGTACTTATACCAGCCAGGATTTTCTCAGGATTTTCATAGTGTAGAGTAGAAAGTGTGAACATAGAGAGATCATCTCATGGAACACCTTCCTTTCCATTAATGACCATCTCCTCTCCCATTTACAAACACATGTTCCTTGGGTCAACTACAGTTTCTACCATGGAAAAGTAACATTAAGAAAGTCTTAATTTAATATAGCATGTGAAAATAAGGAGAATAGCCAGTACCATATGACCAGTCAGTTTTCCATGAATCACCAGTGGTCCAAGAACCGTAATATGAGACCCTCTGTCCTAGTTTATATATGTCTAAGTGAAGGGTCACTAAGTTATGCTTTTTTCTGACTTAGTTTGATTTTTTTTAAACTGAGCTTTGTTACAGGTTAACATTTGGGTAATTTAATTTTTATTATATTTTCAAATGAAAATATACATATCTGAGCAGCAAATAAAGTGCTCAAAGGTATACAGCCAATGAACAAACAAGCCAATTAACTAAGTAAATCCTGGCTTACAGTGTTATTCCATGTCACAGATGATAATAATAAGATCAGACAGTGGGAGATCCTGCAGGCAGATGCAATAAACATGATCAATAATATAACTAAAGAGAAGAATGAAATAAAAGAAATAACATATTAACAAAGTGAAACTAGCATGCCCAAACCTCATCTCCAATAATTGAAACTGAAGGAACCTAGTAAAACGAGTAACTTTACGTTTTCAATTAATTAATAAGATAGGTTGACATTATATTTCTTAAGAGACATCTCTTCTCCCACTTAATACAATTCAGCAAATTAGTATCCACCACAATCAGGACGTACCTGCTTTTTTCTTTTCTTTTTTTATTAAGGCAAAGTCACAACAAAACGTTAACATTCTACATCGTACAATACTTATTACTTATTCAGGATCAAGTTAATATTCAAATAAGCTGGCTAAAGATTCTGGCTTGCTTGTTGGAGAGCCTCACTCTTCTGAGTACACTAAAAAGGGTGATCAAATTTCTAAATACCAATCCTTTTTTGGCACTTCTCTTGTGTATTTACTTGCCATGAAAGGTTTCCATTACAAGGACAGTCCATATTTTACTATACCACATGCAAATATATTTTTTAAGGTAGTAACCTCTCAATCCCAGTTTGCCAAGCAACCACCAATTCCCTCTTTCAAATCTCTCTTTTTCTGTAATGGCAGTAAGCGCTAAATTCACTAAGCTATTTCCTCTTGATTTTTTCTGTCTTCTTTGTTTGCCTTTTAGACTTGAAAGACCTTCAGGGTAAGGAATCTCTTTGCCTCTTTCTCTGAGTACACTGCTGGTGACATACAATAATAAAATACTGATCAATAAGCATATTTTAGTGCACCAGGGAAACAAACCAAATACAAAGAAAATTAGTTAGCTGAAAATTAAAGTGAAAAGAATTAGCACCATTGTCTCCATTGAAGTCCCAAACTCCCATTGACTTCAATGGAGCCAAAATCAAAATGTTCAAATTTGAGTGCTTGAAGTTAGGCACCTAAATCCATGGGAGCTGTGAGTGATCAACATTTCAGAGAATCAGGCGGCATTTATTAGCTGCCTAACTATGTAATTAGGTGCATATATTTGGCACCAATGGCATTGACCTCAGTGGGACTACTCTGAGTTTGTAAAGTTAAGCATGGGCTTAAATATTAGTTGAATTAGAACCCATGTTTAAAAATACTGGCATAATTATAGCCCTTTCACCAAGCCAATAACTACAAGCAATATTTCTGTTTCTTCGAGATATTGCACCTGAATCTCCCCAGCCTTGCAACTTATTATGTATGATGTTCATTTTAACTGAGTCCATGAAAATTGGATAGATTTGTATTTTTTTTCCATACAGATTATCTAAAAATGTACTATATAGATCACAATAGCAAAGGGTTTAAAAAAGGAAGTATCTCCCACATGAAAAACTTCAAAACCAGAGTCCAGCGAGAGACTGCTGAATTGGAATTCATTTGCAAATTGGATACAATTAACTTAGTCTTGAATAGAGACCGGGAGTGGCTGAGTCATTATGCAAGGTAACCTATTTCCCCTTGTTTTTTCCTACCCCCTTCCTCCCCCGCCCCCCCGTTCCTCAGACGTTCTTGTTAAACCCTGGATTTGTGCTGGAAATGGCCCACCTTGATTATCATACACATTGTAAGGAGAGTGATCACTTTGGATAAGCTATTGCCAGCAGGAGAGTGGGGTGGGGGGAGAGAACCTTTTGCAGTGATAAACACCCATTTTTTCATGGTCTGTGTGTATAAAAACATCCTCACTGCATTTTCCACTTTTATGCATCCGATGAAGTGAGCTGTAGCTCACGAAAGCTTATGCTCAAATAAATTGGTTAGTCTAAGGTGCCACAAGTACTCCTTTTCTTTTTGTGAATACAGACTAACACGGCTGCTACTCTGAATCCCACACGTTTAATGACCCTCAGACATAAATCCATGTTATAAAACTTACTTGGTCTTAAAAAGCTGTTTGTCTCATCTTAGTGACAATTCTTTCTTTCTACTTTGGTTTATGTTTTTGAGCTTTCTCTCTGGAAAATGAATCATTTTACATAATTACAGAAATTAGGTTTGTCTTTAGCCAGCAAGAGCAATTATTTGCCTGCCATGTCCTCCCTCTGCTGGACACTCACCAGGCTGTTGTGACTGAGATTCCACAGGCTACATCCGTGTGCTCTTGTGCTTCCCTGGGTCTCAATAAGCTGCAGCACTCTCTCCCCTCTTGGCCTCTGGCATACTTCCTTAGTGCAGACCCTGTTATCCCTTCACAGAAATGGGACTATGCAGTCTAGCTGCCTTAGGCTCCCAGGACCAATACTGACTCTCCAGTTACTTAAGCACACTTGTCCCAGAACTCCAAGCTTGTGGGGACTATGGGTTTACAGTTTAAGACTTCAGGGACATGTGATAGGTGAAGCAAACAGACACACAGATAGGCTTTGCAAAGGCTTTTAAACACAATTACTCTTAGATAGTGTGAGACATACACAGACCTAGGCAAAACAATAAACGCACCTGTACACATTTCCCTGCACCACTTTCCTCACCACTCCTGACATTCTATAGGCTTATGTCAGAGTCCTCGAAAGCTCCAGGATCCTTCTTCCTCCACCCCCTGTCCTCTTGCCCTCTGGCTTCTCCTCCAAACATGGAGTCTCTTTGGTCTCTCTTCTCCTCTCTCTAAAATGGCTGGTGGGATACCCTCTCTTTTATAACCTCCAGTCCCTTTTGTCAGGTGACATCGCTGATCAGCCTTATCAGGTGATCAAAGATCCTTTCTCAGGTGATCCACTGTTTAGCTACCACTCCCTTGCAATACAGGCTTAAAAAACTGGTTTCCATTGAGCAGTAACCATCTCTTTGTCCGAAGGTACTCCATTAAGAGGACAATGGGCAAAGTTCAACGCCTAAAGTATTGTTAGCCCTGTGCCACCACCACTGGGAATTTTAGCCCAAAATGAAAGAAAAGGACAGCAAGAAGGTAAAGACCAACTTTACAATCACAATGGAGTTTGCAGTCTGACACAGACATATTCAGGGAGTTCATAATCTCAAACAGAATTCATAAATTGCTCATAGACAGATTCCCCAAATTATCACATTGCCCATGTGCCATACTGTGATATAAGTCCTTGTTTACCATTGCATGCCATATGCCATTGTTTCCAATGAAAGTGACATGAAGTACCATGATATCATGAAGATGCATGCACATTATCTCATGTAGATATTAAAGGGACATGTCCCACATAGAAATTATGTACCCTGCAGTGGACGTAGTTTTACTCCCCGCTAATACTCTGTTCTTGCATTATCTGTTTTTCCTTTCATATTCAGAGATGACCACTGAACCTTGCTATTAGGTTGCTCTCTGTCATATGTTGTATGTTTAAAATCTTTAGAACTCTGATACCGAATTACTGCACAGGTGCAAGGTTGTGATGGAAGTTAATAAACAAAGAAAAACATTGCCTGAAAACAGATGTTTGGATTTTGAAGCACAAATATAGCTGACTCTCTGCAGATAAACCCAGATTTCACCAAGTCTAAGGGATAAGAGGCGAACGTTCCTTCTTTAATCTGATTTACTTTACTTACCAGAATTCAGATAAGATAGAATCTCCATATCTTTTGAATGATTAATCAGTAGCTTTTTTATTTTCTTCTACAATACTTGGAGCATCTGTGTATCTAATAGGCAACAAATCACATATTATGGGGATTCTGGGATTTACTGCTGATTTCTTGTTTTCCTCATTTATAAGATAAGGCTGAAGGCAATAATCAGGCATAGAGACCAGTTTTAATGCTTTTTTGATTAAAACAATTCCAACTAAAGTGAAAAAAGCCAACACCCCCAAAAACAGCCCCCCTCACCCTCCCCCCAAAAACCACAAAACCCTCCAAACTTTTAATTAGGACATGGTTACTGTCCAAAGTTGGGCACATTTATCAGTATGCCCATTGCACTCCCAGAATAGTGGAGAAAACTGACTGGAAGAAGCTGAATTAAAATTTAAAATGAAGACTGATATACTGGCTGCCAGCATGCTTGTCATTCTCTGTTGATTGGAATATTTATGGTATCAGCTAGGAGAAAAAGTCATTAACAGCGAAGTATGTGATATTTTACAGTAAGAAACCTGTAATATCAATACTAACAAGTCATTGCAGACATCAAATCTTGATGCTGACCTTAACAACAAGAAGTAAACAGATATTATGCCACCATCTACAAATTCAACAAGCTTCTGTCAAAATGAATTGAAAAACATGCAACTCAGACGGGTAAATATCTATCCCCAAAGAGGTATAAGCCAGCAATAATATGATCTTGACATACAGAACAATAGAAAAAAAATTAAAGCCATTAAAATAGTTATAACATGAGTATGTTAGAGTAGATTTAGTTATTTAACAAGGAAAATGCATTTCATTCTTGTTCACTTTTAAAATAGCACCATAAAGGATTTACTTTAATTTCCCCCAAAAATGTCTCATACAACTGATAAAATATTTTTTCTTGTAGAGAATTAGCACAGTGCGCCTGATTTGTAAAATTATCTTGCAAAAAATACATGTTGCATTACATGCATGATTTGTATGTGCAGTTGATGAATACACAGATAGCCAATTGGATGGCTAATTGTACATGTAAATGATGTACTTGCACAAACAGTTATAGGAAAAAAAAATAGGGGCCTGATCTCAATCCCCACTTGTTGCCCATAAACCAGTGGTCCATGGAATATGCAGTACCTGGAACTCGACTTGGTTGGGAGTTTTCCAACAAAACAGATTTTCATCAGAAAATGCCAATTAGTTGAAACCAAACCTTTTTGTGGAAACGTATGAGTTTCAATAATGCTTTAATTGGGAAAGGTTTCTCCAGTTTGAATAGAATTGTTGGTCAAAACCAAAGACAGAGAACACCCTCCCGCAACTTGGAATAACTCAGTGACTAGGACACTTGTCAGGGATGTGAATTATTCTGCTTTAAGTTGCTCCTCTTGCCTGATTCAGACTAGGGACTTGAATCAGACCAGTCTCCCACATCCTTAACCAACAGATTACCAGCTATTCTGGGTTAGGTCTCTCTCATTGTCTCCTGTTGGAGCTGGTACACTTCGTATAAATAACTATGCATTGGAGCAGGGACTTGAACCTGGATCTCATACAGCACAGGTGAGTGCCCTAAATACTGGGATATAATATCATGTTCTCTCCCTGCCCTGATTCCTATTTAACTATTTATACAAAGTGGAACTGCTCCAACAAGGGAGACCTAGCCCAGGGTACAACATAGGTTTGTGGCCAGCACACTCATTTAGGTTGCGGAAGACCAGGATTCAAATCCCTGCTCCAAAGCAGGGGCTTGAACCTAGCTCTACTACATCCCATTGAACTATTCTGGTATGGGGTGTCTATCTCTCTTCATGAAAAAAATCTCTAAAGGCCTCTGTTTTATCCCAGCAGGGAATGGGAAATATTTTTATATCTCAGAAGTTTCCAACTCTACCTGGAATGTCTCCTTGGTCTTCAGAATAGCCCAAAGAAGAGTACATGGCAGTAATCCAACCTGGAAGTGACCATGGAATGGATTACTGGGGTGAGGTCAGCACAAGCAAGGAAAAACTGTGACATTCTTGCTAATCACCGGAGAAAAAAAGTAGTACAAGTCACAGCTGTCACGTTGGATTCCAAAAGCAGTGCACCCGTAAGGCTCCCCCTGCTACACCTCCTTACACATCACCTCAGCATTGGGTCCTCTATTATTAATTAAGACTGCTTTATGAATGTTTACTCACACAACTAGTTTGCAGCCTTTCCTTCAATGAAATAAAAGAGAATAATTTTTGAAGGGCTATGCTTTGAGAGATCAATAAAAGCCTCAGTATCTGAGATGATAGCAAAATCCAGTAATGTGAAAATGGGGAAAGAGAGTAATGGTACATTATCCTTGTACACTGTACAGGTACAGTGAGGGTCTATGAACCTGGATGGGGGCTGTCTTTACAACCTTCTTCCTTAAGTGATTCTGTGTATTGATTGCTCTGCTATTGTTTGTGTTCAGAGCTGGTCCTATTACTAGCTAGCTATGAATGACTGGACCTCTGGTAAGTCTAAAGAAATCTGCTTTCTGCTTGCTTCCATCCTGTCACTTTCTGTACTATAAGTATTGAATCTTCCTGTTCATATCAATGACACACAATGAAACAAGGCCACAAAAAATAAGAGTATAACTTTCAAAGTGAGTTGAAATGAAGTCTTTATTATTAGAATTAAAATGTATTTAATTACAAAGGAAACTGATGAGTCTCCTCTATGAAAAAAGATATTTAAAAGGTTTAAAATAATTTAACAAGGTTGAAAAGTCTTTTAACCAGAATCTATAGGGAATTAATAAGGGAAAGTCAATGAGGAATTAAGATTAATCATGTATAGTCATGTGCTTTACTGATGCATGAGGTTAAATCATCATTTCCTGTGCAAAATCAGTGGGAAGCAAACACATTTATACCAGTCTGAAGCCAACAATAACTAAACTCATTTCTCAGGGGAGGGGTTTGAAATCTTATGGATGGGACACACACCTTCCAAATGTTGGGATCTTGAGGTTCAATGGAGAGTCCATTCTCCAAACTCACAGAACTCAGCCATTAATAGAGGGGTTCTGCCTCTCTACACTTCTCCTTCCTTCGCTGCTTCCCCCAGGACACAGCTTCCCTTTCTGAAGGTGATGGAAGCCATGAAATGTTATTCATGCTGAAACTCTGAGTTTCAGCTCCTGCTTGAATCTCCACTTTCAGCTCCTGCTTGAATTATCAAAAAGGAGCTATCTTCTGACTCTAAGTCCCATTCAAATCCCATTGAATTAAATGGGAATTAGCTCAATCCTTCTGCCTCCACCAAGTAGCTGCTTGTGTAAGCCTGTTGAGCTCAGCTACACAATGTGTGCACAGAAGAGCATTGGGAGCCTTAGCAGAAGGAAGGATGATATCTCATAAGCTACGTTCCAAGCCTGCTACATATACTAGCCATGGTCAAGGTTTTCAGAAATGAGATATCTAATATTGGGCCCTTACTTCCATTTTTTGCCCCTAAAGAAGTGACTCAATTTTAAAAATCATGAGTACCCAGCAGCTCCCACTCGAGTGCTGAGCACTTTTGAACATCAGGCCACTTACTGAGGAGCATAGTTTTAGGAGCCTAACTTTAGAAGCCTCTTTTTTAAAAATTGAAGTCCAGATTTCATCTCGTATCTGTCTGACAGGATGATCTGCTCCATGGTTTGTAAATATATATGAGCTATGTACATTTGGAAGGAGATACATTCCAAAAAGGAAATGCATTGTAGACTTGTGCTCTAAAATGGAGTTTTATTTAACCTATTTGTCTGCAACAGTCTATTATGTAACATAATACGATAAAAAACAAACCCTGAGGTATCCTCCTTCCTTTCTTAGTAGAATTTATGAATTCCTGTTCCCATTATTCATACTGTTCTTCACCAATGCATACAACAAGTAAATCACTGAAAGGGTTAAAATGAGCGGTAGCTGCCATGTGTTCTATTCTATCAGATTTCTGACTCATAACCCGAATGGATTATCTGCTTAAACATTGGTTTCCTTCGCTCTGGTATTAGTCCTGCTGTCTACTGATAAATAATCCTGGGTTTAGTTGCAATAAAAGAACCGCCTATATTTTTTTTGTAAAGCCCAGGATCCAAGTGCTCATCATCTATTCTCCACTGTGAGATGTTTCATCCCCAAACACCGAGAATATACTTATTAAGCAAGCTAGTTTTCTAAACAGAAGAGAGGAGATTTATGCAGCTGATAGGGGATTATCAAAACCATTGTGATTTGTGAAAGACAAGGCTGTTGAGAACAAAATGCTGTTCAGTTTTGACAGCCTCTATCCCCATCTGGGCAGTATTAAATGAAAGGGAGGGTAGGGAAAATACTATCATGCATTTATTTTTTTACATTAAACAAAATTTTGCTTGTGCCTAGGATTTCAGAATATGAAACTTGAAACACCGAAGTGCCTCTCTTCTTTAAACAACCAAGTACATCTGCTATTCTGATGCTGTTACATTAGTAATAAATTGGATCTTGGGATAGATGCTTTGCAGTTTAGAAATGACATTGTAGCGATAACTTAGTTTAACAATACACTACTGGTACCATTTGCCTCTTAAACTTGGTTCTCACCAGGGGTCTTCTATGCATTTCTGATGGGCCAGAGCCATGGAAACGTCATTCTTCATGGGACAGGCTTCCTTTGGCTATGCTCCTTTGACCATCTACAGTCCAGCTAACTTCTTTGCTATCTCTTCTTAGAAGTTGAAGGTTTTTTCATCTCTCCAAGGTGGTCTGCATGAAATTGCCAAATAGCCTACGACTCAAGTGGACTAATTAAAACATGAGATTTATTAAGATCAGAAAGTGGCAATCAAATTAAAAACAAAAGAAATATTCATGAGTTAGTGAGACTGGTTCTCTGCAATGTTCATCTCACGGGGTTCCCTTAGATTTACTTACAGGGATTTTTTTTTTTTTGAAAAGACTATATATTTCTAAAATGTGCTCTTGTTTTTCTCCTTTCTTTTTCAAAGAATCATAGAAATGTAGGGCTGGGAGGGACCTTGAGAGGTCACCAAGTCCATCCTCCTGCACTGAGGCTGGACAAAGTAAACTTAGACCATCCCTGACAGGTGTTTGTCAAACCTGTTCTTAAAAACTTCCAGCGATGGAGATTCCACAACTACCCTCGGATACCTATTGCAGAACTTAACTACCTTTATAGTTAGAAAGCTTTTCCTAATATCTAACCTAAATCTGCCTTGCTGCAGATTAAGGCCCTTTCTTTTCATCCTATCTTCAGTGGACATGGAGAACAACTGTTCACCATTCTCTTTTTAAAAAGAAAAGGAGTACTTGTGGCACCTTAGAGACTAACCAATTTATTTGAGCATAAGCTTTCGTGAGCTACAGCTCACTTCATCGGAGTGAGCTTATGCTCAAATAAATTGGTTAGTCTCTAAGGTGCCACAAGTACTCCTTTTCTTTTTGCAAATACAGACTAACACAGCTGTTACTCTGAAACCATTCTCTTTATAAGAGCTCTTAGCATATCTGTAGACTCCCAGGTCCCTCCTCAATCTCCCCTCCCCCCAAGACTAAACATGCCCAGTTTTTTAATCTTTCCTCATAAGTCAGGTTTTCTAACTCTTTTATCATTTTTATTGCTCTCCTCTGGACTCTCTCAAATGTATCCACATCTTTCCTAAAGTGTGACACCCAAAAATTGGATACAGTTCAATTTTGAGCAACCCAGCCTGTGAAAAATGATTTTTGGCGTCTCCCATACACACACCTCTGTGATCAGCTTTGAATGAAACTGTGTGACAGGCTTCATTATTGTATCAGGCAAATATTATATCAGCTTTTCTGCAATGTCACATTTGATCAAATAGACTAGCTGGCTGTAAGCGCAATAGTTCTTGTTCTCCTTACAATGTTTATTGTCCTCCAAGTTGTTCATCTCCTCTGCCAATCTAACTCTGGGGAATTTTTCAATTTCCTCTCTCAAAAACCTAGCATTTCAAATTCCCCTTTAATTTTTCCTGCACATTAGTCAGTTTAAAGGGTTAAGGTAACTGGCTCCTGGCTTAGCCATTGTCCTTGACTGCAGCTATTGGACTGAGCAAGATCGCTCTGTCTTTAAACCGACTGTATTTACATTATATTGCATAGCTGCCTCTTACCTGTATTTCTACTCTGTATCAGGAGTGGATTATTGACAAATTAAAGTCCATCTCTCACAATGACATACCAACTAACAAAAAAATTCATAGCCTTCAATGTTTTGTGAAATCACATTCCAGACATATATCGTTGCCCAGCCCCTGGAAATGTTAGTTATATATCTATAAACTGTGACAAACATTCAATCTGTACAAAACCTACATGCTAGGAAAAGAAAAACAAAACAACATAAAACCAAAGCAGGTCAGCCATAGAAAAGTGGGACAGCAGCAAAAATAGTTACAGAAGGGTTACCCTATAAATGCCCTTCTACTTCAAAACACAGCTGGTGCCAACCTGGCCCTCAGTCAGTCAAAACCCAAAGGGAGCTGTTTAACTTGGCCACTTAAATGAGTAAACCTGCTTGTAATTTGGCACTTTTTGCAGCTATCACATTTCTATGCAACTGACCTTTATTTTTCGTTCAGTTTTTCTTGTATATCTTCCATGGGTTTTAATGAGGTATCACAGCCTTTTTCCTTCAAAAACTAATTAGGTGAAAGAAATTTAATCGTCCATAGCAGGCCTTTAGGTTGTCATTTCTATTAAAAGAAACCCCCATTATTTATAGACAGCGATATAAAATCAATTGAGAGATGAATTTTCAGAACATAAATTTTCGCTTTCTACACAATGGGACAAGTTCTTCTTTCCCTTTTACCAGTGTAAACAAAGTCAGACTAACGTCATTGATATTCTAGTTACTGTGAATATAACAGATAACTTGGATAACAAAGGGCTTGTCTATACAAATACTTTAGTTCATAGCAAATGTACCCCACACTAGCTTATCGTGTTCTATATATCTGTGTAGACTCTGCTGCCACGCACTAACAATTCCCTAGTGTGTCTGAGTCTGCTCTGACATGAATATGGCCCTGTCTGTGTGAGGAGTGCTGTAACATTTATATTCTCTTGTATTCAATTGTATGTGATTGTTGAATGAAGGCGGAAAGGATCACTGAGTGCCAGTGGTCAAATGAGGAAACCTGCTATCAAATATTCCAAGAAAGAAAGATAATCATCACTAAAAGAAGGAATAGGGAAGCAGTAAATTAAAAAGATGTTATATATTTATATTTATTTATTTATAATTATATGTGTTTGTATTTTTTCCCAATTACAGGAAATAAACCATGTTATATTTTTCTGTTGATGCTGTTTTAAATTATTGCCCAAAGTGGCAAAATTGTCATTTTAAATTAGGCCTAATCCAAAACCCACTAAAGTCAGTACTAACCTTTCAATTGATTTTTATGGGCTTTGGCAAAGCCTATAGTACACACATCAAACTGAATAGGATGCACTAAAATTTACAAGCGAAAGGCAATAATGTTTTGGGTTTTTTTTTTTTCAATTAAAGAGCTGATTACTACAGATAGCCAACATGTTTCAAATGAGATTTTTTGATGAAAATTGATGTTTCAAATTATTCAAACATGCAAAAAATGTAAAAAATTCAAAATGTTCAATGGTTCTGTGACACTACTAAATGAATTGTTTTGTTCACTGTTTGATTGTTTTTTGCTTCCTGTCTCCAAAACTGAAAAGAAAAAGAAAAAATGAGTCTATTGAATTTGAACTGAAATTAACATTTTTGTTTTGAATCCAATGGAAATGAAATATTTCAAGCATTTTATCAAAATTGGAAAAAAATCTTGTGAATTTTCTCTTGAAATGATTTTTTTTAATTCAAAACTTTCATGGACAATTATTTCCATTTTTTGATCAGCTCTATGGATTTCCATGATTTCAGGGCCAAATTTTCCAACTGACTTCGATCTGGCCTCCCACGATGAACAAATATATTTTTACACTTTCAAACATGGGCATTTATTTATAAAAGTCAAGTAGTTAGCTGCCTAAGTACCCATGGGCCTGAGTCTGATCTTACTTTCATCATTTTAACAACAAGGTAGGATTTGTCACTTCTGCCACAGTCATCTTTGTACTACCTTCCTTGTTGCCCCTAAGCGTAGACAGTGAAATCCTACCCCAACTGAAATCAATAGCAAAACTTCCATTGGGATAGGATTTCACCCTGAGAGTTTCGTGAGCTGACCTGAAAAGTCACTACCTGCTCCTCCTTCATATTTCTCAAGACCCATTTCTGCTTTGTTCCTCTTCCCTGCTACTCTTTTCCCCTCTCATTTGTTATGTCTTGTCTGTGTGTGGGCTGGAGCAACGTCTCCCTATGGGTCTGTACAAGTGCTTAGTGTGATGGAGCCCCACTACTGACTACAACTTCAGAGCACTTCCACAATACCCCCTGCCCCCTCTCTTCGGTTCAGCAGAGGGGCTGGGAGTACAGTTTGATTGGACCAATGCGGATAACCCCTGGATTAAGATGCAGGATTGGCTGCTCCAGCACCTTCCACTCCACACCTGCCCAGAATGTATTACAGAATGTTTCCATCTTCTCCCGTCACGGTAGGGGGACAGTAAAGAAGGGGAGAGCTGATTAGCTCTTGTGCATGTGCCCCCTTCCTCCCTGCTGTATGAAAGCCCTTCCTGGCATACAGCCACCCTGCTGCTGTTGCTGTTCCATGCTGCATAGCTGGGATACAGTTTGAACGAGTTTTATGAGGTTGTGGGTCAGACCAGATTTTTGGAGATCAAGAAATAATGTTTCTCTTTGAGCAAGAATGGCAAAGTGTTACCTTCCTCACAGCATCCTGATGGCCTGGTTTTAGGTTAGTAAGAAGTAAGAAGCGGTATTTAAAATTAGTGTTTTTACCTGCTGGGTAAGAACATGAAAGTAGCCCATGCTAACTGCTACTCTGCGCTAGCCTGTAGCACACTAAGAGTCTGTGCAGACCCCGCAGCTGCTCACTAAAAATCCCCAGTGTGTTTAACCTGCTCTTGTTCCAGAGCAGGGTAGATCAAAGCCCACTAAGGAAATTTTTGTGTGCAGCAGCAGCAGAAGATTTGACACCTCTGAGGTATAAAAAAATGTGACATCTGGGATAATCCTGAGCCCATAAACCTGGACAGCTGGCAGTGCATACTGAGCTGTCTTTCAGATTTCCTGGGACAGCTACCTCAAAAACGGGATGATCCTGGACAGATGGCAATCCTATGCAGCAGGATCCACATGGGCACTTACGGCGCAGCAGACTAGAGTGGAGTAAATTCACACCTTGGCTTGCCATGAATTAAGGCTACATCTGCACTACGAGCTAGGAGTTTGGCTCCCCTGCTCATGTACATCCACTAATGCTCGCTCTCACTGAGCTAATACATGTGTAAATAGCAGTGTAGATGCAGTAGCAGAGGCTTGGCTGAGCTGCGCTAAGTACATATTCACCAGGGTCTTGTGGGTTTCTACTTGGCACAGCTCAGCCATGCCTCCCCCGTTGCTACTGCCTCTACACTGTTTTTTATACCTATGCTAGCTCGATGTGAGCTAGCATGAACTTGTGTACACAAGCAGCAGAATCATACCTCTAGCTTGCAGTGCAGACATAGCCTAAGAGCATGTCTACACTACATAATTAAGTCGACTTAAGTTAGGTCGACCTGCAGCCACTGCAGTAAGTAAATCTGCTCTTCATGTCCACACTGTGCTCCTTCTGTCAGCAGTGTGTGTCCTTACCAGGTGTGCTTGCACAGACTTAAGGGGGCACTGACAGCTGGAGCCCTACTGCCCAGGCTGAAGAGCTCGAGCTGTCAAGGCTGGGGTGGTGGGGCTCCAGCTGTGAGTGCAAGGGGGCAGGGTTCTGGCTGTCAAAGGCAGCAACGGGCGATATACGCAATGCTGTGTCTACATGGAAACTGCGCTGACCTACCAACAGCAAGCTAATTCCGACGCCTCTTGTGGAGGTGGATTTATTAGGTCAGTGTAACGGGGGAGTTAAATCCACAGGAGGCACACCTGAGTGTATTTGCTTACACAGTTAGCTCGACATAAGCTGTCTTATGTCAACCTAACTCTGTAGCATCGACCAGGCCCAACTGTTCATGTATTTGAGCTCTACGAGAAGTGCAGAAGTGCTACAACCGCAGCTAGCATTCTAGCCTTGTGCACAGAAACTCCCTTCCTTGCCTCCTCCAGTCTCTTCCCTCCTGCAACCTGTGCTCTGTTCTTCAAGTTCCATGGAGAGTGCTACAGTAAGCTTAATAAGCAGAGTTTGTACTTTCATTGCAACTTGGGTCCAGTGTCCATCACAGTTGAGAGGCTCAAAGGGATTGGCTCCCTGAGGTAGACATGAGACTAGGATGATGACTAGTGGATCCCATTAAAAAAAAAAATTAAAAAAATTAAAAAATAGCTCAGTGGTTTGAGCATTGGCCTGCTAAACCCAGGGTTGTGAGTACAATCCTTGAGGGGGCCATTTAGGGATCTGGGGCAAAAATTGGGGATTGGTCCTGCTTTGAGCAGGGGGTTGGACTAGATGACCTCCTGAGGTCCCTTCCAACCCTGATATTCTATGATTCTATTAGCCTGTAGGGAGGAAGGGAGTTTGTTAGCCTTTGCAGACTGGGGTACCCTTCATGTGTATTCTCATTCCATTTCAGGAGGGGAGGGTGAGAGGATTAAAAGGGGATCTGAATCCTAGGGGTTATGCTGAAGGGGAGTGACCCGGAATATTGGTATGGCATGAAGCCATTTAACACGATTTCACCCAAATAAAAACCTGGTGTTTAGGGAAGAAATTAGCCCCTCCCATAAAGGCTGACTTATTTAAAACAAGGTCTCCCTTTTAAAAAAAATCTCTGTGTTTCATGTTTCTGCATGCCCTAATCAGTATTAACAAATAGCAAATATATAAAACTGTGGAAGCTAGATTAGAAGCTGCCTCTAAAAATATGATTGATAATGTTTAACTCTGAGAGACAGAATCCAAATGTAATATACTGGCTTGGTATACATTTCCATTTAATGCCTGAGCCCAGAAAGTATAATACCCTGCTACTTTCTGACAGGTAAAAGAGTTCTTCAGTTGAATTGGTAAAGCCTACCCTATGGTGATGAAAAAAAATCACAAATTTGATCCCCATGAACTGCCATGATGGCTAGGTGTCTGAGCCACATCTTCAGACAAGCCCCGCTTCTGACCATTGGAGTGTTTGGCATCTGAGTATGAATTGTGCCTCTTGAGCTACATACAATTCACATACTAAAAATATGTTTAAACAGGTTAATCTGTAAAAACTCTATATGAATTTAGCAGATCCTAAATATGTATATCCACAAACCTTTAGAGATATTTCAGACTAGTGAATTAATACTACACTTTAATGGAAGATTATAAAGGAATGAAATACGAGATATACATTTAAATAACATTAGGGTTATAAAACAAAAGAAGAAAATTCTAGAAATTCTGAATTAAACTGATACTCCAGGCCCTTTCTTTATATTTCGTATGGGATTGAGTTGAAGATGGATCATCAGTGTTAACGGTGAATTTCCAGACATCTGTCTGTTCTTAGAAGAAGCTTAATGACAATATAACTTAAATGTAGCTTTTGATGTTTGATTTCTTTCAAAATATTTTTCACGGAAGAGCATAAAAAGCTTTTCTTTCCTTTCCTGTTATAACCTTAGGACCAAGCTTTCAAAGTCTCATAATTTTTTTTTTAAAAACCTGCATATCTAATTAAAGCGGGAGTCACACAGCTTACCCATCTTGCTCAACTTCTCTTTAATTTACCTATTAATGCTGGTTTTGGGAAAAAAATCAGGTAATTTTAGTACCCATGGAAAGTGGCAGGCTGTTGAACTAAGAGCGCAACTGCACAATTGTGGAGTTGCTAGGAGGCAGTAGGATTTACCAAACACAATATGAGTTATAGATACAGTAAGGTAAATAACTCTAAACTTCTGATGCTTTAATATATATCAACACACATTTCTGATTTTAATGAAGTTTCCATATAAATAAATTATGCTGAGTTTTAAGGGAAATGATTAAGTCCTACTATATTACAGTTGGTAAAGAGCTAGGCTAAATCCTACCTGTGCTGTACTGAGCCATGGAAGAGTACAAGAGGCCAGCATAAGCCAGGATAAATTAGGGGTCCGGGGAAATGTACTCTAATGCATCCATTACGAGTAAAAGTGCAGTGATCATGAATGGAAGATGATCATTTCATGTACCTTTTGCTGGATTTTGAATGATCCTTGTACACCTTATGTCATCTGTTTGATCTTTGTCTTTTGTTACATGTGGCCATACAGCTTTTTTTTTTTTAAAAAAAGAGCCACAGACTCCCCTAGGTCCTGTTGCCAAAGTCATTCTGGTCCCATTTGAGCAAAACACTTAAGCATGTGTTACCATGCTTTGCTAAACTGGAAGCTAGATGCACAAGAAGTCTGTTGTGCCTAATTACACTCCCAGTTCAGCAGGCCATGCCGCAGATGGATGCATTTAGAACTCTCCCTTGGTAGTGATCATAAGAACACATGGGCTGGAATCCGGTACAACTACCTCACAGGTGCATCATGTTTTAAGTGTTTTCTCTCTTCCCAACATTAGAGAAACCAAGTAATGTGGGTTAGATTTTGTCCTCAAGAGAATGAAAAAATGGCCTGACAGATATAGAAAAATATACAAGGAGATTAAGGACAATTTTGTGGTTCAGGGACTGGACTGGAACTCAGGAGATCCGATTTCAGTTCCAGGCTTTATGAACATAAGACAGGCCATACTGGGTCAGACTAATGGGCCATCTAGCCCAGTATCCTGTCTTCTGGCAGTGGTCAATGCCAGGTGCCCCAGAGGGAATCAACAGAACAGGCAATCATCAAGAGATCCATCCCCAGTCGTCCGCTCCAAGCTTCCAGCAATCAGAGGCTAGGGACACATCAGAGCATTGAGTTGCCTCCCTGACCATCTTGGCTAATAGCCATTGATGGACGTATCCTCCATACATTTTAGTTCTTTTTTGAATCCCCTTATAGTTTTGGCTTTCACAACATTCCTGGCAGTGAGTTCCACAGCTTGACTATGCGCTGTGTGAATAAATACTTCCTTATGTTTGTTTTAAACCTGCTGCCTATGAATTTCATTGGGCAACCCCTTGTTCTTGTGTTTTGTGAAGGAGTAAATAATACTTCCTTATTTACTTTCTCCACACCAGTCATGATTTTAATAGACCTCTGTCATATCCCCTCTTCGTCGTCTCTTTTCCAAGTCCGGGTCTTTTTAATCTCTTCTCATATGGAAGCTGTTCCATACCCCTATTCATTTTTGTTGCCCTTCTCTGTACCTTTTCCAATTCTAAAATATCTTTTTTTGAGATGGGGTGACCACAGAGACTTTATCACAGACTTTCTGTTTGCCCTTGAACATGTCTCTTAATCTCTGTCTGTCTCAATTCCCCCTCTGTAAACTATTTTCTTTACCCCATACTTAGTCTGTCTTATCTATTTGGGAGGAGACGAGATTTTGAAAGGCAAAATGGTAGGGTAGTCAGATGTCCCTTTTTAAAGGGACAGTCCCGTATTTAAGCTCTTCTCCAACTTTTTCTTAAAAACAGGCAAATTGTCCAATATTTTCTGTCTCCCCCCCATCAGACCTGGTGTGTCCTGCTGCTAGCAGGATCACTGTTCATCAGCCACTCTCCCACCAGCAGTGAGTGGGTGGGTGGGGAGTCCAGTGGCCAATGATGGGGTGGGTGTGCAAGGCTGGTGGTGGGGCAAAGCTGCACCATGCGGGGCCAGCTGCTCCCCTGCTGGTCCATCAGCACAGCCCCCACCGTGTGATGACTCTCGGCCAGTGGGGCCCCGCCCTCTGTCCCATTTCCGGCCAGCGCTGGCTGTGTGCTGCGGTGCCAGGCGGCGGCCGGTGACCTGTTGCCTCTGCTGCCCACCCATCGGCCCTTTACCTACTCCTCCTCTTGCTGTCCTCTCCCTGATTTGCCCCTTCACCCCCTCCCCCGGCGGGATGCATCCCGCTCCCAATACTGTTCAAAGAACCAGCCCCTGGTCGGAGAACTCAGCTCACCAACAGTCTGGCTGGCAGGCTCCTTCCTTCCCCCACTGCCTCTGGCTGGGCTGGTGCTCCAGGAAAGTCCAAGACCCTCTGGCCCAGGGTGCTGGCCAGGAGGAGCCAGGTTCTGCATGTGCCAAAACCCCCCACAGCGCTGGTATGGGGAAGCCTCTCCACCCCTCAGCTAAGGTCTGGAGTGGGACAGGACATGATTTCGAGCCTGTTCATGCTCCAAACCTGCAGGATCCAAAGCAGCCCCCGGGACAGGGGCTTACCACCCTGTTCACCACCCTCACCTTGGGTCCTGCCCCCAGGGAGTGCAGGGCTGCTCTGTCCCCTAGTCACCTTCCCCTGCTGAGTCACCTGTCTGGCTGGGTTCACTGAAGCCCTTGCAGTCAGGTTCCATGGTCCCTGGTTCACAATGCGTTCTTAGGTCTTAACCTCTTCCGGCCCGTGCTGTAGCTGGGCGACGGGAGGTGGCTGGGGTATGTCAGTGGCCAGCAGCAGCCTAGAGGTGTTAGCTGCCTTTTTATACTGCAGGCTGGAAGGAACAAGCTGCTTCTAGCCACAAGAGAGCAGGGGTGGACAGGAGAGAAGAGATGAACTCAGCAAAGACATGGCCAGGTCATCCCTTCCCTGCTCCTTCTCCCCTGGGGCTGGAAGCAGCTCCAATCCCTTCCCTCCTGCACAGTGCTAAAAGGTGGTTGCTGGCCACATTCTGATGTGAAATGCTGGCCATGTTCTGATGGCAGAAGTCTGGGGGGGGGGTGCCGGCATGTGACCCTGAATCCCCCTCACCATGTTGCCTTGGGAAGATGCTGCACCAGATACCAGGAGAGGTGGGTCCGTGCTGGGGACCCAGCCAGACATGGAGGATGGAGAGTGCTGGGCAGGGAAGGGAGAGTTGGTTAGGTGCCCCCCCCGCCGAGAGAGGTGTATATGTGTGTGTGTGTGTGTGTGTGTGTGTGACCCCTCCTACTCTGAACCCTAAAGCCTTAAAGATAAGAAGGTAAATAAAAAGAATCCAACTACGCAATATTTCTTTTTAATATGGGCTCAGTCAACTTGATGTTAATTTGAATGTTTGTTCTGCATAGTTCTGACTGAGTGCCATTAAACTCTTGAATACAAGTAATTTTACCAGGTGTCCTGTATTCATCATAGGGAAATATGGTCACCCTACAAAATGGGCAGTTGGACACTTAATTCTCAATTGTGCCTTTGAAAATTTCCTGCTTAGAGTTTGAGCTTTTTGGGACAGGGACTGTCTCTTATTTTGTACAGAGTAAGACTCATGGGTCCCCAGTACTAGTTGGAGTATCTAGGCACTACTATAATAAAATAACAAATATAATCATAACAACAACAACATCTAGAGATGATGAAATCAAGGATGGAAAAATGGATGTGTCACATATTAAGACCATTAACCTTTAAATCTGGTGCAGTTTTTCAGTAAGAAATGCAAGTTGCACATGAGTGTGTGTATTTCAGTCACATTGGCAAGCTTCAGAGTTAATAATTTCTAACTTTTTAAAGTCAACTTGAGCTACCATATCACTAAGACCTTACAATTACATCTAAAACAATAAAGTGTATTATTAATAGGAGAGTTATGGCCTGTGAGTATTTGATATTGTTGTTTGTTATTTGCTTTTAAAGAGGGGTTTTAATCAAGTTTACCATTCTCATAAAGTCTGTTTTGCATTTAAATAAGCACCCTTAAAAAATTATGTTTTGTATAATTGAGCAAAGCCTCATTCTGAAACTTAAGGGTAATTTATTCTACTGAATCTGCTGGCAAGGAAGATGTATTGCATTATATTTAATCTTATCAAATTTCTGCTGATTTGAAATGACAATGTCTGTTTATCATAGTTATTCTGAGTTGCCTGGGTTAATAAAACCTGAAGAACTATGTTGGAATTCTACCAATATGGAATGTTAAAATTATTTATGTATGGTTATCTGATACCAGTGGTCCTTCATGGATCTATTTCAGCATTGTCTTTAGTATCACAATTATTCATGGTTTCAGTGTATGAAACCCCACTTTTCAAGAATTTATAACTTGATAATATGCTCAAGGCAAAATATATCCTGCAATAACCCAACACAGGAGTAATTTTCAAATTTTATTGAAATTGTCAAAGTTACAAAAAAATGAAGACTAAGTTATACTATAAGAGCATGTAATGATCACTTGAAGGCAATTATGGGACAGAGTAATTGTTTTCACTCACTTGGGGCCACATTATCCATCATTTTTTAAGCAGAACTCCCAATTGGCTTCTATATTGATTCCATACTAGATCAATTTTTAAACAGAACTCCCCATTGAATGTAATGGGATATTTCAAAGGGGAGTTCTGCTTTAAAAAAAAAACCCAAAACACACAACTGTCTAGTAAGGCTCTTGGAAGACATACAATACAAATCACACTTATTTTATTTGCATATTATGCATAGATTTGCTCTCTCTTTTGTAAGATTACCACTTGGAATCTAGAGTACATATGTGATAGTTTTTGATACTAGACTATATTTTCTCTTAGAACTAAATTTCTAGGCAAAGGACCTGTGCAAAAAATGTTGTATTCAAAGCCAAATCAGACACTTCAAAATGGTTACAAATACTCATAAAATGGTTGCAAATTTGTGAAATATGGACAAATTTTGCTTCACAAAAGCCTAAATGGAAACCATAAAAATGCAAAGATATGTTTTAGGTCTTTAAGAGAAACAAACCCTCAAATGAAAAAAAAATAAGTATGTTTAAAAACTATTAAATGAACAAAACATATGTTCATTTTGAGCATTGAGGATATTATTGTTTAGGCTAACACATTGGAATGGGGTGTCCAGAGATCTGGGGTCCATTTGTAGTTTTGCCACAGATTTCTTCTGTGACCATATCTTTATTGTACAAATGTGGAAATAAGGCACCAAAAGGTTAATACTCTTACATACTTCACAGAGATGTGTAACTTGTAAATATTTGGAAAATGCATTGAGATCTGCAGAAGGTAGGTTGCTGCAAAGTATTATTATTGTCATAAGAAAAATGGAACCTGGAAGTAAGTACCTGGCAGTAAAAAAATAAAACCAGTGGTAAATATGCATTCGACCTTCTCACACCCTGCCTATGAAACAGGGAAAGAAATCTGCCTTCACAGTAAGGACTGAGGTATAGAAGGGAGATGGGAAAGTTTTGGGAACAGAAGATCGATAGCTATGCAGATCTGCTTGTCCTCTTTCACACACTTTGGATCAGATGGTAAGGCCCTAACTCAGGTACTTCAGCATGTGCAGAGTTTTAATCATTCAAGCAGTCCCATTAAATCCTGTTGCAGTCAGTGGGACTGCTCCTATGCTTAAAGTTATCCATATACTTTAACACGCTTCTGAATGCAGGCCTCAGTGGATAAGGAAGGAAAGTAAGTTCAGGATTTCTCCTCCACTGTTCTATAAAGCTAAACAGTTCTTGTACAGTGGTCCCTAATGAGGCTGCCTCTGTTCCCCCATATACAGTGAAAAGTATGTAGACTAGTCTTTTCTGAATGATTTTTGTTGTTTTATTTTGGCTCTATGCTCTCTGGTTATTTTTGGTTCTTAATCTTATTACTCTGCACTTCTGTACAACTGAACTGACTAAGCTACTTACCAGACTCTAAGCTAAATCTATCCAGATCATTTTGAATTTATTTGCTCTGTTCTGGCTTTATCCTCCTTCTCTAATTTTATGTCATTGGCAAATTTAGGTCAGTAAGTTACAAAGAAAACAAAAGTGGTCGTAATACTGTGCTTTCCAATGTCTGATTTAACTCTCTCCTGGATTCTTTTCTACTCACACCCTAAAACAATTTCCCAGGAATTTCATAGAATATCAGGGTTGGAAGGGACCTCAGGAGGTCACCTAGTCCAACCCCATGCTCAAAGCAGGGCCAATCCCCAACTAAATCATCCCAGCCAGGGCTTTGTCAAGCCTGACCTTAAAAACTTCTAAGGAAGGAGATTCCACCACCTCCTTAGGTAATGCATTCCAGTGTTTCACCACCCTCCTAGTGAAAAATATCCAACCTAAATCTCCCCCACTGCAACTTGAGACCATTACTCCTCGTTCTGTCATCTGCTGCCACTGAGAACAGTCTAGATCCATCCTCTTTGGAACCCCCTTTCAGGTAGTTGAAAGCAGCTATCAAATCCCCCCTCATTCTTCTCTTCTGCAGCCTAAACAATCCCAGTTCCCTCAGCCTCTCCTCATAAGTCATGTGTTCCAGTCCCCTAATCATTTTTGTTGCCCTCTGCTGGACGTTTTCCAATTTTTCCACATCCTTCTTGTAGTCTGGGGCCCAAAACTGGACACAGTACTCCAGATGAGTCCTCACCAATGTCAAATGGAGGGGAACGATCACGTCCCTCGATCTGCTGGCAATGCCCCTACTTATACATCCCAAAATGCCATTGGCCTTCTTGGCAACAAGGGCACACTGTTGACTCATATCCAGCTTCTCGTCCCCTGTAACCCCTAGGTCCTTTTCTGCAGAACTGCTGCCTAGCCATTCGGTTCCTAGTCTGTAGCAGTGCATGGGATTCTTCCGTCCTAAGTACAGGACTCTGCACTTGTCCTTGTTGAACCTCAGATTTCTTTTGGCCCAATACTCTAATTTGTCTAGGTCCCTCTGTATCCTATCCCTACCCTCCAGCATATCTACCTCTCCTCCCAGTTTAGTGTCATCTGCAAACTTGCTGAGGGTGCAATCCACACAATCCTCCAGATCATTAAAGAAGATATTGAACAAAACTGGCCGAGGACCGACCCTTGGGGCACTCCACTTGATACCGGCTGCCAACTGGACATGGAGCCATTGATCACTACCTGTTGAGCCTGACAATCTAGCCAGCTTTCTATCCACCTTATAGTCCATTCATCCAGCCCATACTTCTTTAACTTGCTGGCAAGAATACTGTGGGAGACAGTATCAAAAGCTTTGCTAAAGTCAAGGAACAACACGTCCACTGCTTTCCCTAATCCACAGAGCCAGTTATCTCGTCATAGAAGGCAATTAGATTAGTCAGGCATGACTTGCCCTTGGTGAATCCATGTTGACTGTTCCTGATCACTTTCTCTCCTCTAAGTGCTTCAGAACTGATTCGTTGAGGACCTGCTCTGTCTCTATAACTCTCCAGAATAGCATACTTTCTTTGTAGAGAAGAAATTTCTCCTGAAATACAGCTGAAATAAGTACTAAGTTTCCTCTTTTTCACAAGTTGAGTAAGTATTATCATAGTCTTCAAGAGAGAGGAAAGAATTAACAGTCTCAGATTCCAGAGCACTCATTCCAGCTGACAGATAGCCTCTGTTTAATTTTCTGAGTGACAAATACCATGGAGTGCTGCAAGGATTACTTTTGCAAAGACTTCTGGAGGAAGCTGAAAAAATGGTAATTATTATTATAGACCTTCCCTAAATGCTTCTTCTAGGACACACATTTGTAAATGGTTTCTGATCTTGCCCTTATATTTTCTTCATTTCCTGGGCTGCCCTTTCTTAAATAAAATGTACAGCTCTTGCTTGCCCTAGGGCAATGTGCAGCAAGCTAGCAAAGGCCTTCCTCTTTCCCCTTTGTGTCTTTTGAAATTCTGGGTAGTAATTTATCGGGGCTGGTGATCTGTCAATTCCTAATTGTTCTAATTGCCTCGTCTGCTCTGCTGCAATTGCAAAAACATAATATTTGGTCAGTTATTATGTCAGTCTCTTCTGGCTGTTTCTTTCCCCCACCTTGAAGTGGCAAGTATGAACTTACTTAATTGGGTACTTTTACTTTTCTTATTAAGTTTCTATATTCAATTTGTTTGGTGTACTATTCTACCCATATTATAGATGGGGAGACTGAGGCATAAACAGATTGATGGGCACCCTCCTCAGTGGGTTCAGAGCCCTCCCCATGCATTGCCACCAGAAGAACTGTTGTGGTTCTTCTCTGTCTATTGTGGTCCAGATTTAGGGAGACCCTGTGGGGTTGCAATCCTCTGTGCAGCTGGACACAGAATTGTTCGGAATGAGGCAGTGGTGTGTTTGGGGATTTGCTACTAAGTGAATCGGATGGTTCTTGCCCTCAGAAAAGGTGATTGAGGGCACTGGAGTATCACTGATGGAGTGGCTCTGCCCTCATTCTGGAGTTCATTGTTTCTTCCAGTGCAGATGTCCAGCACCTAACCAAGCTAGCTCTATTGAATGCTGGGGAGATAATTTTCCCCAACCTGACTGGATGAAGGTCTCCAAGAAACACAGTAAGAGAACTGGAAGACAGAGGCATAATCTACCTAGAAAATTAGGTCCACTTAACTACTTTGGTGAGGGGTGTGAAAATCATTGTCGGTAGCGTCTATGCTGTAGCGCTTTAAGTGTAGCCATATCTACAGTCTTATGTCTCAGTCTAATTCCCCAACCCCTAAAGACATTCTTTCTTGCTCATCACATTCTACTCTGCATAGTACCTTTTCATCATAGGCCAGTATTGTTTGTTACTTTATCAACGTCACAAACTAGTAATACAAACCACTTTCACTTAAGAACATTAGGTGCCAAGTCAAAGAATAGTTTGCCATGAGTCATACTTAAGAGCAATAAAAAAGAAAAACTTCCTTATTCTGTTCTCTTCAAACACTGTGCGAACCTCCCTATTCACAACATAGAGCTCAGGGATTTAATTTATCTTTGATTTCACTCTTGACTTGTACATGTGCTACAGTACAATTAATCTGTGCTGCTTTTCCATTATATCTCATCTAATGAATGAAGTTTATTTATTGGTGACAGAGGGAAACTGGGTTCTATTCCCCAGATGGTCATTTGACTCTTTCTGTGAACTCTGTTCCTCAATGCACCCTTTTATTAAGATGGGCACAAAAATAACACTTACCTTACAGGGGAGTGGGGGACTATTTAATATCTGCAAAGTGCTTTGAAGTACTTAGAAAAATTTGCTATGTATGTACAAATATTATACTGTTAATGAATTTGCTCAATATTTCCTGCTTCTTACTCATTTTCCATTCTTAAGTTTAATATTTTTTCTCTTTTGGCTTTCATTTTATATTAAGTTTCTATTAAACTTCAGAAAATACATCTCCATAAGGAAGATTTTTAAAGCTAATATCAAGTTGTTGTGAATCTCAAAACAAACTAAACTGTAACCTAAGCTTCCTTAGCTGTATTTTCTCAATTAGATCTTCAAATGTGGTACTTAGCACTGAATGGAATATTGCTTCTTTCACTGTCAGCTGATACACCTTAAATTATTCCTGTGCTGTTCCACAGACAATTCTCTAGCCTTATTTCTTCCACCCAACATACTCTGTTGAAGGAAGAGCTGGGTAGTTACAATCAACAATTAGCACCATTCTGCTTCTTCCTTATTCTTTCCAATTTGCTCAGTTATTTCAGAATCCATTTGTTCTTGTTTGATCACATTGCTTGTAAAATATTCCTCTAACATTCAGCCCCACACTCCCCTCCCATATATGTGCCATGATCTAGACCCCCACCCCAGCCTTTCTTCCCTTCCCCCCTTTAGGGTACCCAGGTTCTGGAGAGATCTTGACTATCAGTGGTTCTGAATTCCTAGTTCTATCTCCCAATGTGAACTGGAATCTGCAGTTGGGTGGGGAGTTAAGGACAGGTATGCTTGAGAATACACTGAGAATACATTGCCGAGATTGGATGTGGGGATGAAAACAGGTATGTTTGACACATATTAGAAACTGGGGAAAGAGGAAAGGAACACCCCCGATTTTAATGGAGTAGGTTGTATTAATCGCCATAGGGTATTATTCTCTTTCAGTTTGGGAAGCCCTTTCTGCCTGAAGGATGACTAAGTGCTCGAAAATGTGCATGATTACATAGTTTGTGTTGACACTTGCCTTGCGGACACATAGGTTATGGCCACTGAAAAAAATATGGGTGTTATCTGAGAAACTGAGATACTGTCCCAGCATTTCATTAAATTCATAGTTTGCAGCAACTTTAAAGTCTGAAACCCACCCTGGATAGAAGTCTAAGAATGACCTGTAAACATCTGGGAAAAATCTGCTTAAGTCAAGGTTGTGTTAGTTTTTGTTTGTTTGATTTAGTGACATTCTGAGTACAGCAGAATATTCAGAAGATACTGAAAAGAAAATTGCTCATGCTAATACTCATTGGGAGATGAGGATAGTTATGCAAAAGTAGGTGGTAATAGAAGTTTGTGTTTGCAGAGAGGAGTGGGTAAGATAAATGGGAATTGGCTCATGGTGTGGGAAAGAAGAGGTGTTGGGGAATCCAGGTAAGGGGAGGGATTGGGGGAGTGGAAGCGTAGAAGACAGGATGGGTTGGAGAGTGTGAGGGGTAGCAGAGGAAGTTGGGGTTGTCAGCCTTGAATTCTCCCCTTCCATGTGTGTACTGGGAACTGGGGAAGCCCTACCTCTCTGCAGGGGTCTGAATCTCCTTCCTGCCTGCTGTGTGATCTGGGGGACCTTGTTTGTCTTGGGGTATCTGAGCCCTTCTCCTGGCCCCTCCATCTGAAATCCAGAAAATGAATAGTTAAGATACACATCACCCCTGCATGTGGCGAGTTGGGCTTGGGTTTGGGGGAGTGGGGGAGGAGGGCCCGGTTTGGAAGAGGAGTAGACTGGGTGGACCTGGGGAATGGCTGTAGAAGCCTGTCTGAAGGGCAGGGGTAGTAGACCCAGCTCAGTGTATAGCTTGGGCTGCATAATGAAGGCCCGTGCCTGATGCCTGTGAAATGCACACACAGCAGCATAAGGCAGGAGTCAGCAAGGAACAACTTATTATATGTTAATGGCTTCCACAGTGCCAACTAATGGCTTAATGGGACAGGACAGGCTGGGGGAGCTGGAAATGTTGGCAGGGGGCTACATGTGCGGAATGATGGGATAAAAGGGTGGATGAGGAGAGAGCCACATGAGTCACAGTTAAAGGCCAGGTCTACACTTAAACATTAGATCAACCTAGCTAAGTCACTCAGGGCAGTGAAAAATTTTACACCCGGTGTGCCACAGTTAGGTCTAACTCCCCCTGTTTAGACATGCGTAGGTCAACAAAAGAGATCTTCCATCAATCTAGGTACTGCCTTTTAGGGGGTAGATTAACTTCTTCAATGGGGAAAAAATCCTTTGAAGTAGGAAACATCTACTCTACTAAAAAGAAAAGGAGGACTTGTGGCACCTTAGAGACTAACCAATTTATTTGAGCATGAGCTTTCGTGAGCTACAGCTCACTTCATCGGATGCATACTGTGGAAATTGCAGAAGACATTCTATACACAGACACCATGAAACAATACCTCCTCCCACCCCACTCTCCTGCTGGTAATAGCTTATCTAAAGTGATCATCAAGTTGGGCCATTTCCAGCACAAATCCAGGTTCTCACCCTCCGCCCCCCCACAGACAAACAGTATGCATCCGATGAAGTGAGCTGTAGCTCACGAAAGCTCATGCTCAAATAAATTGGTTAGTCTCTAAGGTGCCACAAGTCCTCCTTTTCTTTTTGCGAATACAGACTAACACGGCTGCTACTCTGAAATCTACTCTACTGTAATAAAACAGTCAAGGGGATAAAGATCCTAGATGAGATTTCACTCACCAGCTCTGTTGGCAACTATACATCCCAAACAATTCAAAGCATTGCCATTCTCCCCATTCCACTACAACAAACGTACAGGAGAGAGAGCAGCACTTAAAAATCACATAGCTACTGTGTGGCCTAGTGGAAAGACTACTGGCTGGGACTATTCCTACCTCTGCCACTGGCCTGCTTTGTGCAATGGGCAAGTCATGTCACCTCTCTGTGCCTCAGTTTCCCATCTGTAAAATGAGAACAACAATGTAAAGTTATGATATCTAATGGCAAGTACTACATAAAAGCTGGGGCTGAAAAAGGCTTACACTTAAAAGTTACGTCAGTATAGGTACCTCAGCGTGGGATGTGAAAAAACCATCTCCCGGGCATAGCTATGCCGACCTAATCCCCAGTGTAGATGCAGTTATATGGATGGAAGACTACTTCTGTTGACATCACTAAATTTAAATTGGGGAGGTAATATTCCTACACTGACAGAAAAATCCCTTCAGTTGGTGTAGGCTGCTTCTACAACACAAGTTATGCCTGCATAGCTAAGCCAACATGGTCTCTATAGTGTAGACAGAGCCAAGTCTTTTGACTATTACCTAGCCACAGTAATATATCAACTGCAAACCTCTGTGAGGACAACAACTGCCTGAATGACCACTAACTCCTGCCAATAAAGATTTCTCTTTATGTTTTACAAGCTAGGGATTTAAATGGCAAAAAATTTATCAGCACAGAATTATGGTAGCCCAGTGATTGCTTATGCCTTTCCAATTTGAAGTTCAGCAAAACTCAAATTTTGAAAACCAGGAAATTTTGCATATGGCTTCACAGTGGGGCAAAAAACCCATAGAAGCGAGTCTCAGCACCCGGGTCACCTGACTCATGGGATTCTTGTATGGGGTGAAAAATGACAGTGTAGATATTCCCACTCAGACTGGAGCCCATACTCTGAGATGCACCCAGGGGAGGGTTAAAATAAACACCTGCACAACCTTAACTCTGCCCTCTTTAAGCAATACTCCACAACACACATGCTTTTACTCAGCCTTTTCTCAGTTATGGACAGGTGCTACCTACACTTGCCCTGCGCACAAACTAAGCCTCCTCCCTTGGCGGAGTACCACACGTGTAAAATTTGACAACCGCTTCACACCCTTTTACAACCGCCTTCACATGTGCACACAGGACACCATCTAAACCTACACTTTTACCTATGCATCATTAAATCCCCAGACTGCTTTCATATCCCACCCACTACTGACAATACCCATGGGAAGAAGACTCCAGTACCCTGCCACCGATACAACCTATGTAGTTCTGTGTTGAAATGATGCAGACTGGAACCTAAAGATAGGTTATCTTTTACCTTTGATAACACACATGGGGGGGGAGGGGGGAAGACAACTCAGACCCAGATCTCCTCAGATCCCAGAAACGACTGTTTCAAGCAGCTCCAACTTATTCTTCCACAATTCAACACAGCTACACCTAATAATTTGCAACTGGATTGCACACAGACAATTCTCAAGGGCTCTTGCTAGCTCAAGGGGAGCAGAGTTAAGGTTGCTTATGCTAACTCTGTATTTACCTTAATTCTATTTCAAGTTATGAAGGGCATAAGCTATCACTGGACTACCTTAACTCCACAATAATGACTTTTTTGCCATTTAATCTTTGTCTTGCACATAACTCTAGGTCTCCTGCTTTGTGGAAAGTATTACAAGCATATTGAAAGTGGTTAAAAAAACTGTCACATATAAATCCACACTAGTATGCAGTTACAATGCCTTCAGGGTAAAAAAACCATAGCTGCACATAAGAACAATTTTGACTATTAAATGAGAAAATGAGGTTGGCTACATTTATAAAAAACCCTGATTTGCCAAGCACTGCACATTTAATCCCAGCACATATGCCATGGTATAGTTAACATGGTTGTCAACAGAAAGCCTGCTTAATAGCAAAAATAATTCTTGAAAATTATCTGATTATACATTCTCTTTTTCATTAAACACTTTGAAGAGAAGATGGAAGACAGAAGCACTGATGAAGATTAAATGGAATAAGGCTGACTTTGTGAAACAACTTGGGATCCTAAATCTTCCTATTGGTAGCGTACATAAACAGAGCAATGATTCATCGTCGCTAAAGACTCCACATTAGTTTATATAAGAGTGTTTAAGAGGGTCCAATTTTTTCCACAGTCATTTTCCTTTAATAGATTGTCTCTCTTCACTTCTTGTCCAAGTGCTTGTTTTCTATCCTGTAGCAGTGTGCATTTAAAAAGGCAGGACATGGCTTTAAAACATTATTTCTGACATTCAGTGATGTTTTCTGGGTAGACACAACTTGTCTGGAATAAAGGGAAGATATTCTGGTGAATAAGGAAGTGATGGAAACATTTCTGAAGTGTGGGGAGTGTTTGGCAGAGGTTGGTGGGTAACCTGAGACTTGGGTTTGGTGGAGAGTTCTGCAGTCCAATGTGCCCTGCTTTCATTTCCTCTGCCAGGTTGAGCTCTTATCAACAGTTGTCAGTTGCCAAAAAGAGATCAGTTACTGACTCTTTGGCCCGTTAAGACTTCAACAGCTGTCTATCAGACAGTTAGCAAGCTTCCTTTTCCCTCACCTAAGCTGTCAGTGAAGGTGCTCAAGAAGTAATTGAAGGATGTTCAGTGGCTTCTGGGAATTCATTCTCCAGATGCTGATTGGCATATATAGCAGATGTGTGCTGCAACCTTTATGACTCCACTCCTTAGGAATGGGTAGATATAGCAGGCTGAAACTGACTGTATGTCACCTTAGGAATCAAAAAGGAAAAGACATACATGGTTGTGAATCACAAGTAAACTGGAGTTTAAGGGCTCTTTAGTTGTGAAAGCAGTTTTGCCCTGAATAAGAATCTCAAGAAGAATTTTTTTGCACTTGAGGCTTTTTCACCGAAAAAGTATGAACAATTTTCAACATTACTGAATTTTTCAGGTTTTTACAACATTTTTGGTTGGTTTTTTTTACTGAAAATTATCAACACCACATTTAATCATTTTTGGTGTGCAGAAAACCTGATTTTTCAGTAAAAGAAAATTTTCAAAACAGATTTTGGTAAAAGTTTCAGTAAACAAAATCTGGAAGAAAATTCACAGCAAAACAGAAAATGGATCCATTTTGAACCATGTGAAATGAAAATAGCCTTCAAATTTTGAAATGTGTTATCCGCTTGTTTCCCCTGTTTGGCCAGCTCTGCTGTTGAGATTCTCAACACTGCTTGGCATTGGCGGGACCAAGAGATCCAGTAATTGGGCAGCTCATTAGGATAATGAGGAGGCACATAATGGCAATTCTATGGAGATTAGGAAATGTGCTCTCATTTAGAAATCATCTACTTACAACACCATAGCAGCTCCCAGTACTCCTTCAGGTTCCATATCTTGATCCATACACACAGTCCCACATAGGTCAGCTACAACTGTGGGCCTGATGCGGATTGAAGCCCAAAGGGAGACTTACTTCAGACTATGGAACAGGAACTAAGGCACAATATAAAACCTGGGATATACTCAAGGCTTTGGCAGTTGGTGACTAATAAAACCTGGTTAGGGACCCTGGTCAGCTCTAGGATCAGCTGTGACCAGGATCGGCTGTCACCAAGGAGGTTTATGGATTAGGAGCTCTGCAGCTTCTCTAAACTTGGGGTGGGGGAAGGCCCTGGAGAGCTTAGTTGCTTTAACTTAGCTCCGGAGATAAATAATCATAAATTTCCCAAGATTTCTCTTTAAAACCTCATTTCACAGATGTTGCATCTTGTTCTAATCTGGAAACGTTCAAAATGCCCCATGATTTGTTTTACTCGTTTTGCTTCTTTTACCATAACTTTCTATGTAGAAATTAAAATGTTGATCATGTACAAAAACAATGGGTTTTAAAAGGAAAATTCAGGCCTGGCAGTAATGGGACGATGAACAGCCTCCTTTATCAGAGAAAAAAAAAAAAAAAGAGTGGCCACGAACTTGCTACACCAATGAGAGGGCCACTGGAGGTCTGATACAGGCATGCTATACATTTGAAAGCAAGAATATTTTGTCACGCTGTCCTAAGATACAGTTTCTAATGGATAGTTAAATAACCTTTCCTTTCATCCCTCCAGTGTAAAAGATGAAAATCTTTTAAGAGCTGGAGTCCCAAAGAAATGTAAATACAACGTATTCACCACTGACATTTCAAAAGATTTTTGTCCCACCAGCAAAGACAGCTATTCTCTATTATCAGGTTTCCTGTCAGTCATGTTGATTAAAGTTGATAAACACTGCAAGCCACTTGGGGTAGGCTAAAGGACACAAAAGAGAAATGTAACTTACTTGAAAGAGACCATATTTCTTGGGAAAAGAAAAAGCAGCCCATACTTGCCTGTATCCCTTTACTTCAAAGGAACAAATTCCCTTCTTTCAAAAATACCTTTTCTGAGTTTTCCTAGAAGTATTACATATGTGTCTAGTGTAATTAATTGTAACAGTGCCATGCATGGACAAAACTTGCAGAACTAGCTCAGTTTCTGTGCATTCATAAGCTATTATGTTTGGCTAGCCCAGTTGGGAAGTGGCAGCTTGCCATGGAGATTGCTGAAAATTCTGGGTCTAGAGATAGCCATATATTAGGAAGCATGAGCCTATGTATATGAAAACATTACGCTGTGTTTTGCAGGACTAAGGGGTCAGTTCCACTAAAGGCTAAGCTACTAAAGAGTGCCATATAAAGGAAATGCTCTTGTAACACGGTGGCCTGCCCCATAGGCTGGAGAGCCTGTAGCTAAGCCAAATTGATTCCAGAATTAGCCTCAGATAGGGAAATCAGATGATTCCCTATAAAGAGTGGAAGGCATCTGCAGTAAATAGGAAGAGTCAGGCTTAAGTTGTGACAAAGACTATTTGGGGAAAAGGTTGGACTGAGAGCCAGGTCGGAAGCTTAGAGCAGGAAGGAAAGCTCTCTAGTAAGAGAGGCCTGGGAGGCTCTGTATACAATTCAATAAAAAACCCAGGGCACCAAGTTTCAGACCCCAGGTCAGTTAACTCAGGCTCGCAGGTCTTGGGCTGTGGGGCTAAAACTTACAGTGTAGAAGTACTGGCTAGAGCAGGAGCCTTGTCTTTGAGACCCTCCCCCTTGCAGTGTCTCGGACCTGGGACTACAGCCTGAGCCCAAACATTTATGCTGCAATTTTTTAGCCCCCAGCTTGAGACCTCTGAGGCTGAGTCAGCTGACCTGGGCCAGCCTCAGCCATACCATGGGCTTTTATTGCAGTTTAAATGTACCTGAAGAGGCCCTAATTAAAGCATAGAAGGCCACAGTGTAGGGAAAGGAGCAGACCTAGTTGTTCAGTACAGGGTCCTGGGACAGAACCCAGAGCAGAGGGTGGCCCCAACTAAGGGGGTGGACAAGCCCATTGCAAGTGTTATCAAGCCCTGAAGACAAGCTGAGTATTAGCCCCAGAGAGTGTGAAAAGATATTGTTTGTAAAGGCATTTTGGGACTTTTAGTTTGGACAACTGTGACCCTGGAGGGTGGACTGAAGGTGGTGACCTAGCCGGAGGACTGAGTCACTGGAAGAGAAGCCACCAGCGCTGGAGCAACCATTGGCAGGTGGGCACCAGAGAAGAGAGAGTGCTGCTGCACCATGACTGCCCACAAGGGGGCACCTGCCAGTAATTGGACTTGTTTACACCTCCATAAATACTTAAAATGGACAAGTTCAGTTTATCATACATAGGGGTCTTGTTAGTCATAGGGATTCAGGTAATCACTTCATATTAATAAATCCACACAATGCCATGAATTTCAGCACACATGATTATTCACAGTCAGCTGAAATTTCATACAGGAAAAGCTTTGTTTACTATGCAGTCCAAGAACAGAAATAAATTGTGCAACAAAGCTAACCAATCACATAACATCAATTGTCAATAGTTGAAGCTAGATGCAGTGTTGTTGTAGATATGTTGGTCCCAGGATATTAGACAGAGACAGTGGCTTTTATTGCACTCACTTCTACTGAAGCTAAGAGTTTGTGAACAATCCATAGTTTGAAGATTTGTCCAAACTATTCAGTGAATACTTTAAGGAAAAACCAGGCTCAGTTTGTGAACAATTTACTAACCAGAAGGGGGCTAAAGTAGTCATAAATATGATGAATGATGAATAGCTCTATCCGTTATAATACAACTTAAAATAAGGCAGTTGTTTCTTCACTCTGACTAGTGTTGGTACTTACTCTTCACATAACTAACACCAAATATGAACATGACATTTTCAGTGGTCAGATGTGGAACAGGAGCTAATGAAGAAATCATACCAGCATCAAGGGCTCTGATTCAGCAGGATGCTTAAGCATATGTCTAGCTTTAAGCATCTGACTAGCCCCATTGGACTTCCATTAGGCTTTTGGAGAACTACTCAAATACTTAACATTAGGCAAGTATGTAAGTTGAAATGTTCTAATTATAATTTTCCATGGGACCTGCTATGAAGCCTATTCTTGAATGTGTCACATTTTCCAGGACTGTAATTTCACTTTTTTTTACTTTGATTCAATATTATAAATTAGATTTAAAATTGGATCCAAATTAAATAGAAACTTGAATCCAAACTGATTTTTTTTCAGAAAAAGCAGAGACACCTGAAAAATATGAAAGTCACTAAGTGAAAGAAGAAATAAAAGTGGAACTAAATTACTGATAATTAAATTAAACTTAAAAATATTTATAATAATTGATTAATGAATTTCATTATGTGGCTATAAAAGTATTTGATGACCCACACATTTTTGGTTAATAGTATGAACTATACTACCAGTGGAATATATGGATTTAAATTCATGGCAATTTTTAACAATTTAGGCCTGCAGTGCCTAAATAATCCCAAATGATGTGGAATTGGAAATTCTGAACTAAAACCAGTTGGCTTTAGTACTTTAAGACCATCATGTGTGCATTTACCTTTCTGAAATTATTGTTTAGCTACATATTTCCTACGACAGCTGGAGTAGCTGAAAATTAAAGTGTACTAAAATTACATTAAATTTCTGACACACTATAGAAAAAGAAATCGAGCCCCACTCCTGTGATTCTTCCGGCACACAACTGTTTTATTATATATATATATATATATATATATATATATATATATATATATATATATATATATATATGCACGCAGGGTGCCAAGATGTGTAGGTCTATTTAAGAATTTCACAGGCATACATCAGAAGAAATCTGGCTCACTGAAAAAACTAATAAACCCGTAAAGCAACTTTACTTCAGGCACATTAGGCCTACTTATTCATATGGATGCTTATGAATCACAGGATCACACAGATCTGAGCCATATTACAAAGCCTGATGGGTATTTTCCATAAACTCCAGTATAATATTCACAAAACCATGACATAATTGTCTAAATTACAAATATCTTGTATAGCCCATCTGTTAGGCTTTAAAAGGGAATTCTCAGTTCTGGTCAAGCTGAAAGAATCAAGGTAGAACAACAGCAGACTTAGAAATGCACTTTACAATGGTCAGGGTCCTCTTTGATAGTGTTTTGGGCACACCATGCAACCCAAGGACTTTAGCTTTGAAAATCCCACCTCTGTTCTTTTTCCTATAGACGGTCTTTTCTGAATGCATTTCGGCTTTTCAGAGCTTCCTCTTCTGCAGTTCTCAGGTCTTTTTCTACCATTGATTAACACTCTATATTGCTGTGATAAACTCTTAACAACTGTCTAACTCTAAATGTTTTTAGCCAGTTTGATTTAGGTAAGGCAAAGGCTGAAATCCCAACCCTATTAAAGTTAATAGTTTTGTACCAAAAAAAAGTGGGATCTGTTTGAAGTTGGATTGTCATCATTTTTCGCTATGAAAAATGTAACATGCTGTCGGAATTTGCAACAAGTTTTGTAAAAACTTTCAAAAAACTCTAGATTTCTTGAATTCATAAGTGTGAAGCCTATTGTTGCATAGTCCTAGTCAATGGTCCCTGTATTTTATAGCTGCCAAATTAGCTTTCATTTCAATGATAGATTTTCTTATTGGATTAGGGTATTATGTGCACAACAGAGTCAAGAAAAATTCATCGTTACAGCCTACTGGTCTACCAAGACAGCTTAAAATGTTTATAATATACCAAATATATGAAGAGCACCTTGAGTATTCAGAAACAATTATGGCAATGATAACTGCAGAGGAAATGAAGCAAAATGTTCAACATTTATCTTCATGTACAGTTTTCTACATAATAAAATGGCCTCAATTTATCTTAGTTCTTTTTCTGTTAGACTGATTAGTTAACAGACTTCAGAAGCAAAATATGAACTAGCTGACAAATTGTTCTCTTTGGCTTTTGTGCAGTCCAAGAGTAAATATCAAACATTATGCTTAATCATTTAAAATAGCAGTTCTGGCTACAACTAAAGACAGAGTAAATTAATAAAAATTTGCAAGCAGTTTGTAGAATTGAGGTTTATTTTATATGCATTAAGTGAATAATGAATACAAGTCCCCAAGTTGCACCATACTTATGGCTGTTGAATTAAACATATTTCATAGTTTTAAAGGAAGCAACAGAAATTAACTTGCAAGATTAACTATGACAGCATGTAGAAACTTTTTAAAAAATTTGCATCCAATGAAGTGAGCTGTAGCTCATGAAAGCTTATGCTCAAATAAATTTGTTAGCCTCTAAGGTGCCACAAGTACTCCTTTTCTTTTTGCAAATACAGACTAACAAGGCTGCTACTCTGAAACCTTTAAAAATTAGCTCACTCAGCGCAGAGCATGGTAGCCTTGAAAGTAAAGTACACATCGATAATCAACCCTATGCCCTATTCCCCTCTACCTTCATTATCTTAAATCACTTTGCTGATTCTTCAGAATGATTTGCCAAACAACTACAATCTCCATTTCCAGGAAGAGGGTCTTTGGGGACTCAGTACATAAGAGCACTAGTTGTATCTCTGAAGACCATGGTTCAAACAAACCTTGGTTAGGACAAGACAGAAAAATGTGTTTGTCTAGATCATAAAACATCCACATTATGGAGCAGAAACATTAGTGTTTTCTCAAGATAGAGATGAGACTAGAATTGCTGTGAGCAGGACTGATGTGTTTGGGAGTGTGTGAATGGCAGCTACCAGCACTATGTGCAGGGCTAACTAATCAGATTACCCCTTTCTGTACCACTTTCTGGAACAATAAGTTCACCTCCACAGTTATTGACAAAAGAAAATAATGGGTCCCTTCTATGGTGCACATGCTGTCACTGGCCAACAGTTAAAAGGTACTAGGGAATTTAGGTGCCTCTGTTTGGGGGTGCCCAATTTGAGATACCAGATTTCCAGAAAGTGCTGAAAGTTGGACTCAGTTTCACTGAGGCATCCAAATCACTCCCCCCCATCTGAAAAATCGTGGCCTTGTGTATTAGTTTGTGCTATGCAGTTCTACTATTTGACATTCTTTTTTTTTTTTAAAAATCTTAGTATATCAAGAGTCCAGAATTTCGCATGAGTAATTGTGAGTAGAGAAGTATGTGTTATCTGTGTCCACAATTAATATTCTTACCGGTCAACTGAACATGCAAATTATGTATGTTCATTTTTGCATGTGCACTTTTCAGAAAATTTGGGCCATCAGACCTACCATTTTATCACTGTCTGATCTTTACATTATCTTGTCAACAAAATGCGACTAAAAGTGGCTTAAAAGATGCATCTGATTCTGAAACTAAGCAAGCTAGTTTTTATTCACACATACTCGATATCTCCAGATATCCCTTACTAATAGTCTCTAGATCTTGCCTACAACTGAGTTTAAGATTATTGTTTTCTAATTGCCTGGTGCTCTTGAATTTGTTTTCCTCCAATCCTTCAATATATCCATTTCTGTCTAAGGAGCTACTAAAAATCTCTTCCTGTTGTAGGACTCTACAGAGTATCCAGGAAGACTCTCGAGCTGTTTCTGTTCTCTAGTGATTTCAACTTACAAAAGACATGTTCAAGTCTGATTGCACCTGCCTGTGGTTTTACAGCATCATCCTCTAAAAAAATTGTTTCTGTTTTAGGCATCTTATCTCAACTCCCTCATGAGAACTAGAAACTGGTTTGACTTTTCAGCTATTTTCCAAGCCTGTGTTAATTTCCTTCCACTATATCTTACTTGTCCAATAGCTTCCCCTCTTGATCTCTTCTTTTATTATTTTCATTCACTTCCTGTGAAATTCTTCTGACATTTTTAGCTTCACTAATCTGCAGTTATAAAACCTGTCAGATTTGCTTCATAATCCCTTTTACATTTTATTTCCTTACACAAGTGAAAAGCTCTCTTACCTTTAAATTTTGATTAAAAAGAAGTCATGACTATTAAAGAGGCAGTGTGGCACAGAGGACTCAGGAGATGAGGGTTCTACTCCTGGCACTGCCACTGTCTTGCTGCTTGACCTTGGGCAAGGTATTTCCCCTCCCACTCACTGTCTGTCTTGACTATTTAGATTGTAAACTCTCAGTATCAGGGACTGTCTCTCACTAAATGTTTGTACAGTGCCTAGCACAATGGGGCCATGATCTCCTGTCATAAATATAAAGGAAAGGCTAACCACCTTTAAATCCCTCCTGGCCAGAGGAAATACCCTTTCACCTGTAAAGGGTTAAGAAGCTAAACATAACCTTGCTGGCACCTGACCAAAAGGACCAATGAGGAGACAAGATACTTTCAAAGCTGGGGGGGGGCAGAACAAAGGGTTCTCTCTGTCTGTGTGTGGCTTTTGCCAGGACCAGAGCAGGAATGCAGGTCAGATCTCCTGTAAATGGTTAATAAGCAATCTAGTTAGATATGCGTTAGATTCTGTTTTGTTTAAATGGCTGATAAAATAAGTTGTGCTGAATGGAATGTATATTCCTGTTTCGTAACTTAAGGTTTAGCCTAGAGGGATTCTCTATGTTTTGAATTGGATTATCCTGTAAGGTATTTACCATCCTGATTTTACAGAGGTGATCCTTTTACTTTTTCTTTAATTAAAATTCTTCTTTTAAGAACCTGATTGCTTTTTTCATTGTTCTTAAGATCCAAGGGTTTGGGTCTGTGTTCACCTATGCAAATTTGATGAGGATTTTTATCAAGCCTTCCCCAGGAAAGGGGTGTAGGCCTTGGGGGTAAAGACATTTCCAAGCGGGCTCTTTCCCGGTTATATTTGTTAGACGCTTGGTGGTGGCAGCAATAAAGTCCAGGGACAAAAGGTAAAATAGTTTGTACCTTGGGAAAGTTTTAACCTAAGCTGGTAAAAATAAGCTTAGGGGTTTTTTTCATGCAGGTCACCACATCTGTACCCTAGAGTTCAGAGTGGGGAAGGAACCTTGACATCTCCATTAAAATATCTAGGTGCTACTGTAATATAAACTATTAAGATCTACTTTTAAAAATGCAAGCACTGTGGAACAGCTGGAGTCAGCTTGAAGAAAAGCTGTTTGCAAAAATACAAATATACTTGGACAGTAAGGGTTCTGTGCACCCTATGAATTTATTTGTATTTTAAGGAGGGCTTTCTTCTGCATAGGCCAGTTTCTACTTTATCTTGCAGTGAAGTCATAATCCTATGTTTTTGGACTGAATCTGTTGCTATGCAAGTGAATGGCTGGGGTATTACAAATTCAACATTACTGGGATTTTGGGCCCCAAAGCTGTAACTTGTTGCCTATGGGCAAACCTCTGTGCCCCACTGGAGTGAAGGCAGGGGTCTGCCCATGTGTTACAAGTTATTGGATTGGGGCCTTACTGCAGGTTTAAACAGAAGGAAATGATAGCGGAGTGAAAAAGTCTGTGAAAACAACATTTGGGTGAAAAACAGAAACAAGAATTTTTCACTCCCTCCCCCCTTTTTTCAAACCAGCTATTGAGGAAATTATGGGCTGTGGAGGATCATATCTTTGTTCAAACATAAATTGATGTGTTAACTAGTATACGTGACTAGATACATTGTGAAAAACACAACCCACGTTTTCACAACTAGGTATGTAAAATTAGGCACTTTCATCCACATTCAGCTGAAACAGACATCAACAGGAGCCGCATAAGCTCAGTATATCTGGAAAGAGGACCACTTTCATTGAATGTCCTAAATATGGCGTCGGTTTCCAAAGTCTGTATGTTTAAACCTGCATACATTTGAAACTATGAGGTTTTTATGCAGGTAGCAGTAGATTTCTATTCTACATAGGTACTTACAAAGCCACCTCAAAATCGTTAATTGGCTTTTATCTCCATTTGATGTGTAGAACTTGCCCAACATCACACAGGAAGCTTGTGGTTGAGTCAGGAATTGAAGCTATTTTCTCTATAGCCCAGGCTAGTGCTTGATCTATGAAACCATCTGTGCTGCCTTTGGGACTCAGAAGCTGGATTTACTCAAGGACTCTATCCAGTGAATAACCATGTAGCAACAGGTGAAAGAGTGATGAAAGACAGCCTAGAATAAGCATTGGGAGAACCAGGTTCAAGTCCCAGCTCTGCCAGAGATTGTGACCTTAGGCAAATCACTTAGTCTATCTCTGTGCCTCAGTTGCTTATTTATAAAACAGGGATAATAGCACTTCCTTAATTCACAAGGAAAATGGAGGAAACCTTGCCACTTAGGAGGTTGTAGCAGAGCAAAGACTTACCAGCATGGCACCATCATCTGGGAAGTAGCTCTTTTCCAGCCTTGGAACACCCTCTGCTGGCCAGTGACTTGCCTACCTCAGGCCCCCATATCCCTCCTGGACCCCAGTGCCCTTTACCTTGGGGTTTTTGTCCCCAGCAGTCCCCACACTCTGGGTCTCCCCTCCCAGGGGAACTCCCAACCCTATACACCCACCTTGCCCCGGTGGCTACTGCCAATCATCATCTAGCCCTTGTTCACTGGGGCATACTGCAGTCTGTAATGGCCACTCATCATTGGCAAGGGGGGGTCAGACCATCTGCCTCTGCCTATTCCCGGGCTGCACCTCCCAGCCCCAGTACCTGCACAGGCCTTTGTCAAGGCCTCAGTCTGAGGAGTTGCCAGGCTGGAGCTCCCCAGCTCCTCTTGCCCTTCCCCAGCACTGCTCTGCTTCAAGTTTCTTATTCCCAGGCAGCTAAGTCCATCTGCCTTCAAGGCTGGAGAGAGACTCTGACCCAGCTTCTCCCTTAGGCCTTCTTATACTCCCAGCCTGGTCCTGATTGGCTCCCCGGGGCAGCCCTTTCCCAGGGCTGTTTTTAACCCCTTCCACACTGGAGCGGGGGGACTGCCCCACTACGGAGGTACATTTAAAAATCAGATTGGACAAAACATAACCAGAAAATAGCATGGAGATGGACTGAATTGTTCAGAGAAGCTATAGAAAAAAAGCTCATCATAACTTTTGGGTATTCTCCCCCACAAGGATCTCTCTATCAGGGACTATGGTAATTGAATTCTTTGACAACATGTGTGCTCTTTAAGCCATCTTTGCTTCCTCTGAATGCTGGTTTTGCTGGAGCCTGTGTGGACCCAAGTATAATTCACAGGAGTCAAAAGGCCGATCCATGTTGCAGCAGCCTTTAAGAGCTACCCATTGGCTGGAGCACAGTGATGGCTGACCATCCCCACCCTGCCCAGGCATACCCCTTTGCTGAGGGCAATACAAAAGGAATTGAATAAGGCCGCTATGCCTACAGCTAGGGCTTGTCTCCAGGCTCTGCAGCTGGAATTCCTGGGGGTGCACCGTCCTTCCAGCTGCAAAACTGGGAGCCTGGAGATCTGGGAATGGGTTTCCAGCATCTGACTTTCCAGGGCAGCCCCTTTAATTCCACTCGAGCTTAATTAAAGAATTAGGACATAATTAATCTTAGATATAAAGAAGTCCTACAATGGATTCTAGAACTGTATAGTTTTAGCATGTTTCAGTGGGCTACATATAATTCTAAGAATCTAAGCCTGCAAAAACTTCTGTTACATGTACTGTACTTGTACATTAAAATGTTCTCAACTCTATGAAGTGTTTGGGGGGGACCTTTGTCCGGCTTAATGGAAAAAGTGAATTGCCCCCTTAAATTGGAAGGGTAGGGCCAACAGGCTGTAAGGAAAGGGTTCATTGCCCCTTCATGGCCCTTTTCTTCCCCAAGAGGGTACCTGGTCTGCGGAAGATGCAGAAGCAGTTTACCCACACCAGATTGATGGGAGGACTTGCCCCCCCCGCCCCCGAGGTGACTGGAAGAGTAGGTGGCTATTTATACCCAAAGCTGTGCCAGCAGAAGCCCCTTTACCCAGATCAGGCAAGCAGCCATGGAGGTAGTAGTTTTGTCATGGTCTGCTGTAGGCAGTATGCTAGTTTCTCCTTTCTCCGAGGGCTGCGAAGGAATTTTCCCTCACCGCTAGATTGGCCAAGGCAAGGTGGGGATTTTCACAGCAAGTTGGGGGGCCAAGAGGGGTAGGCAAAGGGGGGTTAGGCTATGATGTCACAACACATTATGTAAGCTTGGGGCAGATATCCAGTGCAGGGTCTCTGTAGGGAATGGATACAGTGATCAGATAACATGGATTGGTAAAGGATTTAAAATAGGCATTCTGTAAAGGAGTGAAGAAAGGAGGTTCAGGGCTCCCCTTCCTTTATAGCCCCTCCCTTAATTATTATACAAGGGGAAGGAATAGCAGGGTCCCAGCAGTTGGTTGTCTGGGACCTGATGGAAAAATGTGGGAGGGCTGATGAAGCCCCTGAGTTTATGGAAATGATGATGAATTACTTGCACTGTACTGTCTTATATGCCGGACACTCCAAAGTATTTAAGAGTAAAGTTGTGGCCTAATTAAAACCATATATACAGTCTCCTGTCCTTCTTCCAAAATATCTGGACAATGGAAAAAGCATGGAACATGTGATACCGTTTGTATTGCATTTGGAAAGTAATTGCAATTCTTTGGACATAAGGTACTGTAATAAGAATTATGTAAGCTTGGTGTTATAATATGGAGCTTAAGATAAAAGTGATAATAAAATGCTACCATCCATAAAACTTTTTCACAAATCTTTGCATGTTGGTCTTGCACCTGTAATGACTTCTTCTGAAATATATGAAATAGTAGGAAAGCGCTTTTTGGCATACTATTATTTCAAGACTTTGTATGGCATATTTTCCACAATTGATATGTTGCATTTACATGTTTTAATGGAATAGTAGGTATGTGTCTTGATAATGATGCGAGATTCTCTCTTTGGTCATTCAAGCTCATATTTAATAGACATCAGAACTCAGGGAAATTTGTGCATGCTATAATGCAATGGATTATCGTAATAACTGAAATTATTAACGTTAGAAGTTAACTATATCTTTATAGCAGTGTCTCTTTCTGTAGAAAAATGAAACAGAATGCAATCCAGTGGAGAAAAAGAACGTCCATTCTAATAGCTATTAATAGGATACCAGAAATGCCTATGAATAATGTGTTTAAGGTGCTCTTGGTTTCATCCAGAATGACATATAACTGCAACAAAGTAATATTTTAGAAAGACTTTTTTTCCTCATAAACTTGCAGAAGACTCAGCCATATCCATTTTTCTTTAGAATACTAAATTTATTTTTAACTAGTTTTTCTACAGTTATACCAGTTAATGTGAATTGGAACAAATGAGCAGTCCGCAAATTAGCTTTTACAGCATTTTTGTGGTCTCAAGCCAAGAAAAACTAAGCAGTATGTTTTTCCCTTCTTCCCTCCCACCCACCCCCCAAGTGAAAATAGTGTACTTTCACTACTATATATGTTCAACATTTTAAATCTTATTATAAATATTTTTTCAAGGTCTAGAAAGTCACTGTTGAAATTCTTAAATCCACACTTTGTGATAACCAATAGTAATGATAGTGTCAGAAATGTATATGATTCAACAGTGCAGAGAATTAACATACCAATTACCTAGATCCTTTGCTAACCCATGAATTGTAGCGACCTGAACTATGACAGATTTCAGCTATGACAAATTTAACCTGATAGACAACAAAAATAATCCATAAATACGAATGTTTTTTTTTGAAAAGCAAAATAACAGTATCTCTGCTCAATGGTGGCAAATAGCAGAGAAAAGCTTACCTATGGTAAGGGGCCATATACTTAATACTAATTGGATTACATTTTCTTCACAGCTTTTAAGTATGTGTCTTTGCCACACCAGTCAAAGACGTTTAAAATAAGGGTTGGTTTTGTTTTTGTTTTTAAAAAAAGGCAATTGAATGTCTTTGGGGAGTTTTAGATGTCCAAGTGCAAGGGGGGGGAGAGCATATAAGCAGCTTGTTGAGTAAACAGTCAAATGAACTTAATTGGGAGCCTTGATGGAATAGCCCATAAGGTTATAAAGAATAGGAGCTTGGCAGCAACACTGCAGGGACAAACAAGGTGAGGCCAAAGGAGTCCAGGAGGTGTCATGTCCCATAATGTGGCTACCCAGGCTATTAGCAAAGCACAGAACAGTTAAGAAGCAGGAAAAGATGCCAAGGAAGGCACCAGAGGAGCACTTTAACCTTTATTATTTTACATCATTTAAAAACAAACGAAATAATGGAATTCTCAGGAAAAGTGCTGGCTTGACAGCTCTGGAGACTGAAATCCTCTACCTACAAGAGGCATTGAGAGTACAAGCCATTTTACCCTCCCAGTTAATCCCGTTCCTGTGATTTTTAGAAACTGATCTTCAGAGCGTGAGTTGAGGGGAATAAATTATTTTCTGCACGTACTGACTCTTTGGTCTACCTAGTGAGACTGTCAACAGTGCCACTTAGTGCCAGGTTTGACTGTATGTTTTGCGATGTGAACAATACTCTTCCAGCAGGACTAGATTATAACCACTAACACATGTCACACAGAGCCTTTGAACTGCCATCAGATACTAATTATCCTGCACATTTTTAAAGAAAATGAAGTTTAAAGTGGCAGAGTATGTAAAATAGGAATTGGCACAAACTGTGATTTATTAATCTATGAGGTGTCCGACAGAGAAAATGCATGTTTCATTTTAAGTGCCTGGGCACGTAAAGGAGAGAGGACAATCCCAAAAAGGGTGAAGTGCAGTTTGACTATTTTTGTGAGAAGTTTCATTTTGTCAAAAAAGCCATTTTCCATTCATAAATAAATCTTTTGAAAGAACGTTTTTGACTAGTTCTAGTAACATGCCCAGCAACTATGTGGGTAAAAAAGTGTCCATGAAAATCACGAATACACAAGTCACACAGTGAATGAGGAACCACCTGTGGAGCCATAGATACAATCCTGCATGCAATATAAAGTGTGCACCAGTCAACATACACTCTTGTGCACTGGACTGACAGGCATAGTTTATAAAGCATGGATGGCCACCGTGACCATTTACAAGAGGCACCGACTAAGATGTGTGGCCAATTCTGTACTCTTATGGGAGATCATTTCTGTGAGTGTTTTGCCTGCAAAAGGTCTACAGGACGAGTTCCTATATTTGGAAAACAAAATTAAATAAATGAAAAGAAATGCTCATTCTATCTGGGTTCTTATATGGCACCTTTCACAACTGGGGTCTGAGCACCACAACCTGGATCAGTCAGAGAGGCTATCAGATGTGCAGAATCTATTTGACAATAGTCTGAATTAAATTCCTTTCTAAACACAAGATTCTTTCTGCATAGCAGCCTACTATCCTGCTGACACACTACCAAGGCTAATAATTAGTGCTTTTTATAAGGACTTTTACAGCTAACCTAATATTTCTCCCCCGCCCATTGTGGCAGTAATAAAAGTAGAACAGATGGAGCAAATAGAAGTGCAGTCTAATTTTAGCTTTAGATGTTGAATTTTCCAGAACTCTAGAATATCTGGGATTTAATAACCCAGCAAATATTGATCACATTTTTAAATTAAAGTATGGCCCTGTGATGAAACAATTTTAAAACACCTGGAAAGATGGAATAATGCTCTACTCTCTTGAATGAGTAAAATGGCAAATATTAAAGTTAATCTTTCACCTCAAATCATTTTCTTTTTCAAATCTTCCACTTCAAATCTCTGAAAACTTTGGCTTTAATTTCAAGGGAATGAAAAGTCTCAGCATTAATAGAGATACTCAAGACAGGCATTTTTAGAGGACCTCTAGCACAACCAACCATGATTATTTAATGATTTGCTCACTGGAATAGCTTCATAGCACATCTCATTTTCATAAGGGTCGAAACAGACATATGGTAAGCAAAGATGAACTCTTTAACATGCATGCAACCACAGTGAGCTCAAACTGGTGGAACTTCACTCATGTAACAGTGTGAAATGTTGACCTTTTTATCTGTGCTGCACATATATCAACAAATATAGATGCGTTTTCAGAAAGGAAAGCCTGAAGGCCATGAATAGAAATGTGTATGTTGCTTGCCTAATATTGCACATAGAACTCCCCAATTTCTGTGCACAAAGGCAGTAATGTCATGCCCTGTTGTAGATGGAGGATCTCGGGACTCTATATTTTCTGTTTTCCAAAAATGTATGTGGTACAATGTAGCAGACTGGAAAGAAAAAAAATCCCTAGGCATGACATAATGGCATACTAGGAATTCACTAACAATGTAGAAAATAGCTGATATATATAGATATATAGATATATATAAAGATGTAAACCCGATCAAGTATTTCACAGTAATTGAATATACAGAATAAAAACATTGGTCAAATTAAAATCTATTCATCTACAATCCTGAAGATAAGTTTTTTATTAATAAATTTGCTCTTTGCATCCATTAATAGATGTATTCTCCTGCAAGTATAGAATTATCTTGAAACACAGTCTTAGAAGAGTTAGCTAATTATTTTTTTGTTAAATTGTCAATTAGAAAAACAAAAATAAAACAAAAACTAGTCACAGAACTTCTTTTTACTCATTTGAACATTTTCATCTTATAATAAAATTCAAAGATGCAATTAATTTGGTTGAGCCAGTTGGGGCTGGGGGGGAGTTAATGTTTGGTTTTGCTTAGTGCCAGAGTCAAATTAAATTTCCCAGCCTCTCTTAAAATGTACAATTGGTGTAAACGTCCATTATTTATTTATTAGTACCCTCCAGCCACTTGGCCACTTATCTGTTGCTAGTATCTGGATGCATTGCCCTCTGCCAAGTGTAATATTACTGTGTTTTAAGCATGAAGTAGTCTGAACTTGAAATCCTTCATACAAGGGATAGATTAGAGAGTTCTATTACAGGCAGTTTAGAATTTGCCTATTGAAGGATTATAAACCCTCAGGTTGTTAAAAAGGCATTGTATGCATCATTCTTTATAGTGAACTTTTCTCTTGGTACAAATCTATTTGTACTTGTCAACAGAAGTGTTTCTACTAGATTAAAAAATAGAGTATTTTATTAACAATGAATATTTTACTATTTTTAACTCTATTACAGATAATTATTTTATATGAAATATCTGCACTAAATCAAAAATCTTTGTCATACGTATTCTGCTGCTGTATATTTCAAAATACCATGTCAAAAGATTCAAATGAACATAACTTTGTTATCACTCCTGGCAGACTTTCACTCACACCATGAGATAAAAAGAAAAGGGGGTTGTATTATAACTGTCTCAGATTACAGTCTACAGTAACTCACTTCCCTTTATCATCACTTATTGCCAAGTTAACAAAATGGGTGCACTGTAAATAGAGGAATCACATTATTCTGATTTATCTGTCAAGCTTATTATGTTTTTTTTTTAAATGAAGCTGGAACAACAATAATGAAATATTAATTTGTATTTGCTTGTTGATTTTGTTCTTTGGAGATTCAGTTCATTTGCATTAAAATAAAATAGCAATTTAGATCAAATTTTCTGCACAGTATACACCACGTACAATATAACAGACATAGTTCCTATGGGTGCTCTGTATCAGCAGACAAGAACAGATTTCTCAAAACACACACATTCCATTCAGTACTGTTTCTCTCCTTCTAACCAGCAGAAATAGCTGGCCTTTTGTGAGCAATGCAAGAAAATTCTGAGGGGAAATAAGAGTGACAGGAGAGAGTACAAGAGATGGTAAGTGTATAAATGAGATGGAAGAGTTATAAAGATTGGATTTCCTGTGGGGAACCTTGGAAAGCTGAGTAAATATTCTTTCACTAGCAAATACAGTGTTCTAAGTGACCAAGGTATTCAGTATTCTCATCTGGTGCTAAATATAAGGGGCTTATTTGCATAGGCACTGATTCAAGAAAACCTCTAAATACATGCTTAAGCATGTGCTTAAAACATATCGATTTCAATGGAAATTAAACATGGGCTTAAAGTTAAAGAATGAATAAGTGCTTTCTTGGAATCAGGGCCATAGCTCCCATTAATTAAATTAGACTTATGGTCCTAAACCCTCACACAGCAACATAAGATATACCCCCAAAGATTGTATGTCTCCAGTGAAATGTTAACATTTACAATTGCCTCCATTCCCTGTCTGGGTAGTTCAACTGATAGCATCTCCTGCTTTCTTTTTAACATATTCTAGTCCACCCCGGCCTGCTCAAACAAACATAGTATTTGACTACATGTGACTTATCTTTCAGGAAATAATGAACTGAAGTTGGCAGCGCACATGTGTCAATTACAATGAGCCTTCACTCTAATAACTTCCTCTACAGTGAAAATGAAACTAATTTACAGGTTGTTTTTATTACTAAATGATGTAAATATTCAGAGACCAGGAGGTTAATTGTATTGCAGTCTTGTCCTTCAGCCAGAACCTATGCAAATTAGTCCAAGTAATGTGTTTTAAATTATGCCTTTTTTTTCTTCTATGATATGTTCATAGTTAAGCTATCATTCTTTGCTAAAATTATGAGTCTTCTGTGTCCTTTGCCACCCTCACCATACAAGCCAAGTAGTGCACATGTATAGAGTCCTTTAGCTATGGTGGCTTACTGATTTTATGTTATATCTGTTTTCTACTTTGCAGGAATGTCTTTTAAAAATGGATCTACTGTACCTAACAACTAAGGAGGCTTTGGAAGAGAAATAAAAAGACAGCGGCTTGATCTTAAATCCAGGGCTATAAATCAGAAGTCTTATTAGGCAGAGTCAAGGCTATATCAATTTCCATCATCCAAAGATGCTTCTAAATGTACAGATGCAGAGACATTTGCCAGCATCACTTTTTTATATTAAAAGTAACACGCCACAGTTTTTCTATGGTCTCATTCTGACTTCCCTTGCCAAGCAGGATGACAGGTGAGAAACTACTTAGAAACCCAGAGGTCAGCTCAACACAGGTCAGCTCAACACAAACTCAGGCCCCAATCCTGCAATGAACTCGGAATGCTTGTAGGTATCTCTCTGTATTGAGCTCATTGCAGGATGGCAACCCCTACCTCTGACTTCTTTGTAACTCATGAAACAGCATAATCGAAATAAAATACTAAGTGATTTAAAGTGCTGAAGAAATTTATACAGCTACTCATTGCAGGATGGCAACCCCTACCTCTGACTTCTTTGTAACTCATGAAACAGCATAATCGAAATAAAATACTAAGTGATTTAAAGTGCTGAAGAAATTTATACAGCTATTTCTACAAAGCAAGGCACTTAAGATTTACTCTTCAGACTTAGGTGAATACCTGATGCCCTGCTCTTGTGACCCATTGCACTAAAGATGACCCCTGAGCCTGCACTGAGCCCCATTGAAATGAGGTGCAACACATTGTTGGATCAGGGCCTAAATCTGTAATGTGCTGGAGAGAGAACTTTGGCCTTAAACAAAGGCATCATTTTTTTTTTATTTCAAGAGTGGAAAAAAAACCACAGAGCTTTTTACCAAGAGATTATCCATAAAAGAGCACCCCCTTAAGCATGCATGAGACCCGCAGTAACAATTAAATTGCATACCATTCCAGAAAATATAAACTCTTCCCCTGTAAAATCTCTGCATCATATTTTTGCTAATCTAAGTCTAAACTGTTTGTTTATAGGGTATCCATACCTGTCCTGAAGGCATCTAGGCGCCTAACAAAATACAACTATAACCACAGCTCAATAAAAAAGGCCACATGACCCTATAAATTCTATACACAAAGAAAGAGAAGTCTGAAAAAAAAAATCCTCCAAACAAAGCAACTGGTTTATAAGTATGAAAAGGAAACCAAATAATTGCACTTCAGTCACTGTACAATGACATAATAAAAGAGGAGGGCATACTTCTCTCATGCCCTTGAGAAAAGATGACATGCTCCCCTCTCACCTTTACAATATTACACCTTTGGACAGCCAACAGTTCCAGCTATATTGGGACTTAGGATCACAGGCAGGATCTCAGGGAGACCAGTCCTATAAACCCAGCCACTCAGTAGTTGCATAGCAATTAGTGAGTAGTGACTGACCCCTGACCTCTCATTAAACTAAAAGAACAACAACATAACATATTTCACTTGTATAGTGCCTTCCTTCCAAGGATTTCAAAATTGATTATGTACATTAATGAAGTGATAGACTTACAACACTCCTGTGAGGTTGGTAGGTATTCACCTAATTTTGCAATTGAGGCAACTAAGACAAAAAAAAGAGCTTAAGGCCTAGATTTTCATTAGTGCTTACGGTAGATTTTCAAACATATTTAGGTGTCTAAAGATGCAGATAGGAACCTAGTGGGATTTATACAAGCACCTAAGAGAATTAGCCACCTAACTCTCATTAACTTCATTATCTGGAGAAGTTTCAGAATGGGGAGATATCCCAAATCAGTGGCCACTTTTGAACATTTGCCTGCATGCAGTTTGGTCAAGGCTGCACAGGCAGTCAGCCACAGAGTCAACTATTCCTGGGCTTTAACCATCATAAGACTCTCCTTTTTATCCAGAACCTGAGCAGCACAGTCTCAAAGAAAACAAAACAGAGTTCCTTTCTCCATCTGCTAAAGACGTGATTCTATCTGAAGAGGAAACCACCGTGTTATAGAACTTTACAAACCTTGGATCTTTTGTATTCATGTGTTTAACACAGACAATTCCAAAATATATAGTAACAACAACATATGAAACAGCACTGGGAGCTCTTTGAGATTCTCAAATGGAAGGCACTATAGAAATATAAATTAATACTCACAATTATCATCCTACCTGCATGTGGTAGATGTTGTTCCTGAGAAAGGGCAGGATTTGGTCAGGTATTGGGTTGGAGGAGTATTACCTCTCAAGTATCACCAACATAACTGATGCCTGGAGAAGGTCGTATATCAAGGTGGCAGGTCAGGACATGTAGAATTGGGCATCCTAACTGACACTGAATTTATTATCAACATAGTGTATTAAGTGAATTATTAATTTTCATATATAATTAACTAAAATCCTTCGTTTTTAATTTATTTGATGTATTGCAGAATACTGTCTACTAGGATCCTTGCCGCAGACATTTAGGCTCAGCTTGTTGCATGGTACAAGCTGGCTTATAACAAACACATTATTTATAAGTTTTTATACAAATCTTTCTCCTAGGACTTCAATAGTTGTATTAAGTTAATTATTTACTATACCTGAATTTTGGCAGTCATATTATAAAATTGCAGTTATGTTCATAGCAGTATTTTATTTTCGGCACATATTGCATTGCATCTATTGTACCAAGTTTTATATTAGGACCTTTAGGCTCTCATTTGACATCCTTTTGTGTATGATGAATGCATTTTTAATTGAGCTTATTTACATCCGTGTCTTTGCTAGGAAGTAGTACAGTATGTAAGAAGGGTGGATTTAGCTAGTACAGAAAAGAAATTCACGTTGTATCTAAATTAAAAGTAGACTGATGAAAGATGGAATCTAATCCTGGTGTCACTGAATTCAATGGGAGTTTTGGCATTGATTGCAGTGGGAATTGCATTGGCCAGTTATCACATATTACCTTATGTAGGAAAACATGACTACACAGACATTAATGGAAATTCAACTACTTACAGTGTGTATTTATATTTCTCCTTTTTTCCACATAAATAACAGCAAAAGTTTACAAAAAAGGAATTTCTGTACTATCATGCAGGCAATGAAAGTACTGTTGCAATCACACAGGTTGCAACCAAAGCACTACAAGGTGTTATGTCAAAAGCTCAAACTAAACAGGCTCAAAGCTAACCAAACTGTGAACATGCGACTTCCATGGAAACTCACGTATTGTATGAAAGAGTGGGTGAAATCCTCCCCCACTGAAGTCAGTGGGAGTTTTGTCACTTACTTCAATAGCTCCTGCATTTCCCTAATGCTTGGTGATACAGGAGGGTATTGTTCTATCTGAGTCCCAGTTGAACCTTTACCACCGCTTGCTCAGGCTGAGATATAGGAAGCTCTTAACTGCTTGTGTTCATTAAAGACTCCTGGGTATATTTCACAAGAAATGCTCTCCAGGCTGAATTCCAACCTGGAGTACATCTATACCACAAAACGGACAAACAGACATGCCAAAAAATACCATGGCAGTGAGTCTCAGAGTCCCAGTCAACTGACTTGGGCCCATGGGTCTAAAAATACTTCAGGCTTGGGCTGAAGCCCAGGCTCTGACCCTGGTGGTGGTGGGGGATGTTGGGGTGGAGGGTCTTGATGCCTGAGCCTGAAGGTCTCAGTGCTATTTTTAGCTTTGCAGTACAAGTCCCATGAGACAGAGTCAGTGGACGCAGGCTCTGAGAGTCGCTGCTGAGCTTTCCCCCCCCCTCTTTCTTTTTTTGCTGTGTAGAATACCCTAGGTCAGTGTTTCCCAAACTTGGGACACTGCTTGTTCAGGGAAAGCCCCCGGCAGGCCAGGTTGATTTGTTTACCTGCCGCGTCTGCAGGTTCGGCCGATCGCGGCTCCCACTGGCCACGGTTCGCCGCTGCAGGCCAATGGGGGCTGCGGGAAGCGGCACGGGCTGAGGGACGTACCAGACACCGCTTCCCTTATGCTCAAATAAATTTGTTAGTCTCTAAGGTGCCACAAGTACTCCTGTTCTTTTTGGTGACAAGATTGTGTTTGGAGTCACATGGGCAAGTCACATGTCCATGTCTGATTTTGCTTAGTCATAGCAGGAAGCCATTACTTATACTTCAGATGGAATATCCACAGGAAAGTCCATTCACTGTAGATGGTCAAATGTCAGTTAAGTGTCCCTTGATGAGCCACTTAATTTAAATAAAAAGAAAAGGAGTACTTGTGCCACCTTAGAGACTAACACATTTATTTGAGCGTAAGCTTTTGTGAGCTACAGCTCACTTCATCAGATGCATTCAGTGGAAAATACAGTGGGGAGATTTTATATACACAGAGAACATGAAACAATGGGTGTTACCGTACACACTGTAACAAGAGTGATCAGGTAAGGTGAGCTATTACCAGCAGGAGAGCGGGGTGGAAAAAACCTTTTGTAGTAATAATCAAGGTGGGCCATTTCCAGCAACTTAAATAGTCCCTTCATGATGTGCAGGCTAAATACCTTGTGGGCGTTACCCCAGTAGCAAACATTTGAAATACAAGTATAGAGCCAATACTCATAGCTTCAAATTCAAAAATGATACATGCATACAAATAGCATAATCATATTTAGCAAATCATACCCTTTCCATAGACACCTTACTTGACAAACTTTGTACCAGATTTGTTGCAAATATATAACAGTGGTTGCAACAATGATCTATCTGTGGTCATATTTTAATCAGATAATGTTACAAGGTATATTCAAAAAATGGTATTCAGCCTACTATTGATTGAAACTTTTTTCATTTTATTTTTGTTTGGTTTTAACCATTCCCCTGGACTGCAGGATTGTGCTGCTGCATAAGACCCAGAACATAAAATGGACTAGTCTAGTTAATGTCTGAGCTGAACAAAGTGCAAAAAAACCCCAAACTACACATATGGTGGAAAACAGATTATTAAAGATGAAAGAATACTATATCTAATTTCAGGTATTTTCAATAACACAAATAAGTATGGCATAATATATCATGGATGATTTTTAACATAGCAATGTCGCAAATTTCATCCCAGAAGTGGTATGGAGTTTATTTACTGTCTTTTTAAAAATGTCTTTTAAAAAACTAGTGGTTCATGGAGTTTATTTACTGTCTTTTTAAAAATGCTATGGAGATCTTTTGGGGAGGAAGATTTTATAATATTACTGTACTATGTTCTTAACTCTTACCTCAAAGATGAAGATTAAATTAAAATATTAATTAGTGTCTATGATTTTCACAGGCACGTGCAGGAGTTGGGCACCCTATTCCCATTGAAATTGAGAGGTGGGTGCCTAAATCTCTTAGGCTGCTTTGGAAAGCAGCTGTGACTGCTCGCAGAAGTAAAACTGAATGTATGCCATGCAGCAGGTGTGTTCCTATTTTTTTTAAACTTGCTTTTTATCTTTTGTACAAGGCCTATTAACTTTAAGGCATACCCATTTTTTTCACAGAGTACTCCAGGCATCTAATACAAACCAAGTGCACATCCTAACAGTTCTGCTGTTAGACATACCAGATTACTCAAGGCATTACAAATGTATACTTCTGATGCATTTCTTTTTATGCTGACCATTCATGAGTCATCTGAAGTTATCTCATGGTCAGCTATGATGTTCAGAATTAATTTTTGGTGAAGAGCTAATATTTGAAGAACGTGGCAGGCATAACTTCATCGATGTTTTGTAAACCGCCCCTTGTCAGAACAAGAAAATATATAAAATTAATGTGTGATACACACCAAAGTTCAATTACTTAATTTTGGATGTATAAAGATTTTTCAATTATTAAATATTAGTAGGTTCACTCTGGAGGACCTCTTGGGCATGTTACTGTACCCAAGCTTCCTTCTTGGTCTGTCTAAAACAGGATTTAGAGGGTTTTAATAGAATTTAGATAGGTTTAAAAATCTCCATACATGCAGTCCTAGTTTCACTTATTTATTGCATGAATTTCCTGTTGAATTTTTATGTGACACTTGATCTCCTCTCAGGGACTTGTTCAGTTCTGATTGGATAATGTAAATTTCCAATAGTGATTAAGCACAAATGAGTATGAAATTGATTTTTATAAGTGAAATTGTGGTCAGATTGCTTTTCTTTCTGTCCTTTTTTTAAAAAAACCAAGTGTTCCAGATGAATGTTTCTAAAATATTTTGCCAACAAGGAACAAAGAAAATTAAGAGTACATTTCTCAATTACGCACTGGAAATTAGATATGGAATATTGTTCCAAATTTGTTTGAGTCCATGTGCACATGAGAGTTGCTGGAATGGTATAACATTAGCATAATTACATCCTTGCAGAGAGGATATATCATATTACATGATATTTTTCTAAATCTGAACTTATATAAATAATTTAATAGAGTAAATGGGTGACCGTCTTTATTGAATACTTTTGTTTAAAGCTTTATAGTATAATATTAATACAAAACATGTTTTTGTACATGGAGTACACCTGCCTAAAGAGACATGTATTGATTGCAATCTTGTACAGTAAAAAAAAAAAAAGTTACTACTCTGGGATGGAATCTCATAGATATTATGCAGATCAGTTCATCCAAAGAACACCAGTCCTAAATTCACATTCTGTAAAGAGTAAGGGAGTCTGTGGATGCCACCAAATAAAACTCACTCTAGGATATGGGCAAGGAATACATCCCTATAGTTATGAAGTGTCACCCCATGGCCAAGCTCCTTCCTCCTGGATGTATATATGATAGAGTTGGAGACTAAAGTCTTCACATTTATCCACAAACCAGGTACAATATAAGCATCAGTGTAAACTTCTCCCACACTATCCTAACTTATGAGAGACCACTTCTGGAAGTGACAGGGAAATTCACTGTCCTGGCCCAATGAGTCCTTGCCTTCACTGTAGAGGCTACCAAAATTACCTTTCCTGTTGAATACATTAATGAGTGCCAGTTGAGTATGGGGGGGGGGGGAAAGACCTTTATTTTTAATTATGTAAGGCTCCCCCACTATGTGTGTGTGTGAAGATGTTCATATTCAAAATACTACTGGACATGCTAAAAGTCACTGCTATAATTCTGAGCACAGTCTTCCTGTCGTTGACAAAGAAATCTGAAAATTCTATTGCTTGTCGTACCTCAGAGCATCTTCCTTTTCAAGTGAAAACAGCCCATGTAGCTTTACAAATACACATCAGTGATGATCCAGCGTGTGAAATCTGCATTTACACACTGAGTGAGCTAAATTTATCTATGGTTTAATTCTATTGACTTCCATATTGCTGATGGCCTATTGGTATCTGAAAATGGTAAAAAGAGTATGTGTCTTACATCACTTGTATATAAAGTGAACCAAATAAATACCAGAAAGTAGTGGATGGCATTTAAAAGTTAACATTTATCAAGACATTGGATGATTTACCACCACAGTATCCCTTTCCCCTGCATTTAGAGTAAGAAATAATTGCATGATCTCTGTTTGTAAATGTTAATTTTTAAATGGCAACTACTGCACCAGCATAACATTATGCTTTCTCGTAATAACATGGTACAGTCAATACTGTCATCTCTAAATATAAATGATCCAGACTGAAGAGATATGAGAACGTAAATTCAAAAAAGCCAGAATACAGCCCTTAATCTCCATGGTGGATTTTAAAAGCATTTCAGATTCTTTTTAGAACATTCACCAAAGTTAGGCCAGAAGAAGTCAAAGTAATTTAAATCCAATCTCTTTTCAAAAATGAAATGAACAGAAGTTTTATTAAAAGGAAATGAAGAGGAAATTGAACTTTCATATTTCACGGTGCAATTGTGATGACAGAAAACAATATTCATCAACAGAAAGTTTAGAAGATATTTATATGTCTTTTTTCTGTTATTCAGCTACTCTGTGGGAGTTGTGTCAAAATAGAGGGCAAGTTATTTCAAAAAATATAATGGAGCTGTAGCAGAATTACCTGCTGGCTTTTGCTTATGAGTTCTATATATTCTTTAAAAAACTTCTATGTTCAGAAATCAGTAACATTAATTGAAATGTATCTATGTAAACCAGTGGTGGGCAACCTGCGGCCCACGGGCCCATCAGGGTAATCTTCTGGCGGGCTGCTAGACAGTTTTTTTACATTTGCACCACCACCCGCAGCTTCCAGTGGCCGTGGTTCGCCATTCCCAGCCAATGGGAGCTGCGGGAAGCGGCGTGGGCCACAGGGTTGTGCTGGCTGCCGCTTCCTGCAGCTCCCATTGGCTGGGAAAGGCAAACCGCGGCCACTGGGAGCTGCGGGGAGCCGTGCCTGCGGACAGTCAATGTAAACAAAATGTCTTGCGGCCCGCCAGAGGATTACCCTGATGGGCCGTGTGCTAAAGGTTGCTGATCCCTGTCCTGGTACCTAGTTTTCAGAGGCACTAAGCCTCAGTTAGTACTGCAGGTGACCTATGAAAATCTGGCCCTGAGTGTTTCAAGTGGAGCATCCAAAAGCTGATGCCCCTCCAAATTAGTGGTCATCCTTCTGAAAATGAAGGTCTAAACTTTCTCTCTCCTTATTGCAAAGTCTGTGGGACTGAGGAGGCAGTTCCAATGCCCACCCTCCATCAGGATGATGGTACTCTAGGAGAGGAGCAAAGAGGGGTAATTTACAATTTTCTGTGCTTGCTTTTCTGAAAATGGCACAACCTTTAGAAAATGGAAAAGGGAAATTGATTACTGTGACAGAAATGTTAGTTTTACGTTTCTAAGACTCTACTGTGAAAAAGTAAAACCTTAAAATAATAAATAATTATAAACTACAAAAGAACTTGACAAAGACCATTGACACTGAGCTCTCTTTATAAAGTACTATTCTTGTTTTCCACTGAAATTCTCATTAGTCCGGGTAACCTAGACAATCTATCCCTTTAACTGTAAGAAAAATATTACTACAATATCTGAAAGCCAATTTGTCTTAAAATGCTGGATTGATTACTGAGAACTTGTAAGAACAGAATTTTGATTTATTACAAGACTGAGGATGGTACTTCCCTGTTGGAAGACAAGAGGCTCAAGAAAGAATGGATTTCCTTGATCAAATATACTCAAGTGGTGAAATCCTGGCCCCAGTGAAGTGAATGGGAGTTTTGCCACAAACTTTAATGGGGCGGGGATTTCTTCCTTAGTTCTTTTTGTTTGCAGAGGATGCGCTGACATTCTAGATTTTCAGTAATTCAGAATATTTTAGGCAATGGGCCAAATTCTCTAGTGAACTATGGCCCCTTTGCTCAGGCAGAATAAAGGAATTATAATCAGGCTGAAAATTTCAAGCAGAAAATTCCCCTGAGATGAAGGAAACTCTCTTTTGGGCACAACAGTATCTATTCTTTGTGCTACCGCTACCCCCAGCAGGTAGCTCATGGCAGGAGAGAGAGTAGTTGCGTTGGGGGTGTGATGGAGCTCCTTTCTCCTATGCCATCAGCATTAAAATGTAATGCTGCCCAGCTTTAAGTGGCATTAAGGCTAGAGCTGGTCCTGAGGGTCAGGGAATTCAGAAGAATGCAGCTTTCTAACTGTAACAAAGGAGTACAAGCCATGCATCACTGAAGAAAACAATAATGAAGCACACAGTATAATCAAGATTCACCTTCATATTAGGTATACTTCTTGTACTTCGTTCTTAAATTTCTTTCAGATAGAAAGACATTTCTTTCTTTTGTGATATTAGTCTTGAAAGAGATCACAACATCTCTAAATACATAGAACGGCTTGAATGCCTTTGGGAAGTTAACATCAACCTGAATGAAACATACATCTGCTTCAGAGCTGTTCCACTTCATATGCCATATGATGTTTATGGCACTTGACAGACAACACTGAGCGATACCAAAAAAGAATTGAATTTTGTAGCAGTTTTCAGGTTATGAATATATATATATATATATATATATATATATATATATAAATGCTAAATGAAAGTGTTAGTATTGCTATAGATGGTTGTGACTGAGATAGCACCAATGAGAGCTATCAGAGTGTTGGAAATCACAGGAACAGCTGTCACTTGAAATGCAAAAAAACATTAAAAACTTCAGCAAAAATTAACATGCAGTAAAGTTTTATAGCATAGGCTATGAAAACAAGTCAGAATTTGGGAACTGATGAATATCATGAAACTGACACCTAGGAGTGACTAGTAAAACAGCTAAAGCAAAGAAAGGAAATTAAAGTAATACAAAGACCTTTATTATTAGGACTAGTTTTAGAGTTCAGATCAAATTGTGTAGGAAACCTGCTCCCTCTTTCCTCGTCAGCTCTGAGTCCTTTCAAGTACGGTAGAGCTTTTTATGATATTGAAATGTGTTCTAATCAACGAGTGTCAAACTTTTCCAAAGCAGCTTGATAAATCAGAAAATATGGGTGTGTCTGTGCTGCTACATGTTACTAAAATGTGTGCTTAGCTGGATGACTATTTTATTAAGAAGAAAACTAGCGGACCTTTAAAATGAATCCCATCTTCATGTGATATACATGTCCTTTACCAAGTTCAGTTATTTAGTAATGGTTAGCATTGCCTTTGCATTGGATCTTCGAGAATCCTGCAACCACCAAAAATTTACCAGATGGTACAGTATGAATTTTCAGAGTACAATCTCCAAATGTGTTGGCCTCTCCCTCCTGAACACACCAATAGTAAGTAGAGATGTGGGGAGTCTGATGATGATGTGGATATGGATAGCTGTGGATAGGGGAAAAGTTCAAGAATTTCCCAGCTGTGTGTAGGTTTTCTTTCCATGCATACTGTACTTTGAATGCAGTTTGAGATGGTTGATTGGATCCTACAAACATTTTGCATAGCTCTTCTTACCAGAACTTATAGTCCTATTTTAACATTTCCTCCTTTATAGTATTTTAATGCCAACTGTTTGGTGAACACCTGCCTACTGAAATCTAGACTGAAACCAATTCCGATCACAACCACCACTTAACTCAGGGCCTGATCCAGCACTCTTACAGTACACTATATTTCAGTGACTGTGAGCTTTGAGAGACACAAACATCCTCTAATTTCTGTGTACTTTTAAATATAGTTTTGGATGGAAATAATCTATTTCATATTCCCCTTAGTAACATGCTTAACAGATACAACTGCACACCAGTCTGAAATGCCAGGGATCCTTACAGAATCTCTTCTTCCCCCTAAACCTTCCACAACAGTTCGATGCAGTTGAAAGTAAAAATCAAAACATACAACAGAATAAATGAGGATTTAACCATTTCCCTCTCCGTGGCATAAGGAGGAGAATGCATTCTTCTTATCTCTAATATGGAATTAATTCCAAACATGAGAGAAATCTTTAACATCTCAGTCATGCCTTGCCACGTGTATACTATGAGGTGTTCATCACCCTCCAGGGATTGACTTTGTCCTATCACACATGTCCATTATGAATCCTCTATTTTCTTAGTAGTATAAATGGGTGAAACTCATAGCATCTTTGGGCTGTGATAAATCTGAAGGCTCAGATGGAATGTTCATGATTACTTTTTAAAATCTTTCAAGGTCATTCTACATGATTTCATGCTACATAACATCCTTTCTCGATCCTTTCTCAGTGTGAAATGGACTATGATAAATATTGATTTTTCTCCTTTGGTTTACTTGAAAAAGTCACACCACCTTCTAGCTATTCAATTCTCTATAAGCCAATGTGTAAACAGCTAAAATTGCAAAAAACAATTAAGGTATTAAAAAGAGGAACTGTACTGGAGGTGATTATTTTGAGGACTACATTGAAGAACTGAAAGGCATTCTTCCTTCCTGAAGGAAAAGAATGATGGAGGAGGAAGAAAAATTTTTAGAGCTGAGCCAGTGGAGTACGTGAAAAAAAAATACAGTGAAGAAAATTGCTTTGAATAAAAAAGTGCCTTAAATTTGTAGTTGGAAAAATACAAAGACAATGAATAATTCTTTTAAAAATCTTAAAATGAGATGAGGATCTCAGGCTAGTTCTCACTTGAGAAGTTTTCATAACCACTTATTGGCACCTTTGTCGGCATTCTCAGAAGAGAGGCCAATGCCTGCATTGACAAGGAGAGTTAAATACACTCTCAGCCCTAGAAGTCGCTCCTTAAGAACACTGTCCAGAAGCTTGCATTGGTATTGCTTGTACATGAGGTAAATAGAGGAATTCTGGTGGGGCTTTATTGCCTTGCAAAATTAAAGGAAAAACTGCTAATATTTGTGCCTGTGATCATATGTCAGTGCATATATACAAATCTGAGGCAACACTTTTGATAATTTAGCCTGGTTTCTTTAAACTAGTGTGATTACTAAATTCAAGTAAGCCATGGGTCTTTTCCAGTTATATCACTTATGACCCTATTAAGATTTATGAATAAAACTCTGATTTTAAAGCAGCAAAAATGCAGATAGTGCTTTTTATCATGGTAGCACTTTTTAACATTATCATTTTCTCAGGTATCTTTTATACCCGTGAGAACTTCCACCCTCTCTACAGTCGACCAGTAATGAATGTGAGTGCTGTTAATCAGGCAGGTATTGACTCAGCTTGCAAAAATGTGTCACAGTGGGATTTACCCTTTGACCTTCAGCTCATGCATCCACCACTGTGTCCAAGCTATGCTTTCACAATGTGGAGAACACTTTCCTGTTAACAGTTTTCCACCTCCACCCCATCCTTGCTTTTCACATATAAGCAGGAGATTGTAAAACTGCATTGATAAAAATTCACTTTTCATATGATCACCTCACAAATGAGGTGCTATTACAAAATATGTGTTTTATTTACCTTTCCCTAGATTGATGTAAATCCCACTGATATCTTTGGGAGTCATATGGGCATAAGGGGATGAGGATAGGCCTCTATGAATTTTCTATTATAGCACAAATACAGATATTTCTGTTCTAAACTATCGTAGTGGGCTGTTCTTTAAAAATTCACAATATTCAGAATTCCACAACAATTATCTTTTTATAAATCCTGTGAGATTGCTGAGTGCAACATCTTCAAAAGCTTGGAACATGCCTTTCAGGGAGACATGAAGGACTAGGAAGAGGTGGTTTGGACGGACCCCTCATTATTTTCCAATTTCAATGTTCCCTTCTTTGTGTTTTGTTTTTAAGGTAACACTCTAGATATTATGGTAGCAAAGAAACCCTTAAAAATTAAGAGTTTAATCAATGGAGACGGGGAGGAGGGGTAGCTCAATGGTTTGCTAAACCCAGGGTTGTGAGTTCAATCCTTGAGGGGGCCATTTAGGGATCTGGGGCAAAAATTGGGGATTGGTCCTGCTTTGAGCAGGGGGTTGAACTAGATGACCTCCTGAGGTCCCTTCCAACCCTGATATTCTATGATTCTATGGTTGCAGAATTTGCAGAGAGGCTGAAGCCACTGCTCTGAGATATGAACTACTTATATCCATTTCAATGGATGCTAACTTAGGCACCAACTATGGTATTTTAAATGTAAGCATTGCTAACTTTTTCACTGTTCAAAGACTATAAGAAAAGAATGGAAGTAATATATAAGTAGTTCTGCACCAGCACTCTACTACACTTGTGTGGGATGCCATACAGGACTAACAGGAGGGATGCAGAAGTTTTATAGATTAAAATGAGTGGGCCTTTAAAAAGACATGATGGGATTCCAGGGAGGAGCATAATTGGTTTCCTTTTCAGGAGTGGGCCAACGGGTGTTGCTCAGCTTTCAAAAGTTGTGGAAACATTGGCTTAGTGTTTGCAGAAAGGATGACACCATATTTTTATAAGGACACCGGGCATTGTGACTATCTTCAAATCACTTCCTTCGTACTATGTACAGTGGCACTTTATTGCTTACCTGTTCATTTTGAGTATTGCATATTTGAATGCTGCAATTAAGAGAGTACAGAGAATTAATGTTCAGTGTGAGAGAAAAAACACCGCAAAGAACAGAGAAATGGACAAAGGAACTTTATGTGCTGCAATCAAGAATACTGACAAGATTCATTAGCAAGCCAGAGGGATACCACCTGGACAAAAGTATATTGGAAAGAGCAGTGATAATGGTTCTTTGTCCCATGTACAGTCATGCAACTTGGAATGAATGTATATGATATATATCTAAGTATTTTCAGTAGCTTTTAAATTTTTCAGAAGGACAAATAATGTTGTGTCCAACTCAACTGCTATGTTCAAACTCTTTTGTGACTTTCATCAAATTAAATAATTTCTGTACCTGAAATTTATTGTCTCCCTTTCAGAACAAAGATAGCTCTTTAATGTAACTATGACAAATTCAGTGTTGTTCAGTGAGCAAGAATTTGTTTTCAGAGTGAAACACACCAAAAGTGAGCAGAGAGAGGAGATCCAGTTGTTTTGATTAACCAGGACTTTTCACAACTTGTTTTGCTGCTCGGTGAAAGTATTATAGCATTGCCATTGTAAGCTTATGGGTAATTTTCACAGAAACCTAACTATTTTCACAGAAACCTAACTCAGTATGAAAAAGACCACTATATTCACGAATGGAAGTTGCAGGTACAGCTTCATGACTGTCCTTGATGACCAGCATGCAGTTCAGTTTTTCATCATGGTCAATGACTCAGCGGGACATGAAACATGGTTAGCAAAACCCTGCACTGTATGCTAAATGACAGCCCAACCTCCTAATACTTTGATATGTCTATTTCAATACACCTAAGAAAAGCAGAAACCTCATTTTCATCAACCTCTACTGTATACTATTCTCAATGATGCACTTGGTAAAGTAGACCTTCCTGAGAACCTGCGGGTTTGTTATCACTTACATTATTGGAGCTACTGAAGAGACTGGTTTCAGAGTAGCAGCCGTGTTAATCTGTATCCACAAAAAGAAAAGGAGTACTTGTGGCACCTTAGAGACTAACAAATTTATTTGAGCATAAGCTTTCATGAGCTACAGCTCACTTCATCGGATGCATTCAGTGGAAAATACAGTGGGGAGATTTATATACACAGAGAACATGAAACAATGGGTGTTACCATACCCAGTACAAGGAGAGTGATCAGGTAAGGTGAGCTATTACCAGCAGGAGAGTGGGGGCGGGGGGGAACCTTTTGTAATGATAATCAAGGTGGGCTATTTCCAGCAGTTGACAAGAACGTCTGAGGAACAGCGGGGGGAGGGAGGTAAAATAAACATGGGAAAATAGTTGTACTTTGTGTAATGACCCATCCACTCCCAGTCTTTATTCAAGCCTAAGTTAATTGTATGCAGTTTGCAAATTAATTCCAATTCAGCAGTCTCTTGTTGGAGTCTGTTTTTGAAGTTTTTTTATTGAAGAATTGCAACTTTTAGGTCTGTAATCGAGTGACCAAAGAGATTGAAGTGTTCTCCAACTGGTTTTTGAATGTTATAATTCTTGACATCTGATTTGTGTCCATTTATTCTTTTACATTGGTAGATATGCAGATGAACAAGCCTCTGATAGTGTGGCTAATGTGATTAGGCCCTATGATGGTGTCCCCTGAATAGATATGTGGACACAGTTGGCAACGGGCTTTGTTGCAAGGATAGGTTCCTGGGTTAGTGGTTCTATTGTGTGGTGTGTGGTTGCTGGTGAGTATTTGCTTCAGGTTGGGGGCCTGTCTGTAAGCAAGGACTGGCCTGTCTCCCAAGATCTGTGAGAGTGATGGGTCGTCCTTCAGGGTAGGTTATAGATCCTTGATGATGCGCTGGAGAGGTTTTAGCTGGGGGCTGAAGGTGATGGCTAGTGGCGTTCTGTTATTTTCTTTGTTGGGCCTGTCCTGTAGTAGGTGACTTCTGGGTACTCTTCTGGCTCTGTCAATCTGTTTCTTCACTTCAGCAGGTGGGTATTGTAGTTGTAAGAACGCTTGATAGAGATCTTGTAGGTGTTTGTCTCTGTCTGAGGGGTTGGAGCAAATGTGGTTGTATCGTAGAGCTTGGCTGTAGACAATGGATCGTGTGATGTGGTCTGGATGAAAGCTGAAGGCATGTAGATAGGCATAGCGGTCAGTAGGTTTCCACTAGAGGGTGGTGTTTATGTGACCATCGCTTATTAGTACCATAGTGTCCAGGATGTGGATCTCTTGTGTGGACTGGTCCAGGCTGAGATTGAGGGTGGGATGGAAATTGTTGAAATCATGGTGGAATTCCTCAAGGGCTTCTTTTCCATGGGTCCAGATGATGAAGATGTCATCAAGATAGCGCAAGTAGAGTAGGGGCATTAGGGGACGAGAACTGAGGAAGCGTTGTTCTAAGTCAGCCATAAAAATGTTGGCCTACTGTGGGGCCATGCAGGTACCTATAGCAGTGCCGCTGATTTGAAGGTATACGTTGTCCCCAAATGTGAAATAGTTATGGGTGAGGACAAAGTCACAAAGTTCAGCCACCAGGTTTGCCGTGACATTATTGGGGATAGTGTTCCTGACGGCTTGTAGTCCATCTTTGTGTGGAATGTTGGTGTAGAGGGCTTCTACATCCATAGTGGCCAGGATGGATTTTCAGGAAGATCACCGATGGATTGTAGTTTCCTCAGGAAGTCAGTGGTGTCTCGAAGGTAGCTGGGAGTGCTGGTAGCGTAGGGCCTTAGGAGGGAGTCTACATAGCCAGACAATCCTGTTGTCAGGGTGCCAATGCCTGAGATAATGATTCCAGGATTTCCAGGATCTTGGCTAGCAGATAGAATACCCCTGGTCGGGGTTCCAGGGGTGTGTTTGTGCAGATTTGTTCTTGTGGTTTTTCAGGGAGTTTCTTGAGCAAATGGTGTAGTTTCTTTTGGTAACCCTCAGTGGGATAAGAGGGTAATGACTTGTAGAAAGTGGTGTTGGAGAGCTGCCTAGCAGCCTCTTGTTCATATTCCGACCTATTCATTATGACGACAGCACCTCCTTTGTCAGCCTTTTTCATTATGATTATGATGTCAGAGTTGTTTGTACTATAACACAACACATCATCTTTGATAACTATATAATAACATGTCTTCATTGACATTGCCTAAGGTTGGTCAAGAACATTCATTAAGTGACAAGTGCCAAAGTAAATAAGTAATATTCTTGGGAAGTATATGACTCTTTGAAACAGCAAACACATCTATTTGCTACTTAGTTAAAAAAAGCTACAAACATGATTAAGGAGCAGGAGAGAACTACTTATGAGGAGAGATTAAAAGAATTATATGTGCAAGTTAGCTATAAAATGACTAAAAGGTGATGAGATAACAATCTACAACTATGTCAAGGTTGTAACCACAGAGGAGGAAGAGGAATTATAGAGCACAGTAAAAGAAAATACATAACCAGAAGGAATGGAATGAAATTAAGACAGTGAAGAGTTAGCATAAATATTAGAAAAAAAGTTACAGATGGCAGAAAGTGTTAAGCTATGAGATAAACTCTCAAAACAATTCTTTTGAAAATATTTTAAAGTATATTGAATGAAAGAGTAATAAATGTAGACTAGGGGAAAATCCTGCATGGATTGGAGAGCAGACTAGATGACCTAATGTGTCTTTTCCATTTCTAGATCATACAACCCTAGCAGACTATAGACCTAGCGTTGCAACAAGCATGCATTTGCTTAACCTTACACCCATGAAAGAAGTAAATAGGACTAGTCACAGGTGTGAAGTTAAGCATATGCATATATTTTTGCAGGATCAAGTCTATGATTGCTATATTGGAACCTGGAATGATTGATTACTTACACACTATACTTTTGGTAGCTGCACTATGGTTAAAGACCCATTAAAAATTCATTTGCAGAACAAGTGAGTTCCTCGAGTTGCTGGAATAGATTGATAGGGAATGGGGTGAGGACACTTGGCCCTTAAGAGTAATTCACTGACAAAGTTCTGTGGCAAGGGCCAAGAATCCTCTTAGCTGTCATTTTCATTTGTCCTGAGGGGTGTGCTTTGAAGGGAGGAATGCATGTCTATTCACAAAAACTTTCTGCAAGTCTAGGACTTAGAATGTTAGGCCTACAAATGTGTTATCAGCTTCCTAAGGCTGGGAGCTAGGGAGAGCTATTAGTGTAGAAAAAAATATTCTAGAGATGCATAATGCACAGAGACTGAAAGAAATCCATACTGAGTGCGTTATTATTTATCTATTATTTATCTGTTTTCCAAATCAATATTAGAAATAGACTTCTGGTGTGATAAAACAGATACACTACGTATCTGTAATATGGAGAAAAAAACCATATTGAATGTAATTATCTACCTCCTGAAGTTGCATTAGAGATAGTACTGACTGAACGTAAACAAACATACATTATTCATTTAGGACATGATCATGCATTCTTTGCTCCCTCAAATCTCTCACTACCGTCAATCTTAATAATCTGATTTGCACCATAGCATTGATACTAAACCAAACAAAATCCTCATTGGCCCAGATTAATTCTTTCATAAGGGCTGCTTTGTGTTCAAAGCATCTCTAAAGCCACCACAGCCAGCCATAAGAGATTGCCCTCTATATTGTATGTCCTGCAATGTCTTGTATGTTCTTTGGCTGTAACTTAGGATCTGGGCTGATATGTCCTTGGCAATGAAGATTAAACTCAACTTGCCCACAGCAATATATACTGTAGAACATTATGCGGGAGGGGTGGTGCAGGTTGTAGAGAAGCAGCTGGAAGACATAGACGTCCATTTTGGCAGTAGCAAGTAGTAATCCTCTCCCTGACTGGGAGTGTGCTCACAGGAGGGTAGGTGTTATGACAAGTATCCTTTTCAGCCCAAGGCAACAGGTCCTGCAAATTCTGCTAAAGTATTGTGGGAAAGGTTAATTGATGATGATGATGATGATGATGAATGTGTGTGTGTGTAGCTGACCTACTTTAAAGGAAGGAACTGATGGATTTGGGGTATTCCACTTTCATATTTTAATTAGGATGCTGATATGCAAATTTTACCCTAGGCTTTATGAAGAGCCAATTTTGGCAAGTGTGTGCTTCAGACTCAGGAATTTGGCACACTGAAGTGCAGGCACAGGTGCGAGCGCATGCAAAGTTGTCTGTGTTCTTAGTAATGTTGAGATCTGAAAGTCAGGCCTTATCTCTGTGAGCTTAATACAGAAGAAACCTGTCCCCTCACAGATCTAAAATTAACAAGTGAGGCTCCAAAATCTCAAAGACTTAGGGAAAAAAAACACAACCACCACACAAAACAAACCAAACAAAACAGTTCCCAGGAGGCAACAACTCAAAGAAAGGTAGAGGTAAGAATACTATTGTTGGTGGAACCTACCAGACTTCTGCCCTAGGACTCTAGAAACATAACAGGACTCTGAAGGAAGAGCACAGAAACAATAGGACTTGATGTGTCTTTCAAAACTCAGGTCAGATATACAGTGAGGAAAAATATCAAACAAAAACAATGTAGTTCCTGTTAAGAACAGTGTGGTTTTAACAAAAGTTTAACTGTGTACACAGATAAGCTTATATCTCAATAAATTCCTTTGAGAAACCAAGTGAAAATGGGCCTACGCTGAACATCCTTAGCCATGGATATGCTTTTCAGATGCAACAACATGCATCATTCACCAAATGACTACAAGATATTTGTGGTGGAAACTTGCCTCTGCAGAACCCTCCCATAGGCTTTGGGGAGGCAAGAGTTCATGCCAACACCTTCATCAACAAAGATAAATCACCTTTATCAGCAAACAATCCAAGTGCCTCTTCAGTGTTGGTCCATCAGTCACTGTTCAGGACATATCTTTCCCATTGGGCTCCGGCTGATGCTTGCATGCACAGAGGTGCATACTCAGAATGGCCATGCACTCACCCTACTTCCTGGACCCTGTGTTCTAGCCTGGCCTCCCCCCCGCCTTATCTGAAATGTCATCTCCGTGCTCCAATGGGAGGAAAACTGTCTGCATGAAATAGGAGTTGGATTTCCTGTCAGCTCTGCAGCCAATCAGGACGCTGTGTGGGCTAGATGTCTTCTCTTTCCACCCTCAGCAGGGCTGGTGTAGGGCTAGGGTTGCCAACTTTCTAATTCCAGAAAACCAAACACCTTTGCCCTGCCCCGCCCCCCGCCCCTCGTCCCTTCCCTTAGGCCCCACCCTGTCCTGCCCCTTCCCAGGGCCCCTCCCCAACTCACTCCATCTCCCCTCCATCCGTCACTTGGTCACCCTAGCTGCAGGAGACTTACCGTGACCGCAGGCCCCTTGTCCAGGAGCTGCAGAGTTGTCATGCCCGGCACAAAAGTTGGGCCCAGAGTGAAGCGGCCGGAGGCTGGCCGCCTGGCACTGAGAGGGCTCTGCTCTGCCTGGGTCCCAGGCTGCTGGCGGAGTTTTATTGTCTGGTTTTATTGCCTTTTTATTTTCCCTCTGATTATAATGGTGCTCGGGAGGACTCCACTCTTCAAGGGTTGCTTAAATCACCCAGCTGGGAAGGGAGGAGCGTGGGCTGGAGGGGAAAAGATGCGTAGGGTGGAGGAGAGAGGATGGGGAGGGAAAGAGGCCAGGGACAAGAGCAGGGTATGGGTGAGAGGGGGCAGTGAAGTAGAGAGGAGCAGGTATGGGGGGGTATGTGGGGTGGATGGGGATGCAGGGGAAGGCAGAAGGCTACAGGTGCATGAGGATGTGGGGGGCACCAGGGTGTATAGGGACATAATGGGAATGCAGCAGTGTATGGAGGTGAATGGGGTGCAGGGCTCTTTGGGGTGAGGGACATGGGGATGGCAGCTCTGGGAGGTGGAGAGGATGGGTGGGAGAGTGCTGTAAGGGGTACAGGGCTGGGATGGGGGAGGGATGTAAGTGTCAGGGGCAGGGTGGGATGGGATGGGAGAGGGATGCAGTGAGGAGAAAGAGGGGGCGGGGTGTTGGGATGGGGAGGGATGCAGTGATGGGGGTGCAGGGAGAAGTTGCCCAGAGTCTAGGGCTGCTGGGGCCAGCGGCAGACTCAGGAGGACTGTCCCGGGCAGGGTGGGTGGTGCTGCCGGAGCAAAGGTGATGCTGGGGCAGTGCTGCCAGACCGGGACTGCCCCCAACTCCCCGAGGTGGCCGGGCCGGGCTGGGTGCTGGGTTCATCTCGTTCTCCTCCATCCCCCTCTCCCCCCGCCCCAGCAGCCCATTCCCAGCACTCAGAAATGGGGACACATACCTCAGACTCCTGGCTGCTGGTGATGGGGTGGCAGATCGCAGCTTGCCACAGGGCACGGGCCGCAGCTGGAGCCCAGCCACAGCAGGAGTGCGAGGGGGAGAAGAGGGCTGGAAGCAGCGGGAGAGATGGGCACCATGACCCCTCAACAGCCATCTGCTGAGCACTCGCGAGTCGCACTAGTTCGTCCCGAGCCCTGACCCGGCCAATGGGAGCTGCGCCTGCAGGCGGGGCAGCCGTGCAGTATGGAGGCTAGCATGGAGCCTGCCAGCCCTGCTGCGTGGCGCCACCAACCACACAGTCAACGGCCCAGTCAGCAGTGCTGACCAGAACCGCCAGAATCCCTTTTCGACTGTGTGTTCCAGTCGAAAAGAGGACACCTGGTCACTCTATGTATGGAAGAACCCTTCACACCACTGATTTTTGGGCCTCACGCACAGGAATAAGCATTACAGCCCCCTGAATGTGCTTCTACTGGGCATTCTTGTCTACAGTTCTCCTAGTTTGTTGCTAATAAGGTTAGTTCAAGATTGCCTGTATGTGTGTAGGCCTCACACTGCAGCTGTCTCCACAAAATCCCCAACGTGTCACAAATACTAACCCAGCTGAGAATTAGAAGTGTATCCCAAAAACCTCCCTTCAATCTTTGCTTACGCCTTAGAATTAAAAAAAAAAAAAATCATCAAACTTCAGTGAAAGCAGCATGGATGCAACAAAACGTCTAATACAACATCAAATGCTCTCTGAAGCAATCAAGGTCAATTAACAGTACTTATCACTTCTGAGACTAACATTTTGCCCGGTTGCATTGAACAGTTTTTGTGGCAGCTGCCAACTTGTCTCCAATTTGTAGAGAAAGGCATGAGAATTGAAATTTGAATCCATATCCAGATTTCAGACAGTCTGAAGTTTGAGAATATTTGAATTAGGGGGTTGGGTTCAGCCTACTGACCAGCTGTGACATTCAGCTGTGGATTTGCACTGGGTTCACAGCAACGTTCAGTTTGGTGGGTTTGGAAGTTGATATTTGGATCTTGGCTTTTGTTTTGGGCCTCTCTCATTTTATTTCTCAAAGTTGGAAGTATTATACTATTATATAAACCACACCACTAGTTTGGCTCTTAAATCACTTTGCTGTCTATAATGGATGTAATAAATGTTTCCATATTCCTGTCATACAAAAAATGGCTGAGGCAGTTATATCCATTTGGCAATGGAACTCACTTGACTGTGATGTATGGCGCACTTGTTATTTATTTGCAGAGGCTAGAAGGCAAATACACTATACAAAAATAGTTCTTTAATGTAAGGCATTAAATTAAAAGCTTACCCTCTGGATTTTAACTGCCAGTAGAAGTAAATGGATGCCTGAGATAACAGAGGAGCCGTTACCATTTAAAAATATGTTGTTTAGTTTAAAATCTTTTTATTTAACAGCAGATTTTCCCCTTTTACTTCAGGGTTATATAGGTTGAAGACGTCCCCATATGTTTACAGATCTTTAGGCATATTGGGACTGATTCTGATCTCGTTTACTTTGGTGTAAATCATAAGTAATCCTACTGAGGTCAATGGAGTTACCTCAGTGTATGTAATATCAGAATAATTAACTTCTATGGTGGGTCCTTATGTGATCCCACTTTCCATAGAACCTGAGCACCTCACAAGCTTTAATGTATTTATCCTCACAACATCAGGTAGGGAAGATGGGGAACTGAGGCACAGAGTAGCTAAAGGTCATACAGAAAGCCTTTGACAGAACAGAAACTTGAACCCAAGTCTCCTAAGTCCTAGGCTAGTGCCTGAACCACTAGACATCCAACTAACTTGCTCTATTGCTGTAAGATGAAATGCTGAAGCTGTGGCATATCACGCCAAAGAAGTCCAAAAATTTCCAATAGGTCAGGAACCTGGACTCTTTTGGGGGAGAAAGGTGGGAGGGAGGGGACAGTTTCAAAAGTTAGGAAGTGTTAAATCAAAAGTACTAATAGAGAATACTGAATGGAAGGAGATACCACTGCCTATCATGCTAATGAAGGTTGTCTCGTTGTTTTCTTGTACTCCCATGTATACGTATCTGTATCCATATGTTGTCACTTGTTTTAAACTTAGATTGTAAGCTCTTTGGGGCAGAGGCCATTGTTCTATATTTTTACAGTGCCTAGTGCCCAATGCTGTCTATGATTATGTACTATGATATTTTAAATAATAAATTATAATTAATAAAAAGGTATAATACTAAAAGTAATTCACCCATTATTCATGCCCATCTGGTCTAATTCCCATGCTCAGTACAGGTTACCATTTGATGCAATTATTAATTGCACTTATTAATCACATTAAAGCTGTCCAGAAATAGCCAGTAGAGTCTGATTCAATTCACCAGGGATGATGACCCCCCTCATGTGACTTACATATCCATCCATCCTCCCAACCCATCCTCTTAAATATTCGGAAAATTGGTTTTGTGCTTTACTGATCCTTTATATGTAAAAATAGCCTTAGTGATTTTCTGCTTGCTTTATCATTACATTTCTCCACTTCAGTTTATCTATTTTGATTAAAGGAGAATCTTTGAAGGACCTGGATGCTGACATCATAGTTCAGGCTGTAAAACGAACTGTAGTTCTCCCACAACTCAGCTAAAGGGTTATAGGGATGTTGCATCTGAAACTAAGATCCAGCTAGAAGAGGGGAGACGGACCACAGCAAAAAACGCATCCCTCCCACCTCATTTAGGGTCCAGAAGGCCTGCAAATCAAGTTTCAGCCTTGAGTTGTGATGTCACATATGCCAGAGCCTTCAAATGCTATCAGAGTCCTCAGCAAGAAGAAGTAAATCAGAATCTGATATTTTAAAGTGAAAAACACTGAGATTTCATTTAATAATGAATCTTTCTTTATACTTTATAAAGGAGTAGCATTGGACACCAACACTTTTTTTTCTTTTTCTTTGAAGGATAAGATTAAACTATAACAGTAGAATATGCTTACACATTTTGCTCCTTAAAACTGTTAGATTTGCCAAATGCATTCTCATCATCACCAAATGCCTATAGATTTTAAGCTTTCCAGTATCTTTTTCATGCATAAACATCATGGAGGTTGAATGCCATAGGCTAATAATTTCAGTCAACATTAGAGTAAAAAATAAGCAAGTACATATATATATAGCACAGGAGACTATATATCAATAAAAATACCAGCTCTCTTCTGTTTTTTATCTTATAACATTTATCATCAAGCAGTGCTAAAGTACTTCAAATAAGATTCTGAAGCTAACCTGACCAGCACATATCACATTCCCCATAGGTACCAATAAAGTAGCTGCATATCTTCTCACAACCTAAAACAACATGCAGCAGCAGTGTTCTCTGAAATTCGGCCTCCTGAACCAAACTAGATGGGAAATATCTTTTTGTTCTTATGAAAAAAAATTAATAGAATTTTTTTTTAAGTTTGTATCAAGTAACAAACAACTGGAGACATTTTAGTTTTTGAATTTTTAGAGAAAAACCTGATTTTTTTGTTGAAATGAACATTTCCCATGAGAATCTTCCATTTCCCCTCCCCCCAGCAAAAAGTTTCAAATGAAAAATTTCTACCAGCTCTATTCCTCAATAGTTTGCTTTTACGTATTGTTCAGTATTGTTGCTACTAGTCAGAGTGTTTGATGATGCATTGTTATTCCACCACTACTTAGAAAATCTGATAGTGTCTAAGGAAATAGATAGCGGTATAAGTAACTAAATATTGTGTTTGAAATTCTTCAACGTACACACAATTGGATATCTGAAGTAAATGCTTAACTCATTAAATTTCAGAGTGAGAAAATCGTAGTTTAACGTAGAAGCCTGAACACACAGTCCATATCCTTTCTTATTACAGCCTTGTGTGACAGGGTATGCCAGACCCCCTGAGGCCCCCTGCTCATGGCCTCGTGGCCTTGCCAGACCCCTCCCCAAAAAAAGGCAGTGGAGAGGGTCCTCCAAGCTCCCTTGAGTGGCTGTGTGGGACACAGTCAATCAGGGCCCAGCAGCCTAATATAAGAAGAGCTGTATGGCCAGAGAGAATTCAGTTCCTTGCTGGAGCTGTAGGAGCATAGATTGTGTGTGGCTGGCTGATGGAGCTGCAGAACCCCAGAAAGGGCAGCATTGCCATAAGCTGGGGAGAGCAAGAAGCAGCCCTGAGCTGGTTCCTGGGACTCCATTAGGACAAAGCCCTGAGGTAAGGGTGAAGACAGCGTGGGGCTACAGGGAAGTTGCCCAGGGAATTAGAGAATCTGTGTGACATAATTAAAGGGACACAGCTGATGGCTGCTATGTACAGGGTCCCTGGGCTGGGTCTCCCCTACCCCCCATTACCCACTGGGGAGAAGTGGCCTGGACACTGAGGCATCCAAGGGAGGGAACTGAACTATAGTGGCCCACCTGGAGGGCTATAGCAAGGAAGCCCAAGAGAACGAACACATTGTCACCAGGGAGGAGTCCTGGTGAACTGCCCTTTCCCGGAGCAGGGACAAACAGAGAGAGTGCAGGCACATGCACTCGGCCAAGGGGGCGCTCATAAGAAGTGAGTGTGCCCTGTTACATCTTGTCTTCCAATAAATTAGACATAGATGTAAATTAGAACATCAGATGGCCAATTTCTATACCTGGTTAAAAAAAATGGGAAAAAAAACAAACATGCAAGAAAGTTGTTTGTTTTTATAGTATTCACCATGAAACCATTAATTGTTTTTCATGAAATTTCATATTTAATTAGAACCATTTCCATAATGATTTTCATGACTATTTTCATACAAAATTTTAATTTAAAAAGATCACAGAAAATTTCACCAAAAATGAAAAATATTGATAGTTTTTTGAAAAAAAAAATTGCACTTTAGAAATAAAAGAAGCATTTATTGATGAAAAAGCTTTTCATGAAAAAAACAAAACAAAAATCACCTAGTTCAACTAATTAATAGAACTGGTCAGAAATTTTCCAGTGGAAAACTTTTCTGATTTGCTGAAATCAGTATGTTCCATGCAAACATGTCAGTTTTGATAAAATAGCTCACCCTCCTCCCTGGTTCTCAATAGTCCACCTAGCAGGCTGCTGGGGAGCCCAGACTTCTATGTTCCTGGATCTTTGGCAGCCTGCTTGGCAGGATGATGGGGAACTGGGAACCTGGAAGTCCCAACTCCTAAGATCCCAGTCTCCACAAGTCTTTGACAGCTTGTTGGGTTGGAGAGCTGGGAGAGGGGGCCCAGAATTTTTTTTTAAAAAATGGAAAAATTTGAAAATCTCTCTCTAGCAGAAAATGTCACACCCAACTTTTGGGTCCAATTCAGAACTATATCTTTTGGAAATGCAAAAATGTATTAACTAATATTCTCAGGACCTTTAGTTACAGCTTGAGCAAAAGTGGTAGTTTAGCATTGTGTATACCCTAAGATAATTCACCCATTTTATTCAATTGCCATTGAGCTCTCAGTGCTTGGTCCTTAGTTGTTTAATGTCAATTGACTAAACTGGGATGTTGTCAAAGTAAGGTCCTAAGGATTTGATCGTTTGCTAATAATACTTGCATACAGTCTCTAACACTGAACACCTGCCTTCCTCATGGGATTTCAACTACTCTATATTTGTAGATATGTGACTGTTCAAGAATGCTGATTGATCAGCCCTTGAAACCTATATGCAGCTGTGAAAAAGGCTAATGCAGTATTAGGACGCATCAGGCGAGGTATTTCCAGTAGAGACAGGGAAGTGTTAGTACCTACCTTATGAGAGGATACTCAAAGAGCTTGGCTTGCTTAGCCTAACCAAAAGAAGGCTGGGGGAGATATGATTGCACTCTATAAATACATCAGAGGGATAGATACTAGGGAGGGCGAGGAGTTATTTAAGTTAATTGCCAATGTGGACACAAGAACAAATGGATATAAACTGGCCATCGATGAAGTTAGGCTTGAAATTAGACAAAGGTTTCCAACCATCTGATGTGCCATCAGAAAAGGTAAGTTCTGGAACAGCCTTCCAAGGGAAGTAGTGGGGGCAAAAACCTAACTGGCGTCAAGACTAAGCTTGATAAGTTTATGGAGGGGATGGTATGATGAGACTGCCTACAATGGCATGTAGACGATTTGCAACTGCTAGTAGCAAATATCCCCAATGGTTGTTGATGGGACACTAGATTGTAATAACTCAGTCCTCCCAGAGAACTCTTTCCCAGGTATCTGGCTGGTGGATCTTGCACAGATGCTGAGGTCTAACTGATTGCCATATTTGTGATCAGGAAGGAATTTTCCTCTGGGTCACCCTGAACATTATTTTTAGTTTACTGACTGGCTGTTTGCCTCACTCTCCTCCTGCCCTTTTTACTCACAGCATCTCCACTGCTGGATTTCCATGCTCCTCTGCAACATTTTCTCTCTCTCCTCACCTTCCAATCTCTCTTCTCATCTCTACTGGCCCATAATAAATACAAAGGAATGAATGGTCTTTTGCCTTTTTTAGATTGTAAACTCTTTGGGGAAAGGACGGTCTTCCCACAGGGCTTGTAAGTCACCTAACAGTGTGGGGCCCAAATAGAACTGGGACATTTGAGTACTACTAGAGTATAAACAAACAAATAATGATGAAGAGAGAAACTTGCTGAACTAACGCCCAATTAATTCCTACTGATTTTTAATCTGGCCAGGAAATCAACCTAGATTCACCTACCTATACCACATCTATTATCAGGTTGTTAGGCACAAGGAAAACTTACAAGGATAAGGTAAACATAAAATAACAGCTTTATTTATAACACAACAGTTAAAACAATAATAAAGGGATAAACACTAAGGACTTCCAAATTATAATTATAGAGGACCAAATACAAACCCAGCTATGGCTGTAACAACCAGTGGCTTAAAGGCCTGACCCAGAACTATATACAGGACAGATGATCAGAGCATAGATGTCTCTTTACCGTATCTTGCAGCTTGGTTACAGATGCCCACTGACACGACAGGATGAAGCACTAGATGCAGGAAGTGACAGCAGGCTCCTGTGGATGGGACCTCCAAACAGGTAAGCTGACAACTTTGTTCTTCTCTTCACAGGCATTTCTCTCTGTGCTGTCATGTGTGAATTGAAACCACAGGATGGCAGATGGACAGCTATCCTTGCATGCAGGTATGTACCCTCCCCCAGCAACCCTTAGTGTGGTACCTGTCTGCCTCTCAGATGGGCAGCCCTGTGTGACTGGAGGGCTGGACTTTTATACTGCCTTGTTACCATTCACATGGCCTGCCTCTTTGCCTGCCTTTAGCAAAAAGGGCACCAAAGGGTGGGGAAGAAGGGCACCAAACGTGGATTCCCAACAACAATTAAGGGAAATCCAAGATGCCTATGTGGGGATAACTATAACAATTGAAAAATAAAGGACGTTCCCCTATACTGTGACCTAACCCAGGGTACAATCTGGCCTAATGGACAGCTCTGTCCCCTCAATTCCCCAACCGTGCGTGCTTTTACACTGCTTTGCTGTGAGAGCAACCACACCTTGTCCGCTCATGCACAGCCTCCAGTATGTAAACCACTTCCAGCTGTATGAGTGCTGCAGCCAGCCACTCATGAGTTACACTACAGAGTAACACCCGCAAACTCCCAGTCTCAGACTTTCCCCCAGAAATGTGCATCTTGGACACCCTGCTGGACAATACAAGCTCAAATAAAGTCTGTCATTTACTAAAGAAAACAATATCCACAAATCTTGTTTCCCAAATGGAGTTTCCCCAAACACTTCAGTCCAAACACACTGGTCTAGATAAAATGACAAAACAAATATATTAACTACAGGAAGATAGATTTTAAGTGACTACACGTAATGAGGCATATGAGTCAGAATTGGTTACAAAGAAATAAAAGGTAAAATGCAACTAACACCTAACTTACCTTTGCTTTGTATTCACTTAACAAGCTATCTCTCACCACATGTTCCAGTAGTCTGACTGTCTGGACCTCTTTCAGTCTGGATCTCCCCCAACTCCAATGCTGCTTCCTTTGTTCTTCAGGGGTTGAGGATTCTGTGGGTAGAGAGCAAGGGAGAGATGATTTGGGGCACCTGCCCTCTCCTTTTATAGCCTTTTCTTTTGTACAAAAATCATCTCCAGCTCATATTCAGGACACAGAAAGTTGGTGTGGCCAGCAACCTTAAGCTGCTTCTTTGTCAAAATGTAGATCTTTTGCCCACAACCTGTTTCCTGCGAAAGAGTGGCCACTTAATCAGGTGATGGTCCCTTTGATCCCATTGACACCTGGCTGAGGCACTGACTAGTCTCTGGGGAATTTGTTTGTGACTGCCCTCCAAAATGTGTTGGAACATGTCCCAGTAGTATCACACAGTGGAATCTTACATACAATATTGCCACACGTATTTTACTAGGACAATAATGATCATCAAATCATGAGTTTTCAAATGATACTTTACACAATATGCTTTGTACAACATTTAACATAGTCAATGTAGGAGGGGTGAAGATAGGAGTACAGACAGTCATAGAATTGTATTATTGTTTGAAAGGAGAGATCAGTGTCTGTTGCTGTCGTATTTGAAATCCTTTACAATAACAAGATCACCAGTTTCGTCAGCTTGAGAATCTTTTGGAAAATACTTCTTGTGGGCTGGTTAACTATAATAATAAAATGAATAAAATAATAAATAACCAAAACCACAGAAATCTCTGAACTTGGGGTAAATCAGGATCTGGATTTTGCCTCATCTCTCCTGGGTGAGCTATACACTAAGGAGTGTTGTCTTCAGATCTGCACTGACCCAGAATATTGGTGAAACACAGAAAATGCTGGGTGAGTGCTCTCCCTGGAGTTTTCTATAGGAATGAAACAAAGGGACCCTCATATAGATACAGTATCTGAACCACAGACAGAAATGGGAAAGAATATTGAAGAAATAGTAACTCTCCTGGACGTGGCAGAAAACCCACAGAGACTGTACGAATGTGAATCCATGCTGATTATAACATACCAACTACTGAGATGATGACAGCTGCAGAAATTGTGGCTGCAGTAATGGAAAATAAGTGAGGCAGTAAACCTCAAGAAACCCAGAACAATAAAGAGAACAACAGAAGAAAAAACCTCCAAAATGATTGAGATGATTAGCAGTCTGGAAACTGTTATGTACTGGTTATGAATGCAAGATCTAGACTACATAAGAGCCCTGATTTTATTTTACTCGTTTTAGCTGAAGAGGAGGGGGGAGGGGGAGAATCATAGAATCATAGAATATCAGGGTTGGAAGGGACCTCAGGAGGTCATCTAGTCCAACCCCCTGCTCAAAGCAGGACCAATCCCCAATCAAATCATCCCAGCCAGGGCTTTGTCAAGCCTGACCTTAAAAACTTCCAAGGAAGGAGATTCTACCACCTCCCTAGGTAACGCATTCCAGTGTTTCACCACCCTCCTAGTGAAAAAGTTTTTCCTAATATCCAACCTAAACCTCCCCCACTGCAACTTGAGACCATTACTCCTTGTCCTGTCCTCTTCTACCACTGAGAATAGTCTAGAACCATCCTCTCTGGAACCACCTCTCAGGTAGTTGAAAGCAGCTATCAAATCCCCCCTCATTCTTCTCTTCCGTAGACTAAACATTCCCAGTTCCCTCAGCCTCTCCTCATAAGTCATGTGTTCCAGACCCCTAATCATTTTTGTTGCCCTTCGCTGGACTCTCTCCAATTTATCCACATCCTTCTTGTAGTGTGGGGCCCAAAACTGGACACAGTACTCCAGATGAGGCCTCACCAATGTCGAATAGAGGGGAACGATCACGTCCCTCGATCTGCTCTCTATGCCCCTACTTATACATCCCAAAATGCCATTGGCCTTCTTGGCAACAAGGGCACACTGCTGACTCATATCCAGCTTCTCGTCCACTGTAACCCCTAGGTCCTTTTCCGCAGAACTGCTGCCTAGCCATTCGGTCCCTAGTCTGTAGCGGTGCATTGGGTTCTTCCGTCCTAAGTGCAGGACCCTGCACTTATCCTTACTGAACCTCATCAGGTTTCTTTTGGCCCAATCCTCCAATTTGTCTAGGTCCCTCTGTATCCTATCCCTGCCCTCCAGCGTATCTACCACTCCTCCCAGTTTAGTATCATCCGCAAATTTGCTGAGGGTGCAATCCACACCATCCTCCAGATCATTTATGAAGATATTGAACAAAACCGGCCCCAGGACCGACCCCTGGGGCACTCCACTTGACACCGGCTGCCAACTAGACATGGAGCCATTGATCACTACCCGTTGAGCCCGACAATCTAGCCAACTTTCTACCCACCTTATAGTGCATTCATCCAGCCCATACTTCTTTAACTTGCTGACAAGAATACTGTGGGAGACCGTGTCAAAAGCTTTGCTAAAGTCAAGAAACAATACATCCACTGCTTTCCCTTCATCCACAGAATCAGTAATCTCATCATAGAAGGCGATTAGATTAGTCAGGCATGATCTACCCTTGGTGAATCCATGCTGACTGTTCCTGATCACTTTCCTCTCGTGTAAGTGCTTCAGGATTGATTCCTTGAGGACCTGCTCCATGATTTTTCCGGGGACTGAGGTGAGGCTGACTGGCCTGTAGTTCCCAGGATCCTCCTTCTTCCCTTTTTTAAAGATTGGCACTACATTAGCCTTTTTCCAGTCATCCGGGACTTCCCCCGTTCACCACGAGTTTTCAAAGATAATGGCCAATGGCTCTGCAATCACATCCGCCAATTCCTTTAGCACTCTCGGATGCAACTCGTCCGGCCCCATGGACTTGTGCATGTCCAGCTTTTCTAAATAGTCCCTAACCACCTCTTTCTCCACTGAGGGCTGGCCATCTACTCCCCATGTTGTGATGCCCAGCGCAGCAGTCTGGGAGCTGACCTTGTTCGTGAAGACAGAGGCAAAAAAAGCATTGAGTACATTAGCTTTTTCCACATCCCCTGTCACTAGGTTGCCTCCCTCATTCAGTAAGGGGCCCACACTTTCCTTGGCTTTTTCAGCTGTGAGAGCAGGACTCAAATCTGACTTTAAAATTATGCAATATTTTGCCTGACAGAACAATTATATCCTAAACTTTTAAACTGAAGAATTGCCAAAAAATTTTATTAAAATGGCAATGGCATTGAATAAACGTTATCATGGGACAGTTCCCAAATACTTCAATCATGTTTGGGCCCCACTGTGCAAGATGATGTGCAAACATGTAAGGAGGCACACACTGCCTTGGAGAGATCACAAACTAAAGAGAAAAAGAAAACAAACAAAGGAGGGGAAGCATGCAAGCAAATAATTCTGAATGATGATGGGTACATACCTAGTTAGTACTATTTCTTCTTTCTCATTTATAGCACAACTTCTCTGTTTCACATAGGTACAGGCCTTGGGAGAAAGAAACTTGATGGTTTTATCAGGCCACAGTAACAGATGATAATGACAATCAGTTAATTTCATCCATTGTTGTGTCCCAAAATTAGAGAAAACTACTGGAGCCCATCACCATTCCCCATCCCCACTATCACTGAAAATCTCTGGGCAGGAAAACAATTAACTGTGTACATATCTCAATGTTTACTGTGTACACACCTAGAAGTGCAACGAAGAGACAAGCAATTCTTGATGATTAGCCTATGTTTAAAGATCACTTTTTTTATTTGATCCTTGTTGTATGACGATTAGTTATCACACAGAGAGTCCCTAATTAATTAAAAAATTATATAAACAAACACCAGGTTTCACACTGTTACCCATTACTGAAAGGAGGATATGGAATTTCCTCCTGTTACAGCCTTTGCAGAAGAATGTTGCTGTAAGAAAAATGTGTTTTGGAGAGAGAGAAAGGTAGGAGGAAGGTGCCCTCAACAAGGTTTGGATAGTTCAAATAAATTTCAGATAAACATATGAAACAAATTCCACATGTACCACAGAGTCTAATGCCTGAAAATCAGGGATTAATTTGCTCCCTGAACTTCTGGGTAATCTTTTGAACTGAAACCCCAAATGTAATGAGGTTCATCAGTCACTAAGGATTGTGTGTTAAATGGAACAAAATCACTAGAACACTGAACAAAAGAGGACTTGAAATTTACTGAGGAAAAATCATTGAAACCATCAACTCAATCAATTATCTCACAGCACAGCAGCAGTTCAAAAGGCAAAAAGGATGCCGGATTGTATTAGAAGACTCAGAAGAAGGATAGAGTACAAAACCAGAGGTGATGCTTGTCATATAAGCCCTTTGTTAGACTTCATCTAAAAAAGCAGGTATAGCACTGGGGTCACCATAGCAAAAGATGGATATTTTGCCACCTCAGGTAGCAATCTTTTTTTAAAAATATAATTATTGATGTTTAGGGGAAGGTAATTAATGTTTAGGAGAAGGTTTGGTTCTTCTTTTATTATGAGGAAGATTTGATTTCTCTCATCTCAGTTTGTCAATAGGCATTATGTATAAATTCTTGTATGCACATACATTTTACATAATCTTCCTCTCATTTTAGATTAGTAAAAAGTAATTGAAGATTGAAAGTATGTTTTGCTCTTTGGGTATGGAAAACATAACAGAGAGAAAATGAAAAGGAAGAAAGAAAGTGGTCTGAGGATAGTTTCAATTTAGTCTAAGCCACAAGAAAAGGCTTAGTCCAATTTTCTGATCCTCTTTGCCCATCCGTGGTCATGATAATTTCCCTCTTCCACTGAAGATGACAAGCATGCATAACACATGAGGTGTAAAATATTACACACTATAATTCACATCTAGTCATATCCTATACGGGGGAGGGGGATAATATTAAACCACTTCACCTTAAATTGCCAAGTGCATTAGAAGGTTAAATTAAAATGCAATTAAAAATATCATCCCAGTAATGATGTGGGATTCTTCCTAGTAATGATGTGGGATTCTTAATGTGGAATGTAAAAATCGATGGCAAAGTCAATTTATTTCAGAAGGGAAAAAAATCTCTTTTCTTTTCTAGCAATCCTATTACATTATACTTCAGTGCACTGCTAAACTCTACTTTAACAGTGGCAAACTCAGGGGTCTGACATGAAATAGGCTATTTCATCTGAGATGGTTTAAGCTGGCCTAAGGAGTGACAAGAGAATATAGCAAGCAGTCAGTGCTAATGACAGCATACCATTTTTATAGACTAAAGGTCGAGCAATGAATTTCAATTATAGAGTGTCAGGATGCCCAAATGTAGGTACCTGATAACAAGCCTGAAGCTCCAAGCTTCTGCAGATTTCTTCTTTAGAATTTCAATAAAGCTCTTAGCCTTTAGCACAGATTTTTTTTTTTAAACCAGAAGCCAGTAGATGTAATCTTTTATAAGAAACTCCATCTTTGCTTCCCTTCAGCAAGAATGCTGTAGTGGCTAAATGAAGCATGCCTTTAAAATGTTGTAGCCGTGCAATATTTAAACTTGTTTTTATGTTTGTCTCACCCCAACATCTGTATTTGTTTCTTAACCTGGCCATTTTAGAAAACTGTGTTTTTAAATTGAAATCTTTAAATAACTAAATTGCTAAGATATAGCTAATTAACTTTGTCAGACAAAGAGGAGAATGTCTCTCTCTTTTAGCAGAAAGTTGAAACCATCCTTATACAATTAGGGGTAAATCAGAAACCAGCTAAGCATTTCTAAATGCATTGTTGTAGGTTGGCGAAATGTTATTAAAGCTGGTGGGTGTAACTGCTGCCCTTCCTGTAAGAAACAATTAATCTCCTTCATAGCAGCCCCCACTGAAAACAAAGGCATATGTGACTCTGCCCAGTATGGAAGACTTTGATGGGCATTATTTTGGTGGGAGTGGGGAGCTGGAGAAGCACACAAGAACAGACTTAGAAAGCAGCACACAGGAACATACTGAGAAGAGAGCTACAGTCACATCCTGAACAAGCACTGAGTCCATGGTGCTGAAAGAAGATTGGGGCCATGAGCAAGGAAACTATCTCCTGTTGTTTGGTTCCTCCTGTGTTCAGGGAAACAGGAGTTTGTACATTCTCTGTAAATAAACAAGATTATATCAAAGGTACCTGACTCCATCATCAATTCTTTCCCCTAACTGAAACAACCTGAAAGTCTCAAAATTTATGGCTAACTACTAAGCTCAAAAGGGATTAACAGTATGTTTAGTACACTCACAAGCAGAGGCAAAAATAGCAAAGTCATTTGCAAAGAAGATTCAGGCCCTGATCCTGCACAAAATTATGCATGTGCTTAACTTTAAGCGCCCTAAATATTCTCTACATCTATTTCCCCAGTAGTGGAAATCCAGAATGGGTTTATTAATCATTGCGTTTTCTCATTCATTCATTTTGTTATTAAGATTTTGTTTTTATGAAAGTCACCCATCCATTAAACACACACAAACACACACACACACACACACACACACTTACTAGGTTTAATATTATGTTGCAAACATTTGGATGCAAAAAAGACACTTTCACCAGACCATTCATAAGGAAATATTGCCCTTCTCTAGCTGGCAAAAACATGAGTAGCCAGAAGAGCCTTATCATGGAGAACACAGAGCTCGTCAAAAATGGCTCAACATTTCTGTGAAAAGGTTAACAAAAGTTCTGTCTCCCCCTTTTGGGGGGGTAGGGTGTAGGGGTCCAAATGTCAATGGAACACTTCACCACTTCAGTGTTTCCAACTTTGAAATTTTTTCACCAGCTCTACTGTTAAAATACATTTTGGGCTTTGTCAGACAAATGGAGGAAGGAAATTTCTGACCTGAAGGCCCTCCACTGAAAGATATCATTACAGTAGCCCTCGGATGCTCAGGGTGTTATCTGTCCTCTTCTTTCTTCTGTGGCCACTCCATATAGCATAGAAGACGAACCACAATCTGGCCTAGAATAATATTTACCTAAAGTTATACGGTTGAGCCTTTCTTATCTTGGTGAACTCTTTACCTCTTCAACATTTCATCTTAATTGTGTGTTTCAGCGTGGTCTCTTGACAGAATCTCTTATAGTATTTGACTGAAACCTACTGTGCCAAATTATCCATCCATAAAGCATGGGACCTGTGCAATCTCCTCCCGACAGCTATTAAGACTGCTGAAGTACCATATGTTCTTAGAAAGAAAAGTGAAGTCTCTGTTATTTCTAGAGGCTAGCAGCTGCAAAGTTCCTGACAGATTTAGCAACAGAGCTCCTTACAAGATTCTGAGGACAAGACTTTGAAATGCTCTCACGAATGGGCCTTTATAAATGTTTTGCTTTGCTTTTGCCTTGACCTCATGCAGGAAGATGATGAAAAGTTAGGAACATTATTAGCTGTTCTTAGTTACTGTAGTAATTTTAGTTTCTTATTAAGCTTTTCTCAATTTCTCTTTCTTTTATGTCCCTTAGAAACTGTTTTCTTCCTGCATTTCCATATCATGTATCTAAAGCAATGGTTTTCAACCTGGGGTCCACAGACTATGTCAAAGGGGTCCACAAAAGGTGACTAAGTAAAAGTTTCAGATCCAGAACAGCCATTTCATTTTTCTGATCAATCAAAAGTATGTGAATACCCTCACCTCAGATCAAAACCTGGAAGTGTTGTCATTACCATAGAAGCCCACAATTTAGTGTCTTTTCCCATGCTGCATTAAATGTCATGCCAAATATGTACAAAATTTATAGCTGAGTTCTGTTTAGTCAGTTTTCAGCCTAAGACTTCTATGGTGGGGGTCTGTGGATTACAAGTCGAATTTCCGAAGGGGCCCACACCTCCATTTGAAATATTTTAGGGGTCCACAAATGAAAAAAAGTCTGAAAACCACTGATCTAAAGTAAACTTGTGTGAATAATGGATTTTTCAAGTCACTGGAAATTTCCCCAAATTAATAAATAAATATGATTTTGGTGATGAAATCAAATTAAACTTTTCAGAATTTTGCAGCAAATCAAATGTTTAAAAATATTTTGGGTAGAACAGAAGATTTTGCTTTGACAAAATCTAAACATTTTGTTTTGATTGTTTTTAAATAAAAATAGGAAACTTTGAAACAAAAAGTTGCTTTGAATGCAAAGAAAAAACATTTCATTCTGAAAATGTTGAAAAAAGTTTCGATTTTTTTTCATTTTCCAAAAACCAAAATACACTAAATCTCAGGAGAAGATTGCACAGGTCCCATGCTTTATGGCAAAACTACACTAATTCATTTGATGTTTTGGTATCTCAGAATCTGCATTTTTCACAAGAAATTTTGTTTGAATTGTATGCATTGGCCTCATTAGCACTACAAACGTAATTTTCTTTCTCTTGATATTCATCCCTTCTTGTCAACTGTTCAGAATAGGCCACTTCTACCTTAATTGAATTGGCCTTGTTAGCAATAACCCCCCAGTTGGTAAGGCAACTCCTATGTTTTCATGTATGTGTATATATATATATGTGTGTGTATATATATATATACACATACACTGAATACTGTATTTTTCACTCTGATGAAGTGGGTTTTAGCCCACAAAAGCTTATGACCAAATAAATGTGTTAGTCTCTAAGATGCCACAAGGACTCCTCATTGTTTTTGTATGAGAAATGTCTTCCAACTCTAGAGCTCCTTCTCTCAGAGTGTAACTATTGCCTCAGGATTGAGTTGAGCTAGTAGGAGAAACTTTAATACAACCATATTCAGTTGGAATCTGCAGATCCATCAATATCACCAGAATTTTGTTTCAGAAAAAGTTTCAGTAAACTTGAAATGTGCCATTTTGACATTTTTGAAACAAAATCATTTCAATTTTTTTGTTCTGAAAGAACTTTGTTGAGAATATTTTTAAATTTTATATACAACATAAAAAGTGAAATAAGAATTTTCCTTTGCAGAGTATTTCAAAAATTTTTGGTTTTCACTCCAATTCAGACTTGCAAACTCTTATTCTTCTATCACACTGATGTAAATCAGAAGTAAGGCTAATGAAGACTAAGTCCAGTATAAAACCTATGTATGTGAGAGCACAATCAGACCCTCAAGTGCTTGGATAGTAAAAAACAATTCAAACAAAGCATGAACATATTTCATCAGATGTTTCATTTAAATTTCTTTTCTTTTTTTCAGAAAATCTACAGTTAAATGAGTTTTAAGAGTGAAATACCCTTTAAAGAGAGACTTCTGCTGATCAAAGTTACAGTGTGGGAGCTGTGAAAGGGTTTTGGCCTTATATATACTGTTCTAGCCTTCATGAATACTAAACTAAATTTTATATTTCCAAGTAATAAGAAAAATAGATTGAACAGACTGGAAGCAGTGTTGATGGTAAATGTGACCAGGGCTTCAGGCTAAGCCTATTTCACATGCAAAATAATTTAAGGCACTTAAATGAAGAAAAAAAAGGAAAAAAAAAACACATCCATTTTGCTTAGCTCAGAAACCTGAAACTTCAGAGGGCAAATACTTCTCACCAGGAGCAAACTGATTTGAAGTGTATTTAAAAACTCATTTTGGAATTACAGTTAGCATCTAGGCCAGCAGTTGGTTTAGTGCAAGCCATTTTGCAGAAAGTAAAATAATTTGTGACAGCAAGAGTCCAAAGTAACATTGTAACCAGTTGATCTGAGAATATGGGAATGTCCTGTATGAATATTTTTTTTAAAAAATAGTTGAGATTATGGAAGAAAAAAATACAATGAGTCTTGCACACCTTAGGAGATGGAATCTATATAACACTGCCAGAACTGAGAGAAAATGATTTCTACTCATGGCAACTAAATGAAATTTAATGAGATGAAAGTCATCATTTATGCCACAAATCAGCAACTGTAGGCCGGAACAAAGTAAACTTGCCTTAATGTAAAGAGATGCTATGTTATGAAATTCTTGACAACAAAGACTCTTTCAATAATATCAGATCTAGCTACCTTGAACCACATAATAAGAACAGAGGAATGTTACAATTCTGGATACCATATAGAAAGTGAAGGAGATTAAATTCATACATATCTCTATCCTAAGTATCATTTTAAAGTTATTTTCTCATAGAGCATTTGATTAACATGAGGTGGGCTTGGGTTGAAAAATTCTCATCCAGATGCTGATCATCTCCCTGCACACCAAATCTTTGGGGTATCTGGATCATAAGCTTTGGTCTGAGCACATTTCTTATTCTAATGGATAAGTCTGGAGGCTCCAAACCAAATACGGTTACAGCGGTGCATAATAATATCTGATTTTGCAACTACAAAAATTCAGTGTCAGTTTAATAATTAGGTTTCTTTTACTTTTCCAGTATAAGAAATAGAAAGTCTCTGTTCATTCAAATTAGGAAAAATATTATGTGCATATAGTATTTTTCTCTTATTATTTAATAAATGTCCCTTACTCTGAATACGAGTGTACAGTTGTACAGTGTATAATGTCCTTTTCTTATTAAGTTCAGGGACAGGTCAATTGAATTGATGGTAAAGTGATGAATGTCTTAACCTAACATACCCTGTTTTGGGTAATTAGGAACCTAACTTCACTCTGTTAAGTACAATATATTCTTTACTTACACCATAGTGAAGTATAGTGTAATTGTATCTTTGTAATTATTTTTTAGGTTCAATAGTCAGCACAAACTGTTAATTTTTCTTAGAGTTATTTTTACAGTGTGCAGTTAGTAAGAACAGGTCTAGTATTAGAAAATACTTGTAACAAAATTGAAATTTGCCAGGTTACATTTTTCAAAACTCAGTCATCTGCATGTGGTTCACATGATTTTGTGCAAAATAGTTAATCTTCTGGATGTTTGTGAAAGACTGAAAAAGCCACTTTGGCACTTTGAAGGAGGTGAGATTGTGAGGGAGCAGGGTACTGCACACCAAATGTCACATGGCCTCATAAATAAAGTAGAGAACTGAAAATCAGGAGGTCCCAAGTTCTAGTCTATACTTGTTATGTGAAGGTGTTAAGCACCATGAAAGAGTGGGGTCGTTACTTAGTAAATACCTAATAATTACCCTCTAGTTTACTGATCTAGAAAATGGAGGCTCCAAGAAGAAGTGAAGTGTCATGCCAAGGACATAGGGCAAGTCAATATCAGAACCACATTTAGATTCCTAGTCCTACAGCATGCCTAATCCCCTAAATGTGACTTGAAAATAAGTCCACTGAACCATGCTGTATCCTTGGAAAATTATGACTTGAATTGTACTGGATAACCCCATTGTCCTCAATAAGTGTTCTCAGTCACATCTATGTAACCCTACAGTTGTCAAACCCTGCCAAAGTTGAGGGTTTTGCAGGACTGACAGTAGCAAAGTGACCTCTCCACCATTTGTCTGGCTTGTCAGAGAAGGTTTTGCACCCCTTCAAGGGCTATAGAACCAGAGAATTACCTTCTACGGGGAGGCAGTTCCATACCAGGTCAGCATGGGGACATTGATCCATCCTCAACCCCCCGCAGGTGACCAGAAGAGAAGGGGACTATTTATGTACACATCTGTGCTGTAAAAGCTTTCTTTTTCACCAGGCTGAGCAGTAAAGGAGCCTCCACAGAGAACTTCGCATATTGATAATGCTTATCTGATGCCTGCAAATGTTGATATTACTAAATGAATATTTACCTAGTATAGCTGGGTAGGAAGCCCTGGTGATAATTCATACAATACAATTTTTAAAAAGGGGGGAAATAGCATGCATGGCTGAATAATTGTTCCACACAATTATTAATTAAGATCCAATAGCTCTTGAGGAACATTAAGCTTGAAACATATTCTACTTTGCATTCCAAAGGCAGCATTTCTGATTGTTCAAAAAAATGTGCACAGAGTTTGAAGTTCATGTTATTGGATGAATAAATAATATGGTGTGAGCCCTGAAAAGAACGATTTGTATAACAAACAAGAAATGTGTGGGCATTTCAAATGATTTATTTATATTGCTAACATTTTAAATTAGATACCTAGATACCCATAATTATTGTATAAATTCTAGCTGAATATTTTAACTCTTCATTTAATATATTGTACATTTTTAACTGTACACCAATGCCTCTAATAAAATGATGAAAAAATATGCAGCTCAATGAAGCAGGTTTATAGGACTGTAATCTAAAAATATTAGAGTATTAAGCCATCATTTCATGCTGTTTCTCAGCACATGGATGCAGCAAAATTAAACAATTTGAATTCTGTAGAATGGTATCAAAAATAAAAATCAAACTTAGGTTGCTTTAAACCATCTATAATGCTCCTAGAGCACTGAATTCAGAACCATCAATAACTATAATTTGAATCTTTTATACATGGACTCATATTCAAGTGTGCAATTAGTCTCAAGCCAACAGGACTGTTCTGTGTTTGCAAAGGTTATGTTACTAGATGTGATGTATTTTCATACATTCTATTCCTTTTCATGTTAACAAGTTTCTAAATGACAAATACAAAGGGTTGTATTGTATGAGCTCCCCTGGATTTCTTGCGTTTCACTTTGATTTGGGGACTGACAAGACCTACCCACGTGACCGTATTTTGTGGTGATTTGCATTAGTGGCAATTTTGCTTACATGTTATTTATAGTATAGAAGTCTGACCAGTGAAGCAATTTACTAACACATATTAGGCTTAATTCTCATTTACATTAAGGTTACTTTATACCTTCAGCCCACAATTTTAGGTACTCTTATACAGCCAGACTGGTGCCAAGTGGCCTTAGTGAAAAGAGGGTCATGCCCATTGTTATTAATTCTCAGTATTCGAGTATCACCTACCAGCCCCATTTAAGACTGGGGGCCCATTTTGCTAGGCACCTTACAAACTCATAGTGGCAGTCCTTGTCCCAAAGATCTTAAATCTAAACATACAAGACAAAGGGGTGGCCAAGGCAATACAACAGGTTAATGCCAGAACTAGGTCTCCTGAGTCCCAGCCCAGTGCCTTATTTTCTTGCTGCCTTGTTGGAGGATAGGTTCATCAATGGCTATTAGACAGGATGGGCAAGGATGGTGTCCCTAGCCTCTGCTTGCTAGAAGCTGGGAATGGGCATGGGGGGGTGGATCACTTGATGGTTACCTGTTCTGTTCATTCTCTCTGGGCACCTGGCACTGGCCACTGTCGGAAGACAGGGCTGGATGGACCTTTGGTCTGACCCAGTATGGCTGTTCTTATGTTATGTTAGATCAGGCTGCACCACTAAAATGCAGTCTTTGTTATCATCAAGCTAGTTATAGCTGGTTTAGGAACACACTAAATATACTACTTATTTCAAGTATTCCAAACTAACATATATAGTCAGACACTGGCTTGCAGCATAACAATGAGACATAAATCCAGAGGAATTGCAAATGAAAAATCATCAAAATGAAGTTCTCACATTAATAACATTAATCTGTTTGGTTTGGTGGAGACTTCTACCATTATAATATGATACACTGCAATCTAATTCAAACCTTTGCAGAAGAACGTCACTTTAGCATGATCTCCTGGAGACACTCTCTCAGACAGGCTCCTTGCATGTTGGAGCAAAGAGGAACTCATTCTCTCACAGGGATTAGTTTTGCTGGCTGGTGTGGGGCAAGAAGAGGATGGCACCATGGTCAGTGCTCGTACCTAATGACTGTTCTCCCCTTTACAAAGCCAGGAGCTGGCAGGCTACTTCACTTCACCGCATTCCATACCTTTGTACATTTTCTTTGGAACAGACACAATCTTGCCTCATGGCATTTTTAGATGAAAACAAAAATAAAACACATTGACATGCTAAAGTCAGACATTTATGTAAAGCAGGATTCAGAAGGGCAAGTTACCCGATACAATGAGTGGAGGATATCATGCCTTTTCTGCCTCATTGTTTTGAGTCAGGCCAAGGCTGGTAGCAAGTGAAAGTCACCTCAGGACCAAATCCCACTGATTTTACTTATGCAAATACTCCCATTGACATCAAGGGCAATACTCAGCTGAGCCAGTTGAGCAGGATTCATTCCTGAATGATGATGCATGTGAAATGAGTTTGTGGTTTAGTTTTTATTTCATGGTTATTTATATTCCAAACACATTAAATAAACCACTACAACTGGCACCGACTGGCACTTTATAGTAGCCTCAGGGGGTGGTCAACGATTTCTCAACATGAAGATTTAACTATGCTCTTGTGATTAGAGTCCAGACACTAAGGGGACAATCTGGGGAAGCTTGCAATCATTCATCACCCTGTCCCTGTTCTATAGATAAAGTGAAGACTTCATTTCCAAGTGCTGTCAGCCTGACCTTTTGTGAGCACTAATTTAGAGAATAATGTGGGGTACTGTTAAGTTAATTGAGATGCTTACTGTGCAGTAATAGCAGATTTCTACAATATCCATAAGAAACTATTACCCACATTTAGTACCCTGAAATATGTTCTGGAGCTCTATATTTAAGACAGTTTGCATGGTCTTAAATATGGAGTCAGGACAAAGTAATTTTCTGAAATAACCAAGTTATTCAACTGATGAAGGAAAAAACATACAAGAAATTAAGCACACAATTTCACTACGGGCAGTAGTTAAACCTCCACTGATTTAAAATGAATAGAATCAGGCTTTACTTGGGCATTATATCGTTTACCTCACAGATGTTTGTAAAAATCAAGTACAGTCATGGAACAGCATTCCCACTTGACCTCAGAAAGAACTGTTCAGTGCTTGCAGATGGATTGTGCTTGGAGTCTTAAGGGGTAGAATCTGTTATTTTTTCATTTGTTCATGCAATAGTGGAGAATTTCTTGTACAGAAGAGGGCTTTCACTTTACATCCGCTACAGAGGTATTTCAACTTCCCTATTCCTTTATGCTGTGTGTGATCCTTCCCCATGTTTATCAGGGGTTTATTTGTAAAAAATAAAGAAGAAAATTATCATCATAAAAAAACTTGACTAACTGGAAAAGTTTTTTTTTTTAAATCAGAGTATATCATCTCTATACAATATGAAAACTACATCATATCCTATTAGAATTCCTACAATAGAATGTTTTGGATTTCAGAAATATAGGTCTGCTTCTACAAAGGCCTAAGAGAATCTGAAGTTGATAATCATGGGAGTGGATGGCTGTTCACTGGGAGGTCTCTTTTTGTCATATTACTATGTGATAACTACACAAAACAATCAATTAAACTGTTATTGGAAAAAATGGGCCTGATCTTGCATTCATGTCAACAGGACTACTTGTGTGTGGAAAGGTTGGAACACTGAGCTCTTGTGTGCCCACTGTCAGATGTGCTAGCTCTAAGGACAACTCCAAATTTTAGCCCAGAACAAAGGCATTCTGTGTCCTATAGGGACACCTGGAAGATGGAAAATTGGACAGCAAGGAATGCTGGGAAAAGAAACTCATTTATATTCCTGTCCTCTTTCTTAGATTCATGTCCCAAAGGTATACAAAATTGTCCTACTGTATTTTCCATTGCATGCATCCGATGAAGTGGGCTGTAGCCCACAAAAGCTTATGCTCAAATTAATTTGTTAGTCTCTAAGGTGCCACAAGTACTCCTGTTCTTTTTGCGGAGACAAACTAATGTGACTGCTACTCTGAAACCAAATCTATTTTATTTATAACCTACTGGAAGCAATGTATGAAATGCTGTTTTGACCAAAATATATTAATGTGATGGGCTTTTCTCTGTTTTGTCCTATTATATTTTATAAAAATATACCTTACCTGCAGATGTAAAATTAATACTGTTATTCCTACTTACTTCACTGACACTTTTAATCATTGGAATAATCAAAACAATATTTAAGATTATATTATACAGTCAGTTGCATGGGAGGATTATAAAATATGCTAAATTTTAAACATATGACAAATTTCAAAAACTATTAGAAAATAGAAAAGTTCAACTAACAAAAATGCATGAATAAAAATGTTAATTATTTTCATCCATTTACTAATCAGTTTCTACATTAAGTGTTCTGTGGCTTGGATTCCATCAAAAAGTATATTAAACTGAAAGAAAATGTTCCAGGAATCATTATGGTGACTTGAAGAACATCTTATACTATGTTAATTGAGTCCATACATCATCTAAATTTCAATTGCTGTGTTCACTAGACAGGAAATGAAAATATAGATTAACTGTTTACTATTTTGTAGTTATATATTTATCTGATATTTCCTTGAAATGTATCTATTTGATACCAAAGATCAAAATTCTCTTCTCAGACTTTTGCTGCCAGAACTGGTTAGAAAAGAGTCTTTTTATTCCTTGTGGAAAATTTTAATGTTTTTCTTTTTCCATTTTGGTTGAAATTTCCCCCCAATTTTGAAAAATCAAAACCCAAATTATTTGAATTCAGAGAACACTGTGGTGCCTCGTGGGAGCTGTAGTTTGGGAGCTTTGTGCCTCCATTCTTCTCTATACGCTAGTTTCCCCGGTCAGACTACATCTCCCATGATACACCAAAATCTTCCCCCACATCCCATAATGAAGGGAGACAATTGCAAGAGTCCCTGGTCCTGATGCATCATGGGAGATGCAGTGTGGCTGGGAAGCACAGCCCACGGAAGAGAATGGCAACATGAGGAAGCTGAACTACATCTTCCAATAGGCATTGTGGTGGGGCACCTGAATTGAAATATATTGTTAGTCTGAAATATTTCAATTTTTGTTTGGTTGATTTTTGGAGGGGGAGGGGTGTTAATAAAAAAAATCAAAACTTGCCATGGAAAGTGGATACTTCACAAAACTAAAAAGTTTTGTCAAAAAACAAATTTACCGTCAAAATACAGTTTCAATAGAAAAATTTTGACCAGCCCTAATTAGATTTCCAGCATTTGGAAAGTTAGGTCTTTCAGAGGCTGAGAGCAACCTCCAAGTTAACATTGGATCTGGTTTCTTTGAATATAGGCTTTTGTTTACCTATCACACAGCAATACCACATACTGTACTAATGTCTATAATGACATCTGAATGTTAGGACTGCAGCATTTAGCAACAGGGAACATGTTTATCAGTTAAAGGAAAACATACCATCACTTGGCTTCTTAGTTGGGATCAGGCACAGCTTGCAGCCAAAGATTTTTCAGTCAAAAATCCAGCATATGGCATGCTTTCACCGCACTGGGCTTGTCTATACTGATGATATTCAGAATCTCTCCCATTCTTGGCCTAGCACTAGTCCCCAGCAGTGGCAGTGTTTTTAGGTCTTATTTCCAGGCCAATTTACCTTAGTACTATGCTATACCAACACCAGGAGAGTCATTAGATACCATCTACACATCTAAAAGTCATTCCATATGTCACCAAATGTGTCATATGTTTCATTTTGTTCTCCAAGCACAGTCTAACAGACTTTGAACACAGAATTGGGGCTACCTAATCTTCTCCTCATCCTGGCTGTGGAATACGGAGCCCCCAAGCAGTGAGTGCAATTACTACTACATTTCATGGCACATAGTCCTGTCTATACCCACTGTGCCTTGCCTACACAGAGATGAGGGAATCAATGTGTGTAGTGACAGACCTAGCGCTGTGTTCCTGATCAGACCCACTTCCAACCTCCCTGCACACTACACAAAGTGCAGGAGTCTCTTTGAACAGCATCTCTGTGGATGGGCTGTCATCCTTTCTTTAGCAGAATGGAACCAGCTCCACTGCTTTTGGGGATTAATGTGCCCATGCCAATGTAGGGAAAGTCAGGATTTCATCCTTTTCTTGTAAGCAGTTTTTGTTAAATGCACAGATTAAGTTTGTTCATTTTTCCATATTTTAATGTAAAACAACACAGCAGTGCAGTGAGGACGTGAGATATATTACAAGACAAGTCAGGAGCTATCACAAAGTATCTGTGTCACAAAATGACACCATTTTTGTCAATTACTTTGTGACATGTCATGAGCTAATTTGTGAGGTGCCACAATCACAAGATAACCCAATTTTACTCATGTCAGCACCACATCAAATGTTAAAAGAGGTGAAGTATGTCAATGTACTGCAGAAAAGTAACAGATTTTCTACCTATGAAAATTAAGAAAGTGATAACCAAAAATTTTGTTTCAGCTATAGGCTGGTGATATATAATGAATTTCTCTCCACACTTTCCCAGCACACAGTACATTACCCTTGAGTGTTGACCTGTGGCACTAAGAGATGAGAGACTAATTTAATTTTATTGTTCCCTCTTTTAATCAAAGGCCATCAATCATACAATTCCAATTCAACTAAAATTAAATGGAGATTTGCTGATGTGGGCAATTGCTTTCTAGTTATGACAAGTATTTCATATGTGGCCTCATCTGCATTTGAGCCCGAGTTTTCAGATAAACATTCTGGCTTTAGAATTCTGATTGGAAATGATAATTGAATTTTAAAGTGTAGTATTACCTAATGAAAGAATTTATTATGCAGATATATTACTGGCAGTAAAAATAAGGGATTCCAGCGGTTTGTATAAATTCAAGAATATAAAGAATTGTTTATTCAACAATTGATTTTTTTTAATATAAGTTTTGTGAAAGTTTATGCACGGGGGATTAAAACAGAATTTCAAATAACTGACTCATATTTTCTAAAAAGCGAGCAATTCATTCCAGGGGAAATTCACCTGGGGCACAGCGGGTTCATTTAATGCTCTCTTTCATGCCACCTAAACCTAACAGGTTTATACCTGTTTTTACTCTACTTATATACCAAAATATTGGAGGCAGTGAACTAGATCTCCTTTTTTATAATGAAGGTGGGGAGAAGTGGAAAAAGGACATTACTCCCAATGACCATGAAAAATGACACATAAGGATACAGATCCTATTTGATCCATTTTTCCTATTTAATCTTGACTAATTTATGTCAAAGTTACACTATAAAATATTTCAGTAGATTCATGAACTGGTGATTAGTTGTACAAATGCAAGATGAACTGTGTACAAAACCATGGACAACAAATCTACTTTTTGTTTTTAAACTGCACAAGCTCTTCAGGTATCTGAAATTTTCCATCTCCAATACATTAATTAATTTTATGTTAGCAGTTGTTTCCAATTATGTGATTATACTTACAAAGTCAACAGAAATCACGTGTTTACCATCCCAGGAATGAAACAGTTTACTGTACAATGATAAAAAATAAAAAGCCCTTGCACTGCAATAATCTGGAAGTCTGAATTAGGCTATAGACTATAGCTATTAAGGGAAGTCATGCAGAAAGATGCCCTTTAGCATAAAGAAAAGCATGATACTTACTCTAAATTATGTTACTCTTTAAAGTGCTTATTTTACCATGTGAATCTTTAAATTAAAAATGAGGCACTTTTATAAGCTTTCCAAAGGTATATTCTGTGAAAGCTTACTTTCATTTTATTAACCTACAGCCTTTTATCAAATAGGATAATCCTAGTTCTCTAACTACCTATGTAAAACAATTGCCCTTTATCTGGAATCCATCAGCATTGCTGTTAGTCATTCTACTTTACTTGAGTTGTTGACTCCATTGATGGAAATCCATGCAGTAAAAGCCTGCAAGATCAAGATGAATGAAAGGACAACGTGAACTATTAAAGGCTGGGTTGGCCCCCTGCAATCCAGCTGGGGTAAGGGGCAATGTGCAGCTGCACTGCTTCAGGAGCAGAGGATAAGCCAAGCTATGCCTCAGAGAGCCACAGTTCAGACTCTGCTTTCCATTTGCTCCAGGGAGAAATTTTGCCGGGGCAGCACTTTCTTGATGCAGCTTCCTTCCTGCTCTGTGTTGGCTTAGCTGGGCAAGCTGTAGTGTTGAGTCAGAATCCAGTCAATAATCACTCCCACCCCTGCCCACCTAGAGATGGTATCTCCCTGCCATGCATAAACCACTGGTGTGGGTATTAAGCAGAAGATAAGGGGATGCATATAACTGCTTTATTCCCTGCATGGGTGTGTTTGATAGCACGTGCCTGAGCCTTCTGAACACCTTTTTCATATCTTTACATATGACTGATCAGGCTCCCCTTGAAGTCAGTGGGAATTTGACACTGTCATCAGTGACAGTGGGATCCACAGCATAGAGTGATAGGAGTTATTTTGGTTTAGTTTTGCAGCCCCAGAGTTATTTGTGCAATACAGAGATTATTTGTTAATTGTCAAACCAGCACCTCCCATTTTAATACCATTACGAGCCAGGTTGTGGCTTGGACTACAGGTCCATGCAGGGGAGTAAGTACCTCCCTTACAGCTCTGCCTGGCATATCCCACCCCTGAGAAGAGTCACGTGTGGTACATTAGGCTATTCACCAACTTACTGCCACCCCAGGGCAGGAGGGCATGGAATGGGCAGAGCCTTGCTTCAAATCCTCTTATTCACCGCTCAGAGTAGTTGAGGCAACCCCAGAGTATGCAGGGGTATGGGCCAAGAGTAGATTAACAACACCCAGGCCCAAGGAGGAATCATGCCTGAGAGCTACAACTGAGTCACACTACAGGTGCTCCTGAGGCGGAGGGGCTTGCACATTACTCCTTGCTTGGGGCTGTGCTTAGAATCAGAACCTAGCCCTAACAGACCATCTTTAAATTGACATGGCCAGGGAGCCAATACTACTTTATTTATGATTCCTTCATAGGATACCTGTCTTCTTGCCGTGTTATCTTTGGAGCAGGGCCCATGTGTTCAGATGGTATGAGTCTGTGAAGTACTTTCCACAATGGGGCCCCAATCCTGATTTGCACCCCAGGCACTACTGTCGTGTAAACATGCCTAACAACAAGAACATAGCCACAGAAAGGAACAGGAGAATTAAATTAAGTAAGGCGTTAACGCATACCTTATTCCAGCAACTCTCCTTAATCATACAGTTCAGAAGAGGTCATTTCCTTTAAAGTGGTTTTATTGTTGGGTTGTAAGATTCAGAGCTTGAGTTTACCCTCAGGGATAAAGAAATAGGTTAATTTTCTTAAAAAAATGCAATTATTTAAAAAAATTGTCAGGATATGTGGGACCCATTCACAGCAAGGTCGCCAGCACAGTTAAATAGGCAGGAATGTATTACTGTCAGGAAGCCAACAGATAAAACCACTTACTGTTTTAATGGAGTTGTAACATTAAGTAATGAAAATATTTGATCTGCTAATCCACAGAAAAAAGTCTTCGCAAATTGTGATTTTCTTCTTAACTGTGTTTTCAGTTGGACTTTAAAGTTACACACAGAGGACAGCCTGTACATTACTCACTGATCCAGTTTGCATTTGATAATAAATCCAGGTGGAAAGTTCACACAGCCTTATTCTTTTATTTTTCTGGTAGCCTGATGATATACCCTGTGAAGATAGCCTTTAAAGCTTGACATTGCACTGTAAATCCAAGCACGGCCTCTATGATTTTTCTTTTTGCATAGTCTGTTGGCCAGACAGTAAGGCAGTTTCGGGTACCAGTAAAAATGGCTTGTGTTGTATTAAAAACATGAGATGTGACTTCAAGCTGCCTTACGTTTCGTTTTATTTTCTCTTCTGTTTCATACAGAAGACTTTTCAGGCTTTGCACATTCAAAGCTTCTAATGACTTGGGAATTTTGAGAGTGTAGGGACTGGAGGATCCAGATTACAGTGGGTACCAGGAGACACAGGACTGTACCATGTAAAACAAACTTCTCAAAACCTAGTCTACCTGACAACTCTATAAACCAAAGCCAGTGCCCAAATGCAAATCCATGCAGGTGGAGCCCCGCCCCCACGTGGAGCTGAATTGACTTCAAGACACTCTGCAGAGGTCAGCTCATGCAGATCTGATGGCGGGAATAAGGCCCAGCAATCACCATTTGCTTAATAAATCATTAATGAGCAAGTTTCAGCCTTGGACACCATACTTATTATTAAGCAACTTCTTTCTTTTATCAGCAAGATATTAGTTGTAGTTTCATGCAAACCTGAATTAACTGTTAAGTGAACACTGAGGTAAAACCTGAGAAGTTTATTGTGGGAATTATTTGATATGTCTTAAATAGAAGAATTAATATTATGTGTGTGTGTAATATAGAGAGAGAGAGAGAGACACACACACACACTCATTCATATATAATGTAATTTATAGTTTGCTACAACTTTTTCTTTTCTCAGAGAGAAATGTTTATATTTACAATGTAGAAGAGAAAATAATGAATTACTCGCACATAAAAATAATTATAAAGTTATAAACCTGTAGCTGTGAAAAGATAGCTTGTTCTGTTATTTAAAGTAGAGGCAATGGTCACATTTAAGTGTTTCCACTAGCTTGAAATTTTTATCTGTTTGAAAAAAAATCCTACATATTTTTTCCCCCAATCCAGAAAAGCACATGAGCATCTCACTAACTTTAAGCATGTGAATAATCCCAATAAAATCAATGACACTACTTGTGTGCTTGAAGTTAAGGACACACTTATTAATTAGAATGTAACATTATTCAGCTCCAAGAAATTCCAGTTTTAAAAATAATGCCTCGCAAAAATCAGAATGATTTACAGATAGAGAAGATGCTCTGTTAATATTCTATTCTGAACCTTCTTTGCTTCTGGACAAATATCACCTCTAATCTTTTCTAACATTAGCATTTGCTAACTACCGAGTCTTTCCACCATATGAAGAAACATTAGAGAGGGATAGAAAAGAATCAGGAGTATTGTGTGTTTAACTTTCTATCATCAGAAATGACTAGAGAAGTTTTCAGCGAAGTAAAAAGTTGTTCACAAGACCATTTACACTGGACACTAGATCTGGAGATAATTCCATTCATGGAAGATTTAGTTATTTCAAAATTTGGTTTTGCTCTAATTAGAGTTGTGGGCCCGGGAAGCCCAGCTTCCCAATAGCCCTCCCCTCTTCCCCCCCCCACCCCAGAAAGGGTGCCAAGAAGCTGGGTAGGTGAGTTTCCATTAGAAATCAAGCAGGTTTCCATCAAAACTTTGATTAAATCAATCTGGCTCTGTTGAGCATTTCATTTTTGCTGAATCAGCAAATTCTGATGAAACATGGTTTTATCTGAATTGTTACAATCTCACCTGGATGTCTTGTTAATCTATAGCTGGAGAGGCAATGACAGTCCTTCATGTTTTCACTGAAACTTGTGTCTATTGTGTAGCTCAAGCCAATTCCAAATACAGCAAAGCTAGCAAAAAAATTGCCAGTGAATAACTTTACTTGTATGAAATACTCACAAGTCTTCGGAAGCTTGGGACCATTGTCTTTTCAGTCAATAGAACTGGGCAATACACACAAGGGAGGTGCTTCCTCCATCTATATACATGCTTTAATAGGAATCAGTCATACATGTGACTAGAGCAATACATTTACAGTTGTGCATCATAAAATATCACTACGAAATGTTAAATGAAAATGCTGATACATGCACAGTAAAAGAAAAAAAAACATTCAAAATGAAATACCTGAAGGAACATGCTCACTATAAGAACTCCTTTCAGACCTCAAACTAGTTAAAGCAATCAAAGCAGCACTGACTTATAAACACAATCTTTAAGTGTTACTGCATTTCACTCAACAAAAAAGTAGCCAGACAGATATTTTCAAAGAGGGTGGGGGAAAAACCTGTCTCCAGTTTTAGAACTTTGTAATTTAAAAGATGCTCTCACTTGGAGCAAACTTTTGTAGCAGAGCCATAGACAGACAGAATCTAAACTACAGCTAAACAAAAGGGTCAAATGTGTAATACATAATATCATAAGCATTTCTCACTGTATTGTGGTCCATGAATGATGCAAACCATTAACGGACACTAGGAATTAATTAGTGGTCGGAAGGTTTGGGATGGACAGCATAGTGTCCCTGAAAAAAGAATGAATTAATCAGCCCAATGATTGCTCTATTCTTTCTTTCCTGTGAAGAGATTAAAACCACATCATTGTTGTATGCTATAGAATTAAGAAACCTACAGCACATCAGACAATCCAGCTTATCATTTACATCATGAACTTCACAGACCTAATAATAATGAGAGGGTTTCAGCGTAGCACATGCAAGAGTCTCTTTTTGCAGTCATCATGGAAGCCTCACCCTGGTAGTGTTGCAGCAAATTGCATTAATCCAAGTGATTTTAATCAGTGCAGGCTATCAGAGAGGACAAGGTTGGGGTAAGGATCATGAGTTTCAGATTGCCTCATCAAACTCAGTCAAGGCTTATTTAAGGCAAGTATCTTGATGGAAATCATGCGTGCAGACCTCTAAAGAGAACAGATTCTTGTTTAAACAACCACAAAAACAACTGTATTATCCCAGGTTTTTAATTATTTTAAGCAAACTGCTGTTCTCTCCATCTTGACATGCACATGCTTCTAGTTCTGGGTATAAGCTCATGGTCCCACCCGATGTCATTTGAATCATTTCAGTTTACAGCACGGGCTATTAGCTGTGCTTTCTGGATATCTGTTACATTAACTCCATCTGTAGTATTTCCATAATCAAATGTCTCACCTACAGGCAAAACCACTCATTTAAAACAACAATAACCCAAAGGCATATTTTCCAGAGAAAATTATACGCCTACCAAGCAGTGTAATAAAGTAAAGTATGAAAAAAAATAATATCATAAAAGAAAAACAAGATCTTGTTCTCTTTTATCTGAATCTGGAAACTTGTACCAGATTGCACGCAAAGCAGTCTCATAGACTTTGTATTTTCCCTCTGGGACTGGCTGGCCTTTTCAAGAGAAGCCCTGCCCTATTTTCTGTACTTCATAAAGTATTTTAATTACGATATTATTTTAATTACTTTAAGAAAAACAGTACTGTGTCATTAAAAAAAGAAAAAAGGAATCCGTCTCAATCCTGCAGTGGAAGAGATCTCAACTAGCCTTACCTGCCCATATCCCAGCAGCAGCATTCTGTTTACCTCCCTACCTTGCGTCATCCCCACTGATCTCCAGGACTGGATTATGGCCCACACCTTATAGGCCCACACCTAAAGATCCAGCTTCTGGAGCCATATAATGAGTTCAGCATTTCATCTTTCATGTTTTAAAACAATCAAGTTTTCAATGTGGGTGTGCAAAGAAAATCTTGAAAGCATGACCAGAGTTTAACTGATGTCTGCCTAACTCTGCATGGAGCCTGAAACAATAACTCAAAGAGGTATCAGAGTTAAAATGGATGGGTGAAGCTAATACCTGCTGCCACCCAAAGGAGATGTGAGGCAAAGAGGGGGGCAATGAGGACCCTTTTGGGTTATGCTTAGTTCAGCCCTTCTGGTCTCTCCTCCAAACAGGGCTGCCAACTTCTGCCTCCCTTCTTCTACTATAGAGGTGTAGAATTTCTTTCTATTCCCAGACCCCTTGGCTCACAACCCAATGCTTAACCTTAAGCTCATGAGTAAACACATCCCTATTCAGCAAAGCACTTAAAGCATGTGCACAACTCCCATGATCTCCAATGAGACAATGCATGCATGTGCGTATATGCCTTGCTGATAGGAATGGCATAAAGCATGTATGTAAAGTTAAACAAGTGAGTTAATGCTTTGCTGGATCAAGGCATTAAGCAGCAACAATAGCCAGAGATTGTGTTCACAAAGAGCTAGACCTGGCCAGTAGAGATCTGGAGTTTTTAGAGACCCCAAAACAAGCTAAATTAACATTAGGAACAAGAAATACAGACCAAGACTAACTAGTCTACTGTTGTGCAAGACGTCTCTAAAAATTGAAACTCAGACAAAAAAAATCCAGTTGCACTTTATCATTAGCAAAAATAAGGAGACATTCACTATGGAAATTTTAACGTGAAAGAGCCACATTATAGTTATTCAAGTAACTGCCAACAGAGGGCAACACTGGCCAGCAAGTGTTAGAGATGGTCGGGTTAGAGATGGTTGGGTTTTATGAATAAAAGTTTTTTCATTGTAAAATGCCATTAGTTTCTAGGGTCAACACATTTCCCATTTAGGAAAAAAAAAATCAAAATTGTCAAGCCATCCTGCTTAGACATTTTCAGAATGAAATGTTCCAGGTTTGGGGCCCAAATTACTTTTCATCTGAATTTTAAATTCTAGTTTAAAAGAGAAAACAATAAAATAACAATGAAAAAGGTCAAAATTAAAACAAATCAAAATATTCTGATTGAGCTGATCTATTTTTTGGGGGGGGGGGTTGGGGTGAGGGGATTTTCTATTCACAAAAATGTTGAAGATTCACCTTTTGTCCAAATTTGGGATAAGAACAATTTTCAAAATCTTAAAAATTCTCAGAGGATGGGAAAAAAATTTCCCACCCATCTCTAATATAGAAGCAAACACTAGGTAGGAGGATAATTTTATACTTGCATCAGTGTGAGAAAACAGCTATTGAAGGAGAACTTGAGAGGTCAGGAACCAGATGGTTTGTCTTGTTATTTTGGTTTTTTTAAAGAAAAATAAGCACTCTAGCTGCTTAGGCCTTAGAAAAGGCATATCCTAGCCCAAAGGATCATGTTTTTATATATGAAAGTTGAAAAGGATGAGAAAGAGACACTAGCTACTGAGTGATCCCTTCGGATACTCTCTCTCTACTCTCGGTAAAAGATGGAGTAGCTCTCAAAGAAGAGCACCCATGGCTGTTTTTCAAAATTAGAGAGAGAATACAAGCTTCGCAGAGCACATGCTACGGCAACCAAATCTGTCTCTCCCAAAGTGGGCACAAAAATAACCCAGTTAGCCAATATAGGCCAAAATGTGATTTTGGTTACATCTGTGAAACTCACATAAAATATAACAAGAAAGAATTCAATCTTCTTGGTTAACAAAAGGACTATTTTTGTGCCAGTGCTCAGAAAGGGAAAAGACAGATTTAACTGCTGTAGCATGTGCTTTGAATGGATTAATTTCTCTCTACTGTTTTGAAAAACAGCTTTACTGCCATCCATTGAAAGCCATTTCTCCTATGCTTTAGACAAGGAACACTGTACTGGTGAAAAATACCTCCATCCCTGAACACTTTCTTGGGCTACTTGAATGTGCTAATCATTCTTCTAATTAAGTCACTAGGTTCTGTTTGGAAGCTCACAATTATCTTCTATAAATGAGAGTATACATGAAAACTTGCTTTCTCTGTGATTTAACAATCTCTTGATTAATTTCCATTTATATCTGAAACAAATAATGAAAAGGCCTAAAGGTAGCTTTACATGTTCTCATTTCTTATTGATTCTGCTAAAAGGCTTTTAAATGAAAATTAATTGAAAACTGCCGTGGATGAGCTATATAAGGCCATTATTTACCACCAACGCTATTGTCCAGAGTACACCACTTTACAACTTCTTTTCAATATAATTTTTCTATTCCAATTTAAGATCCTGATCAAAAAATTCAGTTAAGCATGTGATAAACTCTAAGCATGTGTGTAGTGTTGTTGAAGTCAATGGGTCTGCTCACATGTTTAACGTTAGGCACATACTTACATAGTTTGCCGCTCAAGGCCTAAAGCAGCATTTGGGATACAGAACAATAAATAGGCACAATTCAATTAATGAAGCAGTTCATGAAATGAATGCTGCAATATGTTTCATGGGTTGGAAATGAACCAAGCTTCAAATTCAGTTGGAGATTCCAGACTGATGAATTTGAATATCCAAGTGGGAACTGCCCCTAGATAGCCTTTCCTTACCATGCAGCTTCTCCCTCTCCTTCACAAGTCTTGGGACACCCCTTCTTACCTCAGATCTCTTTTGGGGGTCCCAAAACTTGTTTGTTAGGGAAAGGTTGCAGATGTTAGAAGGCAAGGAACATTAGCTAGAAGAAGTGGGCTTGCTGATGTACCAACCTCTGAACATCATCAACTCACATTCTTGGCATTCAGCCTTCAACTCACAGCTCAGTTAAGTGGGCCTAATGTTAAATATTATTTTGTTTTTACAGTTCTAGCAATGAATTAACAATTTGCTGCACGTGGCAAACTTTGGGACGTATCTGACTTGAGTTCATGCACAGAGCCCCCATTGATCTGTTACTATAGTGGATACTTGTGCATCTAAAATGTTTCTATAAGGCAGAACTAAGAGCCATCATGCTCTTCTGAAGGAGATGAGATTCTAGAACTAATTGAAAGTGTGATTTTTTAAATTGAGCTTTATCTTCTGATGATTGTTTCATGCACATTAAAGCAAAATTATTGGATTTGGTGCTCTTGCCTATTGAGTAAACTTAACATTGATAGTTCTTTCTCTCCAAAGAACACAGTATGGGTTATAGATAAACATGTCGGTATTTTCTTTTTCTTCTTGAAAAATGTTTTAGCTCTCTCGTAAGTCTTTATTGCTAGTTATTTTGAGTTGTTTCTAATTATGAACTATTGCTTACAGATTCATAAATTTCAAGGCTAGAAGGGATCGTTGTGATTCTTTGTTGACCTCCTGTATAACATACGGCATAGAACTCCCCCAAAATCATTCTTAGACCATATCTTTTAGAAAAACATCCATTCTTAATTTTAAAACTGCCAGAGATGAAGAATCCACCATAGCCCTAGCAAATTATTCCCATGGTTAATTACCCTCACTGTTAAACATGTATGTCTTATTTCCAGTCTGATTCTGTCTAGCTTCAAGTTCCAGCCATTTGATCACGTTATAATTTTCTCTGCTATACTGAAAAGGCTAGTATCAGATATGTTTCCCAATGTGGGTACTTATAAGAACATAACAAAATAACATAAGAACTGCCATACTGGGTCAGACCAAAGGTCCATCTAGCCCAGTATCCTGTCTTCCAATAGTGGCCAATGCCAAGTGCCCCAGAGGGAATGAACAGAACAGGTAATCATCAAGTGATTCATCCCCGTTGCCCATTCCCAGCTTCTGGCAAACAGAGGTTAGGATCCTACCCACCATTCCTACCCATCCTGGCTATTAGCCATTGGTGGACCTATCCTCCATTAACTTATCTAGTTTTTTTTTAACCCTGTTATAGTCTTGGCCTTCACAACATCCTCCAGCAAAGAGTTCCCCTGACTGTGCATTGTGTGCAAAAAAGAAAAACTTCCTTTTGTTCATTTTAACCAGCTGCCTATTAGTTTCAGTTGGTGACCCATAGTTCTTGTGTTATGAGAAGGAGTAAATAACACTTCCTTATTTACTTTCTCCACACTAGTCATGATTTTGTAGACCTCAATCATATCCCCTCTTAGTCATCTCTTTTCCAAGCTGAAAAGTCCCAGTCTTATTAATCTTTCCTAATACAGAAGCTGTTCCATACCCCTTATCATTTTTGTTGCCTTTTTCTGAACCTTTTCCAATTCCAATATATCTTTTTTTGAGGTGCGGCAACCACATCTGCACACAGTATTCAAGATGTGGGCGTACCATGGATTTATATAGAGGCACTGTGATATTTTCTGGCATCACAGGAATTTTACAGGGACAGGATAATGGTGAGAGAAGCTGGCAATTCATGAGTGATTTTAGACCAGCTTCTCTGCTGCTGATAGGAACTCACTAGGCACTTAACCACATAGAATGGGAGGAAGTGAAATGTTCTGCCCTGATACGGTACCCCCATAGGCAGAATTGAGAATAACATTCTGGCTCATTGAGTCCTCAGAAGGACTATGGGACAGGTTGTCCCCGCTGTCTACTTACCTAGAGATATCATCTGGGGTCTGGAAGATCTTGTGCTATTCTATCCCACTCTGTTACAGTATCTTCAGGATTGTCTGTATGGTTTATGATCTCATCTCATTTCTTCAGTCCACTGAGGATAGGGATAGCACAGAGACACTGTAAAGGCCTGTTTTGGGAAGCGAAGAGGGATATTAAATTAAGGTGATATTTGTGTTCTTTGGTGACCATACAATAGGAAAAGAAGAATCTCTGAATATGATTACTCTCTGAGATGTTAGTCTACCTTAAAAATGAACCCTGTATGTGAAATATGAAAAATACATAGTCTCCCAGGAAGGATGTCATAATATATTTACATACATGTGAAGATGCTTTGCGGTTCCTAAAAAGGGAAGATCAGACGAAAATAGGTAAACTTATTTTATCATTCTACACAAAAGCAAGTGGCCAAAAATCTGAACTCCTGGTCAACCTCAATTAACTTAGATAGACACATTCAATACAAAAATGTATCTAGTTGCGAGAACAATCAACGCGTAGAGATGTTTTTCAATAAGGAAGTCAGATATACGATTTTTATTGAATTTGGCTCATACGCAACATGTTCCTATGAGAATTTTGTATTTTTTTTTATTGGAAACAAAAAATTGTTATAAATATCACTCAGTAATCACCTCATATCCACATGTACATTTAACATACACATGCTGTGTTTCACTACTCACTCACATATTTATTTCTTTTTCACAAAGACTAACCATTGTACACTGTTATTAATTACATGACATACAATAATGTTCAATGTTCCACAGAAAAATAAAATCTGTATTGCAACTATTCAAGTCATAAGCAGAGTTCCTTGGTGTATACAATGCTTTTACACAACAGAAATATCTCTTTTGTCTCCCTGTGGCAATAAGTTACATCTTCTGGGAGTTACAAGGGATTCATCCTCATTTTCTGAATGGTGTGGAACATACTGGGTACATTTCTAAATTAGGCCAAATTCATTCCTGATGTATCTATACTTAACTCTATAGCTCTACATCAGAGATGAATATGTCCCATTATCTTTTGCTGGAGCAGGGGTTCCCAAACTTGGTTCTTGGCTTGTTCAGGGTAAGCCTCTGGTGGGCCGCAAGACACTTAGTTTTCCTAAGCATCTGAAGGTAGAGCCGCTCGCCATTCCCAGCCAATGGGAGCTGCAGGAAGCAGTGCGGGCCAGGTCCCTGCTTCCTGCAGCTCCCATTGGCTGGGAACGGTGAACCGTGGCCACTGGGATCTGTGAGCCACCGTACCTTCGGATGCTCAGGTAAACAAAGTGTCTCACGGCCCACCAGGGGCTTACCCTGAACAAGCCAAGAACCAAGTTTGGAAACCCCATGCTAGAGAATTTACTGAGTTGAAATAGAAAAAAAAAACATTGTCAAATTGTAAAAGGTACTGTTACTGTACCCTACTAATAAGAACACCTAAGACTTTCTATAATAACCCCCTGCTTTCAACTGACAAACTTTAACCATTCAGGTTTAAATTTTCTCTGCCTCAGACTGGAATTTTAGAAAAAATAATATGTATTTAAAATTGTATCATAACACTTACAAAGACGGGGCAGAATAAAGGTTACACAATCCAGTTACATTCCTCCATTTCTAACTTTTGAGTGCTTGTTTTTCGAACATTAATAAAATTCTTTTAACATAGTTTTTTGTATGTAATTATAGACAAACCTGGTAGCATCATCTATTAAGATTGCTCAGCACTTCTCATTATAAAGATCTTGTTCTCAGTTACTCCTAACTTTAACCATTTGGTCTTCAATTTTTGCATAATGGGTGTCACGCAATCTTAATTTTGGCATTTGCTAATATTTGTGTGCTTGGCTTTGCAACCTTAATAATGTTTTTAACATCATTTTTGTGTGTAATTGTATATTAAATAACATAAGATCTGGCAACTGTATTGTTCTGGCAACTCTATTAGTTTTTTAACCCACACATAGCTTCCCCCCCACCCGACTAGATCAAATAAAATCCATATATAAATCTTTTTAACTAATGGGAATTCTATTTCCCTTTATACCTGTTCCAAGACGCAGGAACTTGTATTTAAATTGAAATTGGAGAAATATTCCTTTTTATTTTAATTTTAAAGCATCAGCAGAATTACTGATACTAATCCCTCTATTTTTTATTTGCTTTAAAAGTTTACATAGTTTTATATAAAATTTCAATGTTCAATATTTAAAGAATATTTATATACTGTAAGCACAGCAGATTTGTTACCAGACTGTGCTGCATTAGTATGCTTTCAGGATATAACACAAATGTCACACACTTCCCCCTTCACCTACTTTCCTTTGCCTAGTAATTCATCGTTTAAAGAGTCATTTTCAAGACAATGGGATTCTTGAGGGCAGAATATGGTCCAAAGACTGGCTGTTAGCCAGCAACTTCTCTGTCTCCTGGAACAGGAGATACAGTTTTTTTTTCTTGGTAAGAATATTATTGAATTCTATATAGATGACTATATCGGAATTGCAATGTGAACATTAAAGGTCACACTGAAATATAGTAGAGAGATGAGGCATTCAATAATAAATAGAAACATGCATTACATGTGAAATTAGAGTGAGAGGAGTGGGTTAAAACATTACTTCCACTTAATGATGAAAGTCTCTAAGAGGCATCTTTGAAAAATAGACTGCATGCATAGTGGTTTCTTCATGATTTCCAAAACTTATTTATTTTAGGATTTCATTACAGCCTGAAAACCAGAGCTTCCAAAATATATGCTGAGATTCATAAATATTTTGATAGTAGCTGAGCCCACTTTCAAGGGAACTTGAGCCTATTTATGGTTTTTGTGAAACTCGTGATATTGCTAGACCCATCTGAAATTCATTTGAATCTAAATCTAAGAAACTTTATACAGATCCCTGCTTACCAAAACTGCTGATTTTTACAGAGCTGCACTCCCAATTTCAGATCGTGGATAGTCAGGATAGTGATTTAGGCTTGCATGTAGGTATTCCTATTTGATCCTAGACTTAGTTCTACCAATATTTTAAAACATAAGGTTGATTTTTCCCCACTTTGAAGTAATAGTATATCTGTTGGCATGAAATAAAGGGGAAAATGAGACTAAGATTTTATGGCATTTATAAGCAAATTCCTTTGGAAACTGCTGAATCAATAGTTGTTTAGCTGGCTAAGAAGCTTATAAAGTTGAAAAAAAAATCACAAAATAAATACTGAAAACAACTATATTAAACAGCACTTAGTGGGAGCTCTTGCAGCTTCGTGGACATAAGACACATGCCCACTTCCCCCTTAACATATCACTTTTTCTTAAATCCTAAAAAATCAAATGTTTTGGACCAGTTACAATCAGACCACTTGTGTGGTCCCGATAGGACTAAATTTTGTGCTTTTTGAAATCAGTGGGATTTTTGCCATTAACTGTCATAAGAGTAGGATCATATCCAAAATAATTGAAATAAATTTTTGCAATTTACATTCACTGGCAACTCTCTTGGGAAGTTTTAATGGATTTATTATGGTGAGTGTCAAGCTGAATTTTACTGTCAGGAATTATTGTCCTGGTCCTCATTTGATCAGGCAGTTGTTACTGCCATGCTTACATGCTACTAGGAGGAAATATGAGCTCTGATAAATAGCAAGTTATTTAGATAACTAGATTATGTTTCCATTTGATCACGTACAGTACTAGCACAAGTATGTTAATGGACACTCTTTGTATGTGTTAGCCCAGACTTGCAGGCTAATGGAGTTTTATATTAGACAGGCTATCTAGCCAACATATATTGATAGGAAGTAAGTATTAATATACCACTAATGCAAAGAACTGTTGAACAAGACTATGCCAGGGGAGTACAGGATAATAGTAAATTCTTTCAAGTGAATTAACACAATGGGAATATCTACTGCCTGTTAGATCCCAGTGCAGATTTCAAAAGCATAACACTTTCCACCTGGGTAACTCATGTACATCTCAGACTGGCTATAGGTCCCATTTCTACCAATTTGATTCCAGTAATTCTCCTACTCGTGCACATTTTAGCAAGCTGCATTGTTCAGGTCTTATATATGAAGAGGAAGATAGCTAGTGGTTTAGGCAAATTTGAAAAAAGAGACCATGCAAAGGTGAAGTTTATCTTGGTAAAGAAAATGAAATCAAATCAGCTTTCTCAAGAGATAATAGTGGTTCAAAACAGACACTTTTTAATGCAAACTCAATACTTTTAGTCCAGCTGATCCCAAGAAAAGACCTTTTCATTAAGGATTATCTGTCTCCTTTGCACACACATTATTGAAGATTAATGAATTTAATGAAAAGCCCATGTAAGCATCAAACTAAGAATTCTGTTGCTAAGACAGGACAGCTGACTTTCTTTATTGAAATCACACTGTTACTATATGCTTCTAATCCTGAGCAGGTGACCATATTGTTTAACAAATAACTGTTTAGTATATCGGAATGGTGAGCTCATAAAAGACTGGGCATGTGTTTCCTGGCAAGAAAGAAAGCAAAAGTAAAGAAGAATAGAGAATTGCAGCAGAGTTTTTTAAAGATCTTGCTATGGGGAAAAAAGTGTGCGAAACAAGTTGCAGGCTTCCATTACTGTAATATTGTATCAGAAGCAATGCTCACTCATTAGCCATCCAGATTGCTGACTTACTATGTTATTTCCTACGCTTACCATTCATATTTTCCTTTTGATTCAGTTCCAGAGTTTCCCTCCACACACACACTTTGCTATTTGTAAATGAATTAGGTACCAATCAAAGATGCTATATGACATCCCCGGAGATGGAAGTCCTCTATCCCCATAAGAGATGCAGCATTGGTATTAGCAGTAAGAGCTTCATCAGCAACTTATCTGAATATAGTTCTACAGGTTGTTCTCACCTATTGTTTTCAGCAATATGTCTAATTTTAAGCAAGGGTGGCACATCACATGACTTGTCCTTACAGAACAGCGCTGTTCTGTAAACATAGCTGCATCTACACGGGGTTTATGTTGGCATAGGTGCGTTAGTTAGGCATGTTTTTTTTTCACACCTCTGACAGACTTGGCTATGCTAATATAAAACTTTCAAATGTTGGCCACACCTTAATTGAGTGAGAGTGACCACACATTGACACACTACACTGGCACTACTCAAAGTAATTTGATTAGCTGCACAGAGTGACTGGATTATCAAAGTGATGGGATTAGCAGTGGATGGGTTGGAACTGCTGTCTTCCCACTGCATTATTAGCTCAGGTGTCAGTAGCCCGCAAGCTTCCCCATGACTGACCAGCCACCTTGAGTTTAAAGTACCATTGAATTCAAACTAGAGATTTTCCTGTGTGTGGACAGGGTTAGGAGCAAAACTCAAGTTACAGCTCAAACCAACAATGCAATGGAGACATGTCCTTCCACAGATGTGGATCTTTACAACTGAGAGTAGTCCCAGTGAACTCAAACATATGAAGCAGAGTAAGAAAGACAGGGAACAACAAAATAAACAATAAAATATCATCTAAGCACAGGATCCTTAATGAAATATGATGAAGTGAAGCAACATATATACATCTGACAGTATAAGGAAAACCAGGTTGATCAGCCTACTCAAATTAGTATATTTGATTTCCCTTACCAACAATCCTGGTAAGTGTATGTATTGTATTAAAAACATGACATCATTTTATAAGGATTAGAATGAATGTCAGCTGTTGTCTAAAACACTAGCCAAAAGCATCACTCATTTTCCAAGATGTGATACTACTTATACAAATGTAGCACTGTCACACTGATTATTTGACACTCTTCTGCTGAGGAGACCTAGTTCTGTGCTGTCAAAGCTCCATGGATGCCAATAGAGTTACCTAGTGGGTAATTTGGCACATGGTGTGAAACCAAGCTTTCTAAAAATAACTGGTTTTTTTTTATGCTTATGTCAAAACCCTTCTGAGGTAATCCTTTGTGAATCAGAAAAGTAACACACTGAGGTTGTTTTTCTGTTGCTCTGTACCTTGGCAGACATTTATAACACTGCAAAGTCGTATACAATGCCACCAAATCAGAATAGTTGAACTTTACACTTTTGGTATAAATGCCTGCGCAAGGTGCAAGGCTACAGAGAGTCATGTCCATTTATATGGTAATGGTGATGTACAAATTCTTCACAGTTGATTGTGAATTCTCAAGTTAAATAAAAATCCCCAGCATATTATATGGTCAAAATGGGTGAGGTAATATTTTTGATTGGACCAAATTCTGTGCCTCTCACCAACAGAAGTTGGCCAATAAAAGATATTACCTTACCCAACTTGTCTCTTTAATATCCTGTGACCAACACGGCTACAACTGCACTGCATGCAGCATATTATATGTTGAGCATTCTTTCCTATTGCCAAGACTGAATATTTCTCTAGTCTGGTATTTTGATCAAGATATACTAATGCACAGTACATACAGTATTATATAGTAAATAGTATTATCTATTAATAATGTTAGTGTTTTTCACAATCTGTTGTATAATTGCAGTAGATTGAATGAATAAAGATTATGCTGGGCTTCTTCAAAATGTAATGGCATGACAATTAATTTCCTGCTCCTCCCAAGCCAGCCATCTGGTGTCTTGTAACAGTGAGGTTTTTTTCAACTAGCCAGGATTGCACCATCTCTCAAAAGGTTACTCTGATTGATGGCATGGGTAACTAGCAGAAAATAAGGTAGTAAGTGATATTTGCTAGATGTGTACCCTGTATGATAATCATCTGACTGTAAATCTAGAAAATGCCAACAATCCAAGTGCTACTGTAAACAGCTACGCTCATCTTACTCCTGTCACACACAACATTTTTGGAATGCTATTCAAAAGCTAAATACTTAGCTTGTCCCCAACTCATCTTTTATTTTAAACTTGAACCTGTCTTCCTCAAACCTTGATTAATGTCACTAACTGCTGTTCTCTCTCCCTTCATAGCTGCCAGATGGAATGGTGCAGATTATTCTGCATCATTTAATTGGAGTTCATAATTAAAAAACAGTGAATGTTATAGACTGCGTTTTTCCCTTTTGATCTCTGCACAGTACAAACCAGCTTCTCTGATCAATATTTCACCCATTTTGTCTTTCAGAGGCTGTCAGAAATGCTATTCCTTCTGCTTTTACTGTAAGTATATCATATCATTTGCATGCTCAGAACCAAAATCTGTCTCTATACACTTTACTCCCAATACAGGCTTAGATTAAAAAATAGAGCTAATGTGCTCCACACTGGGCTCATGTATGCACCTTCCACACAGTTTATTCTTGACAGAAGCACAAATAATCTGCAGAGAGTAGAGCATTACCTTGGGCAAGTCTACACGACAGCACTACATCACCACAATTGCACCGATGCAGCTGTACTGCTGAAGCATGTTTGGTGAAGACATGTTATACCGATGGGATAGCCCTCTCCCATTGGCATAATTACTCCAGCTTGGCGAGAAGCGGAACCTATGTTGGTAGGAGAGCATCTCCCTCAGACATAGTGACAGTGTGGAACTTGCATCGCTTGGAGGGGGGTGGGCACTTTTTCTCAAGAGCGACAAAAGTTATATCAACTTAGACCAGCCCTATGTTCCAGAACACTCATATACACCCCTGCAAACTCTGACGCAGAGTACCTTTCTTTGGCTCTGTTAAGGGAGGGTGCCCTTCTTCCTCAGTTTGGAAGAGAGCCAGAACTGAGGCAGAGAAGTTTTATCTATCCTTCCTTTTCCAGAAACAGCTTAGCAGGCATGCCTGCATGTATACTTGGTGCCTAGGCAGAATTTGTCTCAGTGTGTTCAAAATGACGTTGCTTACATTTTTGCATTTAAGCAAGGTTGACTTATTGAAATCAAAGTAATTTAATCACTGATTTTAATCATGATGTAAATCAACAAGCAGGAAACCTTGATTTAAATAATAGATTTCAATCTTATTTTGCATTTACACTTTTTAGTTATTTTCCTAAAGAAAGGATGATTCTTACTGGTTGGTATTCATTGTTTGGTAAACATTATTGGTTGGTAAACATGTTGATTTGCAACTAAATATAGCTTTTACAGTACATTTGGTACTACTTTTTGTTAATCAGGAGGTAAACAATATCTGTGCACATTTAATCAGTTATATAGCTTAACATAAGATTATTCAGAATTTCAATTTTTACTTTTTATTGTATTTGAAAATGGCATATGACATTTCTTATTTACTGATGATTAGTATTTTATTCTTGACTTGTGTCAAGCTCTAGTTGGACAAAACTCAGAATTCAACTAAAAGAGCACTTTTCAAATAGTTTTTATTAGTTAAATAAAACTACCTTAAATGTGGTGGATACATTAGAAAAAGTAAAATGATCAAAACATGTTTTGCATTAAATCTAGCTGATTTATTAAACAAAGGAAGTGTCATCTGGAGTTAAAGATTTGAACGGATTGTTTGGGGTCACTACGTCTTTCAAGATTGTAGAACTAGTAGATATCATCCTCTCACATCTCATTTTCATTCATAGATTGGAAAAGGGAAAACAAGCTTTCCTTCTTTTTTTCAACTCCCATTCCATTTCTCAACTTTGAATGAACTATTCACTTAATTGGACTGGGTGAGTTGAATAAATTGAAATGAAGAAAAATATTCTCTCCACATCTGCAGAAGTGGCTACTGCGATCTAAATCTGGTTTAGCATGTCCACAAACTCTGGTTCCAGGTGCTTATCCAGTGACTTCCACCAGGTCAGTGGTCTAACTTCCTTTAAAATCTCAGCAGCAAGCATTCACTGCTTGGATATTATTACTTTTTTGTTTAGCATAAGTGATTTGAATAGTTGTAAGTAAATTTAGGCCTTAACATATATTTTCATAATCTAAAATTTAATTTTAAATGTTTATTTTTAAAAAGAAAAATGTATTTAATTTAAAATGTTAAAAACCTGCTTTTAATTTAAAAAATCATTGATATTTTCCCACACTGCATTCCAAGCACTGTTGATTTTAAAAGTGCCTGTGACAACTGATGGAATTGTATGTACTGCATGTTGAAATGAAATTGTTGATGCTCATGCAGTGATTGGATGTTCTTTGTGATTCTTCTGAGAGTGCTTGTAGTTCAAGCATTCAGATAGCATGACAATGGGGGGCAATATCAGAACCTAAGTACACAGATTAATTAAATTTGGGGAGTGGTGATGGCAAAGAAAATTATGTCACCATCTGATTTCACCATCATCCACCATGGTCGGAGAGCAAAACAGGTTCCACTTACTAACAACATGGGCCTAAACAAGTGTCCAGACTTGGCCACTGACCAGCTGTGTAGTCTGATTGTTGAGAGGACTGCTGTAAAATCTAGTCCAACTGACACTGACTGTGTATTTTTTGCAAATAGATTTTAGCTGTGGTATCTGTAGGAAAATCCTCTGGTGCCATCCTAATTGATTCTAGCTACTCCTCAGGTGCCGAAGTAACTACTGGTGGTAAGAGAAATATATTTTGTCACGTTTAGCAGGTATGTAGAGAGAAACTCCATTTCTGCCATTTGGGGAGAAGACAAATAAAAACTAACCTATTTACTTCTCTATATTGAAGAAGAAAAAAAACAGCATTGTCAGCAATATGGAAAAGAAATGGAAACATTTTCAATGGTAGGTTTCAGAGTAACAGCTGTGTTAGTCTGTATTCGCAAAAAGAAAAGGAGTACTTGTGGCACCTTAGAGACTAACGAATTTATTTGAGCATAAGCTTTCGTGAGCTACAGCTCACTTCATCGGATGCATACTGTGGAAAATACAGAAGATGTTTTTATACCCACAGACCATGAAAAAATGGGTGTTTATCACTACAAAAGGTTTTCTCTCCTCCCACCCCACTCTCCTGCTGGTAATAGCTTATCTAAAGTGATCACTCTCCTTACAGTGTGTATGATAATCAAGGTGGGCCATTTCCAGCACAAATCCAGGTTTTCTCCCCCCACCACCACCCCCTCTCCCACGCCCCTACTCTACTTGCGCTATATTGATGACATCTTCATCATCTGGACCCATGGAAAAGAAGCCCTTGGATACAATTAACTTAGGCTTGAGTAGAGACTGGGAATGGTTGATTCATTATAAAAAGTAACCTATTTCCCCTTGTTTATTCCTTCCCCCCCCCCACTGTTCCTCAGATGTTCTTGTTAAACCCTGGATTTGTGCTGGAAATGGCCCACCTTGATTATCATACACACTGTAAGGAGAGTGATCACTTTAGATAAGCTATTACCAGCAGGAAAGTGGGGTGGGGGGAGAGAAAACCTTTTGTAGTGATAAACACCCATTTTTTCATGGTCTGTGGGTATAAAAACATCTTCTGTATTTTCCACAGTATGCTTCCGATGAAGGGAGCTGTAGCTCACGAAAGCTTATGCTCAAATAAATTGGTTAGTCTCTAAGGTGCCACAAGTACTCCTTTTCTATTTTCAATGGTGTGAGTGAAAACAAATAGCATTTCTTTCTACAGGTTAATGTGAGGAAGACTGCTTTGAAGTATGGATGGGGACAGACTAGGGAAACAAAAAACAGGAGTATTCTCCAAAGTTCTGCCTTTGACCCGAACCTATTTATGACACCAAAATGGGATGCAAATGCTGTGATGATCTGTGAAACAGTTCATCATTATGGGCTTTTGTGTGGCTTTACCACAAGCCCTGAGCAAGGGATGGCTAATAACTGTGCTGTCCCAAGAACAAACCAAAACCCAGAATGTGATTCACAATCTGGTGCCTGGTTCCCCCACCTATTCTGGGAGACGGGAATTTAATGAGAATATAATCAATGCAAACCCTTGCTCCATGGTGACCCTCCACTGTGGGGGTGTGAATATGTTGGCTGGGTCCATGCTGGCAGGCAATGTTGATCAAAAAATTACTCATCAAAAATAAGATTTAATCAGGAAACAGATAATGAGGAGATAAGATCAATTAGATAAGAAATAAACTGAACTTTAAAATGGGACAAACTGGGTTTACTTGTCATGTTGTTCCATTCTTTCCATCATATTTTCCTAATATCCTCTACCTTACTTTAAAAAATAAGTTCTTAAAACAGATTGTACTATCCATTTTAAAGGAGAACTTCTCATTGAGATTAAATGGGAGTCCTGCTGAAAATCTAATGGTTTTAAATGGCACATCATAATTGCAGGAAAAGAAAAGAAACGAAAAAAGAAAAGACCATATGAACACCTCTCAAAACACAACAGCCATTGTTTTCGTTGTAACACTATTATCACTAGAATTTTTGTGGCTTAAACCAGGGGTTCTCCGGACAAATTTTTTGGTGGCCTCAGAGTGCAGCCATCAGCTCTTGCTGGTGGCCACTCTCACACTTTTCCCTAAAATACTTAATTAACTTTAGGAAAATCAAATAAATATGCACATATACACATCTAAATCATTGTAATTTATTTATTGCTAGCTAGTAAGTCTGCTGTGAAAAGTGATATTAACAAACATAGTATCACTTTTCACAGCAGACTTATTCAGCCCCAGCAAGCCTGGGGACACATTAAGCCCTGGATGGAGGGTCAGGAGAGGCAGCAGTGGCCAGGGGCAATGGGGGTGGGTGGGGGAGGCAGCAGGGGACTGGAGCATGAAGCTCCATGGCCAGAGCCCAAAGCCTGTGGCTGGAGGAAGGGGCCCAGGGACGAAACCCAAAGCTGTGTGGCTGGAGCTTGGGGCTGAAGTTCAAAACCTGAGCCCTCCCCCCTGTCTCCTGGGAACGTGGGAAACTCATTGGGTCCCTGCTCCTCCAGTGTTGTGCCCCAGGTGTCTCCAGAGTGGAGCAGGGCCAAACCCCTGCTGGCAGCCCCAGCAACCAACACCAAGGTGGGGCATCTAGGAGCACCTGGGAGGGTCCACTACTTTGCTCCACACCACCAATCACCACCCAGGAGGCTGTGGCCATAAGAACAGCCCCTGGTAGCCACATGTGAGAAGCACAGGCTGAAACAATGGAAATGGTGTGCTGCCAAAAGAACAGAACTGGTTCAGTACAGCACTCAGTGCATGTTTAAAGGGAAGTAAATTCTTAAGTGCTGTTGTGAATACCAATGCTTTCCTGAATCACAGTCAATAATCAAAATATAATTGTGCTCATAAGATGTTTTAATTTAACGGGACTTACTAAAATATGTAGCACAAACTTTGACATAACTGAAATAGAGGTTACCCAAATACATGTCAGTGAGAAAATGTGATAATTTAGTAGCTGAGAGACAAAAAACATTCAAAATGGAAAACAAACTTTTAAATGGCTACCTTGTCCTGGGTTCAAAGTTAGGCCATTGTTATCCACACCTGAGTCTCTATGGCCAGAGAAATAACTTCAGATTTTGACTTCTTTCCTTTTGTCATGTGCCTAGAAAGATGAAAATGCAGCAGCATGACTGGTTTAGTCCATACCTTACATGTTCTAAACTATAATGACTTGTAGCACTTCTTGCAGAATGTTAAATGGCAGATTCTGTGATGAGGAAGGGAAAGTGTCACCACTGTAATACCATTTAGTATATGTAAGGTAAATTGCATTTTTAAGGTAAACTTTATACTCCTTGGAGGAAGGGATTCCCATAATAAAACTGAAAATCACCTTTTATAAATGAGTTTACAGAGCTCTGAAATGACATTTATATACATTTTACAATGGAGAAAAGACAAGTTATTTAATTACTAAATAGATAGTCTTAGGTTTCCCCCTGTGAAATCACTTTGCAATGCCATATTTATGAAGTGATTCACTTCAAAAGTACTTTAGAAATACAGCATTATGGCACATTTATTCTTTCATTAAGCCGATACGTGATTTCAAAAATGGATTCCCAGACATGTTGTGTGTATCATGATTGACCAAACACTGAGCCAAGTCAGATTATCTGAGGTGGTAGGCGGGGATGGGAAAATTAAAAAAAAAATCTGCTATGAGTGCTAATTGGTGAAAAATTCCAGAGCAACAAGGTCATGAATTTCCCACTGTATTGTGTAGCAAAGAGAAGGATTTGTGGGTCAGGGAGATGGTCCTCTTCCATCACCAAGAGTTGGTACATTCAGACAGAGGCCCAGTAACTTAACACTGTCTCTTGAACAGTCCCTGCTCTAACCCCCGGCCATACAGATCCCTTAGGATCTGGGCTCCTATTTGTTTTCTGTCCATTTTTGGGTCATAAAACTGTGGCAGCTAGTGATAGAAGGCAGCAGTCTACATAAGATAGTGCTGAGAGTGTCAATATTCTTCTTCTTGAGGAAACCTTCAGAACACTAGAGAGAGGTACTGTCACAAGGTGGGTGGCCCTTTCAGTAATCATCTGTCTCCAGACTGATATGGTTTGGCCAAGGATCTGGTTGTAGCTGGAAGATCACCTGGTCCTCATAAAAGACAGCAAATAGTTCAGGTGAGCAGAGAAATGTCAGGCTCCTGCAAAAGACTTTGGGGCAGGAGCAAATGGTCTGCATAGTGTAAATTCTTCAGGAAGTAGAGGAGCTTGCCTTAACTCAACTCCCAGGCAGCTAGCAAGTGGAGGATAATCCTATAGGGAGTAGATAGGTCCCTGCAGAGGACCCTGGGAGGAAATGGTTGATATATAGAACTTGATATGTGAAATAAGTTTATTTTGAAGAAAAAACAAACCCCTGAAAAAAAGAGAGTGGAATTCTGTGGTTGGAGAGTGTCCTTTGGTGAATGTGTAGGGGGACTGTTGTCCCTTTACTAAAACTCAGTGGGGGTGTTTTGGCTGGCTATCTCCCAGTACCAAAAGAAAGGGGAAGGGTCAGTGGGAAATCAGGACCCTGAGCCTCAGAGTCCCCAGGATCAATGGGGAGAGGTCAGTGCTCCAGGTCAGCCTTATTGACAGGGCGAACAGGTTAATCAGGGAGTCAGGAGGCCAGGGGGGTCCCATCTTCCCTGTAAGCTGGAATTACCTGGGTCAGACAGAGTGGGGCCGAGCTAAGGAGAAAGCAGGGGCCCAAACTGAGCTGGGGAGCAGAGCCGTGCCAGCAGAGGGGCCAGAAAAGCAGCCCAGAAATCAGGTCAGTTCTGGGAGAAGAGTCACAGAAGCAGCCCACAGAGCACACCTGTGCTGGGAGCAGAGTTGCAGCAACCAGAGCCAGAGGGGCCACAGAAGCAGCCCAGGGAGCTGGAGGCAGAGAAGCAGTCGGGCTGAGGCAGAGTGGCAGAGCTGGAGCTGGGTATGGAGCTGGGTACGGTGAGCAGCTGGAGAGTGCGAGGGGGACCCTGGCCAGCTGGCCCAGCACTGGGAGATGCCCCCAGCCAAGAGGCCTGGCAGGCCAGACTTGGAGGGGGGTCTAAACCCTGACGGGGTGGGGGCAACGCTGGGAAGAAGGGTTCTGCCACCATAAGCCTGAGGACATGTGGCCACCGCCAGAGCAAGTGTCCGACCCGCAGCATCCCTGTAGCACAGCCAGGGCCTGAGAAGGGGCCTGGGACTTGTGAGGAACAGACTGAGCTTCCCTTACATTCCAGAGACTGCTGGTTGCGATGTCCTCATGCCACAGAGCGGGGTTATGTGTTTTCCTTTAACCTTTCCCGTTTTTTCCTTATTTTTTAAAAATTGGTTGCTGTTTAATAAATTGTATTTGCTTTGAACTGTATGTAATGATTGGTGGGTCAAGGAAGCATCCAGTGCAGAGAGAGCACCCAGGAGTGTGGACACCCTAGCTGCTGCCCTAAGTGACCACAACAAGGTTGGGGGTTGAGTCCCCCAGGAATCCTGGGCCCAGCGTTGTTGGGGTTACGAGGACTCTGCCACACAGGGGAGTAGAAGGGGAGCCCTAGTGGACAGGCAGGACTCTGGGTAAAGGAAGTGGGAGCGAGGACTCAGATCCTTTTGCTAGCCCACTTCACCGGGGTAGTGTATAAGCCAGGAAAGTTCCCCACAGTAGCGGGACCATTCCCCCATTTACACATGGGCTGGAGAATTAGCCTACTAGCTTACAAGGACTTTCCCCTAACCATTCCCTCACCCACAGACAAACTCCAAATGCCAAAGCCCCTCACATCCAGAGACTGTACACATGGGGCTCTGGGAGAGCTGAAGGGAGGCTTATGGCATATGCTTATCCCCTGTCCCACCTTTCCTGTCAACAACATTTGAGCAAAATAAGTGGATTTCCTACTCTTTTCCCTATGAAGAGCATGAAAAAAAATGCTGATTTGGCCTGTTAAGCAATTAGACTAGGTGGATGAGGTAATCTCTTTTATTGGACCAACTTCTGTTGGTGAGAGACACAAACTTTCGAGCCAACAGAAGTTAGTCCAATAAAAGATACCACACCCACCTTGTCCCTCCAATATTCTGGAAATGACATGGCTATAACTACATTGCACCCACTAAGTAATGTCCATCCATACTCAATATTGCCAGTTTCAGGTATTCCCTTTCTGCCTCCTGCAATGGAGACTGCAGGGGTGCTGGTATATGAGCTCAGAGCAGGCGCTGGGTGTAGGCACACTAAACAATTGCTTAGGGCCCCAAGCAGCTTAAAGGCCCGCCCCCAGTCACTTATGTTGGGGAGGGGGGACCAAAATATTCCTGGTTAGAGCCTCCAGTGGGCTAGCATGGCACTGTTTGAGCTGACTATGTCACTGAAGAGATACAACCGAGATGTGGTTCCTTTCTATCATCAGAGCAGAGCAAAGGGGCTGGAGAAGCAAGCCCATTATTTAGTTCAAACTTAACCATTTCCTGGGGTTTGGGATTGGTAGTCCTGACAATGATGAAAACTAACTTTAGCCTAACCTTTCCCCCTTTATTTGGCTTTTCCTAGGGGGTTTCCTGTAAAGATCTTTCTGTTCCAGATGCCGGCTCCAAAGAGCCACCCACATCTCCCTTTCATCCAGGGTGGACCTACCAAGTTTACACCTGTCACAATGAGTCAACAGAAATTATTCAGCATCTCCCTGCAAGATTCTAAAAGCTGCAATCAGGAATGGTCAACAGAAGAACCTTGCCACTCCATTACACATAAAATGTAGGTGCTAATGTAACTGTAACATATTTAAGCCCCCTAACTCACCACATTGTTCCAGTAGTACCAAAAAAAGTCTCTAAAAGGTCAAAATTAACAATATTTAGAGCTTAAAACTATGGTTTTCAAAGAAAGATCTTTGGTTTTGAAGTACATGAAGCATGAATGCTATTCAAGTATAACCTTTGGGTACTTAAGATTCAAGTCTTTATGTGTAATTAGTCTACTCCACAAATTATGATCCATGAAGGTGATAAAAACAGTCAGTTTGAAAACCCAACCAACAAATGAGCCCATAATTTTCAGAAGTCATATCATAAATTAATGACAGCATTGGTTTCAAGATAGTGGCGTTAAAAAAACAAAAGTAACGAAGCCAGCAGTTAAGAAATGCTGATCATCACATCTCTAACCACGTTAAACTACAATATTCCACAAGCCAAAGATGTTGATGTGTTCACATGTGGGGAGCTCCTGGCCAAGTTCTTCTGGTAACTGCAAGATATAAGAGCAACCAAAAATATGTTGGATGACTATCAGTTCTTCCCTTGGAGAAAGTCAACTTATGTAGGTGGCATCAGTTCAACATTCTTATTGCAAACAGATTTTTTGTTTTGAAATTACTGTTATTTCAGCATTTTATATTCTTCTCTGAACAGCTGCAGTTAGTAATAGGACTACGTTCTTTCAAAAATAGCCTACACTTAACAGAAGAGTATTTCTTTGTAATTAGGGTGTTTCGTTCAGCTTTAGGACACAGCTATGGTTGAAGCATTTATAGTGTTCTATATAAAACACAGTTTTTCCGACTAAATCCATCACCTCTTTAGCTTTTTGATCTACACTTTGCTCAGAGTTTTCCAAAATGGGTGTGTACAGTTTTGTAAGAGAATGATAATGTACAGCAGCAAGACTGGGAATAAGTGTGTATTTATTACATAATTTTACCACCTACAGTTTAAATTAGAGTTCCAACATTTTGAGGGTATGTTTTGTTGAAAGTGAGCATATGTTGCAATAACTGGGGATTTTCTTGCTTTGGTTGTTAAAAAAGAGAATTTTAGTACTAACAATTAAACAATGGCATAAAGAATATGTTTCCCCAAAATAATTCTTCTTGGCATCTTGATGTTCATTATCATGGCCTTCAAGGAATTCAGAGAATAGTAGGGTTGCCTAACTACTTTAGGAAACTAAATCTCATTTTCAAAAGTGATTTAGGCACTTAGGAGCCAAAATCCCAATGATAGTCAATTGAATTGAGGTTCCTAAGTGCCTAAATCACTTTGAAAAAATGAGATTTAGTCTCCTAAATCAGTTAGGTGTTGCAAAGCTAAATGAAGGAACATTGAAGGAACATGAAGGAACCTACGTACGTACATTTGAAAATCTGGGGTTAAATCCATGAGTTTTTGGCACAACAGGATGTCTTGGAGTCATTATGGCATACTCTGTCAGTTCATGTTAAAATGACATGTGTAAATAGATTTTTGATTAAAATATCTTATAGCAACTCCTTCACATGTCTTCAACTATGGGCTAAATCCACAAAGGTATTTAGGGATCTAAATGACACTTCAAATGCCTAAATCCAAAACTGAGATTCTCAAAACCCTCACTCATCTTCCACGTAACCCTGTAGGTGCCTAAAGTCCCTAGGAACCTAGGTTTCCATTGTTATAGTCTCCTAGGTGCCTATATTTCTACTGCTGGGCATGTCACAGCTGTCTAATTCCTAAGGCCTGAGACCCTAGCTTGTGACTAAGCCCCAGCATGATCCTCAAAGTCAACATTCCCCTGCATATCTTGCCTGTCGAGCCTGATCCAGTAGGCATGCTGATCACGCCTAACCTAACACAAAGGGACAATGGTGGTGGCACTCTCATACCCCAGTGGTTGAAGCACTCATCCAAGTTCAAATTTTCCCTCTCCCAGATGTGAAGCAGGGATTTAAACCAGAACTCCCACCTCTCAGTTGAGAGCCCTAACCGTTGGACTATAGAGTCATCCTCACTCTGTCTCAGTGACTAGTAAATATTTCATACAAAGTGCAATAGCTTCAACAGTAAAAACTGAGAAAACTCCAACTCAGAATATGCCATAGCCCAGTGATGGAAGATCTAGGCTGAAATCCCTGTTCCACATCAAGCAGCGAAGGGATCTGCACCTGAGTCTCCTACATCCTGGGTGAATGCTGAAGCCAATGGACTAAAGTTTGTGGAGGTGGGGACACTGGCCCCCTCATTTTTTGGTGACAAAATGCTTAGAAGCCTAACTCCAGGAGAGGTTTCCTGGCTGTGAATCCCAATCAGAGGGGTATGCCTCCTTCTGACCCATACTTATGTCCCCTAAGACCTCACCCCTCTTCTCAGTATTTCCTACTGGCTAGCTGATTCAGCTCTCCACTCATTTTGCTGACTTTTGTGAATCCCTTTCTTAGGCACCTAACTCTCTTCATGCATTGTATAGGAAGCCTGGGCACCTAACACAGGGAGGCAGATTCCATGAGGCAAGGTGTCCAAGCATGAGACATTGCAATGTTGAGTATAAGTCCCCTTTGTGCCTCTATCCCGATATATCTATTTGTAAAATAGAGATGTTGGGATGTTAATATGAATGTAGCTTTCAAACTGATCAGGAGAAAATTACACATGGCACCAAAAAGCATTGGATATTAAATGTTAATGACTTAATTATTTCAAACTGTTAGATATAAAATAAATTTCAAATGGACAATGCAAAAGGACAAAAAATTAAATTCTCTCTATTCATCTTCAAACATGGGTGAAATCTTGGCTGCCAGTGAAATCAATGAGAGTTTTGTTCTTGATTCCAGTGGGGCCAGGATTTCACCTGTTACATATCACAGTTATAAGTGCCTTACAAAGATGGACAGAAATTAATATCAACATAGGCCCTGATTTGGCAAAGCACTGAAGACCGTTCTTAAGACTTCCTATGCTTAAGTGCTATTGGGACTGTGAGTGGAGCAGTTTGAAGATGAAATGGGATGCTGTATCAACCCACAATATGCCTAAGTAAAGGTTCTTTTGTCTTCCATGTCTTACAAAGAGGTCCAACAGTTGGTTTGTTTCTTCCAAGTTGTATACAATGGCTAAAGGAGGGGTAGGGGTGACAGGAATATATTGGCTGTATATAATTGTTTATTAAACACAAAAGGACTTTTCCATTAGAGCTGAGAGTTAACTTCTGTTATTCCTTCTTGTTGTTTTCCCTACTCTAAAATAAAATGAATTCAGAACTGAAAATCTATGGAGAAACACACTGTAATTCCTAGAAATGAAACATCAGATATGTTATGTTGAGGGATAACAGTTTAAGATACTGGTGGCTGGCAATTCAAATATAAACACATATTGGTGTTGAGTCATTGTAGAATTCATGTTATAGTCAATGCCCCTCAAGGTGCATGACACCTGACCTACATGGAACAACCTTTTCATGTAGAAGTACCAGAATTTCTCTTCAACATTAGTAACTGACATTTCCAGACACTCCAAATGCAACTGGGTTAGTAGCTACGCTGTTGTTCATTGGTCTTTCCTATGATTAAATTGCCATGTCCTCTCTAATACAATATTTCCATTTGATTGCTAGAAATATATTTAACTTATATAGATAATATAATGTGGTGCAATAATTTGTTACTTAAAATCCTTCAGTAAAGCTCCTGTGTAATCTGAGCTCCTAAAGTTTAGGTATTCTTTATGCAGAATTATACAAACCAACCCCTAGAAGTGTATAGTCTACTTGTGAATTGAATTTGAGCTTGCTTTGAGAATTAGGGGAAAAGAAACCTACCGGGCAAAAAAGTACTTTATACGCACTCTGTTGTATAATGAGATTCTTTGAGAAAAGTTTCCATTGTCTAAAACATTTAAAATAAAATGTATTTCAAGGAGTAACAATATAATTCCTAATTTTCTTGTATTACACGGATGTGGCTTTTAAAGTATTATCTTGCATAACATTTGCTTTTACTTTTTAGAAATGTTATTATTCTTAAAAAAAACTGGATCACCAAACAGTCTGACTGTTTTTGCATGAAAACTGAGTTCTGTAGAAGTAGCAGGAAATGCAGTCTTTGTAAAGCCTTAAAAAGGTGAAGAAAAACAACTGGATAAAATTGCCACTTGCTGTTTGGAGCAGTGTTGCTGAACTGCTTAATTCTAGCATTTTATGCCTAAAATGGTCCCCTTCTGCAAACTGCCACTCAAGAAAATAACTGTGTTATAATCCTGGATTCCTAAATATATTTTCTTATATATGTATAAATAAATAAATAAACAAACAAACAAACAAACACACATAAAACACGTGCTTTTGGCTTCTTACCATCCCTGGTCCCTCTGTTATTTTTGTTAGACGTAATTTTCATTTGTGGTGCAAAATTTGCACGAGCCCCAGCAGCTGAGTTTTCTATATGTCTAAACAGAAATTTGATAATACTTATTTCGTGCTCACTTATTCAACCTCCCCCCCCCCACCCCGTGACTTTGTTATGCATAAAGAGATAAATGATCTGTTAATCACTGGTAATAAAAACTGCTGTTTCCTTTCAGCTAAAGGACATACTAAACTGCACATCACATTTCTTGGTAGGTGATCTGTTCCACTGAATTCTTAATAAAAGGCTGGGAAGAATATTCTGGTCGTTCTGCTACCAGTTTTACAACACTTCAATGTACTTCTCATAGAACAGCATGGGAAAGCTACACTAAAACCTACTGAATAACTTGATTATGATAAAAAGAAAAGGAGGACTTGTGGCACCTTAGAGACTAACCAATTTATTTGAGCATAAGCTTTCGTGACTACAGCTCACTTCATCGGATGAAGTGAGCTGTAGCTCACAAAAGCTTATGCTCAAATAAATTGGTTAGTCTCTAAGGTGCCACAAGTCCTCCTTTTCTTTTTGCGAATACAGACTAACATGGCTGCTACTCTGAAACCTTGATTATTATAGTCTTTGTTCTAATTTCCCAAGTATTACCAATACATCTAAATATGTGAACATCATGAATTGAGAGAAATAATTTAAAAGATTTGCTAACAATATGGGAATACTCGCACATGACATATAGCAGTGCAACAGACTACAGTGTACATACTGACCCTCCCAGATCTAGACTTCAAAACTGTACTTGTTTTACAAGACAAAAAGGAGATTCTCTTCTGTGGGTTTCAGGTGTGGATTTCAGATGTAGCACTTTGCTGATCCTGATGACTTTTGTTACAGAGAATTAAGAAGAAAACAGGATGGGGGACTGAGAATGGCCAGATACTTCTGCAAAGGGATCAGAAACAAAGAACAGGAAAAATGCATGAATATATTTTGAGGTTAATGCCATTAGAAATTGACGAATTCTTTCTGATTAGATTGCTGTTGTTTGCAATAAAGCAAGGGCCCATTGCTGTAAAATATCAGGAAAGGAAGACCTGCTGTCCAGACTAACCATGTAGGATGTCTGCAGGGCGCTTGCATAAAAGGCTGAGCCATTTTCACAGGTAATCCATTTATAAATCACTGTAATAAAATGGCCATCTTGACAGTAGCTCAGTAACATTCTTTCACATATTACAGCTGTATCCAGGCAACGAGAACATCTTAGTTAGATAAAAGGAGAGGTGGGATTAAGAGTTGGGATTTGATAGATTTTCATTGACTGGGGTAGGAAGGGCAAAGGGCTAAAGATAAATCATTGGTAACCCGTAAAAATGAATATAAAAATATCTTTTTTGAGAAACTGTTTTGAGAAACTGAATATAATGTGGCAAAAAAACCAAAACAAAACAGTGGACTGAAGCCTACTGAAACCAAGGGTTAGAGAAATGATTTTTTGAGAAACTGTTTTGAGAAACTGTTTTGAGAAACTGAATATAATGTGGCAAAAAAAACAGTGGACTGAAGCCTACTGAAACCAAGGGTTAGAGAAATGATTCAATATAAAAGTAGATTGTCTAGCTACACAGGATGTCTCTTCCCCCACCCTGCCCCAATGTCTATTACATTTCACTTGTAGAGTATAACTGTATGCTAAATTAAGCACACAGGTATTAGCTAAAAATGTGAGCCCAGTTGGTAGAAACTCAGGTGTACGCTATAAAGCTGTTAGCAGAGTAATTCTGCTACCTACACATTCTAAAATATTAATTATAAAAAGAATATTAGGTAGAACAAGTGCAAAAGTATTTTTTCAAGCATAATTACAATGAAAAACGATAACCAAAGTATGTTTCCTCCTCCCCAAAACAGTCAAGCTTTTATAAATTATTTATTTTATCATTCTAGGCATTGAAAGTTGATGAGAATTCAGCATCTAATTCCCACAGGCCCCTGTGAAAATCCCAGCTTTTCAAGTGCACCATCATCTAACATAGTGCTGAATCATTACCACCAGAAAAGGGGCTTGTTTTATTTTTTCTAACAAGCTTTCAGGGCGAATACATTGGCAATATTACATTTAAATGCACAGATTTTTCTCTATTCAAAGATACAGTCTCTGTGTTTAGGTGCCAATTTATTTTGAATGATGCAGTTACAGCAGAATAGCTCACAAAAATTAAACAAACCCTTCTAATTTAGAATAAGGATTTTATGCAAAAAGATACAAAAAATCATAATCATACAGCGTTACCTAGGGAGGTGGTAGAATCTCCTTCCTTAGAGGTTTTTAAGGTCGGGCTTGACAAAGCCCTGGCTGGGATGATTTAACTGGGAATTGGTCCTGCTTCGAGCAGGGGGTTGGACTAGATGACCTTCTGGGGTCCCTTCCAACCCTGATATTCTATGATTCTATGATTCTATATAGTGTAGCTGTGAATAATGCAACATTTCTGAGATTTACAGGATTCATCCATTAAACATTCTCTTGTTGTATTAAGGGCAAATCCAGCACCCTCTGAAGTAGATATAGCGACAAGAATTGACTCCAAGGTTGCACTGTGCCCTGGCATAATATAAAAACAAAATACAGAGCATACTGTTAGCCCTAAATATGATCCCCCAAGAGATGATGAGAAATATTTCCCACCACCACACACACAGGCAAAGATGTGAGAAAAGAGATGAGCCTGTATATCATCATAGTTACAGACCAACAGGAGAAGCAAATTCCAGAGCTTTAAAAACATAGTACATCCAAGTTAGATTTACCCAGCCCTCCACTGATTTACCACTGCTGATTAGTGCTAAATAGTTGAAAAAGTTCTAGTTTGATTTCACCCACTGTATTCAAATATTATGCAGATTAGAGAGTCATTTCCATATCCTGACTGATCTGCCAGATTCAAGATTTTGTCAATAGCATTTAGTCTGCCTGGTTTTGGACAGACAGAGGCAGAAAGTAGTTTCCAGCCAACTCCTATTGCCAATGAGCTAAAGAAAAAGTAAACTAGTGGGTATAAGAATGAATTGGCAAAATTCAGCCATGGAAACAGTTATCAACAAAGAATGCTTCAAAAAGCAAATGAGAATCTACATGAGGCAGGCTATACCAGGAACGGGGTTGCTCATTCATTGCTCATACTTATGATTCTCACAAATACACCCTTGGTCCTTCCCCGTAAGATAGTCCCTGATTAGTTCTGTGGTGCTTTTGAGCAGTCAGATTTTCCTGTGTAACTTATTCACCTTGTATAATATGTGAACCACTTTCTCAAACTGACAGGTTTCAGAGTAGCAGCCGTGTTAGTCTGTATCCGCAAAAAGAACAGGAGTACTTGTGGCTCCTTAGAGACTAACACATTTATTAGAGCATAAGCTTTGGTGGGTTACAGCCCACTTCATCAGATGCATAGAATGGAACATATAGTAAGAAGATATATATATATACATGCAGATAAATTGGAAGTTGCCATACAAACTGTGAGAGGCTAATTAGTTAAGATGAGCTATTATCAGCAGGAGAAAAAAACTTTTGTAGTGATAATCAAGATGGCCCATTTAGACAGTTGACAAGAAGGTTAACTTAGGGAAATAGATTCAATATGTGTAATGACTCAGCCTCTACCAGTCTTATTCAAACCCAAGTTAATGGTATCTAGTTTGCATATTAATTCAAGCTCAGCAGTTTCTTCTTGGAGTCTGTTTTTGAAGCTTTTCTGTTGCAAAATTGCCACCCTTAAATCTTTTACTGAGTGGCTAGAGAGGTTGAAGTATTCTCCTACCGGTTTTTGAATGTTATGATTCCTGATGTCAGATTTGTGTCCATTTATTCTTTCTCAAACTTTCTCAGACTAAGACTGTGATTCTCATCCAAAAACTAGATATATTAATAAGTATGATTCTACACAGAAAGCACAAGCTTTTTCTAATGTGAAGGGACAAAAATACAGAAAATATGTTCACACAAGTGAAACTGACAAAAGAGATGGTGGCCCTGAGCTGCTTATTGTCTCTGAATAAGAAAAAAGACGGATTATGAAGCCATCTGAATAACCCCAGAAGAGAAAAGACAACAAATTAGGTTGAGACTTGACACTGGCTTTTCTGTAATTTAACTACCAAAGTAAAAGATAACTATACCATATGACAGGTTTCAGAGTAACAGCCGTGTTAGTCTGTATTCGTAAAAAGAAAAAAGAAAAGGAGTACTTGTGGCACCTTAGAGACTAACCAGTTTATTTGAGCATGAGCTTTCGTGAGCTACAGCTCACTTCATCGGATGCATCCGATGAAGTGAGCTGTAGCTCACGAAAGCTCATGCTCAAATAAACTGGTTAGTCTCTAAGGTGCCACAAGTACTCCTTTTCTTTTTTCTTTATACCATATGAGTATGTGATCAACCACCATTGTAACTTATTATACCTGAAGATGATTAATAATGTGACCAAGGAACTTCATCCCATTCTTTCCCTGGACAAATCAATGTCCCAGGGATTGTTGTCAGGTGCTGCTCTTGTTTATAGAAAGTTGAAGTTATCCAGTCAGAGAACACAAACACTAAACAACATAGCTAACCATGGAATCATGGCCAGCTGGGATCATGACATGACAGACCTGAGAGTTAAGCAAACAATAGATCTTGCTTCCATAGAGGTGTGATCACATTTTGTTGTCCAAACCTATTTGTATAAGCAGTTGTTTTACAGAAATAACTAATATCACTTCATTAGGCTAAAGAGATGAAGTAAGAGATGGAATAGCTTTATAGTTCCAACTAATCAATACTCAGAGGAGCACTTGCTATGAACAGTTTGCAAAAACTCATAGTTCCAGATATATTAATAAAAACTATCACTGAAGAAACACAACAAAAAATTATTATTTGTTTGTGGGCAATTTATGAACACAAAGGAAGCCAATTCCACTTGCAATGGATAGTTCACTGCTTGCAATAAATAGTTCAACCAGCTCAGCTTGGAATATTGGATTAATACCAGTTCTCTGCATATGTTATCTACAAAGATAGATCCTGTTTCTAATCATCGTTACCACACACTGACTCAGCTTCATTCATTTCTTGGAGTATTGAATCACATGGAGAGCTTTGTAGCCTAATGCAGTCACAGTAGTTATTTCTGTAAAACAACTGGTTATACAAGTAGATTTGGACTACAAATTGTGACCATGCCTTTAAGGAAGCAAGATCTATTATTTACTTAACTATCAGGTCTGCCATGTCATGATCCCAGCTGGCCTTTTAATTTGCTCATGATGCAGCTTTTTATGACATTCGAGTCATGATAAGCCATGTGATACTCAGACAGAGCATGTTATAATTAGAAATAGTTGTGAAATGTTATTCTAAACTAAAGTTCAATGAAAAACAGAAAAAGAAGTTTGCAAAATTTTGATGATTTCCCCCCATGTTCAACACAGTCAATACTGTTATCCAGTGTTATAGACTAATAGCTGTCCTTCTCAACGGGTTAAAGATTGAAATGCAAGGTCCCTACTGCTACTGCTCTTTATAAAAGAGTACTTGGTACTTTTCTGCTATCTCACAGTGCTCACTGAATCTGTCCCTCCAACCAAGCCCAAGCTGTCCCAGTCCCAAAGACTCGTGGGCTGCTGGAGTGCAGGGCTCTAGTTCAGCTGGAATGTGGTGATGTGGCGTATTGATTTCTCAAACTATCTTGTTCTCCAAAATCTCAGCCAACTAAGGATGATATTTTAAAGGCTTTTAGGTGCCTAAAGATGCAGATGGGGCCTACTGGCATATTCAGAAGTGCCTAGATGCCCAACTCCAAGTCCTAGGAGCTTTTGAAAATCCTATTAGGTACCTATCTGCATCTTTAGGCACCCAAACACGTTCTGAAATCTGGCTCTAGGAACCTCTCAAGAAGTTCCTGTATTTTTTTTGCTTTCAGATTTTGTACCCTGACTGACCTGACTGGGGTAACAGAGCTGCTTGCCCTAACTAGCTGATCACTAAGAAGCTCAGATGCTCCCCCTCCAGGACAGAGAGGAACAGATACCCACCTACTTTTCAGGAATAGCATTCCCAGGGAGTTGGCTAACATCCAGAACAGCATTCAGATTCAGCACAAATCCTTTTAATTGCCTGGTAGCAGAAGCTGACATTATGGGCAGCTGCCAGTGGCCTAAAACATGTAATCTTCATTTACAGGGATGATTGGTGTTTGCCTATGGTAAAAAATGAGGCATGTTGCACCTACTCAGGATTGTACTCCTCAGTGTCACCAAAAGTCTTGTCACCCCATCACACCTCTTTAAGAAAGTAGTAGGTCAGCTAGTTCGGATAACGCTTTTCAGGCAAAAACAGTTCTGCTGGTTTCTCCATGCCATTAAATACGCACATTGAACTGGCTGAGGAGCCAATTCCAGTTCTAAAAAGAGATCCATCTCTCTGTTTTCTCTTAATTATATCAAGGCTGCCTGTGCTCTTTTTGCTGTTAAGTGCATAATCCTCTGGTTTCATAAAGCTTGGCATATTCAGTGCTCTCAAACCACAAGAGCTATCTGTATATCTGCATACCTGAGCACCATTTCTCACTTTCACTACTTTTAGTATAGATGTCTCCAGACTGACCACTGGCACTGTCTTGGCCTTTACTGATGTTTGGCTGGTAATTTATTAGGCTCCCCCCTGCCTTATTTCCTGTATATCCCCTCACCATGAAGACAATACACAGGAAATCAGCCAGTTTCTTAGCACTTTCTAACATATCCATCATCTGTACACAACATTTTAAATACATGGTATCTTAGCTCCAAAAAATGAAATTGATTTTAAAGAGTAAATAAACATCACAAACAGGGAAGAATTAATGGGGGAAGCAAAAGTGGACGGAAATCTGGGAGGCAGTGACCATGAGTTGGTTGAGTTCAGGATCCTGACACAGAGAAGAAAGGTAAGCAGCAGGATACGGACCCTGGACTTCAGGAAAGCAGACTTCGACTCCCTCAGGGAGCGGATGAGTAGGATCCCCTGGGGGACTAACATGAAGGGGAAAGGAGGCCAGGAGAGCTGGTTGTATTTCAAGGAATCCCTGTTGAGGTTAAAGGGACAAACCATCTCGATGAGTCGAAAGAATAGTAAATATGGCAGGCAACCAGCTTGGCTTAACGGTGAAATCCTAACGGATCTTAAACATAAAAAAGAAGCTTACAAGAAGTGGAAGGTTGGACATATGACCAGGGAAGAGTATAAAAATATTGCTCGGGCTTGTAGGAATGAAATCAGGAGGGCCAAATCGCACCTGGAGCTGCAGCTAGCAAGAGATGTCAAGAGTAACAAGAAGGGTTTCTTCAGGTATGTTGGCAACAAGAAGAAAGCCAAGGAAAGTGTGGGCCCCTTACTGAATGAGGGAGGCAACCTAGTGACAGAGGATGTGGAAAAAGCTAATGTGCTCAATGCTTTTTTTGCCTCTGTCTTCACTAACAAGGACAGCTCCCAGACTGCTGCACTGGGCATCACAACATGGGGAGTAGATGGCCAGCCCTCTGTGGAGAAAGAGGTGGTTAGGGACTATTTAGAAAAGCTGGATGTGCACAAGTCCATGGGGCCGGACGAGTTGCATCCGAGAGTGCTAAAGGAATTGGCGGATGTGATTGCAGAGCCATTGGCCATTATCTTTGAAAACTCGTGGCGAACGGGGGAAGTCCCGGATGACTGGAAAAAGGCTAATGTAGTGCCAATCTTTAAAAAAGGGAAGAAGGAGGATCCTGGGAACTACAAGCCAGTCAGCCTCACCTCAGTCCCCGGAAAAATCATGGAGCAGGTCCTCAAGGAATCAATCCTGAAGCACTTACACGAGAGGAAAGTGATCAGGAACAGTCAGCATGGATTCACCAAGGGTAGGTCATGCCTGACTAATCTAATCGCCTTCTATGATGAGATTACTGGTTCTGTGGATGAAGGGAAAGCAGTGGATGTATTGTTTCTTGACTTTAGCAAAGCTTTTGACACGGTCTCCCACAGTATTCTTGTCAGCAAGTTAAAGAAGTATGGGCTGGATGAATGCACTATAAGGTGGGTAGAAAGTTGGCTAGATTGTCGGGCTCAACGGGTAGTGATCAATGGCTCCATGTCTAGTTGGCAGCCGGTGTCAAGTGGAGTGCCCTAGGGGTCGGTCCTGGGGCCGGTTTTGTTCAATATCTTCATAAATGATCTGGAGGATGGCGTGGATTGCACTCTCAGCAAATTTGCGGATGATACTAAACTGGGAGGAGTGGTAGATATGCTGGAGGGCAGGGATAGGATACAGAGGGACCTAGACAAATTGGAGGATTGGGCCAAAAGAAACCTGATGAGGTTCAATAAGGATAAATGCAGGGTCCTGCACTTAGGACGGAAGAACCCAATGCACAGCTACAGACTAGGGACCGAATGGCTAGGCAGCAGTTCTGCGGAAAAGGACCTAGGGGTTACAGTGGATGAGAAGCTGGATATGAGTCAGCAGTGTGCCCTTGTTGCCAAGAAGGCCAATGGCATTTTGGGATGTATAAGTAGGGGCATAGCGAACAGATCGAGGGACGTGATCGTTCCCCTCTATTCAACATTGGTGAGGCCTCATCTGGAGTACTGTGTCCAGTTTTGGGCCCCACACTACAAGAAGGATGTGGATAATTTGGAGAGAGTCCAGCGAAGGGCAACAAAAATGATTAGGGGTCTGGAACACATGACTTATGAGGAGAGGCTGAGGGAACTGGGATTGTTTAGTCTGCAGAAGAGAAGAATGAGGGGGGATTTGATAGCTGCTTTCAACTACCTGAGAGGTGGTTCCAGAGAGGATGGTTCTAGACTATTCTCAGTGGTAGAAGAGGACAGGACAAGGAGTAATGGTCTTAAGTTGCAGTGGGGGAGGTTTAGGTTGAATATTAGGAAAAACTTTTTCACTAGGAGGGTGGTGAAACACTGGAATGCGTTACCTAGGGAGGTGGTAGAATCTCCTTCCTTGGAAGTTTTTAAGGTCAGGCTTGACAAAGCCCTGGCTGGGATGATTTGAATGGGGATTGGTCCTGCTTTGAGCAGGGGGTTGGACTAGATGACCTCCTGAGGTCCCTTCCAACCCTGATATTCTGTGATTCTATGATCTCTGTTGCAAGTACAACTTAAGCTCTGCTGGGCTATAACACAATAATTCCAGCAGGAAAAAACAATCAGACAGTTTAAAAAAATGCATTAAATTATTTACACAAACTATTTTTCCCTAAAAAGCTTTGCATGTTACTTACACTGAGTGGAAAAAAAACTAATAAGCATCCAAATAAACATGTGCTTGATTAAATGAGACACACCACTGCAATGTAAATTACTTGGTAACTGATCCCTTGCTGAACTTTAGAAAGTGCTTCATGTTAAAGTTTAATCTGCATGGTAGATAATTAAAGCAAAAATATGTAGGAGATGGAAACAGAATTATTTTATATTATGGTGCAAATTTTCAACCAGGTGCATAGCTAAATATGGGGATATTTTTTCAGTGCGTGGCTTTTGCATGTATGTGTGCATTCAATCCCAATTTGTATGCATATATTACAGGATTTGCACACCCTAAAAGCATGTCACACAGTGTTCATAGAAAGGGGTATTTTATTTCCCATATTACTCTATAATATTCCATCTGTATAGGTTTTTAAAGGAAAAAAACAGAAAACATACATGGTGAGGCACTGTACAAATGTGGTACATTGTTCAGTGGGATCTTTGTTATATATATAGGATCTCTATGACCTGTTCTTTTAACATCCTGTTTTTTCTAACTATTGGTTTAATGGTCTCTAGTTGAATTCTGTGGACAGTAATTACCATGAGTTTGTTTATATGAAAGTTTGCCACTCATTTCTTGTTAGGTTCTGATACTAAATTCATAGACTTAAGGCCAGAAGGGACTGTCATGATCCTTTGGTCTGACATTCTGTACATATGTATTTCCCTCCTGGTTTCCCTAATGAAATGAATATCAAACTTATAATGTAGAATGGAAGACACAAAATTGTTCAATCTACTCTGGTGGGAGTTTGCTATAGAGTGCTCTTATTCCACATTCTTCTCGCTTTTGGGGTCTGACCCAAAGACGGTTGACGTCAATGGAAAAACTCTGATTGATTTAGTGGGCTTTGGATCAGGCCTTTAATGACTGACGCATGAAAAATAAAACTCTCAGTTTGGAAGTTGTTGCAGTTTACTGTAAATTTCAGTACATATCTTTACCGTTTGGATTATTCTGTTTCATTTCAGCAGCATCACTATTTTCAAACAGAAAGAAAACATCTAGATAAGATTAAAATTACACAGTAATGAAGACAAAAGAAACAATCTAAAGTGTAAGGACAGTGAATCCAATATTACATTATTTTCTCCAATTTCTATTTCAGGTATAAGCTGTGAGGGGCAAATTTTCAGAGGAGCTCGTTTAGGTACCTAAATGGAGTGGCCAGACTTTCAAAAGTACTCCATACGCTTTGCTCTCAAATATGAATACGGAAAAAAAAAAGTCCCTTATTTTGGTGCCTCAAAGGGAGCTGCTGGGTGTTGAATTCTTTTGAAAATCTGGCCACAAGTGCCCACAGAGAGAATTTTTGAAACTGAATATTAAAGTAATTGGATTAGCACTCAGTGTCTTGAAACAACCACCACTGGTAGTTCTAAAATTTGGAAATAAAGGGGTTAACCTAACATTAAAAGAGCAAATTTTTGTCTAGCAGCAGAAGTGGCAGTGATCAGTCTGTTGAATCACAAAGCTACAGTATGTTTCTCTGAATTTAGACACACAGTCCAAGTTGAACAAAAACCATAAAATGTCAAGCTACTATATTAACATTTTCCAACTTCAGGAATTTATCAGCTTATTGAGACAATGGCCAAGTGAATGTAACCTGGCTTTCATATCTGAACCTGGCTAGTGAGAGGGACATAGTGTGGCTGTAACAGTACTGTCAAACATTCGGATAATTCTTCATCAGGCACAGCCCAAAAATGTCAGCTCCGTAGCAGAGAAGTTAACACAGAACTTGACATGAGGGTGAATATAACCTTCAGATCTGGATTTCTTTTAACACCTATTGAAAACCAAACTAGCAACAGAGAGAAATGATGCTGAGTTTTAAATACCATAGTACAGTATTTTGTCTTCCTATCACTGCAAGTCCTGCACCCAGAGCCCAATCTAAGAAACTTGGATGGGTACTGGATATCTCCAAGGGTGAAGGCAGATGGGGAAGGAATCGTAAGTCCAAAACATCAGTGGGGTTGTTCTTTAGCCACTGATCTAGCTTCATGATTGAAGCATGGCTCTTGCTACAGAGCAATTTATGCATAGGTAGATTCACCAGTCTATGACCTGCCCACCTCAACTCTCCTCAAAGTTAGGCTCTATGGCAGTGTTTCCCAAACTTGGGACACCGCTTGTTCAGGGAAAGCCCCTGGTGGGCCGGGCCGGTTTGATTTCCTGCCGCATCTGCAGGTTCGGCCGATCACGGCTCCCAGTGGCTGCGATTCACCACTCCAGGCCAATGGGGGCTGCAGGAAGCGGTGGCCAGCACATCCCTCGGTCCGCGCTGCTTCCCGCAGCCCCCATTGGCCTGCAGCGGCGAACCACGGCCAGTGGGAGCCGCGATCGGCCGAACCTGCGGATGCGGCAGGTAAACAAACCGGCCCGGCCCGCCAGGGGCTTTCCCTGAACAAGCGGTGTCCCAAGTTTGGGAAACACTGCTTTATGGTATGGTGCACACCTGCCAGATAAATCACCTGAACTGATCATTTCACATACACACAATGGAAATGCACATGCATTCCAAACACCTGCAAAGAGAAAACAGGATTTGTTGCACCGTGCACACCCCTATACCTTAGACATTGCAGTAATTCCAAGCGTGCTGACAAGTGGATGAAAGTTTGGCATCAAATCCTGTTTCTCTATGGTACCCTAGACATTCAGTCACTAAGATACAAACAATAGATATTCTTAGACACAGTGGTAAATATAGACCAATCAAGTCTCTCAAAGTCTGAGTTCTGGTGAGATTTCAGTATCCTACAACTTATGATTTTACTTGCACAACTAAGAACCCACACACATTGTGGGTTCCCACAACTCTGAGTGAAGGGGATTTGTGGTGTGCAAGGATACAGAAATCAGGCCATTATCAGCATTGACACCAGCCAGTGTGGGGAATATATGTGCAAGAATTCTACTTTATAAAAATTACAGAAGGCAGAAGCTTTAAACTGGGTTTGTTTTTGTAATTTAAATAATTGCAACCCATTCCCATAATACACTCTAATGATTTATGCTATATCTTTGATGGCTTTTAGCAACAAAAAGTTATAGCATCATATAACACCTGATAGCCAAATGTCAGCTAATATCTATTTTGTCAATAAAATTTTTGGTAATGTTTTATTTTAAGTTTTTCAATGGACAATATTATTTCATTATAGAATACTCACTTTAATTACTGCATTTATTTATTCAGTCATTCAGCTCTTTTGTTTATTTTTTGGTAACACAAATTTGGGATATCCTCTCCTGGTGTTTTATGGTAGCCGAGATAAGTCTCTGAGCATAAATAAACAATACTAATTCCTCTTCAGCAAAGCAAGCTAAAGATATGATGGAGAAATCAAACAGGGAAAAAAAAGGTTTAAGGACTCAGTCCTGGAAGTATACAACTCTCTCAGCTTTCAACACTGCATCTCACAGAAGTACTCTGCCCTTTGCAGGATTGAACCTTAGATGTTTACACTAAGAACTAGATTTTTAGAAGATTTTCAGCACTGCCTGAGGACAATGAGAGCCATGGAGTGCTGAGTAATTTTGAAAATCTGTTCACTTCATTAAGGTGCAGACCTTTTTTGAAAATTTGGGTCTAATAAAAGATACACATTATTTGGGAAGGGCATGATTCTCCCATAACCAGAGCATACTCCCTGGAAAAGATCTAATCTCTGGAAAATGATTGTACATTTACTATAACTTAATTTAAAAACAAAAACAAAATAGACTTTGCTGATGATAGTAAGTTCTTTTACATATTCTTAAAGGGCATGATATAAATCATTTTATCATGCAGTCAAAAGAGCATGAGCCCCTAAAATAATCTGTAACCAAAAGAGTAAATCAAGTAGCCATCTCTTCTCATACCTGGCTGACCAAATATGCTGGATTCAATTCAGCAGTGAAATAACCTTACAAAAGATACCCATAAATAAATCAAAATTTCTGTTCTACCAGACACCAAAATCATCAGGAATGAAAACCTCTGAGGTTTTCAACATCAAGGCACAAGAATGATCTGAAAAAACTCATCAATGGCAACTCTCTTAGCCAATAAATTAAGGAAACATTGAATCTATCAAACCAAATGTGAAAAGAGCAACAAATATCAAATCAGTATAGTGAGCCATATTGTGCACACGTTAAGGGTTTAAAGGACCCTGATGGCCTTATAGTGAATTTAACTCTTAAGGATTCATTAAAAAATGTACATCATATTCTCTCCTGTATAATTTTAGATTTGGTCAATAGTTTACTAATAAACCTGATTTCAACTAAAAGTAGTGATAAAGATGTGATAACATCTGGCAAAAAGATGTGAGACAAAGGGCATTCTAAAAAGGTCCTGGCTTTTAAGGCCAGAGGAGGTAATTAGGGAGGCCAGCTATCCTGTTCCTTGCAAGCGGCTAAAGGCAGGAATAACTGAAACAGTCACTGGAAGACAGGAAGAAGGTCTCAGGGAACAGGCAGGGTCTGGGAGAAGAAAGGCTAGATCCTTTCCAGGCCATTGTTCCTTTAAGTTCCCAGGACCAGGAGACTGGAGTGGGAGGACCAAGGCTCCTCTCTGTCTCCCAGCCAGTACAGACAAACATTTGGTATTATTAAAATCACCTGGGGAGGATGAAGAGACTGATTGACTGGGAAGGTGACTCAAAATGAGGCTCCAAGCCTATTCACGGGAGCTGCTGAGAATGAGACGGAGAACTCATGAGGACAGAAATCACATAGCCCCAAGAAAGAGGAGTGTGAAACCCTGAAAAGAAATGGGAAGCTAGTGAACCTGAATAAACTAGTCCCAAGAGAGGGGAAATATTGTGCTTAAAGACTCTGGGTATAAGTGGATTATTCTCAGAATTTAGCGGGAAACTGATGCAAGACTGTCCCAGGCCACTTGAGAGCACACTGGGAACAGCACCTATCTATATGTGTCATAAATATAAATGGAAGGGTAAACACCTTTAAATCCCTCCTGGCCAGAGGAAAAACCCTTTCATCTGTAACGGGTTAAGAAACTATCATAACCTCGCTGGCACCTGACCAAATGACCAATGAGGGGACAAGATACTTTCAAAGCTGGAGGGGGGGAGAAACAAAGGTTCTCTAGGTCTGTGTGTTGCCTTTGCCGGGACCAGAGCAGGAATGGAGGTCAGAACTCCTGTAAAGGGTTAATAAGCAATCTAGCTAGATATGCGTTAGATTCTGTTTTGTTTAAATGGCTGATAAAATAAGTTGTGCTGAATGGAATGTATATTCCTGTTTTTGTGTCTTTTTGTAACTTAAGGTTTTGCCTAGAGGGATTCTCTATGTTTTGAATCTGATTACCCTGTAAGGTATTTACCATCCTGATTTTACAGAGGTGATTCTTTTACTTTTTCTTCAATTAAAATTCTTCCTTTAAGAACCTGATTGCTTTTTCATTGTTCTTAAAATCCAAGGGTTTGGGTCTGTGTTCACCTATGCAAATTGGTGAGGATTTTTATCAAGCCTTCCCCAGGAAAGAGGGTGTAGGGTTTGGGAGGATTTTGGGGGGGGGGGAAAGATGTTTCCAAGCGGGCTCTTTCCCTGTTATATATTTGTTAGACGTTTGGCGGTGGCAGCAATAAAGTCCAAGGGAAAAAGGAAAATAGTTTGTACCTTGGGGAAGTTTTAACCTAAGCTGGTAAAAATAAGCTTAGGGTTTTTTCATGCAGGTTCCCACATCTGTACCCTAGAGTTCAGAGTGGGGAAGGAACCTTGACAACATGCATATTTACCTTTGATTTAGGTACTTTATATGGCTCATATCATCATAGTATCTGAGCAAGTTATATTTGATTGGAGACCATTTTCTCCTTAAGAATATCATTTCTCGGAGAGTGGAATACTACACAGGTGACATAAAATCTTTGGCTAGACTCTCTTCTGGTGTAAATTGGTCTGGCCCACTGTCTTTTATATAATCAGTAACTGTTGAAAAAAGTATGTACTACTATATTAAAAAAAAAAGAAGCCCCCAAATAGTCTCTAACATTTTGGAAAAGGAATTGAATTGTTCTGCAGATAACATAGACAAAGCTTAGTTCTGCTTCTACTGGTTTGTGTTTCAGGACCTCTGGGTGGGACAAGAGGTTTACATAAGGATCTTGTTCTCTTTTCTTTCTTTCTTTCTTTCTTTCTTTCTTTCTTTCTTTCTTTCTTTCTTTCTTTCAATAATCCTTATAGAGCATAACTTAGTCATGCTTTTGAATCAAAAATGTCAAAATGATCTTTAGTCCTTTTATTCCCAATAGTCATTTATGGCTTTTAGGCAGAATGTGTGTACTACTACAATTTGTTGTGTGGCTTTTAATAGTTGCTTTTATATGTTTTATCTTTTATATGAATTACTGTATTGATCCTTGTAAAATTAATAAAAATAAATTAATTAAAAACGTCTTCTTCTGAAACCATAAATGTTTGTTTCCCTGGCCAAACTCAGCTACCAGAGTATCCCTGGAAACCTCAAAATCTCATCAGGTTTGATTATAAGGCTTTTTATATTTAATAACTAACAACTGACCTATCACATCCCACAAAAATCAATCTGTCATTTAGGAGATTTAAGCTAAACAGTTCAGACTCGAGAATAGATTCTTAGATACTAAAAGCCAGTGAGGAGTAAAAGCCAGTGATAGACACTTGCAGATTCACAGCATAAAGACAGTATGCAGTTTTGATGGAAGTATGTATGGATATTTATAACATATAGTAACTTCCTCCTGGAAACTATAGTACCTTTGTATCCATAAAGCCAAAGACTGGTGTTATAATTCAACAAAAATTATTAGTCATTAAACACATTTTGTTATTTCCCTATTGCTGAGAGTTCTTTTTTGGAATGAGAGAAGGTGACTGATAAAAGAAAATTAACATGCAGGTGGTTTTTATGAATTTATTGAATTATCAGGTACTATTTGAGTTGGGTGGGAAACTATTATTTTTGAGACATCAACAAATTTCCGCATTCCAAATTGGGATGAAAAGTCAAAGTCTTGAAATTTTTCACAAACCGAAAATAAATAATTTATTAATAAAAGTGCTGGCGTGAATCTATCAAAATGTTTTGTTTTGATAATTTTGTTTATATTTGGACCATTTTTTAAAAAAATATTATAATTAGCTTAAATGTCAAAACTAAAAGTAATATTTGAATCTGAAAACTGGCATTTTTTGTTTTAAAGATGTCAAGAAAACATTGACAATTTTGAAACTTTAAAAAAAATTGCTTAAAGTTAAAGTAGTCAAAATGAATACTTCTCCTTGAACTGTTTTGGTTTCAATGAATCGGCATTTTCTGATGAACAATATTGCTCTAGTTTCTCTATAGCAAATATACCAATCAAGGATGCAAACCATATTGTACATACGTACAGCAGGGGATAGGTACATACGTATTCCTCACCCCCAAATATGTGAAAATGTTGTTCATGTAATAAATGTATCACATACCTAGGATCACATCTATCCACTAATCCATCTAATTCATATTTTTTTCTTAACATTCCACAACTTTGGGCTGCTTGAAACAGCTGTTATAATTACATAAAAATACATAGAGAGAATCAAATTGCCACAGAAGTGGATTTCTCCTTCTCCCCACAAATGTGGAATTACCCTCAAATGTAAATACCCTAAGATAACAAAGATTCAGTCCTGCAGTAATGGCAGCCTTTTTGTACACAAAAGTGTCAGGAAGTAAAATCTAATACTTTGGGACCCTGCAGAGCTAGAAACAGCAGCTTTACATCATGCCATTGGGACTGACTGACAGTTAGGGTGAAATCCTGACCTCACTGAAGCCAAGGAAAGTTTTGCCATTGACTTCAATGGAGCCAGGATTTCATTCTTAATTTCCTGATGGGACTCAGCACTTACGTCAAGCCTGAGAGGTCCTGAGTTATTGGACTTTAAATCAGGGACATTTTTAAGTATATTAAAAAAACTGTATTAGATAATTTGGGGGAGATGTTTTGCATTTATTATTTTTAAATTTTCTCCCCCATATGACAAAGCCACTTTGAGGCAATCCAGGAAGGAACACCTATTAAAACCCCTTCCTCTCACATGGCTATACCGTTCTGCCATAGGCTTGCATCTTCCCCCATCCCTCCTGATATCACCTGAGGGTGGCATGAGATAGCCCTACAAGAGCTATCTCCTCTTAGACTTGTGGATGTCTCTCCCCATTCAGCTGTGATGCTGGGGGCCCAATTCATGCTTTTTGAATAATTATGCTTGGCAATACTGTAATACCACCTCATCTCACAGGAGTGATGTACCGATACTATGGTAAGAGCACCATAGAAATTTCCAGGAAGAAATTAATAATTTTGTCATCAGGGCAGCATTTGAATGTGACAAATGAGGAGTGGGGACACTTACTGAATGATGAATCTAGAAAAAAATATTAAAGAGCTACGCATTGAGTAGCTATCTATTCTGCGCTCTGAATGTGGCAGGAGACACATGGAGAAAATAGCACATGATAATGTAATTTAAGACTGTGTCATAAAGCCTACACACTTTGTGGAGGCAAAATTAAGGTTGCTTCTGAGTGCTGGATGCAGAAGTCCTGATTTATTATTGTGCTGCTAGACATTCTGATGTCCACGATGCTCACATCAGTATCCAGTGAAATCAGTGGGTTTGCATCAGTGTGTATCGGAGAGCAGAAAGTGGCCATACTATAGTTATAAAGGAATCTTACAAAAAGGCATAGCCAAAATTTCGTATTTTATCTTTTAAGGATATTTTTCTATAATCACTAAAGAAACTTCTCAAGATGATCTAATTAGACGATTGAGCAAGAAATTACCAAAAAGAACACTTCAAGAATAAGATTGTAGGGGACTATACGCCATGCTGCTAAATCTTTTCATGTATTCAACATACCCTTAAGCATGAGACAGTATATTATTTTAGGTATTGAAAGCAAATCCACAGTAAATATACTCTTCTTCTATTCTAAGTGTCATAGAGAACACAGGAAAGAAGTTCAGATCAGCTTTTAATAAAGTTTAATTTATTTTCTAGGGTGGATTATACGTTTTAAAATGTGCTCAAATTTCACTAAAGTGATGTTTTAAAAATAAATCCGTATTAGTCACTTGATTATGATGAACTCCAGCTGGAGGAAAAGTCATTACCTGCCCCTGCATATATTCCCATTACTAACAGATATAAAGAAAGAGGTTTATAGGAAAATTAACTTTTGATCTGAAAAACTTAATTAGTTCTGTAGTCACTAGGGGTCACTATTACAATTTTGAATCATTCAGGTCTGCTGCCTGCCACTTATGTCTCTCAATATCGTAATTTAATTTTAAAAAAACTTTCCTCAATAAAAATATTAATGTTTAAATAATGATACTTGAAATCCATCTGCGTGCCTAGTTCAAGATGTAAGTCCAGGAACTATTAGTTAAAACTTGTGTTATGGAGAACATTTTACAATATTTAATTTATGGTGGTTCCATCAGAAAATTTCACTTGGAAAGATTTATTTTAATAGCCTCAGCACTATATAACATATTAAGATGAGTTGCCTCCATGAGTACCAAAGATTACTTTGGTAGATATTTCAGTTTATCCAACCTATAAATTAACTGTAAAAAATATTCAGATGGAGTGTTTAGTTCTTGAAATAATCAAGTATTATCTCATAAGAATTCCTTACCCCAAACAGTGTGAAGGACAAACTACAAATACTTGAAAAGGAGAGAAAATAAAACAGCAACAGTGAAAAGGAAAATTTTCTTAGATATTGTCTGGGCCCTTTCTGTCTTGTCTAATATCTCATCTCTAATATCCTCATTCCAACCTACATTAAATAAGGTAATGACTGTGTGACATCTAGTGCATATTGATCACGAGTGCTGCAAAACCCATGGTATATACCTGATATGGAGAGGTTTAATTCTCTGCTGGATTTTCACTCAACAGAAAGTCTGCTGCAGTGAGAAGTTTATAATAGATTTTTTAAAAATAAATGTATTTTCCTGAATGCAAAAACTGGGACACACAAAACTTATGGGTTTGATTCAAAGATCCCATTGACTTCAGTGGGCTTTGGCTCAACCCTTATGTAATCTAAACAAAGATACGCTATGCTGTGAAATAGTCTGCTGGGAGGCTGTGACTTGCCCCTCGTGGGGGCAACATGGCCACAACTACACTGAAAGGACCCAGAGGAGTAAAGGAATGCAGTTGATAGGAGACGTGGGAAGAGCAGGTGTTAGCAGGTGTTAGAGCAGGAAGGCTGTATGGATAGGCAACACTGAGAAAATTATAAATAAAAAGGGTCTCGACTTCAAGCCCCTGAGGCCTAAGGTGCCTTTTACAACTTCCCCCACCGTCTCCCAGAGGAAAAATCTGTAGGAATCACCAGTTTTGGTTAGACTTTTTGTTTTTCCTTTTCACCAGGACTTCCATTAATTGGATCACGTGTGTATGATGACTCTCTGGACCTGCCTCTTCATCCATGCCATTTTCCATACTTCTGCATGTCCCGCTCAGAACACAACAATTCCTATCACAGTGTCCTTCTCCAGACCATATCCTGAAAAGCCAGAACCCACTATTTCTATCTCAGATTCCTGACCAAATCTCTGTAGTATGATAATACTTTGTACTTCTATTGTGCCTTTCATCAAAGGATGCCGGAAAACTATACAAACATAAAATAGTTATGAATCAAAGAACCCTTGGGATACAGTTCTAAAAGTATTGCACAGATGGGTCAACAGCTCCATTTATGGCATAATGACTTACTCAAAGACCACCAAAGAACAGTGTCAGAGCTTGGAATAGAACCAAGCATTCTACTTCCATTCCTTTCCTCTATCAGCCCTTTCCATTTGCCTCCCCGAGTGCATTAATTTGGTTTCATTTAAGCTTAGGATGAGGATGCAAGACTATTTACAATCACAACAGTTTGTGCTGCTGGAAAATGAAACCCTGCCCAGTTCTCTTTTATGTCTCTAAACAAGGCAGGAAGAACGTTATAAACAAGAAACTCTTTTATGGAACCCAAAGAAAGAGATGCAGCCAGATGTGCTCAGCTTGCACAACTGGTTTATGTGCTTAAGCTCTCAAACAACAAATGCTTAAAAATAATAAATCTAAGAATTAATTCTCCTTTCACAATAGTGTAAAATGAATCGCTCCTTACAAAGAATGAGAAGAGTTCCATAGCCTGAATACATGTTACTAAATGGAATGAATGAATGTCTTACTCATTCATAAGGTCTCTGTGCAATAAAGCCAATGTAAGAAGGAAATTCAGAGGGGGGGAATATTAACAGCGGAAAAGCAATGAGACAAAGCATGAAGAGAAACCAAAAATATTCTGACACAAGAAACTCCTGATTGTAGAAAAAGTAATCCCATAATCAGAGATTTGCAATCCTCATGGCTGGCATAACACATAATATTCTTATTGAAGACTAGAATCCATAGCAAAGCATTCATTGTGTATAAAATTGCCAGCAAATAGAATATAATTGTATATAGATCCAATGAATGTGAATGCAGCTCACAGAAGAATTAAATCCAGACAGGGAGGTGGATATAAAGGTCAATCAAAGCTACTTTGAAAGCATTCAGATCCAGTATCTTTCCCCTCAATATCCTGGGGAGATCATGATGTTCTAGAAAGAAAAAAATGTATTTTGGAACAACTATTTGTTCTCAATATGGAAGAGACTGATAGCAATGAAGTGTCTATCATGCCATTTAATTTGTAGAGAAATTCAGTTAAAAGAATAGTCACATCACAGTACTGCCTGTATTAAGTAGTAAATGGAACATATAGATCAGAGATGTATGTGCTGTTTGTAAAATAAATAAAATACAGACTCACCCATTCCTTTGCCCATTTCACAGTTCATATCTGTTTGAGACTCTTGCCCCCCATAGGGCCATGACTCCACTGCTCACTCCCTACATTTTTCAAGGCTGATTCTCTTCTAACACCAGTTTGACATTGGTATAGCTCCACTGACTCCTAATTAACTCCCATTGATAGAAAGATGGAAAAGAATTAAGCCTCTCATTTGTATTTAGTCTGTTCTTTACTGTTTTATGCAGTGTAGTTGTAGCCGTGTTGGTCCCAGGATGTTAGAGCAACAAGGTGGGTGAAGTAATATCTTTTAATGAACCAACTTCTGTTGGTGAGAGCGACAAGCTTCCGAGCCACACAGAGCTCTTCAAGTTTGTCTCTCTCACCAACAGAAGTTGGTCCAATAAAATATATGACCTCACCCCCCTTGTTTCTTTACTGTTTTAGTATTTTTAGTTAGAAAGGTAAGGAGTAAATTTTCCTTGGTTTCTTTTATTTTGGGGGGTGGTGAGAGTATGGTAACAAATCACTGCAGCATAACCACGCATGGAATTATCAGTATTTAAATGGTGTGCATTATTTTATATATTAGAGCACTCAGTCCATTCTACTCCATAAATACAGGCCTCTACCACATTAGCTAAAGGAGAATCTCCATCAGTGTTAACAGTATTAATGTTTATATCATCCTTCAAGAGTAGCCACTAGATGATAGATCAGGACTGAGATTCCAGCCAGTACAGGCTGAACGGGTGAACATGCACCATCATGGCTGCATTAGAATAGGTGGAGCCTTAGGATGAGACTAAGGGACTGTGAAAGTGAAAAGAAAATGAGCATACAAGGAGAAAAGACTCAGAAAGAATGTTCATCTGGACATTGGCTGGACTGGCAAGGTAAAGGCATGCCTGGGATCCTGGTTAATGTGGGGAGGAGAGGCACCCACTCAGCAGACATGTGCAGAGGCCAGGCTCAGACACAGCTTGGGGCCCCAAGTCCTCACTCTGACTGACTCATTCATGGGCTGAAGGGTGACTCATTGACTCAGAGAACCCCAAGCTGAGGAAGGCAGCTTACAGTGATCTTTCTGGGGTGGAGCCACCATTTGTTTCTGTGTTTTTGCCTCACCCACCCTTCTCATTGGATTGGTTCTTCCTGTTTTTTAACTGATGTTTGATTTCCCACTGTGCTTTGGGTTTCAGCCAGGACCTGTTTAAGGGGGTAGGACAGGCTTTTCCCACTAGGTGGACTAGGTGCCCAGTTGTGTGGATTTTGCCTTCTTCAGAACATGCAGGTTTGGCTAGGGCAGCATGGAGAGTTGTGTCACAACGGTGCGGGTTAACTGAGGTTGCGGGAAGTCCCAGGAATTGGGTCGCCCCTTGGCTCAGTGTTTCATGGAAAAAAATAGGGCTTCAGTGGCTGCTGCAGGAGGCACCCACATTTAATCTCTCATCTCAGGGGAACTGGACCCTGTTCAGTCCTGCTCTCTGGGTGCATTTTGCAGGAGAGGCGAGAATTCACTTCCTCTGCCCCTACAGCTGTTTATTAGGGAACTGAACTGATACTGCCGGCTAGCTTTTATAGAAAGGAACTGTCTGGCTGTTCCTGCACTGATTCTGTTATAAAACAGTTAATAAAACTTGCAGCCAAAGCTTGCAGTAAGTTTCTGGGTATATCTAATTCACTGCAGTGTCTGGCCAACAGTGCTTTATCTACTGGACATGGACCACTCAGCCCTTGAGCAAGTTTCCTTGCAGTTAGTAAATAGAAGCAATAGTGATGAAGTCATGGAGTAAATACATGTGTGTGTCAACATGGGTAAGAGTATGGTGACTGCAACAATAACTGTGCCAGGCACTCCTAGAGCTCCTACTAACTAAAACCAACCGAGATGTTCTCTGATTGCAACAAGAGTTTGAAGGCGGTAGTTCCACCAGCAACTGCTGCTGCCTGCTTGTCTTATAGGATTGCAGAATATGCAGGTCTGATTCAGGCAGCACACAAATCACCAGCTCAGGTAATTTCATTAGTAGCTTCTGCTTACTTAAGAGGGTGCATCATCAATCAGATTCTGTGCATCTGACTCAGCCTCTTCTTTAGCCATTGAGCAGACTTGCATTCTAGTAGTTATAATGCACATATCACAGGCATAAACTGCTCAACCAGGCCGCAAAGCCAAAAGCAACTTGCTATATTTTACGAATATATGCACAAGTTGTGGAACAGAGGCAGCTACATACAGCAAACAGGTAATCTCTTTTCCCAGAAATCTCAGCTCAGACACCAAAGTCTGGTTCCCAGAAAGCTACTCCGCCTTAAGAATTTAGCTAGAAAGATTAAGGTGGAGAGCAAACTCTTCTGCCGCTCACACATCTTCTCTCAAAGGACCTGTGCATAACCAAAACTAATAATACAATGTAGCCTTTCTTCAAAGACTAAAAACTTGTTCACACACTCAGAAAAATAACTTGTAAAACTATGGGTAACAGTACCCTCTGTTGACTTATTGTAGGCATAGATTTTGCTGGGCATGCATAAAAATGCTTATAGCTTGATCTGAGTACAAGGTTAAACTGTAAACAAGAGTTTGCTGGTATTTTGGGGTTAGCCGAGATAAATGGGAACTGATAAGCAACTGGTCCTTACACAATCTGCAAAGCAAGTGGTCCTTACATGAGCTGCATGATGTCCAAATCAATTAGATTCAATAAGTATATAGAGATTATATAGCTAGGAAAACATATATAAACTGTGTAGTGTGGGACATGATTTTGAATTGTGGTATCACTGTGTACCTGAACACCGAGTCCCTGGGCCTGGCCAGCAGGTACAGGGCTGTTACATGCCCCATAAAATAGGCTGAGTGATGACCTGGAGTTGAACTGAGTTTTTGGATCCCAGAGAACTGGGTGAAGTGTTCTCCCAGAGTTGGGAGAGCTGTTTTGGATAAGCTGAGTGGAAAAGATCTCAGAGGGAATCCCAACACCTGAATCACAACAATATTAAGTTTGACAGGGAGAAGACAGAATGGAGTGTGAGATGATGAAGCATATAAGGGAAGCTAAAGGAAAGGAGACAAGAACAGGAGAACAAGGATCAGAACTGTCAGGAGACAAACCATAACAATAAATACTTAAAAAGCAACTTAAATAAAAATGATATTGAAAGCCACTGGTTAATAAAATAAAATAAATAAATAATATAATATTAAAGATCAAAGAAAGTAGCTGGCTGCATGGAATTTAATAATAAAATCATGACAAGCTGAACATTTCCTTTTAAGGATATGATTTTTGATATTATGAGCCACATAATACTTCGGTTCAAGTCAATGAGAAAAAAGAACATCTTTCTTGTCTCTCTCCCTCTCTCTTTGTAATCTCCAAGTTTTACCCACCTATTTATTTATTAATTTTAAGTTACACTTTCAGTTGGATCTGATCATGCTGTCAACTCTCATTCAAATTTCCTATTGTCTTCAAGGAGATTTCTAAGTATGAAATCAAGGCAAGATTAGGCTCAAAGGCTTTAGATATTGTTTCTGTTTTTTGTTTAAAGTTAATATTTGGGCAATTTTAAAACTTCTCTTACCATGGAGGGTACAAGAACTTCTGCCTCAGGAAGCATTGTGCTGCTACGTTTGTTGCTGTCCTTGGGGGTACTCACATCATATGGACATTGAACCAGCTTCTCCATCGACTGCACAGCATTACTTGGCTACTCAAAAGTTGTTTGTTTCTGCTTGCAGGATATTAATTACCTGCCTCTCTCTGTTTTGCTTTTGAACTCTCAGAGCAAACATTCCACACTCTGACTAGAATATCCAGAACTGAGAAAATACTTCTATTTTTATATATATATAATCCTAGAAAAAATAAAAAATCAACCATATTGAGGGCAGGGGTGAATCTCACCCTGAAGAAGATAACTAAATAATAATTAAGGGCCAACTAGGGTAAACCTGTTTTCATTTCTCTTCTCATTTCAGTTGAGCTTATCCACTCACCTCATTTGAGTTTTGTTTAGACTTGTGTGCTTGGCAAATCATTTATTTAGACTGAGATTTTCAACTAGTTAGCATTAGTTATAATTTTCCTAGGTAGATGTGACAATTTCAGCCTTAGTTTTCCAAAAAAGTTGCAGTACCGCTCAAGGTTTGCCTGACAGAGCACTCCAAAGATACCTATCATCTGCTCTGGACAAGATTTTCCAAAGTGACTAGTGAATCTGGGTGCCCAACTTGAGGATGGGTACTCAGCACTTCTTAAAATCAAACCCTTTTAAGATGTCTCAAGCTGGGTATCCAAAACTGAAGGCACCAAAGTCACAAATCACTCTGGAAAACTTTGGCTAACAGTGGTTTAAATTATAATGACTCTCATCTGTCATACTTAAACCAGTGTTGAATAGGTGACTGCAAAGAATTGTCTCCCTGTTTCCATGAGATCTGAAGAAAATCACCTCTAATAATGTAAAATGGGACTGTAGCTGTACTGATTGTTTAACGTGCTGATACTTCAGGAAAACACACCTCCTCAACATATTGCACATTAAAAAAAAAAAGTCACAGCGCTTGTACAGGAGAACAGTAATGGCATATTGAGGTTAAAGCAAGCAACTGCACAGGTGCATTCATGATCAAAGGTCTTCTTGTTGAAGTCAGTGACAACTTCCATTAAGTATAAAGGGAGTATCAAATTATTAAACACTCTTGATGAATAGGATTTGTGATGTCTTTTTTGACAACTTCCCACACAACCAAGTACATGGTCAACCTTCAACCAATGGCACATAGGGAATAGGTGAAAAATCCAATTGAAACATAAGATATATTGATGACAATGCTTATTTAGAATACCATATTTTGTCATTATTATCTTACAATTTGGCACTCTCCTTATTATCCCTTAATCTCATTGGCTCCAAAGTAAAATGCAAAGACACATTGACCTACCCTTTCAAATTTTTCTTTGCACAGCTTAAAATTTCCAAATGATGTTCCTATTAATATAAAGAGAACGGGATGATGTAATTACTTACAAAATACTCTCTTCTTTATGGATGTCACATTCAGCCCTTTGATATGAATGAATTCAGAAGAAAAATTTGAACCTACATATGGTGGAAAAGTGGCGGCATCAGTTTGCCCCACTAAAGATGAATCAGACTACACTGAGAATTTACACGAGCATAGCTACATCTCTCAGGGGCATGAAAATCCACACGCCTGAGAGATGAACCTATGCCAGCCTCGTCCCCGTTGTAGACAGCGTGAGGTTAATGGAAGAATTCCTTCATTGACCTACCTCTGCCTCTCTGGGAGGTGGATAATGGATTATCTATGCTGACAAAAGAACCGCCCCTGTCTGCATAGCTGGTGTCTACACTGAAGCACCTTAGTACCATTGCCTTTTCTATGGTTGTTCTCGTTTCAGTAGGATGCATTAACAATAAATACAATACATGTACAGTGAAAAGAAAATTACACATTATTATTCATATATTACCAAATTATTCTTGTATGTGTCTAAGTCACGTTAGTAATGGTACGTACTGAACAATGATCATTCATACATTTGTCCTACTAATCACTGATGCTACTATTAAGGATGCTCTTGGGCATTATATTTCCCCTGCCCTTAATCTGTTTTTAATATTTTTAAAAAGCTGATATGCTTTACTTTTCTAATTGCTGCTGATAAGGCAGTTTGATTAGCATTTAATCTACCATGCTGCTGTTCTCTCTCATTAAGGTATGTGAACAGTCTAATCATTTTTTTCATTCCTCTTAAAACAGATGATGCAAATAAAAGAAATCCATGAATTTATTCTTAAAAAAGACCTTATATTTTATGGCGTGCCTCACACAAATTCTTATTAACTTCATTGAATATACTATGACATTCATATTACTTCCCTACAACTCTCACATACAATTGCCTTTATTATAAATTTGCAATTTTTTCTTATTAAAACCAGTAAGCACTGCATCTTTCTGTGACAGTTTTATATACTTTGTAGAGTGACTAGGATGGAAATCGTGTACAAAGTAATAATACCACATGGGAAGTGTAACATGCCCTTATGAATTGATTCAGGTTGAACTCCATTTTCTTGATTATGTGACAACACCAACTTGAACAGAGCTATCCCAGCAGAGGGTCTTGAGTAATATATTTATAATTCTAGAGCTAAGAACTCTGTTAAAAAATTAGCCAATGTGTTTGAAACTATGAAGAGCTAGAACATACCTTTAAAGCACAGAGCAGAGTACGGGTCATGCAGAGCTGCACCTCCACAGGGGGAGCACTGTGACACATTCTGCACCACTATAGGGTGCAGCCCTGCTCCATGCTCCAGTCCCACTCAGTGGGCGGGGGAGGGGGACATTGCAGGGCACAGCAGATAGATGGCTCTGCCTCCTTCCCACCTCCTTTGGAACAATGTCCACCTCCAGGGACACAGAGGCAGAGCAGTCCTTGCTGTCCTGATGTCAGGGACTGCAATTCTGTCACCCTTTCCCACACAACTGCATAAAAGCCACGCACAATCAATTTCTTTTACACTACATATTATGTAAGTGGCTCAAATTGCTAAATGGTACATGGATGTGGCAGTATATTTTTTTTTAAATTACTGATCCCATAACAATGTATTTAGCAGTTAGGACCTGAACTTGAGCTTGGTCTGGTGAATAATTTAGCACTAACATGGCTGGAGACAAAATAGTAATGTATAATACACAGACAAATTACAATTGGCCAAATTCACTGGATTTCCATGAGTATAAGGGGTGAATTTGGACTACTGTTTATTTCTTCAGATGAAATGAGGAATTAATGCTGCACCCATTGAAGTCAATGGGAACTCTTCCATCGACCTTAATGGATGAAGGACATGGCACTAAAGGAGAAATTTTGTAAACCCACTATTTCTAAGTGAATGACTGTTACAAAGAGTGCTTATCTGAACAGTTTACTGGATGGAATATGACCCATGTTTTCGTATCTCCAGAAGTATACAATTATTTGTATTCTTAATATATATTTTAATCAGAGGATAAAAGGCTGTATTAACAAGGAAAATGTGTATTGTTTTTAAATCTCCATAACATATCTAGTGTAGTTTGGAGCTTCAGTGTGTTGTTGAGGAGATAATAAATATAGGTGACAAGTATGCAGCTCAATCCTGAATTTCTTACTTATTTTTTATTCAGTCCTCACTAACTGAAAATGGTGAAATTACTTGTAGTCACACAAGTGTAACTGAGATCTGAACATGACCCAAATAAGCATTTTCATGACTAAGGATTAAATAAGAATCTCAGGGTTTGGTTTCTTCTTCAACATAACACTGTGTATACAGAATATACATAACAGAAAACAATTCACAGATTTTTGTGATGGGTGGAGTAGATTAACTCAAAATTCTCATTGATCTTTTCCATATCTAATTTCTATTAATCTATTACCAACATCTTTGTAACTGAAACAATAAGATTCTCTTTTCAACACTTATCTTGAACTGAAATACATCCTTTAAATAGACAGAAAAATATTACAAATTATACATCTAAAAATTTTTACCAATCAGTATGTAAACAATTTTGAATTAGGAATGATTTACTTCCCAGGAGTTATTATAGCATCAAACCAATTACTTGAATCAAATGACTGTTAATTTAAATATTCAGTTAAAATAACTAATATTTGAAGTGCACATCACATCTACCAACTACCAAGACTAGCCAAAGGGATGGCTAACCATTCAAATATAATGAAAGATAGAACATTGTGTGGTGATGTAAAAAAGAAAGGCAAGCAAGAAATGAACAACAATGAGCATAGTGAAACTGGAAAGCAGTGTATGGACAGTGACCATAAAAATCCTGGCTTAGTCCATATGTATCAGTGTGAATGGGAGTATTACATGGGACCTAGTTCTGAAACCTATTTACGTAATTGTAGTGTACTGACTCCATTGTGAACTCCACAGGTAGTCTGATTGAAACCAGTATCATAAAGTACTGGTAATGCTCAGAGTTAAGGAGACTGGCATAATCAGGCCTCTGTTTAATATTAGATTCTGGAATCTGGTCACTGGTAGTTCTGTCATGAGCTACCTTAGAATACAGAGGATACAGAAATCGGATGTTAGGTAGTTATTTCCTCTTAACTAAATAAAGAGAAAGAATGTGAAAATATAAGATAGGAGCATAGCTCCCACTGAGATTAATAAAACATGAATAACTCCCTCCATGTATCCTTTAGGTTATTTGTAATATGGAGATAATGAGCCAAAGACTGAAAAATATAGAGATAAAGAATATATAGCTAATAGGGAAAAATATCTTCTCAGATCTCCTGTGTAATAGGAACTTAGAAACTTTCTTGTATAAAATTGTGGTGCCCCTGAAACGTTCAGCCAACTGGATTTCTCAATGAAAAAACTTCTCTTCTCTTTTTTAAAAAGAGAGTTGTCCTCATTAGATATAGTAGAAGAGTAAAAAGCTGTTCAATTCTCACTTTTGGGGGGAGACTTAAAATAATTATTTAAAAACTGAAAAATAGCTTTAGAAATATGGGAAAGAAGAGATACTATAAAAATACTCCAGATAATGCCTGTTTTTATGTGAATACATCACCTGCTCCTTCTGGACAAGATTTTTCACCTTACAAGTCTCTCTCTGTTCAGTCTTTTCATGCCACAAATCTCTAACAGGTAAAGGGAAGTCATTACTTTGGGAGCATCTGGAAATATATAAATTAAGTTATTGTTTTGTCTAATGGTTTTAATTGAGAAACGTTACATAGATGGCTGAACAATAAAAAGGCACTGCTATGAAGTATGAGAAAAATACATTAATGTTCATTAAGCACTTTGAGATCCCCAGATCCAAGGCTACATATTAATTGTTAAGTATTGTTATTATTGGCATCATACACTTCCAGCATTTTCTTTCTCTTGGTGGCTAGAACTGAAATAACTACTTGGATTGGTGCCTCTGTAAAGCTCCCAAATATTTACTTTACATGAAGGAATGCCCAGTATTAAGCTTCTATCTTGAAGTTATCATATATGAAAAGCAACTTTTGCAAAAATATGAAAACATCAGCAAGCCATTGTTGACTGATCTGTTGCTAAGACAGCTACTTTTCTGTGGCATAATGCACCTACCTGTGACCCTCTCCAGATTAAATTTTCAAAAGCCAGAGTTAAGGCCATCTCTTCTGAGGTATGTTGATGGTGGAACAACCTATTAGAGGTGACAGGGCTGAGTTCAAACTTGACTATTTTCAGAGCACTTTGCTTTCCTGCAGTAACTGACTATTACAAACAGCAAAAATAAGTAAACAAAAACTGGCAGATCTGTGAAGGGCAGGATCCACGAAAACAGTATGAATGTTAAGTGTTGTAACAGTGGCTCAAATGCTGTAAGAGAGAGGGAGTTATGAGCATCACAAAAGCAGCATAGCTAGATTAGGTAGATCGATTCCTGGAAAAAACAACACTTTCTGCTACTCTGAAAACTTTCAGGAGAGTTTCTCTGTAAATAATATCTAAGATGACTGAATCTCTTGGTTCAAATGTTGGTCAGATTGTCAAACTCCTTTAAAATATTTAATATTGTACCAAGGCAACTTTGCTGGCCTGGTTCTGAACACAAATTTGGTTTAATAAAATGTGTTTTTGCATCAGTTCACCAGCAAGATCTTAATTTCTTGTTTGTTATGCAGGAAATCATTACACAGAGTTTTGCTACCTGTGTTGTTGGTTTCCCTCTGTCTTTTTATGCCATTAGCATTGCCTCTTTTTGGGCTGCTAATAATCCCTTTGCTTTTCTCAATAAGTCAACCTCTAATTATGATTTAAGAACTGTCTTTAAGAAATCATTTAATTAATATAATTTTCCACCAATTTTTTCTCTCAAAGTCTTGCACAGTTAAGAACTCTGCAGCTGCTTCTTTTACATCATTCTGCCTCACCGGGAGTTTCTTCTCAGTCTCCCTTTTGTCAACATTATTAAATATTTTGTACTTAGGTTTTAGAAAAAAATCTTGTTCCTATAGTTTGACTAGTTAGCATATTATAGGTATGTCTACCCTTCAAGCTGAAGGTGTGATTCCAAGCTCAAGGAGACATACCAACACTAGCTCTGATTCAGCAAATGTGCTAAAAACAGAAGTGTAGCTATGGTTGTGCAAGTGGTGGGAGGGGCTAGCCTCCCTGAGATGATCCCATTTGAGGCACGTAGTGGGATGGCTAGCCTCTCCTGTGGCTCGTGCCACCATAGGTACACTTCTATTTTGTAGCAAGCTAGCTTAATCAGAGATAGTGTGGGTACATCTCCTTGAGCTGGAAATCATGCTCAGTACAAAGTACATGCCAATTTCTGTCTATTTTCCTCCTTATGTCCCCAATGCTGTCCAAAAATCTCTTATTCTTATTAAAGGACAAATTTCTCCTTTCATATGCACTAGGAACCTGTCTGAAATCTTCTACTCTTCCTACTGGCCAAATCTTGGTCCTGTTGAAGTCAATGAGAAAAATTCTTATTAACTTCTATGACACCATGATTTTGGGCTTTATGTGAACAAAATGAAAAACTCCCATTTATGTCAAAGGGAATTATATGAATAATGGGAGAGCAGAACCTCAGAGCATGCAACTACATGGACTGGGAGCAAACCGTTTGCCTTAAGTGTTTTGGGAAGTCTTTTCCACCAAGAACAGTTGATTAACAATGCTGGCTTCACTTCATGAAATCTGCTGTGGTCTGACATATTATATGGCAGTTTCATGAACTTTATCACTGAGAGCTGGATATACTTCCTGGATATGCTCCCTGCAGCCTCTCTCATTGGCTGTGTCCCACAGCGCTGCTCTAGGCATCTTGGAAGACCTTTCTATTCTTCTTTTCTAGGGCGGGGTAAGGCAGGGCCATTAGGCCTCAAGCAGGGGCCTCCAGACCTAGTCCACTGCATCACAGGGATGCACAATGTGCTTTTTTATTGCTGATGGATCATGTTGTTACTGGAACTAGTATGGAATTTTCCACATGACATTTTTGCTTTTGTTGACAATTTTTAATTTTTTTCTTAGGAAAATCAAAACGAAATATTTCATTTTGGGTCAGTTCAACCTGAATTGGAATATTCTGAATCAGTTAATTGCATTTTCATATGGCATACTGTAGTTCCGTCCCCTATTCTTTCAAATAGGCTGGACTTCCTGAAGGTCTACATAATGCAATATAGATTTTCCTCTAAATGGGTTCATGACTCTGGGTGCATTATGGGAGATGTAGTCTGTCCAGGAACCTCACTTGCTATCTCTTTAAAGCTGCAGGTTAAAAAAGATGCATGTAACACACAAGTGCAACAGAGTAAGAATGTATTATGTACACTATCACACTTTCAGTTTCTCACTAAGGGCCTAATCCAACCCACACCGAAATATGACATCTTCCTGCTAGTGATGTGAGAGTAATTCCCTCCCCATGCCCATCTAATCCTCAGATTTTCAGAAAGATTCATTTTGAGCACTAGTGCTAGCCTTTTATATGATATGTATCCTTGTCCAGTAGGAACTGGACCAAGACCACCAACTGATTTCACATAAGCCACTAACCAGTCTTCAGATGATTGGAACTTTAAATAATGCCAGCTGGAATTGGATGAACCAGCAATTATTTAAGACCAAATTCTCTCTTCTGGGCACAGCTCCAGTAAATGGACTTGAACACACCAATCATTACCACCACTCCACATTCCTCCTTATGTTAGGGTTTGGCTGGTACATCAGCATAGTCTCAGATTCATTCTCCATATGCTATCAGTATGCTCCTCTCAGTTCTTGCTTCCGCTGTATTCAGGGCTTTCCACTGTCCTTACTTGGGCCGGAAGATTTGGCCCCCACTATTATATGCATGGAAATGAAATCCTCCAAAGGTTCTATGTGCCATAACAAAATTCCTTTGTAAGACTTAGTCATCACTTTCCCCATTCCTCTGAGTATCAGATGTAGACTACATTAAATAAAGAATAGAGTGAGATCCATTTATAATATTTGAGATGTAACTATATTATTTTTAAGCACAGACACCAACAGCACCAGTATAAGTGAAGGACTGTAAAGTACTGCTACAAGAGATACTAAGCTCTGCGACATCCTGTTCTCAAAAGGTGGTTGTAAGCACTCGTAGATCTTTTATAAAATCATTCATCTCACCTCCAAAATGTTAATATAGTCCACACAAAGGTCAGTGGTGAAATTTACTAACTTTTCTTCATCTCTTTCTCACTCACCTCTTATCATGTTTCACTTTAGTTTTACTAACGAGAAAGAAGGTAGAACTGTCCAAATTCTGTAGCATGGCTAGAAATATTTAAAGTCAGGTCTCATGCTTGCTTTATGCCTTTCTAATACCATCTGCTATTTATACTGTTTTGTGCTTTATCTTATTCTGTTAATTAGAAAAAGTGACAGTTAGGTTGTTGCTAATTAGAAACACTGTCAGTCAGATGGTATTTTTCTTGTGCTGTTGCAATGGCTTACGGACTTTTGTGGTACATCTCACTATTTTTTAAACTGTCAAAAGAGATATTAAACAATATTGTTATTTTCCATCTGTCAGGCACTGTATACCTAAAAAGGGACCATTTGCCATTTAAAGCAAATACTCATCAATTAAATGAAATGCTTGTCAGTTATATGACTTCTACAGAAGGATGGGAAAGAAATGAAAATGGTATTTACATTCTCTAGGAACTGTGGTTCCTCTGTGTTTCTGCTGGATCTCTGAGGAGTCTTCCACATACACAGCTGCTCACATCATATTAACCATCCCTCCAGTTAAGGAAACAAGTCTTTAGAGCCTGTCATATCTGCCCCTTGAAAGACTAGTGTAGAGTGGTGGGGAAAACTCCTCTTCCGAGCTAGCCATGCTGCTTCTCTGATAGGGCTAGATAGCTCTCCCACAAAAGAATGGCCATACTGGGTTAGAGCAATGGTCCATCTAGCCCACTATCCTGTCTTCTGACAGTGGCCAATGCCAGGTGCTTCAGAGGGAATGAACAGAACAGGCAATCATCAAGTGATCCAGCCCCTGTCATCCACTCCTAGGTTCTGGCAATCAGAGGCTAGGAACACTCAGAGCATGGGGTTGCATCCCTGACCATCTTGGTTAATAACCATTGATGGCCCTATCCTCCACAACCCCTTTAGGCCAATTTTTGTCCTGACTTAGACCCCACATAACCCAATTGCCATCAATGAATTTGCACAGGGCATAATGTTCACGCCATTATTATTATTTTAATTCATACAGCCAAATATTTTCACAAACAACCAGGGCCAAATTCTGTTCAGGTATACCAGTGTAGCTATACTGAAGTTACTCTAGATTTACAGCAGTACAACCAAGAACAGAATTTGGATCCTTTTTCTCAAGTATGTAGACAGCTAGAAGATTATTCAGATCAGATTCTGTAAGTCCTAAAATGTTCAAGACTCCCACTGACTTCAGCATTAAGCACACATTAAAGCTGCTGAATTGGGCTTCAAGAGCTTAATATAAAATACAGTCCTGGAGACTGTTCCTGACCTACTAGGTGAAAGCCATTGAATAACTCTGAGCTCCTGTAAGAGAAAAAAAGAAACCTCTGCCCTCTTGCAGAATAAATGGAGTCCTACGGTTTAAAGACTCTATGTTACTTCCTAGCATAGAGGTATAACATCAATTATGACAGGTCTCAGAGTAGCAGCCGTGTTAGTCTGTATTCACAAAAAGAAAAGGAGTACTTGTGGCACCTTAGAGACTAACAAATTTATTTGAGCATAAGCTTTCATGAGCTACAGCTCACTTCATCGGATGCATTCAGTGGAAAATACAGTGGGGAGATTTATATACATAGAGAACATGAAACAATGGGTGTTACCATACACACTGTAACAAGAGAGTGATCACTTCAGGTGAGCTATTATCAGCAGGAGACCGGGGGGGGGATGGGGGACGGGGACCTTTTGTAGTGATAATCAAGGTGGGCCATTTCCAGCAGTTGACAAGAACGTCTGAGGAACAGTGGGTGGTGGAGGGGGGGGGGATAAACATGGGGAAATAGTTTTACTTTGTGTAATGACCCATCCACTCCCAGTCTTTATTCAAGCCTAAGTTAACTGTATCCAGTTTGCAAATTAATTCCAATTCAGCAGTCGCTCATTGGAGTCTGTTTTTGAAGTTTTGTTGTTGAAGAATTGCTACTTTTAGTTCTGTAATCGAGTGACCAAAGAGATTGAAGTGTTCTCTGACTGATTTTTGAATGTTATAATTCTTGACATCTGATTTGTGTCCATTTATTCTTTTACATAGAGACTGTCCAGTTTGACCAATGTACATGGCAGAGGGGCATTGCTGGCACATGATGGCATATATCACATTGGTATATCTGGAGGTGAACGAGCCTCTGATAGTGTGGCTAATGTGATTAGGCCCTATGATGGTGTCCCCGGAATAGATATGTGGACACAGTTGGCAACGGGCTTTGTTGCAAGGATAGGTTCCTGGGTTAGTGGTTCTGTTGTGTGGTGTGTGGTTGCTGGTGAGTATTTGCTTCAGGTTGGGAGCCTGTCTGTAAGCAAGGACTGGCCTGTCTCCCAAGATCTGTGAGAGTGATGGGTCGTCCTGCAGGATAGGTTGTAGATCCTTGATGATGCGTTGGAGAGGTTTTAGTTGGGGGCTGAAGGTGATGGCTAGTGGCGTTCTGTTATTTTCTTTGTTGGGCCTGTCTTGTAGTAGGTAACTTTTGGGTACTCTTCTGGCTCTGTCAATCTGTTTCTTCACTTCAGCAGGTGGGTATTGTAGTTGTAAGAATGCTTGATGGAGATCTTGTAGGTGTTTGTCTCTGTCTGAGGGGTTGGAGCAAATGCGGTTATATCGTAGAGCTTGCCTGTAGAGAATGGATCGTGTGGTGTGGTCTGGATGAAAGCTGGAGGCATGTAGGTAGGAATAGCGGTCAGTAGGTTTCTGGTATAGGGTGGTGTTTATGTGACCATCGCTTATGAGCACCATAGTGTCCAGGAAGTGGATCTCTTGTGTGGACTGGTCCAGGCTGAGGTTGATGGTGGGATGGAAATTGTTGAAATCATGGTGGAATTCCTCAAGGGATTCTTTTCCATGGGTCCAGATGATGAAGATGTCATCCATGTAGCACAAGTAGAGTAGGGGCATTAGGGGACGAGAGCTGAGGAAGCGTTGTTCTAAGTCAGCCATAAAAATGTTGGCCTACTGTGGGGCCATGCGGGTACCCATAGCAGTGCCGCTGATTTGAAGGTATACATTGTCCCCAAATGTGAAATAGTTATGGGTGAGGACAAAGTCACAAAGTTCAGCCACCAGGTTTGCCATGACATTATTGGGGATACTGTTCCTGACGGCTTGTAGTCCATCTTTGTGTGGAATGTTGGTGTAGAGGGCTTCTACATCCATAGTGGCCAGGATGGTGTTTTCAGGAAGATCACCAATGGATTGTAGTTTCTTCAGGAAGTCAATGGTGTCTCGAAGATAGCTGGGAGTGCTGGTAGCGCAGGGCCTGAGGAGGGAGTCTATATAGCCAGACAATCCTGTTGTCAGGGTGCCAATGCCTCAGAATTTCCAGGTTTATGGATCTTGGCTAGCAGATAGAATACCCCTGTTCGGGGTTCCAGCTGTGTGTCTGTGAGGATTTGTTCTTATGCTTTTTCAGGGAGTTTCTTGAACAAATGCTGTAGTTTCTTTTGGTAACCCTCAGTGGGATAAGAGGGTAATGGCTTGTAGAAAGTGGTCTTTGAGAGCTGCCTAGCAGCCTCTTGTTCATATTCGGACCTGTTCATGATGATGAAAGCACCTCCTTTGTCAGCCTTTTTGATTATGATGTCAGAGTTGTTTCTGAGGCTGTGGATGGCATTGTGTTCTGCACGGCTGAGGTTATGGGGCAAGTGATGCTGCTTTTCCACAATTTCAGCCCATGAACGTCGGCGGAAGCACTCTGTGTAGAAGTCCAGTCTGTTTTTTCGACCTCCAGGAGGAGTCCACCCAGAATCCTTCTTTTTGTAGTCTTGGTAGGAAGGTCTCTGTGGGTTAGTATGTTGTTCAGAGGTGTATTGGAAATATTCCTTGAGTCGGAGATGTCGAAAATAGGATTCTAGGTCACCACAGAACTGTATCATGTTCGTGGGGGTGGAGGGGCAGAAGGAGAGGCCTTGAGATAGGACAGATTCTTCTGCTGGGCTAAGAGTATAGTTGGATAGATTAACAATATTGCTGGGTGGGTTAAGGGAACCACTGTTGTGGCCCCTTGTGGCAGATAGTAGTTTAGAGAGTTTAGTGTCCTTTTTCTTTTGTAGACAAGCAAAGTGTGTGCAAAGTATGTCTCTATCGTATCATTCATAAACCATTGCTTCTTCAGAGAAATAAAATTAAAGAATTTGAAAAGACCAGCAGCACAGACCCCTGAATTTTCTGAGAGAGAACTTTTCACATGGCTGTTGATTTGTATTCCTTTTCCTGTTTAATTTTAATAATCTTGCAAGGCTTGTTACATTACACAGAAGATAGAAATAGAAACAGAAGACCAAATATGCCCCAACTTTCCTACACAAGAAGAGAAGCAAACGCACAGGTTTTGCACATGTAAGCTGAATTTTACCCGGACTTAGGACTTCAGAATTGAGCTCTGTGGTCTTATCTTTCAACAAACACAAAATATTTAGCTAAATTGTGCTCTCTGTTACACTGGGGGTAAATCTGAAATAATTCTATTGACGTCAGCATTCAGAATTTTCGTCTTGCCTGGAGCGGCAGTATGGAGTAGCTACTTTTTTCAGTATGGATTTCCTCTATATTTCTTAAATATATTCCATATTGGTGTTTTCCATTCCTGCTATATTTTTTGAACTACAAAAGGAAATTTTTTTATGTTGCTTAACTTAGAAACTGAACTGAAACCACCAACTTTCTGCACAGGCTGCTGAGCACCCATGAGGCTAATAACTCACTCACTCCTGTCCTCAGATAGATACTGGGACATGGAGATGCAGAACTCTGAGACTAATTCCCTACAAGTATCCAGCCCCATGAAAATAAAAGTTTGCTTTAAAAAAAAATTGCCCCATAAGTAAATTATAGATATTTTGTACAGAAATCAGCCTCTCTCTGTGTCTACACACACACACACATGTTTCAATATAAGAGGGAAAGAAAGAAACTGCAGGGTGGGGGGAATCTCAGAAAAAAGTATAAGTGTTTGGGCAAGTAACAGTTGTCAGCTTTGGTATCCAACAAACAAAGGCAATAAGGAAGGCTGGTATATTCTGAGTGACGTCATGCACAGCAACATTGAACTGCCAGTCGGAGTGGGGAGAGGTTGAATGGCTGAGGGAGAGTGGAGCAGTGAGAACTGAGCTGCTTCAGGGGTACGGGATGAAGAGAGAGAACGCAATATAACTGAGATGACAGTCAACGGGGAACAGCATGGGCCTAGTTGATATAAGCTACAATGGTAATGCCTTGGTAAAAATGGGCTGAACCAGAGAGAAGTGCCCTGCTTAGAATGCTTATGGTTGAGCCTGAGTGTGAAAGTAGTGTAGTGTAGTGTTTTACATATCATATTGAAAAGATTACATATATTACATTAAAAAGATCCCAATGTTTACTTTCATTTACAGTAAAACTACAGCCCAGAATGCAATGACAACTGGACAGAAAAGAAATGACAATGGTGCTGCTGTTTCTAAACTGGACTGATTTGTTTTGATAGAAAACGGTTTACCGTAGTTGGATAATCTTCTTTATGGTCAAGGTTGAACTAAAGCCACTAATTTGAAGACACATAACATTATGGTCTAATTCAAGCCGGTGCCATTAAAGAGCAGAGCTGGACAATCAGAAAAAAAAGACTGCCTGACAGAGGTTTACTGATGAGTGACCCTACCTCAGCTCGTTTAGGAGAGAAATTGATCTAGTTTAAAAATAAATTGACTTTCACGGCTCTGCATGATACAAACCAAAGAGACAGTGTGGTAAATGTGTATTCTGCTGCTGCACCCGTTTAATCATGCAACTAACTTGCATTGTAAATAATATTTGTTTTATTTATCCTCTTGGATCTATGCAGTTTCAGCCTTTAACAATATATGCACTTCAATGTAAGCTGCTGTGATCCTCAAGCTCCCTGACAGGAATAGAACTGTTACCCTGGACACCAAAGAGTCCCTGCATTTTTTCTGGAGACTTTATCCCTTAAATCTATTATTTGTAAATAGTAATTTCTCATCAACTGCCTTAGGCTAATTAAGCATTTAGAGTAATAAACATGTTCCCCAAACAGTCGACTTTTTTAGGCCCAGGCAATCTTGACATTTCCTAACTTTTGAGTACCTGACTTTGCAACCTTAATAATGTTCTTTTACCACAGTTTTTGTATGTTTATATAATATACACATTGCTGTTCCTTCTCAAGGGCTGCACTTCTGTAATCCATCCATTTAAATCAGCATCTGTACAATCAGAAGGACCAGTCCACACCATTGATTTAACATTAAATCTCTTTTAGCAGCAAACTCCAGTAGAATTTTTTCCTGTTGCCTTCCAGGGTGGGACTGTTATATCAGGAACAGATCAGAGCACCAAAACAGTTATTAATGGGGAATGGGGTGATGAGAGTAGATGAACCAACTCCCAAACACAACTCACCTTCCCAGAATTCGAGGCAAGGGGGATAATGAACACTGCCAAATGTCTATGCTCACTCTGGCACATAAGAACATTAGTGCCACCACATGGATTGCTGATGAATAGCAGCATGGTTTGAGTTCTGCAGCAAGATGCAATATGGTTTTTTGCAAGAAAATACTCATTTTATCTGTATCAATCCTCACCTTCTCAGTGGATCCTAGGCAGAACTGTGCCATTAATTCTAAATGTAATAGTTGAAGGATAATAGCGGTCTGGAACTGTGGCATGGTAGGAAGTGGTTGGTAGTGACCCAAAGCAACACGTGGGCTCAGACCTAAGTCCTATTTCCAAACATCCTTTGAAAAAGTTTGAAGATCTCAATCCAAACAACAGATCTCAACTTTGTAGCTGGAGTCCATCTCTGTCCAAACCTACATAATAAATAATTTAGTGTAAATGTCTAACCACATAAGCCATAACACAGTCCCCTATAAGCCCTTTTTATCCAACTGACTTGTTTTGCTCTTCTTCCAGTGCACAATCTTCAGACCATTCTCCCCAACTGATGTCATTACAACAGAGAATTTATTGAAATACAGCACAGAAAAATTAAATGAAATGAAACCTTAGTTGCAGAAAGACATGTAAAACTGTAAGTCAGCTCTGATTAAACACCAGTATGACATACAATTTATAAAATATTTATTTACACACTAATATGAAACCGTGCGATCTACAGTTTTGATAACTCATCATTTGTCAGGACTTTGTGAATGAAAGCTCTATGACATGGGACTCCAGCACTGCGCTTCCTATCCATATCTTGACCCATTGAAAAAGGAATGAATTATCCCTCCTTGCAGCCCTGACCGGCATCAGACTCAAGACTGATAAGGCACCAAATCTTTGGATAAAGATCTATATCCGGATGTATTTGTGTCAGAATAAAAGTAACTGTACTGTCTGCCACTGGAATATATATTCACTTTGCATTCCATATTTATAGCTCCCTTTTAACTTTTCAAAGCTGTTGAAGTCTATCTTAGAGGCACCACAGAGGTCAGACTCCCTTGTCATACACAGAAGAAATTTCAGTATTTTTCTTTGAGGAATAAGGCATTGGCTAAGGAAATTAGGTCAACGTTCAAAAAAGCTTATTCTATTCCATGGAGATACTAAAATAACACACACCCTCATGCCCAAAGGAATGACCATATTATTCTGTTATATTTTACTGGAAGTATAGCACTATATGTGTGTGCCGTGTAAGTGCTATGTGCTTGTACTAGAGAAAGAGAATACAGATAGGAAAGAAGGCCTGGAAGATGAATGAGAGTGAACCACAGAACCCACACGTGCAATTGCATGTAAATATGTAACTACATGGAGAAACATACAAAGTTTTCTGGAGGTTAGAGAGCTCATAAAGTGCAAAAATTATAAAACACAGAACATAGAAATACTGCAAACAGAGAAGATAAGGAACAAATCTATGCACAAGAAACACACAGATCACCACACCTACCTTTACAGATCCAGTAACTACTCCAAACACAGCAAGAAATCTATTATTTACAGCCAGGCACTCAGATACCACAGAATACGCTCCAAGGAGAAAGTCCAGGATAGACACCTTAACACACTCATAACCACCAAACAAGGACATTCCACCAGAGAATTTGATCACGTTGTGGAATGGGCCACCCAAATACCGCATGAGAACCTGCTTCAAAACACAAATAAAACCCTTTCCAACTACACACCCCTCATTGTACCTACCATCCCACACTGGAACCCACCCAGGGTATCATCAAACAACTACAACCCATACTAGATGGGGACCCCATCCTGAAAGAAATCTTTCCTGATCTCCCTCTTCTGGCCTTCGAACAACCCCTCAACCTCTCCAAGCTCATTGTCAGAAGCAAAGTCCCCAAAGACCAAGACACACCAACTCACACCAGCCCCAGTCCCTGACAGAATAACAAATGCAAAACCTGTAGACATATCTCCATGGCCACAATGACTAACACCCCCCCCTCCATACACCTTTCAAGATCCATGAGTCCAACACACAATATGTAGTGTACTTCATTCAGTGCATTAAATGCCCCAGTAACAAGTATGTGGGTGAAACCAGACAATCACCATGCTCTTAAATGAACTCACACAGGAAAATGATAAAAGAGAAAGATACTATATCACTGTGGGTGAACACTTTTGACAAAGTGATCACTCTATATCTGACCTATCAGTTCTCATCCTCCAAGGAAACCTGCACAACACTTTCTAAAAATGAGTCTGGGAGCTTAAATTCATATCTTTGCTAGACACTAGAAATCATGTTTTAAAAAAAGAAACTGAATTTATGGTTTATTACAACAATGTGTAACCCACTAATCCCGCAACCCCTTTTGTCCTAACTAGAGGGGTGCTAATGGGCCACTTCACCTTGAATGGTCCCTTAGAATATGTGCTAACTGCTTATGATAAACCGTATGTTGAATCTTGTAGTTATCGGTGACACTCTGAATACCTTTTCCAGACCTGAGGAAGGACTCTATGTAGCTCAAAAGCTTGTCTCTCTCACCATCAGAAGTTGGTCCAGTAAAGATATTGCCTTGTCCAACTTGTGTTAAGATCACTCATTTATTATACTTTGCATAGGGTAATTTTATGCATTCAGCAAGATATCATTTCCCACATCTCTGTGTCACCAGGTAGCATATGTTTTATCTCAACCACAGATCTGAAGGTCTTCCACAAAACTCTAAGTGTTTATAATAGAATTCCAGAACTGTCCTGGCATCATTTCTGCTGCCTTCATTTCACCTAGATGGTATTGCTTAGAACCATAGAACATAGAGCCAGAAAAGGGGGGAAGGATAGCTCAGTGGTTTGAGCATTGGCCTGCTAAACCCAGGGTTGTGAGTTCAAGGGGGCCATTTAGGGATCTGGGGCAAAATTTGGGGATTGGCCTTGCTTTGAGCAGGGGGTTGGACTAGATGACCAACCCCGATATTCTATGTAAAGATCACTTTGGTTATGCAGATTTATATCTGAACACACATATTTAACACCTGCAACGTATTTTCTCGACTAAAAATTTGCTTACAGCACTTGTCAAAATGTACAAAAATGTGTAATGTGTGCAATGTAAATGAATAGGCTTTAGTGTTAGAGTGCCAAAAACAAGAGAGAGAAAACTAATTTGAAAAGTGCGTCTCTAAGTAGTGATTTAAATAATTACACTAAGAGACTATGTTTTGGAAAAAAAATGTTTTGGATGGGGAAATCAGTGACATTTGATATAGCAATTGAAAAGGCAGAATTTAGCAGCAGCAGAACCAGAGTGCATTTATGGCATTGCTGGTGGCTTTGGGTGGAGTAGAAGAGTCAGTTAGATGTTCAGAGAAAGCAGTAGCAATATTTTCTTATTATACATGGTGGGATTGTTGCTTCCTGAAGAAAACACAATTCTTTACAAAAGATTAATTCCAGATGGAATGTTTTCTCCTCTATTTATGCACTGTCACCAGAAGACCAAGCTGAAGGCCAGTTTATGGCCAAAGAACCACATTCCTGAGATCATCAGTACCACCTTGAATTTTATCACCTCTTGTCCTAAACCCAGTACCCACATTATCACTTAAGGTTTTTCTCAATTATAAACAAAACTCATGTGCAGCAAGTAGCCATGATTTTACCATCCATAGTCCTTGAGCAAGACAGGGAGGTGACAGGAGGAACAGCACCACCACGAAGTGCTGAATGGCCCAGAAGGAGTGCATCTGGGTGTCATGACATATTAAGACCCAGCTGCCCCTTAATAGCCAGGCAGCTGCTGTTAAGCTGTATAGCAGAGTTACTGCTTCAGATTCATTAAGCTGTTGGAGGGGCTGTTGCCAAGAGTTCTCTCCATGGCTACCTGAGAAGCATCATACTACTTCTTGTCTCTGCAGGGATAATTCCTCCAGACCTGGAGGCTTTTGCCTTGCACCTCCCCACCAGCACAGCTCTGTCTATGCAAGGCTGAATTTGGATTTTTCAAGGATGAATTATTTCATTCTGTTCACTCACAGAATGTCTCCTGGTGCTCCCTTTTCACTGGCTAAACAGCAGCTCTGCTGCTGCTAAAAACAAGCAAGCAAAAATGCAGGCTGGTAGGGTTTAAACCTTACAAATTCAAGACAAGGTGCAATTCAAGCACAAGTATTCTTAGACAATTCCTGTTTCTTCCTAACCCTGCTCAGCTGGGAAATATACTGAGACTAGTCTATTTAAAATTTGTATTTCTTTCACCAAAGAGAAAGGAATGATTCATTTTCTTATATACATGACTACTACCCCCCTCTCCCCCCAAAATGTCCCAATTTTTCACACTTGCTATTTGGTCACTCTAACTCTGCCCCAGTAGAACACAAACAACAGAAAGGCAATTTCCACTGATTCCTCCCCCCACCTGCTTCAGAGTTACTGTTCTTAAGAAAGCTTAAGAAACAAATGGCCTACAAATAATATGCACATGGTACATTTGGGAAAGAGGAACTTGCCTTTTCCTTTCTGGGACCTGGTTTACACTGAAGCATAGATATTATTAACTCTATGTTATTTCATTACATGGCATTTTATTTCACACTGCAACCACTAAAGAGAGATTATAAACATAAACCTCTTTGATAGGAAATCAAACTTGTATTAAAAAAACAATTCAGTGTGAGAACATATATGGAAATTTAAGGCTATTTAATGTATTTTAAGTACAGATCTTATGAAAGGCAATGGTCAACTTAATTAAGAGGAAGTTCTGTTTCTGGGAAACCATAACCAGAATGCGCTATTAAAATGACCCAATCGTTTAACTAGCAAATATGTTAAGAAATGAATTATTAATAATAAAGTAACAGATAATGAACAAATGTGTTTTATATCTGTTATAATATATTTAAAAGACTGAGTGAATGTATATGATGATTAAACTTTTTGTCAAAAATGTTCAGTGAAGTTTTTGGGCTTTTTTTTAACCAACTACAGTCACAAGGAAACGAATATTCACAGAAGCTGTAGCTCACGAAAGCTTATGCTCAAATAAATGTGTTAGTCTCTAAGGTGCCACAAGTACTCCTTTTCTTTTTGTGGATACAGACTAACACGGCGGCTACTCTGAAACCTGATTAGATAAGGTGATTCCTATGCATAAGTCAAATATGAATAAAGATAATATATAGCTTGGTTCAACATTACCTCAGCGAAAGAGCTGTGAAAATCGCTGTGTCAGAGCCTGCTGGAGAACAAATGTCTAAAATGACTGATAATACTTGATGCACTGTATAATGATTGGATAAATTCAGTTTATAAGACCATCAGACAATGTTTACAGAGTGTGAATACTAGGAAACTTCAAAATGGACTTTGTAAAGAAGAGAGTCTGTATTGGCAGAGGGAAAATAAAGTCAGGCAAAGTTGGCCAAAGAGGTTACTCTACCCTGAACAGGGGGACCAACAGAAGCTTTATAAAGACTTCAAAGCTGTGAATGTCAAAAGAAAGCTGAGGAAAAAGCCAAGAGAAGGGGTTAATAAGTTAAAGAGCTGAAATTCCAAAACACAGAATCGGGATGTTCCAAGACATTGCCACATTAAGATTTATGAACTTTGAAGTCTGTAAACACAACCAATATAAATTATGAGTGGTTAAAAATGCAAAACAAGAAAGGTGATGTCCTGTTCTATTATCAGTTTATGAAAAAGGGACAAAAGAAGCACAACTGAAATTTGATTGCACCACCTCAACTGTTCTTACAAAATGAAGATTCTAATCGGATTTGTCCACGTCAATTTTCTGAAAAAGGCAACTAGTCAATAAACTGCCCATCAAAACGGAACAAAAGAAGTTCGTAGTTTAAGCAAATCCTGTCCTGATTTTTTTGGCTTCTGGAAAATCATGAGAGGATCCAAACACATATCCTGCAAATTTTCCTAACATATAAGCATAGATACCAAGAAAACAGTTCCCAGCACAATGGGGTCCTGGTCCATAATAATACAAATAATAAATAAATATCTTTAAAAAAACACTTTATTCTTACAGTAAAATTCTCGACTATCTAGTTATTCTTTTAAAATACTTTTTGTACTGAACCAATCTCTATACACCAAATGCCATTCAAAAGTTCATCATCTATAGAAGTCTTTCCCCTCACCCTCCCCTCAGTTGGTCTAAAGGTGACCAACTACCGCGATGAAAAACTCATAGATCCAAAGGAATGGCAACAGATGAGCCTACAACAAATATAAACTGATAATTAACTCTTTCCAGGTTCACCAAATTACCCAGGCCAGTGAACCATTCCAGTGTTCAAAACCTTAATTTTCTTTACTACACTGAATGTGTCTCTTGGCAATCCTGTTGGAGTGCAATACAAATGAGGGATGTGATTAACTAATGCCTGAAAGAACATCACAATTTTCAGCAATCGCTATTCTGGGGAAACTGGCTAAATCATTATTTAAGGTCTTACTTAATCGCCTAATCAGGTATTCCAATAGCAGAGATGCCTAGACAATATTTCAGCAAATCTCCAATGGCACGCTCTTCTCATCTAAACACAAGATCTGTCAGCCAACTGGAGGAGAGCCACACTGAATGTGACACAAGTGTAAAATATCCCTATCAAAATTAGAGAATCCAAACATTGCCCTGAAGTTTGAAGTTTATTCAGATATGGAGGTATGATTCAGGCCTATCTTTTTTTTTAGATCATAGTTCAAAATCAACATACCCACCATAATTTTGAAAGTACTGAATAAGTGATAAGTAGACTTTTTTGACAGTGAACTAATATTAAAACAGAACATGTCTAAAAATTGGACTGCAAATGTACCATATGGTGATATACTGCAAACCTATGCCAGGAAAAGGAATAAATTAAATATATTTATCCAGTATTACACCAAGAGAAGTAAGCTGATTGTTACAGAAAGTAGAAAGAAACATCACTGCTCTGTTCATTGTGACCTTTGAAGCAAAGTATTTGGCCTTTAATCTTCAAGATTATGTGGTGAAAGGTAATTAAGGGGAAAGACAGAAGGAGTCACAGTAAACATGACAGATATTGAAGAAGATATAAACAAACATTTGAGTGTGAAGTTTGAGATGTAAGGTTTAACATTTAAAGAATTATCAATAATATCAGAAGTAAAAGGTTTGTCGATGTACCCTCTTAATTGCATCACAGTAATATCAGAAAACAACAGTCTAATAGAAAGCTTTTAAAATCATCATAGTAGTTTGGAAAGTATGCATTTATCAATAAAGAGACTCAGTAGAAAAACAATCTACTGCTCTTGAGATGTACGATCAAGTTAGTCTTGTCAATAAGGTCAAAAGTTATTGTTGGAGTAATTAGCATTTAGTTTCAAACTATCAATTTTCTAAATTAAGATGACTGATGACATTCCTGGATGAATCCCATTAAACAAGAACTGGGTCTATTGATGAAAGAAATTGTCAACATGTTATTCAGGGAGGGACTCCAGGATTTGCACTGGGCGCCTACTGACTTGCAGGTAGAACGTAATGTTCTGGTTCAATAAAAAACACTATATGGCCAGAGAACTGCCTATTTGAGACATGGCAGGTAACATCCTGGCCCTATTGAAGTCTATGGAAGTTTTGTTATTGACTTTAGTGGTGCCAGGATTTCACGCAGCATCTCTCCATGAGAAGGATCCCTTGGTTTTGGAATTCATTTACCCCTGTTCTTTCTGAAAAAACTCATATTTGTTGACCTTGAGGTCATACTGCAAGACTCATCCTTTTACTCAGGCTTTTGGAGGTGCGGGCTGCAGGGACATGCTGGCTGCCGCTTCCCACAGCTCCTATTGGCTGGGAACAGCAAACTTCAGCCACTGGGAGCTGCAGGCGGCCGCACAAATGTAAACAAACTGTCTGGCGGCCCGCCAGCAGATTACCCTGACGGGCCACGTGTGGCCTGCAGGCCACAGGTTGCCCACTACTAAGCTAAACTTTGTATAGGCACTTTTCCCTTTGTGTTACATATCTAAATAAAACAATAATAAACATAGTAGCCCCAGGTAGCATAGAAAAATGCCAAACAGTGATCTCATACCTTTGTGAGTCAATGCAAAGTGTTGGCAGAGAACAGCTGAATGACGTTTCACCCATTGTATGCAGGTGTTCAGCAGCAAGAGAAGCCAATATAGAATAACAAAAGAAAACAGAGAAAGTGTGATAGACAGTTACATCAGCATAACTGAGATCAGAATCTGACCATGCATCTTCTGTTCATTATCACTCTCAGCAGAGAAGCAGCAGGCAAAATGCCTTTGTGAAATGTGCAAAACAAATACAGGTGCAGGTTTTAATAAATAAATGCAAATAAAACTTTGATATGAACCAAATGTTCATGTTCCCTGATGCTGAGTGTGACAACTTCTGGGTGATCATGTGTAAAGTGGATATTTCCACCATTTTCTACTCTCCTAGTCAATGTTGTAATACAGACTGTAGAGTGTGTTTATCATCTGATTTAGTATATCCATTTTAAAAAGGTAAGCAAATATTACACACACACACACACACTCAGAGAGAGAGAGAGAGAGCGCGAGAGAGAGAGCAAAAAAGAAGAGCAATGAGAAGAAAAAGAATTAATTATTGTGCTGCAGAATCTCTTTTCCCTAATCGACTGCCACCATTCCTGCCAACCAATCAACTGTCAAGTGTCATCTTCAGGAGTAGAATGTGCAGCAGCACGATTTAGAGGAATCACCAAGAGATGTTTCACTGAAAGAAAGAGAGTTGTCCATGTCCATTTGAATTATACAATAGTAATTTTCATTAAGAGACTGAGTACTTAGGCCAGACCTCTGCTCCCCCACTTTCAGATTCCATTTAACCAGGTTGTAGGTTGTTCCCACATGTCAGCATCAGGGAATCATTTGGCTACTAAAGGAATACAGGTGGTACAACCTGCTGCATGTTGTTTAATCCTTCTTAGCTCTGCAATAGCTCTTAGTCTTAGAATATTCATTTAGGAGGAGGGAGAGGAGGAATAAAAAGACAGGTGAGGATAAAAAGGGACTGGAAGGGATAATAGGTCATTACATTTCTGTGGGTTTTTCAATGGCCTGTTTTTGAAAAATGAATTTATGTATCAGGAAGACTGTCTAGTACAGATTATGATTCAGTCAAAGTATATTTGCCCACTGTATTATGACCCTACTGATAAGTTGTTTAGCCCTTCAGCTCTATAAAAAAGCGTACAACCCTTCTGGGTTAACAAAAGTTGAAAACCTTTATCCAGACTCTTCCTCTAGATCACCGCCCTCCAGTAGGTGGTGTCTAGCAGACTTCTCTCCTCTATTGAGAGAGCCTTAGGAGGGCTCACATGCTTCCTCTTCTCTAAGGGCCAGCCCTGGAACACCCCGCCCCCCCAACACACGGACTGTTTCCTATGACCTGCTACAGTCCCTTAATTGTCCTCTGAGGGAGTAGATCTCTCTGGTTTTCTAAATAAAACACTACCCCTTCTTTGGGATACTTTAACCAGGCTTCTGGATGACATTTTAGACCTTTTCCAGCTGCTTCTAAATCTTCTCCTTGGAACCTTAACTGGAAAAGTCCTGTTTTCTTCAGATCTCTACCTAAAACTGGCAAAAATGAGTTATTGTATACAACTCTCTTTCCCAACACACTTTGCTGTGGCCCCTATAGCTACCAATAACACATGGAGCTAAGATTCTCAGAATGCCTAGATTCCAGGTTTCTGCCCAAAACAGGACAAAGCTAGACTTGGAACTCAAGATGCCTACATGTCCTGTGTCACACTCACTCCTACAACTTCCCTTAATTAATTACAGAATTTATTACAAGAAAAAACTGTGTGAAACACAATCAAAGAGGCAAGATGAAATAAATTCACTTTAACATGGTGGTAAGAGCTGGTCCAATTATTCACTGCACATAAATTATTTTCCAGATTTAGCCCTTTTAGTTATTCATAAATTATCTCTGACAAAATGGAAATGTTCAGGTTGTGAATTTTGATTAATTTAGGTTTTGTTCATGATTGTTCAATGCATGGCTAGTGTGAGAAACAATTTCAGCCCACGGATCCTTTCCAAACTGGCTGCTACAGGCATTTGTGGTGCATGCACGACTACTCACCTGTCACATTATATTGCTTATGATCCCTGATTGGGTGACCTAGCAAAGATTATAATGGGAAAAAAACCTATTTTGGTCTGTAAGTCACATATGAATATTTATATTTGTTTGATTAACCTATTTTGCTACTAATTAAATAAAAAGAGCTTTAAACAAAGGAAGAAAAGAAAGAAAGACCAATAACATACTGGACAGGAAGCATCACTGCTTGAATACTGCCAGATATTTCACCATGTGACAGAAGTAGCCTGGCAGATGCCATGGACCAGCTCCACAGAGAAGCAGTGCTCCACATACCACATTTTTAGAAGCACTAGAACCAACAGTTCATGAAATCTCTTTAGAAAAACAAATTTCCCGCTACTTCTCCCAGCACACTGTACACATAAGAACAGTAAGGTAAAAAGTGCTTTTATATTGATTGCTTTCCCCCTCTTTATATTTGATAGCTGGAGTATTAAAACAGAATTCTGAGTAAATTAAAGCAATAACAAAATTATAACAGGGCAGCTGTTTCAGCTATTTCCACAGAGCAACGCTTTTTAGAAAAGCTAATGAATCTAATGGAATCTATCAGACACTGCCAAAGCAGCAATAAGTGATTTAAAACGTAGGGGGAGGTCTCATATAAACAGCCTCACCAAACACTAAATGGAGTAACACCTAACTCTAGGGGGTTCTTGCTTTTAACAAAAAAATCAAATAGACCTCTGTTCATTTATTACAATGGTGCCCACAAGCTTATCTACAGTACAGGTCCTGTCAGAATTTCTACTATATTCCTCATTTTTTAATGTGTTTATAACTTATCTAATTACAAAAATTGCTCCTGGCTATAGCTTGGCATTCAGTTGCTCCTTCGATGATCCCAATATCCCCCACTGCCTCCAAATTTCAAGGTGATTTTGTTTGTCAGGTTTTTTAAAAGTGACAGGAGAAGTTTGTTCATCTGCGGCGTTCATTTGGGCTCTTCAGTTTTGCTTTGCAATGCAGCATGTAAAAGCTGACATGGAAAGTACCACACATTAAATCATTCAAATCTGACAAACTGGTTTTGCTAGTTGGGGGGTGGGGGGGTGGGGACTGCGATAGGAGAGGAAATGATGTATACAAGTTAGTACTTTTATCCAGGTTTTTTTGAGCCTGCAACCTGGGAATGATCCTGTGGGATGCTCTGGATTCCACAAGAGGGGCTGAACACTTGAATTTGCCAGCTTCTGCTGGTGGAACTGAAAGTGTAGGGTCTTCAGTGGTTGAAAAGCCGCCTGTGTTGGGGGTGGGTTAAAAAGGACCACACACCCTGCTTTCCTGGGGATGCACCGGCATCAGTGCACTCTCAAACTTGCCCAGTTCTGGCTCAAAGAGGAGGGAAGCCACAGAAGCTGATTCACAGCATCACCCATGCAGACTCTACTGATAAGACTCAATGCACTTTCAAGTTGCCCTCACTCAGTAGACCCTCTAAATGAAACACCATCTGCCTTTCCCCAATAGGTGGATGTCTTGCTCCTCATTGGCTCAAAATAGTTGCAATCAGCACCTCCTTGCCACAGTGTTTTGAATGAAGCCTCTTGGGCTCAATTCTCTTCAGCCAAAGTGTAGATGGGGATACTGCAGATTCCTTATCTGGCTAGGAATGTATTTAGCCTGAGACACTGGTGTGATGTCCTGCAGAGAACTTATGACAATGGAGGAGTGGCAGTTGCAGAGCTAGGGAAAGCTCATTTCCTCCTGGAGGTTGGATGGAGGCAACTAGCCTGGGAGATGGGTAGGCCACCTCTACCATATTTATGCTGCCACATGATTCCCAATGCAGTGGGGACTCATAATGCTCATCTAAAACCACTTTATTTAGACTTAGAGGACTTCAAAATCCAGGCCTCAACTTCAATGGGAAGTGAGCATTTAGCACTTCACAAGTAATACTTTCCAGTATGCCACAGGATTAAGTCACTAGGTTGGAAATCTCAAGAGGAAAGTTTCTCAGGTGAGGTTGGACTTTTAATGTAGCTAGATTTAACTTATAGTATGTTGCCTGACCTATGGATTGTCTATTAATTATATTGGTTACTTAAAATTCCCAAATATCACTCAGAGATTTGACAGGATTTTGTCCAAAGATCAGACCCAGTATTATCAAAATTATTGTTCAGTTGTGAACCCTTATGTGCATGGTTGCAACACTCACACTTTAGGAACCCTTCCGTATTTGTACTTGTTTTATTAATACACTTAGCAAAGTCATATACACTGTAACCCAGCAAGATAGATAGAATACATAATGTACATATGAGTATCCATATAGTCACACATCCCTTGCAGAACAACCTGAAATGTTAGCCTTCTTCATCACCATCTTCCCCATCACCATTGCCAGTAGGTATCATCCTGGCACCTCCCAAGGGCTACATCTTTCCCTCCTCCTGCACGCAGGCTGGGATACAACTTTTATAATATGTTACACTGATGCCACTATGCCTCATGCATATTCAGTTGGCGTTTCCCCTCTCTTCCTTATTTATATTTCCTCACACTACTAATGTTGGGGTGCTCTTCTCCTATAGGTTAGTATATTAATGATCTCATCTTATCATCATATACGTCAATTTGTTGCCATAGCACTCTTGTGGTCAGACATCTGCAGATGTTCCTATCCTAAAATATCCAAAAGTTGGTGTTAGTTCATATTCCTGTGGTTACCTGGTGTCATTATGTACAAACTTCCCCCTTAAACACTTTATTCCCAGTTGCCCAAAATTTAGGGTTGACAGCTGGGCCAAAGTTCTTATCTGTGCCAAAGTTCATAGGCTTTAAGCCTTATGCTAACGGCTGAAGTCAATATCTTACAGGATACAGGCCTACAGATTCCTTGTGTTACTGTTAAATTAAAAAAAAATCCTCAATCTAGCTCCTTGGGTTACAAGTATTAGCACTAATTAGACAACATTTGTGTGGTTTAATGTAAATTGCTTCATGCAAAGATAACTGAACCCGGATGCAAAATGTGCATTTTCGCAGTGTCCTTATATGCAGAAGAAGATTCTGATCAAAAACCCAGTGATGGGTTTTCACAAAAGCATTTTCAGTCATTTTTCAATATTTAAAAGAACTGAATTAAAATAAAGTTGCTATTGCCCTCAAATTAAAAGATATAAAAATATCAATAGCACAACATATATGTAGTTCAAAAGTAACCTCTCTAGTTACTGAGGCTCAACAATATTGATTTTTTTAAAAGCCAGCTATGTTGTCTCAAAGCCTTTTTATCATATTGGCAATAGCCTCTATAATTAATAATAAAAATGCCAAAATATATTTCAAGTTGTGGCTCTGAGAAGTACATGTACAGCATAATCCTACTTGCCATATAAGTAAAGCAAAACTATGTACACATCTTTTAGTCACTAAATTCGTAAGCAAGATTTAGACCTTTGATTAATTTGAAAACTATACCCCACAACATACTAATCAGATGTCAATTACTTGCTGAAGTATTAACATTTATAATGTTAATTAAAACAACTTGCTATAATGATTTATTAATCCTTGTTTTTAAACTCCTTAATTATCTCAGCTATGGAAAGACCACATTCATGATTCAAGTGGTTCCATTAGATTAACCTCTTGAATGGTGATGCTGAGATAATACACACTCAAGAACTGGGCAGTTCAAATATGTATGTATTCAGAAAACTAATCTGATGAGACACAACATCGCATTTTCATCAGTTCCTTGGGAGGAGTATACACCATACATAATGTATATTCCCATATTATATCCACATACAATATATTTCAAATCATCATCTTTTGGGAAAATGCTCTCATTTGTCAAGATAGGGCAATACATTTACATTATGTTGCTATGTTTGTTTCACTTAATGTAAGGGCATTGTCAGCATGTGGCATTCTCTGCCTCACCACAAAACAGTTAACACACATTGTAAAAAGTAAAACTCACTCAACTTTCTGGGGTTTGGTTAGCACAAAACAAATTATTTAAATAAACCTTTGTATTCCCTGAACCTGAAGCTGACTGTCCCCCAGCATAGGTTAGAGAAGGACGACAGCTGTCTTAGCTGTGCCAGCTAGCAACATCTGGTCCCAAGGAGGGGCAGTGCAACAGGCATGGACAAGTGAAAGATACGGACACCCTGGTCACATCCTCCTCCTCCCCCCCCCCCCCCCGCAGTTGTGCTCCTCTTTGCCAGTTGAAGCTGTTGGCCACTGAGCATTTTTGAGAATCTGACCTCTTGACTGGTGCCTAAATGACAGCCATTGGGCACTGAGCTCTTTTGAAAAATCTGTCCCTAATCAGTGAAAAACAGACCTTTATCTGTACAGTAGCCACAATAAGCATCAAAATCCCCTTTTTAGTTATGAGTAAATTAAACACAAAGAATTCAGTGGCTTCTTCAATTTCACTGGCTAAATGGACTATTTTATGTACAATCTGGACTCCTGTTCTCCTGCCTTGTTCAGTAGGCAAGACTCTTCAAAAGAATGACAAAGCAATAAGGCAAGACTCTGCCTCCCCCGCCCCACTCCCGTCCTTTTTGGTGGGGCATACTTACTAAGAAACAACAAGCAAGGTAAAAGTCTTATGATTCAGTTCTACTCAGAACAGTGACCAGGAAAAAAAGTATTTAATTAGTCATAAGAACAAAAGAAGGGCCATATTGGGTCTGACAAATGATCCATCAAGCCAAACATTCTGTCCTCTGACAGTGGCCACTGCCAGATGTTTCAGAAGGAATGAATAAAACAGGGCAATTATCGAATGGCATTATGATACTTTGCTTTAATATCTATCAATTTCCTAATGGTTGCTAACATTCTGTTAACTTTTTTGATTGCCACTGCACAACTGAGCAGTTGCTTTCAGAGAATTATCAAGCATGAATCCATGCTCTCTTTCTTGACTGGGAACAACTAATTTAGAACCCATCAGTTTGTATGTATATTTGGGATTATTTTTTCCAATGTGTATTACTTTGCATTTATCTATACTGAAATTCATCTGTCATTTTGTTGCCCAGTTACCCACTTTTGTGAGATCCCTTTGTAACTCTTCACAATCATCTTTGAATTTACCTATCTTGAGTAATTTGTACTGTCTGCAGACTTTGCCACCTCACTGTTTCCCTCCTTTTTCCAGATCATTTATGTTGAACAGCTCAGGCTCCAGTACAGATCCTTGAAGAACCCCATTATTTACCTCTTTCCATTGTGAAAACTGATCATTTATTCCTACCCTTGTCTCCTGTCTTTTAATCAGTTACTGATCCACGAGAGGACCTTCTCATGACAGCTAACTTTGTTTAAGAGCTTTTGGTGTAGGACCTTATCAAAGGTTTTCTGAAAGTCCAATTGCGCTATATCAACCGGATCACCCTTGTCAACCTGTTGATACACTCAGAGAATTCTAGTAGATTGGTGAGACATGACTTCCCTTTACAAAATCCATGTTGACTCTTTTCCAACAGACAGTGTTCGTTTATGTATCTGATAATCCTGTTTTTCACTCACCTCTTGGACCAGATCCTTGCTCTACTTAGGACTAAATTGAAAGTTGCCTCTCCTCTTGTGGGTTCCAGGACTAGCTGCTCCAAAAAGCAGTTATTAACCATGTCACAAATTTTACCTCTGCATCCCATCCTGAGGTGACATGTACCCAGTCAATATGGGGATAGTTGAAAACCCCCATTATTATTGGGTTTTCTATTTTTGTACCTCTCTAATCTCCCTGAGTATTTCACATTCACCAGCACCACCATGTTCAGATGATTGGTAATATATCCTTACTGCTATACTCTTATTATTCAAGCATGGAATTTCTATCCATAGAGAGTTTATAGTGCTGTTTGATTCATTTAATATTTTACTAAGCTTTAGCACTCCCCCACCAGTACGACCTACTCTGTCATTCCTATATGCTTTTTACCCTAGTATTACCATATTCCATTCATTATCATCATTCCACCAAGTTTCTCTGATGCCTGTTAGATTAATATTCTCATTTAATACCAGGCATTCAAGTTTATCAGTCTTAGTATTTAGACTTTTGTATACAAACACTTATAACATTTGTCAATATTTAGTTGTCTGGCTTCATGTGATATAAATTGGCTGTGAATCTTTTTCATTTGACTGTTTCTGTTCAGTTCCTACCTGTGCTTTACCAACTTCTATCCTCTCCTCTTTACTAGGATATACAGTATCCCCTTTAGGGGATGTCTCTATCCAAACCACATACTTCTCTACACATGTTGGCTCTCCCCCAGCCCTTAGTTTAAAAACTCTTCTATGATCTTTCTAATTTTACATGCAGGAAATCTGGTTCTGTTTTGGTTTAACCCATCCTTTCTAAATAGACTCCTCCTTTCCCAAAAGGTTCCCCAGTTCCTCATAAACCTAAATCCCTCATCTGAACACCATCATCTCATACACACACTGAGACCATACAGTTCTGCCTGTCTAATTTGCCTTTCACGTGGAATTGGAAGCATTTCAGAGAATATGACTGTGGAGGTCCTGAACTTCAATCTCTTACCTACCAGCCTAAATTTGGCCTCCAGGACCTCTTGCCTACCTTCCCCTATGTTGCTGGTACCTATATGTAGCATGACCACCAGCTTCTCCCCAACACTGCATATAATTCTATCTAGATGTCTATCAAGAGGTCTACAATCTTTGTACCCAGTAGGCAATTCCCCATGTGGTGCTCCTAGGCATCACAAACCCAACTATCTATATTTCTAATAAACAAATCCACCATTACTAATAACAAGGGTCCCCTCTCCCAGATGTGTATCCTCAGTGCGAGACGATAGCGTGACATCCTCTGGAAGGTTTTCTCAGCTATGGGATTGTTTCCCTCTTCTACAATTTCATTTCTCCTTTCCTGAGACTTTCATACTCCTCAACAGCACAGAGATTGTCAGACTGGTGTTGGGACCAGTCTATTGTGTCCTGAAAAGTCTTGTCTATGTACAGTGGTGCAAGTAGATTTTAACTCTTACCGGGATGGTACCGATCCCCCCGCCAACAAATGTTCTGTGACTAGAGCCTTGGGTGGATACAAATTTATACCCACGGATGTGGATATCCACAGGTAGAGATCAATATCTGCTGAAATTCTGGGCTTTCCTGTGAACCGCAGTGGTGAAAGGAGCAGAACTTGGGGCCGCTGCTTCCAGAAGCCAGCACCCCACTCGAGCAGCTCCTCCAGTGTGGCTGTACCATCCCAAGCCCTGTCCTCTGGAGGGGCTGTACAGACCCCAGAAAGGAGATGTAGCAGCGTGGAAGGGCTTGGGGCGGGGCTAGGGGCAGTACAACCATGCTGGAGGAGCTACCGGCGTGAGACGCTGGCTCCTGGGAACAGCCGTCCCACGTTCTGCTCCTTTTGCCACTGCGGTTCCCGGGAGAGCCCTGCGGTTCAGCTGATACTGATTTCTGTCCACAAATATCGACATCTGCGGGTATAAATTCGTATCCATGCAGGGCTCTACAATTCATTCTTGAAAATGTGTCTTTCTGGTATGGTGTACCGGCAATAAATGTCTTAATGGTATGGCATACCTGACCTTACCGGCTTACTTGCACCACTGTCTATGTACTTCTCTGTCTCCCGAATCCATACTGGGTCTCTGAGGGCCATAAGTTGCTTGAACCGAATGCACACATATGTTACCTGCCCACAAGGCAATACATGCTGCATTCAGTATAATAAATTGGCTAGTCCCCGCTCTGCTGCTGGACTTCTTCCTGCATTATTTTTACTCTTGCAGATTTGGGGCGGGGATGTGGTGTTATTGGCTTAAATTGCCAAGAAATTGAAAAAAAGTCTGTTATTTGCCCAGCTCTAGTGAGTATAGCAGACAGGAAAAATCATCATTTTCATAGAGAGCTGTGGATAGGTCCTGGGGTGGGAGGGGAAAGAGGGAGGAAGGAAGACAATGAAAGGGGGAAATTGGGGAAGAAAAGTGGGGAGTGGGGAGGAGGTTGAAGAGCTGAGCAAATAGTTGATTTTTCAGTTTAGTGGCTAAACTGATTATTTTTTTGGAAAAAACATTTTTTTTGTTTGAACTGAAACATTATTTATTTATTTTTGGGGAGCTGGAGAGTGTTTTCTGTTTTTAAATAAATCTAGCTGCATTTAGAAATGAAACATCATTTCCAAATTCTAAATTAAATGTTTCAACTTTGCAAATATCAAAATGGTTTGATTTTTTTCAGGAGAAAAAATAATTGGGGATAGGGTTTGGGGTGAACTGAATTCAACCCCAATTTCAAGAATATTTTCAGTCAACTCAAAATTGCATTTTTCAGTGAATAAACTGTTATCCACAATCAATCAATCAACAAAATCACCCAGCTGTAGTTGGAAGGCAAGAGGAAGAAAATCTAGTGCCAAGAAAGGGAGGGTGGGCTCAGTGAAAACAAGTTCAGGGTACAATGGGACTGGCAGGATCAATCTTTCCGTGTAAAGCAATATCTGAAAAACAGGGAGAGGGCTAACATTTGAGGCGATCTAGATCCTGTTTAGTCAATCCACCCATAGTGAATACAGGAAACTGCCCAACCTATCTGTGTCTCTGCTTTTCTTAGTAGCTATTAGGTCAAACACATTTGTTATTATCTAATATTTATTCCAATAGAATGGCACCTATCCAAATCTCAATGGATGTTTTACAAATTTTCAGCTAAATCCTGCAGTCCTAAGTCCCAAAGTCAAGGTAAACAGGTGAAAACAAATTGCAGCAATAGACATCAATTTCTACACCATATTTCATAAAGATGAGCATTAATTACAATAAATGTACATGTATTATTTGCAAATTGGATTAAATATTCTCCCGTGTTACCTTGCTGGTCCAGCATTTGCCCTAAACAACAACTTACATACTCATATGGGATTTTTAAACTTATTTCTGCCCAGGAGGCACAAATAATATGATGGTGCCTTCAGGGTACTGAAGTTTCTTAGGGCCCGAGGGAGATACAGGCAGATAAATATCAATTCTACAAGTGATACTTAAATATTTGTTTCTGTCCAAAAAGGAAATAAATGTGGCTCTCTTGGGTATCAATGTTAATCAAGGGCTGCTGGCTGATACTAAAATGAACTAAAATAGGGTTTCACAGTTTGGAACAATGCTAATAAAATCTCCAAAAATCAAACTGAAAGATCATTATCTAGTCAGATCCACAATTAGCCTGTTTATGACACCATAAGAGAGAGCTTAGGTCAATATAAAGTTTACAAAAACTCTTTCACTGTGTTCCAAACAGCTGCCCATAAGCATAAAATCTAAGGGCAGTATTTTCCAGTTCTGATTGAACAATTTTGTGCACTGAAATAATGTGTGAATTTTTATTTATTAATTGTTTTTTGTAGCAAATCTCAGTAGGCACATATGTTGGGTGAGTTTTCCTTATGCAAATTCAATCATTTAATATGCACAGAGGGCAGCTCACCAAAAAGTGCATTCACAACTGATTGCATATTCTGTAAAAAGAACAGGAGTACTTGTGACACCTTAGAGACTAACAAATTTATTAGAGCATAAGCTTTTGTGGGCTACAGCCCACTTCATCGGATGCATAGAATGGAACATATAGTAAGAAGAAATATATATATATACAGATGGCAACTTCCAACTTATCTATAATGGCAACTTCCAATTTATCTGTATGTGTGTGTATGTATATATATATATATATATTTCTTCTTACTATATGTTCCATTCTATGCATCCGATGAAGTGAGCTGTAGCCCACAAAAGCTTATGCTCTAATAAATTTGTTAGTCTCTAAGGTGCCACAAGTCCTCCTTTTCTTTTTGCGGATACAGACTAACACGGCTGCTACTCTGAAACCTGTCATATTCTGTAGTGTGTATTCCCAAATTGAGGCCAAGTTGAAAATGCAGCCTGTAAAATAACAGATTAATTTGGTTTATGATACTGTTTATTGGGCAAGACATACAATCAGTCTTACCAGGCCCTTTTAAACGTAAATGGCTTGTTTTTCTCCCTTTTCTTTTCTTTATTTATTAAAAGTCTTTGGTGGTTTGTACACACCGATTTCCATCCCCATCCTCTTTTTTATTACATAAAGGGATGGGCATGCAGGTCTAATACTTAATCTTGTAAAGCCTTCACTCACATTTGTGCTGGAACTCAACAGTCATGTTTCTTGCCATGAAGTATATAAAGACTTGTAGGATTAAGGCTGGGATAAGGATGTTGTCTTTACTGTTCTCGCTATCTAATGGGTCCAATCCTCCGGAAAGTGTTCTAAACATATTTTTCTGTATCTTTCTTTTAAAATGTAGATTCTTCAAATGACCATTTACTTTTGATCTCAAGGGCAAATAATTATATAAAACTGGCATTAATAAACAGTGCTTCCTTGAGTTACAACAATCTCACGATCTACCCATCTACCTACCTTACCCATCTCTTACACTAATCCTTTTTAACATTTCCCTATTTTGTTCCAGTGCACATACGTGTAACATGCAAATGTTCCAACAGCCTTTTTCCCCAGCTGCCTTCATGCCCTTTACAAACTGCAATTCTCAGTGATGTGTAAATGAGAGGTGACTAAAAAAGCAGAGAGAAGAAGGTGTTTATCAATCAAAAAGAAGAAAAAAAAGGGTGCATGACAACAGTGTGGTATGCAAATTTTTGACTTTTTCCAGAATTCCAAAGGACAAACTTTATGAATCTGGTTGCAAAGAGGCAGTAGCATCACCTAAAGTAATTTTGTATTGTTTGGAGAATAACATTTATATACTAACCAATATTAATTTATAAGACCAAGTGATCAAAGAAGACTTCTAAAAGCAGCTGAAATTTAGCAAGTCTAACATCTTGAATTTGTATGCACTCAAAGGTCAAATAGTTAGAAACTCAGTTGTCACTCACTGCAAGTTTGATGCTTGCAAGATTGTAAATACAGATTAAGAGACCATGCTGAAAATTTGATCATAAATGATACGTCCTAGAACTGCTTGCATCAATATTACCAACAGAACTGGGCAAACAGTTTGTTGCAAACATTTGGTCCCCTTTTCTGTTCTGCTGCAGCAACTAAAGTCATACCAGTGCCCCAACTAGCAAGAGGGGATGATGCTGTGATTGGTGGGCCATATTATGCATAGGTGGTAGGCCCCTGGGAAAGCAGGCCCCTACACAAAGTCCTAGGTTTTCTAGACTACCAGTTTATATATAGTACACATCAAGATAAAATGGACAAACACATTTTCCTTAAAAATCAGAATTGAATTCAGATTTATATCAGTCTATGACTCCCTAACAAATTAAGATTTTGTTCCTATTGGATTGTCTTTTCCCCACATTTTGCAGCAGCTATAGTTCCAGTCTGAGGCCGAATTCATTTTAGATATAAGTGAATGCAACTCTGTTTCACTGAATGGAGTTTTACCCACTTACACCAGGACTGAATTTGGCCCAGAGTGTTGAAATAAGGAAATTAAAACATCAATTTCTAAGATTCATCACTCTGAAACCCAGAAATCGCATTACGATAAATATGTTAAATCCATAATGCCCGAAATATTTGCATAATGCATTGATTTTGTATGCAATGTCTCATCATTAAGAAATAAAGTATTTGATTAGGCTTGCAACCCTGATAAACATAATTGGTAGAATATGTATCGTATGGTTTCTATAAATACCTTTGAAAACGTGTAACATTGAGTGCACAGAAACCTTTTTTCCATTTTGAGATATAGTGGAATTCCTGCTTTTAATTAGAGGAAGAAACTTTCAAAATGTTTTTGCTGAACTTTATATATTGTTTTATACTATACAGTTTCTAATATTTAGTGTATCACTATGGGTAACCACACCCCCACACACTATAAATTACAAATGTAGATTAGTGCCTTTTGGTGTATATTTTACACATTAACTCAAGCAAAGATTCAAAGCACAGACCTCATCTATCATTAATAATTCTGTGGTACTGGCAATTGCTAATATGTGCTATTTTTATCAAAATGTCTTTTATAATTAGTCCGTCTGAAGTTCCTGATGTGCAAATTAAGCAACTCATTCATCTTGGCTGGTCTTTTTGGATGACTTGATAGGTTCAATATTGCTTAGCAGCTAGAGAATGGGTGGCAAAAGCAAAGCAGCAAGTTCTGTAAAAATCTACAAAATGAAGTAGCTACAGCCATGTCAAAGATCAAAGGTCACCCACCAGAGCACCTATATTTATGACAAGAGCAGAAAGTGGTTGGTCATTTAAACTACAATCAAACAGCTTATTCCACAGTGATCCTGCTTCCATTTCTGCAGATCCCAGGAAAGCCCCATGAATCTCCTGGGCACCAGAAGCTGTTCCCTATTAGGTTTAATAAAATAACACCCCTTTCTGCCTTGGCAGGTTGCCCAGGCCTCCCCATCTCAGGTCTGTCTCCATCCAGTATGTCTGGCACTTGTGTTAATGGAGTTCTAGGGAAAAACATCCTCCTTGTCTCCCCAGGTGTCCTATGGGGCAGGGGAAAGCTACAGTCTGCCAGACAAGGCAAATTCTTCATAAAAGTTAAACTGAACTAGCTTTCAGCCAGGAGGCCCATTATGCTGAAGACAAATGATCACAGGTGAGGAAGGCAAAGAGAAGCCGTTAATTGTCCAGATCATCTAGTTTCACTGAGCTGTGTTTGATGCATAACTAGAGTGAGGGAGAGCAAATCAAAGATGGCCATCATACTCTTCCCCCTACCCCCACCCGCCAAAGCTAGGCAGGCTTCTCTGACATATAATTTTTCTTCCCTTATACTGTGGAGCCAAATTTTTCTCTGAGTAGACTGTCCCGGAGTGCACCCTGCATAATCAACCTTCCGGGATTTATAAAGCCTAAAAAGACACTGACAGATAGGCAAAATATGGTCTCAAAGTCTCAAAAACCTGATTTCTATACTTAAAAACCATTTTGGATCCAAGCTAAATAAATGTTATATCAGGCTAATAAGACTACATTGTCAATTCAGGTGTGGCATCAAACCTAAACAAAAGATAAATCTTTGCATTGTGCATTATTCCTCACAGTAGAACATCACTTCTCACACACCACTTATGAATGCAATTCCGGTGTGCACAATGGCAGCAGATAATGACTTGAACAGCTACTCAAACCTGATAAATAGGGCCCTACCAAATTCAAGATCCATTTTGGTCAATTTCATGCTTATAGGATTTTAAAAATCGTAAATTTCAGGATTTCATCTGTTTAAATCTGAAATGTCACGGTTTTGTAATTGTAGGGGTCCTGACCCAAAAAGGATTTGGGGCGGGGTCCACAAGCTTATTGTAAGGGGGTTCTGGTACTGCTACCCTTACTTCTGCGCTGCTGCAGGAGGTGGTGCTGCCTTCAGAGCTGGGAAGCTGGAGAGCGACGGCTGCTGGCCAGGAGCCCAGCTCTGAAAGCAGAGCCACTGCCAGCAGAGCACAGAAGTAAGGATGGCATGGTATGGTATTGCCTCCTTGACTTCTGCACTGAGCCCTCATTCAGCAGCCGTCACTCTCCAGTTGCCCAGCTCAGAAGGCAGCAGCGCAGAAGTGAGGGTGGCATGGTATGCTATGGCATTGCTACCCTTCTGCTCTGCTGCTGGCGGGATACCACCTTCAGAGCTGGGTACCCAGCCACAGCCGTTGCTCTCCAGCTGCCCAGCTCTGAAGGCAGTGCCACCTTCTGCAGCGCTGCCTCCTGCAGTCTCCGGACACTCAGCTCTTAAGGCAGCACAGAAGTAAGGGTACTAATACCACAATCCCCCCTAAAATAACATTGTGACCCCCTTCAACTCCCTTTTGGGTCAGGACCCCCCAATTTGAGAAATGCTGGTCTCCCCCATGAAATCAGTATAGTATAGAGGGAAAGCACACAAAAGTGAGGTTTCACAGGGAGGAGACCAGATTTCATGGTCCGTGATGTGTTTTTCATGGCCGTGAATTTGGTAGGGGCCTACTGATAAAGTATAAACTAGCTATAATAATTCCACATTTAATATGTTGAATATTGCATAACTAGTATCAAAATTCTTGCCATTTGAAGGAAAGACATAAAGCATGTATATTGAAATGCCCTGTATTGCATTCCTCACTGCCTCTGTTGAAATGGAAATGACCTAGAGTTGAAATTTTTAAAAGTGTGATTTCTAGAGAATTTTTAAAATAATGTTTGGCATGGAACTGGTAAGTCAAGAGAATTAGAAGATAATCTCCTATGGACAAATTCCAAGTGTTTAAAGAACTGTGACCTTTCTTCTAGGAAATCAACCTCTCTCTTTATTTCTACCTCCACATACGCACACTTCTTCTTCCTTACTCTTCTACTATCCTCATCCCTCCTCCTCGCTCCACTTTTAGAGTTACGGAGTCAGATTTTCAGAACAGCTTCACTCCTACTTAGGCACCTAAGTTAAGTAGCCAAATATTTGAAAGTGATCTAAACCCAGCAACTCCCACTGAGAACACTGAAGATACCTAAATGAGAGCTGCTGGGTGTTCAACTTGTCTGTACAATCTGGCTTTTAATGAACATTTTCAGTAAGTACTTCAGAGATGTTCATGTAGCCATATAAGGTGCTTTGTAGTAATGGCTCCTCCCAGCCATGCATGAAATGGCATGAGAAGGGCAACCGCAGCAGGATCAGGACTCTAAGAAGGGTATTATGTCCAAGTTTTTCAAAAGTGACTAATGATCTTGGATGCCTTTGATTTTGGGTGCCAAATGTCAGGCACTTTAGAGGGGTCTTCATTTCTACCCTCTTGAAATTAGGCCCTTATAAAGGATCTGAAGTTGAGCATTCAAAAGTGGAGGAACACATTTTCTAGTCATTATTTAAAAATCCTGGTTTATTAAGAAGTTAGATAGAATAATACATAAGGATAGGTTGATCTAATTCAATTACTTATTACAACCTTCTCTAACTCTAGTTTAGAATCATATTTCTGTTATGGTCCTAGCCCTATAATGGTCTGGCGTATTTTAATTAAGATCTTCTTCTGAGTGACATTCCTGATTTATTCCTCACACTCCAGAATTAACAGCATTATATATCAACATGCTTTTCAAAAGAAACAAAACAGCAGTTCAGTTCTATAGCATTATATTGGGATATGCACAACTGCACTAACATATTAAAAAAAATTAAATCGTACCAAGTCAAACATCAGTATAAACCCTTCTGTGTCCACTCTACTAGAAAGCAGAGACAACATATTAAGTATGTGACTAATGCTAATCCAACAATGCAGAATATCAGTCACAGGGAGACACATTGTTCAGTAGGTCAGGAAGAGTTCATAAAGAATTGAGAGAGAAAAAGATCTTTAGTAGAATCATGGGTGCCTCAGGTTGAATGACCATGACATAAAGGGTACCAAAATATTAACTTGGCCCAGTTCTGAAAACTGCACATTGAGGGCCATATATGACTATATGAGTTGATCCATTTGTAGAGTTCCTATGGAAGTTTGAGGATAGAGATGAAAAGAAATGTATATTTTAATGTATTGTACAGCTGAAAGTGCTGCAAACATACAATCAGAAATGGCTCTATATACTGTATGTTTGATCAGAACAAGAGAATTATGACGGCTAAGTGAGTTACAGTAATATCCGCAATTCTGCTGCTGTAAATAAACAAACTTATTTTAAATGCAGTATTTAAGTGCTGTAAAATTCAATGATATTACATTAAAATTGCTTTGTTTACTTGTTTTATGTTTGTTTCTAATCTTTTTAATGAAAGACCTGAAGAGCCCCCGAGATCAAAATCCTCAATTTATCCTCAGACCATGGGCAGTAGCATTTCTATTTTGTTTCCATATACAATTCAAGGTATTGAAGAAAGATTTTGCCAGTTTTGTAAGCTTCCTCCTCATTTCCCCACCAGCATGCCTCAACAATGGCTAGCTCTGTACTACGAGCTAGGTAGTGTGACTTCCAGCTCACGGAGACATACTTGTGCTAGCTCTCATCTGATTTAGCATGCTCGAGATAGTAATGTACCTGCAGTAGCACAAGCAAAGGTCGAACTGGTATTGATGTACGAAGTTCAGGCAGGTTTGTACTTGAGGAAACTAGCCCATGCCACCACGTTCACTGCTTTTGCTATCATGGCTACACTAGTATTTTTAGAACCCTAGCTCAGATAAGAGTGAGCATGAGTATGGCTACGTGAACTAGAAATTACACTCCTCCTCGCAATGTAGACGTGGCCAATGACTTGGAAAAAATAACTCCTAACCCTGGCCCACATGCAATCCTAGGCTATGTAAAGCTATACACGGCAGCAGAAAATAGGCTGTGTCCACAGTGCAGCTACATACGGCAGGGAAAGGCTTTGTCAGCAGGGAGCTCGTAGAGTCTTTCCTTGCTCCTTCCTCCTACCAGAGCCTTTCCCCGCAACCACAAACTTTCACTGCAGCAGGAAAAGGCTCCAGCAGTGGAAAACTACACTGGTAAAAATAGCTATGTAGACATGGGAGGCACTGCTTGGACACGTAGAGAGCTGTGTACGGTATATACACCCTCAGGTTCTGGTATGTCTGTACTCTACTTGCTTAAGCAGTGCCTTACCAGCTAAACTCCTGTTTATACCCGTGCTAGCTGGGCACGCAGTATCTGTACTCTACGTGCCATCATAAGTGTAGCTACTGGCAGCTTAGATGTGAAAGCTTCTGTTTCTCATTACCAACCTCCTGAGCCAGCCAGTGCCCACAAATACAGTTTGTTTTCTCTACAACCGGCTTATTTCCATTTTACTTTACATAACATTTAAACAGATTTTTAGTAACAGTTTCAGACACTTCCCCCCGCAAGCTATAATTAAAAATTAACATTGTGAAAAAGTGACATTTTACACAGAGCCAGGGCCACATCACACCTTCAGTCCACATGCTAAAATCCTGCTGATGCCAATGGCAGCTGTCTACACGGATGGATAAAAATTTCACATTTATATATAGCGTCATTTATCCTGAGGATCCCAGAGTGACAAAAGGCTTTATTATTCCGGTATTGCCAGCTCATGTGATTTTATTGTTTCGTGTGTGATTTTTCAAAAGCACAAATGGCAGTCGGGTGCCTAACTTACATCAAAAGTCCATGAGATTTGGGCATCTAACTGGAATTCTGCCCATTGGAAATCTCCTCCCGTGGTGTTTTTCTTAAAGCCTCAGCTCCTGGAGGCATGCAGTTACAGGAGAACCTCAGATTTTATTTAAAAATATAAAATAAAATAAAGAATACGTTTCTACCACTCATGGTTGCAGAATAAAGCTTGAAACCATGATCTGAGTGCATCCTAATGACTCCAAAACCCAGAAGGCAAGTAAAGGGAACCCAAGCTTTATTTGTTTTTTAAATCATGATTTCTAAGTCAACCTGATGATCTGGGTGGGGAAAGGAGTCATGGTTTCTGAATACTTGGAATATTGTTATTCCATAGTTCAGCTTTTTCTAGTTGTGGAACATGGTGCTCTTGTCTGGTTTGGGGATCTTCATTTCTATCATGGAAATCTACAGACACTGGGGATAAATCCACTTCAGGGAGAGGAAGCAGAGAAAAAAAATGGGCCCAATCGTTCCTGTAGATCAGTACTTTGTGATGGGGTATACAACCCCCACACCAGGTAACACAGGGTTAATGAGCTAATGTGGCCTCAGGTGGCTCCTCCCCATCACACTTGTGAGATGAGGACTGGAGGGAGGAGCTTACGGAGAAGAAATCCAGTTCAGCTGATGGCTGACTTGGGAGAAAAGAAGACCTTAAGTTTTCAGCTCCTGGAGAGAGGTCTGACTGAAGGCAGAAGCTTCCTAGATGACTGCTACTTGACAATCCCTTCAGGGAGGGAGGGGCGGCAGGCTGGCCAGATGCTGACTCGCCTTGAGAGGGAACCATTCCCCTATATTACCCTGAACTCAGTTTAGGGCCACAACCTGATGAGCACCCTCTGAAGCAAGAGAGCCTTAACCCAACTTTGGGATGATCAATTTGTGTTAATTCCCCTTATTTTTGTTAGCTGACTACCCCAGAAGGGGAGAGACCTTAAAGTGACCTGACTGGAGGGCCAAGTCAAGAGGAAGAAGGCCAACGAAGAGGCAGACCACCACACTCCCGGAGCAACTGTTGGCAGGAGGCACCCGTTGAGGCAAGAGCTGCTACACAACACCTAGCCACAAAGGGGTACTAGCAGTGAGTCAGCCTCCTCCCAGCATGGATAACATCCTCCATAGACCTACCAAGAAGACAGCGGAGGGAAGTGGGGAAGAAGCAGCCAGTCTGTGAGGTATAAGATCTATGAGCAGGAGGCATAGCAGGATGATAAGGGCATCACATGTCGCGGTGAAAACACATGCACAATACTCACACAGGTCTATATTTGTACCTGAAGCTACCATTAACACTGAGAATGCTTCCCCCCTATTATGTCTACACTGCAAATCAGAGGGTGTGACTGCAGCTTGTGCAGACATACCTGAGCTAGCTTTAATCTAGCTAGCTCAAGTAGCGGAGCAGTGAAGACACTGACAGCATGGGCTATGGGTTAGCTGCCCAATTAATTACCCAGTAGCTGGCTTATGGCACCTGCACTAAAGTCTGTGTTGCTGTGACTTCACTGCTCCGGTATCCAATCTAGCTTTAATCTTCTTAGCTTTGGTATGTCTACACAAGCTGCAAACATACCCTGTGATTGCAGAGTACACATAGCCTACGAGACAAATGCAACTCGGGATGGAGGGCAGGGAATCCTGGAAATTATATGGAAATCCTGCATAGGTTTCAGGGCTGCATCCCTATATTACTTTTGACAGCACTTAGATAGTTTCCTCCCAGTTCTGTTATTTAAGAGAAACCTCATGGCGTGTTTCTCTCCTTAGGGATTCTTCCTGTGGGATTTTTTTTTTTCATGGAAAGAGGCAATTCCACCCCTCGTGCCATGGGAATATACTTGCTACAAACAGGCATCACTCCATTTTCACCTATGCCAGAATGTGGCAACATTGCTAAGAAGTTACCTGCCATTAAGTTTCTCTTGAGTTTTTACAGTGAACTGTTCAAATTACCCTGGATTCCTTTAGTGCAACCTACTGAGCTGTTCTTAAAATCATAGATCCTTTAGTGCACAAGTTGAAGTGACAGAGGATGATATCAACAGACTCTTTTAAAAGCTTAGCATAAGGAACACATCCTATGGTTTAGGCACACAAATATTTGCAGTTCAATTTTGAACAGTTAGAACATTGGCTTTCTGGAAAAAAAATCTTGATGTTTTATTACTTCCAGAAAATACAGTGATTTGATTAAATTCACAAGCCACACAAATAGTTTCTGACAGTTTGTTACTGTACTCCAATAGGGTAAAGGCTTGGTAGGAATAAACTATAAATCGCTACAAATTGAGAGTGAAAGAACATTTGTTAATCTAGGGAATAGTGATTTTAGAATTTTCCAGAGGTTCTCTCCATTAGACTGTACTATAAGAATAAATAGCTTTGACTTTTCTTATTACAGAAGCTGCCACATTTCTAAGGCTTTGGCAATTTGGCCTGTTTGTGTAACTGACTTCAGTGTCTGAGCTTGTTAAAAAACAAAAACCACTTTATTTTGCTCATTAATATCTGAATGTTTTGCAGCAAAAATTAGGTAGTATGGAAGTTCATTTTCATTTCTGAGAGATTGCTGAAGAACGCTGAGGTCTGAAAATGGGGGGAGGGAGAGCAGAAAGCTGTTTAAATAAATAGTGGTCAGAATCAACTACCAAACAACAGGTGACCAATCAATGAAGTAGGCAGGCATCTTTTATAGCAGTGGTTCCCAAACTTGTTCCACCGTTTGTGCAGGGAAAGCCCCTGTTGGGCCGGGCCGGTTTGTTTACCTGCTGCGTCCTCAGGTTTGGCCGATGGCAGCTCCCACTGGCCGCGGTTCACTGCTCCAGGCCAATGGGGGCTGCGGGAAGCGGCAGCCAGTACGTCCCTCGGCCTGCGCCGCTTCCTGCAGCATTGGCCTGGAGCAGCAAACTGCGGCCAGTGGGAGCTGCAATCGGCCGAACCTGCCGACGCGACAGGTAAACAAACCGGCCCGGCCCAACAGGGCTATCCGTGCACAAGCGGCGGAACAAATTTGGGAACCACTGGTTTATAATATACAAACTAATCAAAATACTCTGAAGGGCCAAACCACTTTGATCCTTGGAGGAAACAGCAAACTAATTGCATACATAAAGTGACGTAATTATGATCACTTAGTGCAAGAGGGGCAGCATGACAATACATAATTTTGTGTGAGAGCTAGATGGGTATATCAATCAATTAAGCTTAGAAATTCTCAAACATGTTCCTTTTCACACCAGACTGTCTAAGTTTAGTTGTGTCAAGTGAAAGAAGAGTATACTTTAATATCAGTCTAAAGCAAAGTCACAAATTATGCTTCTCCAGTATGCCACCTCCTCGCAATCACATACCACCTTATTATTTTTAAACCAGTATATTGCTTTATAGTCTTCATCTTTAAGAAGCACAAATATGTATTTAGTTATTATTTTTCCCACTTCCATGTTATTGTTTTCCTGGAAATGTTTCAGTTTTGATGGGCAAGAGGTGAGAATGGTTTTAATTATATGTTGTCATAAATATAAAGGGAAGGGTAAACCCCTTTAAAATCCCCCCTGGCCAGAGGAAATCTCCTCTCACCTGTAAAGGGTTAAGAAGCTAAAGGTAACCTCGCTGGCACCTGACCAAAATGACCAATGAGGAGACAAGATACTTTCAAAAGCTGGGAGGAGGGAGAGAAACAAAGGGTCTGTGTGTCTGTCTATATGCTGTCTTTGCCGGGGATAGACCAGGAATGGAATCTTGGAACTTTTAGTAAGTAATCTAGCTAGGTACGTGTTAGATTATGATTTCTTTAAATGGCTGAGAAAAGAATTGTGCTGAATAGAATAACTATTTCTGTCTGTGTATCTTTTTTGTAACTTAAGGTTTTGCCTAGAGGGGTTCTCTATGTTTTGAATCCAATTACCCTGTAAGGTATCTACCATCCTGATTTTACAGGGGGGATTTCTTATTTCTAATTACTTCTATTTTTATTAAAAGTCTTCTTGTAAGAAAACTGAATGCTTTTTCATTGTTCTCAGATCCAAGGGTTTGGGTCTGTGGTCACCTATGCAAATTGGTGAGGCTTTTTATCCAACATTTCCCAGGAAAGGGGGGGTGCAAGTGTTGGGAGGATTGTTCTTAGGATCCCAAGGTCGGGTCTGTAGTCACCTAGGCAAATTGGTGAGGCTTTTTACCAAACCTTGTCCAGGAAGTGGGATGCAAGGTTTTGGGAAGTATTTTGGGGGGAAAGACGTGTCCAAACAGCTCTTCCCCAGTAACCAGTATTTGTTTGGTGGTGGTAGCGGCCAATCCAAGGACAAAGGGTGGAATATTTTGTACCTTGGGGAAGTTTTGACCTAAGCTGGTAAAGATAAGCTTAGGAGGTTTTTCGTGCAGGTCCCCACATCTGTACCCTAGAGTTCAGAGTGGGGGAGGAACTTGACATATGTTAACAACTGTATTATTAATATTAAAATAATAATGCCATCTAATATTTACATAGTGCTTTTAATAGATGCTAAATTACATTATGAACACTAACCTTTTACCTCAACTTAACTTCCATTTTCATGCATATTTAATAGTTTTGGGAAGTAAAATTCCACCTTTTTCGTGTTAATTTTCCCCAACACACACTAATAATAAAACAGACAAAAAATACTACACTTTAATGGAGCTGGTAACAAAATTGGAACATTATTTGGAAATTATACATATTTTAAGGTGTGGCTGGCTTTCATTTTCCAAGTTTTCTAGGAAATTATTTTTGAAAAGGTTTTTTTTTTTTGAAGTAAAAAAAAATTCAAAAAAGGAAATTAAAACTTTATATATATCCACCAGATGACTAAACAATCCAATCAGAAGTGGTAATAAAAACATGAAAAAATGGGAACTGAAAAATTGTGTGCAAAACAAACAAAAAAACAGCAGACCATATAAATTAGATTGGAAAAATAGAATATTTCCAAAACCCCATACATTTGCTTTTTAAGAAATATCCTAATTTTGGGAGTAAAAATATCATTCCAAAATTCTAACTGTACTTAGCTGCACTTTTTAAGCAAAAAATATTAATTTGTGTTTTCATAGCAGAAAGCAAATGCATTCTCATGCAGAAAGCAAATACATTTGAAACTATCTGAACTAAAGATGTGCTTGAGACAACACCCCAGCTCAAAACTCCTTGCAGCTTGCAAGAAGCTTGGATCTGACTCCATACTTAACAGCTGTTGTCTATTTTATCTCTATAATAGGCCAATCCAAAACCTCAGGTCCCATTACTCCTGATCTTCAGGGAAATTTAGATTCAGGTTCAAATCCAAATTTTGTGGCTCAGGCTCATATCTAATCTGAAAATATTTTGAGGGCACTTTTCTCAGTATTTCAGCAAAAGCTTAAACTAGCAACAAACTTCAAAATGCTTTATTTTTATGCAGGGATGAAATTACTTGTTTTTCAATATGAAAAGAATATTCAGTATAGACTGTAATAGCACATGAAAGCTGGTTCCTGAAAGGCCAGGATATTATAATGGACAGGGACATTCTGTCTAATAACTTCTCAACTCTTAGTCACCTAATTTTCCACAAATAGTACGAAGAGACAGCTGACCTCAGAATTTCCTTCAGGCATGCCCAAGGGATAGATTGTAGTTGTATCAACAAGAAAGAAAGGTTGTTCCCCCTTGGGGTTTGAGGTGATGGTTCTGTGTCCATATTATTTTAATACCCAAGGACACTTGTGCATCTGGGATTCACTTCAGGATTATTTTTATAGTACCTACCTATGAACAGTTGTGCCTATAAAAAACAATAATGAAGGAAGGAAAAGTGCTATATATTGCAATAACAATGAGTGTAATACACTTACTATACCATCAGCAAATGTGGTGAGCATTTCCAATAGACACAAAAGAGTATAAATAACCCAGGGGAAAAAAGGATAGAAAGTCTCTTTATTGTATGAAAGCTCCATTCAAAGATAGTAAGGCAGACAGTATGGCATCCAACCTTCCACAGAATTCCAGTGAAGGCTGGGAGTCTAATTCCCCTTTATCTTCTTTTAAAATCCCATCCTGGATCCTTAATTAAATAAATCAAATAAATAAATTTAAAAAGCATAGCCTGCACAGGCAACAGGAATATGGTACAGGAGCTAACCAGTATTTCTTCATGTAAAACAGCTTATCCTAGTCCACCCCATGCATTTCCCTCAATAATGAGATGGGACAGTTATGCCCCCAGTGACTTCTTCATTACAGTGACAGTTTTCAGGCTGTCCTGGGAGGCAACCCTGAGTGAGATTAGTTTTTCCAGCTGTGTCCACTTATTGATGTGCTGTACCAAAATCTCAGATGAATGCTATTAATCAGAGCATTTCCAAAATTCAGTCCTTCCTTGAGCTCCAATGGACAATAAATTTCACTTAGTACTTTCCCACAAACCATGCTCAGTATAGATCAGAATTCACAATCTAAGTGAGCAGCCTAATGCTTTAATGGTAGTTAAAACAATACTTAGCACTTACGTTATCTTTTATCTGTTGAGACACTTTACAAACACTAATTAATTAAGCCTCACAAGACAAAGGTACAGGAGGTAACTAATTATCCCTAGTTTACAGATACATCCATTATACACAGGAGGTAGGTTTATGATGATCAATTTTACAAGTGGGTAAAGTAAGACAAAGTTTTTATGTGCAGGAGATGGAGTTTTCTCAGTGCTCAGCTATAAATCTGGAACTCACTCTCAGAAGCCAAGAGGCAGGCTACAAACCTCAGTGATTTGGAACAAAATTCAAACCCCACTTCTCTAAGCAGGCCTTTTGTAACAGACAAAACCAATCACACATACATAGAGAGAAGCCCTTTCTAAATGAAAGATGTTTGTGCATGACTGAAGTGTTCAGATACTATAATGATTGGATCCATATAAGAACCTAGATAGATAGGTTCAATAATTTGCCCAGAATCACAGGACAAGGCACACACAGAGCCGGGTAAGAAACCCAGGAGTCTCAATTTCCAGTTTCCTGCCATGCCATTGGAAACATTGGCTCATCTGTTTTGCGCAGTTTTAGGATACTCATAATAAGCTGTAAACGGATCCCCCAAATACACCCTTAAACCTCCTGTGTTCAGGCTCTGAGAAAATTAAACCCCTTTGTGGATTATTATACTACTTCTATATAACCTAATTCTGAAGAGGAAAATTACCTTTTAAACACTGTGATTATCTTTACATCATAAAGAATGGCATTAGGAGGCAAAGAATATTATGAGAGAAAATAAGAAAAAGCTGCATAAACCAATTTGTTGGAGATAAAGAAACAAAATCCTGGAGAACATTTTCTCTCCACAGTGACTACCATTAATTGGAAGTAAGGAAAACACACTGAAACAAACAAGTATGTATACAATGCTTCCCCATAACCATGTACAAAATGAAAGCACCATTGCAGTTCCTGTTAATGGTCCATCGCTGATACAATTTGTATAATGTAGGATAAAGCAAGTGTTTGAGGAATGGATGGCTCTGGGGAGTGGTAATGAGCTAAAACCTTTCACCTCCTGGCCACCATATCTAAACAAGTTCTTGGGAATAAAATTTGCCAGCAGCAACTCTAAGGTCAGCTTGCTAGTCAAGGAGAAATGATTTTCCAATCTCAATCCAATTTGTAGTAGTCAAGTGTCACTCAAAACTGCCACCCTTGTGGGGAGTTTCAGAAAAGGTCAATGAATGGATCATAGAAACTAAACTATCTACTCACATCTAAAGGTGTCCCCTTCGTGACAATGTTGAAGAACATTACTGAGGAAATCTGCACAACTGTTTAATTGGTTCTGTTGCTAAATAGAAGACCTCAGTCCTCAAGCCTCTCAAGCTGGCCATTTACTGTGCCAGCAAAATATTTCTATTTAAAAAAACCACCTATATCCAAGCGTGGGTAAGACTGGTCAAAATATACCTTAATGTCAAAAACTGGGAGTCATTTTGCATAACGTAGTGTTGACTGAACACCATGGGGAAAAAAACAGGGCTGAGACTACTATATTCAGCTGTGTGTCAGGCTGATTTTAATCCAGTTCTTTCACTATGTGGCTCAGGGACCAATAGTTTGTTTAACTCTGACAGTCAGTGTTGTAAATGCCCCACAACCGGTGACCAGTTCCCATATGATTTTTCAATCTGAGCTTTTCGGACTGCTGTATGTACACTGCCAAACAATCTCACTTAACATAGTGTAACACCTTGGATATAGTTGGTTTTTTTTATGTATCTTGTTCCTCCAGATTGGTGCGGGGGGGTGACTTGTTGGGTTTGGCAGGGTCAAAGACTGTCTCTGGGAACTGGTACCCAGTTAATAGGAAACTGGTATAAAAGGAATGTGGCATACAGTTAGAACTCTACAAGTACTCCTTTTCTTTTTGCTAATATTGACAAGCTCATGTAGAACTAGTTTATTAACTTTGATATCTAAAGTGACTCTCAGTATTTTAAATATTAAACTTGATACCAACAGAAACTTTTGCATAGGGAAATCTAACATATAGCCCTTTACATGAAAACTATAAGTGTCTGTGAAAAGAAAACACCCCCATAGGAGATACCTGGACTAGGTTATCTTCCTTCATATTGTATCATACCAAATGAGAGACTTAGTAGAATGTTACCTAAACCATAAATGTATTTCAGGGGGCCCTTGAGTTCTGTCACCACATCCCAAGCCATAGTGGTAGTGCTATAAGATGTCTCAGCTGCTGGTTAATAATGAGATGTTAAGCATTCATGCTTGAAATTGTGGGTCACTTTTGATTAAACTTCTTGAAAAGGAAATAAAGCATGGCATTCTCATAGTCAGTTTCCAATGCAATATGCAATAGCTTAGCGGTTAAACTCATTAGAAGTGATATATGTAAAACTAAGTAATAGGTACAGGAAGAACCAGTTCAGATACACTGAGATGTGACTCCACCATTTGCTAAAAACTCAGAATGAACATTTAAAGTGCAGGAAAAGTTGAAGTAAGATTTTTTAAAATGTCAGTTAAAACACATATATATGCATTTCCTGGTTTCTGTTAGGCCCAGAAGTGCTGAAATATTAGGAGGATGCTTCTCTCCCAGCTGAAAAGTGGAAATTGAAAATACCAGACATCTCCAGGAATCCCATTCTTACAAGACTTTCCAGATCATTTTTCAAGGCCACAGAATTTGCATCATACTTCCATTGTTTGGGTCTTCTGAGATCTTTTTTAGTTCTTGATCAAAAGGACGATTTTGTGATTAAAGTAGTGGGCTGGGACTCAGGAGACTCTGTCACAGACTTCTTGTATGATTTGAAGCAAGTCAATGCCATATTTGTGCCTCCATCTGTGAAATGGGGAGATATTTCTTTTCTTCCACCTTTCCTCTGTCTTATCTATTTACTCAATAAGCTCTCTGGGCCATGAATTGTCTATTATCGCTATGTACAATGCTTAATCCTGTACATTCCAATGCTGGTTGACGTCTCCAGGCACTATTGCAATACAAATAAACAGCAAAAAATATGATGAGAGAGAGTACAATATTAATATTAGAGAATAAAGATTTTTTATTTTACAACAAAGTAATGGGTTTTTTTCCCCGTTATTTTACAACAAAGTAATGTAAAATATCTCTAGATGCTCTAGTCTATTTAGAAATAGCATATGCAAAAATATAGTTGATTTCAGATTAACACATAAAATCAGTGAACCGTGTCCAGAAGGTTGGCATACCACAGTGAGGCACTAAACTAACAAATCAAGAAGGTCCACAAATAAGTTACCAAAGCAAGGGAATGGCTTTTTTCTTATCTTAGGCAGAGGGCATGTCTACACATACAGCATTGCAGCAGCACAGCTGTACTGATATAGCCGCACCACTGCAGCGCATCTGGTGAAGAAGCTATATGCTGATGGGAGAGAGCTCTTCCGTCAACATAATAAAACCATCTCTACAAACGGCAAAAGCTATGTGGGCGGGAAAAGCTCTGCCACCAGCATAGTGCTGTGCACATGAGCACTTATGTTGGTGTAATTTATGTCGCTCAGGGAGGTGGTTTATTCATGCCCCTGAGTGACATAGGTTATACCAACATAGGCTATGTCTACACTACAGCCTAAGATCATCTTTCCTTTTCCCCACCCTCTCTCAAAGTAAGGACACACGGAGTAGAAAATCTTCTCTTAGTATTGCCAACGCCAATCATTTAAAAGTCATGAGTCAGATCACCCAAATTATGAAATTGGTTAAAAAAGACCATGAAAATGTTTAAAAATAATAAGTTTTTGCATCTTTATATTTGGTTTCTTGTTTTAGAGCCTTTAGGGAACACTTAGGTCATATTTTCAAACTTTCCTCTGCAACTAGGAAGGCTGGAAAACTTCTCTTAACCTGAGATTCTCGTGTTATGACTCCAGGAGCTGGAGCTTTAAGAAAATACACCAAATATTGTGAGTGTTGACAATACTGCTCTATTTTTGCCCATATTTTGTCATGGGGAGAGTTTGAGTTCATCATTCCCTTCCTTCCCATACCAGGGGAAGTCTCCTTGGTACAATCTCCAAGCATCTGGGGTCTTGTAGCACTGGAGACTTGGATGGGGATACGTGGGCTGATAAAGAGATCCACTTCCCCACCCCCAAAAAGTACAGATGATTATCTGACAAATGTAGGATATAAATACAGACCATTTTTTAAAGCACAAAGATTAGTGATAATTGTGACACTGGCAGATCAGATGCATCCATTAATCTCACTGATAATATCTTTATCACTCGCTATAAAGTAATATTTAATTTTTTGCTTTATAACAAAATGTTTTCTATGCAACAGTGAACCTGTGAGAAGGGATTGTCCCCTGCACAGCAAGAAGATTATTAAAACTAAATGGGCCATTGTGGGACATTACAATACAAAGACTTTGTTAACTGCCCTTTACACCCATGAAAAGGATACTTGCTAAAGAGTTCATCCCATCAGCTTGAATTCTGGAAGAAAGAAATAAAAAAAATAGCTGACAAGAAAGGGTTTTTTCCCACTCTTTTGCTGTTTGACAAGGCTGGAGCTACAAAACAGAAGCAGAGATCCCTATGGTCAACCTTGATTAGCCCTAAAAGACATTCAGAGGTGACAGATTACTACAACTGTGTCACCTTTTAAAACCACAGACTGTAACACATTTGTGTATATAAGTTTGCTTGTTTTAACCTTGTAATAACTCTCTTGTTTCTTTTCTTAGTTAATAAATCTTTAATTAGTTTATTACAGATTGGCTACAAGTGCTGTCTTCAGCGTGAGGTCTATGGTGCATATTGACCTGGGGTAAGTGACTCGTCTCTTGGGACTGGGAGCAACCTGAATATTTTATCATCTTTGGTGTACAACAACCAACTACCACTAAGTCCAACTTGCCTCGTGGCTAGACTGGAATGGCCAAGGGGACTGTCGTCACTCCATGGTATGACTGTAATTATAGAATCCACAGCCAGCTGGGGGTCTCTACCATGCTTATTCAGAGTCTGCCCTGAGGTTGGCACTCACAGTTGTGAATCAGTCCAGACAGCACAACAACAATGTTAAATTTTACATTCTGATTGTGATCCACCCAGTGCAGGGGTCCAATTCCATGGAGCTCATTGCAGGATTGGGGCAGTGATTCCTAATTTATAGTAATCAGTTTCCCCTTATCTATGAGTTATTGTGTAGGTAGGCTACAACATGCAAAGTATCCTCCTAACATAATTTTTTCTGTAGAAATAAAAATTAAAAAAAAGAGAACTAATTGTGAAACAGCTCTGTTTCTAAATCAGTATAACACACACCTAGACAATTAAAGGGCAAAAGGAGTGGCATTTTAGCTGAGCATTTGTCCAAAGTGTGCAGCCCATTAATAGTTACGGTGCCTAAACCAACTTCTGGAATCTCCAGGGCAGACTGAACAAAAAGTAAGCTGCTTACAAATTTTTAATACGAAATAATAGTGACACTTACACAGCAACTGTTTCAATACTTTTCATATTCAAATTATGCAGATTCCATTCAGCTTTTCTTTTTTCCTTATGGGGGGGTGCCATAAATTTATTTGTGAAAGTTCTTAACTGACAAGAGGCTTTTCCCCTTCCTTATACTTATGCTCAGTGGATTGGTAGAAGTTGAAATACTGGAATTAACAGCAGTATTTGCCACTCTGCAAGGACCAATGAGTTCTGCTTATTTGTACTTGCGCTATGTGTCCAAGGGAGTCAAAACAGTTTTTGGATGTGGGTCTCAAATTCTACTTGGCCGGGCAAATGGAAACTGTCACATCATTTTGGAGGCATACTGGGTAGGCTCTTTAAAACACCATTGCAAACAATCTGTCACAAAATGGGTTATTTTAAAAACCTGTTATTTCATAAAAACAATTGGCACGAGACAATGAATGGTTTCCCCAAATAGCTTAAAGATGACAACATATGACTGATTTTATGCTTTATGGTTTTTAATTGCTTTAGATGTCCCTAGTCCATCTTCGTTGAATAATGTCATTTAAATATTTTAGGTAATTTTCCTTTAACGGGCTCTTAGACTTAATGTTTCTGCCTTGCTTCAGGACAACATCTTTTAATTGCTTTAAATTATCAGTGATGTCTCCAGCATTTTCACTGAACATGGATTGATTTCAATTAACTTTCTCACGCTTTAGCATAAAAGCAGTCTTATTCAATTTGGCCTAATTAGATCACATAACCTCTTGAAGCTAAAGCAATGACAGTCATTAAAAGGTTGCAGAGGGAGAGACAATCAAGGTTGTTTACTGCATAGTTAGCCCTTTTGTAAATTTGAAGCTGCATTTGACCAAGGAGAGTCTATTTCTGTGGATGTTTGGAAAATGTTAAAGAGTGTCCACAATTAACCCACAACTCTTGGAATTTTGCAGGATTAGCCTTTGAGGCAAGATTCAGAGAGTGAAGTGGATTTTGTTGCACTGCCATAGTGGTAAAACCTTGCATTGCCAGCAATGCCATTCCTGTAGCATTCACTCTTAGCGTCAGAATTTCGTAATCCTTGTTTTTTTCCATTATTCATTCACTATGAGAAGATTTTATTGAATCCATTTACCCTTGAGTTAGAGGGAACACAGAAATAGAAGAATCACACCCGTGCCTGGGTGCAATTACTACATCTCTTATTCTACCTCTTTGTATTGACTTGAAAATTCCCTCTTCCGACCCTTGCCTAGTTGCACACAGAAGCAGGTTGATAGAAGGCAGATCATCCATACACAGAAGCTTAAGATGGTTAGTGAAGGTTAATGGACCTGTGGCATAAAATGTTATGCTGACTCAGAGAATGCAAGTTCTAGGAACTTTTCTGGAAGGAAAACAGAAATCAGTTTGGTAGCCTCAGGAAATCTTTTCCTTAGAGCTAAATTGAAGGTACAGGCTCAGCTCATGAGTGGACTGAAGGATCATTTGTCATGAGTAATTGGCAAGTCTAGTTGTTGGTTTGGCTAATAATCTCTAGTTCTTAACATGGAGGGCCTTATTCTGTTTAAGATAAGTCAATGGATTTGTCTATTGCATGTGGTAAGGACAGAATCAGGCCCAGAGACTGGGGATGGGAGTGGAAGGGAGAAACTGATTACAACCTCTGGAGGGAATTTTCCTATGTATGTTACTCAACATGCAGAAAGTGAATTCTTTGGCCTTGGGGGATCTGGGTCAAATATCTTCTGCTGAAGACTCAACAAAATACGCACCATGGGTAAAGTGATTATTGCATGTGTTCCGCATGTGAAAGTAAGGATTTACTGATCCTGTGGAAATAGATCTGTACTCTCCTTTGATTTGATGGTGCTCGTTTACCCACTGAGAACACACCAGTAGATGCACATGCAGTGTCCATACCAGATATATACTTTTGCGAAGAACATTTCAAACTGAACGGTTGTGACACAGCAAATCAAACAAAGTAGCACTTGGTGGAAGAGCCCGAATTTTCCTCTAAGGATAGTTCCATTTGTTTAAAAGTTACTAAGCTGCTAAATATTTCAGGGACAAATCCTGGTTCCACTGAAGTCAATGGAAAAACTCCTATTAATTACAACTGGACCAAGATTTGGCCCTTTTTTGCATATGAGTAAACGAGGGCAGAATATGCCACTTACATCTTGTATCCAAATCCTATTTAGTCAATGAAAGTAGTTCATACACTGAATTCTCCAGCTCTGCAACTCTTGAACTGTAACATGACAAAGCTTTGGACCACTAATTACAAGGCAGCTTTGTCAGGTTGTGACATTTCTGGTCAAATCAAAGAAATGCCTGTGGCTCATTCTAGATCACATACCTTCTGTCAGCATGGTTAGTTATCACATCTGTCATGAGGGTCACAAGTTGACTAACACTACGTGTTATAGTTCAGTGCTAGAAAACTGCTACAGACATTGTGGCTCTCGACTCCCACTTATGAACTGACATTTCTGTAAGCAGAAACATGAAATACTGGCCTTGGAAGAGAAGGCCTTTATCCTTTGTTGAATGGGGTTAGTCAATGGGAACATGAATTAATAAGGAGTGCCCTGAATGTGGCATAACAATTTCAGATAAGTATTTAATCAGTTTCATGGGTTATAGAGTTTCAGGCCAGATGGGACCACCAAATCATCCATTCTGAACTCCTGTTAATGACAGGCCACCAACACAACCCAGCACCTGCACACTAAATCAACAACAGAATTTAGAACAAAGTTTCCAGCCCACAGGAGACTAAACTATTATGTGCCACAGGCAGAGAAGTGGTGGGCTGAGGTACATTTAACAGTGCCTTTTGCAAACTTCAGTGTGTTTTTCAAGATTACAAGCCGTGGGCCTGATCCTGAAATTTGAGCTGTGCAGGCAGACCGCCTAATGCCTGCAGATATCAAACTGCAGGATTGGCACTCATGAGCCAACTCATGAAGTCCAGAGTCCGTTTTCAGACAACACATCTACTGAAGTCAGGGTTTGAGGTCTTTACTTGGATTTTACTTTTGAAATTCATGGAAATTTGTCTACATGGGAAAATTTTCCAGCCTAACTATACCAATATAAACATACCAGAATAGCTCCCCATGTGGACACTGTTCCAGAATGAGATTGCCTTTTTCCAGTTTAGCTTATGTTGTGGTATAAGATAAACCTGAAAAAGGCATGCTTATCCCAGAAGAAGCATCCACTGGTATACCTAGAGAAGTTAATTATACTGATACAGTTATGTCATTAAATTTCCCCACATCAACAAGTCCTGAGTAAAGGCTTCAGGATTTTTCCTGACAACAGCCAGCTCAAGTTAAAGCTACAGGATTTGTTTCAAGACCCTTTTGGAAAAGTCCTATAGTACTTGTATATGAATGCTACCAAGAGAGTTCTATAGAAATTATGTTATTTATTTTTTATTTATTTTTTAAAAAGATTTGGTTTATTCTCAGCTCTAGATACCTTAACATTTTTTTAAAACTAGTAAACAACACAAAGATCATCCCACATAACTTCAAACAACAATATCAAATTAACCATCTAGTTATTTAAACAGCAAAACAAAAATACAGCCTATCTCAAAGCCCTACTCCATCCAGATCCACATCCCTCTCCAAGCATTCCCTCTCAGCAAAAAAGAATGACAGCCTTTGTATTGACTATTTCAACCATGCCAGTGAATTCCAAGCAGTGATATAATTCTCTATTGTATTCATAGGGTGGTTCAGAAAACGTATAGAAAAATTATCATTTTCTACTGAATACAATAACAATTTTCCACAATGGTACCCTTCTTCCACATGCAGCTATGTACATTTACTGTAATTATTACACAATGAACATACCTTGTTATCCTACTCCCAATAGTAAGTTACCAGCAAGCTATTTCTGTTCTTCAAATACCTTTTATTTTCCCAGAAACCACTATTACACTCTAGCATAACACATTACAATGCAATCTGCCTTCAAGCAGGGACTTCATACAAGGTCGAACAGTAGAGATCACAAAGGATAGTCAAGGCAGCGTGTTTAGCATTACAGTCAATGAGCAGCAGAGATGGCTAAAACATTTTTCTTGTATCTCACATTTCACTAAGTCAGTATAGCCAATTATGTATCCTGCCTTCCTTTCCTATACTATAGAAAAAGTAAATTTATTGCACATATCACTCATGTCTCCATTTGGGTGGGTCTAGTCCCTGACCCTTTTAATTCTGTGGTGTCTCTATTTACTGTAAGTAACATATTTATTCACAAGTACTGGGTAGAAGTAATACGGGCTGGATTACTCCATCTGTGGTGAAATCCACTTCAGAGAAAAGCCTTTCACAGAAATTCCCTCACAGTGTTGCACTTGGGGGTAGTCTCCCCTCCCTGCCCCAAGGACTGACCATGACTCGGTAAAGTGGTCACCTTTAGGTCACAGTCAACTATCACATGCTAGCTAAGCTTTTCTTAAATTTGACTTTTTTCCTGGTGCAGACACAGTGTTGCACCTTTAACTTGGTTTTAGCTGGTCATGGTCTTCCCTAGCAGGAAACTAAACTAATATTTCACCAGCTAAATCGATAAATACAGATTCCTCCCCAGGGATCCTTCCTCTTTCTCACCATGAGGCCATTTTATCAGGGATTCCTCCTGGCTGTGGATGCCCTTGAGGATCTCTGTACAGGGGGGTCAAGACCCAAGCTTCATTTTCTCTCTGTAATCTCCATAGGGTTGGAGGAGTGAAACAACATGCCACCTAGCTTGCTCCCTCTTCCCTCTTGCCTAGCTGGGCTCTAAGAACCCACAGACTACCCTTCATAGTGTCTAGAAGAAGGGGGTTTGGTACTATTCCAATGGCTGTGCAGGTGGGGGAGAACTGGGCAGTAAGCGTGGCAGCGTCCTGGAAGCAAGTGTGTTTACCTTTGTGTAACAATTATCGCTGGTATAACTCATGAATGCCTTACCCACTAGTCAGCCAAGGAAAGGTGAGTCCAGTCCATTAATCTTAACAACAAATGTAATTATAACAGTGAACACCCACAATGATTTAGAAAGTAACTCCTGCACTTCACGTCCAGTCAAGTTACATCACATCATCCCTGCTAGGCGGACACAGAATGCAGTATCATCTGCTTTATTTTAAAATCTTCGAAAGGCATTTCCTTAGAACATTTTATTAAATGACTTGGTTATTATCCCATGTGTAGTATCAAAATGTTGAAACCTATTTTAATGTGTTGTTGTTTTTTGGTGACTATCTTAATTATTTTCAGGAGGTTTGGAACATCAGTAATTGGAAACCACTGGAACCAGATAGGAAAACAACTCCTAACAAGTGTGCCTAGGTCATTAAAATGAGCATAAGAAAGCAAAATGGCCAACATGCTACATTTAAAAGCAAAAGAAATAGCTAATGAAATATACATTTGTCTGTATATTGATTCCACCTCACTCCTTCAACATGATACCGTAAAGCATACCAACAGAAACAGTATGTATTCAGTGACTCTTATTAAAATAAATATTGATCCAGCATAAAAAGGGAATAGAATCCTTTCATTAAATCATAACTATCAAGAATTAAGTCAAAGCATATCACATTTTTCAAGTCACCTCTGTGAACATAATAGTAAGCAATTCTCTCTCTCTCTCTCTCATACAGTCACAGGCTATAATCTTATCAATATTCCAACATGAATAAATTGCATGAACTCAGTTCACCAATGAAATTAGAGCACCTGCTGTTGTGGCTTGCCTACCAGCCAGCAGATGAATGTGGAATGGGGTATTTTTAAAGACACATTTTTCTCTCTAGAAATTTCACTATCCAATAACACAGATTCCCCTAGAAGCAAACTTCAGTATATACATTGCGTTTAAAAATAAATCAATTTCTGCCTCCTCCAATTCTCTCTCTACCTTAGGACAGCTTAAATCTGGCAGAAAGTGTTGAGGGAAGGGGGATGGTAATACAACCGTCTGGGTTTGAGATGGAAGTAGTCATTTCTGCTCTTACCCTCCTTTTTATAAGCTACTGAGTTATTATTTGATCTCCCCTCCTAAACATTCTCCCTTAACTGCTTCTCTCAGAAAGACAGTGTCATCATCACCGAAATTAAAGATGAATCATTCATCTAGCCTATTTCTCAATCAATATAGGATTATTCCCTACCACACATGTGTTAGTGACTTCTCCAGTTTAATTCTAAATGGGGTGTCCACTATTTCCCTTATAAATCTAATTAAATTGTGTTCCACAATTACCTTATGCTGACTACAAGACACAAGGTGGGTGAGGTAATATGTTTTATTGGACCAACTTCTCTTGGTGAGAGAGCTTTAGAGAAGTTGGTCCAATAAAACATATTACCTCACCCACCTTGTCTCTCTAATATCTTGGGACCGACATGGCTACAACAGCACTGCATAAAATTATACTAACACTGGCATCTTGTGAGCGCACATAGGGGATAATATTAATATTTGTATCTCAGGAGTGCCTCAGGGTCCCACTCAGGGACCAGGACTCTGACAGGTGCTCTGCACACACTTATTTAAAAGACAGACCCTGCCCAAAATAACATGCAATGTAGGTTACAACAGAACACAGCAAGGAGATGAAGCAAATTAAAGGTTGGGAAGTGGGGAGAAAGAAGCCAGGTGGAGGATGAAGCAGCAGTAAAATGAGCATGTATTAGCAGAGTGCGTATGAGCCACAATTTGCCACCTGCTAACTCTCATCAGCCTGCAGCATCTTGTAATGTATGTATATGATCACTGTCATCAATAACTTATACTGCTTCAGCTCTGCAGTATTCTTCAGTGAACGAGGCAAGATTCACAGATTCTGAAATTGGGGGTTTCAGCTTGCTAGCAGAATTGGGATCTATCAGTAGCTGTTTGTTTCTTATTACTTTGTTATTTCATTAACATTCTCCAGAGCAAGTATGATCTCCAGCTGAGTCCTCAGCTACAAAAGATTTCCATTATTTTAGTATTTTATACAAGAAACACATGGTGTTTGGTATCGGCTGAAATGTGTCAATAGTTTATAGAAATAGAACCTGCAGACTGTCTATGTACTGAACATAAACACTGGCACTGAACGTGTGTGTGGTTTCTTTTAAAAAACAGATCATGGACCTGATTCTATCTTCCCTTGTAAACCCAAAAAATCCACTGGAATCAAAGAGTATTTGGGGTGTTCCAGCAATGCAGGATAGGGCCCTAGCAGATATAGTAGAAATGAGCTATCATTCAGTATGTTCCTCACATACAATGCTACCGTACTGATTGAATTGTGTTTGGGTACTTGTATTTGTAACACAGTGATTATCTTCTTTTAATTACCTTCAGAGTGGTAATCAAAACAAACTGACTTATCTGGTGATCACATAACAGGGAGAGCACAGAGCAATTAATTTGATTTCTAAGAAAGACAAACACATCCAAAGAGCGTGTATAGTTTTTACTATTATCATAATTATAGGATATTTACATAAACTTAATCACAATAAAAAAATCTATTTGATTAACACCTGATCCTATTCCCATTGCAGTCTATGACAAGAATCTTGTTCCCCCTGAACCTAGTAGCATAACTCCCTTTGACTTAAATGGGAGCAAGCTCAGGACCTTTCTGCTTGTGAAATATGCCCAAATGACTGCCAGATGTGGCACAGGCAGTTGTAGTGTAAGCTTACCCACACTGAACTGCCATTGGCTCTCCATCTCTTAAGAATCGCACTGGGGAGGACTTACCCTCCTTGCCAATTCATACCTTGGCATTTCTAATGAGAATGCGCTTAGGGCCTGATACAAAATCCATTCATATTAAAAGAAAAGTATTAGGGCAATATTGCCCATAACTGCCAAATGTGATGTTGAGCTTTCTGATGAATGAACCAAACTTCTGCCAACCAACTTACAGAGCAAAAATTATTTGAAGATATTATTTGGCCAGTAATTTTATATATAAATACATTTGAAGAAAAGTTACTCTGTTCAAGGACCACCCACAAATGGGAAAAGAAGCAAAATTTGTCCAAAAAAACTGTTACAAATTATTTGGACAGCTCTAGAAGAAATCCACCAGTCTGTGAACTGCACTGATCTGAGAAAGAACTTTTCCCTTGGCTAGGCCAGTTAGCTCCTCTAACTGCGGCCAGGCAACCATCATGACTCTGTCAGGGTGTCTGGACCCACTCTGCAATATGACACGATTATAGGCAAGATATTCCAGATCAGGAATCCTTCTTCTAAGGAAGCATAATGACCCCAAATTAAATAATAGAGCAGAGGGAATAATTTATTTTCTAGGGTTAAAATGGAGGAAGTTCTAGGGTTAAAATGGAGGAGTGGTGGGAGAATGTTCCGTTCAAACCAAAACAGAATTTTTGGGTGGCTTTTTTTGTGTGTGGGTGAAATGAAGAAAAAACAAGCAAACAAATCTTTTAGTGTCAAATGAAACATTTAGTTTGACCTCAAAGGCTTATGCCAGGGAAACTTATGTTGCTCCGGAGGGTGGTGACACCCGAGCGACCCTCCATTTTAACTCTAGAGTGACACTGCCACTTATGTCAGCAAAACTTATGTCACTCAGGGGTGTGACAAATCCACCCCCCTGAGCAATGTAAATTTCCCTGGCATAAGTGGTAGTGTGCTTGTTGCGGTGGTTTAATGACGTCAATGGGAAAGCTCTCTCCCGTCAGCATAGAGAGATTACACGTGAGATCTTACACTGGCACAGATGTAAGGTCTCGAGTGTAGACATAGCCAAAATCTTTTCAGTTTTTCATTTTCAGGTGCTTCACTTAAAAAAAATTAAACTAAATTTCAAAACAAAAAGCCATTTCTAAATGGACAAAGCAAACCATTTCAGCTTTAAAACAAACAAAACAAAAACAAACAAACACCTTTCCCTATTTTTTTCACTGAAACCATCCACTGAATTCTGCCTGACTTCACAAAATGGTCTGATGCCCCAAAAATGAGGATTTTTTTTAAAGCGAATTTACTATTTGCCAAAAATAATTGGCCCAGCTCTAGTGAACACTTAATACCTGTACAGTGCTTTGAAGATTTTAAGTGCTAAGTATTATCATTTATGCTTTATTTAGAAGAAATTAATTGAAATACCACCCTTTGATGCTCTTACCCATCTGCCACTCAAAATATCCTGTCCTGAGAAGACCTCTCAATTGAACACTGGGGAGACACAGTTAATACCTGCCAGGCACATACATCCTGCCTGCTGCTATAAAATAACAATGGAAATAAGAGAGAATATATAGAGAAAAACGCACACAGAGCAAAGGAAAGTGAAGCTGAGATGGGCCCAAACTGATATCTTGGCTCTGGACTCCCTTGTAACTTTGGCAAAGTGTAAATCCAGAGCCGAGCTTCATAACTACAGTGATCAGACATCCCGATAATATTAGACATCTTGGCCTGCTATTAGGGGCTGTGTCTTATATATGTAAGCGGGGGAATAGTCCCGCTCTTGTGGGGAACTTTCCTGGCTTCTGCACTACCCCGGTGAAGTGGGCTACCGAAAGGATCCGAGTCCTCGCTCCCACTTCCTTTACCCAGTGGCCTCCCTGCCCTTGAGGACTCCCCTTCCACTCTCCTGTCTGGCAGAGTCCTCGTAACCCCAACAAGGCTGGGCCCAGGATTCCTGGGGGGCTCGACCCCCAACCTGCTGTGGTCACCTAGGACAGGGGCTAGGATGTCCCCACACCAGGGTACTCTCTCTCCACTGGGCACTTCTCTGACCCACTGACCATTACATACAAGTTAAAGCAAATGCAAGTTATTTAATCAACAATTAATTGTTAAAAGAATAAGGAAAAATGGGAAAGGTTAAAGGAAACACATCACCCCGCTCTGTGGCAGGGAACATCACAAACAGTGTCTCTGGAATGTCAGGGCAGTTCACAGTCTGTTCCTTGTAAGTCCAAGGCCTTCTTCTCAGGCCCTGGCTGTGCTGTAGGGATGCTGCGGGTTGGACACTTGCTCTGGTGGTGGCCACACGCTATCAGGCTCTAAGTGGTAGGACCCTTCTTCCCAGTGTCGCCCTCATCCTGTCGGGGTTACGATCCAAGCCTGGCCTGCAGAGCCTCTTGGCTGAAGCGTCCCCCTGTGCTGGGCCCGCTGCCCAGGGTCCCCCTCATTCTCCCCAGCTGCTCACCGCACCCAGCTTCAGACTGCTCCAGCCCCAGCTCCACCACTCTGTCTCTGCCCTGCTACTGCTGCTGCTCTGCCTCCAGCTTCCTGGGCTGCTTCTTTGGCCTTCTGGCTCTGGTTGCTGCAGCTCTGCTCCCAGGGCAAGTCTGCTCTCTCTGGGCTGTGCCTCTGGCTTTGGGGCTGCAGCTCCGCTCCCAGGACAGGGTCTGCTCTCTCTGGGCTGCTTTTCTGGTCCCTCTGGATCTGGCACAGCTCTGCTCCCCAGCTTATCTTAGCTTGGGCCCTGCTTTCTCCTTAGCTCGGCCCCCACTGTCTGACCCAGGCAAATCCAGCTCACACGGAGGAGGGGACCTCCCTGGCCTCCTGACTCTCTGATTAGCCTGCCCACCCTGTCATTCAGGCTTACCTGGAGCCTTGGCCTCTCCCCATTTGTTCCTGGAGCTGTCAGTCTCAGGCTCCTGATTCCCCATTGACCCTTCCCTCTTTTTAGGACTGGGAGCTAGCAACTAAAACACCCCCACTGAATGTTAGTAAGGGGGCAACAGTCCCCTTACATATAGGCAACTATTCCCTCACCCCCAATTGGGTCACTTTCTTTCACACTTACTGTCCGGTCATCATATTCACAGCAGACCGCTATTTCTATAAGGGGGTGAACACTGGACCCGACCCCCATGGTTGGATAAGTTCCAATCTGGATCCAAACTATTTGGTGTTCAGGCCTATCTCTAGTGAATAGCAGAATAAGAGAAGATGAGAAGAGCAAGAAGTGAGGAGGAAACAAGCATGCAGAGAAGGGAAGAGATAAAGAAGCAAACCCAGTCCTGGTCTTTGCAGACCTGTGTGCAAACTATGGTGCAACGTAACAGACTTCTCCACCTCCTCACAGACTCAACTCACCTGACTAGGATGGCATTACTTTACTTCATAAAGAAATCCAAATCCAACTACAGTTTAAAATGTATGGCGTTACAGAGGCATACACGGGAAACTGGAAGGGGTTCATCAATGGCATCAATATGATGTAAGGAGAAGACTTCATAAAGGGAGTGCTGGGAATGTTAAAAACAAGTAACTGAATGACATATTTTATATAGATCTTCCAAGGCATCCTGCTGCATCTCCTAATGTGATTTGACATTTGACTTGTGGAGTAGGTACTGTTAATAGTCATTACAAAGGACAATACATATTGCAGGGCTAAGGGGTTGTGCACTACAAGAATTTACCTGTCTTTCTACCAGAATAGTATGTGAAAAGTGGTCTGAAATTTATATCACGTTTTGGCACTAGAAGCTATCATATCTGATATACCTTTAAAGTCATTTAACTCTATTTCTAGATTTAGATAGAGGGGGAAAGAGAAATGTTTGACAGGTTCCCAAGAAGATTGATATTAAGGAAATAGCCTAACCAGAACTTAAAAGACAGAGTCACTTGAATATATTTATGTGTTAGCTCCAAATCAGAATGCTTAGAGTTATGTGATGCAGTAGGCCATGTCTGTCCTCTGGCAGCTCACAGTAGTTTTAAAAAACAGATAGGGTTTATATGGAATATTTTAAAGAAAATGGGAGAGGAGCTGACCTTTTGTTAGGCAGTAAAAATGATAACAGCGTACTTTATGAGAAAAATGTCTCTCTCAATGCTTTTCTAATACCTGTATTTTCCAAAGTGGCTAGGTTAGGAATAAACCACAGAGGGCAAGCTTAGTGGTTAAATCATAAGATTTAGAAAGTCTCAGTTCCCTAAACCCACATGTTTAAATTCCATAAACGTCTATTTAGCCCTTCATCTTTCTGAGAGAGTTTGTTTTAGCACTATGCTGCTTATTATGAAAACAACTTTTGGAGGAGACCTTTACCATGATGTCTCGTCTGCCTTACATGGAGATTCCATAGCACTATTCATAAAATCAAGTTCTTTACCCAGTATCTTTGTGTAAAACTTCCCTACATGAAAGGGGAGTGTTTCAGTGGTAGAAGCATTTCAATGGTGGGTCTGTACATACTTAGCAAGACCATATGGAATCTTTTAGGATGAAAGGTGCTGGATAGATGTAAAAAAAATGTTAGCTTGTCTGTATCTATGAAGACCTGCAATCCTGTAACAACCATTTTGATTAAAAGCTAGACAACTCTCTTTTTGTACCTAGGATAACTACAAGACCATGGAATGGGATAATGTACATTGCAAAACATATCTCCAAATGGCCTTGCTGGAAGATTCAGCTGAGTCTGAAATCACACATGTGCCTTGCAAAATGTGTGATACTGTAAGACCATAGACAGATGAAAAAAATGTGGAGAAAAGCCCTTGTTATTGCTTTACTTTTCCTTTGATCTCTTTGTTTCATTTAAATGTAAAGATTTGTCTCCTGGAAGATTAATATTCCTCTTGAAAAGCTATAAATTCTGGTGTGTTCTAAAGAAAGTAGTGACCTAAAATGACTGAGACACAGGAAATGAACTTGGATGATCCTGCTCAATCTATGAAAAAGTTGTATTTAGTGCTAGCTTGTGAAATTTCATTAATAAGATATAAAGCGAGAAATCAAACCCAATGATGCTTCAAAACCTTCCTTAAATCATCATGTATAAAGGAAAGCTGCCCCTAATTTACATTTTATTATGCATAGCATAAAGTCTACAGTGGTAAATGTGGCACCTTCTGAGTGATTTGGTAGAAAATAAGATATTTAATGTGAAAACTCTATAAATGTAATTTTAATATTCAATTAATAAATGGTGACTGACCCGAGTGCTACTCCTGCTAGCAGCTATTTCTGGTATGTGTTTGGGTTCCTGTAGTTGTTTTGGATTTGGCTTTTTTGCTATGTGGTTGTGCACACAAACTGCGTAAAGCTACTATTCCCTCCAGCCGTGAGGCTGATGCTGAATATGTCCATCCCCCCTGGGTAAGGTATCCCAAAAAGCTTTCCTGGCTAGGTCATCTGGACTACACCAGCCAACTTAGCGCTCTTTTGTTAGCCCTAGAACTACGGCTTCGATAGTTGAACATTTTGTGAACTAGAGAGCAATCACATTTCTATTCAGAAAAAGTCAACACACAATGCCTGGCCTGAAGGAGAGATAAAACTTGCTGAGGCAAATGTATTCAGAGGGTGTATCAGAGGATCTCCAAGTGCCTCGAGGAGGGCAGGATCCAGTGAATTGCTGTGCAGTAAAAAAATTTACAGGTTCTATACAATTTGATAAAGGATTTGAACAAGGCTGAACCAGATGTTTTATTACAGCTCTGAAGCCCGGTTTCACGAATTACAGCTCTGAAGCCCGGTTTCACGTCTTGGCATCTAGAGCATGATAGGTGGTGTGTGCATACAGACCACATAGGCCCTGATCTACCAACATTGGCACACCTCAGGCGTAAGGGAAATGTGACTACCCCCGGAGGGTGAACCGGAATCCACCCAAAACTTATCAAGGAAGAACAAGAAGATAACACCTAGCCATCATGGAGCCGTCATGGATGTACCATCTGCTGATTGAGCTGATTGATGGTCATCTCAGTTGTAAATTCAGCAGGATGAAGCAACTTCCATAGACTTGTATTGAACCAGAGACCTATAAAAATTGGATCCAGGGACTGTGTTCTTTGAGTCTGGTTCTACAACCACTCTCCAGGAACATGGGATGTGCATCTGACAATGACTCGGCTCCACTCTCTCTCCAGCTGGCCAGTGACTTGGCATGAGCAACGTCTAGGCTGGTAACTATAACAACCTTTTTGTAGAACCTGTGTGTGAATGTCTGTGTATGTGAATGGATCTATATAAGACATTGCATATAGCAATATTTTGTTGTATTTACAATAAATGTGGCAATTTGCCTTGTCCCTCTTACAAGATCCTGTTGGTATCATTTTTAGTAGTGTAACAGTATCCCCTGAAAGACCTCTGCGTACTCTCTGGGGTATGCATATCCCCGGTTGAGAACCACTGCTTTAGTAAAACTTTGTCTTGAGAAATGTTTATTTCTATATGTGCAATGTAAGCCTTTGGCTTGATTCTGTTACTAGACTGTTTGCCAATTTAGCTACTGTTCTATGCAGACATCTTTAAGAGCAGGATTAATTCTTTCAGGAACATAAATATCTGTTATCATGTACAATCCACATTTCAGAAGGATAGGTTTTTGAGAGTTGGTGGGAGGGTAGACTTATTTGTTTACATCAGTAACTTTAGTCTGGGGAATAGATATTCCATCTGGAATATCCAGGACAAACACATGCTTATACTTTATAATAAAACAAGCTTTCCCAGAAATTGATTTGTGTTACAGTTTGTGTTAAAACACACAAAGAAAAACAAACAAAACGAAGCCAACTTGCTAGACTCAGAATTAGCAGAGTAATGCTAAAATAGCTAGATAATGTTAAGTATTGCTTGCTTTTTTTCTTACCAAAACAATTCATTTAGATATTTTAACTAAAAACAGGGGCACTAGAAGAGACAGAGACATCTTGACAATTTAGTTACTCAAACATTTATAAATTTGTCAAGAAAAGTGCTGTAAGTGCTAGTGATGGATTTCAATGATAATGAAAGGAGCAATCATAGAAAGGAAAGGAAAGCTGTCGAGACCAGAATTTACAGGAAAGAACAATACAGGCATTACTGCTAACTTCAGGTTACTGCAAGCTCTTTAAGACAAGGTGCTTTCAGATAATAGTGATGTGCCTCACTATGATCTGATCTGCTACTCTGCTTAAGTATTCCTATTATAATTGAGTAACCTCCCAGAGACTTGTGCATACCAATTTCAGTCAGAAAAGAGGACAGTCAGAGGTATTTGGAAGTTCAGCTTCTAAAATAGTTCTCTGTCTACTGCACCATATTTCTCATCTGCAATCTATTTTCTCTGCCTGCTGTTCCAAACTTTCTGACCTTATGGAGTAGATTGCATTTTTGTATTGTACTATACCAATTATCTCCCTTTGGAAAAATCTATTATGTCTGTTCTTTAGTAAAGCAACTTTCTACAGTTCCCATAGTTTGTCCTTGATTACTGAATCCACTAAAGTTAAATTTAATATTTGTAGGTTAATGATTTTTTTTCTTTACAATATAGTGACAAAATGATACGACCTTTTCAAAAAGGAAGATACAGATTGAGTGAGGAGAAGATGTTTCAAAACATGTCACATATATTGTCTGGGTATGCTGAAAGAAGGACAGGAGAGATTTGACATGCGTTTAATCAAGCCACAACTTTATTATTAGATGTCTGGGACTACCCAGCAGATAAAAGTGTACAGTGGAGGTAACCCCATGTTTATTCTGTACTTACCCGGGGGCTTTTACCAGCTCCCCCTCTTTTTCCATCCAGGTCCCTTCAGCAAATCCATTGCTGTGACCTTATCATACCCCCCACCCCCGCCGCCCTTGGAGGAAGGTTAAGATGAGCTATAAGAATGCAGGGTTGGCTCCCCGCCACACCAATCATAGGAGTCCCCAACCGCCCCGCGTTCATTCCTTTAAGGAACCCCTCTTTTTATGTCCTTTTCCAAACCATTTATCCGGTCACCGTAGACTTCCCCTACGGAGTACCTGCACTGAACATCTGCCCTACACTTAAATAATGAGTTGCAACATATGGCCCACCACCTGTCATGCCATGGATGAACAGAGCCCTTGCTGAACCCGCTGTGGGGAAGGCGAAAAAAAACCCCAACTGCACCGAGCCAATCTGGTGGTAAGGGAAAAAAATTCCTTCCCAGCCCCCCTAAAAAAGGGGCCACTAACGTAATGCCCACAGCAGGTGTTGGCCAAACCTGGTATTTTACCGCCTAAAAGGGAAGGAGGGTGGGTCCTGCTTCAGCCTGGTCCATGTAAAAATGGAGGCTATAGGTGCCGAGCTGCCCCTTTTGAACCCTGCGTTCCCAGGGGCTGAGTCAGCGACCACTCTGACCCTTTTTTGCAGCAGTTTTCATTCCCCCCCCCTTCCCTTCAACCATAAAGCACTGTTCCCTTCATTCAGCCAGCCAGCCAAACACCCCCACTCCCTGCTTAAAGGTGCAGGGTGATCAATAGAAAAGTCCTCTTATGTTTGTCTATTTTAGAATGCTAGGATAGATCCAGCTTAGCTGGGGGATATTATCAGTCCTCAGGTATTCTAACGTCCTTTAATCACTTTTGAATTATATTAGTTTCATTCAGTATTTCTTTGTCCTTCCATCTGTCCCCCTACCAGAATTGTGAACAATGGGAAAAATAAAACTTCTTACTTTGTGGAACATTGAACCATCAATCCACCCATCCCTGTTTTGTGCTAACTCCCTCCTTTCTTCTGGGGCATGCCATTTTACCTGTATGATTGAATTCAGATGATGTTTGTTTACAGTTTGCACAAGTTGCTCAACTCACTTCCAACAGCTACATTAAAGCTGACTGGGTTCTTAGACTTAAAGTTTTTGTTTTGCACAGGTTTAGTTGCAAAACCAAGACTTGATTTGTTAAGCACTTCCTCTATTGTATTGTTATGTATTACTTTAATTGTACATGCTTTGCATGAAAAGCACTTCTGAACTGTTTATGCTTTGCCTTACTGTCTCTTTCATTGGCTTCTTGTTTCTTTATGTACTTGAAACATATTTTATTTATCCTAACCTCCAACACTCTGCTTTTTATTCTCCACCTTTAGAACTTTTTTTAACACTTTATTCTTTAATCTTTCCAGTTCCCCTTTGCTTCAGATATTTTCCCCTTATAGCTCTCTCCTTCTGTCTCTTTATTTTATACCTGCATTTTTTTGTCCTCGGGTATTCATTGATAGTTGGAATACCTTTATTTTTCTTTCAACACTTCCCATTTCCTTTCTATTTTTTCCCTCCATTGATTTCTCTCATATTTTACTAAAATAAGATCAGCTCAAATTCAACTCTCTTATTACTTTTTCGTCTCTCATTTTAGTCCAAACTGCAAACTCAACTAGATTAAAGCTACTAATGCTAAGATCCTTCTCTATACACATTGTCTTAGTTCAGTATCTTCAGTGATGTGCCTTCTGTTATTTAAAATTAAGTCGAGAGTTACCCTTTTTAATTATCATTAACTTATTTCTAAACAAAGACAGTGAGACACAGACACATCCTCATTCCTGTCTAGGTAGATGACCTGTTCTGATGATGCACCCAAGGAAGTTGAAGGAATCAAAGACAGACGTTGTGCAAATCAGGCAAGCAAAAGCCATTTGTGAACACAAATACTATTTTCACATACTCAGCCATTTGTAGGCATGAATAGCAATATCTGGGACAAAATAGTTAGTTCAAAATTGTTCGGAAAAAGAGGTGGTCAAGTTAAAGTCCCTTTAAAATGAAGTCCCTCTAAGTATATCACTCACTATGAGCCCTGGTTAAGTATTGGGGGAGTACAGGATTAAATGCCCTTTAAAATATGCTGCTTTAGCAGTCTTTTGACAGCCACTATCTTTTGTCTTTTGCAATTTTATTGTCATTGGTGGAAACCTACCCAGCCACAGACTCACTCTGAACAGCATGCTCAATAATGAATATATCACTTTCTCCTTCTATAAGAAGAGAACAAGCCTTCATCATAGACATCACGATATTCATTCCACTACTGCTTCTGATTTCTGTTTCCACTCCTGACCTGGGAAGCATGGCATGAGCCAGAGGGTCTAGTCCTTCCTATTAAATGACAACAGAACAATGTTACCCACACTGACTTCTATGCACTAGAAACTAAAGGAATAACAAAGCAGCTGGAGCTGTGGAAGTGTAGGTAGCTGTAACAAGGATTAAATAAAAGAAACAATGAGATTAAAGGGGATGTTAGACATGCCTAATGGTAAACCAGGGCCAGCAGGAAGACTAAAATTGAACTATAAAGAAAAATAGTGCGAGAGTGGGGGTATGCATGTCTGTGCTACTGTAGAAGGTCTTCTTTGTTTGTATGTTGGTTTTGTTTTTAAGCTTTGCTATAACCTATCACTTCTTTGGTCTGCTCTGCTGCTCCACGATTGAAAGCAAATAAGGAAAATGGCTGTTGGCCAACATTTTACAGTTAACCTCACTGCACAGTCTTACAAAGCAAAACAGAGAATGCATTTGTAGGCTGCTTTTCTTTACTAGAATGAAGTAGAAACAGAAGAAAATTCTTGTGGGTCAGCATTTCTCAAGCAAACATTCATTCTGCTCTGCTTTCCACAGTGGGGGGGATGCTGGTCAGCAGACTGTGGGGTTGCAATTTTCATTCATTTTTACTATTATTCTCCTAGTTGTTCTTGATTGGATTGATTGCTTTCCCTAGAACTATGAAAACATGGAAGCAGATCAAGAAGCCTCGCTTTATTATGTTCATGATGACTGCCACAGGGTTACTATTTAGGATTGTTCATTATAGGTGTATTATGAAACTTTTTTAGAGTGAGCTTGTTTCCGATGGCATTGGATTTTTGAAAAGCATTAGATTATTTTTATAGCAATGAGCTTCTTTAGAGCTTCATTATAGTAGCTTAAAGAAGAAATTATTTTTCTCTCACAAGAGAAAAATAACATAATTAGGTTTTAATAATGGATAGAGGGTTAAAAAATCAGATTCTGATCCCAAACCCATCTAAGTCAATAGGAGTTTTGCATTGATTGATTTGCATCAGGTCTTCACATCTGTACAAGGACTAGAGGGTGACGTATTAAGGGTTATTTTTGTTTTGGTAAGCAAACTGTCATTGTAATTGCTTGAAAGAAAGAAATACATTACAAAATGAGTGAAGCACATTCAGGGGGATTGTACTGAGGATGAGAGAGAAAAGCAAGAAGAGCCAACATGCAGAGTCGGGAATACAGAGCCCTCACAATGATAAGGGAAGGGAAGACCAGGGATAAATCTACTTTCACCTACAATTACTAAGCTATCTCCCACTGACTATTTATTGTAGTTTTACTTATTCTAAAGCTTTGCAGTGAGAACTTCCATGTCGGGTCATCTGTTGGTAGCCATAGCTTTTGTGTATAAAAATGAACATAATTTTTTAAAGAATATTGTCATATACATCATTAATTTTTACTGAAGTCCAGTTAATTTTATAAGCTGGAATATTGTAGGTCAGAATGTATTTCCTCTTTTTTTTTTTTTCAGTTTCAGTTTCAATGAGCTAACTGTTTATTCATTATGGGGACAGGATGAGTTAGGAGGACCTGTGCTGTTGTGGGCATTATTTTAAATGCCTTCCATGTCCATATTTATTCTGTTATTTTTTCACACTGCATACCTGATCTTGAAAGGTGTTCAGCACCTTCAACCAGCGTAGCACCATCGTTAACCACTACTGATACCAATGGGAACTGACTGCACCAAGTATATCACTGAAAGTTCTCAGCATTTTGCCAAATTCTGGCTCCTAAATATTTCCATTTTTAAAACTGGGCTCAAACCTATTCATATTGAAGTCAATGAGAGTTTTGTTATTGACTTCAGAAAGAGTGAAATTGGGCCCCATCTATAAAGCCACATACGTCTGTAATTAAATCTTTTTCTCAACAGGTCGGACTGATTATGAATCCATGGGTGCGTAAAAAAGTGTAAATGCCTTCCTCTCAGAGAAAATTATCTGCAGTTTCCAGAAAAGTTATTTAGTTTAATGTAGGTTGCCTGCCTAGTATGTCATATTGAGAACTCAATGCAAGTCACACAATTACATCATCTAACTTTGTATCATTTGATGTGGTTGAGGCGACATAACATAAAATATCACCATCTAATGCATCCACTGGAAAATTTAAACATTGCTTTTTCCAAAGAGAAAGACAGTCCCCCCAATCTTTATTTTTTCTGCCCCACTCTGTGAACAAAGGGAAAAAAAACAAACCCTTAACTATATATAAAAAAATCAATACTGTAGAGAACACACTGAGTTGGCAGGATCTACTGTAGTCGGATCTATACCTATACCACTTTCACCTAAAGCTTTTTGGGGAAAGGGATGATCATCATCTTCAGAGTCAGATTCAGTGCTAAACATATTGCCAGCACTGAAAGAATAAGATGCTCTGTAGATATATTACAACATTAGATTACATGTTCACCTACACTAGAGTGCTTACTCCCAAGAATGCTGCCCTTATATTCTGATATACCTAGAATCCCCCATTCAGTTCCTTCCTAACCAAACCTTTCTTAAAATAAATTACAATGCATAAGTCAGCCACATTTCTGAGATATTCACTTGAATCACTGTAATATTATAAGGATTCTTCCAGTACAGGTAATGCCTGTTTTTTATTGTAGTTTCCTGACTATTGCAAAGGATATCAGGAATATGCAGTAGATGGTATATATTGAGGACAATTTACATTTCTCATTTCTGTCTTCCTTTCTTTCAGTTGTGAAAGTGTGGGTCTGTCATTATACTAAGATGACAGAAGAAACAGAAAAGGAGCTAATGTATAGCCAATTATTTATTAGAACTGAACGTACTATTCAGAGGAGATACTAATTTAATGCAGGCTGGAAACAACTTCTCTGTGTGGGGGAATATCCTTAGATGGCATGGAACTGAATTGGAGAATGACAGTGAGATAAAACAATGAAATTAGACTACAGTGGTAATTTATAATAATAACCGGTCTCAGCTGAAGCTGAACCATGAGTTGACATGGACATTCCCTGATGGGTAGATGGGAAATATGATTGACTGTAGTTAGTTGTCAGGGTAGACTAATGTGGGTTATTACTTATGACTCACACAGAAAGCTGGGCTCACACTAAAAAATATGACAGAATACCTTCATACCACACTACACAAGGATGATATTGGACTTGAGAAGGACTTGTAATGAAAGATATCAAATAGGAAAAATGAGAAGACTGAGGTGTTTGGAATAGGACGGCTCACATGGTGATGCTTAATTGAACACATGAAGAGAATATGCAGTAGAAGACTGGCTTGCTTTTTAGTACAGGTTGGCTGTAGCAAAATTTAAATAAGATGTCTAGTTAATGTGTAAAAGTTAATTCAGCTGACATTGTCCACTCTTGCAGTCTTTGCTGCTGTCAAAAAGCAGTTTTGCATAAGTCGAGACAATAGGGCTGAGCCATTAAAATATAAATATATTTTTGTTCTTATTTTTTACTTTTTAAAATGCACAAAATGAAAGCCAGAGAAGTTCTGCACAGAGTTAAAGCTACAGATTGTTCCTTAGTTTATAGTGACTTCGGGATTTAAAATGCTGCTCAGTTTCTTGTTGCAGTTATGCATTCATATAAGCTGTTTCTCCATAAATCATCACAGATGAAAAGTTAAAGAAGAAAATTAATGGCAATGCATTTCACTGCACAGTTAAAACTTGTAATGCCCAACCCAGAAAACAGCAAACATTTCCTCTGAGACATGGCCTCAAATCCAGTACTGAACTACAAATCTTGAGAATGGTAGCTTTATAACCAGGAGACAACCAAAAGGGGCTTTTGCTAGAGAAGGCTCTTAGAAATGCAATGAAATCTCTAGTAAAATAGGTACAAATAATCATTGCTAGTGAAATAGGTACTAGCTAAGGGTCAGCTATAGCTTGATGCTCACAGGTATGTTTAAAATACCAGCTGTTAGTCCAGCAAATGCCATTTTTGTTGTCTTGATATCAATAGTGTTCTTTGTCTTGCTGATTTCTATTTTTCTAGCACTTCCAACCTTATGAAATCAAATGTCATGTCTGTGTAAGTTGAAACAATTCAGTTTGACTGAAAATCTCAGGTTAGGAGAGGCCTAGCACTGGGAAAACAAAGCTAGTGTTGAAATATACTTCTCTGTGCAATGGTGCATTCACTGAGCTCATCTGTGAAACTTGCACATGTACTTGCATTATGCAAGGCTAGATATTCTGATTGGCGCAAGTATGAGGCTACACTAATTCGATGTTTAAAATGGTAAGAAATTTTGGAAGTATACAAGATTTTCCTGGTACATAATTTAAATGGCCACAGTATCTTAGCAACTGTGTTCTGACATTTTATTAGAGAGGGAGAGGGATGTATTATTTAAAGATAAGAATCATAAATGGCATTGGGTAATGATGGGCTTTTACATTTATTCTTTATTGTTTATTTTAACACACCTAACATTAGTAAAGACAAAGAGAAGGAAAGTATCTAGAGTGTCAATATCCGATTTTAAGACAAGCTAGGTAAGAGCAAACTTCTTCATTATTAAGGGGAAAGAATAATATAACAAACAATTTTTGACTGGTTAAAGAAATTTGCTGTTACAATTATGCAAGAATGGGCATTTTATTATTCATTTATTTCATTTTGTTGTCATTTTAAGCTTCTGTGTAAAATAACATCTTCAGAATTATTTCCTTTCAGCAAAACAGATAAACAGAAGAGGGGGGGGAAAAAGGAGTGTTGAGAGTAAAAAGAAAACCAAAGAAAAGCCTGAGAGGAAAATAAGGGGATAGAAGAGGAATGATAGTACAGAGAGAAGATGGAGGGGATGGGTTGTGGAGATGGGAGAGGCATTGCAAAAAAGGAAATTTAACTGATTATTCCAATACTTCAAAAATGGGGACTGTATATTTACAAACTTATCTTGGTGGTTTTTGTTGCAAAACATTATTCATAAGAACATAAAAATGACCATGCTGGGTTAGACCAAAGGTCTATCTAACCCAGTATCTTGTCTTCTGACAGCGACCAGTGCCAGAGGCTTCAGTGAGGAAATGAACACGATAAGGTGATCCATCCCTTGCCATCCACGCCCAGCATCTGGCAGTTAGAGGCTTAGGAACACCTGGAGCATGGGGTTGCATCCCTGAACATCTCCGTTAATAAAAATAGGCCTATCCTCCATGTATTGATCTAATTCTTTTTTGAACAGTTATACTTTTGGTCTTCACAACATCCCTTGGAAACGAGTTCCACAGGTTGACTGTATGTTTTGTGAAGTACTTCCTTTTGTTTGTTTTAAACTTGTCACCTATTAATTTCATTGGGTGACCCCTAATTCTTGAGATGATATTTACCACTTCACAATTCCCTATTCACTTTCTCTGTACCATTCATAATTGTATAGGCCTCTAACATATTCTCCCTTAGTTGTCTCTTTTCTAAAATGAACAATCCCAGTCTCTTTCATCTCTGACATGGAAGCTGTTCCATCCCTCGAATCATTTTTGTTGCCCTTCTCTGTACCTTTTCCAATTCTAGTATATCTTTTTTGAGGTGGGGTGACAAGAACTTCATGTAGCATTCAAGGTGTGGGAGTACCATGGATCTATATAGTAGCATTATGATATTTTTCTGTCTTTCTATCTATCCCTTTCCTAATAGTTCCTAACATTCTGTAGCTTTTTTGACCCCTCCCCCCACTGCACACTGAGCAGATGTTTTCAGAGAACCATCCAGAATGATTCCAAGATCTCTTTCTTGGGTGGTAAGAGAAAATTTAGATCTCATCATTTTGTATGAGTAGCTGAGATTATTTTTTCCAATGTGCATTAGTTTGCACTTACCTGCATTGAATTTCATCTGCCATTTTGTTGCCCAGTCATTCAGTTGAGTGAGATCCTTTTGTAATTCTTCGCAGTCAGCTTTGGACTTAATTATCTTGAGTAATTTGTATCATCTGCAAATTTTGCAACCTCACTGTTTTTCCCCTTTTCAATATCATTTATGAATATGTTGAACAGAAGAAGTCCCAGTACAGATCCTTGAGAGATCCTTCTATTTACCGCTCTCCTTTTGTGAAAACTGAGCATTTATTCCTACCCTACTGATCCATGAGAGGATCTTTCCTCTTATCCAAGATTGCTTACTTTGCTTAATAGTCTTTGTGAGGGACCCTGTCAAAGCGCTTTCTGAAAATCCAAGTACACTATGTCCACTGAATCGCTATTATCCACATGGTTGTTGACTTCCTCAAATAATGCTAATAGATTGGTAAGGCATGATTTCCTTTTGCAAATCTGTGTTGATTCTTCCCCCACATATAGCATTTATCTGTGTGTCTGATAATTCTGTTCATTACTATTTTAACCAATTTGCCTGGTACTGAAGTTAGGCCTACCAGCCCATAATCGCCAGGATCACATCAGGAGATTGTTTTAGAAATCAGTGTTATATTAGCTACCCTCCAGTCATCTCGTACGGAGGTTGATTTATGCAATAGTTTACATACCACAGTTAGTAGTTCTGGAATTTCAGATTTGACTTCCTCCTGAATTCTTGGGTGAGTATCATTTGGTCCTGGTGACTTATTACTGTTTAATTTATCCATATTTCAATTGGTTCCCAAAGCAGCTATTTTCCCTTAAATAATTGATACTTTTAAACCTCTTTAAATTACTATAATTGTACATATGCAGGTCTTTGTGAGAAAGGGGAATGAAAAAAAATGGGAACTGTATTAATGAAGTAATTTTAAAAACAACAACAACTCTGTTTTGGTTTTATAATAACACAGAAGTGTGGTGTACAGTCCATGTTCTCCAACTCTGACAGGAGGCAGCAAACAAAGCAATAGCTGCTATTTTCTCCTTTAAAGAGCATTTCTTTTCCGGTCGATTTTGGGAACAAGCCCTTTCATATTTTTCATAATTTTCAGGAATTTTTCTCACGTAGAGCATTGTCCCATTAACATCAAACACATACATGTTTATTTTGACAAGATTTTCAGAACTAAGTGATGGGTAGCAAACCTTGAAGAGACTGAAGTGTTGTCCCTGTCTGTACAATTTTTCATTGTGTATAACAGGACGGGTGTAGAGATACGAGTTTCAATGTCTTTTTTTATCTGAAGTTTTCTGTTTCTCAGAATGGAAGAACCCTGTTTCTGATTAAAGATGTAACAAGACTTGTGGTGTTCTGTCTACTATGGTAGAAAGTGGAATTAAATGCTTTTGTAGCAGCCTTTTGTAGTAAACTCCTTGTAGTAAGGAATCTCCAAAAACTCACAAGGGCAAAGCAGGCAAAGTTTGACATAACTAGTCATTCAAAATGTATGTGAATTATATCAGTATGTGGCCAAGAGGTAACTACTTAATTTAATTAATTTGTTTATAAACTCACTTTTTAGTGAAAAAAATTGGCATTTGGCATGTCTCCTAGGATTCTTAATTTCAAATTTTTAAAAAGTCTTGTCTTGTGAAACAGAAACAAATAAAAGAATAAGGTGTGGGGGAAAATCAGATCCTCACACATTATTTCTGTGTCCTGGGACATTTTGTGAATCTCTTAGGCTCAGTGTCCTTACTGCCACTGAAGTAACTCACGTTGAGAAGCTCCCCTGTGGGGCTCAGGATCAGATCTACTTTAAAGTAGAGAAGTTAGGTATGTCAGCTATGAAGGCCAGATTCTGATCTCAATTATTCTGGTATAAATTTGGACTAGCTGCACTGACCTCAGCTTAAGAGTGTTGCTTTGTATTTGCACGAGTGAAACAGAGAGCAAATTTCATGTAGACTCTACTTCTATCAAATTGTGCATCGTATGAAGGAAAAGAAAAAAAAGATTTATTGTTTTTCCTGTACTTGCTGAAGTTAGGATAATTTAAAACACTTCATGGAAAGCTATTATTGAGGCCTTTAACATGCAGTTCTACTCTGAACAGTGACAATGTAAAAACTGAGTCTTCTTACTCAACAGAATTTCTCGCTCTGTGTATTCAAATTCAAATCTGCTGACTTCAGGGACTGAAATACTTTATTACCGTTTTCTCCCATGAGCTCTGTAGAACCAACAAACCTAAGAGCAAGTAAGCCAGATTCTATCCTTCCTTTTGTATCGTCAACAGAAAATAGATCATTTCTAGTTTGAAGGCCAGCCAGTTACATCTATGCAAATCCACTAAAAGGAATTGGAACTGGGTTGTGCTCATGTCAACAAGGGCATAATAAAAGACAACAGTTTTGCACTTGTGTGTTTGTAAACAGAATTTTGCTGGTAAAACCCTTATTGATAATGAGGCATACAAAGGAAGGAACTCAGCTAGACATTCAGATTCCAAGTTGAAACTGCAGGGCTGGAAGTTGGTGAAAAAACTTTATATGTACCTGTGGCACTTTCCATATATAAATTACGGAGATTTTTTTTTTTTTACATCCATTGAAACCCCACTGATTTGAAAGGTCAGAGATTGGCTCCATAAATTATGCAGTGAGGTGCTATGTAAAAGGTGCAGTCACAGTAGAAAAACTTCAGTACATCCCAGGAGGTATACGGAAGAATTTCAATAGTGCGCTACTTCGGTTTCTCTAATGTTATTCAGTGTTTGCTAATACAAGCTAAACATGACTTTCATCTAGATCACCTTTTAGTAACAAACATTTTCAAATTAGAGACTTATTTGTCTTGTAAATATGTTTTATTAGCTTTAAATATGAAGAATTTCCATAGCTAACAGAATGACTGTGAAAATGTTGTCTTAGGGCAGTTGAGAACCATGACACAATGAGTGAAACTATGAACATGCATATTGATTTTAGGAGAACAGTAAGTATAACTAACTTCACTCTCCCGTAAAATAATGGAGCAAATATTAAAGAGAAAACAAGCATTTATAATGGCATTAATAAGCAGCATCGATTTAAAGGGACAGTTCACTCTAGAAAATCTCTTTTCATTAAGCTACAAATTGAATGGTTGAAAGGAATTCAGTAGATATAATCTACATTATATTAGAATTTTGAAACATATTTGATAAAGTGCCTCACAACCTTTTATGAAAAAACAATCCAAACAGTCAAACGGAAGGAACAGAAAAGATCAATGGATGATAATGGACAGCCTCATAGGTTTGAACTTGGAAAAAAAGCAAAAAGCCATAAACTCTTTCTTAATCCCCTTTTCCCCTTCTCTGTCTTTGCCCCCATTCCCAGAAGAAACCCTGTGTTATTCAGAATAGCTGGGTATTCAGAGAAGGCAGAATGTAACAATGTCCTTTTACACAAGAGAGAGGAGAAAACCTGCTAATAAATATCTAAATGATGGACTTTAAAAGCAGTAGTTTTATCATTCGCATTTTCTAATTTATACCCATTTTTCTGTTAAAAAAAGATACCTATGTCCACGATTCTCATATCACCACCTACACAGACCCAAATTCATTCATTTGAAGAAAAACAAATTTGCACTTATGGGCTGATAACTCAACCTGGCATCATAGGTAAGTGTTCCACAGTGAAGATGAATGTGCTGAGCCCAGACATTAAAACTAGATACAATACATTCTGAACGCTAATGAGACCAATTAATCTTTATAAAACACTCTGTCCAACTTTTAGAAAATGTTTGTCAAAGTTTTATTTTAATAATTTATTAATATTTTAATACTTTGAATAATTAAACCCCCCTAATGCTGGATCCATTTTTAATTGTATGTTTTATATAAACGTCTATATATAAATATAATGGTTTAAATAAAAGTCAACAGGACTTGGTCAGTTAACTTGCCTGAGGTCCTTTTGAAAATCCCACCCTCACTGGCTGTAACATCTCCTTGCATTACACAGCCTTTTGCATTAGAGGATCTCAAAGAACTTTAAACAAGTGTATTTATGGTATTTTGTAAAGCACTTATCAGCATAGGATTTTAGCACCTCACAAACAGCAATGAATATAGCTTCACAAATTTTACATGGACAAATTATATAAGCCAATAGAAACTAAAGTTTAATGATTGATTAAGCATTATCTGTAACACTGTAAACTAAATTCTACCCAGCTGATTATAATAATACTAGCAGTAACAATTTTGAATTGTAGTACTGTAACATATGTGGTCATGTCTATCACCTACTAAAATTTTAAATAGAGGAATAAGTCCAAAGAACATATTCCCAATTACATATCACAGAGTATCTGTAACTCAAAAGTGTTGCCTGTGTAATTATTTTTAAATTTACTTTGTTATCTCTACACAAAGACACACTGATCTGAGGGGAGTGTTAATAGTTTTGGGGGGATTTTGTGTTCCTCCATGAATGTGCCAGAAGAATAGTTCCAAGAAATCAATAGTAACTTTCCCACTCTTCCCCTCACAAAATATCAGCAATAGTACAAGTCTCTCCCTACATAAAAACCTACCAAACAACCTGCATTATTATTATGAGCTAAAATGATCTAAGCTATTCAGCTGACACCTTTAACAGAAGAGAAAACTTGAGAGAGAAATAAAAATATAAGAAGTATAGATGTGTGCTGAACCTGTTTGGCCTCAGGGCATCACTCTTGGTCCTTCAGGAGAGAAGATAATCAGTTGAAAAAATGAAACTTAAAGCTGGATGACTTTCTGCTAACCTGAAGAAGCCTGTCTACATCTGTGACTCAGATTTTTTTTTGCATATTAAATTATATGAGACCGTTCCAGCTGGATCCATCAATGTATTTATAACTCAGCCATAACATTTTGCTTCAGGCTGAAACTTGGCGTACAAGATCTCAGCCCAACAGCAAGTTTTGAAAAACAAAATCTGAAAGGGGGGGGGGGAACAATAGTGTGGCAGTTTAAGTTGTAGGACTGGAAAGAAACAAAGTTGGCCTGATACATAACAAGTGTGAATCCTAGTTGTTCCATGAAAGCTACAGCACCACTTTCCCTGAAGTGTCAGCATAGCTGGGGCACCACACATGAGAGGACAACATGCATTATTTCTCGCGTTCTGAATATAACTCTCATGGCTATTACCAACAACTATTGTCAGAAAAGGGAATGTTAAAAAGCTAACTGAAGGGAATGCAAGAGTTTTTGTTTTAGTGGTACACAATATCCAAAATACAATATGCTGATGAACCAAAGGGTAGTTAATTTCTCTAAAACAATTGTGGAGATAAAAATTGTAAAGCTTACTGTGTATGATGGCTGAAAGATCAACATAAATTTTCAAAGGGGATTAAAGATGATTCCTGTTATACAGAAGTAGCAGAGACTAAGTTTAAGCAGAAAAGAATCAGATGCTCTACAAGACACATTTCTAGCCTATAGCATTCTGCAGTTTCTGAAGCAGTTTAGTACTTCAATAGGGCTTCAGTGCTTGGAAGCTGAGTTTAATATAGGGTAATACTATGAAAGTTGTTTAAGAAGATAAACAGTTGCTGAAGATGTGTCATGTGCACCATTTTTTGTTTCTTAATTGCATTCTTGGAACATTATTAAACTAATTTATTAAAATTTCAGACTCTCACCAACATGGATTTAAACCTCACAGGTTGACCAATCAACCAAGTTGCATGATGCCTTCTTGAGTACTTTGTACTATTCTGGAAAGGGGGTCTTCATGGATTCATGCACAAAAAAGAGTGCCAGCATATAACGGTGAACACTATTGTTCATTGAACAATCACAGAGCTGTAGCTTTGCCTGAAAAATGACTGGCAGATACTCAGCAAAAGAGAAGGTACAGAGGAGGCAAAAATATTCACCATATAGGTGCGATTTGTCCAAAAGAGGGCAGATTTCCATATGCAAACTGCATAAATCAAGCCTGATTGCATATAACCCCTGAGTAAGCTATTCTATCTGTGAAGTGGAATAGATAACATGAACTTATCAGGTTCATCTGGTTGTTAATTGGGTTTATTGTATCACACCTGTTTCAAATATCTCCCACAAGCAGACTCCTGGCTTGCTGTTCACAAAAAATAAGGAGCAAATAAAGGTGGTCTTAAATATGCACATTTCTGCCACTTTGGGTGGACATGTGCCTGTGGGTATTCACAAGGGAGACCTAGAAACTGACCCTTGTGCACTGCTATATTTAGCAACTGATACTTGGCACCAAAAACAAAGTTAACTGTGCTGTAGGTAGAAAATAAATTACTTTAAATTCATGGACAAATTTGTTATAACCATTCTGTGTCAATCTGGGACCTACAGTTTTTGCTACTGTGCACAACATGGATCCTCAGAACTTACCGGCAGCAATGGGGTAGAATTGAGATTCTCTAGTTCCAACAGAACAGAGTCCTATCCCTAGAGCTAAGAATTTCCTCTAGTTGCTAGCAGCATAAGGGGCTGCCACATAACCAGGCAGTTTGGATTCAGTTCAGCAGAGGGCAGAAGTGTCATTAAATTTCAAAACACTAGAAAAGTACAGAAAAAGCACTATGTGCATTCCAGAAGGCACTCAAAAAATATGTTAACTTCTGTGCTTGAGTGATTGATTGTAGCTTCAAAGCTACATATGCCTTGGAATTGGGAAAACCAAACCCAAGGTTGATGGAAGATGAAGATAAGTAGCCCCTCCACTACAAACAAACTGTGAACAAAGGTAAGCAAGGCACATTGTTTAATAATTCTTTTTAAAAGGAAACTAGCCCCAGAAGGTTTTTTTTCATTCAACTTTTCTTGCTGGAGGCCTCTCAATCTCTGGTAGGCCAGCAGATTATTTCATAGCAAGTGATCTCCATGGAAGATAATAATTTGATAATTTCTATCAGCCACAAATTATCTAAGATTTGATAAGGCTGCCATGGCTGCTGGAGGAAGTTATTTAGGCAGACCATCAGGCGTATAAGATGTGGTGTGATATGTCCACTATCCTCCCAGGGATGCAAACATCAAAGACAGAAAACAGGGGTGGGATTTTATTTCCCAAGGAGCATTTTTTGGAGGGAGAAGAGATTTTCTAAGAGTCTACAAGGACTATCAGTCTCAGGCCTGAAATCTCTCTTCAACTGGGTAGAGTGTTTATAGAATTCAAGTTTCTTCACAAGAACAAGATATCTTATTATTGCCTAATGCTATCTTGGGCGGGGAGACACAAAGATCCCCAAAGGTGGGAGCAGGGGACTCTATTATTTTCAGACTCGTACTATGACTGCCTCTAATTTTTTACAAACTAAAAGGCGAAAGAGAAAAACACATACATCTTTGAGGGGTTGTCTACTGACAAATCAAGGTGAGGTCTCAATTTACGATTCATCCAGACAGCAGGTGCTCTGCTTGTTCACTAGGAAAGATTCTCTATGCCTATCTAGCTCTTAATCAGCTTCAAAGGAATATGAACACCTATTTAAAACAAGTACATACGTGTATCTATATGAAGCTCAAGCACTGTTAGAAATTTGTTCTCTAATTTATTTGGTTTACCACTTTATACCACTAATTATTTACTTATCCTGGAATACTTATCTAGTTAAACTACTTGTTAGAACAGTAGGTGGATTTGATTAACTCAGTATTGATAAACAATACAATCACAATACAATTGTAACTTTTATAGTGCTTTTCCTGGAAGAATTCCAAGGTATTTTCCAGTGCTAAGGGGCTCCCTGCTAATGAGGATACCAGAGTAGGTTATGATCAGTCTTACACTAGGGAAAATCAGGAATAACTCTACAGAGGTCAGTGAAGTTACACTGATGGTCTAAAAAGCAGTCAGTGAGATGAGACTCAGGCCTGGTCCTGAGCACTCATCAAGATTAATTCTGATTTACCCTGCTGGAGGTAAGGTAGCTCAGATGGAGTCCATGGGGTTACTCCCATGTAAAATGCATAGAAGCAAGAGTAAAGCCAAGGCTCATGAGAAGGCCCCATGGTACTTTTTGCAAAAAATAAAGATGACGTCCTGGTCAAATTCCAGTTTAGATAAGCCCTCCCTATGTAAACTTCACCTCTTGTTTAATTTGAAAAGTTGAAATGCTGCAATCCCATGTAGCTAAGGTGGCATAGAAGTTTCCATTCTTACTTTTTGTTTTCAATTGCTCATAACTTTCCAAAAAAAACTTCCACCTATCAGTGTGAAAGCTTCCTGAAATTAGTGTCTCCTTGAAAGTGATTTTTTTTAGCATTTGAAGAAAAATTGTTTTAACACTCCTTCTTCCCTAAAAAAAGATCCAGCATCCATTGCCCCCAGTCTAAATTACATGTAAATGTTTTCATTAATTTGTCTACAGGGAAGATGGTTGAGAGTATAAATAGAGAAATGCCTTTAGCACATACAGTGTGTTTTGCATAGGGTGGTGCTGTTTTTAAGTACACACAAAGCCCATGAATTGTACAAATGAGGAAGACTGTTGTACCTATGTGTGGGTAACTGGCTGAGCTGTGTAGCAAAGTGGATACTGAGGATATGTATGGGCAGACCCTTGGATCAGTCCCTGTAATGCAAAGGAAGTAGAAAATCCCAATATCACACCAGCTGGGGATTGTCCCCAGTGTGGAGGCATCTCAAACAACTAGTTATTTAACAACTAGTTAAACTGGTTACTGTAACCAGGACCTAACTGTCCCAAGCCCAGGGAAGGAGGCATTTTGGTGGCAGGGATTTGCAGGAAGAGGGTGTGTCTGGACTGCAGTGTGCTCGAATAATGCCCAAATGGCTGACGATCACCTGGGAAACTGTAGCCAGGTGGCATCATAGGTTAAAGTAGCCCCTGGCTCATACAGTAGCCCTCTAACCTATCCTGGGACCAGGACTCTCACAGATCATTTCAGACACCCAGGGAGATGTAATTCCATAACTGGCTCCCTGTTGCACCTACCCCTTCAGAGTTGGACTAGATGACCTCCTGAGGTCCCTTCCAACCCTGATATTCTATGATATTCTGTGATTCTACCCTCCCTAGCCTCCTTTGTTGACCAAGTCTGTGCACAGGAGAGAATTTGGGGCATTATGTTTAACACATGCTCTTTCTTAAGGTAACTGAAGATGGTACTGCAATGTACATGCACAAGGGGGCAGCGTTAATGTTGCGTATATACATTTCCTGACTTTTTAAAAAAAAAAAAAAACATACACACAAATTATTTATGCCATACAACTGGGTTACTCACATTTTCTTTTCCTTGAAATGTTTATACTGGAGGATAGTTCTAATAATTTCTTCATTAACTACTCATCAGCAAAACCACTTACATATAAAAAATTCTTATACGAAATCTGTGCAGACTGAAATCCATCAACTTTATACAAGACGCTGAGTATTAAAGATACTCAGGAAACTTATCAAATTAACTAAATGGATTCTTATAGGCACAGGCACCAACATTAGTGCATTTGGAAACTGCTTAAGTGAATACGTTTTCTAGCTCATGTGCAATATAATCATTACAATAATAATTCATTTCCTTTTGGTCACTATGTGTTATCCAAAGTAGGTCTGCAGAGATTACCGAGTAGAAGAAAAATCATGGAACAGCAAGATAGCATTGGACTGTGTGCAAATACATTGGGAAAAGGGGTGGGGAGGAAAGCTGATCCTGGCTCTTATTTTCCATACATGGAACTTAATGCAGTGCACAAAACAGCACTTGCCTCACAGAACTTGACTCAACTGCTACTGTCATCCTGGTGAGAACAGTTCTAACAGCAGCAAAGCCTATGACTCCAGGGATACATGGAGCCTTGAAACTCTCCTACTGAACAATAAAGCCTTGGTGCAGAACATTCCACAGCACTGTGAGCTGTTTGTGCAGCTAGTTCATTATTTTCCTGTTTGGCCAATATAGCAAAACTAAAATGTTTAACATTCATGGTCCGTTCCTCCCCTGAGGCACACCGTACATATTACCATGTAGGTGAAGTTTTACAGCACCTTTGAAAAAGCAGATTTAAAATGATTTACATCCTGAAACTGAGAGGAGGGTCAGGTCTTCACTCTTGAGTAATAAAATAGAAGCTTTTAATAACATAAACAGCTGAAGAAAATTGGGTGGCGACAATAAATTTGTACTGACCAAAATTACATTTTTTTTAAATGTTGAGGGGTGATGTTTTGTGTCTGCTTCACAGCTGCAAGAGTCAAAAGTTAGTAATTTAATATATGAGTGCTCCCATGGGCCCTCTACTTGCCTAAATATTATTTTTGCATCAAAGCTGTCCAGCTGGCCTCAGCAGGTGCCTGCATGTTACACTGACAGAAAAACTGACCAAAGACAATTTTCACTATACAGATAGAGGCCAGTAAGTTAGTAGTAGTAGCAGAAGCACTGATGTAGCATCTAGTAGCCCTAGTCATGGATTAGGACTCAGTTTTGCAAGGCACGGTACAAATTCAGAAGAAAAAGACAGTCCCTGAGCCAGAAATCTGTACATTATTCAAAACACCAATTTTCTAAAAATCTGCAGATTTCATCGATAATTCACAGGCATTAGGAGCTGGGTTATGTGATTATCAAGACCAACATATATCTAAAGCACTACGGTCATCTCTACTCTGATTGAAAAATGATTAGATTATCTCGAAGGATAGTCCCTAGGACAGAGTTCTAAAAACTCAAATTCTTTACTTTCTTCACTCACCTTACAAGGCTCTGAGGTGCTCTTATGCAGCACTAGCACTAGGATGGACATGAAATGGGCCAGAGAAAGACAAAGTTCAAAAGGACATGATGATAAATACAGGGTTTCAAAAGGCACTCTTGGAGAGGGAAGAGGTGCCCATGGTGGGAAAGGAGGGAATACTCAGCCCAAGATCTGAAGAAACAATGGAGGAGTTTACAGAGTCAAAAATTGAAAGTCAGACAGAAGTGCTACATCTTGGAAAACAGCTAATTTTAGGCAATAAGGCTGAAACTGTCAAAACCAAGTCCCCTAAAATAGACGTTAGGATAAATAGTGGAGGAAAATCATCCCCCATAAATAATGTGAAAACATGACATGAAGCAGGTCTGCTCCTTCAGTTCTTCATTCAGAGCCCACTGAGTCTTCAAAAACTGGGGGGCAAAACTTGCATTTTTTGACATATATAGTTCAGGCATAAGATCATACATGTCCCATAGCTAAACATCAGTGGTAAGTAAAAAATAAAGCTCTTTGGTTCACTGGAACTACGCAGAGAATGAATCTGGAAATGTTCTTTTGAGGGACATATGTGCAGAGCTGTCGGGAAGCTCAGGGTTATGCTTTATGAAATGTCACAGTAAAAGCAAAACAAAAAAAAAGATCAGAATTTCATAAGTTATGCACACTCAAAAATTGTTTGGAGAAAAAAATATATAATCAGTAATGACCTGTAAAAAATCCAAAAGATGCAATAGGCTTAGTGAATAGTGCAAGATAGCAAGAGGACAAGGGAGTTTATTACTGGCTCAAAAAAGATGAAGGCAAGCATCAATATTGCCAATAGCAAAACTAAACCATATTTAAAAAGAGCTTAGACATGGAAAAATAGGAGCTAGAGGCCTCTTTCCAACAAGGTGCTGTGTGACTTAACCCCTGCTCACTTGCAGGCAGTCAGTAATTGACATGAGCTATTGATTGATTTAGAAGGCAAATTAAGCACCCATTTCCCTTGACCTTGTTATGAAAACAGACTAGCCACTGATGTGGAAATGCAAGTATTTTTAGCAGGAATATTGAGTAAAATTTAAGGCAGATTTAATCCAAATGAAATCTGTGTTAAGACTCTATATAACTGGTTGTCTACGCAGTACCCCCATACAGCCTATCAAGGCATGACTTCCCCACTGTGGGTCTGCAAACAGTTGAGTGTTGCCCCTCACAGATCCAGTACTGAAGGGCTATAGCCCTCCAACTAAGGCACACTGGAGTACAACTTCTGCTGGCATGTTACAGTCCAAAACCTAAAGGAAATCAGTGAACTAAAAATCAGGACCAGTCAGTCCACACCCTTCTGCTCCACGCTCATCTTCATGTGGCTAGTCCCTTCTTATCTGTCTTCCTGGGCTAGTCGTCCCATCTACCAAGTGATTCATCTAGGTAGCAAGCTGTTTTATGCTCTTCCCTCATTCAGGAACTAGCAGAGCTCTGCTCTCTTTCCTGGTCAACCCTGAACTGGACTAGGTCTCTTCCTTCTAATTCCCCTCTCCAGGCCTGACATTGGTGGCAGGTGTAGCAGGGTAGGGTCAACTGGGTCCACAGGCTGTCTTTAATCCACTCATTGCCTATATGGGGTCTATCTGCCCTGTCACATGGTGCAACTCCCATGGAAGCTTTTGGTCCAAATTTTAGAGTAAGGTAAATGTTATTGTGCTGTGTGTGTAAAACACTGGGCCTGATTCACCTCACATCATTGACCAGCGTAAGCCAGGATCCACTCCACTGACATCAATGGAAACAGACCAGTATAAAAGAGAGGAGAATCAGCTCAATCAAGTAAAAATCAGTCAATAAGTGGGTGTAAAGGGCAAAACAGTGTCACTTACATCAGTCTGACTTTCAGTGGTTTAATTTTTTCTCCCATTTTCACCAGTGTATAGGTGGAGTAGCTTAATATGTTAAGTGAAAGGAGTTACTCCATATATATTCTAATGAGAACAGAATTTAGAACACAGTGTCTCACACACACAGCAAAGGGGCAAAAGTAGAGAAGTGTCGCAAGAATAGAAAATTAGTGAATGTAGATTTAAAAACAATAAACAAACAAACAACCCTCCCATTTTAACTTCTGAAGCATCTTTAAGGCTCAATTCACTTCTGGTATAAACCACCACAAACTCTGATTAACTTCCGTGGGAATGGTATCCATTAACACCATTATCTGAATATAAACCTGACCAAACTGGGGTGACACTGTTTTGCTCAAAGAATGCCAAATTAGTACAAGTGATATTACTTTGCCACTTCATAAGTCATAGTCACAAGGCCAGAGGGGTCCACTGTGATCATCTAGACTCATCTCCTGCATAACACAGGCCATAGCCCTGAATTGATTCCTGTTTGAACTAGAGCACAGCTTTTAGAACAAAAAATCCAATCTTGATTTAAAATGGCCATTGATGAAAAATCCACCACAGCCTTTGTTAAGTCGTTTGACAACATTGTTAAAAGTTGTCTACACCGTTAAAAATGTGTGCCTTATTTCCAGTCTGAATTTGTCTAGCTTCAACTTCCAGCCATTAGAGCTTATTATACCTCTGTCTGATAAACAGAAGAATCAGTTATCATTTTTCATTCACCATGTAGGTATTTACAAACTGAGATCAAGATGCCCTTAACCTTCTCTTTTTTAAACTGCATAGATTGAGCTCCTTAATCTAGTTTCTGAACCCTCTCCAATGTATCAACATCCTTCTTGAACTATGGACACCAGAACTGGACACAGTATCAAACGCACTATGCCAAATATTGAGGTAATATAGCCCCCCTGGTCCTATTTGAGATTCCCCTGTGTACACATCCAAGGACTGCTCTAGCTCTTTGGCCACAGTGTCACACTCAGGCTACGTCTACTCTTAAACTGGTACCGTGGCACAACTCTAGCTGCACTGCTGCAGCTCTTCAGCATAGACACTCACTATGGCGACCAGAGGGTTCTCCCAGAACTGGGGTTAATCCACCTCCCAGAGAGGTGATAGATGGGTCAATAGAATAATTTTTCTGTCAAGCTACTGCTGTCTATACTGGGGGTTAGGATGACAACTATGTTGCTTAAGTGTGTGGATTTTTCACACCCCTGAGCAATGTTGCTGGGTTGATTTAACTTTTTAGTGTAGACCTGGCCAAAGAGTTCATCTGATTGTCCATGATGACCCCTCACCCCTTTTTCAGAATCACTGCTTTGCGGGGTAGTATTCCCAATCCTTTAAATATGCCCTACATTCTTTGGTCCTTTAGGTATAACTTTACATTTGGCAGTATTAAAATGCACATTGTCTGCTTTTGCCTAGCTTACCACATGATCCAGGTCACTCTGTATCAGTGATTTGTCCTCTTTGTTATTACCACTCCCACAACTGTCAGTTCATCTGAAAACTTATGACTTTATATATTCTTCCAGGCACTTACTCTTAGTTCTTGAACAATTCACATGAGTTCATACTCTGATCTCATTTACACAAACATAAATCTGGAGTGACTCTAATGAATCCATTGCAGTTATACTGGATTCATACTGGGGTGACAGATCAGAATCTGGCCCTTTAAAATAATTTATGCCACTATTTATATCACTGCTGAACTTGGCCCTACATATTCTTGCAAATTTCTAAGATGATCGTATGAACGATAATTAGTATTTGAAACTGACTGAAACCATGAATAAAAAGAAACAAAAAACAGCTGGAATCCTCCCCCATTCCTGTTTGCAACTCTAACTCAAAACAACACTCAACAAATGGGCAGATGGCAATTTACGTATTGCTTATATGCCAATTATGGAGCAACCACAAAACATTTAAAAAATCCCCAACTAATGGTATTTATTAGGATAGGTAAATCAAAGCAACTAAAGTAAGTATTTGCTATATTGCAATTAAAACTCAAACTTCAATGTTAAACACTGTGACAAAGCTCTATCCTTGCCTCCGTGCATCCCACATTTCCTGGTGGATTTCGCTAGCCTCAAAGGCTCACTGTGACCCTCCACGTAACCCTCCTCTCTCTAGAAACAAGGGTCACAATCTACTGAGCCATTTTCATCATAAGCCAGCGAGGGACGTGAGGAGAAGCTATCCTTCCTTGTACAGTCTCTGTTGTCTCCCAGTCTCAGTGATTAATCAGGGGGGGAGCCCGGGCTCACCCTCTACTCCGGGCTCCAGCCCACGGACCCAATAGTATCAGCTATGGTAGCTGACCTTTTAGAAACATGACATGTACAATTCCCTGGGCTACTTCCCCCACAGCAGCCCTCACTTCCTCAAGCTCCACTTCACCGTTACCTCAGGGCCTCCTTCCTTGTGCCTGATATGCTGTGTACTACTCAGTCTCTCCAACAGCACAACTTCCTCCCACAGCTCCTGACATGCACGCCCACCTGACTAACTGGGAGGCTTTTAACTAGTTTCAGCCAGCTCCTGATTGGCTTCAGGTGTCCCAATGAACCTAGCATTCTCCCTGCCTTCTGGAAAGTTCTTAATTGGCCCTAGGTGCCTTAATTGACCTGGAGCAGCTGCCATTTCACTTATCCTGGTACCAGGGATTTGTTTAGCTTGGAGCTAATATATCTATCTCCCACTACTTTTCTATAGCCATCTGGCCTTGCCCCGTCACAACACATGTAGAAATTGGAGGGTGACCCCCATTTTATGAAGTGTGACTTGATTATTCTACAGTTTGACTGGAAGTAGACATTTCCGCTTCTGTGCCCCACACAAATCTTTTATCTTCCTTAAACAAATTAAGGTTCTAGATGAAAGGTGGGGGGAAGAAGTTGTAAAGAACAAAATAAGAATGTTATACTAAATAATCTGAAGGACTGCTATGAAGCAGGCCATTTACTAAAATAAACAATGATAATGTAAAGGATAAATGATCATCTATTTGATAATCTTTAAATAATATGGAAACTAGGCAGACGCATAGAAATTATAACTGGGAAAGAACTACTAGATCATCTAATCCATTCCCCCTTACTTTGCAAAATTATCCCCTGCAACACAATTTCTATTTCCTTATGCAGTCTACACAGACTAAAGTGACAGGCCTTCCCTTGAGAGACCATTCCACACACCAATAGATGTATACATTTTATTACATATAGTAGTTGTAATGTAGATCCCCTTAAGACTGTAAGAACAAACAAAATGTGATATATAAGGTAACTGAATTGGTCATTTTGGGAAATAAGCTACTTTTTATAGATACTATTATGTGTGCACAGCTTGATACAGAGAGAAAAATACAGTAAGAAAGAAAGCGTACTACCCAAATATCAACTTTTGATAGACATGCAAACCTTTTTTACAAGCATCGTTACAAACAGCAAAATATTATGCAGTAGCAAGCAGATTTTCCAGAATCTGAATTTCTGGGGAACCAAGTGGTCCATTTTGAATATCTTTATTACTTTGCTTAATGTATGCACTCTGTGGAAGTGTGATTTCACATTTCCCTTAAACATGCAAATCAAGCAAAGTACCTAACAGCTATTCTTCACTGTCAAACATGTCATATATATTAGAATCTGTTGACAGTCTAAGAAAGTAATATATGCTGCAAGTGTGTGTAACACTGTAAATCCTTTGTGGACTTTTTTCTTATTTACTGCGGATTTTCTTCAGCAAGAGGTGTGGATACCAGATAAGTAGCTGACTTCAAAACAAATCTCCAGCAAAGAGGTTTTTTACGTAATAAGTATCTCAATGAATTGAAGATTATAATACACTGATGTTGGGAAAACATCTGCCTTAGCTATTTTTTTTATTAATTATTATTATTATTAACTACAGCCAAGGTTTGGTTTTAGATCTATGTGTTATTCACACATATGACTATAAGTAAGTAAGCCAGATTTTACTCACTGTATTTGTATGGTTAAGGTGACCAGGATTTGCCACCTTCCAATCTGTTTAAGATATTCTGTCAAATTTTCTATTCCCCATCCTCTGTCAACCACTTTGGCTCAGTCAAGATTTCTGCAGATGCAATACATTTGGGCACAGATGGCATGTGTCACCATTCAGTTATTCGTGATGTTCTGTTTTCTATATAGCATAAAAAGTTAATGGCAATGTTAGAGTATAAAGCACATGCATATATGCTTACTTAATGTCTTGCATTAGATGGCACCACTATATTACATGAGCAAATTAGAGTAGTATTTGCAACTGAGTGAAGGTCTATGGCCTGTGTTATGCAGGAGGGCAGATAAGAATGGTCTTTTCTGGCCCTAGAATGGATAAGAATTCATTGCTATGATTTTCTCAAACCTAATTTTAGCTGATTTTTCTTTCCCCCCATTCCTACCCTCCTGCCAAGAACTGACTGAAGACTTTTTTGTTTCCTACTTCTGTTTCAATGTTTTAGATTAAATTGTCGGGTTTGACCTCTTTTCAGTTTTTATTTTTTCTCAGAGCCAAATCCTGATCCACTGGATAAAACTCCCACTGACTCCAGCTGGATTAGATTTTCGCCTGATTTTAAAAGTTACAATAATGCAAGAGTTCTAGCAGTCAGAAAGAGAATTATTCCAAACATTGTAAAAAACAGTAAGTGTCCAAGATCCAACAGGAGATATGCACAAGTTTTTGAGGTTGAAATCCCTGGCTTCTTCTCCAGGGAGCAAACCCAGCCACTGAGGAATTCCAAGGAAACCCTTCAATTTTAAACTAGACATTCCCCCTCAGAAGGTTCTTCTGACATAAAGGAGAATCAGGCCCAATGTATGTGTTCTATCAAATAACTAAGCTGAACGTCTGCTGCATTATTGCAATGACCTGGATATGTCACCACAGAATGCCATTTCAGCTTTTTTAAAAACTATCTACCTACCTGTGTTACAACAGATGGATGGATGAAATAATTAATTAACATCTCCTAGCATAAGGAATATTCTCCCCAGGGGCGTGGAGGAAGCTTCACAGTTTTGGATATTTAAAACTCGACTGGACAAAATGATAGTGAGAGTACAACAGAGAACACTCCTGCACTGGCAGGGGCTTGAAATGGATGGCCTAACAGGTCTCTCTCAACTTTATAGGAGTAATTAATTCAGCAAGAGAGAGATTAAGTGACAAATATAGCCCCATGTTCTTCCACAGTGCAGGGGTGCCAGGTAAGCTGAAGCCTGGGCACAATTTGCACACCCTGGGCACTCTACACAACCCAGCTCCATGAGACCTCCATTTGCACAAGGCAAGAAGGTGTTTAGGTTCTGTAAGGGTGATCTACAGGAGTGAGAGAGAGATGACTGGGAGGAGCCAGGTCTGCACAGATTCATTCCCCAAAGACAGAAGCAGAAAGCACCACAGGGACTAAAGATGACTTAAGGTGTCATTATGGAGGACAGAATTCCTTTTCCTCAGCTGTATGCTGGAAACAGCACTGGACCCAGCAGCAACAGTTACAACCCAATCCCATATCCTACTTAAAGATGTATGTCCACTTAAGGAAGCTTATCCATTATATTGTTTAAAATATAGACTCATAGAATCATAGAATATCAGGGTTGGAAGGGACCTTAGGAGGTCATCTAGTCCAACCCCCTGCTCAAAGCAGGACCAATCCCCAACTAAATCATCCATGTAAATCAGTTTCTTTTCATAAAGAATTCTTACACAGCTGCTCAGCCTGTGCTGTTCATTCAGAAGCAAGAATATCCATCATAAGGAAAACTTTGGTTTTCACATACAAGTTGAGCTCATGCTTTTCAGAAAAAAAAATTAGATGTGTAATTTGGTGAGGAGTATTTGACATTGAAAGGAATATGAACAGGCCATTTGTGCATGCAAAGAATTTGTTCTTTATCTCTTCCGGATATCTATCAAGAGGTCTAAGTCATTTGTAGAGTCTATAGCATATAGAGAATAGAATACTGATAAGTGCTTTAAAAACCCAATTTGCACATGTGATTGTAGTAATTGTGCTTACCAATTGGGATTACAATTAAAGACATGTTTTTGGATGCGTAGCAACATACTGAGTTTTTTTGAAAATCAATCACAAGTTGACGATTCAGATGAAGCACTAGAGGACAATGTGTACATTGAATGCTTGCTCTCAATATATTACATTTACAGTGTAAAAAGATCAGTAATGACTATAATATAACAAGATTCCACTAGAATTGATAAATGACCTTTAAATATATATATACAAAATCTCACACAAAATCTCATATTCCAAATCTAAATGAGAAGGGAGGCAGGTTGCACTGGGTGATCATGTGTGTTTTACCAGAAGGCACAAAGAAAATTATATAAATTGAGGGACACAATTTATCTTGCATTTTTCTTCTAAGTTGACCAGCCCTCGTGATTTTTCATACACAGAAAACTTCATGACCTTTTTTCTCCCTCTGCCACCCAGTCCTAATAATGTGTCAAAATCTACTGTTTGTATTGTAATGTTTTATTGCTTTGGGAATCATTGTTGTTATGTCTAAATAAACTAGAATTAAAGAGTGAGTTATGAAGCAGAAAGGTCTTTTTCTTACAATCATCAGTTTGGGGCCAGGAACTAAGGGGTGGAAATTATTACTATAATTATGGGTTTCTATTAAATGTCATGTCATTAAATGTCATGTTTTCATTAACTTTTTAACTGAGTATGCAAGGTGATTTGTTGAACTTCCAATTTTGTACAAGTGGCTATCAAGAAAAGTGTGAAATAGAGAAGCCTGGGAAGAACTGGTAAAAGGCTCTTAATTTACCAGGATTAGCTTTAAAATAATTATTTTTCTTCATGTGAATGATGGAAAAGTTTCACTGTTGTCCACTAAATTTGAACAAATTTGCATGTGTCCATCTGTCTATCCCTTATTTCCCTCGGCTCGGTACCATGAAAGTAGGTCACAATTGTGCCCTATTGAAGAGTGGGAGATTTATGTTTGTATGCCCTATGCTTACACAGTGTGCCTTTTTCCCTTCCTCTAGTGGCTGGACCATAGAGAATGATGTGCCTGCAACAGCTTATCAGCTCTGTGAAGAAGCCCTTCCAGCTCAGAGAGCAGAAGCTCATGCTTTTATAAATGCAGCGATCGCAGGTCCAATCCCTGTGGCTGACACCAGGGGCATCACACTGCAACTTGTTTATTGAAGATTTGTATATGGGGATAAAATTATGATGGGATGAAATTCTTACAGTTAAAATAGCAAAGGTCACCACTCCACTTTAATAAAATCAGTTAAACTGAGAATTTAAAAAGGAGAGGAGAATTTAAAAAAAAACGCAATTTGAAAATACTCCAGTTGCTTGATGCTGTAGGATCAAAGTCAGAGATCAGGCAATGAACATTTTAAACCAATACCCGGTAACTTTAATTAAGCCCTGCTTTTGGTCAAGGCTTGGGAGACCTTTATGTAAGACAGCTCACAAGGCATTAGGTCTTTCCAGGTTCTCAGAAATTTAATTTTCTTCCACTGAGCTTCCAGTGACCTCTTCTTCAGCAAACTAATTAAAACTTCACTCAAAGCTTGGGGAGCAGGGGTGGGAGGATGGAGGACACAGGACTGTCTGCTGTTGGTTTCATTTTCCTTATTTAAATCCAGCTTTATTAGGATTGCCTCCATAATACCTGACTTAACTACTCATTAAGATAGTTTCTATCGAAGTAATTTTGCCCCAAGCAGCTAGTCAAAGTGTGGGACACTGGGGATGTTCCAGTTGGGAGTAATATTTGGTGATAGGTATTTCTTTGATGCAATCTTGCTTGTTTACAAAAAACTGTACAAAGTCTTCTGTCTCTGAATGAAGAAGAAACTAAGGAGCGGTTTGTTAGCTTACCCCCCCACCCAAGCCTCTTTAACCAACATCATCAAACCCACAAGCTCTCTTTCTAGCTTTTTCCAGGGTCACACTGTGCTTAAGGCTCTTGCTTGACTATTTTTTGGCCTCTTTTCCTCTGCCTGTCTCTTCTTGTCTGTGACCTCAATATTTCACACTCCCTTACGCACCTGACCAAAACAACACTCAGCCCAACAGCTCTTGGGTGGGTTCACACATCCCATTTGTCTTAGGTGGGGCTTATGTGTACAGTCATGGTAACCGATGGGTGAGTTCACATCTATCAAACTCAACTGGGTTTTAACCTAACCCTTAACAAGCCTTCACCCAGCTCATAATAGAACCCCTGATTAAAGAAAAAAAAAGTCAATGTTTAATTTTTATAACAAAAAAAGTCAACAATTTGTGCTAATTTTATAGTTACTATTATTTAAAATAAAGAAAAAAATAGTTGCCGATAGGGAAACTATTAAGTGTTTTATCAACAAGAAATCTCACACAAGAGTTCAACTATGACTTTTCTTGTCTTGCACGAATCAGGCAGAATCTGGAAGTTTTAACATTTGGATTTCATGACCAAAAATAATATGGTTATGAATTCAAAGCGACACAAAAGTAGTTTCTTTGATTTGAAGGATTCTAATGGAAAAGGAAAAGTAGGACTTGTGTCGGCCTTACATGGAGTTTAAATGGATGTTTCTTTCCATATTCTACCAATTATTAAAAAGGACTTAACCCTGGTTAAGGATTCTTGTAAGAAAGAAAAAAATACATTTCACTCCACCTCATTTAGCATTAATAAATGTACAGTCAAAAGAACTATATCTAGTCAAACTATTGGTACATACATGAAAAGAAAATGTGACAACTCATTTCAGCAGATGACAGAGTTCCAGTACTAGAAATATGTAAACTTTACTCAGGAGGCCAATCTCCTTTGAATTAAAATATATGTTTGAGAAAGAGAGATCCTCCAAAATCAGAGAAATGTATGTGACAGTCTCCCCTTCACATGCGTCATTTATCAGAGAGTCTCAAAGGGGAACCTCAGATCTTGTAGTAGTATGGACTGAAAGTAAGATGACTTTCAGCTAATGGAATTATGGCAAAGTAAAATATTTCACAGATAATTGAAGAGACAAAATGAGATAAAAGCAAGCATTTTGAAAGGGTTCCCAAACCTCTGGCAAACACAATTTGTCTTAATAGGGATGATATTATTACTATTTAACAAGGCTTTTGAAAGCTGTGTTTTTGCTACATCATTAACACACGATAATGACATTATATAAATCACTGGTATACTCTCTCTTGGAATATGAGCCAGATCCTCAGTTTAGATGAGTTGGTATAGCTCCACTGAAGTTAATGGGGTTATGCTAATTTACACCTATTGAGTATGGTCCTATGTCTTTAGTTGTAGTCACCCTGAGAGACAGCAAAAATTGAGGGGCTTCTAAGAGAAGTGATAAAATGAGAAGGCATGAAGAGATTTCCAAAAGAGGAAAGATGGAGAAGATTAGGACTGCTTAATTTAGAAAGAAATGCGTAAGCAGGATGTGAGAGATGTTCGCAAAACAATGCTGGTACAGAGAGAGTAAACCAGGAGATTTTATTTACCTAATGTCACAGTATAAGAATACGATTTAAGTGGTAGTCTTCCCACCTGGAGGGTTTCAGGATTCTCCTAGATGAAAGGTGCCATATACATGTACTTTATAGCTATATATGACTATATCAGCTTTCATTGTGACAGTATTTGAAGGTACAGGGGTATCAGGGGGATGAAAGAATACTGAGATTCCTCTTTTAATATTCCAAACAGATGCTTTCATTGGGAGGGAAGGGGGAATATATACTCAGCTGCTGACAGGCAAAGGCAGAAGTCGGCTTGGGCTCTGAAGCTTGGGTAGGAGGTGGTTCAGAGCTCGAGCTCCAGCCAGAGCCACAACATTTGTTTTTAGTGCTTTAGTGTAAGCCCTGTGAGTCTGAGTCTGTAGACCTAGGCTCTGAAACTCGCTGTTGTGGGTATAAAATGCAATAGATTACATTGGAAAACCTACTAGAGGACATTTTTGGGAGAACACCACCATCGGGTAACACTAGAAGTCATACAGGAAAAACAATCCTACTCTGTTACGGTGCAGACAAGATGTCTAATAAGTCTTTTGCTATCTCTAATATTGATGATTTCATACAATTGTCTCTAGGAAGAGATGTCGTATTGCAAACAAGTATTAAATATAAGTGCCAACAATGTTTTCCACACTTGACAGATAGAATCCATAATCCATGAGTCAAACAAGGAAATCTAGATATCTGATGGGAGATTCAGTGGAAACTCTTAAAGCATTTCTTCTGGCTTGACAGGTATTCCCTATAAGCGTAATGAAAAATACAGCTCCAACTAACAGAAACTTTCAAAATAAGAAAACATTTAAGTTTGCTCACTGCAGGGAGATGGACACAAGATAATTATGTTCTATATCTTATTCTGGAGGATTATATTTCTGTATGGAAGACTGGAATTAAACATTCTATCAACACCATACTCTATACTATAACTGATCAGCAATATTAGCACTGTAGGTTTCAAATATTTAAACTATTTTTTAAACACATGGTCCAGAGTCAGAAGTAGTGAGAATAATGAAAAGAAAACATTCTTATGGGTACTACAAATTGAAAAATGGGAACATTTATGATCAAATAGTTAACAGAAAGAAGAAATGCTGGAATACTATTTTCAACTTGTCATTTGGTCAATTCTGCAGGTTGAAGACCTTTGAGACAACTATAGTGACAATGCAAAATACACCATAAAAAGACTTACACTACAATTCTTTGCAATATTCTTTAAAGCATCATAAAAACAGCACAACCTCTACAGGAAACATATATAATCTGGATAACAGTCAATATGGCTGTCTCTTAATGTTAGCTTGCTGGATAAATATGTACTTATGGATAAACAGCACTTGACCTTACACCAGACATTCTTCTAAATGTTACTGCACTCCTAATATTGTTTCAATTAAATAAAAATTAGAGCTCAGAAAATATCACAAAAGGGTAATCTAATATTTGATCATTAATGTGCTTATATAAAAGGATATTTACAACAGCATTTTCAGAACTGGCCAATTTCTCTGCCAAAGAACTTGTGCTACTTTAATGACTTTTAGTGCATAGCACTTTTGTGCTTGGATCTCATCCTCAGAAATCTTCTCAAGTTTTATTTAAGATTAATTCCAATGCCATGAGAATGCACTCTTGTAGAAAGAAAAAAAAAACAACTCAAATTGAAAATCCCCATTACTGTCCACCCAGTTAAATCCACTGGTTCTGGATAAGGAGCCAAACCATGTTCATCCTACTGACATAAGTAGTTTAATTGGTTAAATGGGGCTATCTGCATGAGTGTTCTAGCCAAGAAACTCTTCTTTGTCATATTCACTGATGGAAAACCAAAAAAAACAAAAAAACCCAGAAAAAACTTAGTTAAGGTTGCCCAGTGATAGCTCATGCCCTTTCGGAAAGTCAAGTTCAGCAAAAATCAAATCTCTGAAAAGCTAGGAAATACAGTGTTATTGTACATGCCAACACAGCCTTAACTGTGCCCCCTGGAGCTGGCAATAGCTACTGGGAATTATCTTCATGCACTCCAGCTGCATTCGCTGTGGGGCTCGAATAGCCAAAAGATCAATAGAAGCAGTTTGGCAGAGTTGAGACTGTAATCTGAAGAGGTCTGGGAGGCGTTGAGCTACTCTCCATACCCCTTTTCACTTGTGTGTGATAAAAGGAAAAAGGTACATGTGTACCTTGAGAGATCCAATTTGCTTCATTTCAGGGCTCAGTTAGGGAGAATCAGTAGCAGTGCACAGGGATCTTCTTGCCATGAGGATTGTCAGCAATGAGAGTTGCCTGTGGGTTTACTGTTTGGGATGGTTAGATTGCATTCTGTGAGTAATGGAGTAAAGGGGCTGTTTAATTTCAAAGGTATGATCTTGCTTCTGTGCAGTAGGCTAAGTGTTTGAGTGTAGTGTAGGTGTAGGTAGCTCCTGTTCAGTACAGCTCACCTAAATGCAGTTTGCCTTGGCATAGTGAAGGCATTAGACTCTGTCCTACAGTGGTCATGTGCCCTATTTCCTCAGCAGAAAGTGAGTATGCATGTTCTAGGTGTATTGGTACATCACTCAAAAAACAGCAGAGTTAAGGTTGTGTTGGCATGTACCTTAAATTTTGTAGTTCCTGGTTTTCAAAAGTTGAAGTTTGAATTACTTTAACAATCTACTAGGTTTCAAAAGCATGTGTGTTGCCAAACTCAATGTTCTGGAAGAACATCAGATACCACAACCTAAACTTTTTGTTGGTGAAGATTTTTGTCAGGGAGTTTCCCAGTTTTGAACCAACAAAGATTTTTTTTGTAGGGGCAAGCGTTCATTTATACTGTTGTAGTTATCATATAGGTTTGCAGTTGAGGTGCCACTCTAGTTAGCTAAGGGCAAAGAGTGCTCTGTGATCCCCAAGTGGTTCTCCCATCTCCTATACACTTTCTTATAGTGGAATGGTGATAACGGTCATGCTCTGGAATGTTTGGAGAGTGGAGTTGCTGAGAGTACAGGGAGATAGATAGGGCCTATGTCCCAAAATCTTAGTAGCTTGGTAACAACGTAAGTGCAGGAGAGAAAACTGATGCCAGTCTCTTGCCTTCTCCACTCCCCCGCCCCACATATAGTCCTCTCACCAATATTTGCAGCTAACCAACCCCTTCCACATGAAAAGTTGCTCCTAAACTATCTGGTGTCCTCTGCAGTTGTGTACACACATCACAAGCAAAAGCTTACTGGAGAATGGCACACTTTGGTTACAAAAGCCTGAGCTGTACACTGAACCAGAGCTCAGACCGACCCACCCTTCCCCCCGCTTTGGCCAGGCCTTCCGAACCATGCTTCTGGCCCACTTAGTTCACCCCTCCCACTCCCAAATATCCTCCCTACTCTGGCTTGGTGTGTACTTTAACTTTGTATTTCATGGTTTTCAAATGTTTAAAAATGCCTTTCCTTCCCTGCCCCTGCCGATCCCAGATCACATGGGGGGCCAGGAGAAGTACCCAGACACCCTTAGAGGAGCAGGGCCCCATCAGATCTTTGCACACCTGAAGGAGAGGAGGATGTGGAGCTGTCAGACCTCCCACACCTAATCCACCCAAATTCCACAATCCCTCCCCATGACCTGATCCCCTCTATCCATTTCCTCTCCTAGCATTCATTCCCACTTATCCCCCTTCCTCACTGCAGCCCCCCGACCCCTCACCATCTATGGCTTCCCACTTCTTCACCCTCTAAAACCCGTCCCAACCCCACATGTGGATGTTAGCGCCCTTAGAATGGCCCTTTAAACAGAAAAGTCTTCTAAACCTTGACCACGGCAGAGCTGGTGTGGTTTTCTTTAGCATTTCCATCTGGATGCATCAGAGTCAAATTTATGAGTCTAAAATACATTTTTTTTGTTTTAGAGCATCCCAGAAAATGGCTATGCTAACAGGGGGCAAATTTTCCCATTGAGATCAGTGGAAGCTTGGTCATTGACTTCAATTGGAGCACCCTAGTCCTGGAATGTTTTCAAGATGTGATAAACCAATATCTGGTTTAAAATGTGCTGTGTCACAAAGCTTCTGCTATTCACAATGAATCTAGCTGAGTCTCCCAGGGAAGGTCTACTTTCCTATATTATATTATCTTGGTGGACTGCCAGATGTTCTGCTTCATTGGAACACAGCACATGCTGTCAATGTGGCAGTGAGCTTTAGAGATCAAAATTCAAATGAGAAGAAAAAAAAATCTAATTAGACAGCACAATATTAATTAATAATACCCAATTGAGAAGGCAGACATTTTCTGTACTGTCAAGATATCACTCTGACAACTGAGAACATACATTAACTTATGGCAATTTTCCTTCGCGAAATCAGGGTTAACATTTAATATGTGCTATTGTAAACAAACACAAATAGATCATATGATCTTTACTAGATAAAATGATAGTAGTACCAGTTGTTCAACATATATCTATATGTAGCTACCTGTAGTAACTATAAATGCCCCTTTATGGACCACATTGGGGACCTGATTTTTAAGAGAGCTCAGCTCCCATTTAGGCACTAAAGTAAATGGTCAGTTTTGGATTCTGAACTCTCTCGAAAATCTGGCCTTAAGTGTCACAGTGGGAGGGGCTGGTTGCTATGTAAATAGTGTTGATAATTGGGCCACAGATTTACCTTAATTGTGAGCTCAACTGTGAAAAGTGAGTGAAAGTTTTTAAAATGTTACAATAGCCTACACTGATGGGAAAAGGGAGACAGAAAGACTGAATTAAATCAAAACAAAACTCCAGGACTATGTTAAAATCCTGCCTGCCCAAGTAGAAAAGGTGTGGGACCAGAAATCAATGGACCAAAATTGGTGTATTGGAAAACAAAATAATGAGGAGATGGGCTATTTCACCATAAATCGTTTTTGAGGTTCTTAAAAAGCCAAGAGTTTGAGGGGGAAATTATCAGCAGCAGAAGCAGCTATCTGCCAATAATTGCTCAGCGAGATTTATTATCATGGCTCCCACCCCCACCATCCCTTAGAACTCTGGGATCTACCATGACACCATCAGATGTCTTGATTAGACTGGCCAGAGAGAGGGTCCCAGATGACATCACCTCTCCACCAGCCTTGTCTGAATGCCGAATGCCACCGGGGTATGAGACAGTGTCACACATATATATGTCCCTTGTGTGTTCTTTTCCTCCGTGCCCTGTCCACGCCCTTATTTCTGTTCTTTCCTAACTTTCTCCTTTTTGCCTTCTGTTTAATAAGAGTCTGGTTTAGCTGGCCAAGACTGTGTATTTTGCAACACTGCTGAGAATCTGTGACCAGAAATAGTACAAGAATACAATGCTGGTACAAGTTGCCAGGTCTCTGAAGCGGCTAGTAAGACGGTGTTCCAAGCCTGTGTGGAGCAGTGAGTTACAAATGAAAGTCAATAACAGAGGTAGAAAACGAAGCTCTATCCTTCCAGTTCTTTTCTCTCCCCTCTTGTGTGTAGTTCTCTTGTTGTGTCTTCTAGACTTTAACAACAGCAACAACAATGGCTCCAGCCCATTTCAATTAACTCCTCCCTTCCCCAAAAAGGATAGTTATTCAATACCAGCTAAAAGACTGTCAAACAAGGTTTGTTTTTTTATTTTTCCCTAAAATCTCTCTGCAGCTAACGGGGAAGGGAACAAGGGATGTCGGGAATGAAAGCCTTATTTAATACTTCACATTTCAGATGCTTTACCTGTTTTTCCTTCTTGTTCTATTTCTTTAATAAAAGTTTTTGTTTTTAAGTATAATGATGTGTTTGTCATGGTGCTAAGCAAGTTACATCTCTGGATACCACACAATGAACCTTGTAAAAATTGTTTAATGTTGGACAGTTACAGGGTTATTTCAGTCCCATTTATTCCATCTTAATTAATACAACAGCACTTTTGAAAATGTGACTCCAGTTGTGGGTGCTGAGTACTTGAAAATCCATCATTGAATTCTATTTTTACGTCTGATCTAATCATACAGAATATTCCCGAGAGTTCTAGCCACAAAGCTTAGTCCTAGAAAGCTGTTACCTCCATTGTACTGAGAGTTTTTGGTCCATCATCTGTGGCCTGCCACTCCTCACAGCCACTGGGAGCTGCAGGGAGGGAGGGCATGCCTGTGGACAGTCAACGTCAGCAAAACATCTCGCGGCTCGCAATCAGATTACCCTGATGGGCCGCATGTGGCCCGTTGGCTGCAGGTTGCCCACCACTGGTGTAGACACTACCTACACCGATGGGAGAGCTTCACCCAATGGAGGAGGTAATCCACCTTCCCAAGAGGCAGTAGCTAAGTCACCAGAAGAATTCTTTTGTCATCCTAGCACTGTCTACATCAGAGGTGAGGTTGGTTTAGCCAGTTCTCTCAGGGGTGTGTATTTTTCACACCTGAGACACCTAGCTATACTGACATAAGTTCCTAGAGTAAACCAGGCTTGAGATAGCTGTTTGTGAACCTTTTACTACCATCTGAGCTTTACATCTCTCTCCTCAAAACGCACTGCAGCTGTGATGCCTCAAATGAGTCAATGGCAATCTTTACCTTACACGTGTAACTTCCTTATTTTTATGTTAAAAGAAGGAACAAAAGAAACCCTAACAAAAGTCACTAAAACATGCACATTCCTAAACTGATAAGTGCTTGTGCTGCTGTTACCCTGGTCCTTCCTTGTCTTACTCTTATTTATCACATCACATGTAGACTATAATCATTGTGGGGTAGAGGCTCTACCTTTCTATCCATGAAGTCCCTAGCATAATTTGGGGTAATATGAAATAATAAAGAACACTTGTCTTAATCTTGCAAATAGTTCCCATTGACATCACTATGGGGACTCACGGGAGTGAGGTAGGCAGGATTTAGCCCTTTCACAGTCAACCTTTTGAAACTAGCATGGTTCAGAAAGCAGCTTATCTTTATTTATTTTACTGGAAGATGGTTATTAAAAAACTTGACACCATGAGAAATGTATGCCATGTGTGCCAAAAATGAAATTTTAGACACATATGCCTACTAGACTGCAGAAATCCTGGATCTGCATGTTCATATCTGATGTTTGGAAATGCACATTGCCAATTAGGCTCCATTAATTTCACACGCACATGGCCAGTTTGCATATTCAGGGTTTGCTAGAGTATTAGAGCACACAATTGACTTTGAAAATCTGGACCTGCTCGTCTTTTTTCTGTTTTTTACTTACCCTTTCTTCCAATCCTTTGCATGTCTCCACTTCCCTGACATTCTTTTTCTGATTTCTTCTCCTTTACCTCTTTCTCCTTCCTTACCCAATCTATATGTCTTTCTATATCTGTCCCCGATCACCACCCCTCTTTTTCTGTTTCTACTGATTATTTTGCTTGACTAATTTGAGGAATTAAGATGACTTTGTGCTTCCATTATTTTGCATGGACTTAGTTGTGGTCTTATTACATAAAATGCATTTTCCTACCCTGAAATTCTCTGATGGAGAAACCCTTCTGATGCTTCTTTTGTCTAGCATGGGTGCTTAATAAGAAATAATTTTCTGAGATTAATTTTATGCACCATTTAAATGAGAGAAACCCTGAATAAGGCAGCCTTTAGCTTAATTATTCTAAATCATTCCATAACTTTTATGTAACATAATAAATGTGGACTTTATTTGCTTCTGGGGAAATAGTTAATTTTTGCATGCATTCATAACTAACCAAAGTACAAAGTAATTAAAGCTTTTCAGTGCTTTCTGATAAGCATTACCATGACATAGCAATTAAGCCCTCAAAAAAAATCACAAAGAAGATGCATGAAATTATAGTCTGTATTAAAATATGGAAATCTGTTTTTTTAAAGTTTTTGTAGCATATACATGTGTGTACATCAGGTTATGATGGGGAATAAGTTTAAATCTATCAAAATTTTAATGAAAGAACCTGCTGCAATTTAGCCCTAGACAATGGTTTTCAAAACTTGAAGTGATGTTTCCGTCATCATCACTAGAAAGACTGTTGGGGGTCTGATCCTGAGAGGCTCTCTGTGCCTGTGATTTCAGTGCTGAATATCTCTCAAGTTCAAGCCCACTGTTTTTAGCTTTCTTTCTTATACTGAGCGGTAGTTTATGAAAGCATGATTTACAGATTTAACAGAACCAGGAGATAAGGAGTAGACTATAAAGGGAGAAGCAATATACCCTTCCAGCTATAGTAATAATGGGTTATTTCCCACCCCCAAGAACAAGAAGATACTGTTATATCCTTGATTAATTTAAACCCAAGCCAAATTAACTTCCATTTGTGCATTGAAGAATCACAATGTTTCCACCTGAAAATCCCTTAACCACTGAACTTTTCTGAAAACAAGAAAGAAGTTTGCAAAGAATTTGGCATACAGGGGAGACTGGCTGCTTTAATCTGTCAGCACCCATTTGCCTACTGACTAGACACTCAAGCAGTCCACAATGTTAGTAGCAACTATGTGTCATCTGGACAATCTTTCTATTCCCTATAAAAACAGCAGTTCACATGAATGTCAGTTTAGCCCATGTGTATTTGTTTTTGGAACTCATGAACCCCCTAATTGCTGGGCCAAAATGCATTATGAAAATAACCCAGTGTAATCTCCATTTGACTAATGAAGAAAGAAGGTCAAACATGTATAGTTTAAGATTAAACATATAGAATTCCTGCTTCTATATCAGATAGCAATTTAGAGGTAAAGCACATGAATGAATGAATGAATGAATGGTGTCCAATGTACAAATCAAATTCTAATGTAAAATACTAATTCTTATCTCACAGTTTATTTACCGTATTAGCTTCAGTGAAACTATTCTAGATTTTCAGCACTATACTGGACAGCAGAATCAGGCCAAATTTCAGAATAAAGTTCATAACCAGAATAATAAATAAATGCATACATACATACATACATTTAGCCACTGATACAACTGTGACAAGACCACAAATCTGATTCCTTTCCACCTGTTTTAGGCTGTAATACTTGTCTAGTGCAGTATGTGTAGGTGACCACAACATAAGATGAGCACAAGCAATGGCTGAGTAATGGCCCACCCCCTGTAGCAGTAATTGGCCCAAAGATTCTCCTTCTGCCGTGTGCCTTTTTTAATACTATCATTATCTTAACCCATTAAAAAAAAACCTTTATAATTTGTTTCCTGTTTTGAAAGTCTCCTCCCTCCCCGCCCCTCCCCCAATAAACAAAACAAAAGTGCACAGATAGTATAGAGTGTCATTGTTAACCTTTCCCAACATGTTTCCAGGTTTAAAATCTTCTGAGCTTTCAAAAAACAGTTTGCTCTTCCCAGACTGTCTCCCACACACAAAGTATTAGAGCTTGCTAAATGCGTTAGGAAGGACAATCTGGACTCCCGTCACATATACACTGAATATTGAATATGGCCTCTCTGCAATTCTCAGGCTAATTCTCATTATCCCCTGAGCTTTGAGCTATCATATCCCAAAGATCCACAGAAATATTGCCAAGCCACCAAGCTCCAGAAACTGCATCAACAGTAACAATATCACCCCTCTTCCCTCACTACTGCCCCACCAGACAAGAGCCACCAATTCCATCCGTTTTCCCTGACTCATCCCCCTTGTCAGTCTTACAGCACTGCCCATTAGCTATCAGAACAGGAAAGAACAACAAGAGAAGAGTGGTATAAATGAGGTGAGAGCCAGGGCTGGTGCCTGATTTTCACAAGTGCTGTGCAACCACAAATCCAACTAAAACATCCAAGGGACCTGTTGGTGCCTCTAATCTCAAAGTCAATCCCTTGAAATTCATGCACCTCATACCTACTTCATTTTGATCATTGGCCAAAAGATGTTGTAACAGATATGTGAATGTGTTTTTCAAATACCTCAGACACCTTACAATATTATAAAATGTGACACTTGTGCATTTTTATTCCAAATGTTAATCAAAGTGAAATAACTGTCACTAAGTATTCAGTAGTGTGTGCTTTTTGATGTACGATGTTAGCCCGTCAAAACACAGAATACTGAAAAATTCAGCCATTTCACCCACCCCCCATAAATTAACAAAGAAGAAAAGCTGAGGAAAGTAGAATTGTAAACAAGGAAGGAAAGTGGAATTTTCATCTATCAGCTTATAGAATATTGAAAAGGTCAAAGCAATGCAGAATACGTCTCTAATTCTTTGACTATATGAGGCATTAAAATTCTGATACCTCGTTCAAAGTTGTAATGAGAACATAACACAAATGTGAACCTATTATTTTGACAGTGATTGTAATGAGAATGTGAAATGATATAAACTTAATGATACTGCAAGGGACTTAAAAATACATTTTAGAAGCTCCTCACTTTCAATTCTACCTTGCAAGATGCAAAGGTAATTTGTGTAAGGGTAGGCATCAAACTCCCAGAGTAATCAACTTAGACTTTAGCATCAGGTGAGAAAACCTACTGCCACAAGGGACATCATATATATAAGAAATTTCCTCTGCTTGCTTTCCCAATGCAAGGAAGCCATATTATCAGAAGTTATGAAAGGAGAGTTGAGCATAAAGTTTCTTTTTTTCCTCTGTTTTACTGTGTGTCCTTGGGCATACCATACAAGCTCATGCCTCAATTAATTAATCTATGAAATTATTGTAACAATACCTTCCTCACAGGATTGTTGTGTGACTAAATAAAATAAGGTTTGTAAAGTGCTTTCCTTCTGAGATCAGATAAACCTTGCTGCTTGAAAACCATTATCATTTCTTCATTTAACCTTCAACAATTCATCCATTTTTCTTTTGTTTTAGTACAGACAGACCTCAGTGTTTTCTCCCATGCCTACGCTAATATCTCAAGAAAAGGAAATTGCACTTTTGGGTTGGGATGGGAATGCACACCCAGATTAGGTTTCCTTTTAAATGCTGCTGATGCCAAAACAGTTCTTTGAACAGAATGACACCTCCTCTGTGTTTCATGTTACTACATGTATTATTTAGAGCAGTGGTTCCCAAACTTGTTCCGCTGCTTGTGCAGGGAAAGCCCCTGGCGGGCCGGGCCGGTTTGTTTACCTGCCGCATCCGCAGGTTCAGCCGATCACGGCTCCCAGTGGCTGCGGTTCGCTGCTCCAGGCCAATGGGAGCTGCTGGAAGCGGCAGCCAGTATGTGCCTCGGTTCGCGCCACTTCCAGCAGCTCCAATGACCTGGAGCAGTGAACCGCGGCCACTGGGAACCGCGATCGACCGAACCTGCGGACACGGCAGGTAAACAAACCGGCCCAGCCTGGCAGAGGCTTTCCCTGCACAAGTGCCGGAACAAGTTTGGGAACCACTGATTTAGAGGACTAAACTTCATAGCAACTCTGAATATTAAATAAATTATGTAAAGAGGTCCACTGGGAATATTAATTGAAAGAGAAACACATTTTTCTTGTATTTGCCTGATACTGAAAATCATCTCTATGGTGCTACGACCAGGTCTGAATCCGCAACTGAGTCTCAGGTAGATTGGCTGCTGAGACAGATTAAATCAGTCGGTTCAAGAGGACACGAGCAAAGATTTTTCCAGTGACAGATTGGAGAGATATCCCACGGCAGTTATCACAGACCATTTTGCTGCCTTTATTTTTAAATAAAGAAATAATTGTGGCATCTTTGAAGTCTTGTGGCATTTCTTCACTGTCCCAGATGTCAGTAAGGATCTTCGGGAGTGTTGTTACCAGTTTGGACCAGCAGATTTATATATTTCTTCCTGTATCCCATCTCTGCCCGAGGACTTTCCTGAGCTCATCAAACTGATTGCCTCTTCTATTTCTTCAAGTGAGGGTGGTGAGTCAAGGTGGTGCTGAATAGGCTTTTGAGGTATCAGGTTAATATTCTACCTCCATTTACATATGACCAGAGAAATCACATAATTTGATGAGCTTTGCTTTTCCTGATATCTCCCCCACCTCCAAACACGTTGTGAAATTGACTTCATTCATTATCTGAAACTTTTCATTAATTTTTTGAGTGAATGCTTCTTGCTCTGCAAATTATTCACAAAGAATGTTGTGAATATTTACAATTCACAGTTTGCATTGGGTTGATAAGTTAAGAGAGTTATATGGTATTTTTTCCATTTGAATGGCTCGTGTAACTAACCAACCCATCACAAATTGTGCATTTTACAAGCAAATATGCAAAGCAGTTTGTACTGTGTTGATCGGTTATAAAGTATTCTGGCTGCTCCAGTGCTGGATGATGAATGTAGGTATTCAAAGCCCCTGTCCTATAAAGAGATCCAAATGCACAGACTCTTGCATCTGTGCAGAGTCTACATTAATTCAATAAACTGAATTTACAAAGGCAGATAAGCCCCTTTTTGTGATTGGAGCCCAACAACAGCACACACTGCAAATTCTACAATCATATATAATTTGACTTGCTTTTCAAACACAACAAAGTATTTGATATTTATATATCTATATCAAATACACTGATGTGTGCAAAGGCATATATATTATAGTGAATAATTGTTTGCATTCAACCTTTCTAGAGTTGAATTGCAAATTCTATATATAAAATTTGCACTTACGCCCTAGAAAGGTTGAATGCAACAATTATTCACTATTTTCCACTATGCAGTCAAGTCTTTTCATAAGTATTCCTGGGTGAATAACTCATAAGGAATGATGTAAGTGGCGAATCCTACTTCCTTTTCTGTTTGCAGATTGCTTACAAGCAGATCACAATTTTCTCTAATTTCGCTCATTCTAAATTATTTATAAGCAGTTCTTTCTATGTATCGGATATCTGAAATTAGAAATTTGACCTGTTTTGATTGGATATTTCACTTATGTGATGTTCCCTTACTCTGTCTGGAATCTTCTTTCTGGTGACAATACTTCAACTTATTGGGGGTGTAGTGAAGGGGAAACAGGATGTGGTGGCAGATGACTTAGTGAAAAATCTGCAACATTCACCTTATGTTTGCTTTTTCTACAAGCCTTCTTGGCCTGTAAACCCACTTGTTATAAGTTCTTCATTAATTAAATGCACACAAGGCTTGAACAAGGTCAAAGAAAAGAAATGTACAAGTCTGAATAAATATTCATGGCAGAAAAAACTTAAGATTCAAGGAGCGCTATTTGTAATTTTCCCAACATTGCTCACGTTTTATGCAGATGTTGATCCACCATATTAAAAAAAATCACAGTGGACAAATGATCTTTTATGAAGAGTCAGAAGTCATTCCATTCCAATGACCATAAGAAAGGTTGTAAAAGTTTTCTCAATAGCAATACTTCTATGATAAAATTTCTTCCTGAGTCATAAGGTAGTTCATTAATAGACAAGTGTGAGGAAGCTCTCCTAATTCCTCAGTGCATTATATATCTCTTTAATGTTATTGGCTCCTTACTTTGATTAATATAAATTTTTTTAAAAAAAGATTTAACCTTGAGCACATCCTTTAGGACTGTGCTGAAGGATAAGCTTTTAAACAAGCAGCTTGTAGGAAACATTTAGCATTGAATGTTGAGTGGTGACTTCGCTGTTGAAAGAAGCATCACAGATCTAGATTGCCATTGGATTTTTTCTGGAGACACTGTAGAGCAAAGCCAGGGATATGGCTCTGTCCTTGCACAACATGTGCACACATCAGGGAAAAGTGGCTATGGAAAGGGAATCTACGTTCATCCACATGCGCCTTTGCAGATCTAAGTTTAAGCGATATGCATCTAAATTTGAGGGAGTAAGGGAGGACATTTTGGAAGAGGAAGTGGTGCCAAGAGCACATGAAATGGTTTTGCAGAAGGGAAACGGGGTGCAGGGCGTTCTTTTTTCTGGAGGAAGAAGTAAAAACACGAAGTAAAGGAAGTATGAAACAAAAGAAACTCATTCCTGCCCTGTGTTAGGGGGAAAAGAAAACAGTAGTGTTGTCTGGTCATGGAAGGTGAAGGATGCAGGAGGGAGAGAGGGAGCCTTAGCCCTTGCTGTTGGAAAATACAACAAAGTCAATAAAACCCTCTACAGGGGATGCATGGAACATTTTCTTTTGAACATCCCTATTTGCTTGGTCTCTTAGCTCCATGCAGTGGGTCACTACTTAGTTTATCTTTCTCTCATGTTATTGCAACTGTTTTGAAACAGCAGTTCTGCCTTTCTGCATATGCTTGACTCCCTGACTCTCTCCAAATCCCATCTACCTATTTCTGCTTTCCAATCTATGATTCAAAACATCCTAATACGAACAATCAAATTTTCTTCCCTCTTCACAGTTTCCTCATTCATTAGCTCCAATATGTGAGCATTGTACCTATAATGCATGCTGTAATCTGTAGTACATAATGTATTTTTATATTAAGGCATAGAATGTAGGTTGGGTTGAAGCTGACTTTGATACTTTTGCACAAGCAGCACTAAACAAAAATAATCCATGCTGTGTTGTACAATATAACACAGAAAACATAACCATGTTGGTTTCCCTGCTAGTAGAAAAGACAAATTAAATTACAAAATGTAATAGTGCATCTGTGGAAGGTTGGAAACAGGCATGAAAGCTGAAGAGAAGTTACTGCACAGAGAAGAGACAACATCAAGGCAACAGCTATTCTGAAAAATGAATTCTCAGGATAGAAGTCTGTTAGAGCTCTCTAAAGCTAGAGGTTATTATTCAGAGTGGGATGTCCCAGTGACTGCGATTTAATGAGGAACAATATTTGGAATCTCTGAAAATGTTATGAAACATTGCCAGTGAACTTAGGGGTGTCAATCGTAAGAAAAATAGTAAGTACTTGGGGCAAGAATCCTATCTAAATCCAACATTGACAAAACACTGGATAACTATCCAGTATAGAATCAGCACACATATGTTTGGGGAATCATTATTAAAAAATGTTTTTGCACATGGTGTGAAGAGGGAGCTGAATGAGTAGAGTAAGACTGTTATAGCTTATTAGGGCACTAAGGGAAAAAAGAAAACAAAATTCCTAGCAACATTGGATCAAATATTTTTTCAACTGTTTTGAAGTCTAAATCTGTTGAGTTATAAATGTAACAATTCTCCAGAATGAGTGGTCACTGGTGGCTGACCCTTGTGCCTTCAGAACCAAAAGCCCAACCCTTAACTCAAGTGATCAAGAGTAAGATAGGGTGGTAAATGTACTTGTAACAAGAAACTCAGCTATGGCAAAGTGGGAACTATTGAAATATATTTACACTCAAACACCAGACACAAAACTTGTGCTTGTGGAAAAAAGGAAAAGATTAACTGGAAGATCAATGTCTCAATAATATAAAATTACTCTACCAACTATAACACAGCCAGATTCTTATACTGTAGAAGCCTACTTAAATGACAATAAAGCACTAGTAATATACGAAGGTTCCCTGCATAATATACTGGTATCTGAAATGACTACTGTTGCCAAGTGTTTAAGTGCTCTTCTTTCAACATTTATTTAGAAAAGCCTTTTCATGCACCTGGGAATGCTGCTACTAATGAGTGAGTAAAAATAATAGCACAATTGGCATTCTTAAGGGTACGATGGAGACATTTCTGCCAGAAGAGACTGCTATTACTTAGAGAGCAGATCCATATATATTTCTGGATGGATAAAACCCAATATATTAGAGTGTTATTGGTGAGTATGTTCCTTTTTTAAAAAAAGGAAGAAATTTGAACATGACCCTTTGATGCTATAATACAGATTACCAAAATGGGGAAGACAGATCTGAAGAGTTCTGTGAAGACTTTCAACAGAACCATGATGGAGCTTCTGTTTACCTGTTGGTGAAAGTAAAAGGAGCAGGGTTTGGCCTTTCAGAAATAATGGAATGGAAGCTCTTTTTTTAAAGGCAGTAAGCTGCATTCTGTGTGGATAAGTTAGAAGACCAAAAGCAGGCTGGCAGTTTGTGTCAGTGACCCCTATTACTGCTGAGGGAAAACAGAACTTCTTACTCTTAATGTTATTACAATACAAATATATTTTATTACTTATGCCATACAGTAACTGCATGTGATATTTTACATCAAGTAAATGTTCTAAACAAACTCCCTGCTCTGAGGAACTTTCAACAGTGCAAATGCATCAATACCTACAAGAAGTTAAAATAAACAGCAGCACATGGACAAAATCATTGAAAAGGTCCACGGAATAAATGAGCTTTCAAAAGTGATTTGAAGTGGGTGAAAGAGGGCATTTGGTGAACATTAGTCAAGAGACTATTTCAGTTAGGGTTGGACTGAAATTCAGCTTCTTATAGTTATTTAGCTGAATTACGGTCAATAGTTTTCAGATCAGCTTAAGCCAATATTCTTAAATATTTATCTGAACCTGAATAGTTAGAGGTATCCTTCCTCCCCAGGGTGGCTATTGCATTACTGGCATCCTCGTGATTCTCTGGCTCATGGAAAAGTCTGATGGTTTTCTAGCATAGTGCATCTTGACACAGTGCAAGAAAAAATAAATAAATAAAAACAGCCAGATATGAACATAGAGGTTTGCATTGACAGAACATGGGCCATTGGACTGTACCATTTTCTGAGCTGTGGGGAGGATTGTACTATCCATGCACATTAAAAAGTAATCAAAAGTTATGATTTATAAAATGAAAAGATTTGTAGTTGGTTTCTATGTATGCTGAAATATTCACATAGTTCATAAGGAGTCTTCATCTGAACACCTCGTTGTATCCTGAGGGTTATAAACGCCCTGATAATCAACCGATGTAAATATACCTATAGACATATGACATACTGTAACAAGAGGCTAAATAACACTCCAGCCTAGCCACATAATTTTAAAATAATAGGTACAATAGAAAGGCTTCTATTTCTGGCTGCTTTTTAGCTTAAGAATGTTTTATAACACAGCCTCTATTTGCTTTAAAGCACTGATATTATGTAAATTAACAAAGTTAATAGTAAATCCCATGTTGCATTTAAACTTTTTCCCCTCTTTTGTTACCACCAAGAAGAAACAAAAAAGAAAGAAAGAGGAGATGCTGCCTGCCAAAAAATAATAGCTACCTTTAATGCTGTTCTCTGATTTCTCCATTGTTTAGAATATGTCTCCTGCCATGACCTGCCTTAAAGTGCTTTGCCTGTGCATGGTACAAACCTAAATTAACATTTGAAAACAATAAGGCACTTCTCCAAAACTTGACAGGTTGTCAAGAAGAATCATTTTGGGTTATTAACTACTGTATTTTTCCCCAGTTGGCAGATATTTGCAAAGTATGACTTCTACATCTTCTCCCAAAAGCCCTCTCTTATTGGCCCCATTATCATACTACCTGAGTGCTGTACAACCTTCAAACGCATTTATCCCTACAACACCGCTGTGAGGTAGGGTTGGACTATTATCCCCATTTTACAGATGGGGAACTGAGGCCCAGAGAGACTATGTGACTTGCCCAAGGTTTTCATAGGAAGTCTGTGGTGGAGCAGGGATTTGAACTCCAGTCTCCCAGTCTCAAGCGAGCTCCTGAATCACTCAATCGTCCTTCCTCTCCTGGCAGAAAAGGGCTGGATTCAGCCCCCTTCACAGACTATTACTGTCTCTCCTTGTTTTGACAAGAGGGAAAGAAAGAGATAAATGTTACAAGTTTCCTCCCACGTCTAGTTCCTACTTCTAGAGTGCACACAGCCCCTGCTGGCTCAGGTATCCATTCTCTGCATGGCAGAATCATCAGAAGATGGCCCATGTAGTATATAATAGCTTGTGTAGGCCTTTTTTGACCCCGCTGAAAACTGCACATGTCCTAACTGCCACCTGGAGTCCCACGGGAACAAATACATGCACAGGAGTAATTATTTGAAGGATTGAGCCCTCAATATGCAATTTAAAATAAAATATAATCAAGTATTTTTTAAATAAGGTGCCTTCATGCAAAAATCTCTTAACTAACTACTTTATGACTTGAAGTTTCTCTGAATACTTCCATTTGTACTGATGCATAAATATTACCGGTTATTCAGAGGGAAAACGGACAAGAACTGTGCAGTGAACCTTTGACTACAGTGTTTGGGGTTAGAGTCTGACCTCTTAGTGACCTTCTTGTGTGTCTTCTGCTGGACAGCACAAGCCGTCCATTCAGGCGAGCCATAGAGTCAGGCTGGAAGTCACCTCCACTGAGCAGTAAAGCTCAATATAGTGGCTCTCAACTTTTTCCTAGTATTCCCAACCCCAAGCACTGCAAAATCGTAAGCCAGGTCCCAGAAATTTTTATATTGACTTAAAATAAACATCTCATGATTCCTCCACCCTCCCAAATAAAAGCTACGATTCTAGTGCATTCTCTCAATTACAGCAGGTAGGGCTTTAGGAAACACCCCCAATAATCATGGGATTTACAATAAAGTTATAGCAATTGGCAACACTGATTTTCAATACCGGAACTCCATTTCCATCTCTGTTATTCCTCTCCCATCTTGCCAGGACACCCTCCCATTTCACAATATGGGAAGGGGAGAGTGGTCTGGCCACCTGATGCCTGTCTGCAATCCAATGTGTTGAAAACATGTGCCTTATCTAAATATGTTCCTGTTGCTACCTAAACCTGGATCTGCTGTGTATCTGTTCCCGCCCCCCCCCATTCCCCTTTTTGTGAAGCCATCCAAAAACCCCAACTTTACCCTATTTGAGAAATGGTTGGCTCGGTTTTATTTTTAAGTATTTGCTTTGTAGACACAATTTAATTAAGCTTGATCCTGGTCTCAAGCCTGCACTTGGAAAACATATATCAATTATTTAAAACAACCGAAGGAAGGAGTTAATCTTGCATGAAAGAGAATTTTGGCCATATTTTTCTACTTCATCTGCATGTGTGCTGCCCCTGAAGAAGTGTGTATATGTATATGCAAGGAGGGAGAGTGCTACCTGAAAAAGCATTCCCTGGTCTTTACAAGCAACTCCTTTTGAGACTTGACAAACTTATTACACCCAACACATCACTTTCATGACATTGATCCATAACAATTGAAGTGTCAATGGAAAGCATGTAACCTATCAGTACTCAATCATTGTGAGGTGTGTGTATGGAGCTTATATAAGGAATAATGAAACTATATTGAAAATTATGACCTTATGGTCTTGGAGTGAAAGTGAGTCATCAGGGAATAAAATGTGTTGGTGATGGCCCATTCAAGTGGGAGGGAGTCGTCACTCTCTTTCTGACTAGCCGATTATATAAGGTATTGTTGAATTGTCCATCTTTGCATCAACCCAGAAACCATCAAAGACATTGAAGACAAACTATAAACATCAAAACCACTTGGAAGTGAGAAGTAAGGATACCAGAGCGAGGGGATCACCCTGTCTGGGACTAATGACAAAAACATGAGTGAGCGTATCACAGGGTGGAGAAAGTCCTTCTGGATCCATTCACTGAGAAGTACCTTGATGAGGATGGTGCTTCACATAAGACTGGGCCCTAGCAAGCACCCTAGCAAGAATTTATTAGATATGAAAGATGACTTAAGCGTAGACCCTCATTTGTGTTTTATAATTTTGTTTTGTCCGTAACCATTTGTTTCTATCACTGCCTCTTGTTTCTGTTTGAATCTCTATTCTGAAATAAATTCCCTTTTTTCCCCACTATAATTGTACTCAAGTGTTGTGTGTGGCACAGGAGTGGTGGGTAAAGGCAAACCTGGGATACACTGTTTCTTTGGGAATGGAAAAACTGGGATTTCTGGCACTGAATACCTCAAGAGGGTGCTTTAAAGGGAGGCAGGTGCTGTTGGGTGCATCTATTGTCAATCTGCAGGGAAAAGGCAGGGCTGGTATAACCCAGAAGATAGTGACTGAGTGGCTGACAGGCTGGTTGTGCTAGAAAGCTAACACCTGCCTGTCACAGCCAAACCTCCTTCATGCTGGAGGCAGGTGGCAACACAAGTGACTCGCAGCCTTAGGTGCCCAGAGAAGCATTTCTCAGTTAAAGGCATATCAAGAACACAATGATGTGGTTACAGAGAATTATTGCTGTGAGCCAAAGTGTAGGTTCTGGGCCTGGCTAAACAAGAAAATATAAAAATTCCCATTTTACTGGAGCATACACCGTGACACCAGATGAGTACAATTATGGCAGTTTGCACATGGAACTCTTATGGCTAGAAGGAAGAGTCTCTTTTTTTTTGCTCCATAAATTAGGTAAGTCAAATTTATGTGAAATCTTATTCAAAAATAACTGAAGAGACTGACTGGCATTTGGCTATCAGGTTGGAATTTGTTGCAGATATAGCACTGGAATACAGTGAAGACTAATGACAAGTGAAAACTGAGACAAAAAACTGGAATGTCAACCACTTGTCATATGCTGTTTCATTTGTAAATCCTTCAGGAACTGTATTTTGAATGATGCCAATACGTGTAAAATAGCAATATTGACATCATTCAAAATTCAGATCATTTCTACCTGCTCCTCAAGTATTTTTCAGCAAAACTGAAAGCATCCCTGAGGGTTCAGTTCTTGAACCAGAAGTCCATTAACTAGAGCTTTTCTTTGTAACAGTGAAAGAAAGGACAAGGATATTTGCTCCACATAGTACTTTTAGAGCAGCTCTTCTTATTATGGCAGGTGACTAATTTTTTATGTAAGTAAAAGGGATTTTGTGGTGTGACACACACGTGCACACACATCGCAAATACTAGCATGAACATAGCATAAAGGTAGTAGCAAATAAAGCTGAGAGGATCAAGGTATAGAAAAATTACATACTTCCTCTCTGGCATCTCCGACCTTTAAAAGGCTTGTTATTCAAACTGAGAGGAAAATGTATTTATTTAAAAAATACAAAACCAAACAAAAACACCACACAGCTTTGAGATGGCCCCACATCAGTACCCCAGACTGGACCATCACTACATTTTGAGAAGTCACGCCTTTACCAATCTGGGGGAATAGCCATGAAAACTGGAAGGATTGGGGTGAGTTCCTTGTCCAGTTGCCTGACGAAAGAGGATTGTTTGGCCTGACTGCAGTCCACACTGGCAGGATGGGGATGCTGGGTCTTATTTGTATCAGCCAGCCTGCCTCTCCAGCTGCTATGGCTCTACTCTCCCCTCCAGCTCTGTTCCCAACAGACTCTTCAGCCATTCCTATTGCCTAAAACAGGCCCTAAGTCATTTGCACATATAGCCTTAAATCCACCCCAGGTCTCACCCCCACAGTTTAAGTAGTACATCACAACCTAAGCTACACTCAGCCTTCTGTGAGGGTAAGTTTCATAGTCCTGTCCCTGAGCAGCACAGATAGGAGCGGCAGAAACAGCGTTACTATTCTCCACTTTCCCACTCAGTGGCTCTCAGTTTTGCTGAGGGCTGGAGACTTGTTTACCACATGCTCTTATGTGGCTCTTCATGGGGGAAATCTAGCCAAATACAACTGAAGTATTTTGCCCATTTTTTTTTATTCCACTATGTGTTATGGCAATGATGCTGAGGGCTGATTTATTGCATATTTTCACAGTATTTGGATTTGCAACCCTGAGACCGGAATTTCCTTGTGCCTCTTTATTTCTATTACTCATCTCAGTCCTTAAAAAGGCAATCAGTATGTATGGGGAAGAGGAGATTGCTATGTCAGCTTGATACTTCTGTAAACAGTGAACCTTAAACAAAAGCCAGGAGGTTCTTGTCTTTATTAGGAAGTCAAAGCATGATACTTAAACAAACAAAACACCACAAAAACACACTAACAGTCCAAATGAGCACATCCCTAATTCGGTACCATTCTTACCTAGTAATTGTGTCTCAGAACATGGCAATGTATATAGAATATATTCTGAGATCAGATGAATAGCTACTGCAGTCGTATTTTTATCAGTATCTTCCTTGAGCAGACTCCTGTTAATTTACTATTATAAGTGGATTTTCAGTAGTTTGACTGGGAAAGACCCTTCCTGCATGAACTCAGTAAGGCTGGGGAGAGCAGACTAACAGGAGGACTTTCACTTTGTTATTTTTATAAAAAAAGAAAAAAAGCTTCAGTCTTGTTTGTTATGAGAGTGTGAGAGAGAAACTGAGAAGTGTCTTAGTGTTCTAAGGGAGGAAGAAAGTACCAACAGAAACTGTTTCAGAGTAGCAGCCATGTTAGTCTGTATTCGCAAAAAGAAAAGGAGTACTTGTGGCACCTTAGAGACTAACCAATTTATTTGCGCATAAGCTTCCGTGAGCTACAGCTCACTTCATCGGATGCAACTGTGTTTATGTAGTAACAAAACAAACAGCTCTGAAACATCCAAGGGAAGATTGGAAAGACCTGGAGTGACAGTGTGGGTGGATCACATAGGCCCGACAGCAATGAAGAATGAGACAAGATTGGAGAAGCCCAAAGCACTGAAAGACAAGAAATGAATTTGCAGAAACATGAAGGAGGTTTACAGAGTCATAGGCAGAGACAGCAAACAGTCCTGAAGTAGGGTCCTTAGGGACATCCTTTAGAAACCAAATGGTAACAAAAAAGCAGCTGAGCTTTTATGGGCGGTTACTCTGAATTAGCTGATGGGACTGAAATATACATGGCAGTATTAAATTCTTTCACCAGTTACTTTGAAGTTAATTGCAAGATGGGTTTTAAGACACTTTTCTAGAAAATTTCAGGGAATTCCTAGAAAAGATTACACATACTTCTTATCATTCTAATGATGAGTAAAACCTTCTGGTAAATAGCTATAGTAATTAGATTTAATGAAACATAGCACTGAGGAATATGCCATGAATAAAATTTAAAATTAGCACAACTGTTATAATTTAGTAATTATATTTTGAAAAGAGAAGTTAGCAAATTCACAGTGGTTTCCCGTATTAACTGTCAATATTATCTTAAATAAAGAACACACTTGGATATCCTTATTTTAGTATTTAACCAAAGTGTTACCCTAGTTTGCCCCAATATTCCATATGTTATCTTAATCAGTTGGTAAGCTGTTAAGTTTGATCATTGCCTAAGCATTGAATATACAGTAAATATCTACTTAAGCACAAACTTAAATTAACTAACAGTTTCGTATGTGAAACATGTTACTCAACTGTAATTTGTTTGTTTTTATACCGGGCAGTCAGCAGACAGAATTCTGGGATATACAGCCACTTCACTGTTCACCCCTCTTTCCAGATTATTTACAAATATGTTGAACAGCACTGGTCCCAGTATAGATACTATTTACCTCTCTCCATTCTGAAAATTGACCATTTATTCCTATCTTTGTTTCCCATCTTTTAACCAGTTACTGATCCATGAGAGGACCTTCCCTCTTATCCCATGACTGCTTAATTTGCTTAAGAGTCTTTGGTGAGGGACCTTCTCAAAGGCTTTCTGAAGTACACTACATCCATTGGATCACCCTTGTCCATATGTTTGTTGACCTCTCCCCACCCCAAGAATTCTAATACATTGGTGAGGCATGATTTCCTTTTACAAAAGCTGTGTTGACTGTTGCCTAACAAATCTTGTTCATCTGTGTGTCTGATAATTCTGTTCTTTACTATAGTTTCAACCAATTTGCTTGATACCCTTCACTTAGTAGGCAACAGTTAGTTGTGGTCTTGCCTTTTACCCAGAGGAAGAGAGTAAACCCAATCGCCAACAGCCACTGGACAGGATTATGTATACTATCACCGATCAGGAGTGTTGAGCACTGAGATCTCCAGGTGGAGTCACCGCTGAAATTAGATCCTTGGTGTCCGTTGGAAGAGGCTGTGTTGACTGGTTCAGAAAGGAGTCATGTAAAATCCTCCACAATTTTCAGGTTGCAGGTGAGGAAGTGAAATTAAGACTCTAGAAGAACTAATCCCTTTCCACTATATATAACCTCTAACTCAAAGGGGAAAGGAACAACCAACCCCTTCCTGAGGCAAATTGTTAATTCACATTTGGTAGTCTTTTTTCTCTTGATTTATCATCTCCTAGAAGTGTAAGTAATGTCAGTCCCCCTGGTTGTTATTTGCGGTTATTCTAATTCTTGTTTATCTAAAATGCCAGGCAGCGCTTTTTACACTTCCTAATAATCTCTGCCTCACTCCTTCTCCATTAATGTTTGTTGAAAGACTGATTCTTATTCCATTGAGGATTGGCTGGGTATGTCTACAAATGTTTTATTCTAGTCGTCAACTCTAGTTGTTTGATTTTTAAGGAGGACAGGTCGCAAAGTCTCTAACTTTTTAAATAAAATTAACAAAACAAACAAACAAATATATATATATATAAAGGTTTGTGTCTCTCCCCCTGGATTTATTTTTTTAAAATTAATTTGAATATTCTAAGGCTAGGACTGTGTGACATTTGCCCTTCTTCAGTACCGTAGTTTGTATTTCTTTTAGGAGAATGAGCCACCTGCAAAGTGAAATTTGTTTAATTTAGTAGATTTCTTGGATGTTTTTGCACAACTTCTCTCTCCTTTCGTTCAGGTTCATAATTTCCCTGATAACTGTTTTTGAAGCTTCTTTGTTTATAATGTGACCTATCATGGCCAACATGTGATTTGTTAGTTGAGACTTGTTTTTTCTTATATGTGCTTTGTTGTGAGGTTACACCTAAAAGCTCTCTCTTGGTTTTATTAATGAAGTATAGAACTCAGTTTAAACATGGCATTTATTTTCACAAACTATGGTGTCTAAAAAAAGTAGAAATTCAGTTAAACATTTGTTAAGACTAGCAAGAATAATTGATTCATGGATTCCAAGACCAGGACGGACCATTCTGATGATCTAGTATGACCTCCTACATAACACAGGCCATAGAACTTCCCCAAATAGGAATAAATAGGATAGCTTTGTTGTAATTCAAGTACTGGATTGGGAATCTAGGGGATGTGGATTCTCTTCTTAATCTAGGATAGACTTCCTGTGTAGGACATTGAACAAGTAACTCAGGCCATAAATTGTCTAAGATGTCATCTCCCCTTTACGTATCCAAATAAATGGCCAGATTTGCAAAAGAGCTCAGCATGCTATGTGCCAAACTCTCAAAAATTTAGCCATAAATCTCAGAATGTCTGCCTGGTGAAGAACACTTTTGAATACTTGTCTCTTATTAATGCCTAATAAGTCATTCATAGTCATTCACAGTCATTCATGATGATAATCATAGTCATTGGGCCAGAGGAAGAGGGAGAATGACTCTAGTCTGGTGTTTAGGGCACTCATCTAGGATGTAGGGAGACTCAGGTACCAGGTCCAGTGATTATTTATTTCTGTGGAGCAGGTTCAACTGGAGAGATTGAGAAAGCCCCAAACTAGAATTGCCTACTGGTTAGGCAATGTGCGGGATCCAAGTTCAAATAATTTCTCCACACCAGTCAGAGTGAGGAACTGATCCTGGTCTCGCATAACTCAGGTGACTGCCCTAAACTGAATTGAATGCTGAACTAAAGCTTTGGAAGTGGGGAGAAGGCAGTAGCACCCTCACCCCCTTTTGTGAATCTAACTGTTTCTTGCTTTTGTAAAAACTCCAGAATTCAAACAAAAAAAATTCAAGTTGGGTCAGAATGAAAAGTCATTTCAATGTTACTGAAAGGTTTCTTGGATCAGTCAAAACTATTTGGCCAACTTAACATGAATTTACATGTAATTTTGGTTGGTCCAAAGCAGCATTTTTCAATCAACTAAACCATTAGCAAAAACAAAAAAATAAGTTTCACCTGGCCCTACTTATGATAGTTCTGTGCCAGATTTCTATGGCGTACATATTAACTTTCCCTGTTCTTACTGTGCCATTGTCATATATCTAAATTTAAGCTTATGGGGTGCTATTACCCCTTAAGTTAGATGAGGCAACATTGTCAAGTATTTAACTGATAGCCCTGCCAAGTTTTCACTACAAAACGCAGTTTCAGTCACTGAAAGATTATATAAGGAGATGGCTTAGGTGTCCAGCCAAACACAGAAGAATCAAAACTGTCCTGTTGAGAAGGGCCTGAGGGCAGATAGGAATAACCCCTTCCTTCCTGTCCTCCAGGTGCATGGCTTCTGTAGGAGCTTCTGGGGGCTGGTTGGGAGCCAATGCAGAAGTGAACAGAGTCCCCTTACCACTGGAAAAGCTCCAACATCAGTGAAGAGCTCAGAGAAACTGTTTGTGGGGGACCAAACCCACGACTATTTCCACAACAGGAGAAGTTTTGCTAGCTGAATCTTGTCATATATGGACTCTCCTAAGATTGCTTACTTACACAGAGGAATGAATGAGGTTAAAACACAGGAAAAAAGTTTATAAGGAATACTGGAAATTTGTGAAGGAAAAAAAATTAAGTTCACTAAAAAAAAAATAAATAAATAAAAAGGAGGACCACATCCTCAGCTGTACTTGAGAGGCACAACTGTGGCTATAAGCCACTTTTGTGCTCCCCATATCCTGAGGTTGCTGAGCAGCAGCCTGAGACCTCAGAGCAGCTTAGAGTCACCTGAAGAATCACAGAATATCAGGGTTGGAAGGAACCTCAGGAGGTCATCTAGTCCAACTCCCTGCTCAAAGCAGGACCAATCCCCAATTTTTTCCCCAGATCCCTAAACGGCCCACTCAAGGACTGGACTCACAACCCTGGGTTTAGCAGGCCAATGCTCAAACCACTGAGCTATCCCTCCCCATATCCGATGAATGGGGTTCTAGCCCATGAAAGCTTATGCCCAGATAAATGTATTAGTCTCTAAGGTGCCACAAGGACTCCTCGTTGTTTTTGCTGAAGACTTCTGTAATTTTGCTGGCTGCCTAAGGCCTCATGGGGGGTCCTGTGCCATGCCTACAATGCAGATCACAGGGTTGGGGGGATGCCATTCAAGAATCCTCTGCGGCCAGGGAAGCTGGCTTTTAGGACAGCTTTGTCCTACTGAAGTGACACTAATATACTATAATGCAAACAAAGATATGGCCCAGAGTGTACATGGAGGTTACATATTCTGAGGTTGTGAGTTTTTTCCTCAATTCATTGCCCAGATTTTATAGACAGCACATTAGGAGGAATTGGGGATCTCATTTTGTACCTGCAATAAATGTGACAGCAATGGTGAATACACACAGACCAAAAGATATTCTTCTCAACCTCAAGGCAACAATTTCTGGCCTTCATGTAAAGATTGTGTATTATCCATTGCAGATATGGCATAGCTCATGTGTATGACTGCCTTAACAAACTTGAATCTATAGTCACCATAAATAATGACAGCTACCACATGGAGGTGCCTTAGGCATTGTTTACAAAGGTCAGTCAAAAGAATGTTCCAATTCACTGCTTTTTATTTTTACCACTGCCTACTAGCACAAATCCAATTTCTTCTGTTTTGTATGTCACTATCTTCATCAGCAACACACAGAAAGCAAAACGTACTTAGGTGACACTTTCTTAGCTGTAGGCAGATCTGATTAATGAGGCAGAGCTGAAATTAACTTTTTTTCCTCATGTCAAGTAGATTTCCTGAGTAATACAAAATTCCCTTTATAATGCCGTTCATTAACATTTTAACCGCCAATAAGCATGTTGAAATATAATGTACTACTTAAAATGAATTAGCCATCCATCCATGTCCTATTATCCCTGTAAATATAATGCAATATGATTTGCTATTAACAGCCTCAGATTTATCCATTTAGATAGGAAATACAGCCCTCACTGCAGAGCCAGATAGCTGGAAACAAGCCCATGGACTTTAAGGAGACTGCACTGATGTAAGTGAGAGGTACATTTGGCCTAATATATTTTAGGGGCATTTAAAAAAAATATATAGATAGGCAGAGCCTTGAGAATATAATAGACATCTGAGAATATCAGTATTTTGATTAATTAAAAATACAAAACTTATTCCTGCTAGAGGTAGACAATACATAACCAAAATAAATGAAAACAGACAACACTATAATGAGAAGGAGCACAGAGACCTAGGTAAAATTAATAAACAAAGGAATTCTTCAGAGTATATTGCAATCAAGAGTATTTCAATTTTTAAAGCTGATATATGGCATAGCATACTCCTTACTACATTTGCCTTCCCATCTGTGTACAGCCAGATTCTAATAAGACTCCTTAAGTAATACCACTGAAATCAATGGCATGCACCCTGAAAAAAGGGTTGTTGTTTTTTTTTTTTTAAAGTGGATAGATACAAAATGTATGATAATCTGGCTGGCAAAACAATGGGCCATATCTTCCACTGGAGTAAATCCATGCTTCCATTAGCTTCCATGGACCAGCTCAGGATCTGTCTATATCTTACTGTGTAATTAGGCCATAAAGCCATTTTGTCAATGCAGAGGACAGAAACTTATGGCATGAGCTACTCAACCAAACAACCCTAGCATTAAAACAATTAAGAGCCCAATTACTTGTCTTCAAATGACTACTTTCCCAATTGAAATACAGAAACAATAGGCATATTTGTCATCTGTAGAGCTATAAACACTTAGACAAACCAGATTTAGACCCTGTTCCTAAAAAAAAATTTATGCATGTGAGTGCAACACATGGGATTACTCACATGAATAAGCATTTGCAGGATTGAAGCACTGGGCCCTGATTGACAAAAGCATCTTATTCAGGAAAATATTTATGCACATGATTAAGTTTTCCCCTGAATTAAGGCCTTAGGAATTCTAAGAGACCTGTTTCTCAGACTGCTTGAGGAAAACTTGTATTTCTTCTGCAGTAGTGCCTCTCACCTCCAGAGTGCCTCTGAGTGTCAATGTGCACAGTTGCAGGGATTTTGTCAGTTTAGCATTCCTTTTGCCATTCTGGCCCTACAAGTGTCATATGTGGCCTAGTGCTCTGGCCAGGATATGTCTCACTTCTTTGCTTTTTTGGGGTTAACAGAGAAGTCTAAACAACAGGAAAACCCAAAGCCTAATGTCTTTTTAAACCTGACTTTCAACTCCCGACTGGTGCTCACAGTTCTTGGCCTCTTCCATTTCTGGTGCTTTTGGTCTGGGGGAGGTTAGGACAACCCAGGCCCATCCTCTACTCTGGGTTCCAGCCAGAGACCTATTTTAGGTGGATAAGGATTGTTTCTTCAGTCCATCCACCACTTTACTGACCCTGACCCTATCTTCACCAGCTCTTTCCTATCCCTGCCAGGATCTGTGGTTCCTTACAGCTTCTGCTTAGCCAGCTATGAAGGTGAGTTCTCAAAGACTGCTCCCATCCCAACTCTGCAGCAGCCAGACTGTATTGCAAGCAGCCCCTTGCCTTTAGAGCATTTGATAGCTCCCTCCTCCAGACAGGAGCATCCCTTTGCCCTCTCCCTGGGCTAGGAGCTGTATTCTATGCAACCTTTAGTAGTATTTTCCTCCTCCAGACAGGAGTCATTCCTCAACCCTCTCCCTGGAGCTGGGAGTTGTATCTCAGCCTTCTTGCCTCAGGGTAGCCAGTTCTTCCCTCCTTCTAGCAGGAGCTCCCACTCTTCCTGGGGCTGGCAGTTGTATCAGCCTTCTTGCCTTGGAATAGTCAGCTGCAAGGTTTTTGCTATCTCCCCTCAGCTGAACACCCTCTCAAATTAACCTTCCAATCTGTAGGGTTCAGCAGGCCAGCCTTTTCCTGTCAGTGTCTGCTTGCTGTGAGGGAGGAGGTTGCTTTTATGCTGGTCCCTGTGACGTTATGAGTGTAATAGAATATCTCATAGAAAGGTGACACAGGGCCAGAAAGAGTTAATTAACTCACAGATTGACATGACCCATGGCCGAACTTTAAAGACTTGTTAGGAAGATATGTAACTGTATAGAGCTTTGAAATGCAAGCCTGCATTGTTAGAAATAGAAGGGTAGATGTTTGCTTTCATCACAAAACCTGAGCAAAGAATTCTTGTCTATTACTATGGCTTTGATTCAAGGATCAAAAAATGAGTATTAACATTTAGGAAGACACTTGAGTGAAATAGTATTATTGTCTATATTTCTCTTTGAAGGTTGTGGTAACCTGTATCTGAACTGTTTAAAGGATAAATTACCCTGTGCTAATTGCCATGATGTTTGGGAGAAGGAAAGTTAAGTCTATTGTTTTCTGAGGCCACAAGGCTGCTGGAAATGTATAAAGACCCTGGGACACAATCCTTCTTCATGTCAGATCTGCTTTGGGTTTCAAGAAGTGGAAATCTTAAGCCATAAGGATTGAGATCCCCAGTCATTGACTGGAGTCACCCTGAATATGGACATTGGACCATAACAGGGATCGTCAACCTTTGGCACACGGCCCGCCAGGGTAAGCCCCCGGGCGGGCCGGGCTGGTTTGTTTACTGGCCGCGTCTGCAGGTTCACATGATCACGGCTCCCACGGGCCGCAGTTCCCCATCCCAGGCCAATGGGGGCTGCGGGAAGCAGCGTGGGCCGAGGGATGTCCTGGTTGCTGCTTCCCGCAGCCCCCATTGGCCTGGGACAGTGAACCATGGCCAGTGGGAGCCGCGATCGGCCGACCCTACAGACGCGGCAAGTAAACAAACTGGCCCGGCTCGCCAGGGGGCTTACCCTGGCAGGCCGCGTGCCAAAGGTTGCTGATAACCTGTGGACTATTTCTAAAAGGACTTTTGGCAACTACAAACTCATCTCTGCTATGTATCTGGACCTCAAGAAATTGAACTCAAGTCTGTATGTATATTGATCTTTCAACCAACTCTCTCTTTTTTTAAAAAAATAAATTTTAGTTTAGTTAACAAGAATTGACTATAAGTGTGTATTTTGGGTAAGAGCTAAGTCAGTGTTTCCCAAACTTGGGACGCCGCTTGTTCAGGGAAAGCCCCTGGTGGGCCGGGCCGGTTTGTTTCCCTGCCGCGCCCGCAGGTTTGGCCGATCGCAGCTCCCACTGGCTGCAGTTCGCTGTGCCTGGCCAACGTGAGCTGTGGGAAGCGGGGGCCGGTACGTCCCTCGGCCCACGCTGCTTCCCGCGGCCCCCATTGGCCTGGGACAGTGAACTGCAGCCAGTGGGAGCCACGATCGGCCAAACCTGCGGACACAGCAGATAAACAAACCAGCCTGGCCCACCAGGGGCTTTCCCTGAACAAGCAGCGTCCCAAGTTTGGGAAACACCTGCTCTAAGTTATCATTTGACCTGGGTGTGTGGCTGATCCTTTGGGATTGGAAGAACCTTTTCTTTTATATGATGAGACAAGATTTTCAGTAATCATCAACATATCTGGCATGCGTGTCTGGATGGAGGCCTAAGGCTGGGCATTTTAAGGGAACTGCATTTTTTGGACTTCTGAGTAACCAGTGAGGTACTATAGAAGCTGTTTTGTGCTGGCTTGGTAAATCTAAGTACTGGAATATCCACCAGCTTTTGGAGTTTGTCTGCCTCATTCTGTTTGCAGTTCACCTAATTGAGTGACCTCAGCTGGCTCTCACGGACAGCATCATCACAGTCCCCTTCTCCCAACTCTTTCCCAATTGATTGGGTGAGAGGGGAAACTTGCCCCGCCCTCTCCACAAGGCTTTGGGCACTTAAAAAGTATAGTGTTAGGATTTCTTCCCCAAGCGCCTGTAGGTATTTCTATCAGACTCTTTAAAACCCTTAAAGGGCCATACTAGGTCGTGGAGTGAGCTGACCACTAGGCATTATTGCCTCGCATGGCAGCGAACCTGTCACATCATTATTCTAGTTAGTAGGTTTGTCATGATGCACCAGTTCCCCATTCCCCTTTACCATTTTCAATTTGCGTTACTGAAATCCACTTGATCCTCATACACTTTGTCAGTTTTGTTTAAAAATAATTGCATCAGTTTGTTTGCCTTTGCTTTTTCCCCAATACCTGCAACTTCAGTTTTAAAAGGCCTCCTTGTTATAAACTTGGCTTGCTAGCTCTACCTTAACTAAAGACAATTTAAAATATATTTATTTACACTGGGAACAGTAGCTGCGAAAGTAACATTAATATGATATAACTGTACACCAGAATAACAATACTTCTGAAGATGCGGATCTGTACTTTATTCCACAAGAATGGGTTACAGTTTGTATACATTAGAAACTAAAAAATAAAGATAATACCCAGCTGTCATGTTAGTGCAATTCATCCAAAGTTCTCAAAGCACTTTACAAAAGATGTCAGTATCGCCTCTATTTTACAGATGGGGAAACTAAGGCATGCTGAAAGCAGTGACTTGCCCAAGGTCTCATAGTAGGCCAGTGGTATAGCCAGGAATTGAACCCAGTTCTTCCGTTTCCCACTCCAGTGCCCTATCAAAGTATGTCTAAGTAATAAGATGGTGAAGGTGAAGAGATGGTTAAAGTATCCATCCATCGATTATCTAAATACCTGCTAGCATTGCAGTGCCTCCTGAACTGTCAGTTGGGTTACCCTTATCAATCCTTAACCCCGTGTGGGTAGATCATGATTATTGAATTATTCTTGAATTTCAGATTACTGCATTTCCTTGAATAAATTAAGTGTGAAAATGATCTGTCAGGATTGGAAATGAGCAGATGAGATCGAACTATCATTTTGGGAAGGGCTGCCCTAGGCAATATACAAGGAATATGGCTTGTTATAAGACAATAAGATGCCCACAGATAGACTCAGTTGATTATACCCAAGTATCTAGGGTGGCATTTTCAAAAGGAGAATTAGGCCAACACTGAGCACTTCTGAAAAAAAATCCCAACCCTAATAGCTAAATTGTGTGTATCCAAATACCAGAAAAACTACAATAGTAAAAATCATAAGACTGGATGGGACCTCAAGAGGTCATCTAGTTCAGTCCCCTGCACTCATGGCAGGACCAAGTATTATCTAGACTAGTGGTTCTCAAAGCCAATCCGCCGCTTGTTCAGGGAAAGCCCCTGGCAGGCCGGACTGGTTTGTTTACCTGCCGCGTCTGCAGGTTTGGCCGATCGCAGCTCGCACTGGCCGCGGTTCGCCGCTCCAGGCCAATGGGGGCTGCGGTAAGCAGCGTGGGCCAAGGGACATGCTGGCCGCCCTTCCTGCAGCCCCCATTGGCCTGGAGCAGTGAACCACAGCCTGTGGGATCCACGATCGGCCGAACCTGTGGACGCAGCAGGTAAACCAGCCTGCCAGGGGCTTTCCCTGAACGAGCGGCGGACCGGCTTTGAGACCCACTGATCTAGACCATCCCTGGCAGGCGTTTGTCTAACCTGCTCTTAAAAATCTCCAATGATGGAGATTCCACAACCTCCCAAGGCAATTTATTCCAGCATTTAACTACTTTGACAGTTAGGACGTTTTTTCCTAATGGCCAACCTAAACTTCCCTTGCTGCAATTTAAGCCCATTGCTGCTTGTCCTATCCTCAGAGGTTAAGAAGAATAATTTTTCTCCCTCCTCTCTGTAACAACCTTTTATGTGCTTGACAATTGTTATGTCTCCTTTCAGTCTCCTCTTCTCCAGACAAAACAAACGCATTTTTTTTCAATATTTCCTCATATGTCATGTTTTCTATACATTTCTAATATTTTTTGTTGTTCTTCTCTGAATTTACTCTAGTTTGTCCACATCTTTCCCAAAATATGGCATCCAGAACTGGACAATACTCCAGTTGTGGCCTAATCAGCATGGACTATAGTGGGAGAATTACCTCTTGTGCCTTGCTTACAACACACCTGCTAATACATCCCAGAACAATGTTTGCTTTTTTTGTCTGTGTGTGTGTGCAAGTGTTACACTGTTGGCTCATATTTAGCGTGTGATCCACTATGACCCCCAGATCCCTTTCTGCAGGCTTCCTAGGCAGTTATTTCCCATTTTGTAGGAGTGCAACTGATTGTTCCTCCCTATGTGGAGTACTTTGCATTTGTCCTTATCTCCAAGAGTATCCGAATGGTCAGATTTTACAAGAGTACGACAACAAAATTTGATATGACATTACTTTGGCAGTTATTATTCAATTTTCAATATTTTCGATACTTTGTTTGGAATTAATTTTTTCTCTGGTGTTCTATAGAAAAAGAAAATTGGTCATTACACTCTGCAGTACCAGGTTATCATTAGAGGTTTGGACCATATAAGAAATTGGCTTTGACTGCCTATTGTAAGAATGCACCTTCAGTTATTAGGATAATAAATCAAATTTATGTATATATATATATATAAATATATATAAATATATAAAAGAAATTTTGCAAATTTATAATGAAACACCCTCTGGAACATTCAAAATGATTTTTTAAAAAGCTTACTATATTCATTTATATTAGTTTGTATTAATGGAGGCAGAAATAATGCATTGTGCCTTGGAAAATGTTGTTAGAATAAGTGTGCTCTATCAATAATGTACAAAAATGAGAAATACATTATGTCTTGATTTAAACTCTAAAGCTCATTTATTATTGGCCAGATCTGGGTGGGTGGGGGCAGACAGAGGGTTGGGGGGAAATTACCTTTTACTTGAAGTTGTCAAGTGTTTCATCTTAGACCCCCTGATAGTAAAATGGTACCACATTTATACCACAACGCTGTTTTGTTGTAAAGTTGGAGATCAGAATTCTTGCTTTTAAGAATTAAGTGTCTCAAATATCAGTCACTTTAAAAAAAAAAAGTACTATAGTCTTATGGAAAACAAAGTAACATTCGTCCCTTATTTGACATTGCTGTTTACATCCTACCATTATGCAACATTGAAAAAAAAACTCTTACATATTCAGATTGCTATTTCACATTCATCTGTATATGTTACCATAACTGAGACACATTCGCCATTCACTTTACCAGAAAACACTCATTGGTTCTATGTGTACAGAGTCTAATGCTTGACGCAGCAATGGGCTCTGACAGAATTCACCTTTTCCTATTCTTTGGAGTAGGGTAATTTAATTTCATTCCACCCTTCAGAAAGCATGATGATAGTGTATTTAATTGATTTGATCACTTATAGTATATCAAGGATGTGCTGTCACTCCTGTCTAGAACAGATGTTATCAGTGTGCTCATGAAATTTTCCTTCAGCATTCTAAGGATATCTAGTTCAAGGTTAAAATTTGTGAAGTTGGCAGATAATGGTTCATAACACGTTGTTTTTTCCTCTATCCTGAATTGTGTCATGTATTATTGTACCATTTTCAGAAAATGGTTGTGCCTTTCCTAACCTAGATGCTATTTAGTAGTAAACAGAACTTCTAGCCAAAATGTTTTCTTCTAACTTGTCCTCCTTTTCATGCATTTCAAGTAATTCTGATCAGGATATTTTCCTACCAAACCAGAAGAAGTGAGCCAGATTTTTTCAGCCCTCCCCCATTGATCAAATACATCACTGATTTTTTTGTTTTTTGCATTTAAATGGACTGCACATGCACATGTACACCTTCAGTAAGCATATGATAAGGTGACCAGATAGCAAGTGTGAAAAATCGGGATGAAGGGCGGGGGGGGGGGGAGGGGGGGAGAAATAGGTGTCTATATAAGAAAAAGCTCCAAATATCGGGACTGTCCCTATAAAAATCGGGACATCTGGTCACCCTACCATACCATCATGGTGCACATGCCATTTAACTACACTGTGAAGCAGTATACTACCTTCTGAGGGGTCAGCCAGGAGCTCACAGCCTGATAGAATCAAGGAAACTTCCTGATCTGTGTAGGACTGGTCTATTTAACTAGGAAGAGGAAGTAGATGAGGGGGGGCTGAAACTAGAAACTACACAATTGGCAAAGGATGGAGAATATCTGGCCAGCTCCCTGAAGTCTGGCCTAACCAGACACAGCGACTTTTGTTTTTGAGTTTTAGATTTTGGCATTGTTATGTAGTTTGAAAATAATATGATTAAGAGGCTTAGTAAAATGTAGTCATTTTGAAAATGATAAGGCTGATACAACTGGAAAATGAGGTCCCCCATTTAGTCAAAAGTGACTATTTTATAACAGAGCATTCAATTTAATAATCTCAAATTGCTTTACCAGAGAAGAACACTGATTGAGATTATATAATCTATCAGTCAAATTCTGATATTCTTTATCCCATTAGTAGCACCTTCCTTCATAATTAACCTCATTGACTGAAATGGAAACATAGAAATACTGGATTGGACCAGATGCTTCAGAAAAAAGTACAAGAAATCTGCAGTAGACAGGTGTGGCATAAACGGCTCTCCATATTAGGTTTTCCCCTATTTCCTACTAGTTCAGCCAAAAACTAAACCCTGAAACATGAGATTTTAACTTCTTCCAAAATCTATGTTAGCATTAACTCTAGACAGACTGTTATCCATAAGTGTCCAAGTGGATTTACTCCTGGAGTAATGATGAACAGAATTTGAGTAAAGACATGGGAATCTGACCATGCCTTGTGCTAAAATACTTTAGCTCTGAGTTTTGCTTGAGAAACAACTGATTTAGAACTGCAGGATTAGGCTCATTAATAGTTATCAGTGATTAATTCGAGATAAACAGAGAGAATTGCTGAAATGTGGTTACAAGTGTACATTTATCCTGGAGAAGAGCTGTAAACACTCTATTACTGCTGGGACTATTTTCACCAAGTTCAGTAATGTTTCAGTAACAGAAATGCTAGGTTATATGTAATTATATTTTGTGCAATTGTTAAGTGATGACTGTTTTGATACTTTGCTACGCTGCATCTCTTCTAGGTATACCACAGAGACTGCTGAAGCAATTGAAATTAAAAATGAATAATATGTAAGTTGTAAGTACTCAAAAGAGAGCTCTTAGTAAAACAAATCACAGTGCTGAAAATTTAAAGAGATGCAATTACAGTGTTTTGGTGCTATTTGGATAAGCCTGGGCTGTGAAACACAGCAGTGACAATCATTGGCAGACAGGGATAGATCACTCTTGGGACGTAAAATCCTGAGTGACCAATGGCCCTGTTCTTTTTTAACCCTTTACACCTGTCAACACTAGACAGTCCCACGAGGAACAACTCATACATCAGTGGATTGCAGCACTTCTACTGAGCTGCCACCACTTATTTACGGGCTCTTTGGCAATTCTCCAATTCTTACATCTGGCCTGCTTCTCTGTCTTCATTCCAGAACAGCCTCTTCAGTCTTCCCCCACCAACAGGGAGCACTGATCCTCAGCAGCTCCTTTCATGGGCCAACAAGGATATCTACTGCTACGACACAGTGCCAGTTGACCAGATAGTCTTCAGGAATCCCCTGCCAGCTTAGCTGTCCTCACTGTTACAGCTTCTTTGTCTGCATCTTGAAAACAGCACCCCTATTACATTGCCCCATAGGCCCAGACGTTAGGTATCTGCTGGCTATATGACCTTGCTATCCAAGAGTTCTGTAGTACTTACATAGAACTATTTCTACTTTACCTATACCTCTGTAACATAGAAAATAAAATAATTAGATTGAGTACCTACCAAACCACCCAGTAATTTGCCAGAGCCGTGGAGTTTAGATGTGAATTTCAAAGTTCCTGGAAGATCAGGACAGTGTTATTCAGACTAAACGTTCTGGTCTAGTCATACAAGTAGAGTCAAGCCAGAAGTTCAGATCTGGATCATGACGCAGATTCACACTTTCCCAGAATTTGAGGGAAGAAACAGGGATATTGGATCCACTGTTATGGACCCATCTCAGTCACAATCATCTTGAAGATCAGGCCAGCATTATAGCTGTGCTGCAGAGCGCACTCACTTGGGTCCTTCCTGAAGGTACGAGTGCCAGGAGATTAATGCCGTAGAGCTTTTTCTGGCTCCGTTAGCATCCTCCTTTCTGTGGGAGGGATGATCTAACCCAAACTATTGTCCCTACCATAATTACACACTTTTCTTAGAAAAAAGCATTCACCACAAGAAAAACATTTTTCCATACTGCACCTACTGTCTGCTATTGATTCTAGGATAGACCAGCATGTCATAATGAATCTCTATTATATTGCTGCTACTTCCCCTTTTGTGCAGGGAGCTATGATTGAAGGTTTTTGTTGCTGTCAAGTTGCCATTATAGAAAAAAAAACCCTTTATTAAGAAGCCAATATTTTAGCACGAGACAATAATTCAAAATTGTGTAAGTATAATGCACGATCAATATTCCTTTTGAAGCAGTACAATAGGGTCTGAATGAGTAACAAATTACTACCAAAGTAGGTTTTTCTTTTTACAGAAGTGTGATCAAACTGTATTCATGTACTAAAAGTTATAATTTGAAACTAAGGTTTTTCTCCCTTTTTGCAGTATATATTATAAACATTAAGTTTGTGGAGGAATCAGGTAGCACAATAATTACCAACTTGAAGATCTTCTAAATGTTATAGCTATATCATGGAATAGCCAAAATTTAAAAAAAAATCATTACTGAAAATGTGGATGCTGAGATTAAATTATTCCTGTTGAAATGATTAAATAAGTTTACAAACAGACAACGAGTCCAAAAATTAACCAGAAAAATCCGGTAGTCAGGCAAGAATGAGAAAGCATCATGATAGATCAGTAACCCACTTGTCTTATATTCTCCCTCTCTAGGCCCTTTCTAAGTTCTTTAATAGCTGGTAAAAACTGAAGCTTTGAAATGTTAAAAACTAGAACCTCAAGTTTTCTTTTTCAGTTCAAAGAACATTCTTATTCTCTCTCTCCCCCCTCAATCCCCTACAAACGCATAGACAGACTGATTAGATGATGAGTAGGCTGTTTTGCCTTATAGGAAAAGGAACAAAGCTTGCATATTTCCCATTTCCCCTTACTGCAACGAAGAACACTCCTGGAACAAAATCAAGTTTATTGGCGAGTACAACAGCAGCCTAATGCAACTGGTGAGTTCCAAGATCATTGGCAACTAACAGTTCTGTCGATTACAGGGGCTATAATTCAGCCAAAGAAGACATAAAGTGTTCAATAAAAGAAAGTGGCACAGATGCAGGACTATACACAAGACCAAACTATCCAATATTTGTTTTCTACACAAATCTCATTATTGTCTTCTTCCAGGTGTTCCTTTTGCTGACTTGACTTTAACAAATCACTCCAGCTTGTTTGTAGATGCTCATATGAATAAAGAAATCTCTGCTCTTACCCCAGCAGTGTCTTACTCCAGAAATGACAAATATTTACTGCTGCAGAATCAGGTGCACAGTATTTCAGACTGAAAGCCAAGCCATTTTAAGGATGATTACAGTTTACTCTTTTCTCCTTGTTAGCTGAGAAGCCTAAGAAAAACACATTGTGTTCCTTTGTCAGGCTGGCTGATCATTGTTGAAGTAGACTAGAGAAGTAGCCAATGGTATTATGCATAATGAGAGGCTTTAAAAAAATTAAAAAAAGGAAAGCAAGGCAATTTTGAAATGCAGAGAATAAATTGTTCAGAACTCGGAAAAACTCTGCAGTATTCTGAAACCTATGATAAATTAAAGGCCCATTTGCTAAATACATTTGCTTCTTTATGGCCTAAATAAGAGATTTTATCAAGTGATAAGAGCAAATCAATTACAGAAATAATCATTTTCAAACAAATGATCACAGATGGGTAAAACTTCTGTATTTTGCTGCATATTCAGTTTATGGCAAGACCGAACACCATATGAGGTTTCCAGAATATGTCCCTGGTGCAAAACATAACCCAACTCTATCAAGCTTCACCATCATTCTTGTGAATTACATTGTCATTTTTTCTTAAAAACAGTTGCTTATCCTCCATGAAATAATGAAAATTTCATTGACAAGTTAGTTATAACCAAAGGTCTAGAAGCAATGTTATGTTTATGCAGCAGGGAAGGAAGGAAAGGAAAAGCAAGAAGTAGCAGTGTGCCAGGGAATAATTTTAAAACAGCAAGAATGCCATAGCTTTCAGAGAAGCAAGGCGAGACTTGATCTATTGTCTTCTTGATATGTGGGTGCAACTACCATCATCAGTAAAGTGACTTAGTGGTCTAGTGTTTTAAGTAGGAGACCAGGTGTCAGCCGAGATAGTGGCAGTCACCTAAGCACCAGGAAGTATGCAGCCTCAACGCGGTAGAATAACTTCCAGTCACGCAGAGGATGAGAGTCTACTATAGTAGTGGGATACACCCCCTTTCTCCCTCCACTCCCATACACTCAGGAAATCAGCATCCCTCCCATCAATACACACTCTTTGTAACAAGAAAAGGAGTACTTGTGGCACCTTAGAGACTAACAAATTTATTTGAGCATAAGCTTTCGTGAGCTACAGCTCACTTCATCGGATGCCTTTGTAACAGCTCTGTCCTCCCCAGACTGTAGGGGATGCCCTGAAATTCTGCCTTGCTTCTATAAGAACCATGCAAGCTAACAAAGGGGAGATTCTTTATACAGTAAACAGCAGGTATGCATCTCCCCCCAGCCTGTCAGTATAAAACAAAAGAAAGGAATGCTGAAGATTATCTATAACATGAAACTTCACACTTAGCAAAACTTCTACAACCAGATAATTAAAGCCATGTTAAATGCTAGATGATAATACTCAAGTAAATAAGGTGAGCATTAGTAAATTGCACTGTGCCTTTCCTTGAAGGATACTACAGGCTTGCTGATGAATTGCCACAAAAAATACTAGGTTAGTAACTCACATAAGCTTTCCCCGTTGTGCTGGAACAAGGGCCCAAAGACACTCAGCAGCATTCCTAGCACACACAGTGTGAGAAAGGCATAACACGGTTGGATTCCTACACACCAGTCATTGCAGCTGGAGTGCAAATTAGAGCAGCCCCCAATGCTACTCTAAGTTTCTGTGTGATGGGCTAGTCCAGCTCCCACCATGACTGCCCCCATTGGTGTCTGCTCAAGACCTTTAGCTCTTGGTCATAGAATAGAAAATAACAAACATCAGATTGTAGCACAAAAGCATTCCCTAGCTCCAGGGGTTCTTACCTAGCCCACAAAGCCCACCCTTCTCTCTGGCAGTCTCTCTCTCTTCCTGTTCCTGGAGCCACTGCTTCAATGGGCTGTGCCTGGAACACCTGTGTGAGCCTGAGTCCATTACAGTTAACTCCTTCCTTGCCATGGTGCTGGTAAGGCCTTTGCTCCCTCTCACAATGCATCAAAACAAAGATAAACAGATGACAATTAAAAAGGGGATGAAAGGATTACTTGTGTTGTCCTTAAAGTATCATATACATAGAGAGGAGTGAGTAACAAGCCACATTCCCCATTTCTTGGTCTGAGCTTCTTGGGATGAGTATTTAAACAAGTTCTCCTTTGTCTTGGGCCAGAGCACAACCGTGAAGGGGCCCAGGACCACTAGGAATCTGCAGTGTAGGAAAGCTTTATTCCTGCAGTTGCAAGTTCTTCTCCACAGCTCTGTTGACACAAACTCCAGACCCCCAGCAGTACGGCTCCATCTGAGAGACAAAGGGCTATTAGATTAGTACCCAGTGGCAGCTGCCGAGGAGCTCTGGAGCAGTTAATGCCATTTCTCTGTCAAGTGATCCCCTAAAAAAAAGTATTTGTTGGGGCTCTGGTGCTGGCCTGTGTTGGTGCATCTATAGGAGAAATTCTACATCTGAGAAATAATTCTTCCTGGTGCTCCCTGACATGTAGCAGGAATATACCTACTGCTACATACCTTCAGGGCGTGCCATGAACCCTCTGCGTGCCTGACCAACTCACCAGCTTGGTGCATGGGCAGGGCAGGATGAAGGCCCCACCTCCTGCCTGTTTCATTTGGGGGTCTCTGTGTTCTAGGAAGTGCAGGAACTGAAATTGTGCCCAGCTTCTTCACATGGTGCAAGAGTGGGGGGAGTATGGCTGTGCCTTACTCTCCTTCATGTGCCTGGAACAGCTGGGCACTATTTTTCCTTTCTCTGTGCACTCCTTGTGCTGTAGCTGGCAGTATTTGTCTATTCCAAGAAGTGATTTTAATTTCACTGATGCTCACTTTACATATGGGAACAAAACAAAGCATGTCCTTCCACTCTTTCACCTTTCCAGTCTACTGCTATAAGCTACTTGTATCAAAATGTACAGTAGCTTAGTCTCAGACAGAATGAAAAAGGGGAATCACCAGAGAGGAAGTTAATGGCCATCAGTAGTTATATCGCCAGCTCTCTGTTCAATAGCTCAGTAGGCATTGAGCTATGGGAATTGTGTTACTTCCCCTATTGTTTCTCTTCTCTGGCTGCTGCTAACTATATCTACAATCACTTCACTGGGGTGCTAGCTAGAAAAAACAATGCCTCCTGGAGAATATCAGCCTGTCAGTGTTAGTTGATAACCTAAGAAATAATTGTCTCAATTCGCCATTGTCAGAAATATATGTCCTTCATAATGGCTATATACTTACATTCTGAAACAAAACAATTCCACATCCAGTCAAAGGCATGTTTTCCTTCCTGAGACAAAACTTTCCTCACTCTTAGGTAGTCCATCTCCTTAGCAGCTTCGGTTTGGGTTTTTCATCATACTCTTCAAGACGATCAGCATATTTCCTACCTGTGAATTAAAGCTGGAATAAACCTTCAGATGCTTTGTGCTAGTACATCAGGCATAATATGGCCATACTTAGTCCCCAATGTTGCAAACACTTATGCACGTGCTTTACTGCCATGGATTAACCCCACTGAAGTCAATGAACATTGGCTGTCATTTGAGCAGTAAAGTTAAGCTTATGCTTAAGTGCTTCCAGGATCAAGACTTTGCCTCTATGATTTTTCCAGGTAGTTAGTGTACCTGTGCACCACCACTGAAATCCTGGAGAACAGGAAGAGCTGTAAAAGATCAGCCAGAGCTATTATTCCTATAGAGGGGAAACAAGTTATTTTGGTGATTGCAAACGGATATGGGAACCTATATTTAAGGTAACCAAAGCTTACAAATCATAGTTATATTGTATGTTTATACTGTATATATTTAAAAATTCCAAAATTAGAGAAAGCTGCCTAGAAATACAGTACAGATGAGATCCAATTTTACTTTTCTTTGATTTTAGCTCACTTGCAAACTTATTTTGCCCATACTACATTCTGGGAGTTTTCCCTATTGGCTCTAAAAATATATTTCATTAAGTAGAGCAGTTCATTCATTTTGATTATGCTCAGACCTCCACTTATCACCTATACCTATGTATCTAATCCGATTAACATAAAGTGATGAATGTTACTGCAGTTAACTATAATGAGTATGAACCTTAACAGCTAGATTTCCTTACGTGGCAAATTGGCAGAGTATTTCAGAAAGAGTCTTCTCTACCCTTCACTTCTACTGTCAATTGTTTTATTGTGTTCTCTGTTTTTTTAAAAAATAATTAATGCGCCAAATGGTGAAGGACAAATTATCAGTGTCATGCTTGACACAGTTGATTGACCAGAGGCAGTACTAGCCCATTGGAGACCCTAAGCAGGAATATTTGCGGGGGAAGGGGGAGTGTCTACACACAACACATAATTAAAAGTGAATAGGGGGCCCCCTTCAGCTGCTCAGGGCCTCAAGCAATTGTTTAGTCAGCTTATGCCTAGCACCGGGTCTCGCTGAGTCACAGCAGAATTGTTTTGACTGTGGCTGAATCTCTATTTAAAATTATTTCAAAACCACAAATAAACTAGATGTTGTATAGCGCACATGTAACTGAGGCCTGTTTGGTGGGGTCCTCTGTCCCCCTCTAGTGGCACCTAGACCATCTAGAGATTGATGAGTCTGCTACAGCCTTAGCTAAGAGTGATGTGGCTTTTCGCTCATGCAGTAGAGGCTTATACACTAAGGGCTTGTCTACACTACCCGCCGGATTGGCAGGCAGTGATCAATCCAGTTGGAGTCGATCTATCGCATCTAGTATAGACATGATAAATCAACCGCTGAGCACTCTCCCGTCAACTCTGGTACTCCACCAGAACGACGAGTGCAAGCGGCATCTACGGGAGAGTGTCAGCTGTCGACTTACCGCAGCAAAGACACCACGGTAAGTAGATCTAAGTACGTCAACTTCAGCTACGCTATTCACATAGCTGAAGTTGCATATCTTAGATCGACCCCATGCACAAGTGTAGACAAGCCCTAAGCTTCAGAGGTCCCAGGGTTGATCCCGATGACAACTGGGGTCTGTCAGCATGACACATACAAAAAATTCCCTTCAGGCTGTATCTAGAGACAAAGGGGCTCCCCAACTGTATTGCCTCACTGTGGGTGTTCCATGCCTAACTATGCAACCACAGATCCTTTTGAAAGTGCTGGGGGGAAGGCTGGCAACACATATATGTTCCTCATACCCTAGTTGCCAGTAGCCAAATGTATAAATAGCCAATGCCCAGGAAAAAAATCTTCATTCCATCACTTTCTGCAGGACAAAATGTTCAAGGATCACATTCCTTCCCCTGTAGTAGACCCCAGCATGTTTGGCTGTGGCTATGATTCACATGCATCATCAGAGGCTGTAGGTTTACCCATATGTAGATGACTAGCTCTTAAAAGCCTCCTCTTACAATGAGGTAGTTCTCTCCATGCCAGAAATGTGTCCCATCCTTAATTTTCTAGATCTGAGACTGAGCACGGCTCCTCCCAGACCCCTGCCTTCTCACTCAGCTCCCAAATGCATGGTACAGGGAACACCAGATCATCAAGAGCAAAAGCTCTGGTGCAACATGTAGCCTGTGCTCTGATGTGAGGGGCTTCTTTCCTTCCTCACCCTCTGGCCCTGGCATACAGAACAGCTCAGTAGTGAAACCATAGCAAGGCTGCTCTTCGTGTATCAAGATTCTATTTTGAATGGAGATATAATGCAAATAGCCAAGGTATTAGAGAAGTATTACTTTAATTTAGTAATAGAAGATCCTTTGAGAGTCACAGTAAATGTAGAATTTGGCTAGCCTACACACTAAGCTGCTCCTGTATAGCTGTGTCCAAAAAGTCTTTTTTTCATCTTTGCTTGGGAAGAAAAGTGCAAACAGTTATTTCAGATGTATCATTCTTCCCTTTGTTACTGTGACACAGTGCAGAGAGCCAGTAGCTGACCCAATACTCTGATTACTTAAGCATTAATTAGCTCCAACAGGAAAGGCTTGATGTAGGAGGAGGGTATTTATTTGCCAAAGCAGATTGTGGGTTGATGAACTAAGGAGCAAATTATCCCACCAGCTGTGGAGACTAGTTAGCAGCTCAGGAAGGTTGTGCAAAAGAGAGAGAGGTTAGCAGAACCCATGAAAAGCCAGGTCTCCTGCTAGGGAGATGGCTTCCTCTCCCTGCAAGATGTGCTTGGGGATGAAGTGAAGAAGGGTGCACAGGGATTGGGGTGGGGATTTGGGCCTGGTAACATAATAACATTCACAGAGGTGTTGACAAGCAAGATGTGTCCAAGATCGTTTGTGAGGCACCACAGGGTGGAAGAGGAATCTGCTTTAGGACAGTTACCTCAAGACTAATCTATTCTAAGAAGTCACTTTGAGGCTACATCATGGGAAAATACAAAAGCTGAAGCTACCTTAGGATACCTTTCCAAAACATGTTGTCTCATTCATGAAGTGAGAACAGTCATGCTGCCTCATCGAGTCTAACTCTTTTCTTAGAGAGCAAGAGAGAGACCTTCCAAAGGGCCCAATTAATGCAATGCTCAGCCTCTAACTGGCTACATTTTATGTCACCAGCTGAGGTTCAGCCAATCAACAGTTTAACATGCCTAAGGTTTGCAAACCTTACAATATTCCTTCATGTTAACACTGCTTCTTTGATTGAAACGTATGGCCTGATCTCTTGAACGTGCCCAGCCGTTTTATTCATGCAGTTACCACGCTTGCATATGAACAACAGATAATTGTGAGTGTGAATGCTTAGTTTTGCATTTTATAGCCTGTGATGGAGAAGGCATATTAGATGAGCATTTTTGCATATATAGCTATTTGGCTCATTCTTGAAAATCAGCCTCTTGTTATCCTGTCCTAAATCCAGTCTGCAATTTTAGAGTAAAAGACAGGACTATTTCTCTACTACCTTTTCTCTGTTTTAGCAATCCAGCGAATTAAAATAACACTGTCCCACATATATTATACAGGTCATTAATCCAGATACGATTAGAACTTTATGGTTCCTCTCACAAAGACTGGATCATTCATTAATACCTTTCACCATGGGAATGGCTGCCTACCATAGTGATGAGTATAGACTAAGGAGAATTCTCTAAGACAATAAAATAAGGATGAAACCTGTGAAAGCTTCGAAGAGAATGTGGCCAGTATAAGAACCTAGACAGATAAACCCAGCCAAGAAAGACTTAGCACATAAACCAGCAGAATAAATAGCGAAAAGTGACAAAGAAATTTGGACAAGTGAAGATGAGAATGCTGAACTGGATTTACCACATCTCAGATCTATAAACTGTAGGTTAAATAGATGCAGGGTAAGAAATTAGCCATTCTTTAGAACTATTCAATTAAATCCTGTTAAAGAACATTTAATCCCCCAACAATTACACATATCTGTAGTAACACAGCAAGAGGTCAGTGAAAGATTTGTATGAGCCAGGGAGCTGAGATTAGGAGAACAGATTTTTTTTTTGTTTAATTCATTCTACAAAAAGAGTCAAGGCCATCTTTGATGTATCAGGTCTGTTCTTTTTTAAGGAAACCAATATTCATGGGGTAAAAAAGGCTTTATGATCTGGGAATGACAACTATGATTAGAGTAATTTTTAATTTTTTTTTTACCCAAGATCCTCTTTTTCTTCAGAAATCCCAAGAATTTTGCATTTCTGGTGGGCCAGTAACAAAAGAGAGTTTATGGGTATACAAAAGATAGGAGCAACAGTAAAATTTCCAGAAAATGAGAAAGCATTTATCTATCAACAATCAAAATTATTTTCCAGAATCCTATCTTATTAAGACAAGTCAATAGTCACTGACATATTTACAAACAAGCTAGCTCAGTTATGGGCAGAAGAATGATGCAGTGGTTAAGGTGCTAGTATAGGACTTTGGAGGTCAGTCTGGGCTTATTCCATTCAACACAGACTTCCTGTGTGACTTTGAGCAAGTCACTTAGGGCCAAATTTTAAAAATTATTTAGGCACCTGATGATGCAGATAGGTGCCTTAATTGGATTTTGGAAAGTGCCTAGGCACCTAACTTCCACTGATTTAAAAGCCTCCATTTTCAAAAGTGACTTAAGAACCTAAGACACTGGCACTTTTGAAAAGTTTAATCCTGATAACAAAAATTCTTTTAAATTATTATATACTCATTATAAATGTAAAGGTTTACCCAGGTGAATAAGAAAAAAAGCCAGAAGGATTAAATTAATCAAAAATAATAAGGAATGTAGCATTAGGTACTTTAACAATAGTTTCTATTTAAAGAACAATGTGAGTGAAACAATTAAAATATATCAGAAAATAAGAGGTGCTCATCTCCCACAAGAAAGGAGGGAAAATGGCAGATATTTGCATATATTAAAAAAGATTTTATTGTAATGTTATAAGAATTTCATCATGAGGAATATGAGCATGGTGAATTTAAGACAGGATAAATGGCTAGGTATTTCATTCTCTTTGAATATTAAAAGAAAAGGCAATATTAAACTGGTATATTAAAAATATTCAGTTTAATTTGTTTCGTGTTGAAAAGACTAGCATGGCAGATTTTGTGATGACACCACTAAAATATGGATTTTAATAATCAGTGTTAATATCATACATATCCATTTATTTTAGGCCTGAAAATTTGATACTTCAAAGCAAAGCTGTTTTTTGAACTCACAGAAACCAAATGCATATACAAAAAAACCCAGTGAGCTGTAGCTCACGAAAGCTTATGCTTAAATAAATTTGTTAGTCTCTAAGGTGCCACAAGTCCTCCTTTTCTTTTTGAGAAACTAAGGCTTTGATTCAGCAAAGCTGTTAAGCACATGCTTAACTTTAAGCAACACACACGGATGTCAACAGACTGAAGCACATGCTTGAGTGTTTTGCTGAATTGAGGCTTATATGGGAAATTCTAGACACGATACAATTCAATAAAAAGAAAGTTCTGTTGATTGGAGAAGTTAACCACTAAGTGACCTGATAATGCATGTTTATTTTAAATAGGAATGTAGATCAAATGACATACCTAACATATGAATAAATATATCCATATTGTATCCAAGATCAGGTGAAATAATGGTAATAGTGACCATAATATAATTAAATTTAACATCCCTGTGGTGGGGAAAACACCACAGCGGCCCAACACGATAGCGTTTCATTTCAGAAAGGGGAACTACACATAAATGAGGTGGTAGTGAAACAGAAATTAAAAGATACAGCACCACAAGTAAAATCCCTTCAAGCTGAATGGAAACTTTTTAAAGACACCATAATAGAGGCTCAACTTCAATGTATACCCCAAATTAAAAAACATAGTGAACCAAAAAAGAACCACCATGGCTAAACAACAAAGTAAAAGAAGCAGTGAGAGGCAAAAAGGCATCCTTTAAAAAGTGAAAGTTAAATCCTAGTGAGGAAAATAGAAAGGAGCATAAACTCTGTCAAATGAAGTATAAAAATATAATTAGGAAGGCCAAAAAATAATTTGAAGAACAGCTAGCCAAAGATTCAAAAAGTAATAGCAAAAATATTTTAATATTTTAAGTACATCAGAAGCAGGAAACAACCAGTGTGGCCACTGGATGATCAAGATGCTAAAGGAGCACTCAAGGATAAGGCCATTGCAGAGAAACTAAATTAATTCTTTGTATCGGTCTTCATAGTTGAGGATATGAGGGAGATTCCCAAACCTAAGCCATTCTTTTTAAGTGACAAATCTGAGGAACTGTCCCAGACTGAGGTGTCATTAGAGGAGGTTTTGCAACAAATTGATAAACTAAACAGTAATAAGTTATCAGGACCAGATGGTATTCACCCAAGAGTTCTGAAGGAACTCAAATGTGAAATTGCAGGACTACTAACTGTCGTCTGTAGCTATCATTTAAATCAGCTTCTGTACCAAATGACTGGAGGATAGCTAATGTGATGCCAATTTTTAAAAAGGGCTCCAGAGGTGACCCCGGCAATGACAGGCTGTTAAGCCTGACTTCAGTACCAGGCAAACTGGTTGAAACTATAGTAAAGAACAAAATTGTCAGACACATAGATGAACATAATTTTCTGGGGAATGGTCAACATGTTTTTTGTAAAGGGAAATCATGCCTCACAATCTACTAGGATTCTTTAAGGGGGTCACTAAGCATGTGGACAAGGGGGATCCAGTGGATCCAGTGCATTTAGATTTTCAGAAAGCCTCTGACAAGGTCCCTCACCAAAGGCTCTTAAGCAAAGTAAGCAGTCATGAGATAAGAGGGAAGGTTCTCTCATAGAGAGAACTGGTTAACTGGTTAAAAGATAGGAAACAAAGGGTAGAAATAAATGGTCAGTTTTCAGAATGGAGAGAGGTAAATAGTGGTGTCCCCCAGGGGTATGGAACGGCTGCCGTATGAGGAGAGATTAAATATAAGACTGGGACTTTTCAGCTTGGAAAAGAGACGACTAAGGGGGGATATGATAGAGGTCTATAAATTCATGACTGTTGTGGAGAAAGTAAATAAGGATGTATTATTTACTCCTTCTCATAACACAAGAACTAGGGGCTACCAAATGAAATTAATAGGCAGAAGGTTTAAAACAAACAAAAGGAAGTATTTTTTTCACACAGTCAACCTGTGGAACTCCTTGCCAAAGGATGTTGTGAATGCCAAGACTATAACAGGGTTCAAAAAAGAACTAGATAAATTCATGGAGGATAGGTCCATCAATGGCTATTAGCCAGGATGGGCAGGGATGGTGTCCGTAGCCTCTGTTTGCCAGAAGCTCGGACTGGGCGACAGAGAATGGATCAGTTGATGATTACCTGTTCTGTTCATTGCCAATGGCATTGGCCATTGTCAGAAGACAGGATACTGTGCTAGATGGATGTTTGGTCTGACCCAGTATGGACGTTCTTATGTTCTTAAGATCTTGAAGGTAAACCAAATCAAAGTATATCATAAGATATAAATGGCTGCAAGGCCTGTTAACTGAAGAGTTACAAAATGACAGGATTTCATGAGTATCTTCTGACTCTGCTGAAGTGCCAGGGATCTATGTGGGGATTGGTCATCCCAATACACTATGATGACACTGATGGAGAACCTAGCAGCAGAATCCAAGGGCTGAAGCCCTCTCTATCTTGTGCAGTAGTAAGCCTCAGGCAAGGAGAAGTTGGGTCCTTTTGGAGCTGTTTGAGACCACAGGAAATTTGCAGCACTAGAGTTTCTATTTCTTTTTTTTGTTTCCATGGCTCTTCCATAGGCTGTTTCTTTTTTTATCTCTTTCCTTATAATTAAACTGCAATGTTGCGTGGCCATGATGAAATAATCATTGATTAAAAAAAAGTGAATGGAATATATGCACACTAAGCAGATCCTGCTCTCACTGAAGCCCAAGGGGGAAAAAAATCCCATTGATCTCATCAATGTAGGATCAAGCTCACAGTGAAAACATACACTATAGATATATCGCAAAATTAACCTGCTTTTCATAAAAGCATCTGATGAAAAACAGATGTGAAATTTTATCTGTTCTAGAAATGAAATGTACATAAAGCCAAAATAAAATTATGATCTCTGTTATGTAATATCCATAATGTTTATTTATTGAATACAATAACGTTTTATGGAGTAAGCAGTGTGTTTCAAACAGAAAGGACAAAGTTTGCATATTGCACATGTACAAAAATACCTGCTATATTTCAGTTCTTATAGACAAAGTACTGCTTTTAAATATTACCAGCAAAGATGACACCAACTACAAAATTCCTATTAGTTTAATAACCACAACTTTTCTGTCCAGATAAGGTAAACCAAATGTTATGTGCTTGTTAACATTAGCTACATAATAATATTAGTTCATTTTAAAGTAAAATACATAGATTGTGTTCTTTCAAAAAATCCCACTGAAAAGGATACATTAACAAATAAGCATGTTTTTATTTAAAACCTAATTAATACATGAGAGGGTATAGATATTAATATTGCCCCCTTAAATTCTGTACATCATATAATGAGGCTTTAGAATCAGCATTCCATCCTATACTCTAATTTTGGTTATAAACACATTGTAACTGACCCAGAACAAGAATCAGAATTCTGTTCTGCACAGATGGTGAAATGCAATATTCTTTTACTGCCAAGAAATATGTGTGAACACAAAAGGAACTCGATGACTTATTAATATTGTTCCTTTAACATTTAGATTTTTATGAGGACATCAAGAAATTTCAATAAAGTATAATAAAAAGTTTTACAGTCAGCAGATTGCAGAATAGTAAATGTAACACACTAAGCTTAAGCACAGATGAAGGGTGCTGATATTTTAATTCAGCAGGCCAGACCCTCCACTGTTATCGGTTTTTATTTACATCATATAAGGATCTAGCCTACCAACTTTATAATGTGGATATTAATTCAAGTTAAAATTTCAAACAAAATCTACAACTATTCAAAATATGGAAGTGTGTTTGTTTTACAATGACAAAGTAATCAAAATATAGGGCTTGATCCTTCCTGACCTCACTCACATGTTTATCTTTTAGGATGTGAGGACATCTCATGGGTATTAGTGTGAAGCATGTGTTTAAGTCCTGTGTAGGTTCAGGGCTAGAGTGCTTAGTGCCTGGCAAGAGTAAGCCCATAGTCTGGGTATTTTATTTAAGAAACTTCTAAGTAGTTGAAGAACAATTATTTAATGGCAGATCTTCACAGGTTCTGTTTTTATTTTCTGTCCTTTGAAGGTCTGGTTTCCATTCCTTCCTCTGCAGGAAACAGCCAAAGGACATTTTTATACCTTTGACCCAAACATTACCCTTTGTGTGACTCTTTGGTAGTCACGTGAGACTCAGGCCTATTTGATTAACATAGCCCTAGCTGTACGGCAAGTGGGAGCGCTGCCTTTGTATTCAATATAGTATTCTTCCTCCATTCCAGGTGGTGCTGGGTACTATCAAACTGCTTTGCTTCAGTTCCTTGGAATGACACATAAGAGGGATCAGCAGAACAAGGATGCTGGAATGGTAGCTCTAACTTTTGGTATCAACTTCTAAGGCCAGCAGTGTATTTCCTTTTTCCTGCTCCCTAAGGGCCCGCCTGCCCACCCATGCCGCTTCCCGCAGCTCCCGTTGGCCAGGAACAGTGAACCACGGCCACTGGGAGCTGTGGGCGGCTGTGCAAATGTAAACAAACTGTCTGGTGGCCCACCAGCAGATTACCTGGATGGGCCACGTGTGGCCCATGGGCCGCAGGTTGCCCACCACTACCATAGATGCTATTATCCATTTTCCTTTACTTTGTGTTTAACTATTAATATAAAAGTTTGAGATAAAATTTTCGGAAAGAAACCATGAAAAGGAGCAAGAGAGGGGTCTTTGTATAAAAACTTGGATAAAATTTGAGACTATGGAAAGGGTAGGATAGGTCAGACTTAATGCTGGGGTTGGCTGTTAAACGGCTTCAATTCTTGACTTATAAAGAAACTATAGTTGAACTAGATTAACAAGAACACAGTATAAATATATTAAGGATTGTTGTGTCATGGTTTTCACTACTGAGAAAAATTGATTTTTTTTTATTTTTTTTATTTTGGTATGATGTGTTTAGAACTGAGTTATGAGTCCTGCTCTTTGTCAATGCAGATCCTGTGGAGTCACAAGACAAACTGGGGGGAAATGTAAAAAGTGGTGCTCATAATTCAGTTGTTCTAAACTTGTCACACACAAAAAGCAATTTCTCCCAGCAATAAAAAAAAAAAAAAAAAAAACCAGGAGAAAATTTTTAGATCAGCTCCTCCCTTAAATCAGTTTTTCTCTGAGTAGGAAGAAAGGTCCCAAATCAGTAATCAGATCCATAGAGGTCAACCCTGGCACCATGGAGACCCTCACTTACTTCAGTGGGACTCCACAGGTACTTAAGGGTCTGCCTGTGTGGATCAGATTACTGGAGCAGGACAAAGTCTGCACACAATGAAAAAATTAAATGCCTGATATTTACTATGAGTTTGAGAAATAGAGGAAAGAACCGTATTGTTCCAAATGCTGGTGAGCAGCATCCAGGGTGAGCAATCATAATTTCAATCCAAATATTGCTGTGGGCTAGTATGCAAGCTATCCTAATTAAAATGTGTTATACAAAACAACCTATGTCTCTGAAAACAAAAAGACTATTTGCCTGAACCAGAATTTTAAAACTGCATGTAAGAAAAAATACAAATATGTTTACAAAATAAAAAGGCACTAATAAAATTATTTACGTAAACATTAATTTACTAATTTTTATAAATAATGAAGCTACAGTAAAAATGTTAAATCTTCTGAAGAGGGGCTCAACTCCAGAGCTACATGTGTTTGTGCAGCCTTTCTTAATGAGGCAAGGAACAATGGAAAAGAACGAGAAATTTCAAAACAAAGGGTAGAATGCTGTGGGATTGAGCTATCCGGTCAAACCCTTTGAATTTGATTTCCCCCCATTTTAGGCCTGGTCTACACTACAAAGTTAAGTCAGCATAAGTGGCCTTGTGTCAACCTATTTGTGCCTCTGTCTTCACTCAGATTTGTCTCTGGCCAACATAGGAGCCCATTACAGTGACACATCTCCCCAAATGGTGTAGAGCCATGACTGACCTACTGAAGTTGACACAGAGTGAGTGTAGATACTGTATGACTTATGTTGACCCTAACAGCTGTCCATGTGACAGTGACCACTCGGGTCACAATTGTAAATCCACTGCCCAGTGATCATACCTAGGAGCTCACCCTTTTGTATAACTGCCCAGCTGGCCATGCCAGCTCCATAAGATACACTCCTACCTGGAAGTATTGGATCTCCGAGGCTGGTGGGGAGAAGAGGTTGTGCAAGCACAGCTACAGAACGGTTGTAGAAACATGGACATCTAAGAACAGGTTGTATGGTGGACGCAGGCAAAGGGATTAGCAGAGGTGCCATTTGAAAGCAAAGGAATTTCATCAGGCATACCACAAGGCCTGGGAGGATAACAATCAATTTTGTGCTGAGCTGCAGATCAGCTGCTTTTAGGAGCTGCGTGCCATACTTGGTGGAGACCCCAGCAGCACCCCACAAACCACTGTGGATACCTCAGAGGAGCCTGAAACAGAGACCCCTGCAGGGAACAGTGAAAGGGAATAGAAGGAGAGTGGGAAGACGTGGCAAGGGCCACAAGCCAGGATCTCTTCAAGACTCCACAGTCTAGCCAGTCCAGCCAAGTGAGCACAGATGAACCCGATGAAGGGGAAGGGACTTCGGGTAAGTGTATGTATGTATTTTCCCTTACAGTGTTTAAATTTAAAGATGGTGCCTGGCCTAGCCCCAAGTTAATAAGACACAGGTATTGTCTTTTCATTATTTTATTCATAGGCGAACAACAAGCAGAGATAGAGTTGGCATCTACTTTTTATCCCCCTGTTGGGTTTGGCAGGGCTTAGCAGGCAAAGCTGTTTGTCTCTTGTATCCTCTTAGGATACCTTGAAGAAGCTTTCATGGAAATACTCTGAAATCCTCCCCTGAAGTTTTCCAAGGATGTCTGCCTTATTTTTTCCACTGAAGTAGTACACTTTCCCATGCCAATCCTCAGTGATCACAGCTGGCACCATTACAGTAAACAGGCTCGTGGCACACGAGTCTGGGCAGCTTTGGGACACCAGCAGCAGCTATGTTCTCTATACACACCACACCACAGAAACACTAACCCAGGAACCAATCCCTGTAGCAAACCTCGTTGCCTACTCTGTCCCCATATCTACTCTAGCGATACCATCAGAGGACCCAACCACATCAGCCACACCATCAGAGGCTCATTCACCTGCACATCTACTAATATTATATATGTCATCATGTGTCAGCAATGCCCCTCTGCCATGTACATTGGCCAAGCCGAACAGTCCCTACGTAAAAGAATAAATGGACACAAATCAGACATCAGGAATGGTAACATACAAAAGCCAGTGGGAGAACACGTCAATCTTCCTGGACATTCTATGAGAGATTTGAAAGTAGCTATACTTGATCAAAAAAGCTTCAGAAACAGACTTCAAAGAGAAACAGCAGAACTAAAATTCATTTGCAAATTTAACACCATTAATTTGTGCTTGAATAGGGACTGGGAGTGGCTGGCTCATTAGAGAAGCAGCTTTGCCTCTCCTGCAATTGACACCTCCTCATCTATTGTTGGGAGTGGACTACATCCACCCTGATTGAATTGGCCCTGTCAACACTTGTTCTTCACTTGTGAGGTAACTCCCTTCTCTTCATGGGTCAGTATATTTATGTCTGCATCTGTAATTTTCACTCCACGCATCTGAAGAAGTGGGGTTTTTACCCATGAAAGCTTACGCTCAAATAACTCTGTTAATCTAGGAATGTGTGCACAGAAAAGGGCAATGTGGGTTTGTGTGTTTTTTTTTTTTAAAGCATGACAATTATGGAATATGGATGGATGGAGAAAGTACCATGGTGGGAACTTGACTCCTAGCTCCCAGAGATCCCTGATTGAGTCATTTCTACACCACAACACATTGCACCAGATGGCAGCATGAGGCACACATACTCATGGTGCTCCACACTTTGCATCAACAAGCACTCAGATTGAGTATGTGCAGTGCCAACACAAGCAGACAAGTATTCATGGACCTGAGCAATATACAAACTTGGGCAGCTGTACGATGACATAATTTTTGTTGACCAAAGATTGTAGTGTAGACATGACTTTAATCAAAAGAATATTAATTTACCTCACAATCTAAATCAAGGAAACCTGAGGACTAGGTTTTCATGAGAAAACAAAGGTGAGGCCCTACGATTGGAGGGGTTGTGGGAAAAAGGGAACATACTTGAACATGTGGTGGTTCTGTTCAGCAATTAGACAGCTTGGGGACGAAATTATTAAAGAGATTTATCTTATGTTAAAATGCCAGCTTCCTAGAGATCCTCTGATCTGCTTATTTAATGCTCCAGTAAAGTATCTATATTTTAAACAGAATGACACAGTAATTTCTTTTTTATTGTTAGCAGAAAGACTTTGTATTGCACATTATCAGAAAAAATTGACTTCTTATCCTGTGGAATTGTGGTATAGTAAAATAAGGACTGTCCTTGTAATGGAAAAACACTCACTCCAAGTACGCAAGCAAGAGAAGTGCCAAAAAGAGGATAGATATTTAGAAATTTGGTCATCCTTTTTAGCATATTCAGAAGAGGAGGGGTCTCCAGCCATCAAGCTAGAATCTTAAGCCAGGTTCTTTGAATATTTACTGGATCCTGAATGAGTAACATCTGACGTAGTATGCTAATGTTTTATTGTAATTTTGCCTAAATCAAAAGCTTTTAAAAAACAAAAAGAAAAAAGAACCCTAAGATGTTTTCATGAAGTTTCAATACACTGGGAAGGCATAAGAGTGAGTAGATTCTGTGGATGCTTTTCTGTGAAACAGCAACACTAGCAGACAGAGGGTCCAGAAAGGGGAAAAATATAATGTCTGAATCAAGTGTGTCAAATTTAATACAAAATTAAACAGTACAATAATTTAAAGGTCCCGCTTTCCAGTGGCCAAATTCTACCATCCAGATTGGCCATGGAGGGAGACATGTAACAGCCACTGACCAGTGGGTTACACTTACTCACAGGGAGAGCAGTTTATTCCAGTATGATTTATGTTTAAAACAAAAACGAGTAGTTTAAATTTAAGAATACACTTATAAGCATTAGAAACCAGGGTTTTTCATGGAATAATATTAATCCTATCCAACACCTACCAAAGTAAATGAAAATTCTTCCATTGACTCTAGCAGGAGCTTGGTCAGGGTCTATCTGCACTTCATGGGCATGTTAAAGGCACAGGGGCCCATAAAACCAATGAGGGTTAGATGTCTAAATATCTATGCAGATTTGGGCCAAAGTGTAACACAATGGAAACATGTAGCTATTGACTGAGGACCTTGAAATTTGCTACACATTATCGTTGCACACTACACTATACAGTGGAATATTTGTCTTATTTTATTTTGTATGTGTTTTTACTATGGTGTTTTGCTTTATTATATCACTGGAGCATCAAACATAGTCCAAATGGAAAAAAAATAGGATCATGTATCCATAATTACTTTTCCATTATTAACCCCACCTCCCAACTGGTCCATAACTTCAAAGAGAGTGATGGTGGGGTAGAGTGTGTTGCTCAGTACTTTGCAAGATTGAGTCCTTAGGATTTCTACTTCTCTTTTGTACAGTGCACCAGTTTATCTCCTGTTCATAACCACAGGACCAATTAGTAAACATAATTTTGCTGAATAAATTTTTCTGCCTATGATTGTATAGTCATGCAAAAGGGCACTTAGTTTAGCCTTTCTGGTGGGAAAACAATACTCATATATTAAAGATAACTTCACATACAGCGTTCAGGAGCCGGAATCTCCCATAATGCAGATCTTCCCCCTTTTTTACACTTGATATTTATTCAGCCATATTTTCAGATACCAGCCTACATTTTGGGACTTGCAAAGTATGAGCACATTTGTGCTCACGATTTAAGTTCCCTAGATGGGTGCAATCCAGAACTAAACCCTCTAAGCAGCCTAATTCTGAGCACAATGAGTGTGGGCAAAAAAAAACGTTTGAAGCTGGGATGAAAATTTGGCTCTTTTAGGCCCTATATATAAAAGTTTATGCACACAGCTGTGTACCTAATTTGGACATACAATTACTGTGGTTACTTGTACAAATTGGATTCTTGTAACTAAAATAATATAGTAAGTACATACAAGAGAACCAATATATTCCTTACCTGTTTTTAGACAACATGTTAAAAAACAACTGCAACCAAATAGTAAATGCCTCTTTTTCTGTCCACATTTTGTTGATGCACATGGATAAGAATGAAATTTCCCCAGAAATAATAGAATTAGGGTCATGAACCTCAAAGGAGAAAACAATGAGTAAGCTGTTAATATAGATGAAGAGCTGCAATTTGCATAACAAGTAAGGTAATGTGATATGGAAATATTAAACTTTTCCAGGCTAAATGGATAACATTTAAACTAAAATTGTTGATTGCCATGGAGAGTGAATAGCATACTTTAACCAAAATACCAGGTTAGGCCTTGCCACTACAATTTACAAACCTGTAATCCATATCTTATAATGTACTAGAGAGAAGTTTGTGAAACAATGGCTGATCAAGCCATGTTTAGTTTTCATATCTGCCTTAGCTTCTTACTCTTCATTGTTATCCAACAATTTTGGAATCCCAAATAAAACTTGGGAAGCCAAGTTTGGACTTGTTACCTTCTTGGACTCACTACAAAGCTTGTCTTATTTCAGGCATTTGTGGAGGGATCGTTTGCAAACTGCATCCTTTGGAGAGGATTTTATTCTTATCTTTATTTTGTTGGTGGAAGCCAATTGATGGTGAAGTATTTTGATAATCTGGAATTTTCTTGTAGGCAATGCTGTCCAGGTGCTTGCTTAATGTTGATAAAGTTAAAGTTTACATTTATTTATTTATCACCATAAATAATGTTTGACTATGGCTAGGAATAATAGAACCACACTGAATGCTAAACATACTGGAAGCAACTTCTTTCCCTTGGCCTGTAAAACAGGGTTTTTAGATCCAGAGAGTATCTTGTGAAATTAATTTATTTTGAGCATTATATAGCTTTTATATTCCTTTACAACTATATTCCCATATGTTCCCTTTACTGTTGCCTCTCCTGGGTCCCAATCCTGAAATCATTTATACACATGCTTATGTAGGCACACCCCTACTTGAGGGGATCTCTGAAAGTAATTGGGGGTGTTACGAGCTTGAAGATCCTGAATGCTGAAATCCAGCAACAGATATGACAACTCCCAGGATGCCTTGGTGAAGATAGAGAATTCTGCTTCCAAGGGTGAGGGGGAGCCTTGTTTTGGATGCAGAGGCAGCATGTGGGGAGTTCCATTTTGTGAAGAGCTGAAACAGTGCTACCAGTGCTCTGGTCAAGAGATGAGAGGTTGCTTTGTGGAGCACTATCCAATGCAGGAGCAGCAGATGCGACTGAAAGACTGCTGGGATTTTGACCAAGCTAGGAGCCACAAGGCTATTGCTGGGCATCATGAGACCCAGGGCACAGACTGTGGCTATGCCAAGAATTGACTGGGGTGGGCCTGCAGTGAAGGCACTGTTAGTAACCACCACCTTTTGAGAAAGTGCTTTCAGGGGGATAGTAAAGTGACTTGAAGGGTTTTCCTTGAGTCTGAGAAGAGAAGCAGTGGTCTTATGGGCTAACCAGGATCCAGGGTTACTCACCTCCAGCTGTAACAGCTTCCATCTTCAGAAGGGTTGTGCAGCTTGAAATGGTCCCAGGTGACAATCACTCTGCCCCTTGTTGATTTGGCTGGGCCACTTTACCAAACCAAAAGAGTGCTGTCCCCAGCTTTAAGATCTTCAAGCGTGCCCATGCAAGCATCTAGAATTCTGAAATTAACAGGAGTGTACGCTCAAGGGTGGAGTAACTGGTGCAGGTGTAAATGTACATTGGTTAATTTTATTGACTAACGTAAACTGCATTTATTAATGGAGGTATTGAAGCACCCCTACTGACTTAAAGTGGTTGTCACATTTTAATTAATTAATTAATCTCAATCTGTTATATTAGCCACACTATCAGAGGCTCGTTCACCTGCACATCTACCAATGTGATATATGCCATCATGTGCCAGCAATGCCCCTCTGCCATGTACATTGGCCAAACTGGACAGTCTCTATGTAAAAGAATAAATGGACACAAATCAGACATCAAGAATTATAACATTCAAAAACCAGTTGGAGAACACTTCAATCTCTTTGGTCACTCGATTACAGACCTAAAAGTTGCAATTCTTCAACAAAAAAAGTCAAAAACAGACTCCAACGAGAGACTGCTGAATTGGAATTAATTTGCAAACTGGATACAATTAACTTAGGCTTTAATAAAGACTGGGAGTGGATGGGTCATTACACACAGTAAAACTATTTCCCCATGTTTATTTCCCCACCCCCACTGTTCCTCAGACGTTCTTCTCAACTGCTGGAAATGGCCCACCTTGATTATCACTACAAAAGTTTTCCCACTACACCCCGCTCTCCTGCTGGTAATAGCTCACCTTAAGTGATCACTCTGGTTACAGTGTGTATGGTAACACCCATTGTTTCATGTTCTCTATGTATATAAATCTCCCCACTGTATTTTCCACTGAATGCATCCGATGAAGTGAGCTGTAGCTCACGAATGCTTATGCTCAAATAAATTTGTTAGTCTCTAAGGTGCCACACGTACTCCTTTTCTTTTTGTGAATACAGACTAACACGGCTGCTACTCTGAAATCTGTCATTAGATTGTGTGTTAACTCTAATCTAAGAATACATTGTTTATAGAGATATTATAGTTGGTACTTGTGGGTTAGACCGGGGTGGGCAAACTTTTTGGCCTGAGGGCCACATCGGGTTTCTGATATTGTATGGAGGGCCAATTAGGGGAGGCTATGCCTCCCCAAACAGCCAGGCGTGGCCCAGCCCCCACCCCCTATCTGACCTCCCCCCACTTCTCAGCCCCTGATGGCTCCCCCCGGGACTCCTGACCCATCCAACCCCCACTGTTCCATGTCCCCGATGGCCTGCCCGGGACCCCTGCGTCATCCACCCCTCCCTGTCCTCTGACTGCCCCCGGATCCCCTGCCCCTGACTGCCCTCTGCCACCCCATCCAACCCCTCCTCTCGTTCCTAACTGCCCCCCGCAGGACCCCTGCCCCATCCAACCCCCCTCTCCTTCCTGCCTCCCCGTTCCCCGCCCTTTGACTGCCCCGACCCCTATCCACATCCCTGCCTCCTGACCACCACCCTGAACTCCCCTGCCCTCTATCCAACCCCCCCTGCTCCCTTACCGCGCTGCCTGGAGCACCAGTGGCTGACGTCGCTACAGCCATGCCGCCCAGAGCACCAGGACAGGCAGCCGTGCCGCCCGGCTGGAGCCAGCCACACTACCGCACAGCACAGAGCATCAGGCTGCCTGGCAAGAGCTCGCAGCCCCGCCACCCAGAGCATTGCACCGGCGGTGCGGTGAGCTGAGGCTGCGGGGGAGGGAGAACAGCAGGGGAGGGGCCGGGGGCTAACCTCCCGGGCCAGGAGCTCAGGGGCCAGATGTGGCCCGCAGGCCATAGTTTGTCCACCTCTGGGTTAAACCCATTGCTTAGATGAGCTCAGGCTTATTCCTGGAGGGTCCTAAGGCATACCAGCCAGGTGGAGGCACCAGGATTAATTTCCTTATAAGTAAATGGACGGGAGCAGAGGGGTGAATAGAGGATTCCAACCTATCCAACATCACCACTGGGGTACGCACAATCTCCTTTACGGTCCATAACAACAGACACCCGGGTACGCAGGTGAATGTTGCCTGCTCCCGAATAACCCAGGAAGAAATTGGGGTGAGCACTTAACTTTACAACACATTTAGTCCCACTGAAATCAATTATTTGAAGGTAATTTTTTAATAAAGTTGGTTGCCATCTGGCCAAAAGATTCTAATTTCTGTCTCAATCCTCACTGGGCCCATTCACAAGCAGCTAATGGTTTTCTTTGTTTGTCGGTGCTGACGTACATTGTACACACAGGTGTTTAAGTCCCCTGTATACTTCCATAACAACGGAGTTTAACAACTATTTCAGCTGAATGGAACTATAATACTTATCCGCTTGGTCTGTGAGAAACCTTGGCTAAGGTATATTTCTAATGGAATACAGCATAGTTTGGTTATGACAGCAAAATTTAGTTTGAACCATGACATATCACGGTTTGACAGCAATCAAGTTCAACAATTATTGTGAAACTCAGAAGTTTTGGCTTAGAATAATTGGACACTTATATCAATTCTAAAGCAAATCCAAATGTGGGGCCTAAACTATTTTAAAAAGTGTCTGTTATAGCCTACAATATGATTTTGTTAGCACTTACAGTAAAAAGATTCAAATTACTTTAAACAAAGTGTGCCAAATTCATCCCTGATGTAATTCCATTGACTTCACTATGGTTATATCAGGTGTGGAACTACTCTAGTAACCTTAAATCCTGCTGGAACTGGATATTCATTAGGTGGCTGGCCACTCAAATCTGTTTTGTATGCTATTTTGCACTTAAGAAATTTCAAAACTCTTCATATTTTATACATCAGTAGTTTAATTTTCTTATCCAGACACTGTTATCTAGAAAGTACAGTTCTTACAATGTACAGATGTCACTTTTTTTTAAGTATTTTTTTTAAGATGCATTCATATTTTGGGTGATTTTTGTACTTTGTTCATATCACTTACATGACACTTTATATTGTAATTTTGCCTCCTGGCCCAATTAAAATGGGTTCTAAGAATACATTTGTATCTTATGTAGTCATTTGACTGATTATTTATTATCAATGCCATGATTGCACTGTCTTCTTGAACATGTGAATGTTTAACTATTTCACACATTTCAGGAAATGCATTCTCCCACATATATTACGTTTGATTGGACAGATGAGTTCTATCTTTTCATAGTTTTGTATGTGCTATGTATACTTATATATAGTGTTATTGGTATTGGGTGCTGCTCAGTAGATATACAATATCATTCGTAGGACAGATGAAGGAACTCGGCTGCAGTTATATATCATGTTACTGTCGCAAGATCAATAGTATTTTTATTCTGGGGTATAATGCACACTTTTGTGCAAACAATAACCCCTGGTATGCATTAGGGACAGCACAACTGTACTCCATTCCCTACTCTGGGCTTGGGGTAACTCCGTCATCCAGCCTTTCATTATTGGGGTGGGGTTGGAGCTGAAAAAGGATTTGAGTGTGAAAGGAATCTGGGAGCAGAGTACAGTGAATAGCAACATCTGATTAATAATTAAGACTTCAATACAAAATTCCTGTGACACTCTCTGTGGAGTGTCTTGTGTCTCAGAAGGTACTACACAAGAGATTGATGCTTTTCTTATTTTATACATTGCTTTCTAGATAATACTAGGACCCGTGGCATATAGTATAAAAATAACAGATTAGCAAAACATACCCTGACTCCAAAAAGAAATGAGTCAGGCCAGAAAATCCTAAATTTATTGACAACTCAGAAGCAGGGACAATATTAATATTACTATTTATGTGGTGCCCTGCCCTTAAGCACTTAATAGATAGGACCACATTTGTTTCTTTGGCATTTTTCTTAGTTGTTTGTGAATGCTCTTTCTGCAGAATCCTACATTGCTTCTGCTTTACTTCCTTTTGAATGAACAACAACCACCAACCCCTCCCAAAAAAGCATGGTGAAGTTTAAAGAGAACAAAACCATACAATGTTTCTTGTTTTGTGTGCTGTATTAGAGTTTTCTTGCTCCATGATTACTAGTAGTTGTAGTTATGGATGTAGTTTGGTATGATTGATGCTCAGTCTCTCTGTTCAGTACAGGGATGCCGAGTTCGTTGCCGCCCCGCTGTAGGTGGGCAGTCAGCTTTTATTTGTTGGCAAGGAGTCTTCTGTCAGAAATTATCACAAACTGTCATAGTAATGAGCTCATTTTGATGGAAATAAGCTCATTACTCTTATATTTTTCTGGTTTTAAAATGATCCATGTAACGCTTAGCAAAATATTTCAGGGGTGCTCCTGATCATCCATTGGCGGATTTTAACCTCTCAGCCATTGCCCTTTGTAACCAAAAAGACAAGTCTAATTAATAATGTCTCACATCAAGGTAGTGCTTCTGTCAGTCACTTAATTTCTTTGTCATTGTGCTGTGTCTGGCATACAGTAGTGGATCAAGCTTTCATTACATCCAGCATAATGGTAAATTGTCATTGATAGCTAAAAATGATATTTCATCAGCATTGAATGGATAGTGAGTCGATTTTGAACTGTATGACTTCCAGCCCTAAAAAACAATATGAAGGCTTACCAGTGGGCTGAGAAGTGGACCACATAATGGTATGAAGGTTGGATGGGGGAATAGCTATTGGGAGAAGGATTTCATGATTTAGGAAAAGAGGGAGCACACTAAGCAAATTAAAGCCCATTTAAATTAACACAGAGGGATCAACACAAGGAAAGATGTGAAACCAGAATGTAAAGTGGCATAATGGGAAGGGCTCCTGAAGGGTAGGTCCCTCCTTCCGCCATCCAGATACTAATGAGTTATTCTTTTATGGTTATTTCAGTTCCATGTTAATGCAGTGACATTGTCTTACAGTATACTGTAATTAAGCTTCAGCTTTTTTCTTTTCCCCGAATAGGGGCACTTGCCTTACCTAAGAAGTGGGAACTGGGCAAATAGTACAACACATGCTCAATTAGAAGATACAGAAACAGAGTCTCACTTTCTTTGATATGAATATTAAACTAATTAGCTTCAGTAGCAGGATTCTGCATCTTTATTTCCTGTTTAATAAAAAGCTGACACAGCGGTCATTAGCATTTTACAATGTGCTCTGTTTAATATGCAAGGCACACAAAAATGAACATCGTAATTATGTTAGAACAAACAGGATACATGTTTTAATGATTTAACTCCTTAAATAATTCCATCTTTTACACTGCCCCACTGTCTCCCATAGATGATCACAATATTTTCTAGCAAACGCTGGAATAATATACATTAACACTATGTTAGATATCTGCTTTTTGTCCTCACCTAGCCTTTTCTTAAAATATTACTATGCCTACTCTGATGAATAATGGTGCATTTAAGAGGCTAATTCTCACAGAGGAACCTCTTTTGAGACTGTACCATATTTCTCCTCAGGCTGTAGTGAGGAGTGGAAACCAGGGTTCCCCCTACTGTGATATGAGTAACTTGCAAAGGAGGTGGGAGAAGAGCAGGAATATAGCGTCCCAGTAAGTGTGGTAGATGAAACATGGAAGAATTTGAGGATTAAGGAGCAGAAAATAAGGGAAGCTACAGAAGAAAGCTGGAGAAGAAATCCAGAAGAGTAATGTATGACAGAGTGTGCTCCTGAAATCTTTTCATTGGAGTATTTGGCATATTTCCAGAGGTTACCCTAATAAAGTATATTGGACTGTGAAGATAGCAGTGTCCAGCTGCTCTTTTGAAGAGGGACAAGACACAGACTTCTCACTGTGGCCTTGTAATTGTTACACAGCTAACGTGGTGTTAATAGAAAGGAACGTTTCCATCTGTTCATTCTAGTTTCTTAAAATATAATACCTTGTTAAGTGTGACGTGGGGTGGAGAATGCACTATTAAAATTACACAGTTAAAAATCACAAATTATTCAGAAAGGGTAAGATGTCATTTAGTACTGGGGCACATCCTCTAGAGTTGAATGGTAAATGTTTTACAAAATGGACAACATATTAAGCTACACATTTAGCCAGAAAAACAGAGCAGGAAATATTACATAGCTATACCACTGCCAAATTAAAACTGTTGGAATTCTAATTCAAAGTTAACATTGTGTTTACATATATTTTCATTTTTAAACAAAAAGACAGACTTATGGGAGTGGAATTGCCTGTGGAGAGCAATAATTTGTTTTCCATACTTCAACAGGGCCCAGGTAGTGCTTTCCCCATTTCTCCTCTTATGAAAGAATACACCCCTGTAGTCATAGCCCACAGACTATTGTAATAATCTGTGTACAAAGTATGCCTTGTAGGGTATCACTTAAAAGCCCAGCATTTGCTGGTCAATATTGTCCTGGTAAAGTAGGTGTGACAACATTGTCCTGGTAAAGTAGGTGTGACAACATGCAGTTACAAGATTCCCCTGCATGATGATGTTATTAACACGTATTGCAGATCACATAGCTCTCCACAGACAAAAGTCGGGTCTGTCCTAAACAAAGGAAGGAATGTGTGCATGCCTTAATTTTTATTTAAGCAATAAACAAACAGCGTCATCAAGCAGGGAGGGGAAATAAAGGAAGTTCAAACAGGTGAAAAAAACCAGCAGGGAATATCATGAATTTCCGCTGTAAATGTTTTTCAAGAGGGGGGACTGAAACTATAAAAAGAAGGAACAAAGATCCCAAGGTACCCCTCTCTTTCTTCCTGCCCATCTCTATCTCAGCACCTGAGAGAACACAAGGAAATAGCTGTTGGAGTCTGGGGGAGGGTTTCTGACCTGAAAGTCTGGTCAGTAATCTGTTGGAGCATGTAGTGAGAAAGTTTGCTTTGCAACTAAGTAAATGCTAGTAAGCATTTTATCTTTATTTTTCTTGTAACTATTTCTGATGTTTATGTCTCATTACTTATACTCCCTTAAAATCTCTCTCTTTGTAGTTAATAAACTTGTTTTACTGTTTTATCTAATCCAGTGTATTTAAATTCAAGTGTTTGGATAACTATTTAAGGTAATAAGATGGCATACTATTCCCTTAAAGGAATAACAGATTTAATATATTTTTACTGCCCAGAGAGGGCTGGGCAGTACAGGACACACATTTCTGGGCGGAAATCCAGGATTGGGGGTGTAGTATACTTAAAGTTGGCTGTAGTATAACCAAGGCTGGTGAAAGCCGGGGTGTAGCTGGCAGGCTGCAGTTGCAAGCCACACCCTGAGTGTCTGTCTGTGTGCTAGAAGGCTGTCTGTCAGTGGCCCAGGTGGGAGCTACTACAGCAAGGCATTGTAAGGCACCCAAGATTGAAAGGCAGGGGTGACTGCCCCCGACTGGTCTGCATTGTTTGTATGGTTTGTATGTCACACTCCTCCATGTGACCTTGGAGGAAAAGTGCAAAGTGCATCAAACAAGAGTCTCCAGTCAAGAGCACCTACAGAAGCAGGCAAAGCAGGGACCTTTGGACATTTAGAGAACTGTCTACACTTTTGACTGGACTCTCTCTGTCCAGCACCAATTGGCTGTTTGATTCAATGCGCTCCCTCAGCCTCTTCACCTTAGTTTAACTCCACACCAGCTCCTCTTAGCCTCTTCTACCCCTGACCTGTCCCTGTCACTCCCTTCCTTCCAATGTCCCCTCCCCCTTCCCTTTCTTCCCATTTATGTCATTCACTCCTAATCAAGCCCCTCCCACAAAATATGGTGGAACTAACATAACACTATCATGATGCTGCCATCACATAATTCACTCTGTTTTCATACTCTAGTCTAACGCAGTGGCTCTCAACCTTTCCAGACTAATGTACCCTTTCAGGAGTCTAATTTGTCTTGCATACCCCCAAGCGTCATTTAAAAACTACTTGCTTTCAAAATGAGACATGAAAATACAAAAGAGTCACACACTGTTACTGGAAAAATTACTTACTTTCTCCTTTTTACCATATAATTATAAAATAAATCAATTGGAATATTATACATACATTTCAGTATATAGAACAGTATAAACAAGTCATTGTGGGATGAAATTTTAGTTTGTGCTGACTTCGCTAGTGCTTTTTATGTAGCCTGTTTTAAAACTAGCAAATATCTGGATGAGTTGATGTACCCTGTGGAAGACCTATGCATGCCCCACATACCCTTGCTTGAGAACCTCTCCATACCCTGTATCTGTCTTGTCTATTTAGATTGTAAGTTGTTAGGGGTGCAAATTATTTGATACCCTGTGTGGGTACAGTGTCAAGCACAAGGGAGCCCCCATTTCTGATTGCTGCTTGCACACTACTGTAACAAACATGATTAAAATAAACATTAAACTCTACAAAAATGTTAGCTGATGCCCATTTAAAAATGACTTTAATTGTTTATTGTTTGTATGGTTTTAATTCCCTCCCTACAAAAATCAAGGAAATATATTAGACCACAATGAGGTGTATATCCATACCAACCTTAAATTTCAGTTGATTTAGCCCTGTATAGAAAAGTGTAGTTAAAACAACTTTTCTACAGGAAGAGTATTTTTCACTCTCTTGTAACTCCCAAGTGGGTTAAAGGGTCTTTAACTATATGTTTAATCTGGATAAGCTTGACTGTCTTTTCATTTAAGGAAGGTAGTTATTCTAGGAGAGGATCTCTCTCCTAGCAGTTTTTCCATCAAGCCTGCTAGATTTCTAAGTACTTTCATAAAATGGTTGCTTTATGACCACTAGACTGTATTAGGTTGTATATACTATGACACTTTCAAATGTCTGCTTGTTCCAACTTCTGTATGTGTAGGAATAGGGCTGCTATAATATTCTAAGGAGTATGATTGTGTGCAAATCCAAAACACCAGCACCCAAACAACCAGGCTGGGCAACTGGGTGTGCAGAGAGGGAGTTCGTAGGGATCTGTGTTGAGGAATCCTTCCACACAGGCTTTAGAGCTGTGACACAGGTTATCCATGTACGTACAGCAGCCCAAAGGCTGTAGTGTCAGGGGACTTAGCACCACACAGGGATGCCCACTTCAAAACCCCTCTGTGTAGTGGAATTAGACATCTTTTTTTTCTGTTGAGTAGTTAGGTTGATTACTTCAAATGTTTTGATTTCTAGGAAGTCAGTGCTGATGCTTTCCATGTGATGTAGAAAGGGGATGTGTTATAGTAAAAGATTAGTGAACTTCTAAATGTGGTCTGTCCAGACTTGTGCCAGAAGTGGATTGGCACATGACATGGTGTTCCCAATAAATATATATAATGATTTGCAAAGATTTTAGGAACATTTTCCAAGGAATGTGAAACTTTTCTCTGTTGGATGCTTGTACCTTTATATATATAAAGCCAACCTCATTCCTGGATGGCTTCATACTATTCATTAGATTTATGGACAGAAGACATTTCTGAAGAAAAGCAATGATTTAACACACTATCAAAGTAGCAGCCATCTTATCCAGCATACCACAGGATCAGATTTTAGACATTGGACTACACCTGTGAGTGTGCAATTTTGGTGTGCATCATAGCTTGGTGCCTTGGTAGCTACACACACTGATGGAATCGACTTCTCATGTGCAACGATTATAAAATGTCAACTATAAGAACAGCAATTTGTGCATGTGCAGGTATTGGGGTGCACGTGCCTCTGGGATTGAGGCCTCACAGAAATTTACTTATTTACATGTAAGAACATCCTATAATTTCAGTTGTGGTGATTAAGACTTGAGAGATCAGCATTTAACTCCTGGCTCTGCCACAGACTTCCTTTGTGACTCACTGTTCCTCAGCTCGCCTTCTGTAAAATACTCAGCACTTCCAAACCTCACAGGGGTGTTGTGAGGATAAACACAGTACCGACTGTGAGGTACTCAGCTACTGTAGTAATGGGAGCCATTAGAGTCTTAGTTATCCAACTATCTCAGTAGTTATACGGCCCTCATACATTGTATCTGAATGCCTTCCAAGTATAGAGAGAGACCATTATCTTTTTCCAAACCCGCAACCAAACTTAATGGCTCTGCTGGTCTTTTATGTTTTTAATATGACTCCATGATAATAGGGCTGATTACTGGAGGAATGTTGGAGTGAGACCGATTTGGAATTTTGCTTGACGTGGTGTGGTAATGATACAAGATGATGCACCTACATGTCACATAATTTAGGATTCTCTCTGCCACAAAGGGGTCTCTCCTGTAAAAAGCCAATTTTCTTTTTTTAAGAAAATCAAGAATCATTTTACTTCTCAGAGGTTTGTTTACCGCCTTAATGTCCCACAGAGTCTGAGGTCTGTAGAGGTTTCGTTTCTGTTGATTCTCAGTGATGTCAGCACAAAGGATGCAGGGGCTCACATAAGTGGACTAAGGTTATGTCTACACTTAAAAAGCTGCAGCAGCACTAGTTGTATCGCTACAGCTGCACTGTTGTAACGCTTCAGTGTGGACACTACCGGTGACGATGAGAGGGATTCTCCCATCATTGTAGATAATCCACCTTCCCAAGAAGTGGTATCTAGGTTGATGGAAGAATTTTTCTGTCAACCTAGCATGGTCTACATGGGGACTTAGGTCAGCTTAACAACACTGCTCAGGGGTGTGGATTTTCCAAACCCCTGACTGACATAGTTAAAGTGACCTAATTTTCTAGTTTAGACCAGGCCCAAGTAATGAATGAGTTGAAGAATGGTATTTTGAATAAGCACCTCATAACATAGTAGCTCATTATCTGTAATATTGAAACTAGTAATAAATAAACTACATTTTAAATACATTACATAATACATAAAAACTGTGTTTATTGTGTAAATTTATTCAATTAGAATGTTGGATTGCTGGACTGTGTTTATGACTCTGATACTGTCTTGGTAGTCACTAATTACTGATTTTATGTAAGAACTATGTAATTAAATAAATAACTGGGAAAGATAGTTGGTAAATGGTGAGGGGAATCATTGTAGATTCCTGTTAAATCTCCTTCCATATGGACATTTGCTGAATATTTGGTTCATTTGGCATCTTCACTAATACATCCTTTTTGTCATTTGGTTGCATTTCTGAAGTGTATCATACTGCATGCTTATTTTAGATTGCTGACATTTCTGAGAACAGTTGGCTAGACACATATGTACTAATAAAACAGAGTTATTGAAAGATTAATATTTCATTGGGGAAGGTCAGCTGTGTGATGATGGCTTTTCCTTGCTATTTGAAACGTTTGTTAAGAAGGTTAGGTTAATTTATTTTAACTCCTGTCTGTCAATCAATATATACCCCCACGGATTACCTGCTTTCCTACTAGCTGCCATAGTTCAATGTGTACCATGTTCACTTATAAAAGAGCTAGAAATATTAGACCCTCACACAGTGCATAGGTTTGGATTTTGCTGCATTTTAAAGAGAGGAGGGAAGAAAATCCACAACCATGGAGGTCACAATACAGTAGATGGGTGACTTTTAGTCATTTGCGACTGTATCAGTGTAAAACACAAGGTGGGGAAACCTGTTAGAAATAAACCCAAGATAGACATTACCTGACAAACAAACAAACAAACTGTCATAAATATAAAGGGAAGGGTAAACACCTTTAAATCCCTCCTGGCCAGAGGAAAAACCCTTTCACCTGTAAAGGGTTAAGAAGCTAGGATAACCTCGCTGGCACCTGACCAAATGACCAATGAGGAGACAAGATACTTTCAAAGCTGGAGGGGGGGAGAAACAAAGGTTCTCTAGGTCTGTGTGTTGCCTTTGCCGGGACCAGAGCAGAATGGAGGTCAGAACTCCTGTAAAGGGTTAATAAGCAATCTAGCTAGATATGCGTTAGATTCTGTTTTGTTTAAATGGCTGATAAAATAAGTTGTGCTGAATGGAATGTATATTCCTGTTTTTGTGTCTTTTTATAACTTAAGGTTTTGCCTAGAGGGATTCTCTATGTTTTGAATCTGATTACCCTGTAAGGTATTTACCATCCTGATTTTACAGAGGTGATTCTTTTACTTTTTCTTTAATTAAAATTCTCTTTTAAGAACCTGATTGCTTTTTCATTGTTCCTAAGATCCAAGGGTTTGGGTCTGTGTTCACCTATGCAAATTGGTGAGGATTTTTATCAAAACTTCCCCAGGAAAGGGGGTGTAGGGCTTAGGAGGATTTTGCGGGGGAAAGATGTTTCCAAGCGGGCTCTTTGCCGGTTATATATTTGTTAGACGCTTGGTGGTGGCAGCAATAAAGTTCAGGGGCAAAAGGTAAAACAGTTTGTACCTTGGGGAAGGTTTAACCTAAGCTGGTAAAAATAAGCTTAGGGGGGTTTTCATGCAGGTCCCCTCATCTGTACCTTAGAGTTCAGACTGGGGAAGGAACCTTGACACAAACAAACAAAACTTTTGTGAGTTGAATTCTTCAGTCTCTTAAATTGGTGTGAAAAATGAACAATGGTTTTCTCTGAAAAGCCTTAATCCAGCAAAACATGCAATCACATCCTTTATCTTAAGACTTCAAGGTGTCTCCTCACATGCTTACAATTAAGCATGAGCTTAAGTGATTTGCTTGATCAGGACCTAGGCTGTGTCCAGCTCTTCCCTGTTCATGCTGGGAAGCAGAGAACTGAAATGGTTTGCAGCAAATACAAAGTCACATGCTGCTATAAAGCCCTAGAAAAAAACAGTGTACCCAAACTAAATAGATACAACTTTAAACAAACCTCTAACATCAACATGCTAATAAGGAATCAATAAACCCTTGTGATGAGGCTCACTCACCATGCAAGCTGTCACCTCCTGCTGGTAGTCTTGGAAATTATCTCTGCAGGTCAATATGCCCTGTCCCTGTGGTGCCTTGCCCACCATCACCTCTGCTCTCTGACCCACATCACTCCAGGGACTGCAGCATCCTTTTCATGTCCTCCATCTGTGTCACCATCTGTGCTCTCCTACTTCCAGGGGTTTAGTAAGACGGTCCAACTGTCTAGCCATTTCTCCAGTGGTGAGTGGGTGTGTGTGTGTGTGGGGGGGGAAATGTAGATGGCAGCCATATGCTGCATCTCCTCCAACTTCTCAGTACATTTCCCTGGGCCACTTCCCCATAGCCCAAGCAACTTCCTCTCCCTTACTTCAGGACCCCAGTGTATTAATCCTAACAGCCAACCAGGAACACCTTATCACTCCCCAAGTCCCTGCCAGCAATTGCTCTGTCCATGGTGCTAGCTTCTATTCACCTTCTAGGAACCCAGTGCCCCCCTCCTTGGTCTCCAGGCAGTGACTGACCCTGCTGTGCCATTCAGCTCTTCTTATATTGACCTGCTGGGCCTGGGTTGGATGTTCCTCACAGTCTCTCTCCTACTGGCCACTTTCCGCACAGCCTCCCTAGGGCTCTATTAACTCCTTACATGCCAGTGTGGGGTGGACGTCCTTTCACACTCCCCATTCCCCGCTCCCTCCAATTATGAAAGAAAAAGAGGAGTGTTAGGGTCTGTTTTAGGGATGTCAAACAAACACCCTGCTCTCTCAGCCACTTCTACTTGTGGATCTTCTAAGGTCTGCAGGAGCAGAGCTCTTTTTCTATGGTGCTGAGGAGATCCAAAAGCTGGGGAGCTGGGTGAAAAAAGCAGGAATATGGCAGGAGAGAGGGGAGGAGAGTGGAAGGTATTCCCAGGCTCCGCTTCTAAAACTCCCACTCTACAGATATTGGGGACCACAGGAAGCTTCAGGAGACCTTGTTTTTAAAAAAAGAAAAAAAATCTCTTTTATTCTATTAACAAGCCAAATTAGTCACCACATTACATTTTGTGAAGGCCCCGCTAAAAGAAAATGGGCTAGTGCCTCTTTTTTTTGTATTAAGCTTTTTTTAAAAAAATTACCTGAAGTCCTTTGTCATTCTGTAATAAGCTCATTGGAGCTGACATATCATAGTAACATTACAAATTAAAAAAAGTCATTTTAAAAAAAAATAGACTTTAATCAGCTGTAGTTTGGGCTTGGGAACTATATGTCACCCAAAGGAGTGAATTGTATTTCATTCCTAGTTATTTGTTTGTTTGTACTACAAAGTGACAAAACACATTAAAAAAGATTTTTTGAACTCTTGTGCACACCCCGTTTATATGGTGTCCTATTTCAGAAACCTCTTACCCAATTTGCTTCAAATTTTATAGAAACATTCCACCTTGGCCACAGATTTAACTACAGTTTTAATAGGGTGACCAGATGTCCCGATTTTATAGGGACAGTCCCGATATTTGGGGCTTTTTCTTATATAGGCACCTATTACCCCCCAACACGCTGTCCTGATTTTTCATACTTGCTCTCTGGTCACCCTAAGTTTAAGGACAAATTGACTCTTGTGCAGAATCTGGGCTGAGGGAAGGCAATATGATGATTACAATGGAAATCCAATCACAACCATAGGTGCTGGAATAATTTTTATAGTGGGGGTGCTGAAAGCTATTACCATGTATTTAATTGTTATTACTACTTCAAGCCAGGGGTTGCTGCCACACACCCCAACACCCTAGATCCAGCACCTGTGATCACAAGCTTAATTATGGAGCATCATCTTGTTCCCATAATGAAGAACTGAAGTCAATCAACAAAAGTGGCTCAAAGAATTACTGAGATGAAGACTTATCCAGTATTTACCTATGAATACAATTCCTGTACAACTGTCAGATAACTTAGTCTGCATTCAGTGGTCACCATTCAAAAGTCATCATTCATCTGTGGCTCCTATACCTTCATATTTGATACAGAATACTTGTTCTCTATTGTTAGGATATGTGATATTTGCATTATTTCAGATATTGTATTGTGGGAAGGGTTGGTAAATGGGGACTTCAAAAGTGTCCACCAAATATTGAAGTAAACATGCTCACAAATAATTCAGATATCAGTCACCGTCGAAAGGTCAATAGCCAACTGTTTCTATTCAGTCTTTAGGGTGGTTGGTCATAGGATGAATATGATTCACTCTCTAACTATGTTTGGCATAGCTGTAAGATGGATTTTAAGATTAAGTCACATCCTCTATCTCTACCACTGGCCTATATACTGTCCTTCATATATGTCCATATTCCTGCTCCAAAAATGTTTACTCAATGTTTTTTGATATTAGAGTTCCAAAGCAGAATCCCAGTACTCCAGTAATCATGTGATTAATTTTATTCCTATTTATGTACCTCCCTAGCTAGCACTTAACATTAAGATGAAGTATCTAGCTGCCAAGTCTGAAGTGTTGTTTTTTTTTAAATTTGTTGGGACCATCTCTACTGAACAAAAGTCCTGTCCATTTCCCAGTAAATTGACAAGTCTGGCAGTCATGAAAGAACAAAAAAACATTTTTTTAAATCAGCAAAGTATTGTATAACTTGTAGGAGGTCCACAAAGCATGCAAAAGAAGAGGGGAAAATTAAGGATAATGCAGAAGGGTTCTTTAGTTACCAGTCATAGCAAATCAGGTCTTAAAGATCCTGGAAAGAGGAGAGGTATGCCAGAATAGTCTGAATGCATTATGCCAACTTTAAAATCTGTATTATGTATTTGTGTTTGGTTCTATTCAACTCATTCTGCAGCGAGTGATTCATCATGAACAATCTAATTCAATCCCAGGTGTCTGGCTGGTATGTTTGGCCACATACTCAAGGTCTAACTGGTCACCATATTTAGGGTCAGGAATAAATTTTCTTCCAGGTTAGTCCCTTGGGGTATTCACATTCCTATGCAGCATGGGACACTGGGTCATTTACTGGTCTGAATTTGAATAAATGGTGGATTCTCTGTAACTTGAAGTCTTTATATCAAGATTTGAGGACTTCAGTAACTTAGCCAGAGGTTATGGGCCTATTGCAGGAGTGGGTGGGCAAGGTTACATGGCCTGTGATGTACAGGAGGTCAGACTAGATGATCATGATGGTCTCTTCTGGCCTTAAATCTATGGGTCTAATTATTAAGAACAGTAAACACACAGCTAAGTCCTGCAGAAGAAAAGCCAAAGGTAACTGATTTTCATTGCTTCTACAGCTGACCTGATCTTTTTAATGAATTAGACCCTTATTTGGACAGTTGTGAGTTATGTATTTATCCCATCATTCATAGCACCACTCACCTTTACACCACTCATCCCCATCCCCTCACACGTGGCAATGAGATTTATAGCTTTATAATTTTCTATTTATATTAGCATTTCTGATGCACCCTGTCTCCAATTTCTATAAAAAAATCATTAAAACAAATACAAATTAAATTTAGTGAAAAGCTCTCTTCCACTAGTTTAAAGTTTTGCTGCTCTGACTTATGCAAGGGGACGAATTGGTCTTTGAGAAGCAGCGGGGGGAAGGGGGGGAATAACCAAATCTATGAATAGACATAGACTGTGTTCATATCTTTTCAACATAAATCTTGTAAATTGAAAAAAAAAAAAAAAAAAAGAAAGTACAGAAAAAGGATAACGAAAATCCAGTATCCAAAGCAATGAATGCAATCCTGAATGGATCTGAGGTCGAACAAACGACTGTCATTTCCTCCTTTGATAGTATTCCTGGGTAAATTCCTTGTAAGCAAAAATCATCAGGCGGTGCAGCAAAAGTAATCAGGAAGGTATAATTGGGATACCCAGAATGGGATAAAGAAAGGAAGGTGACACAAGATTAAAAGACTAGAAACCCTGTCCCTGACATGCTGCTTGTCAAATATGTTTGGGAGAAAAGGACAAGCTGGGCAGATAGAATACACATTCAAAAAATGTATGATATTGATTATTTCTCCGTAATCAGTGGTGGTGTAGCCATTGGGCCAATGGGGCTGTGCTCAGGGGTCCCGGCCAATTGGGGGTCCCCCTAAAATGGGCACCCCTCACGCCCCGACCCGCTTTGTCCGCCTGCCCAGCAATACAGCCAGAGAGTGGGGTTGGGGTGCCAAGGTTTAGCCCACTGTACCCTCCTGCTCGGCCTTTCAGCCAGGAAGCGGGGTCGGGGCACGAAGGCTAGCCCCACTCCACATCCCCAGTGCTCCTGCCAGGCATGAAGACAGAGCAGGGAAAGCCCCCTTGGCCCAACCCTGCTCCCCAGCTGGAGAGCTGGGTGGGCGGACAGAGTGGGGCAAGCCCCAGTGCCCCGACTCCAGGCCCCAACAGGAGTGGGGGAGGGGGAGAGAGAACAGCAGGTGGAAGGGGTGGGGAGGGGCCCCCACTTGCTCTGGCCCAGGACCCCACAACACCCTAATCTGGCCTGTCCATAATGACACCTATGGTAGCCACCTAGGCTAGCTCTTGTAAAGTGTTAGACAGTGGGTAAAATTATATGGGCCAGAGCAAGGACTTTCAAGGAGACTCAGGCTCTCAAGGGTACACTGATGGTGAAGAAAAAAAACCAAACTCCACAGGAGTGAGTTTCAGAGGCCGGGTCAACTGCAGTATTGCCAGTAAGATCATTAATGATTTACTGGGTCTGCTTCTTCCTTTTTTAGATAATTCAGCAGAAGGTGGTGCTGCCCACTTTATATTTATGTGTTTTTATCCAGACATAGTAGGAACAACCACTTTTCAATGCTTTTTAAATAAACATTTTACTCAGGGAGGTGGTGAACATATAACAAATATTGTAATATTAAAAAGACAGCATTGTGGGATCAAGTTACTGGAGCTCCCTACTGTAGTACGGATCTGGCCGGGCTGGTCACAGAAGATATCAGCAAAGGTAAATGATATGATCAAGATCAGAGTTTTGGATTAAGATCACTTATATAAAGCCTAAAAAACTACAAGACCTACATAAACTCAAAATCATGTTTTAACTGCATGTTAACTCATTAAAAACTATACAATTGAGCTGTCTAAACCTTGGCTCAGTGGAATATACTCTACCTTGAAGAAGAGAAATTCGGTATTCTAAAATCCTATCAAGGTGTAGTACAAGTTCTTTTGTTTTACTTTCTAGTGATACACTATTTCCTAGGTTTCTTCTGACAGTTTTAGCAAATTTTTACTCTATGAAATCACTGACTGACATGTTTCTATTTCACTCAAATGAACTAAGCAGCGGTAACAGAAAGTAATTAGCAAAGAAACTAATCAGTAGCACTGCATTAGTGCCCATCATTAAAAACCTTTTCTGTGGCTTTATTTTTCTGTGCTGCTTTTATGAAGACCTCACTGATGCACTGAAATATGTGAGAGTTTTATAGTAGGATTAATTACTGACCTCAATTTTACACATTGTACCACATTGCCCGCTGTCTTACATAACCTATCTACATACAAATATGTAAAGGCAACACAAATTTGTTAATTGGGAATTTACTGCCCATTGTGTTATTACTTGTCTGTGATGCCAGGTTAAAGTTCAGAGTAAATAAGAAAGTTTGAGTAAACATGACATATTTGAAATCATTGTTAAAGAAAGTACACATTGAAAAAGTTACTCTTTTATGGTTTATCAAGTGATTAAGATGAACTTATTTCTCTGTAGTGCTGTCCATCCTCAACAGCCCCCCGCATGGCATTGATATATATCACCACTGAAAGGAGGCCACCACTGGGATGGGATGGCATAATTAATTGCATAGTGAGCTACAATGAACAGAGAGAACATTTTACCAATACATGGGGGTAATCTCAAATTTTACAGAAAACACCATCTGATTTTCAATAATCACACAGAATAGAGAAGATCTTTTCTTGTTTTTTTTTTTAAAAAAGTCTCAGCAAAAGTCTCCCCATATTGTGAACTACATACTACAGAACTGATTAACCTCCAAGTGATAAAGGGCTGAGTTGATCCCAATGGAACTGAACTCATGGCTTGAGGGTAGCCAATATTTTAAACCCGATGCTTAGACCATTAAGAGGTGAATCAAAGGAAATTTGAGTCCCTCTGAACAAGGCTGTACGGTAAAAATCTAAGGGATTGCCAGTAAGATCATTACTGATTTACTGGGTCTGCTTCTTCCTTTTTTAGATAATTCAGCAGAAGTTGGTGCTGTCCACTTTATATTCATGTGTTTTTATCCAGACATAGCGGGAACAACCACTTTTCAATGCTTTTTAAATAAACATTTTACTCCGGGAGGTGGTGAACATATAACAAATATTGATTGTAATATTAAAAAGACAGCATTGTGGGATCAAGTTACTGGATCCCCCTACTGTAGTATGGATCTGGCCGGGCTGGTCACAGAAGATATCAGCAAAGGTAAATGATATGATCAAGATCAGAGTTTTGGATTAAGATCACTTATGTAAAGCCTAAAAAACTACAAGACCTACATAAACTCAAAATCATGTTTTAACTGCGTGTTAACTCATTAAAAACTATACAATTGAGCTGTATAAATCTTGGCTTAGTTGAATATACTCTACCTTGAAGAAGAGAAATTCGGTATTCTAAAATCCTATCAAGGTGTAGTACAAGTTCTTTTGTTTTACTTTCTAGTGATACACTATTTCCTAGGTTTCTTCTGACAGTTTTAGCACATTTTTACTCTATGAGATCACTGACTGACATGCCTGTAATTTTTTAGACTGCAGAATTTATGCACAACTTCAGAAGCACGACAATTCGTAAGATGCTATAATTCTTGCAGATAATATTTTGATGCCAATGTCATTTGCCCCTGAAAATGCCAGGTACATCCATCAGCTGGAGAAACATTTATCCAAAGATCTATGATACAGCAACTTATAACTGAAACATTTTATAGCAAATTGGCCATCACAACACCTGCACAATAGGTAACTGTTACCATCTCTATTTTATAAATGACAAACCAAAGGAGCAGAGAAAAGAAGTGACTTGCCTGTGGCCACACAGTGAATCAGTGTTAGAGTCAGAAAGAGAATCCAGACATTCCTGATTCTCACCACGTTGATTCCAGTAGACTAAAGCTGCCAAAGGTAATTAATTGTGATATTTCACTGGGATGTGGGTGGGTAAGCATTCTTAAAGAGCTCTAGAGTTGGTAAGGAGTAGGGGGGAAAAGGGGAGGATTAAGAAAACTGGTGAAAGGGCAAAGCACCATTTAGTTTAGTTAATAATGGAAGTAAATAATATTAGTTAATAATGGAAGAATGCTTTCTGTTTGAGGTAACAAGCACATCTAGGGATAATCAACTCTTTGACCTTTAGTATTGGAGTTTGTGAACCCAGAATACAGATATTACTTCATAAACAGGCCATAATCTTGAGCTACCTTCTGTAGCAAACATGTTATTTTATAGGAATTACAGTTACATGTCAAATCAAATTAAGGATATTACTGTGCATTATCGCCTGTATGCAAAAAAAATTACAGTTAATTTACTACTAAGCTGTGTGTATGTAACATACATTGCATCCATTCACAAAAACCAAACACCTCAATTTAAGTTAATATTTATCTTTTCTTGACAAAATGAGCTCAGGAGAAGATCACATTGCAGGAATAAAATCTTTTCATGGGAAGGTAAGTGTTTCAATAAGATAGGAACATTTTAGGTACAAATCATGCAAGCTGATTTGTGTAAGTGAATCTGGGCATCCATACAGTGCCAGGCGTCCACCCATGCCAGGCGTCCACCCATGGTCCACCCATTGCAGGACTGTGGCCTTACTTTGTTTTTTTTATTTGGGAGCTAATACATATTAGCTAGAAAGAGTTACAATGCAGAGAAATAGAAACAAATCAATGAGGAACACAGTTTCAAACTTGAGGACCTATGTTGGTTGCAATTAGGCATCTAAAAATGGGGCCATTATATGAAATCAAGGTGCTGAACAGATATATGTAATATAACATAAGTTTGTCCTGCACATTTTTTCTCCTCCATACTAGATTAAAACAGCCACCAGAAAACATGGACTTTCAAGAGCTCTTAAAAATCAAGTCCAATCACATGCCAGTTGGAGTATATCATAGGTCTTTAAAATATTGAAAATACCAAAAAAGATAATGAGTAAACATGGTGGGAAAGTGAACAACAAGAACAACAAGAAAGACTACTTGCCGTTTCTAAATGGAAGAGGGAGTTTCCAAGTGACCATTGCTCTAATTTTAGTATTCATGCACTTTTTATATATCGTATTATTTAGTATGCTTTTCTTTTTTATATATAAAGTGGATCTGCTGACAATATGACAGTATCCAACAAATCTGTATTGTTTAATACTGAGCTGATATTTCTAAAATGACTTCTTTCAGGCTGGATAGTTCTAGGATTTATAAGGGACGTTGGTAGTACTGCCTATTGTTAAGGTTGCCTGACACTTGTCTTTATAAAGACCCAGTTTTCAGTTACTTATACATTTCAAAACTATTAACCACTTGGGCTGAATATTTCCATGTTGGGTGTCTGCCTCAGGCTAACTTTTTTCAGGAAAACTTCAGCCCAAGTGGTTCAGCCATATCTGTTATGACAAGGGAAAATACATTGTTTTGCCCATGTTTAAAAAGTGTGGTCACCTTTTCTTTGAACAGCTCTAGCGCACCATGCTCTGGAACAGGGACTTGAACATGTCTTCTCCTATCCACATGAAAATCTGCCCAAATGCGGCCATTGGAAAACTGCAGTTTGAACATGCTCAGTAGGACTTCTTTCATATTAGCTGCTAAAATCTCTGAAGATTCTTACTTCACTGAGCATGCTTGAGCTTTCACAGTGGCTAGTGTTGACCACAATGAGCATGTTCCAACATAGGACTCTAGAGGCTCAGTAGGACATTCTCTGTAATGACTGGTCCAGGCTGCTGTGAGCCAGGGAGGGATCAAACACTCTGAATACGGAGGAGACAAAAGACAGACCAGAGGGAAGGAAATGAGTAGATTGCGTCAAAGGAGTCTGGTGACCCTGCAACTAGAGGAGGGAGTTGGAAGGGAGAGACTGGGAAAGGTTGGGCAAGGAGTCAAGAGCTGGGAGTAGGGAGAAAAAGTCAGGATGGGACTGAAGGAGGCTGGGGTCCTATGAAAAAATATTATGTGATCATGTAATTAAAGGCTATTATAATGCATAAACACAAGGGGGGCAAATTAAGATTGAACAGGAAACCTTAATTCTGTCATACTCTAACTTTGTAGCCCTAATGATAACCTTTTAACAGTTTTTTTAAATATACTGTATGTATATATATGCGTGTAATATAAATATGTCAAGATCATAACACCCATGTTTCACCCAACATAGTATATTGGACAAGGGCAAAAGAAGAGTAAAATTTTTACCCTTTGTGGTAAATGCACACATAGACTTACATAAGCAAAGGCCCGTTTGCATGTCTTTTTGTCCATGTTGGTACGAAGCACACAAGCATATCAATTACTTTGTTCATACAAGCAAAAATATTTATGTGTTTAAGTGCCTTCCAGGGCCTTTTTGCATGCAAAATTGTTGGGGTGCAAGTTTCAAAAATTGGGTTCTGTTGACCATGACTTTGCTTCCTTGTGCAATATTTTTTATAAGGCAGAGTAAGTTTTAAAATAAAAAGACTGACTCAAGGCCCTACCTATGTAGTAGCCTACTGTGTAATTCAAGGAACACTGAGAACTACATCTGAGTAAGGAGGTCACAGTTGCCAGCAGGAACATAGGTAATTATGGAATACTAAAGTAAGAAGTTACCATACTTGTCAACTGATCTTTACTGACAGCTGAGACTCAAATTTTATAAAAACCCATCTGGGGATATCAGCGGTTGGCTAATGGAAATATAATTATAATAAATACTATTGCTTAACCCTGCAGTGCAAGTAACACCACATGGTGCACATCACAGAATTATTTACCCTTATGACTGTGCATCTCATGCAAGATCTACCTTTGAAAATAAATTACTATAACATTTTTGCTAAACCAATTTATGAATGTATATTAATTTATGAGTGTCCCTTCATACTGTATAAACTAAATGTATGCAAAAAAAATGTCATACACAGAAGTGCAGAGAAAGAGTTCTCAGATCACCTAGGGGACATACTAAACTGCCGAATCCTATGCATACCGTATAATATGGCCATTTGCAGACCATAAGCCTCTTTCACAGTATATATGTTACATTGTCTTGAGAGGGTCTACAACAGTGTGATGTATAAAAATCAATTTAAAATACATTGATTTAGTTCTCCTGCTTCTCTCTGAATCTAGTAAACTTGAAGTTAGACACTAGGTCTGCATATCAAAGTTATTTAATTTGTATATTTCTGCTTCTTTTATCACTGTATACATTTCAATATAGGAAATGGAGCTCAATAGCATCCAGACTATTACTATTCATATAAATAAAGATGTAAAAATGTAGAGACTGATAACTAACAAACCATGCTCTATTACTATTTAGGGATCATCATATTTTAATCAACCATGGGCTATTCTGTGAAATACAAAATCAAGTAATCAATTACAAAAATGTTTACTTGTAACGTTCCATTCAATGTCCAGCATGCTATTGTAAATGTTTTTACTTAAATCTATTGCGTATGTTTTTACTTAAATCTATTGTTGAGTTCTACAGATATAACACAGATTTGTATTTATGCAAAACGTGGGGAATGATTTTATGAAAGCTAGAAAGCTTCATCTTCTGAAGACATTCAAAAAGCCTAGAGAAAAATAGGAACCCTTACTCAATCAGTAGTCGCATTGCCTATTGGGAATCAAGCAACTAACCTTTGTTTTTTGTTTTTGTATTTTTATATGTAGGAAAACCAGTCTTTCAGCAGCCATAATAATTTTCATTTTAGAAAGTAATAAAACAGGAATATTTACAGTGAAAGATTCATATTCATAAAATATATTTTCACAATACACTGTAAAATGGCTAAATGAAGAAAGACGTGCAAACAACAAGTCCCACAGATGTCAAAAGTTGTGAGTCAATGGGACTACTTGTGAGAGCAGCTGGATGGAATAGCTGGAGTCACTGGGTGGAATGCAGACAAGGATAAGCAGGTTAATTTATATTAAGGCATCTGCTGATTACATAAAGTCACCAAAATCAAGAAATGGTAACTATAGTTGCCTTATTTTTTACATAAGCTAAATCATACAACAATGTTCATTTTAGCAAAGAACAAACAGGAAGCACAGAACAGAAGTACCATATATTCTACATATCAAGATGAAGATTATACTCATTATATCAACTTTATCCAGAATTTTGTAGTTTTAGTTTTATTTATCTTATGTAAGCCTTCTGGCAGTTGACATTAGCTGTAGCTAGTTCAGTGGGTTCAGTGCTGTCTAGGATCCCTTTTAAAATAAATAAAAAGACTGACTCAAGGCCCTACTTAAAACTGTATCCACTTCCAAATTTTAGGAAGTATTTCAGTCTCTGTGGTGACTTCTACAGATGTTTCTTCCCCTCTCCCAAGCACTCAGGAGTCCGGGGATCTATAAAACCACAAATACCTTTTTGGGGGGTGGAAGGAACATGATGATCATATTAAAAAACATAATTGGAAAAACCCAGTGTCTGAGGAGCCAGCTCTAATTATTAATAGCCCAGATTGTTGAGGTCCAGAACTCTTATTTCCCAAACAATGCTCACACACCTATAACCTCACTCACAAAATCCATAGGTGTCAGTGGAGGCTAAGTAGAGCTGTTCTTCTCACCTTGTCTGCTTCAGGCCCACATCACCTGATCAAGTACTGCTCAAGAAGCAGCTATAAGTAAGGCACAGCATCTCAGAGCATCAAACCCAGAGCTAAGCAACATTCCAGGGCAAAGACACATGTCTCTCAAACAAAGCCCATCCAGGTTCTTTACTGAATTTGGGCTCACGTCCCAATGATAGCCCATTACCTGTCAGCTCAGGGTGACCCACTTTCTGCAGGCTATACCTTTCACACTCCCCACTCCTTTTATAAATACATTAATATGCATACTATAATTTTTCCAAAAAAGAACACAATCTCCACAGACATAAAACACTGAATGGAAACGCACTGGGGCAAAGTAATAATTTATAATTTATGTAATTAAAAACTGCCACTGAGTTTTTTTTCCTCTTACTCATATAAAGAGAGCAGTATTTTTTCCTTTAAACTTTCTAGCTCTGGGGTGATACACTTATATACTGTAAAATATTATATGCTATCTAGCGTTGTGCTTTAATGAAGAAGGGTGTTATATAGTTAAGGAACAATTTTAGATGACAGGAGAAATGGTTTCAGTTCCCAGCTCTACCACAAATTTCCTGTGTGGCATTAGGTCAATCACTTGACCCCTTTATGCCTCAGTTTCTAAAGATGGGGATAACAGACCCTATCTGACAGGAATGGTGAGAGGTTAAATTCATTAATGTTTGTGAGGTAATCTGAGATTCCTAGATGGAAGGTGCAGTAAAAATGCAAAGTATTTATTATTAAAAGTATTGTTTCATGAGAAAAATCATCAAGTGTTGTTTCACGTACGTGTGAGAGAACTGTGAAGCAAAGCTGAGCAGTTCTGGCATCTGTATCTTGAACAACATAATACACTTATCTTAAAAAAAAATCTCTAGCAGCATATATTCATTTAGTCTACGTTTATTTTCTTTCCTAGAATTTCAAGGGAATGCATGGAGCTGTAGCACTGATCATTCTGGATCTCTATTCATGTATTTTTTCATTGGTATTGTGGGTACTGTTATGAGCTGGGTTAAACCTCATTGAAACTCATGTGTGTGAGCTCACCCTTCATTTCAGATATCTGTAAAAGACAGTTATGGGACCACACCTAAAAGAAGGCATACTGGCATCTGCTCAGAAACTAACACCATGGGGACAGGGAGTATAACTTTCTATTTTGGGGGTGGGGTGGAGGAGGGATGAAAAACAAGTTGGAGTGCAGACAAGAAACAGAGACTCAGGGGCAGAGAAAGAAAGCCAAGGAGCAGCCTGGAAGCAAGATATGGCCCTGGCAGAAGCCTAGAGAGAGGTCTGAAAAAAGCTTGAGCCTGTAACTAAGAAACAACTCCTTTTGGTTTTGGTTCCACCTGCATTTACAGAAGCAGGACTTTGTACATAGCTTGTAAATAAACAAGATAGCGTCAAATAATCAGATCCATCATCAATTTCTACTCCCAGCTGGAACAACCCACACGGCCCAAAACTTTGACTTTCAGGTTGAAAAGGGATAAGAGTACACTTACTTTCATTATATTTCAGATACTTTTGGGGATTATTGATGTCAATGGTGAGATTGTGCCTGGCCCATGTGCTCACATGCAAGAGTGGAGAGGGCACAAAGAGTCTTCCTGCTCACCTTGCCTATTATATCCCTTCACAATTGCAGTCTCTTCTTTCTCTTGGTGACAAAAATTTGTTCCTTTTGGCAAAAGACACCCCACAAAGAACGGGAAGTGGCAGGAGAAGGTGGAACCATAGCCAGGACCTAGCGATGGATCAGCCTCCACGGATACCTGAACATGAAGGAGGGAATATGCTGCACTTTCCGAACGGATGTGAATGCCTGGGGAATTCCTGAGGCAGAGCCCCTTCCAGAGATTTTTATGGGATCTACACCGTACAGGCCGTTGCTTTCAAGGCTCAATCAATCTGCCCCTTAATTGTTACATGTATTTGTAACATACCAAACAAGGGAACTAAAGCTGATGGCAACAGTGAATCAGTTTGCCTGGTGTATAGGGAAGGGTGAAGCTCCTACTGGCCCTGGGAATCTTTGCCCCAAAGATGCTGGGGATAGAATGATGTTGTCCTGAGGAGGCAAAAGTGGTAGGAGCTGGTTTTGGAGTAAGTGAGGCTGATATTAGAGGAGTAGTGAAGGGACTGCTTCTGCAGGAAGTGAAGGCATGCCTCCTGGCTCCCAGTAGTGCAGGCTTCTGCCAGTTCTTCCAGGTGGGGCTTTTAAAGACCTACCACTGGGAAGGAACTTTTGCATGCCAATGGTTGGTGGAGGGCCAGCACCATGGACAAGCAGTGGATGGGAGAGGAAAGAGACAGGCTGCCATATCCCAGTGTCTCTTGAGCAGTACCCCACTGATAGGGGTGTGAAGGGAGAGAGAGGAGGCATTTGGATATACAATGATATGTATTGTTTTCAAGGAAAAAACTCTTTTGATGTACCAGACTACTTGGTCAGCAGCAGGAACATTAATCTCCTTGGCAGTCAATCAGTATTTTCAAAGGTTAGGAGAGAGCTGCCTGAGAAATGATTAAGAAGCAATGATTTGTAACGTATCAATTCCTGATGGACTCCTGATATTTCCCTTTTTACAGTTCTTCTTAGGAAGGTTTCTTTTAAATGACTACATTTAATTCTTGAAACAATCTTGCACACAAAGAATCTCTAAAAGATACTATCAGTAAAATGTATTGATCTGGTAAAAAGTCAGGTTGACCTTTGCAGGTTTGTACAGGCTTCTGAAAGGGTGCCTTTGTTTACAGTCTTATTCTGTTTTTAGTTTTCCTGAAAAGCAACATGCTTGTAAATGGCTCTGGCAAACATGAGCCACCCCCCATTTTCTGGTCTTAAGAAGAATTATATTAGAGCTTCAAGTTAGTATCATCTTCAGTTTCAACCTTCTTATACAAGAAGGTGATTATATTTGATCACAATATCTAAGGCTCCAATTTTGCTCTCTTAAGCATGTGTGTAATGTTACGCAATGGGACTGCTCACATGCACAAGTATTTTGGAATCAGAGTTTACATCTACAGGTGCCATGAGAATCCAGTTTTAAAAAAGTAGCAGAGCTTAGGTTTTGCAACACCTGTAACATTAGAGATGACACTTGTGCATTGTAATTTACCACAGTTGTCTGTGGTAATTTATTATAGATATGTTTGCACGTGTGTAGAAGAGTCGAGGAATTAAAACTTATTTGAAGTTGACTTCTGAAGATGTAAGTTGTCTGAAATTTTTGGATCTCGGTGGCACTAAAGATTCATAACAAACAATTTGATGAGTTTCTCAAACAAATATTCAACAACAATATAACACAGTCTTACAAATTTCTCATGCTTCTGCCAATTTAAAGCCCCAAAGTGCAAAGTACATATACAAAACTTTACTCACATATGTAGTTCAACTGTTTTTAATGTAACTGTTTGTCTGAGTAAATTCATGCACATGTGCAAGTGTTTATATGATAAAGATATCTAAGTGCCTAAAGATGCAGTTTGGTGCCTATTGAGATTTTGAAAAGTGCCTGGGACCTAACTAACTCCCATTGAAATAACTGAATATCTTTTTGGTGACAATTCTAGCCTAATTGGACATATTTTTTGCCGATACATTAAAAAATAAAGGGATCCCAGAATTTCCAAAAATTACTGGCATTTAAGAATGATTTCCAGTGTTCATACAAATAAAAATCTAATTTTTCCATTAAAGGCATATGGCCCAATTCAAAGTCCATTGAAGTCAATAACAGGACTCCTGTTCACTTCAATGGGTATTAAATTGGGCCTATAGGAAGTACCTGATCCCTATTTATTAGGTTTACTTTTCTAATTTACCTCCAAATCATTCTTTTAAAAAATGTGCAGTTGTCTGGAATAAACATAGGGATTCTTAAGCTTTATAATGGGTTCCTGGTAGTTGCTGCTATTTTAATGAATCAAGTGAATGACACTAAGTGATGCATTAACATAGTAATGGCCAGCAGGAATATTGCTCACATGATGTATTAACAATGTACTCACCAGCAGGAATAGCTGTCCAATAATAAGAATATAAGATTTGGCAACACCCCATGTTGAAGCTTTAAGCACTGCAATGTTAATTGTAGCACTCTTCCCAGATTATTATGACTTTGAGGTTGCATGCATGCTTTCTAAGCAGGATGTATTTCATACTTGTCAAGAGGCATGTCAGATGATTGTTTGAAATGTGATTTTTATTGGAAACCCAAGGGAAGACTTAATGGTCCTCAGAAACAAAGTCTCCAGAAACTGTATTACATCCAACAAAGCACAAACAAAAAGTCTCCTGACAGGTAATAAGAGATCTGATAAGAAATTCTGAGTTTTGAGACCCTGTACATCTGGCTGTTGACAGCTGGATAAGTTTCTGCTTGCAAAGGTGCTGTTGAATCATAATAACTGCACTCCCTGCAACACAAATAATTTAAAACAGCTATTATAATATCTGAGTATCACCATTTTCAGCCTAAGTTGATGTGCCATGAAGTTCCAATCCAGAGCCCAGTACCCACCCCAAAGAACCTGTCTGGATGTTGGGCAGATGCAAAACAGTGGATGTTGTGTAAAAGCTGCAGAGTTTCTCCATGGAAGTGGCTATCCCTTCTGCCCTGAGGTAACCTGAGTTCCAAATAAACAGCCACCCCATCCACAAGAGTTCATGAGGAAAAAAAACACCTTCTCAACAGGATTGTTCTGCTGGCTTTTTCCATGAGGTCCACTTTGTACCGTAAATGAGAAAAGGGTAAAAATGAAAGAGGATCTTCAACTACCTTATCACAGGTTCTCTCAGCTGGGTTATAACAAATTTCCTCACCTGACCAGTGGATAATGAGAACCCCAGTCCAGGGCCCCTGAAAGGAATCAGATATACGTTCAAACCTTAAAAAAATGCCCTGCCCAGATGAGAATTTCTTCTTCTCTAGTCCCTCAGTTGTCGCTGATGCCACCCAGCCTCTTTCTGGATTTTGCCCTGAAGAGTCCAATCATTAGCTACCATCTTCTCAAGGACTCTCTCTGGTGTGAGAGAAAGAAGGGTTCATATAACAGGACATCTTTTCCAGTATACCTTGCTGTCCAGGCCATTGTAGTGAGAGACCACGTGGGCCTAAATACTTTGGTACAAACACAAATAAAATGTGCACCATTGCAAGTGGAAAATTGTTCTGTGTTACATTTAGAACTAGTTGAAACTTTAAAAGTTTCAAAAAGTATCAAAAATTTTCAATTAATTTTTTAAGTTTCAAAATTTGAAAAAAAGGGAAAATTTCAATGACTTTTTTTAAAAAAAAAAAACCCTCCTTTTTTCAAATATAGAATTGGGCAATTTTTTGGAAATTTTGAACTATGAGGGAATATTTTAAAAACTACCCCACATCTTTTCAACCAGTTCTAATGATGACTTATGTGCAAAGATGACTTACTGAAAAATGTTAATGAGAACTTTTGATACCTTGTCTCCAGTTGGGTCAGGAGTTTACCCATGGTTAACAAAGTTCTATGAGAAGATTGCTATTCCAAGTGAAAGCTGTTACTTATGTCCTGTAAGAAACTAGGAGAATGGACAGGATGGAAAAAAGGAGTCTCTAATTCAGATACGACTTTTAATATTGAGAAAAGGATACAGATGACCACTGGGCATAGGAATAGCAGAAAATAGCTGGGAGGTAACTGGCTGAAGCATAGGAGGAGATGAGAGATGAATGATGGTCTTTATGAATAAGATGACACAGTGGATGGATATCTGAGTTGGCATGAAGTGAACCTTCAGACCTTAATTGCACTGGTTCACAATGACATGCTATTAAAATGCCTAAGTACCTCTTCTGATTTATACAAGTAAATTAACCCATGCAAAAGTGAGACACAGAATCCTGAGCATGAAAAACTGCTTCATTGCAAAATTGCAAGCCCGATTTGGTCTCTAAAGGCTTAGGATATGATTCTGATCTCTATTACACCAGTTTTACATGTGAGTAGCAATACCAACTTCCATGGGGTTACTCCTAAATTACCCCCAATACTTTATTTGTTTGTACCAAATTAAAAGTACTCTAGTGAATACAGACCATGACACACACTTTACCCTCTCAAAGCAAATTAATATTTCATTTTTCTCTTGGCTGCAACACTACTAAGATTTTAACTATTTGAAATGAGAGCACTGCAGGAAAGCAAGCTGGTAAGCAGGGCATTACTGGGTTAAATTAAATAGTGTAGTGCTGTCACCACCTATGGGTTATCCATTTAGGTGTGAAAACTTAATCATTTACAAAATAGAACTAGAGAAACAGAAGGAGAAAAGCTAATTAGAAAAACTACCAAACACAACAGGGAAGAATTAATAAGAAACACTGAGTTAGAAATCTCAAATTCAAAGTCATTAATTGAGAACAATTTAAAAGTCCATTTAAGCACACGCAGGGGAATGAGAAACAAATGTGTCCAGCACTTCCTGCTAATCATTAGAAAGATTACTTCACAGCAGCTGAAACATCTGAGAGAGAAATGGATCCTTATTTCTGATGACACAAGTAAACTAATTTCTGACAATCCATTTCTAGCAAGGTAATTAGCTTTGTTTACTAAGGTTTGTCCTATTAACCTTATCTAGCATTCAAAAGATATGCTGTATCAATAAATACACAAGAAGAATGTACTACCCAACTAACCTGCAATAATTAGGGCTGATCCTGGAGTGCTAACAGAGGATGGAATTGGGGTGCTCCAAGCTACAGGCATGAGGTGGAAGGACACAAAGGAGTCTCTTTCTCCCTAGAGCTCCCTTTCAAGGAGCAGCTATAATGCTGCAGCCAGCACTCTGTAGGCCAAAGTAAGGAGATTGTTAGCATTGCAAAGTTAGGTGAGCATCTCAGAGAGGATGTGTCTGTGCAGGACACATAGGGGGTGTTCAAAAATCTGCACAGTGGCAAATATCAAGAGGCCCATTTTGGGATGAATGCAAGATACAACTTTTCTAAAGATGTAGCAAAGAATGTAAAGTACCTTTACAGACATAACATCTGCTCCTGCAATAACTGGGCACACTGTGCCTCATTTCGGATGTCTTTACAATGTGGGCCTGTCTTAGCTGAACCATGCCGTTCACTCAGGCAAATTCAAAGATTATAAAGCCAGAAAAGACCATAAAATCATCCAGTCTGGCCTCCTATATAACACAGGTCATAGGACTTCGCTGAATTAATTCCTATTTCAGCTAGAGCATTTCTTAAAAAAACCCCATAGAATCTTGAAATAAAAATTGCTACTGAGCGAGAATTTACCATAAACCTTTGATAAAGTGTCTCAGTGGTTAGTTACTCACACTGTTACAAAATTATACCTTATTTCCAGCCTGAATTTCCAACTATTGTAGCTTTGTATGCTAGACTGAAGAGACCATTATTAAATATATGTTCACCATGTCGGTATTTACAGATTGTAATCATGTCACCCCTTAACCTTCTCTTTGTTAAAATAAATAGATTGAGTTCCTTAATCTATTCTCTGACCCCTCTCCAATTTATCAAAATTCCTTTTTGAACTCTTGACACAGTGTAGTGACCATACCAGTGCCAAATACTGAGATAATATACCTTCCCTATTCTTATTTGAGAGAACCCTGTTTATACATCCAAGGACTGCATTAGCCCTTTTGGCCACACTGTCACACTAAGCATCCAGTTGATTATCCACCATGATTTCCCAACTCTTTTTCAGAGTCATTGCTTCCAAGGATAGAATTCTCCATTCTGTAAGTAGGGCCTGCATTCTTTGCTCCAAGGTGTAAAACTTCATATTTGGCCATTTGCTTGCACCCAATTTACCACGTGATCCAGATTGCTTTGTATCAGTGCCCTGTCCACTCCATTATTTACCACTCCCCCAATCTTTGTGTCATCTGAAAACTTTATTAGTAATAATTTTATGTTTTCTTCCAGGTCACTGATGAAAATGTTAAATAGCAAATGGCCAATTCACTTTAAAGTCAATGGCAGTTTTGACTGAGTAAGAAGTACAAGGTCTGATCCATTACAGATAAATCACACAAGTCAGCTTGTGTGTGTGGTTTTAAAAACTGAAGTTACTTTCTGCTAGTGTACTTTTGTGGTGTTTACACTGAGAGGCATGGGGTATTTTGTGAAAACTCCAGGGCTTGGTTCAAAATGAGGTTTTCTAACATATAAAATCCAGAATTATGCTATCAGAAAAATGAACTTGCTTTCTAGTGTTCCTGAGCTATTGCCCTCAGCAGACCCAATGCAAAAATATACACAAATACTTTTAAATTGAAGAATACCCAACTCATGCTCTAACAAAACAAAGTTATATTAAAGCCTTAAATCTGGAAATAATTATATTTTCTGGTTATTACTCTTTGGTTTTGGTTAGCACTTAAATAGCACTTTATCTCCAAAGTATTTAAAAATAGTAACTAATTAATCCTTAGAATATCCATGTGACGAAGGTAAGTAGGCATTTTTGTCCTAGTTTCATGGATGGGGAAAATGAGGCAAGGAAATTAAAGGCCTAATTTTAAAGATGTCACTTAGGTGATTAACGCCCTAATGAAGCATGGCACTTAAGCATGTGCCTAACTTTAAACATGTGGATAGCCCCATCAGTTCCATTTCAGCTAATGGGACAACTAATTGCTTAAAGTTAGGCATGTGCTTAAACACCTTCCTGAACCAGGGAACAGAACTCAATACGTAATGGATAACAAATAGCGAACAGCTGACTACTCTGTCAAAGTGCTCATGCCCAACCCAAAGAATGAAGTATATTTTTGATAGATGGTCAGATTTGGACACTTTCAGAATGAACAGTTCCTTACCGCACTGAAGTAACTCGGATCATTTATGAAGTAAGGTGCTACTCAGTGTGAGGAAAGGTGAGAACCTGGCCTATAGAACTCAAACAATACTTAATAACCAAGGACCAGATTGGGAACCTTTATCACACTGAGCAATTACTCATATAAATTGCCCCACTGCAGGAAGTAGGACCAGTCATATAAGAAACTGCTCACCAAGTAATGGATTCACAATCTGACCCAAACAAATTAATAATAACCAAAGAATCCAACGAAATCATGAACGGAAAACAGGGCTGAATTTGTAATATCTATCACTCTGAATTGTTCACCCAGTTCTCCACTTGAAGCAAACCTTGTTTGTGTGTAACTGAAATGTTCTCTAATTATTTATGACTGACCAATTATTTAAGTGTTAAATTAATACTATATATATATAGTCAATCTGCTCCCATTTTGTGCCACACAGGAATTCTCATTTCATGTACTGCAGTTCTCCATTTTCCCTCAATGATGCCAAGTAAATTAACATCAAGGTTTCTGCCTGCAAGTTTGCTGAAAGAGACATGTCTTTTTAGCTATCTTTTAAATCTGCTCTGACATTTTAATGGGTTATAATTATTATAATGAGAAATCCATTATAAAGACGGGATTGAGGTCATATTAAGAAAACATTTTCTCTCTTTGTTATCACATGCAATGAAGGCTGTTGATCTTTTAAAACAGATTTAGATTTTAAAGAAATAAAATAAATATAAAAATGTTCATTCAAGTGCAGGAAAGTAAATCTAGCATGGAAACATTTTTGTTTATATAGATTTAAGACAAAGCATTTTACATGTATATCTACAGTCATTCTGAGTAACACCAAATACAATTCTCTGGGTATACAGTCCTTAGCAACACAGTGGAGAATCTATGAATTCCCACTTTAATCTATCCTGTATTCAATCGTACAGTTCTGTCAACATATAACATTTCCTTTGTAGTACTGACTTATAGAACACATTTCTTTTGAGATAGCATAGTTCTAACCTAGAATTACCAGAACAAACTTTAGTTTCATATAATCTATCTATCTATACACACACACACACTGTTAATTTACTTTAGAAACTTGCATGGAAAATGTAACTGTACACAAAAACATTAGTATTCTGCTGGGAGGATTTGTGTTTTGTGTTGGAGGCAGCTCACATTAAATTCAAGGTCTTAATACTCCTTTGAGGCTTCTGAAGCCGCATAGCAACTCTTGAAAAGACTTTTATTTCTTTAACATATGTAAATTGGATAGGGTGAAGTCAATATGATTTAAGGCTAACATCTCTTCAAGAACTCAGATGAGACAAAGGTTTTATTAAATGAAATGGTAGAGGAAATTGAAGTTCCAATATTTAGATGTAATGTGATCATGAAGATGGAAAATAATATTTAGTGAAATTAAAAGTGCAGGCTTGAAATTTACATCACTCTTAATCTACATCTGTTCTTTTCATTTAATTTATCTGACATGCCCCACTTCTTCCACAGGAATTATAGAAAGAGATCTATTGGATATAGGGATATTAGTGAAACTGCATTGGGGTCACACAGTGATTTATGCAACAACCTTTGTACTATGTTCATCAGACAAAGATGATAGTAAATTTAAAAAGACTCAAAAGAAGTTTCTCTCTTTTTCTCTAACACATACACTGTTTTGCAAATGTTTTCCTTATCATTTAGTATAATATAATCATGGTTCTAGGTTGTTATTTTAGATTACTTAAAAGAGGAAAAAATGTTTGTCTTCATAAAGCCTTAGTCTGGAACATATAGAGCCTGGCTGTAAATTATATCCATTTAAAAAGTGAGTATATTTGGCATACATTGAAAATTTAAAAAGGTCTGAATGAGATACTAGTGTTTGTCAAGGCTTGATCTATGACCTGCACCAAATAATTTGTGTCACAAAATTATTTTACCCTGTACAGTTCATCAGAGATTCTAAACTAATTGCCTACATTCAGATTGTTGCACTATTTGCTCAAGCATTAAAATCACTTCCTTCCCTCCCCTCACCTGTCTGAAAAAGTGTAAAGGAAGAGAAGACAGGAAAGGATAAATGTATGCAAAACTTGTTGACTGATGCCTGCTTAAAATAAAGAAAGAATTATGATGATAAGAGAGAACACAAGGAAAACAACTACTGCAAATGTCAGAAAAGGAGCTTTTACTCTTGCAGCTGCAGCAAATGGACTTATGAGTTTTTCCACCCTTTTATTGGTAGTTTTGTGGATTGACTCAAGGAGGATCAAGAGCATTATTTTGTGTCTAGAGAAGGAAGGCTACTTTTCTAGAAAGATACTCCAACATCATACATGCAGCAATTTTGTGCACACAAATTTTAAAATGCATAGGTTTTTTTTTTTAATCCATTTTATCACACAAACACATGTCAAGTAGTGAGATGCCAAATTACTAATCTCAGCACAAAATCTTATGGCTGTAAAATTGCATCTGCCACACACAGGCTGGTGGTAGGGCCTGTTTGAGCATCTCACCTCAAAAACTTTATTACCAACAAAGCAGCAAAAGTTATCTTTAGTTATAATTTGTATTAAAGTAGTGCATAGAGGCCTCAGGGCCCTTTTAGGCTGGACAAAGGCATAATAATAATCTAAGATTGTTACTCAGCAATGTGTCTCCTTACTCAACTGCATGAGTTACTCATATAATAGATAGCAACTTCTGTGGGTGCACGGGGTGTGGAATGGGTGAAGCCTGCTCCAGCTCAGTCACTGTTGGAGATGGAATCTGTGCCAGGTAAAGGGGTGATGTACATTACCTCTTCCTAGAGAAAGGCAGTTACCAGGAACCATAATGTGACTGAATCAGAACATGGTCCCTGGCCTGCTCCTCTGCGACAAAGCCAGAGATTAGCCCTGAATAGACGAGACAAACAGAGTGTATGAGAAAAGACCCCGTATCCCCATTTTTACAGATAAAGAACAGAGAGATTAAATGACTCACTCCAGACCATATATGCAGGCTGCAACAGAAATACAAGTTGAACACAGATTTCATAGGTTCGGTCCAGTGATTTAACCACCAAACACTGCAGGAACCATGGCAAACAGGGAACAGAAGGGAACAGAAACTATATAAAATCCTGAAAATACATAAAATCAAGTATGTATGACAGATGTTGGTATACCTTTGTGAAGGTCAGGATGCAAGTGAATTTCAGCATTTCAAAGAGTGTACAGGCAAATAAGAAAGTGCACTTTTGAATATTTGACCTGTTAAACTGTACTTTCATAATATAATAAACATTTCCAGAATCCTTTGGAATATTTCTCTGTAATAAAAGTGTTAAATGATTTCTAGGAACCTTCCTCAAGAGGGAAAACAATCACAGCTGTTAATTCCCCTAGCACTGTCATGAGCAATTAGGTATTTCTTTATTGGGAATTGACAAGTATTGCTATTTGTGCTGATTTTGTATTGTTCTCAGTTTCTACCCATTATTTAAGGGTGATGCATTCCCTCAGATATGTGTACTCACTTTTGAGGAAATCTCATTCCTTGTTATGGCAAAAGAAGATGGAGACATGTAGGAGCAAAAGCAAAAATTGATCATATTGAGCCAAGTCTATAAAACTGTCAAACCACTACAATGGACACATAGATTAGGGGCAAGAAGGAGACTGGACCAGACCTCATGCAAAAAGGGAAAAAAAACTAATACTACAAGTAGATATGAACATAAATGTTATATACATAATAAGCCAAAATGCTTAATCAAAATGCCCATTGATTTCAACTGATAAAATTACTAAGTCTGGACAGATATCATAAGCTAGTAAATTCTCAATAAAGAACTAGTCAATTATTCCTTACAGTGTTAGGAGAATTACAAGCTGTGATTTTAAGATCAGAAATCAATGGGTGCTTGGAGTGAGTAAGGACTTCAAGGATTGGCCTTGTATTGACTTCACTCACAACACCATGGTTAAGTGACATAAGGGAAAGCAAAGCTACTCTTTTTTCATTCAGCGGCTGATTCTGTTAATTCAGGGTGCTTCCAGGGAGGTACTGAGAAGCTTACAGGAACAAGCTGTGAAAACACACAGATATATTTACCCAGCAGCAAAAAAATAAATAGTTTACTTATTGAAAAGAATCGGTCTTGAGTAAATATTTCCTGAGGGAAAAAGTTATGTGCCAGATGCTCAGCTGCATTAACTGTAAACTCAGGTTGTCTGAGAAAAGCAAGGGGAAATGATGGATCTAAGCCACCTCTCTGTTCCCCCATTCCCAGGCCAGCCAGGAGACCAGAAAAGCTCTTCACATAATTTACAGCTGATCTAAGGGTATGTCTATGCTGCAATTAAACACACACATGGCTGGCCCATGTCACCTGAAACAGCCTCGTACGGCTCAGGCTATGGGACTGTTTAATTGAGGTGTAAACATTTGGTCTCAGGCTGGAGCCTGAGCGCCAGGACTCTCCCCACTCCCAGGGTCCCAGAGTCCGGGCTCCAGCCCAGGCCCAAAGAGCTACACTTTCAATGCTCACTTTATGAAACAAGGATTTGTTCACCGAAAATGCAGTGAATGTGTAGGGAAATGTAACAGCTGTGGGGCACTGAGAAATCGTTCTCAGAATGCTTTAAAATATATTGTTCAGGACTTCATGGTTCCAATTCCATCTATACAGTTACTATAGGTATGCAGTCGTGTGAGTACTAACACATCTGAAGACCTGCACCTCCATCTTCAGTGGAGCATTCACATGAAAAGTAAGCTCAGACCCTGAAATGGAAGATCACATATTATTCTGCTGCAAAGGGAAATGGCATATGACAGTCCACGATATCCAGAATGCTGTCTTTCTCCTTCAGTTATATGTATTGTATATATTTAAGTTACTTTCTTTCTATAACCCGCACCCCTCAAATAAAAAGCTGTGACATTTTTCAGCTGTATCTTAGTATGGATGGAATTCAGTGTCACAGGCCTTCTGAAACACTTAAAGAAATAACATTGAACTGGTATCTACATACATACTAGGATATGTTGGTAAAATACGATCAGGCATTTATCATGGAACCGGTATTAGGCAGACTTCAAGGATAAAAATCATTAGCTTTTCAGCTGAATATGGATATAAGCTCAACCTTATCTCATTATTGGCACTTTATGCATCATATATGCCAAGAGCACATTAAGTTGAAACATTTGGCCTTACTGAGAAAGGATGTGCAAGAATATTGAGCCCTATTCTGATCGACTAAGACTAGAAAACAAAACTTTCCATTCTTCAGCAATTTAAAGTGTTTGCCTAGAAAGCCTCAATTAACTTGTTTCAGAGTAGCAGCCGTGTTAGTCTGTATCTGCCAAAATAAAAGGACGACTTGTGGCACCTTAGAGACTAACAAATTTATTTGAGCATAAGCTGTAGCTGCAGCTCACGAAAGCTTATGCTCAAATAAATTTGTTTGTCTCTAAGGTGCCACAAGTCCTCCTTTTCTTTTTTCAATTAACTTGCTGTCTTACTAGTGAGACCATGTTAATATACAGTATATGTGAAAGCAGAAACCTCATTTTTTCTCTCTCAAAGTAAGTTCTAGAGACCAATGTAAGTTCCAGTACAGCAGCAGGTTCTGTGTTTGCTACTCCTTGCCCCCCACGGCATATCTCTTCTTAAGATGAAGGATTCATGTGCTCACATATCCACTAGACATCCCCTTGGCGTATTCCTTGGCCCCTCCACACTGGGACAGCCATCACAAAACACAGCTCTGTGGTGCACAAGGCATGTAGGTTCCTTGACTGGGCTCCCTGCTACATTCCTTCTCGCTGAAACCTTACTACATACTGTGTAGCAGAACCACATCTAGTCTGTTGCATGCAGAGCCTCCTGGTGAGGAGGGGAATGACATATGATTTGCCCCCTAAGAGACAAGATTGGGTTGTAAGTTATTACATGGGATGGACAAGAATCAGGAATGATCTTTTCATTCAGCTGACACAAGGACACTACATGTACCATTTATACAGACTTTTCTCTGCTCTTTTACAACAGTTATTGACAAATATCAAGAGCAATTTATCTGATAGATTATATTTATCTTTCTGAAGCAGTGACAACTTTTCTTCAATTTTAGATAGGGAAGAGAAACCTACATTTGTGTTTACTTTGTTTCCTTACTATTATCCCCTTTTATCCCTTTTGTGGATATAAAATAGCAGGGATCCATCTCTGGAGAAAACCAAGCAATTGCATAAACACATTAAAAATACAGTGTTTGAATAATATACATATATATATATATATACATATATATATATATATATATATTAACCAAGTACTCTGGAAATAGGGGAGATCCTGTTTCTCTCTTCTATTTTGTCGATGTAACCTTTGAAGCAACATTGTTAGAGACAGAAAAACTATATAGATTTCTGTTCTTGTTAGGTAAATTGAGTATAGGGAAAGAAGGCTTTCAGGCTTAGGGCCTGAACACGCACATTGTTATTTTTACTTACAAGTAGCTACACTGAGTTCAGCTGGACTACTTTGATTGTTCAGCATTGATCTGCACCAAAGAGAGCTGGATAAACATTTTCCACAAAAAAATCACTCAAATGTAAAGAGGAGTTAGTTTTGACCAGGATCCTTCTCTGGATGTCTGCTGTCCATGGATGTTTGAACTGCATGCACCAGCACAAACAGAAAAATTATTTTCAAACTCTTCCACTTGAGTGGTATATAGAATATGGGATGGAATACTGCATGAAACAGCAGGGGGAAATGTCCCCAAAATATTAGCCAGAGTACTGGCATAGAGAGAGAGAGAAGGATCTGATTGAACCCTACATTACTAGTTCCCAATGACATAAAACACCGAAGCAATCAGCGTCAAAAGCATTACTGTCAAGGGAGGAGTTATAATGAGTCTGTGGCTAGAGTGATATGAGTGACTACTCTGAGCAATGTTATAAAGATGGGAGAAAATTTCAGCACTGTCCCAAGGCCAGTCCTCAAGGAATGGCAAACTCTCCTTACCGTTTCATAAATATTGCTGTCTCCCCACTATCCCAGGCTTACAATGATTTGTTTAATCTTTCTTACATCCCGCAGACCCACCACTATTTAAACTGGTAGCATCTACATATTAATCAAACACTCCTTAAATTATGGAATACCAGGCTTGAAGGGAGGAACCCTGGGCAAACTTATTTGTCATATCAACGATGTTATGTACAGTAATGAATATTAGGCAGTGGGCTGTGTAAAAAGACATTTTAACCACCACAAACAGCGTTTTTAGTTAAAGTTTGCAATTTTTACAAACAATAAAGCCCCTTGCAAAGTAATCAATCTCCAGATTGATATTGAAATACTCACTCTCTGCAATGGGTCAATATGCATTTTTAATAACAATTACAATATATGTTGGTTGCATACTCTGCTTGCTATCTAGATTATTTCACTTTAATTTTTAATGCACAATGTTTGAAGATAAATATTTGTACAGTACAATGATCGCTGATAGCACAGATATAATAATAAACAATCTGAGGATCATTACAGAGGCTAGTACATTATTTCCTCACCATGAGAGAAAGGGGCTTTACATATGGTACATTCATTACCACTCTGACAGTCCAAGTTTTCAGTCTTCCCTCTGTAGGTCATGTAAATTTTGTTTTGATTTTCTGGCCCATGTTATTTCATGTTGAACAGTATAAAGGAAAAGAAAAGAAATATCTGGACTCCTCTGTGTCCCCAGGATGGCATGATATGATTTTCTATGATTAGCCACGTTTTGAGTTCTAAACCACTCATAAGGTTCCCCCACCGCCTTATCATCTACAATGGAACTCCAACTTACTAGTCACCAGTTGAAGTGAGTAGTCAGCTCAGTGGACCAAATGTTACTTTCCAAAGCACTTTGTTCATGGGTTTGGTGTGTTTACCCTTTGCTTATATTGATCAGCAGGTCATTTTGTTTCCTTGACATATATGATTTGGGAAACTTAATATTTCAAAGATCCACAGGTTGTGATCATTCAGATAAGCCAGGGGTGGCTAACTTGAGCCTGAGAAGGAGCCAGAATTTACCAATGTACATTGCCATAGAGCCACAGTAATATGTCAGCAGCCCCACATCAGCTTCCCCTCCACTCCATCCCCGCTCCCAGCGCCTCCCGCCCACTGGCAGCCCCACCAATCAGCATCTCCCCCTGCCTCCCCGCACCTCCTGATCAGCTGTTTCCTGGCGTGCAGGAGGCTCTGGGGAAGAGGGGATGGGAGGGGAGGGAGAGAAGCGAGCGCATGGCAGGCTCAGGGGTGGGAAGGGGTGGAGTGGGGGCAGGGCCTGTGGCAGAGCCAGGGGTTGAGAAGTGAGCACCCCCCCGGCATATTGGAAAGTTGGCGCCTGTAGCTCCAGCCCTGGAGTTGGTGGCTATACAAGGAGCCGCACATTAACTTCTGAAGAGCCACATGTGGCTCCAGAGCCACAGGTTGGCCACCCCTGAGATAAGCAGTCAAAAGGAGGTTGTCCAGAGAGGTTGTTCATACAGGTTCTTCTTGTAACAGAATTACATTCCACAATGGAGTTCAGGCAGAACGTAAGTGAAGCTTTGAATAATAAGACTGCCTTTTCAATTCAACAGTAGAAATCATACATTCCTCAAAACACACAGGTCACAGCAAACAGAAAACAAAGATCACACATCTAACATTTAGATGGTAATGAGGAAAACATGAAGGATTACCTTGATGTTTTTACATAAAGTCAATAGCCTAGACCTTGAGCAAAGCTAGAGTTGAAGTGTCGGTTGGAGATTTATGCCTTCAGACAGCTGAAATAATAGTTTTCCGAAGTTGAGAGAAATTATGGAACTTCATTAAGGCTGCCATCATGGACAAATTTTGCAACAAAGACTGTGCCCTTGATGAATGATGCTACCAGCCTAAGTGCACTAGTTGATTTCGAGTTCAAACCTTTTGTAGCACATTCCCATGAAGATAAAATATTTAGTGCCACTATATTTTGGGCTCTATATTTTTGACAATATGTTTCATGCCTCATTTGCCACCAAACTAATTGGATTTTAGTCAATGTTCAAAGACTGACTTCACATTTTTCATGGCAAAAGCCCAAATGGGTTATTTTTCTATACCAGCGTACTGCTAGTTCAATGAGGCCCTGAAGTATATGAAGACCTTGAGGCAGCCAAAGTGTAAAACATTGACTTCACAACAAACAGAAGACTAGCAGCAAAAACACTGATTAATGATTGTAGCTGCCCATTGGTTTCTCTAAAAAATTCTCTAATTAAATATTTTTATTCCCCAAAGAGTGAAGTGCATTAGTACACCTTTTAGTTTCAAAAGAAGGTGAATTTCTTTACATTCCTTTATTTATATATATGTTTAGAACATTGACATCACTAGTTAATTGTTAATCAAGCAAAATTTGTCTTTCTAGCCATTCCTTTGCTTACCTTAAAATTGTCAGACATCACAATACATTGGCCATATAGTTTTATTTAGTGTTCCCTATAGGTATGTATGTGGTAGTGTATGCACCCATTGCTGTCACTGTTCAGAAGGCTGATCCAGCAAGGTCTTCATGCTTCCACAATTTGGGGAAAGAGAGAGAGAAGTTCTCTGTTATTATTACTATAGTAACCATGCAAACACTGTTGTGGTGTTTTCATAATGAATCATGCAGAGAAAAGGACACATTGTAATGCCCTGAAGATGAAGATAATGAAAGAAAGAAGATAGAAAGAAGAATGAGCATTAAGCAGATATAAATGAAGAATATCAAAGAAGGGAATATTAGAGAGGTCTGCAGTAGTGTTACAACTAACTAGGATGCATGGAAGAGGGGAGAAGCAGATATTTAAGCAATTTGTAATTCAAGCAATATTTGTTTTTAAAATGCAAGAAACAGTCATGAATTTAAAAAAACCCTCATAGTACAAGTCACCACCTGGATATTGTGGGAATACAGTTTTATATTTTATCTTCTGAAATGCAAACAAATAAACAAAAACAAAGTTATTGCTGGCAGACACAGCAAGCCTAGCAGTTATAGTAAGGGGAACACCTAATTGCTTTTTCCCAGCCCTCAGGAGTTATTACTCTTTCCAAAAGGTTAGGGCCAGATCCTCAGCTACTGTTAATCAGCATAATTCCATTTAAGTCAAAAGTACTTTGGTGGCACCTTAGTCTCTCAAGTTCTGTGCCTGTGGCACACAATTTAGGCTCCCAAGGACTAAAGTGCATTAGTGTAACTCAAGTTATTGGGCTCTATATTGGGGTTACTGGGTGAGATTTAATGGCCTGTGCTATACAGGAGGTCAGACTAGATGATCTAGTGGTTCTGGCTTTAACCTCTATGTAATTATGAAACTATAATGACTCATCTTAAATCCATTGAAAGCAGCTGGAGCCGTTCCAGGGACTTCTGTGAACTTTGGATCAGACCAATTTGATTATATACTGTAGTTTAACATTTTGCTCCTTGTTTTGCACTGTTTAATGGTGGAGTCACTTCCGGCAAATATATGAATTTCATAATATAACATCAGTGTGTGTTTCTTCAAATGGTTGCAACATATAAGCATTATATTCTTGTTTCTCTTTTTTTAAAAAAAATAGCTCACTCACGTTAATGTTACTTTTTTTAAAAAAGGGAAAACATTTTAAAAATAATTGAAAGTCTAACAATTTTTCCTCTTCATAATTTCAACCAAAAAAAGTGTTAATAAACATGAATAGATTTAATCTTTGAATATCACATCACCGACTCAGAAAATTTAGAGATGGAATGTATCTTTAAGATCATTCCATCCAACTATGAAATCATTCTTCCCTCATGTACAAATGATGTGCTATTAGCTTGGACTCATCCTATAGATCAGCCCTTATTTATTTCTAATTAAACAGTTCATATTTATAAATAAATTTGTTCCTAAATGAGATCTCAAAAATTAGATATGTCTAATATGAGGATTTAAAATTCCTATGTATATAATCATAATTATACTACATAGCACAAAGAAGGAAAAAGTTCTGTATTGTCTCTACATTTTAAAAACATTTCCTGAAGAGACTATTTTTTGTGATTAAATTTTCATAAAGAAACAAACAAAAAATACAAAAAGTTAATTAACTTGCAGGTTATAAATGTTACCAAATGCTGCACATTTCACGGGATTGCCAATAAAATTATGCAGTTACACAACTTTACACTTGTCAAAGCTGCAAGACCAGACAATCCAAAGTCAAACCATATTACATAGACTTAGCATGTTTGGGTGGGATAACAATCAAAAAAGAAAAATACATACACAGGGAAAAAAGGAAAGGAGGGGACTGTGACGCTGGCAGACCTGATGCCAGCTCATGCCAACGCTTGAGGCAGCACTGAACACTGACAAATGCATAGCTGGAGACCAGCCTGGCTTATCTCTGCGTTAATATTGTTAGAATAGATGTTAAATTGATAAGAATGTGTTTAGACTTGATGAAATGCCTATCGGATGCTGCATGTATTGATCTCACTTATAACCTCTGTAGCCCATGGTATAAGGTTATATTGAGTGTTTCCATTGTAAAACTCTGTAACTCATCAAACCAGAGAGAAAAAACTCCAGAGAAGGACATGAGATTTCATTATTTTTTTTAATATTCTTGCCTGAATAAATACGTATTTGGTGGATTGAAAAATAACATTCTGAATCTTACAGATTTGAACCAAGAAAAAACATACCAAATATCTTGGGAGTAGTAGAAACAAAACATTACATCATTAGGATTCTAAAGTCAGTCACAAGGGATACCTCATCCTCCACCCTGGAGCACTGCTTCTTTTAGCAGTCAGTAGGTAATTTAGTCCTCTGACATGCTGCACTACCAACCATAACATTAAAGTACTTTTCAAAGGAACCTATTAGTTATCCATTGCATAAAGTGAGAGACTAGATCAGGCAGAAATGCTGAAAACCTTTGTGTATTATGTAGCTTCCAACACCTCCTCCCCCCCCCCCCCCCAAATACACTATGCAGTTGTAGAATTAATAGTTTAGTGTAAATATTAGGGAAAAAAATTGAGCTTGCATTAACTGTAATACAGTAGGAGCCAACAAACTTGCACTCCGTTGGAATATACATATTACTGACCTATATGCTAAGAAGCTTGAAGTAAAAGGTTGAGTAACATATAGAATTAAGGGTACTCCAATATTAGTCGTGTGTGGAAGTTCAAATAGGGACAAGGGGCTGAAACCCCTACTGAATATGCATTAAGCAAAATGGTAACACATAATAAAAGCTGTACCCTGGCCTATGTGTCTTGGGAGATGTCATGCTCACCAGTGGTTGTCATCCTGGCAACGGTGAGGATATGAGGAGGACTTTGGGATGGTGTGAGCATATGGAAACTTAGATGTTCATTCTCTGATATCTCTATCTACCTCGATGGGTTGGAGTGTGTGTAATTTTGCTAGCTGTGCTAATAAAACCATTGCAAATTCAGAAGCTTTTTCCCAAGCGTGAAGAGTGTTGTGCCTGTGAATGTTGAGGTTCCAAACTTAACAGTAATTCTAACAACCCTGGGCCTGATCTCGAGCTAGAACTTTCCAAACCTCAGTGTTAATTTACCAATGGGAATTTTTAAGTAATAATACACAATCAATATACAACATCCCCTTCTTTTCCTGGTGTGTAGGGAGGAAGAGTTGGGGGATTAAAAAACAAGACAAAGTTGGGGGAAAAATCCTCTTTCACTTTTTTTTGAGGGGTGGGGGGGCAGAGGAAAAATAGTCAACAGTTATTTTATGTTACTTTCTGTCAATTAAGGAGTGAGAAAGAATGGAAGAAAAGTTTCTTTTTCTTTTAAAATTTTAAAACTTACACTTTTCTAGGACAAAAACGGGTAGGGAAATTAAATAAAGAGAGGAAATGTTTGAAGCTTTTTCTTTTTGTTTATTTCAATTTTTTTCGAAAAATGAAAACTATCAAAAACTTTTCCAAGAAACGTGTTAATTTAAAATAAAGCTAATTTCTTGAAGAAAGACATAATTGAAAAATATTTTAGCCAACTGAAATAAATATGCACCATTTGTAAACTTTTATACACTGGATGAGATTTGCCAACTGTAAAGTCATTAAGAAGAACAAAAATAAGTTAACACTCAAAAGTCAGCATTTACTAACAGTTGTCTCACAGTATCATATTTGAGAAACCACTGCCATCTTGTATTGTAAGTGTAGGTAACACTTTTGGTATCTCAGATAACAGTGCATAATAAGTGTTTGCAAAGGTAGGGTTTTTTTGTTTTTAAATGGTGACCTCTAAGCTTAACCAATGATAAAACAAACCCAAACTCAAAAGCCCAGTACAGCTCTTTCTCCATGGCAAAGAGCAGGAAATGTAGCATATAAGGGTGATATGAGGTAGCATCTTTCTGACATACATCCTTGTGTTCCTCTCCCATATCAAAATTGGGAGAAATTAATTAGAAAATCTCTGCAGTTTTTTAAAAGCATCTATTTTGCCACATTACTTCCCTTGCACCACAGGGTCCAATGAAGGTGATGGTACATATAAGAAAGATAGTGTAATATATACCACATCCTTATAGTGAGGATTTCTGGGGGCCCAATTCTCTCTCACTGGAGTCAAGAGGAGTTTTGGCATTGACTTCAAAGGGTAGGATATTATCCAGAGTGTCTATTCTTTTGTGTGCTTCACAACTGCACTAGCTGGTTTCCTTGCCATGATCCTAAGAGTCTCCTGGAGGTGGAAAATGTTCTTGGGACAGAACAAGTAGGGGAAGTTAATGTTGACTGAGTCAGCATTAATTCATACGTCTACACCTACTCCCATAGTGAATGATGCCAAACTGCAGACAGTATATCATGTCTCGTATCAGCTGTTCTGACTATTCCCTCCTTCCAGCCACATCCTGTTCTTTTCTGTATAACAGTTCTGCAGTTTAAGCTTTGCACAGGGAGTGGGAACTTATGGTGCCTAGTTATTACCATGGGATACTGCTGCAGAGCTCCACTTCCCCTTTTTTGGCATGATTTATGCCCATCTGCTCCCCTTCATGCTGCAGTACAGAGTTGAGCAGATGGGGTCCACTCTCCAGTCTTCTTCTGAAGCTCATATCCATTGTAACCTAATTTTTAAAATGACAGTCTCACTGTCACCAATGCCAGTCAACCATTCTTTTCTTCTTAGTAGCAAAATTAGCCCCAATGATGATGGGCTTTGCCTCAAAAGGTCATAATGTTAAAGAGATACTAACTAGTGAACCCGGTCTCCATCCCTGGAAGGAATCTTGTCTCCATTCCAAGCCTCAGGCTGGATCTGGGCATGGCTCCCAAACATGTGGTCTGACTGGCTGCTGTTCTAATATTTTTCAGCCATGGCAGAGAAAGGGAATGTCATTTCTACTGTGTCTGAAACTACTGCTGCCTGTTTCCAGCTTACTAGCTCCTTGTCTTTCTTCTGATACTGTTTAGAAGGAACACACCGTGTATTTTGACAAAGGCTTGTTTCCTGAAGGAGTTTTGAAAGTTCTGTTGTTGCTAAAGACTATGTATTAAAACCACTGGCCAGGGAAATAGCTGTTATGTTTTCTGTTGCCATTCTTTCTTTAGTAATGGATTTAATTGTATATACTCCTTTTAATGATAACTCTTAATGTGGACTTGGTATATAATTTCCTCCCCTTTTCTCTCCACATGGTGCATTCAGTGATGTCCTCCTGCCATTTTAATTAGTCCCTTTACCTATTTCTTTTCAGATGGTTTCTTCTTTTGTTTGGCTAGAAATTAGCATCTTCAGCCTTGGTTGTCCTACTCTTTCTCTGTCCTTCATCTTAACAAAGGTAGCAACTCCCTCATTAGTTACCTATTTTGCAAACAGAACAGCAAAATACACAAATCTGGCCATTGTCACCATTTACCAGAATGCCTTTGTGGATGAATCTCTCTAAAAGCTTTTGCTCCCGACACTTGCTCTTTTCAGAGTGTGAAAGGGAACTTTGCTGACCTCAGAGATGTGTGGCAGCCCACACAAACATGTATTGAGCCAAACAGACGCTGTCTCCTTCTGCTGTGGTGCAAATATTACTGAATAAAGGCATACTCCTCATTTAAATTTTGACATAAAAATATCCACAAGCAAAACTGATGCAGGGCTATATTGTGACTTAAGCTGTACAAGCACACAGGGGTACTAAGACTCCCCCTCCACCCTTCCATGAACTACTTGGAGCTTGTAGGTGGAATCTCAGAGAGGACCTAGAAGTGGGTGCTGCACAACTGAAGGGCATAGGTATGTTATTCTAATGAATACACAGTAGTGGAAAATTCCTCCCCATAGCAAGAAGGAAGCAGGGAGGGAGGTGCTGTTCATGGGTCAGTGAACTTATATGCCAATTTACATGCATGACTTGGGCCAAAGTTATAAGTGTTGCCCACACTGAAGAGTGATTTGGGGGTGCTGGGAAGGGAAAGGCTGTCACTCAGCTGACATTCTTACCGCTAAATTCCTTCATATCATTTCCAGTATAATGTTTCTCTATATCCCCTTAAAAAAAAAAAAAGTATTAACAACAAAGTGCAGATTCATGCAAACATTGACTCTTGCATTCTCCCTCTCCACAATGGAATACATGAAAATCTTACAAATAATGGGTCTCTCTAACTTGTTTCCCCTCCCCGCGTCATGAATTCAGCCTTTGGTTCAGTACATGCCTTTATATGTGCTTGTAACCTTGAAGAATATCTAGGAGTCTGCAGAGCCTTAAATATTTCTAATTCCCTCAAGTAAAACTGGAAAACATTATGGTCTGTTCCATATACATAAGTTACTGCTGTCTAGTGCTGATGAATCAGGCATGCCACATGCCAGTTCTTGCCAAAAGGCAGGAATGGTTATCACTTCCCTTTTGCATTGCTTAAGTAAATTATTTAGTGAAAGTTCAATTGAATTTAAAAATACTAAAACATATTATGTGGCTTGGCTCTCGACTCTAATTTAATTGTTTTTATGAATGCCTGAGCCATTTAAAATGAAAGAAGTCCAAAACAAGAACATTTTAAAAGTGTTTAAAAATAAAACAGAGCTGGGCATATTAAGCACACAAATTATTGCTAAAGTACAATGATTTTAATGTATCACACAACATCAACCAACACGTGCAATTAGAGCTTGGAACATACATATAACATATTTTTGCTTTATATATAGTAAATGAAGTGTGCCAAATAAATGAGGAGGTAGTGTTTTGAACTGACACACAATTAGCCAATTTCCCCCTTTCTCCTGCCTAACTGTACTATTGTCTCTCCCTCTCTCTCTCTTTTTAGGATAATAAATCTCTCTCTTTGAAGAAATTATATTAATATTTAATTGGAAAACCTCATAAAAATGTTAGGAAAACATTACACCAAACACAGAATAATGCCCAAGAGAATAAACAGCAAGATTTGTGTTATGGAGTTTGGTTGTTCATTTGCATTCCATTCCAATATCACTGACTTACTAAAATAAGTGCTTTCATTCTTACTTTCTGGGTAAGTGAAGGGTACTTTCCTCTAAAGGAATTAGATTTAAGAAAATGCTGACTCAGACCTGAAGTTTACTAGGGCCATTTTGGAAAGGATGCTTATATGGTATGAAGTTGTTACATTTGTTTCCAAGGCATTAGGTACATGCATAATTAAATAAATAGCTTTTAGCAATTTGTGATGTGCTTTATTGTGTACAACTCTTCCTTTTGATTTAATATCACTTATTTTATGCTGCCAGATGTCTCTGTAATTTGATATTCAAAACATTAATGACATGCAAGCATTAAAGGTCAAGCTCTAGATGAATCTGAAGTTATAAAAAAATTGGTGGATTTTGACATTTCTGAAAAGAAAAAAAGGACCAAATATTTCAAAAGATTCATCTTGAGACGAGCAAGCTTAAAGACTATTTTTATGTAGGATCTGTGTTTAATGAATCAATCTAAATTAGTTATGCTACATAGGTTAGGAGTGAGATAATGCTGGGATTATTCCTGCTACCAGAATGCATCATTCTCTATGTAAGATTTTGGTAGCGTACATGCATATTTTTTTTTTAACATAACAATCCAGAGTTAACAAATCCTCTTCTTTTTGGAGGATATTGTGATCCATTCATGTTATGCATTTCTCAAATTCTATTGCATCATAGTCACACTTGATTATCTGTTTGTAATCTATATATACACATATGGTAAAATTTTCACAAAGTGCCTAAATGATGTAGGAGCTTAAGTACCAGTCAAAGACAATGGGACATAGGTGCTTTCAAAAATTTTATACATCTAGCGTTAGGCCTGTTTACACAAAGAGGAGACACCAGTATACCATAAATCCTTTGAATAAACCCTGATGTTGTTAAACTGGTGCAAAACACTGTACAGAAACTATCATTTCAGTTTATCTTAATTAGATTTTTACTGAATTAAGCTACATTGAAATAAGCCATTTTAAAATGAAAAAGAATGTCTATACACACTTGCACCAGCTTAAGTAAATAGTTTTAAGCGCAGTTAATTAAACCGATGCAAGTTTGTATGTCTATGCTTTACAGTTTATTACTCTTCAACAGATTGTGAGCTCTCTCCCAGTTGCTACTACTTCCTGTTGCTTCTACAGGTTTCAGAGTAGCGGCCGTGTTAGTCTGTATCCGCAAAAAGAAAAGGAGTACTTGTGGCAATAGCCCCCCCAACCTGAAGCAAATACTCACCAGCAACCACATACCACACAACAAAACCACTAATCCAGGAACCTATCCTTGCAACAAAGCCCACTGCCAATTGTGTCCACATATCTATTCAGGGGACACCATCATAGGGCCTAATCACATAAGCTACACTATCAGAGGCTCGTTCACCTGCACATCTACCAATGTGATATATGCCATCATGTGCCAGCAATGCCCCTCTGCCATGTACATTGGCCAAACTGGACAGTCTCTATGTAAAAGAATAAATGGACACAAATCAGACGTCAAGAATTATAACATTCAAAAACCAGTCAGAGAACACTTCAATCTCTTTGGTCACTCGATTACAGACCTAAAAGTGGCAATTCTTCAACAAAATAACCTTCAAAAACAAACTCCAACGAGAGACTGCTGAATTGGAATTAATTTGCAAACTGGATACAATTAACTTAGGCTTGAATAAAGATTGGGAGTGGATGTGTCATTACAAAAAGTAAAACTATTTCCCCATGTTTATTGCCCCCTCTACTATTCCTCACACCTTCTTGTCAACTGCTGGAAAAGGCCCACCTTGATTATCACTACAAAAGGTTCCCCCCCATCTCCCCGCTCTCCTGCTGGTAACAGCTCACCTTACCTGATCAGTCTCCTTACAGTGTGTATGCTAACACCCATTGTTTCATGTTCTCTGTGTATATAAATCTCCCCACTGTATTTTCCACTGAATGCATCCGATGAAGTGAGCTGTAGCTCACGAAAGCTTATGCTCAAATAAATTTGTTAGTCTCTAAGGTGCCACAAGTCCTCCTTTTCTTGTTGCTTCTACAGTCACTTATACAAGGTAAAGACAACATTCCAGAGTGAGGATCTCCGTCACTGCTGTATATTCTTAATTTGTTGCATGCACAGAATTTCTACTGCTGTCTCAAATGATCTACTGTTCCATTGAAGTCCCAACTGAGTCCTTTTTCCAGGTGTGAAAATTCCAGTGATGTCTGCCCTCAAAAAGAGTTCAGTGCTTGGGACAAGCGCAGAACATGTCAGAAAGATCTACAGCACAGATTTCAGCTCCACAATTTGCATTTGGGAGGAGAATTTTGTGTTATATCTTCAATCTTGTAGTTCTCTGTAGTCACATAACGTGGAATCTCCGTTTTAATAATTTTATTAAGATGATGTTGAAGTAAAAAGAAAACGGTACAGAGTTTAAGCATAGAAGTTTCTGGTTATCAGGGAATAAGGTACAGATTATCAAGGGGTGCGAAATTCGGCTTGGGAACAGGTGGTGTAAGGAATACATAATCTGCAATCTCCCCGATTGGGGGTAAAAGTTTAACGGGTCAAAGTACAGACATTGAGATATGGGGATATGTTGTTCATATAAGGGCTATGTTCAGGTGTGGAGTATAATGAGTGGATATCATGATGAGGATGGATTTACCCTCATTTGGTAGGATTTAATGTTCAGTGAGTTTATGGTTCCAGTTCATATGGTCCAATGGAAAAAGTCTCTCAGTCCCTTTCCCATAGTTGATGCACGATGTCATACTGGCTCACACCTCCTGGTACTGTTGGTGGCCAGTGATGTGTTCGATGTAGATGTCCCTGGACCATCTAAACTAAGAATTCACCCCCTAGACCTCAGTGAAGTTAGCCAGCAGATAAATTTAGCTACTTATATCTGCCACTTTCCCTTTATCCACTAATTCTGTAGTGCTATCCAAAAAAAGTTTGCCGGCCAAGATTTGTTATTGGCAAACAGATGCAGTGATTGTTTTAGAACCATTATTCTCTAGATGATTAGCTCATTTTTTGCTCTTAAAATGTCTCTTTCTCCCCCCCCCCTTTTTTTTTTTTAAACTGGGGAGTGAAATTAAGTAACTGAGCAATAAGAGCTGGCAGTGATGTCATTTCATTTGGAAGCTCAATAACATTTGTTTTTCAACAATCTTCTAGGATCTCTCCAATTCCATTAGAGTATCTCTTATGTCCCACAGCATTTGGAGCAAGGTTCAGGAAATCTATGGAACTAGCACGAGACATTAACAGAGAGAAGAGGAGCCAAAGTTAGGATCCTAAGGCTGACCATTCTCCTGACTGTCTTTTATCGGCCGATGAACATAAGAAGCTGGATGGAGTAGAGAGGCACTAAGCAGGATACTGACAGAGGGTGCTGCCCTTATGCAAAGCAGTCCATCACATTGTCTCACAGATCTCCCTTCACTGGATATGTTTCTGGAGCAGGGAATGAAGCAGGTGATGATGCTTGTCTCCATGAGGCTTTTTATGCTGCTGGCCACCAGAGTGTGCAACCATGTTTCTTTAAGACTGGCTTGGGATTTTTTTTTCAGCCTTATGGCTGCTATCATTAGGTCACAGATAACTGGCCGTGTTTCAGTACATTTTTTTTCACTAAATTTCCTTCACACTCTAAGACATATGGCATTAGGGCCAGATGACTTGTGTATATTCACATCTTTCAAATATATAGGTTGTACCTATAATACAAGTAATCAGTTGTTAGTAATACTAATTGTTTTCATATGGTGAACACCCACAGTCTACTGTATTCCTTTATCTGATCTTTATCAATACCTACTGTATTTTACAAGGTTTTCATTACTTCATAATGTAAGTCTTTTCCTTTTCTTGTAAAAGCCATTATTAGTGTCATCCTCCTACTCATTAATCAATGTGGCAACATTCTCTTATGTTTCCTTTCCCTCCTGATCAATCATTAAATGTCCTTCTTAGTGCTTTAATAGTGTCTATTAATTGTACTAATTTTTTCAATAAATTGATTCATCTGATCAATTAGCTGATCACTGTCTATGTCTTCCCTATTCATGATTCAATATGAACATAAGAACAGCCATATTGAGTCAGACCAATGGTCCATCTAGCCTGGTATGCAACAGTGGCCAATGTCAGATACTTTTAAAAGGAATGAACAGAACAGGGCATTATCAAGTGATCCTACCCTGCCATCCAATGCCAGCATCTGGCAGTCAGAAGCTTAGGGACACCCAGAACATGGGGTTGTGGCCCTGACCATTTTGTCCAATAGCCATTGACAGACCTATCCTTCATGAACTTACCTAATTCTTTTTTTGAACCCAGTTATAGTTTTGGTCTTCACAACATCCCTTGGCAACGAGTTTCACAGGTTGACTGTGGTTCATTGTATGAAGTAACTCCTTGATTGTTTACATCACACTAAAATATTATTTCTTCTCAGCATCAGTATTTGCATCTCTCTAAACTGAATGCTGAAAACAGGAACAAAAATGGAAAATGGCTGTATGGTTAAAATTAGAGGCTAGGACACAGAAGATCCATATTGTGTTTCCCATTTGCTACAAATGTCTTATTTGACCACATAACATCTTTGTTTCCCCATCTGCAAAATGAGGGTAACATTACTTATGTAACATCGTTGTGGTGTTAGGAGGCTTAATGCATCACTGTTTCCAAAGTGCTTTGAGACTGTTGGATGGAAGGCATCAAAATACAAAGTCTGGTTGAGTGGATGGATCATAAAATTGGGAATAGGGCAATCTGGATTTTATTCTGAATTCTGTCAATGTCTCCCTATGTAGCCTTAGGACATAGGCCAACATTTTCAAGAGTGGCCACTAATTTTAGGCATCCAAGTTTAGAAAGTCTGGGCCTGATTTTCAGATGTCCTGAGCAACTACACCTCCCAATGGCTTCATACAGAGTTATGGGCGTTCAGTACTTATGAAAATCAGGCCCAAGTAGTCTCAAGTTGGGAACCCACCAACTGAGGCCCTAATACACACGTGACTATTTTGGAAAAAATGCCTTAATTTCTCTGGGCCTGAGTTTTCCCCATCTATAAAATAAGGATAATAATATTTATCCATCTTTGTAATGAACTTTGGTGTTTTAGAATGAAAAGTGCTCTATCAGTCCAAACTACTAGCAAAACATTCTTTTATAAGATGGAGGTGCTTCTCACTGGGTCTTTCATATATCTTTGTTCATCTTTAGTAGTTCATTTTATTGGTAGTTTTTTACTCCTATTTTCCAAGACTTCTTGTGCAGCATTCAGAGGGGAAGTAAAGTTGTGGTAGGATAAATTACGCACTAATAAGTAAATATAACTTATATGATAAGGAGAGGAAAGGGGGGAAAAGCAATTAAAAGAAGAATATTATAAGAAGGAAAGTTCTGCATTATCTTATACTCTGTTAACTGTTTTTCCTGTAATAACCTGTTTGCCCTACCCATCACGTAACTTACTCTACTACTTAAGTCACTGCTGAATCAGATCCATCATCTTTGTTTAAAGGTTCAGATAAATCAGATTGTGAATCTGTCCTTCCACCATTTCAGGTATCTTTCCAGGCTGTAACTCCTGCTGTCTCACTTTTATACCAGCTATTACTTTTATGCCAGCTATTACTATGATTCTATTGTGATTTGTTATTGATAGACTTCCCTGTTATAGTATTTCTCTCAAGTGTTTGCATCTACTATAGAATGTTCACCAGATCGAAGCTCTCTGACCATGCCATTCCTAAGATCAGATTCCTAAGGTCACTGCTTCACGGTGAAAAAATAGACAGGCTTCAAAATATGAATGTCTCCATGTAGCATCACTATTTACAGATGGGACAGCTCATCAGGCAGATCTTCCCAAGGTAAAATCTTTGCCCTCATTTGTAATGATTTTTTTCACTGTAACACAAATTACTGGACAGCTGGATAACTTGATTGTAGAATTTGTTGACTGCTTTGTCACTCACGTGTTGAGCTAGCTTTCCTATCAAATTAGAATCTGGGGGCTGATTTCTGAAGCCCAAGTTCTCCTTTGCAGCCACAGTTTGTGACTTTGAGAAAGATGCCTATGTCCTTAGCTACGCTGTCTACCCAACTGTGTCCACACACCAGTTTTGTATCAGCAATTACAAAAACTTCTTTAAAAAAGTCAGCCTCCAGACTCTTTAGTCACATTTAAATATCTTAAAATATATCTGTTTATTATTACCTGTGAATGGTACACTTTTGAGTACCCATGAATGATTTGACGTGTACCTATGACTATGGATACAGTAAGAGACACTGAGAGGTTACATAAGGCCACATCCTCCTCACTGATAGCTGAACTAAATGGGCTTATCATAGACTCACCATCTCACAGCACATTCTTATGGTGATCTTCCTCCTTATCTTCCTCCTCCAGCGGCTTATATGGTGACTTGACCCTCCAGACAGGTCATACTAAGAGCCCTATCCCTTCTGGGATAACAACACTCAAACTAAAAAAAAAAAAATCTGCCATCATCCCTGGGCTCAGTCCTTCACTCCTTTCTGGCGTCTGCAGAGTTCTTCATCACTCTATTACAGAATGTTGCCTCCCAGGGCTTTTTTCCCTGGAAACCTGGATCTTCCCAAGCTTGTGCCTTCAGGGCTTTTCCCCTACAATCTTCTTCTTCCCAGCTACCCTCTCCCTTCAGTGATAGCTCCAGATAAGCTCCTTCCTGCAGGCCCTTCCAAGGTTCCTTTCTGAGGCTAGAAACTCCCAACTACCCCTCTCCTGTGTCTCCTTCCTCTATTGCCCTGCAGTGCTTCCTTTATAGGAACCACCCAGTCTAGTTCTCCCCAGAGAGGTCTAATCCTTAATAACGTGTCTCTCCTCCAGGTGCCACAGAATCAGCTAATTAAGCTCTTCCCCATGCATTAACCCTTTTAATACACCCCACAAGAGGGCTGCATGCAGGGTATTAGGATAATGTTTAGATATCAGTGTCATTTCCTGACCCATTCTATCTACTGAGGGCCCAAATGTTCTCAGTCACAACAGTGTACATTCAGATGTACTCCATAATACTTGTAAATGGAATTTGGGTATAAATATAACACAGATCTACCATAATTATGTCTCACTTACCCCTGTATCACTACCCACAATCCAACCTACGCATTGAGAAAGATTTCCACTGATTTCAATGGGCTTTGGATCAAATCCTGAATGAGGCAGTGTTCATACTGAGAAAAATAGAATGTGTTCATACAAATACAGACTGTATCATAATATACGTACAGAAGGGGCAAAAATAAGGCATGTGGCCAACCTTAATGTTGGTATTTTCTGTCTTGTGAGTGTGCCTTAATATTTAAACATACCCTTTGTCTGGAATTTCTTTTTCTTTTCTTTTTTTTCTTTTATTTAAAGAAAAGCAATAAACCAAAGAAATTTCATCATGTAGACAGCAGTAGAATTCTATGTCCTACAAAAGATGCACACTTAATGAGGCACATATGGTGACCTAGACACAACCTCTCTGCTAAATTTAAAGTTTATATCTGAACCATTATTAAACTAAAAAGTTGCAAATTGGTCTTTATAAGAGAAAAAAAATCCCATTCTCATTACTCAGAAATGGCTGAACCATTTTGACTCAAACTTTTACAAGATAAGTACCACAAGTCGGAAATTTCAGCCCAACTCTTGAAAGTGAGTGAGAGTTAGAAGCAACTGAAATAACCCCCTTAGAAAGGAAATCCTTAGGCAAATCTAACTATAGATATCACTCCGTGAACATGCCCAGGACCAGACTGGCAGCCGAGAGAACAAAGCTCACCATTTTGTTTTAATCCATCCAGTATTTCTCACGGCCCCTTTGTGACAAAACATAATACAACTAATATGGCAATCAATTTAGCTTACCCCTTACTCTAGGTCCCCAAGTGCAGCACTGTAATGCATAGACAAAATAGGACTGAGTTAAAGGTTCTGAGAGAAGTGATAGTTCTCTTGATTTTGTGTATATTAGTTAGGAATTTAACATTGTTTTAGGGATTTAATTTGTGCAAGCCCATATTAGGCTTTCATCTGAATTTCTTTCTGTTCAATCATACGTTTATTTCCCTTGTTATTTTTACTATATTTTTCAAAACAGCTGTCTCATTAAGATAGCTTTTGGCCACCAATTTACCAAAATCCCTGCTGAGGAAGCAATGTTTCTCAAGTAGGATGTAATTTTATGCACTATAAATGAAAGATTAGCATAATTTCATCTTTCTTGTATGAGTATAGTTTGCTGCTCTGAACAATGTAGCTTAACATCTCCTATTCACTTAATTAATTGGCAGAATCTTCCATGTTATAACCCAGAAACTATTCTTGGACTCAAAATTGCATAGCTTAATAAGATGAACTTTCCTTCCTCTCATATTATGTCAAATATTATATTACCATATTATGTCAAATGAAATGTCTCATCGAATCAGATGATTGGATGGGTGACTCTTCACTGGCAGAGTTGAAAAACTGAGTCTCCCCTCATTTAAACAATTGTATATGATTGACTTAAAGGGAGTTACCCCGGTTCACAGTGGTATATATGAGAGGATATTTATGTAATAGCTTCGGGCTCTTCTGCACTTATGCATTAGACCCTCTTCTCTGCCCCTCACATGCCACATATGTTATAGGTCAGAATCTCTAGTGTTTAGAGCACTAGAATGAGGGGGCCTGTTTACTGTGGCAACCCATACACTGCAGGTCCCAGGGCATTTGGTCTACAATCTAGGAGGCACATCCAGCCAACAAGAACACATGATATGATTAGAGACGTGCTCATTGAGGACACATGATGCTCCTACTCATAGTAGCAAAGATTGCTCCACAAGGCATCATCATGGGCTCTGACCTCACTAGTACAGTTCCTCCAGAAGAAGAAGCGTCTGCCTTCATCATTCTTTCCTCTTATAGGACTAGTTAGGGAATAATAGCTGTTTCTGACTTCGAACTACACCAGCTTATGAAATTGTACTGTCTTACATAAAATGACTGACTTCAGACCAGAACCCATGTCCTCCCTGTGCAGCTGTCAAAATACAGATTTTAGATAATGGTTTGGTAAGCAATTATTTCTTTCCCTGGAGCCCAGCAGACAAACCATTGAACTAGGGATCACCAAATGAAATTAATAGGCAGCAGGTTTAAAACAAACAAAAGGAAGTATTTCTTCACACAACGCGCAGTCAATCTGTGGAACTCTTTGCCAGATGATGTTGTGAAGGCCAAGACTATAATATGGTTCAAAAAAGAACTAGATAAGTTCATAGAGGATAGGTCCATCAATGGCTATTAGCCAGGATGGGCAGGGTTGCATGTTTGCCAGAAGCTGAGATTTGACAACATGGGAAGAATCTTGATGAGTGCCTCTTCTGTTCATTCCCTGTGAAGCACCTGTCATTGGCCACTGTCAGAAGATAGTATACTGGGCTAGGTAGACCATTGGTCTGACCCAGTATGTCCGTTCTTATGTTCATATATTTCATAGAGTATTTCAACTGTAAATCTATAAGCAGGATGCTGATAAAATGTTACCCTATAGAATGGCAGATACAAGTTGAGGAGTTCTATTGAAATGGCTGACCTGTGAACATCAAGCTCTCTAACTCTGGTAGGGCCTGGTGCTGAATGCTACCACACATCTGACATTCTAATTTAAGGCAGTGCAAGTTGTGGGCAATCAGCACATTTCAGGATTTCAACCACAGTAAGAATAAATGTATTGGGAATATGTTACATACAGTATAGCTTTATGAAATTTAGCATCCTCTTCCTTCTCCTTCCTCTCTGAGTCAGCAGTGTGTCTATGAATTTGTGTTGAACTGTGTAGCAACCTGTATGGGACTTGGAGGGAGGAGCATGGGTTGCAAAAGGGAAGCATTTGGAGGAGGAAGTTATGCTGTTTTCACATGGCTAGAATGCCAGCAGCAGTTAATAGATTCTAAGGCCAAGGACAGTCTAAGGACTGTCGTGATCAACAGAGCCCACAGAACTTCCCCAAAATAGTTTCTGCATCTTATCTTTTAGAAAAACATCCAGTCTTGATTTGAAAAAGGCTTAAAAAAGAATTAGATAAGTTCATGGAGGATAGGTCCATCAATGGCTGTTAGCCAGGATGGGCAGGGATGGTGTCCCTAGCCTCTGTTTGCCAGATGCTGGGAATGGGTGACAGGAGATTGATCTCTTGATAATTACTTGTTCTGTTCATTCCCTCTGAAGCAACTGGCATTGAACACTGTCGGAAGACAGGACACTGGACTAGATGGACCTTTGATCTGACCCAGTATGGCCGCTCTTATGTTCAGTGATGGCGAATCCACCATGACCTTGGCAAATTGTTCCAATAGGTAATTACTCTCACTGTTAAAAATGTACACCTTAATTCCCATTTGAATTTGTCTAGCTTCAACTTCCATCTACTGGATCATGTTATACTTTTCTCTGCTAGACCGATGAGCTCATTGGTAAATATTTGTTTCCCTTATTGGTACTTATAGACTGTAATCAAGTCATCCCTTAACCTTCTCTTTGTTGAGCTAAATAGATTGTGCTCCGAAGTCTATCACTATGCGTATCACTGACTACTCATACCTCCACATACTGGGATCTACAATCTAAAGGGGAGGACACGTAACCACCCCACATGTCTCCTCTGCCCAGTGACCCTCCGTCATGAGCCCAGCTCGGGAGTGCCATGTTTTTCCAACCCCACGTTACCTGCGGGGGGGGGAGGGTGGAGGGTGGAAGGGAGCTCTGTCCTCCCGCTGTGCCTGCCCCGCATCACGTTTGGATGCTGTCCCTGGCAGCCAGGCCTGGGCAAGGAGTGGGATGGAGCCACTTCTCACATGGCTGAAGCTGGCCACTCCGGGTTGCTCCTCTTTGAAGCTCAGCAGCTGCCTGAGAGAGTCTGGCTGGGAAGGCAGTAGCAGGCCACCCCCCACCTGGGCCTCGTTGCCAAGGACAGGGGTTGAGCGAGCTGGAAACATGCTGCAGGGACGTGCTGGATGGTTCAGGCCAGGTTCGGGCCATGGGTGGCTCACTGCTGCCCCAGACAGGCTCTCTCTCAGGCAGCCACCGCGCTGCACAGAGCAGTGACCCTGAGTGGCTAGCATGAAGCAGCTAGTCCTTCCCTTTCCGCTCTTCCCCTCCCCCCTCCCCCCTGCCTGCCCAGGCCTGACAGCCAGGGACAGGAGCTGAATGTACTGGGGGGCAGGTGTAATGGGGAAGAGTGGCCCCTCTCTCCCCCGGTCCTGGCAGGCCAATTGTGTGTGTATGGGGGGGCACTTGACCATGCATGCCCCCCTCCCCCCCATGGGTTGCTTGTGATAGGTCTGTCTACACAGCAGTTCAACACCTGCAGTTGGTCTGGGTCAGCTGACTTCGGCTCATAAGGCTCAGGCTGGGAGGCTGTAAAATTGTTGTCGACGTTCAGGCTTGGGCCGAGAGGGGAGGATCCCAGAACTCTGGCTCCTGCCCGAGCCCAGATGTCTACATAGCAATTTTACAGCTTTGCAGCCCGAGCCTGAAGTCAGATGAACCCGGCCAGCCATGGCCATGCCGTGAGTCTTTTATTTCAATGCAGACGTACCTTATAAGGCATACTTTCTCATCCTTTAACCTTTCTTGTGGCTCTTCTCTGCAGCCTCATCAATTTATCAACATCCTTCTTAATTGTGGTCACCAGAATGGAACAGAGTGTTCCAGCAGTGGCTGCACCAGTGCCAAATAAGAGATAAAATAATCTCTCTGCTTCTACTCAAGATCTCCCCATTTATGCATCCTAGGATCGCATTAGGTCTTTTGGCCACTGTATCATATTGGAAGCTCATGTTCTGTTCATTATCCACCATGACACCCACATCCTTTTCAGAGCCACTGTTTCCTAGGATAGAGTCCCCCATCCTCTAAGCATGCCCTACATTCTTTACATTCAGCCATATTAACATATTGCTTTCCAGACTGCTCTGAATCAGGGACCCGTCTTTTTCATTATTTACCACTCCCGACAATGTTTGTGTCATTTGAGAACTAGATCAGGGATGATTTTATGTTTTCTTCTAAGTCACTGATAAAAAATAGTATCGTGCCAAGAACTGACCACTGCAGGACCCCAACTGAAACAGATTTGGTCAATGATGAATCCCTGTTTACAATTACATTTTGAGACTTGTCAGCTAGACAGCTTTACGTCAACTTAGAGTGCGCCATGTTAATTTAAAAAAAGAACTAGAATGGTGTAAATCAAAATTCTATGTATTACCAAATCAAACACCTTACAGAAGTCTACGTATATTATGTCAACACTATTACCTTGAAATGAAACCAAACTTGCAATCTCAAAAATAAAAGATATTAAATTAGTTTTCCAGGATGTATTCTCCATAAACCCATACTGATTTGCATTTAATTCTTTATCCATAGAGTCTCGTATCAGCTGCTCCACTATCTTAGAATCATAGAGTTAGAAGGGACCACAAAGGTCATCTAGTCTAACCCCCTGCCAACATGCAGGATTTGTTGTGTCTAAACCATCCAAGACAGATGGCTAATCCAGCCTCCTTTCAAAAACCTCCAGTGAAGGAGCTTCCATGACTTCACTAGGCAGTCTGTTCCATTGTCCTTCTGTTCTTATAGTAAGCAAGTTTTTCCCCGAGATTTAATCTAAATCTGCTATGCTGTAGTTTGAACCCTTTGCATCTTGTCCTGCCCTCTGTGTCAAAAGAGAACAACTTTTCTCCATATTTTTATGGCAGCCTTTCAAGTATCTAAAGACCACTATCCTATCCCGACTTAATCTCGTCTTATCCAAACTAAAACATACTCAGTTCCTTCAACCTTTGCTCACATGGCTTACATTCCATCTCTTTGCTCATCTTTGTCGCTCACCTCTGGATCCTTTCCAGTTTCTCTGCATCCTTTCTGTACATTGGTAACCAAAACTGAACACAGCTGAGACCTAACCAGCACCGAGTAGAGTGGTACTATCACCTCCAGTAACTTGTATACTATGCCTCAGTTAATGTAACCAAAAATTGCATTTGCTTTTTTTTTTCTTCAACAGCTCTGGAATGAAAGGGATCAAATGTACATAAAATCACAATGACTATCAATTATAATGATCAAAGTTACTTTAATGATTCTAAGTGGTGTTTTAGCTCTATCTTCCAAAGTATAGGCAACCCCCCCAGCTTTGTGTCTCCTGCAAACTTGATTAGTATGCTCTTTATACCTACATGCAGGTCTTTAATAAAGATGCTAACCAACACCAGACCCAGAATAGATTCCTATGGAACCCCACTTGAGACTTTCCTCCAATCTGCCATCATTCCATTAATAGTTATTCTTTGTTTGTGGTTGTTGAATCAGTTATGTATCCACTTAATGGTAGTTCTGCCAAGCTCACATTTCTCCAGCTTACTTATCAGAATGTCATGTGGGACTGTGTCAAAAGCCTTGCTGAAGTCCAGGTATATCATGTCCACCACATTCTTCCTATCTACCAAATCAGTTAGAAGGAAATCAAGCTGGTTTGGCATCCCTTGTTCTTGATAAAGCCATGCTGGCTGCTAGTGATTACTGCTTCATCCTCCAGGTATTCACAATTTGAATGTTTTATGCATTGCTTCAGTAGCTTCTCAGGTATCAAAGTCAGGCTGACTGATCTATAGTTCTCTGGCTGCTCCTTTCCCCTCTTTTTAAAGATGGGCACTACATTAGCCCTTACAGCCCTTAGTCTTACAGGACCTCTCCTGTTATCCAGAGTTTGTAAATATTATTGTTAGTGGCTCCGAGATTTCTTCAACTAATTCCATCCGTGCCCTTGAGTGAATAGCATCTGGCCCCACTGATTTGAATCCATTCAATTTGGTCAGAAGATCTCTGATGTGTTCTTTGTTTATTCCAGTCTGCATCCCTTCCCGGGATTGATGTCAGGCTAATAGCCCTATAATTACGTGAGTCATCCCATTTACCTTTTATTTAAAAATTGAAACATTAGCTTTCTTCTTGTCTTCTGAAACTTCCCCAGTGCTCAAAACTTATTGAAAATCAACATTAATAGTCCAGTTTGCTTCTCAGACAGCTGTTTTAAAACTCTTGGATGCAAGTTATCTGGATCTGCTGATTTAAAAATATCTAACTATAGTAGCTTCCATTTAACATCCTCCACAGGAACTACTAGAAAGGGAAGAGTGTTATCACCCTAAACAGAACTGAATTATTTACTGAACAGAACAGAACTGAATTATTTACTGAACAGAACAGAACAACAAAACACTTCTGTTTTCTCTGCTTTATTATTGATGATTCTACCATTTCCATCTCTGGACCAATACTACTGTCCTTTTTGTTCCCAATATTTTATAATAATTATTGTCCTTAGTTCTGTTGACCATAGAGTTCTCCTTGTGTACTTTAGCTTCCCTTATCAATTTTCTATAATTCCTAATTTCTGATTTATATTCATTGCTATCAGCTTTCCCTTTCTTTCATTTGTTTCTATATATAGGCTCCACTTCCCCTCTAAACCAGCACAGCCTTTGTTCTTAATTGTGGGATTTTTGTATCTCTGTGTATAATTCTCTCCTAGAGAACCAATTTAGTTTTAGAAGCATGGAGTCCTTTCATGTTATTACTCAGTATGCAGTACATGAAGCATGGTGTCAGTCAGTCAGTCTACTGACACCTACAAAAAGGAACAAAGTGTGATTAATGGGCAAACAAGGCAGCACCTAGAGGCAGAGCAACAAAGCAGCATAGAGGGACTCAGACCACTGGGAAAGCTTGATTCCCAGACTAAAATCATTGCACAAGCATGAAAGCAACAATTGAGTCTGTATACAGAGCTGACCATGGGGACTGAAGTTGAGAAAATGAAGGCAAAGCTTATTTATTATCTCACTGGGAAAAAGTGATGAGAAGTGAGTGAGACACTGTTGCCAGGAATAATCCTCAACACACTGGAACAGCTTATAAAGGTGTTTGATGAGTACTGTGACCCCAGACAGAATGAGACTGTAGAGAGATTTTTTTTAAAACCCCAAACCAAGAATCAAAGTGGAAATAGATACTTACATTACACAGCTGAGAACTCTGGCCTCCACATGCCACATTGGAGACATTAAAGATTGCGTAATTAAAGGCAAAATCATTTGTGGGACATGTGATTCTAGATTTGGGAGAGATTGTTCAGAGAAACAAATCGAAGCCTAGAGAAATACCTCCAATTAGCAGGGCAGCTGCACTGTCCAGGGAAAGAATCAAAGCAACAACAGCCACTACCGCAGAACAAGTGCACAGGTTCAAGTTAAAGGAACCTAGAAAGGAAGACAGAGACAGACTGACTGAGAATGCAGGCATCATGGTCCAGTGTATATACAGAGGCAAGCAACACAAAAGGCAGAACGAAAAATACACAGCCTATGGGCAATGATGGAAGAGGTATGAGAAACAGAACCACATTATGTCCCAATACTGCAGCTATCTTATGAAGAAAAAAGCCACAGTACATACAGTTACTGAGGACGTAAAAACTTCCAGTGAAAAGAAGGATCTGCAATGTGACTCTAGCAGATCCAAAAACACTCAATATGCACACATTGCAGAAGGCATCTGTCAGCCATTCAAATACAGTATTTGCAACTTTGCTATTAGATCAATGACCAAATTAATTCCAACTGGACTGCAAAACCAGCTGCAATGTAATCCCAACAACACAAGTAAGCAAAAATATTAGACTGGAAAAATGAAGTTACAAATAGACCCCACACACACACACATACACACAGCCTGTGAAACTACAGAAACACAGAGTTCCATTCGCTCTTGTGGAGTTGCTGAGGAAGGAATGGGCAAGCCTGCAAAGAAGAGGCATCATTACACGAGCTGAAGTTATCACAGAGTGGATAAACTGTCTAGTAGTGGTGAGAAAACATTCAGACTTATCTGATACTCTACGCTCAGCCAGAGGGCCATGGTACACTGCAGCAGGATTCAAAAAAATCAACGCCAAAGAGGAATTTGAGCACAAGATTTCTTCCCTTGGGTATCCACAAAGCAGTGGTAAGGCAGAGTCACAAGTAAAAACAACCAAGAGACTGATAATAAAGGCAGAACAGACTGGAAGGGATTCCTATCTGGCAATGCTGGAACATTGGAATACAGTCTCTCAGGGACAGGGTAGAAGCCCAGCACAGATACTGATAGGTTTGAAAACCAAGAGTTTGCTTTCCCTGAAGGGTAGTCTGTTGCAGCCCCGTCTGTGGCAACCCAGCAGAGGAACAATGGATAGTACACAGAACACTTAAGAGAATGCCAAGCTAAGCAGGCAGCCCTCTACAAAAAAGGAACCAAGAACCAGGAACCCAGCATGTTTGGGTCCAAATATCAAATAGCCACACCAAACAAAGGCAAAAGGCACTAGTCCAAGCTGCCGGGGGATGTGGGTCATATGAGGTAACTAGAGTACAGTTGCCAACTTTCTACTTGCACAAAACCAAACACCCTTGCCCCACCCCTGCCCGTCCCCTGAGGCCCTGCTCCTGCCCTGCCCCTTCTTCAAGGCTCCGCCCCAACTCACTCCACCCACCCCTCCCTCTGTCGCTCGCTCTCCCCACCCTCACTCACTCACTCACTTTCACTGGGCTGGCTCATGGGGTGGGGTGCAGGAGGGGCTGAGGGCTCCGGCTGGGGATGCGGGCTCTCGGGTGGGGCTGGGGTTGCGGGGTTTGGAATACGGGAGAAGGCTCTGGGCTGAGGCAATGGGTTAGGGCATGGAAGGGGGGTCAGAGGTGGAGGCTCTGGGCAGCGCTTATGTCAAGCAGTTCTCGGAAGCAGCGGCATGACCCCTCTCCGGCTCTTACACGGAGGCGCGGCCAAGCAGCTCTGCATGCTGCCCCATCTGCAGTCGCTGCCCCGGAGCTCCCACTGGCCACAGTTCTGCTGCACCACCAAGCGAACTTTTAACAGCCCGGTCAGCGGAAACCAGACACCTGGCAACACGAAACTAGAGACCGAGGATAGGAATGGAGATGCAAATAAAAATTACTGCAGCTAGTGGCAGCCAGCCAGAACACTAAGAAACATGGGGCCAAAGCCAGAACCAGTAGTACATAGAAAGAGCTTCAGCCATCAGCTGGTCTGGACTACACAGGTCAGAAGAAATGAGTCACATGAGCAATTCAGAGGACCCACAAGGCAACAATGGAGGCAGCATCAGGGTGGAAGCAAGTCCCCCATCAACAGTGATAACAAAGATAGGAAGTGGGAGACTGGTTCAAAGACCAGCATAATTGAAGGACCTTGAGGTCACAGTAAGATGCAGTGAAGACCATGTCCCTAGAGTGGGTTATGTACTAGTAACATCTGGCTCTCACAAGTCAGCAAATGCTTGCACAAAAGACACAACAACAATGTGGCAGGAGGCACCAGGAAATCAGTCTCTGCACACATGACTGGAATGTTAGCTGCAGTATCACTGTAAATAATTGGATTAGGGCTGTCTACGCAGTGGAGTAATGTGCTCTTAGTGGGTGTGATTTCTAAAGTACACTAACATGTTGGGCATTAATGGTCAGTACTGTTTTAAACAGCACTACATAAAAGCACACCAGAAGGATCTACATGGACCAGTTAGTGCATAACTACGGTCTACCAAATTTAGGATCCATTTTGATCAATTTCACAGCCAGAGGATTTTTTTTAAATAGTCAGTTGCATGGTTTCAAATGTTTACATGTGAAATTTCATGATGTTGTAACCATGGGGGTCCTGAGCCAAAATGGGGTTGTGAGGGTGGTCACAAGGCTATTGTAGGGGGGTCATGGGATTTCCACCCTTACTGCTGTGGTGCTCCTGGAAGGGGCTCTGCCTTCAGAGCTGGGCAGCAAGACAGCAGCAGCTGCAGGCTAGGCACCAAGCTGAAAAACCAGCACCATTGTCAGCAGCAGGGCAGAAGTGTGGGTCACGGGGTATTGAGGGATGGGTTACCATGCATCTGGGTTTTCTTGGCAGCCTCCCACCCGGGTTGGGGACTGACAGCTCGAGCCACAGCCTTTCCACAGGGCGTGTGTGTGTCTGTGACAACTGGGGCTGCAGCCTCTCCGTGTGGGGGGCGGGGGGGGGGGTGACAGCCACTCCCACTCCTGTGCTGCCTTCAGAGCTGGGCTTCCAGCCAGCTGCCACAAAACTTCCTGCGGCTGCGGGAGGTTCCCAGAGGTGGGTATGATCGGTTCTGGGAGAAGCCCCTGCAGGGAAAGAGGAAGTCCCATTGCTTCCCCCGCTTGCGCCACAACTAGCAGCTGGAGTCCCGGCTGAGGCACCCCCAGTGCTGTCTCTCCCCTACAATAGCCAGATTTCATGGGGGAGATCAGATTCGATTGTCTGGGACACGTTTTCATGGCTGTGAATTTGGTAGGGCCCTATGCATCACACTTTAGTGTACTTTAGAAATCATACCCCATAGAGTGCATTACCCACTGTGTAGACAAGTCCTTGGTTTTACAAGCATGGAGTCCTTTCTTGTTGTTACCCAGCATGCAGTACATGAAACAAACCAACAAAAACACCACTTAGAATCATTCAAGTATCTTTGATCATTATAATTGATAGTAATTGTGATTTTATGTACATTTAGTGCCTTTCATCCCAGAGCTCTTCATGGACTTTACCAATGGATATGCAAGGCTTACCTCTTTACTGAAACACTTCACCTATCACCAATGTGCAGCCGTTGCTTGGGTGATATCGATTAGCTATTGAACAGCACACAGCAAATCTGCGCACAAGTGTAGCACAAGAAGCTACTGGCGGGTCATTGGTAGGGATAATTTAAATATCCCAACTGGAGTTTGACTAGGACACCAGACAGTTTTATCATTTCTACTGGGATATTTAATGACCACAACTACCTACAGCAGGGCTTCAGTTTAACATCCTCTATGAAAGATGGCATCTCCAGCAGTACAATGGCACCTGCCACCAGGCTGAGACATTAGGTCAATTCCATTCCGGTGGAAAATGGGTCACCTGTGGAGTCACCAACACTACTTCCCAAAGCACCTGTTTCCCAAAGCATCTAGTTTCTTGGGGTTCCCCCTACCTCCATACAATACTGACCTGGCCTTACCCTGCTTAATGTATAACGGCTGATGAGATCACACCACACAACTGCATGGCTCCATGCAATTTTAATATATGCATTGCAAAATTAAGTTGCAGTCCAAACCAAAATGATTTCTAAAGGGTGTGCTGATAGAGCTATAATGTATTGGATCTGGTAAACAACTTCACACCACCTTCAGCGTGGACTAGAAAAAACACTACCGTCCAGTACCTGTGTGAATGGTGGAAGTGGGAGTGGGGCTCTGGAAGTGAAAGGCAAACAGGACAGAAAGAGAGTGAAGGGAAACATAGATGGGCAATGGTTATAGTAGCAAGGGAAGGTATGGGAGTGATCTGGGGTCACTGGAATCATTGTCATTACAAATCATTTGTTCAGATCCATGCGTTATAGCAAATAAAAACAGACATGATTTGAATTAGGGAACTCTCATTCCCTTTTGGGTGTCTGCACAATACACAAGATACTTGACCTTTGCACTTCTGGTTTATGAGGTCACCAAATAGTTTCAATGACATTAGAACCTCATAACTCACAGTTGCCTGCTATTTATTTCATATATATCGCACTATTTTTAGGTGGGAATAAAAATAGGTATTAAACATTCCCTAAAGGATGAAACATGGTCACTTTTTTTTTTCTTTTAAAAAGCCACCAGTCATAGTCTCAGCCTTGTTTAAGTTGTAACAGCTCCAAAAAGTTCCTAACTACTAGAGGTTTTGGATATTTTCTGGTTTCTGGAAATTTTTAAAAAATATACAATTACAGAGTTTCATTCACCCCAAAGGATCCAAAAAGCTCTAAAACATTCACAATCTACAGCTGTGATTCAGGCAGGCATCCCTAACTGAGCACCAGCTAAGTGCATAAAATAACTTAAGTGCATGCTTACATGCTTTCCTAAATCAGGACCTAGATGCTGACGGCCATTAGTACATCACGTAGATGAATGAAGAATAAGTTATTCAGTAAATTGCTAATTACCTTCATTTTTGAAAAAGGAGTTTACTTTACATCTCATGGGTCGAAAATCAGCATAATGCTCCTTGACCTGTCTTGGTTACATTTTGGCTTTTGCGCCATCTATTCCGCAAACTGTAATACAGTATTGAATTCACATTAATGGGTCACACGAGTTGTTATGAATAGCAGGGGCCAACGAGGAGGGTGGCAAGCATTACATTAGTTCAAGTGGCTGCAACTTTATTATAAACAAATGGAAATAGCAAAGCAAGATGTAACACCTAAACAGCAGACATCCTGGAAGCAACCAAGAGGAGCAGGGGAATGGCCACACTAACCAGTCTGTAGCCTGATGTCTCTATTTGCTGTTCAAATCTAGAACAGCCTAACTGTGAAGGCCTAACCAACCTGACTGTCCTAGGCAGGTCAAGCAGCATGGGGGGTGGGGGGGAACAGTTCCTGTGCTATCCTAAATGCAAGGGCTACAATTCTACTAACTGCAAATCTGCAGAAAGACTAGGCAGAATCTGTCCCCTAAGTGAATTGGCTTTTCTCACTCAGGCAGTCCCACAGACTGTGCTCTGTCTCTCAGGAAGAAGGATTCTTGCATTAGAAAGAATTAGGCTGGACATTCCAAAAGAAGTTGGGGCAGAAATGCCCTGGAAGAGATCATCATTTACACTAAGACCCCTTTCTGCTGCCAGAGGAAAAGCACTTAAGCCCAGATCCTCCAAGATATTTCAGGGGGAATTAAGAGGTACTTATATGCCTTTGGGCCTTAGGCTTTTACTGGGAGTTCTGGCATCTAATTCCCTTAGGGTTTGTCTACACTGTTTATACCCAAGGCACTGAGTCTCAGAGCCTGGGTCCGCTGACGTGCAATGCAGATATTTGGGCTTGAGTTGGAGCCTGGGCCAGGCTCCAGCCCAAGTCTGAACATCTACACTGCAATTTTATAGCCTCACAGTCCAAGCCAGCTGACTTGGGCCGGTGTACACATAGACTTAGACTCCTTTGAAAATCCAAACCTAAATCCTCAAGAGAGACAAAGAGGGGAAGGACACTGTGTAAAAATAAAACCTATGTTTCCTTGGAAGACTACTGAGTTTAAGCGCTGAATAAAGCTACATACTTAGAGTAATACAGCCCATCTTCAGGTGTTGTGCACCCAAGAGTCCTACTGACATCAGCTTTTAAAGGGAAAATTTTAGGTAACAGGAATATTGAAGCTTCTAGGTTCACATACGTAAGTAAATTTCCCCATATTTTATATTGCGTTTTGCAGTTCCAGTCTAGGCCTGAATAACTGCATATATGTGTTGCTGCTTGAAGTTTATGCATGTTTTACACTCAAAGAGCCTTTTATTCTGGGTTTATTTTTTCAATTCATTTTAAAGTATTGGTTGAGAGAAAGGTTAACCTTCTAAGAAATATTTTTGATACTGAAGTATAAAAGGTTCTTTAAAGTATTTTTAATACCTTATTTTTTTAAAAAAAAAGCTCTGATAATCCATTATCTTTTTTTCATACAGATTAATAATTACAGATATGACTCATACAAGTCAACCTTTCAAATATCTTGTCATAAAATAAAGGTCAAGTCATAGAATATCTTAAAAAAGAAGTTATCAAAGAATATAAATGGATAATATTGCAGCTTTCATTTGAGTTTTAACTTTAAAATACTCAGAACTTATTAATGTTAATTTCTGATGACTATTTGAAACTGCAGTTTCCAACTAGTTATACCACAGGACTAATGCTAAATACTGAACAATTTTATGGCATGCACTAAAATGTTTATAGCACTTTTGTAATATCAGTGGTTATCAATCAACAATGTGAGAAAAGGTTTAATTTTATACACCATCCTTTTATAATCTTAGCACAGACTCTCAATTTAGAAGTGTTCCAATCTTATGTAAAATAAAACAGAAGACTGAAAGAAGTGACATACAATCCATCTTTAATAATCTGTTCATCACAAATTAGCACTGAAAATAAATTACCCTCTTAACCGACACATTATAGACAGCCATAGGATCTGGCACAAGAAATCTTTCATATAATTAAGTGGAACTACTGTACTTAATTAGCCTCAGTTTAGGTGGCTATTGCCACAGTTCAATTAAAAAAGGCAAAGGGATGCTGAAAAGTCCATCTGGTACCATTGGTTTGTGAGCTACCATCTCCTGAGGTGTCAGATTTTCATTTGTATTTATTTCCATAAATCACAAGTTAAACACAAATAAACGGATGCCTAAGTAGTTCTAACTGAACAAAAGGAAAAGCAAATTACACAATGTAAGCGGAGCTCTTGAATGAACTGTTAAATGAAAAAAAATATTTTCTTTAAAAAAAAGAACAGACATATAAGATTTGAGCCAAAGGTAATTTCTGGGGGCGATAAGTGTGTCACGGCCTCCTCTACATCACCATCAGATGATTTGAACAACAGAATGTTATTGCCTTTCTTTTAGAGAATTTAATGAAAATTAGAGTGTCAGTGACAAAATCAACCCTTATGTATTTTGCATAACAGTACCCTAGTTAAGGGATATCTCTCTGAATTTCTTCTCAGATATTCAGTAATAATGTTTAAAAGTGCTGAAGTGAGACTTAGATGTTGCCAACATCCCAATTATTTCTTCAGAGATTTTAAGGCAGCTGCAAGTCAGGAAAAGGGACAAAGATATATTGATGCAGATGTATATGTATATTAAAATGTCCAGCAAACATTCGAGCCAAATACAAACAAAAAAAAAAAAAAAAAAACCCAACACCCTATACTTTCAAAAGTAATTCCCATAGCAAAGAAATTCTTGTTTAAATATAACTAGCCAAGGGACTGTGGCGTGAGGAGATCGCAGGCCCAGAAGAAATTGTGTGATATCATTCCTGGCTTCCTTTATTGCCAGTGTTCTCACCTTGTTTTCAATTTGCATGGCAGAGCCCAGCTCCCTGATCACTGGCCTAACCTTGGATCCATGGAACCAAACTTTGTGAGTTCATGGGCCAAGGTGGGTTAAGGATATCTAGATTCAGAATAACATGGAGGTTTCTGTATGTTCTAGAAAGAAAGCAAAAATTTTTAAAAAAGTCTTGTATCTGTAAAATGTTATCCCTAAAACTCTGGGAGTGGATGGAAGTGTCAAAGGCATGCACTTTTCCCTGAGCAAGGGACAAAATTTGAATGCCACTTGACAGCCCCTGTGGAAGGAGCCTCCTTTAAGATTCCATTTGTGCCCTGCACATGAGTCCAGCTGGTTGTGGACCAGGATTGTGGCCAATATACAAAACATTTTGCACAGCTATAGTCAGAACTATCATCATTGGTGGATATTAGTGACATGCAAAGGCAAGCTGGCAAAACTTACATATAAAGCACGTCTTCAGAGCCAGTGAGTGTACGGTCTAGAATAAAATTCTCTGACTCCAAATAATAAGCATGAGGAACAATCATTGGCCACTACCTACCTTTCAAAAACACTTGACATATTAGAAATTTATTTGGTTGAAGTCTCAAGCACATTCAGTAGGATTACAAAGTCAACTTTGTTAGGTCACTTAAGTTCCCTCCTTTCCTAGTTCCCCTGCTACTCATTCCACTAACCAGTTCTACAATCTAGAAGGCCTGTGTTGTGTTAAACATTTGAGGACTGTGCGCTGGGGACTATGGAATAATTTCTAGCAATTTCACTACAGCAATGATAAATCTGCAACTCTGACATGTTAAAGGTCGCTTTCATTTCATATAAAAGTTGACTTCATTAAGGCAACAGCTCCTCCCCATTTTATAGTTTAATTTTAAATTTTGTTCCTACTCTTTATTTTAATGAACTAGTTACAAGAATGATGGCTTGAAGACTGCCTAAATTAAGCCAGTAATTTTGTAATGTGGTATGTTAACTAAGGGATTGTGTTAATCGTATCATTATAGCATGGCACAATGAGAAAAAAATGTTCATTTTATGACAATTGTTTAAAAATATATTTTTCAATGAGACTAGGCATGGAGGACATGCGAGTTCCCTTTATAGATTTAAATAAGTGTAAGCAGCATTTATGAGAAGGGACACCATTGCAGCTCCTTCATTTATTCATAAGCCTGCTAAATGCAATTCTAGAGAGGTCATGTTGTCCCTTCAGACACATCACTGCCGCTTCTCCCAGTTTCAATCATTAAGAAGCTAGCACTGAGAGATGTTAGAGGAAAAACATGACATCAGACAAGATTTCTTATCTCCTGGGAGTCAGGCAGAAAAGCCAGCATCTTCAGCACAGGATTTTTCTCTCTGAAATTCCTCCTTTTAGAGATCACAAAAGGAATGGCTGTATTGTTATCTCATTAACAAATAGCTGTTGCTACTGAAAGGATTTTAGAATTAGGAAGAGATCCATTTACAGGAGCTACAAAACATTCAGTGGGGCTATAGGTTTGTCAGGCAGCAATAAATTTAATATTACTGTATCATTCAGGGAAATACATCAAATGCTTGTTCTTTCAAATGCGATTCATCTCTCTCATTCTTTGGGGTAATTTAAATAAGCAAGTTAATCAATAAAGGGTAAATGTAGCGCTTATATAGTACTTTTCATCAATAGATCTCAAAGTGCACTTCTCACATTTAGATTCCATGAAATCAATATTTTCTCTTCCAACAGGTTGTGTTTATTTAGTACATCTTCTAAGAAAGACAGTTTTGGTACAGAATGGGTTCACTTTGCCTGGACAGGCTATATGTGCTTTTCTTATTTGAAAATTTACAGCTTGTTTTAAAAGGATATTCCAACTATTTTTTTTTATTAAAGTCAGAACACAAAGGAAAAACTTTGATACCAAAACACAGAGTTCTTCAATAACAATAGAGACAATTACAATTGAATTACAGTACAATCCTACCCTATTGAATTTTGCCATTGACTTCAATGGGGTAAGGATTTTACCACTGATTCTGAGAGGGTCCGAGTACCTTTAGGCTAGGAACTCAGCACTTTGCTGTCTGAAGGCTTGTCTAGGTAGCCATTAAGTGTTGCGGGAAGCCTGGGTATAAATCTACAGTAGATTCAAAGATCACTGCAGAACTTTTAGTGTGTGGCAGCAGAGTCTCTACAGACAGTTAGTACATGGCAGGCTAGAGCGCTGTAGATTTACTCCAGCTTGCGCACACTAAATCACCATATAGTCATGCCCTCAGAGTCTAACCTGTTGAAAATCTGTCATCAGAAATGTCATCATTCCTCAGTTTTTTCTTATCCATAAAATAAACCTGATGCCATAACCTTGAATGTTTTCTCCTGGAACGTTTTCCAGTATTACAAAATATATGTTTATTTCACTTTTCACTATTTTTTTTTTATATTTTCTGAATAAAATATGGCTTTAACAGGGTAGTGAAAAGTGGCTGGTCTGTAATTAAATGACCATTGCAGTGCTCCATACACTTTCAGCTAACTAAAGTAGCAGTAACAGTATTCCCAACCTCAATCATTCAAAAATCATGAGTCAGCCCCCCATAAATCACGAGATTGTCTTAAAATGATGAGATTTTTTCAAACTAATGCATTTTGGGTTATTTTTATTTGACTTCTGGTTTTCTAACCTTTAAGGGTCTACATTTTCTAGGTCTAACAACAAGGACTGGAATTGTACATTTTTAAAAAAATGTAAGTAGTGTTGTACCTGTTTTGGTCTCAGGATGTTAGAGAGATAAGGTGGATGAGGTAAAATATTTTATTGCACCAACCTCTCTTGGTGAGAGAGACAAGCTTTCGAGCTTACAGAGTTCTTATGTGTAAGCTCTTCAGCCAGACCTGAAGGAGAGCTCTGTGTAGCTCAAAAACTTGTTTCTCTCACCAACAGAAGTAGGTCAATAAAAAAAGAAGTTCTCACCCCCTGCCCCTCCCCTTGTCTCTTTTTCTGATGCAAGCTAAGATTTTGACGTAATCAACTGAATTCAGGAACTGGGTCTTCAAGAAAGACACCAATTATTGCCAGAATTGTGAGAGTTGGCAGTACTGTAGTGGTATCAGGTGTGCCTTTCCAAATAGAGGGAACGTTGTCATGAATGGCAATGATTTGCAGTGAGGTAGATATGTATTATGTATAAAAAGATTCACAAATCTTCCAAGTGAATTTCCTTAATGCATGCTTATCATTTACTTAGACAAAAAAAAAGTTCAGAGATCAAAAAGAGACATCCAATAAGTTTCCAGAGGGCAAACCTTCTCTTTCAAATCTCTCTTCAGCAGACAAAAGCAGGCTAGACCACAGATCTAGACAGATGATAGAGTAAATGTGTTTGCCCTTCTGACTCCATGCATTTTCAACCAATAGAAACACAGAAGGCATGTTCTAATTAATCTACATGAAATAGATTTATAGTCCATTAACTTGTAGTTACTGTATTAATACACTGAAAAGCAGATAATTTAGAGTACAGGAGAAGGAGAAAAAGGTATTATCTCTAAATTAAATATGGATAATGACAATGTTCAGATGTTGGGAAAAATCAGTTTGTCAATACTTGGTTTTATGGACAATTCCACAGGGAAAAAAAAAAGAGGTTCTTGCAGGAAAACTAATAGCTTTTTATAAAAGAATGGCTGAAGATAATTTAGGATTTTTTAAAATCTATATGTTATTGGTATTCTGAATATTTATGTATTACAAAACCCGGTTTAAAATGATAATATTCCTGTTAACAAGATTTCTGAAACATAACTCAATCTCACTGAAGCAATTAGGAATGGAAGATCTTTATAATAGGAAAAAAACACATTGATTACAAATATCTATTACAATTTCATTTTGGAGCAAAATTGAATGGATGGATGGCAACATTTAGTGGATGGATGGCAAAGAAAAACATGACTTTATAATTTCCCTACACCTTTGTCAAGGTTCCTTCCCCACTCTGAACTCTAGGGTACAGATGTGGGGACCTGAATGAAAACCCCCTAAGCTTATTTTTACCAGCTTAGGTTAAAACTTCTCCAAGGTACAAACTATTTTACCTTTTGCCCTTGGGCTTTATTGCTGCCACCACCAAGCGTCTAACAAATATATAACCGGGAAAGAGCCTGCTTGGAAACGTCTTTCCCCCCAAAATCCTCCCCAAACCCTACACCCCATTTCCTGGGGAAGGCTTGATAAAAATCCTCACCAATTTGCATAGGTGAACACAGACCCAAACCCTTGGATCTTAAGAACAATGAAAAAAGCAATCAGGTTCTTAAAAGAAGAATTTTAATTGAAGAATAAAAGTAAAAGGATCACCTCTGTAAAATCAGGATGGTAAATACCTTACAGGGTAATCAGATTCAAAACATAGAGAATCCCTCTAGGCAAAACCTTAAGTTACAAAAAGACACAAAAACAGGAATATACATTCCATTCAACACAACTTATTTTATCAGCCATTTAAACAAAACAGAATCTAACGCATATCTAGCTAGATTACTTACTAAGTTCTAAGACTCCATTTCTTTTCTGTCCCTGGCAAAAGCATCACACAGACAGAGAGAACCTTTGTCGCACCCCCCCCCCAAGCTTTGAAAGTGTCGTGTCTCCTCATTGGTCATTTTGGTCAAGTGCCAGCAAGGTTATCCTAGCTTCTTAACCCTTTACAGGTGAAAGGGTTTTTCCTCTGGCCAGGAGGGATTTTAAAGGTGTTTACCCTTCCCTTTATATTTATGACAACCTTTAAAATAGATCTATAGGTATAAGAAAAGATACAAAATTGTGAAAACAAGAACGGTTCTTAACTCTGATATTCTTAGCTCTTATGTAAAAATGTATGTTCAGTGTTGGGAGCTTTACAGCTTCACCCAGAGAGGCTGTATTTGCTTAAATGGGAATACTTGCATGAAGTTGGTTTGTTCATATGAATACAGGTCACAGGAGGGCCCACTTAAAATGTGAGTAAGGGCTTCATTCACATGATCTGCATAGGGCAGGTCTGGCATTACAGATTCTGAGAGTTTATCTTTCCATTAATAGCTCTTTTCTTAATAACTTTCTTTCCATTGTGCCAGGTCACTCAGAACAGCAATATCAGAGTAGGATTGAAGACCAGCCTCAGTATAAATCATATGCATGCAACAGTTCCCAACAAGGGCCAAATTCTACTCATAGACTTGAGGCTCAATTAAATCGTGAGAATCCAGCTTCACACAGGCGGAAGTTGACAAAGTAAAGTGCATTTTCAGCTGTATTTTTCCCTAGTATGACTGCTTACAGAATCAAGAACAGAAGCTTGTCAAGATATAAGGTTTCAACTGACCAAGGGCCAAATTATCATTCCTGCTGCCATTTCTGTGAAAACTCTGCAGAGCTGTAGCTTGGTCATGGAGTTCTAATCCAATTGTGATGAATTATCCCTCCCATCCCCAGGGACATTAGCTGTTACCACTCAAGAAAGAGATCTTGGAGTCATTGTGGATAATTCTCTGAAAACAACTCTATGTGCAGCGGCAATCAAAAAAGCTAACAAAATGTTGGGAATCATTAAGAAAGGGATAGATAATATCCTATTGCCTCTTTATATAAATCCATGATACACCCGCATTTTAAATACTACGTGCAGATGTGGTCGCCCCATCTCAAAAAGATATATTGGAATTAGAAAAGGTTCAGAAGAGGGCAACAACAATTATTAAGGTATGGAACCGCTTCCGTGTGAAGAGAGATTAATAAGATTGGGACTTTTCAGCTTGAAAAGAGATGACTAAGGAGGGATATGTTAGAAGTCTATAAAATCATGACTGGTGTGGAGAAAGTAAATAAGGAAGTGTTATTTACTCCTTCCATAACACAACAACTAGGGGTCATCAAATGAAATTAATAGGCAGCAGGTTTAAAACAAACCAAAGGAAGTATTTCTTCACACAATGCACAGCCAACCTGTGGAACTCTTTGACAGAGGAACTTGTGAAGGTCAAAACTATAACAGGGTTAAAAAAATCCTAGATAAATTAATGAAGGATGGCCATTAGCCAGTATGGGCAGGGATGGTGTCCCTAGCCTCTGTTTGCAGGAAGCTGGGAATGGGCTACAGGGGATGGATCACTTGATGATTGCCTGTTCTGTTAATTCCCTCTTGGGCATCTGGCATTGGCCACTGTCAGAAGACAGGATACTGGGCTAGATGGACCCAGTCTGACCCACTATGGCCATTCTTATGTTCAATTCCATAGAGATTCTACCTTGCTCCCTGCACGGAAGTGCATCTGCAGCCTCCGCAGGTAACCAACCGACCATGCTGCATTTGTTTACTAGGAACTTCTTTTGGTTTATCAGTTTCTGCACAGAAGATTCATCGTTCTACACTAACTTACAGAACAGCATTACAAGTACAGATGAACTAAAAATCAGTGGAGGGCTAGTTAGAGAAAAGCAGTCAGGCTCTTATTTGCATGAAGCCTCTGCACTCCTCACTGAAAATCTCTGGGGCCCAAAATCAAAGGGACCTTGCAATTACAGCTGGTCTGCAATTTATCAACAAATTTATTTGGCATCAGAAAGGCTGACTTGTTGAAACAGAAACTCGTTACAAAACAGGGTTGAGTTTGACTAATTTCCAAACTTGAAAAAATGTTGAGGGAAAGAGTTAAAATGGTCAAAACAAAATGTTTTGACATTTTCAGAGCGAAAAGTTTCAGTTTACTGGCATTAGACAACTTTTCATTTTGAAATTTAAGGTAGTTAGAGTGGACAAAAGAGATTAAAAGAGGTCAAAAACAAAATGAAATATTTCAAAATTAAATAAAATATTTTGATAGACATGAAATAACAATGACAACAAAAAAAATCATGTTTTTGATTCACCAAATATTTTAGATTTCTACTTTTGTCCTAATTTTAGATGGGAAAAATTTCAAACTCTTGAAAATATTCATGGGATTAGAAAACCATTACCCACCTCCTCTATTTACAATCTCTCTCCTGTCTTTCCACAATGAAGCCAATCAGGCTGAGAACCAACCAGGCCTGGGGTTAACTAGCAGACACAACTGTAAAGAAAGACTACCGTGCCCTGGTTTTCATTAACAACTGAAGACAAGAACAGGAAATGTTTTTTTGTTTTTTTCTTTTCTCCCCTTAAACACAGAATTTTTCACTGGGTTTGGTGGTGATGCACTTGTTTCACCCCTCACAATTCTACCTTTGAGCATTCAAAAGTAACTTATAACAAGTGACAGCAAGAAAACAAAAGAAAAACAACAAAAAGTGAAACAGTCCATGTCTTTTCAGAGTGGTTCCCTATATGTTTACTTCCTTTTCCTTCAAAAAGTAACTTAGCTAAATTCTCCTCTCACACAATTTACACTGTTGTAACTCATTTATATCAATAGATTTATTTCTGATTTACACCACTATGAAAGAAGAAACAGCCTGTAAGTCAATGGTGGGCAACCTGCGGCGCACAAGCAGCACGCGGTCCATCAGGGTAATCCACTGGTGGGCCATGGGACAGTTTGTTTACACTGACAGTCCGAAGACACAGCCGCCTGCAAATTCCCAGTGGCCATGGTTCGTTGTCCCTGGCCAATGGGAGCTGCGGGAACTGGCGCGGGCCACAGGGTGCCCACCACTGCTGTATTGGCCACTGTTGGAGAGAGGCTACCAGCCTAGATGCATCACTAATCTATTTCAGTATGGCTATTCCTATGTGGAGTGGAGCAGAGCTTCCTTGAATTAGAGCCACCCCAAATGCATCGATTCCATCTATACCTGCAAATCCCTAAAATGTGCAAGATCTGTAGACAGTGTCTGGGCCAGTTAGACCAGCTGAGACCTAAATATAGATTTAAGCAAAACGTTGGACGGTTATGGTGGGCCAAGAGAGGTAACTTCTTAATCTAAAACAGTTCAAGCTTGATATTAGGATTGCTGTTGAGGAAGGTTGTTTCTTTTCTTTATTTATCATATACTGATTCTCTCCCCTCAGCCAAACTGCCCTTACTTCAGAAATGATCTTCAATTGATCTCTCTAATGTGAGAGGTACTACCACCAGCATCACTGGATGGTGTCAGTGATAATATTAACAGTCTCCAGTTGGTAAGATGTGAATTCAGAGACAGAGAGCTGTCAGCAGGGAAAACAGGAGATCTAGAACCATCCAGCCAACCAACACACACAGCAAATACTGTGCAGCAAACTGAATCAGAACTCTTGCTTCCTGACTTCCTTCTTGCTCAGCAGGTGGATTTCCCCCCATGCTTTCACAGTTTTAATTTTAAATTCTTTTTCACAAATTAACACATCTCTTATAAGGGAAGCAAAAAATACACAAGATTATATAAAAGTCACAAATGAGAGTAGCTCACAGATGGGATTAGGGCTGTTGTTACATGCTGTTTGGAAGAAGACACAAACATAAGTGACAGAGGGGTAGCCGTGTTAGTCTGGATCTGTAAAAGCGGCAAAGAGTCCCATGGCATCTTATAGACGAACAGATGTATTGGAGCATAAGCTTTCGTGGGTGAATACCCACTACCATGTATCCGACAAAGCGGGTATTCACCCACGAAAGCTTATGCTCCAAATACGTCTGTTAAACATAAGTGAGAAGACTACGTAGCACAGTCAAATAGTCCATTACTCATTTTGTGACTAATTAAGAGCTGTGCAATCAGGTGATTCTGCTGACGAGTTCAGACTGAGTGCAGGAAAGCATGTGAGCAACTCTCCTGAAAAAAATGTCTTTTGAAAGTAGGTAAGGTAGTTTGTAACAGGCCAGCTCAAACCGAGAGCCATAAAAAGAGGATCTATATTAACAGGGGATTCAGTCTGCATGGGAATTCAGGATGGAACGAGTTAGACGTGAGCTAGAGCAGAGTGGATGAACAGAGGTGACTAACAGCTGTGGGAGTTAAACAAATACCAAAACTGACAAAACACTTAGTTCTCAGTGTGGTACAGTGAAAGTAACCAGCCCCTGAGTTCACGTCAGGATGGAGCTATGGGAGAGACATGGAACTAGCTAACAGCTGTTTAGCTGGGTCAGGACAAAAATAACTGTGGAGGTGCAGTTGGCCTCTTGACCAGAATGTTTATAGTTACATGGCTGTCCTACGCAGCTCTAGCATGTGAGTATTGTTATGACTACAGAGTACAGTGATATTACTGTTCATTCTTACAACATTGTATTGTATGACTACAGAGTACAGTGATATTAGATATTACTGTTCATTCTTACAACACTGTATTGTAGATCCTACATCTACAGCATGTAAACTCCTTTTTAAAAATTCCATTGCATCAAAATGGTAGTGATAACATTTGAACATTATTTCAAACTGCTGGACAATCACTTTCCATTCATCGTAATTAGAAAGAACAGGGCAAAATTTCCAAATTTTTAAAGACACTTTTTAAAAAGGAAAATTACAAGTTTTCACCTTTTGCTAAAGCTGGTGAAATTGGAAACAGTCAGTTTTGTTAACAATTTGATATTTCTGAATTAAGCTAATAGAGTAGTAAGTGGTGGACTCCATATTTTATTTTATTCCAGCCTTTTGGGCTTTTCAGATAATACCGTAAAAAGGATATTTCCCCTCCCTTTCTGTGCCTCTTAATTTCTTGCTCTCTACTACTCAATTTTATTTTTAACTGTGTCACTATTAAAGTTGTTCCATAAAATGCTCTGGCTTACAGTTTGTCTGAAAAGCATTATATAAAATAAAGTTGCACTGATCTGTATCCTGGTTTTCACTTTTTTTTCTTTTGTTCCCAAATCCATCTAAAAGGCTAATGGAATTAACTTCATCTCTCTATTTCTTTTGCTTATATCTAAAGCCCTTTGTTTTTAGCTTTTACTTTGTCTAAAACTTCCTATGAATTTGCATTACAAATATTTAAAGAAGGGTGAAAGTCACTGCAAAAATATTAACTTCATGGTTTTCTTGGTAAATATAGGGTTAATGTTGGGGGATGAGAACAGAAAACAAAGAGAAAGATAAGAATACTGGGAGTAAGAGCAGTTTAATGCTGTGGTTTGTTTCATGAAGATTATGTACACATATGCCTATGCCTGCATGTGTGTATAAATTCCACTACCTAGCTTTACAGACAGGAATTTATACAAACTAATTTATTAACTAACACATCTACATAATTTAATGGATTGGATGTTTTTTAAACATAATCTGTATTTTCATGTATTTGAGTTGTCAAAAATTTGGGTTAAAAATCAGTAAAAAAACCTTTTTTTTCTAAAACCTAGGAAATTTTCAGTAAAAGTCAGTAAAAAGTAAAAATGAATGGCCTTATGTATACTCTAATGCTGGATCTCCTAGTACGGGGACTGTTGCTAACCTTCTCTTCAGCTGTAATATTAAGGGTACTGTAGTGCACTGTAGCCTTGGTGCTCTACACTTACCTTTCTTTATTTTGTTAATGTTTCCCCCCTCAGATTTTGTACTGTCTTCCTTGCTTTATAATAGTCAGTTTCCACCCTGCATCCATTCTTATTACATTTGAGATGTGCACAAAAATCTGAATGAATCACCCCTTCTTTGTGTTACAGAATTACAGGTAATTGTGAGTTTTATTCGTCACTGAATGTTGGATGGCACAATATTTAACTGACTGCTCTCTGACCAAATGACTCAGTCAGTCACTCCACTCTATGTGCAAGTCCTTTGCCTACAATTCCAACTTTGTTTGAAATCTTTACTCCAGAACTCTGACCTCACTCTCTGTCCCTTCCCACTGGATTCTAAACGTTCTCAGCATAAGGAGACATCATTTGTCCACATCTCTGAGAGCAAACATAGGCACCTCAGACTTGCCTGAGGGTTGAAAACACATTCCTGATATTTCCATATAAAGCTTTTATTTATAGTAGATGTCTTGAGTTCTAACTTTGGAGGTGGAGAATGATTTTTTTAAAGTAATTGTGGAGCAGGAATAATAACACTAGCAGCTTGTTCTGTTTGTGAAGAAACATTTTGGGGCCCCATTAACAGTAACAGGCATAATACTCCATGCAGCTGAGCTGCAGCAACATCTCTCTCATTTTGAGTTGGATGAGCAACCATTTTCATCATAATCAGAGATTTAGTGGGAAATCTGTGGACTTCCTGTTTTGTTTTGTTTTAATCTGTGTTTTGGATTTTTTTTTTAATCACCCAACTGTGATAAAACTGGGGAAAGTGAAGGCATGCAGGAAGTTCTTACAGAGATGATGACAACCTCAACCTTGATACCTGTTTTTATAACAGTCTCTCACTAACATTGATGCTAGTGTAAATGTATAAGCATAACTCGTTAAGCAAATTCATGTGTTTCACCTCCTGTGCCTACCAGTATCAGTTCAGCACTTTGCCAGGCTTTGTATCAATAAGGTCACTGAAGCAGATGAGCAGATAAAGTAGGTAAGAAAAAGAAGATATATTTTTCTACATAACAAAGTCTTTGCATGCAAGAATGTGGCCGCATGGAAATATTTATTATAATTTCCTACCAGCTGGCAGTGAGGAAAATATTCTGTCACTAACTATGGTGGTTAATTCTATTAATTATTATTATTACTACTGTTTCTCTTATAGTAGCATATAGAGGCTCCCTTTGGAATTCTGGGCCCAAATGTGCTATAAACTATATGCATATATAATATAAATATAGCCCCTACCCCAAATTGCTTCCCTGAAGAGGTTGGAAAGGATTTTAAATGTGGCTTGTTTTTCATGTAAACTACCAGGTCTGTTTTGTTTGCTCTTTTTTTTAAAGTTTCACAGAAGTATAACCATCTAGTCTGTGATAGAGAACAAAGAGACAATATACCTTCGTATAAACCTTTCTTGGATTATACAGAAATCTTGCTGTTCCATTCTGCTCACTTAGGATGGGCTAAATAAGACCCAAGTCCCTCGTAAATATGGTAAAAGCAAAGGGCCTGCACTTTGTTAAAATATGGCACATTATTCAGTATTGTGCCAGGGAACGTGCATGTAGTTATTAAATGCCAGGCTTTGATGCACATTCTAATGCTCAGTTTAAACCTAGGGCATGGCCCCAGCGATATAACTCCAAGCCTCTGTTTTTCCAGGTAACCCCTTATCTGTCCCCAATAATAAAGCTTCTCTTCTGAGATGGTTTTCAAACCCACTCTGCCAGTCCTGTCCTCTTGGGGGAAGGACACCTGACAAAACAGAGTTATAACAACAAAAACGTGTACCAAAACATGTTCTTATAGTCTATAGACATGAATTAACCCTAACAGTGTGTTCCTCCAACAATCAGTTCAGGGTGAAATCTTGCAATCTTTACTAAGGCAAAACTTTCAGCAAATTTATACTTTCTGGCATCTGAAATTGCACCTCAGTGACTCAACTGTGTAGCTGAGATGAGGGGAGAGGAGGGAGTGCGCAGGCAGGTGGTTCTAAGCTACTTTTGTGCTCTTTCATTCCTGGGCTTGTGAGGAGTCAAAACAACCCTTGCACTAAACTCAGAGAAGTTTCAGGGCTGCCCTATATTATGTCAGCTGCCGAGGACCATTGTGGTGACTAGAAATCTCACAGACCGCTGTGTACTTCATTCTACCCCATCCCCGCTCCGGGGAAGTTCCCTTCCCCATTTTCTTTCCTTCCCACACCCTCTGCTGGCTTTGAGCCACACAACAATTCACTTGAATCTGAGAAAACCCTGTGCTGTCCCTTTAATGCAGCTTTCTAGCTCCTGGATGTTTTGTGCTGCTGCACAGAACAGGGGCCAAGGATTCAGTTCCGTGTTTTCCATGCATAAATAGTTGACCACAAACCCCACATTTGCCAAACAGGCCCAAATGTGGGGTTTACATGTCCACAAGAAATTCATACTAAAAGCTGCAGCTGTACATAGCTATTAAACTATATTTCAACTGCTGCATGGTGTATTAACAGAGCTGCAGTAAACTGATTGCCCTAGTTGCAAATATTAATGAAAATGCTTCTCAAAGCTCAGCAGCTTGAGAGTGAATTATAATTTGTCTGATGGTTCACTCTTCCTCCGACAAATTTAGTAAGTGTATAAGGTTGACCCCCTTGTGAATTACAATCTTTTAAACACATATAAAATGTATGTTGTATAAGTAGAATAATGTGTGCATGAAGTGTGCCATGTATTGAGGCAAGACTGAACGGTGAATTATGGCAATTTGTTTAGATTTTTAGAAGGGAGACTGAAGTAGTGCTTACTAGATCATTAAGATATTAGCCATAGCTTTGAATACAAATTCCACCATATATATAACTATTTTTTAAGTGGGAGGGTTGGGGAAGAGACTTGAAACAAAAATATAGCTGAGAGAAGGAATCTGTAGACTCTAAAATCCTGTCTCTGATAATGGCCAGTACCAGATGTTTAACAGGAAGATGCATGAAAACTGTAAAGGACAATTATGAAATAAACTACCTATAGCTGAAGTTTATTTCTCAACCTTGTACATTTTTATCCTCGCAAATGTAACTTGGGATGTTCCCATAATCCATGCTGATGACTTTTTTTGAATACTGTTATCTTCTTGGTTCCAATAATATCTTGTTTACAGTGATATCTGTAACTTAATTATACTTTGAGTAAGTTTGTACAGTGCTACACATCCAACACTGCTGAGAGGTTTGCTGTTGTTGCTGTCAGAATTTTCTTGGCTGCAAGAGCCTGCAGTGTTCTCACTTAATGGCAAAATCTAGCTTTCTATCTTTCCTCTTTTTCTTTCTGGCCAGTGTTTTGGCTGAAATTCTAAGACTAGTTCATATTTCTGGCAGTGACATTATTGGAAACTGGTTTCTGATGCAATTCAGAAGTTCAATAACTAAACTAATGGGTAAAAACTGTATTTTGCATCAGCATCTTCAGAGTTTGGATTTCATTCCTTAGCATGACCCCAGTAACCAATGGAGTTAAATTGCAGTCAGTGGAGAATCTGGTCCATGGTGTTTTAGGTCTTTACAGTAGAATACAGTGTTTTCTAAGTCTCAGGGCTTTTTCTTATTAATGATTAAAAATATAGTATTTACTATAACAGCTAAATTAACCTAAAAGGGAGATGTAACAATGCTGACTGCAGAAAGCCTAATATCTTGCAGCAATTTACATATTTGCAACATGCATTATTAATTTTTATAACTCATGGAATTTAAATTGACAGGTAAAACTTCATATAAATAATCTAAGAAGAGGAAAGACACACCGTAGCGTATTACTGTTAAAAAGTTGCCTAATTGCCAGTAGTTGACAACCATAATTTCTTAAAGTCTATTTTGTGAGATATTGGGAAACTAGCACCTCTTGTAAAAAGCTAATTAGTTTAAATCATGTTTGTCTCTATCCTTTACTCATGCAAAAGGTGGAGCTGTTTTTCTAGATAATGCATTTTTAAATCAATGTGACAAAATAGCTACGCCGACAACATTGCAGTAGGTTAACTGAAGAACACCAGCTGTATCTAAGCAACACTAAAGTCTAAGTCTGAAAGTCTATGTGAGGAATTTGTTTACCTTCAAGAATAATGCAGTTTGGAGTGCTTAAAGTTTTTATAAGAATAGAATTAACTACAATGGGATTGTTATTTCCAATGAATTAAGTTCAAATCTATTTTTTAGAGAGTAAGGACACAACATATGATAGTTTAATAATGAAAAGGAGTGGCACCTTAGAGACTATGTAAAAGAATAAATGGACACAAATCAGATGTCAAGAATTATAACATTCATAAACCAATCAGAGAACACTTCAATCTCTCTGGTCACTCGATTACAGACCTAAAGGTCGCAATATTACAACAAAAAGACTTCAAAAACAGACTCCAACGAGAGACTGCTGAATTGGAATTAATTTGCACACTGGATACAATTAACTTAGGCTTGAATAGAGGCTGGGAGTGGATGTGTCATTACACAAAGTAAAACTATTTCCCCATGTTTATTCCCCCCCCCCCCCGCTCCTCAGATGTTCCTGTTAACTGCTGGAAATGGCCCACCTTGATTACTGTAGCTCACGAAAGCTTATGCTCAAATAAATTGGTTAGTCTCTAAGGTGCCACTAGTACTGCTTTTCTTTTTGCGAATACAGACTAACACGGCTGCTACTCTGAAACCAGTTTAATAATGGTTACACAAGCACTTAGAGGCTAAAGTAATAGACCAGTACTTTAAAAAAAAACCTGAGTTTTGCTTTATTGGATTATTGCGTTATATCTAGATTTTCTATATGTCATTTAAAAACTAGTACAGTTAGACATGATAAATTCCTGGCCAATTCTTCAATATATTTTAAGGACACTAGGACTGCATGCACTCACTATCCCAGTACTGGTCTCACCAATGCTATATAAAAAGGCAAAAGCACCTCCGTATTCTTACTCACTATTCCTCTTTTTAAGGATTGCATTAGCTCTTTTTTGCCACAGCATTGTACTGGGAGCTCATTAGACAATACAAAACAGCACATGACTATGGGATAAACTGTGACAGGTGATAATGTTTCATAGGAAGTTGATAATGAATGCAGGTTAAGTTTAATAGATGTAACTTTATTAAACTAGGTTGACTTCTCTGTCCATGTAGCTGAGTTGCTTCCAGCTTAATGTTCCACATTTTCTGTTTTCCTGGTGTCCCACCAATAACAGTCCCTCCAGGGAACACTGGCCCTCATGAATCATGATACAGAACTAAAACTTAAAGAAAAAAAATGAGAATTCAACAGAAATGATCTATGCTCCCCTTGCTTATTATGAGCACCACCTTATTCACCGCTAAAGGGGAAGTATGCACAGCTAGATGGTGTGGTCTAGCAGACTGGGGAAGAGTTAGAACACCTACACTAGATGGTTGTGGAAGATTGCTCTCCTAAAGAAACTCTTGCCTTATTTTTAGTAGAAGAACTATTTGTATTTTCTGCAGATAAAGAGATCCACAGATTTTTTCTTCTTCAAGAAACAGCTATTTGTATATAGATTTCTCTTGTATTATTAATATATGAGTTTCCCTATTATAAAGTGTCACATTTTTTATTGATGCCACCAATGGAGCAGATATTCTGTAATCTGTCCGTGGAACTATCAAATATTCCTGGCCACTCATTGCTAGATATATTCCTCTTCTAGATCCTAATTCATTCAATTTAAATAGGCTAAATAGAGCCATTTAAAAAGGCTAAATACTGTACTCCTCATTCAGTCAAAGATCTGGAGTCAGTTGTGTTCTCTTATTGAAGACAATTGTAATTTCCTTTAGAATCTTTAGGCATTACAGCAAAGAGAGGGGTTTTTTGTTTAGGGTTGATCAAGCAGAGCTGTGAAGAACTGAAATACCAATGGGATCCATGCTGAAATATGTCATCCTTGTTGACAAAATCCATGGTACTTAATGACTGCCTCATTAATGTAACTCTCACTCTCAGAAGTGACACACACTTCTGTGATTTTCCTCAAAGAGCAGATGTAATCACTGAGATCTGGGTAACAGTAAATTAAACCATAAGAAGATGATGTTTGCTCTGCCTCAGCATTTAATGCAAAGCAGCAAGAGGCCTTTGCTTTCACCAGCATCAAATAAGACTAACTCCTTAGGAAGAAGGGTAATGGTTAGATTTCATTTCACCTGGACATTTCAACTTCTTTTTTTCTGTTTTGTTTTCCCAGCAGGTAGGCATGGTTACAGAGAATCCAGATATCCCAGGTTAAAAATTTGGAAGAAGTATTATCATATGGTTGAAATGAAACAATAGGGCTCTGATTCTGACTCTTCCACTGACTTGTTGCCTCACCTACATTTTGTGGCATAAGCACAAACTAGTTTTTCTGTGCCTAGGTTTCCCTATGTGTAACACTTATCTCCCCTACAGAAGTGTTGTGAGGATTTGAAAGGCATTCTGTGATCATTGATTGAAAAGTGCTATAGAAAAACTGTTTTCTTCATCATCTTTATACCCCCTTTTTTCTTTCTAGTCTAGGCTTGCTCTTATTGCTTGATATCTCACATCTCATTCAGTAGACTGCAGTTTGCCCTCCTTTCACAGATTAATAACTCCTTTTGGAAGGAGCTGGGAGAGACAGAAACACTCACGACACAGAACTGGCCTATAGCAATTGGCTGAAGGAATGAGAAATTGCTGATAAAAAACAGCACACAGTGCCATTTCAGTATTTTTTTAATCTATAATTTGTGTTTGTTCAGCTGCAGAAGGGTAACCAGCTTTCTCCTATGATATCAAGTTACCATGAGCATCACTGAACACAAAAGCTCCTAGAAAATTCCCACTCTCTGAAGCAAGCAAATCATTTTAAGTTATTCACAGGGTTTTCTTGTCTTGGATTTCTGTTCACCATAGTTTAGGTATTGCTTTCTTATAGATAAATGTGTTAATGGAAATATGGGAACTGGGATGAAGCAGGGAGAAGGGGTGCAAGTACAGAAATATCTAGAATACACTGGAAGAGTGCAGTGGTGGAGCTGGGGGTGGGGCGCACAAGTGCCACCTTCAATTATACTAGTGGGCTTCAAAAAGCACCCACACATACACCTAGAAGTGGCTGAAGGGTAGAGGATGGTCACCCCAGTCCTCCCCAAACCTTTTAGCTTAGCTACTGGAACAGTGGATGTTTTACTCTGCTATTACCCACTAGTGAGCTCCTGGGAGAGGCACAGAATGGGAAACTTTTTTTATGTGGGACAGATGAGTGTCCAAGAGCCACCATGATCCTGCTGGCTCCAAAATGCATTTTCATACAGCCAAATGAAAGTTACACATGTACGAACAAGGAATGCAGGCTACACCTACAGAATGGGGGACTGTATCCTGGAAAGCAGTGACTCATAAGGATTTAGATTCATCGTGGACAAGCAACTCAATATGACCTCCCAGTGCAATGCTGGGGCAAAAGGGGCTACTGTGATCCTTGGATGTATAAAGTAGGAGTAGTCAGTAGGAGTAGGAAGTTGATTTTATCTCCGTACATGGCATTTGTGAAGTCAATACTGGAAATATTACATATAGTTCTGGTGTGCAGATTTTAAAAAGGATGTTGAGACACTGGAGAGGGTATCGAAAAGAACCATAAGCATGATTCAAGGGCTGGAGAAAATGCCTTACAATGAGACACTTGAAGAGCACAGTTGTTTAGCTTAATCGAGAAGACTTGATTGCAGTGTATAAGTAACTTCGCAGGGAGAAAGTACCTGAAGTAAAAGGCTCTTTAATCTAACAGAGAAAGAGTAACAAGAACCAATGTCTGCAAGCTGAAGCCAATGTCTGCAAGCTGAAACCAGACAAATTGGAAAGAAGGCACTTGTTTTTTAATCAGTCAGAGTGATTAACCATTGTAACATACTACAGAGGGAAGTGGTGGAATCTCCATCTCTTGATGTCTTCAAATCAAGATCAGATATCTTCCAGAAAGACAAGCTTTTGCCAAACTCGGTGAAATGTAATGGCCTGCAGTGTGCAGGAGGTCAGAATGGATGCTCAAATGGTCTCTTCTGGCCATGAATGGGGAACAGAAGTTGGTGACCAGCAGCTTCTCTCCAACATTTATCCGATATAATATATGCTTATTTCAATTCATACTCCATAGGGACATCCTATTCTTTTATACTGAAAAGTAAGGCTGAGTCAATTTTATGCTAGATTCCACAAAACCCCTTATCCACCCATCAGTTAGACTGGAAGGGTAGGCATCTCTCTAGCAGATCCATGTGTGTGTGCACATACACACACACACATATATGACTCCCATTAGTGAGGTGGGGATAATAGCACTTCCCTATTTTAGAAACAGAGAAGTGAGACACAGAGATGTAGTGGCTTGCCCAAGGTCACACAAGAAGTCTGTAGTTGAGCAGGGAACTGAATCTGGGTCTTCTGAGTCCTAGGGTAATTCGCCAACCACTAGAACTGATTTGCTTCCATTTGGCCTGAGGGTGCCCAAGCTGTCCCTGGATCTGAACACTCTTAATATTAAATTGATAAGGTAAAAGGTAATAATGTCTGGTCATATTCTGCAAGATGCTGAGTCGTGCTCAGCTTTCTCTGTATTTGATAGGAATTGAGCACATTGTATACCTCAAGAAATACTTAACTCCCTAATGACAGGCCCAATCTTGCAAAGAGCTATCTCCATTAGCCTTCTCTAGTTTTTTTTTTTTCCTGACATTACAGAATCAGAATCCACCCTTGGCCACTCCACCCAATGGTAGGACTGAAAATTCTTTTCTAGGACTTCTAGAGATAAACAGTTTTTTTTCCCTCTTTTTTTGAAAACACTGCAAGAAAGTACTGTCATACAGCCTTTCAGAAATGATATATAACTCAAGGGCAGCCAGGGAGAAGCTATTAGGGATTGGAAAGAGAATGAGTCAGAACAGATGAGAGAGAAGCATGGGTTGCAGCTGCAGATTCAGAAACCAAAGAAAGCTGGAAGCTTGTCAAGTTATTATCTTAAGAAAAAAGTTAACACTGTTAAATAAAGATTCCTGGATGGATGCTTCATTCAAACGTCCCTCTAAGTTAGCAATTCCAACTTTTTTTCATATGCGAGAGAATGTTGCATAACTAATAAATTACTAGCGTTATTTTATTAGTGTACACTGTACTTTAAAGCCTGTCTGTATGCATGTGATTCACACCTATTTAGAACTCAGACATTCAGTAAAATGCACTATGATTAAGCCTGACTAACCAAAACCATATGTTCTTGCATAAGTAATATAGCAAATTAATTAAATAAAGTAATTGGACAGTTTTTGTGGGGTGTAACAGGATTGCCATTCACTGCTAGCGTGCCTCCACTGTCCAAATGCCTTCTCCGACGGTGCTCAGCCTCTGCTCAGTGCTCTGTGGCACTGTACCTGTGGTGGACAGGGGAACACTTATATGCCTGCTGCATGGGTTTCTACCCCAGGAACCACAATCCAGGTCTCAGTCCCCATTCCATTGCTGTTTCCCTGGACTCCTTCCTGTCTACCCTCTCTATCTTCTGTTTTCTTCTTCTGGATTTACCTCAAGAGCCTACTCTACTCCCCAGGGCTACTTCACCCACTCCTAGCCACTTACTAGACTATTTATGCCACAGCAGCATCCCAAAGCTTACTATTTTTCTACACTGCCTCCTTAGTCCTACTTCGGAAGCAATTGTAAACACCTTCCCCTACAGCCCTGCTTCTACTTTCAGCCTCTGGCTATACAGTGCTGCTCAAACCTTCCCCAGTTGGACTTCATTCTCAATTAACCCTAGCCCTCCTTCTCTCAGGTGACCTAATTGGCTTATAAAGCCCTCGTTAGCCACCAGGGCTGGTGTGGGTGCATATCCCATCACCTGGGGCAAAGAGAGAGGGAGAAAAAAGGGAGGAATTCCTCTTAACCTCCACCCATAGGAAGAGAATGGAGGAAGGTCATGATGTTACTGAAATAGAGGGTAGCGTCTTGGTTTTAGGAGGTTTTTCTCCTTAGTTTTGGAGAGAGAAGTATTTCACACCTGGAAAATAAAAGCAAAGGATAAGGGTTTGGCAGGGTTTGAGTGCACCTATGATGGAACTGGAATTGAGGAGTACTTTAATTAATAGGGGGACTTGGTAGAATAGAGAAAACTACCAGCTAACCTTTCTTTTGAAACATGCACATTAGCTGACCGCTTTGCAGTCACGACAGTGACATTGGTTTTAATGGTGGCACTTTTGAAAGTAGTGATTCAAAAATGGTTCCTGATGAACACAGTGGTTAAGTATTTTTGGAATACCCATGAGAAGTTGTTTGTGTCAGATTTCTTAGCAGTTTCTCTCTGCCACTTTCTTATCCTTCTCTACTCACTTTACTCGGAGTCAACTTAGAAATAGAAAGAACACTAATTCCAAGGGAGACTATTGAAATAGTACCATAGATGTTGGCATCACAGGCAGCAGCAACAAGAATACCAGTGAACTAGTGCCTCTAAGAATTACTGAGCTTGGGCCTTTTGTCATCAGTTCAAAATGGTATCGTACTTTCCATGAAAATTAATCTGTCTTCATTTCAGTGGAAGGATATTTTTATGATGATAGGTCTGCAAGTCTCAGTATTGTACTGAATAGGTGTGCAAAGACATTGTATTGTACTGAAAAAGCAACAATTACTTCTTAATATATCTGCCAAAAAAATACTGCTGTTCTTTATCTGAGTTACCCACATTCTGTACCACTAATGCTAACCCTACAAGAGAACGAAACCAAACCACCTTTGTCATTTAAACCAGTAACAGGTTTACACGAGTTTAACTAAAATCAGTTGAATTGATGAACACATTTAAAACTGGCTTAAAATGGGTTTAAGTTAATTTCAATGCATCCACTTGGAAACTTGCACCATTTAACTAAATTGATTTTAAAAGGGGTAGTTTCTGTTCAAATGGTTTAGTAAACCAGTACAACATTTGTGTATTTAGACAAGGCCTTGCTTAAACTCAGTCTGGAAAATTTCCCTAAAATATAATCCCTCTGAAACTTGCAACTCAAAGCATGAATCAGCACCAGGAGGAAATATGTATTTTCTTCCTCCTCCTTTCCATCAATTAGGAAACCAACCTCCAGGATTATCCTGGAGTCTCCAAGAATTAAAGATTAATCTTGAATTAAAGATTATGCCATGTGATGAAACCTCCAAGAATACGTCCAACCAAAATTGGCAACCCTACCATCAATTACTGCATGGGTGACCGAGAATAACCTGAGATCTATGCTAGCTTGTTTTGGCAAATCCATCCTAAAGTATTGTATGCAGAAACAGTTGGGGTGAGGGTGCCTTAGCTATTCAAGCACAACTAAAAATTATGATTTTACTTCTCTCTTCTCCTGGTTCTTCTCCTTGCTATGACAGTGGTACTGAAAGCTTGTTAAACAATAATACCGACTCCATCTCTAGTCAGTCATGTTTGGATGCACCAACCATTTGACCTTTCTAACCTGTTTTAGGTCATAGTCACCTTAGAAAAAATTATCTATGCATTGACAGCCTTCAAGTGCTCTAGTACTAGGAAGGTCAGATTGTTTGTTTGTTTCTTGCTTTGGCTTCCAAGGATAAGTAAACGTAAAAGGTATTTGAATCTGGCCCATTTAATTGAAAATATTGATCATGTGTTTCATGGCAATATGCTAATTCTTAAAGCAGGAGGATTTTAAATACCACTTAAATAATTCCCATAAGTCAGTACTGGAAACACAAATACAATTTCCTCATGTGAGTATTCAGGAGCTTTAAGAATTTCCAGGCTTTGAGCTGTAGCAACTGCACACATCACTGATGTCTCCATTTTTGTGAAACAGGTATTCCCACATGACATTTGGAATTCAGAATGTCCATTAGTCTTCAGTCTGTAGATGAAAGCAACTGTGAAGGTTAGAGCTTGAGTGTGAGAGCATCTCACAGGGGAATTGTGTATCTTTTCAACTTGCTTCCTAGGGTGGAGGATGCATCAAGGATCCAGGTAAAAAAGGCTTAGTGTACACTTTACAACCTCCCTTGGGTACTACCATATACCATTAGGTTAACTACAGACATTTCCCTTGGGCTACGAAGCACCATTACTGAATCCTAAATTGAACTGGTAGGGTAGTTCAAAACATTATAAGTTATGATAGTCAGTGATAAATGTTCACTAAATTGCTCTCATTGTGTAAAAGATATTACTGTTAATAGGCTGATGGTATACAAGGAAGAGTTCAGAAATATCTTGTCATTAGGAATGTAATTTCAGATTCTTCTTACACTGCAATGTCTTCATTCAAACTTAGTTTTTGAAGAGAATACTTCTTAGAAATTGCCCTCTCTTTTCCAGTTCTTCTTTTAATGTCCAGAATCAGATGGTCATATTTCAAAGTAATTAAATGCCTTTATTTTCCATGCAATTAAGCAGATGATAATATGATGGAGTAACACCATTATTTTGAGATGCAATTAGGGTACCTTTTATAGTTGTGACAGCCAAACGTAAATGTAATCACATACCAATTAGCAAGTAATTATGCTGTTACTACCTAGATTCATGTCTTGAGTTAGTAAGTATTCTGAATTATTATTTTTTTACAAAATAAGTTCAATGATTTAATTTTTATTAAATGCCAACAGATCAAAGCATATTAGGCACAGAAAAATATTATACACAAACCAAAATATGTTATTTTAGTATCAAGTTTACAATATTAAATGCTCAAAATTCAAACAAAGCAAAGATAATGTCTCTTTGTTGTAATCTTAACTGACCCACACCTAATGTACTGGGCCAGTTCTTCCTTGCCTTTCTCTCATAAGTAATCCAATTGACTTCAATGAAGACGCTCACATGAGTCGGATTAGTGGCATGGATTTGGCCCACTGAATATTAAAATATTAAAAGATCTATTAGCTTAACTAGCTGTCTACAATATTCCCTGGGCCCAATTCTTCTCTCTCTTATACCAGTATAAATCAGGAGTAGCTCCATTAAAGTGTGAAAGGAGAACTAGACCTCATATGTGCAATATGGTTGAGTTATAGTTCTTATGATAAGGTTATTATTTGTGTTCTCTAAATTTCTTTGTCGTACACAGTTGCAGGCACATATTCTTCACTGTGGATTTTTTTATTCATTTATTAGTTGTAGTTGGAATTTTTCATACTTTCATCAGCAATAACCATTTTAGCATTACTTGAGTTTACAGACATGAAAATTAAATTAATAGATTAAAACCCGTAATAATAAGAATGCAATGGAAAATATGTGGTTTGGCAGTTGCCAAATTCCTGCTTAGAAGCTTAGCAAAACCTAAAGTTCCTGCACCCAGTCTGTTGTCTAGTTTAAATGTAGTTGGTTTTACATGGAAGAGGTTCAGTTTTTTGCTTCTTTTCCTGGAGACTTTAGATAGTTACAAATGAACACCATTTTCAGAACTGTGTTCACAATTCTAAAAACCTCCTTGATTGAGGTCAATAGGCTATATTCGAGGTCACCTTTCTGGCTAAGAGATATCCTTCCTCATTTTCATTATTTTTGCTTTAGGGGACCCTTTTCCTCACTTACCTATTTGTTTCAATTTCTCCCACTTTGTAACAAGAGAGTTCATCCCAAGCTCGGAGCAACTTTGATAATCTTGTAAAAGTATTCAAAGAAACCACCTAAAGTGCCTTATTTCTCTCTCTTACAGTGTATTTTCTGTTTCCCTTTGGGTTTAACTTCGAGAGGTCAAATTTTCCACCAGCCTCAAACCAGACTTCTGATTTTGCATGTTTTTGCACATTCAGCTAACTGCACAGTCAAAAGAAGATCAACACCCAAATAGCACAAGAAAACTCCGTATTTGTAAAGGAGTTTGGATAGCCGCCCCTCTGCCAGATCTGCATGATCAAATGGCTGCTTTCTATATGGAAAATGGAGAAGCATTCACTTGTCTGCGCAAAACCAAACCCAGAAAATAGCAGACAATGGCTGATAATAATTTCATCCAAAAATGCTAGTTGACATACCCAGAATGACAACAGCATTTTATCAAAGGGGAAATTGTGAATGTTGATTACATCAAATAGCAGTCTACACTGAACTTTTTGTTTGATGGATGTTTTGGATTATTCCAGCTTTGCTTTGACATGTTCATAGTACTGTAAATCCGACATCCAAGCTAGCTCCAGAAAGCACTCATTATTTACAGTTTACAATGCAGTTAAAAGCATGCGTGCACACACAACCTTTCAGATGATGTATTTTAACACTGATTCTTTTATATTACATTGAGCAGGGAATATTTCTCCTCCCCATTTCCCTCTTACAAACAACTAGATGCTGGAAAAACTGCAGAAATATACATCACTGAAAACTGACTGCAGTATTTTCATTTGTCTGTGTGATGTCCCTATGGTACTTATTAAATTGGTATTTACTTTAACCACATTTACCCTCTGGCTCAATCTCTTCCCTTATATTTGTCCTTTTGACAACAGGTTTTAAAAACGGTTTTATATATCGGGTAAAACTAGTTGGATTTTGTGCCCGTGGGGCTGAAGGAGTTAACCTCTCACCTTCAGTACATATGTTTCAGTACATATGGCCTCAGGTATAATACCAAGAGAAAGCAGTATGCCCAACCTGATTAATTAAATTTCACTGAGTTCTTAGACTTCCTTTGGCACTGCAATTTCGTTAGCTTGCAAATAGGTCCTCAAGCACTTGATCAATTAGAACTAAACTGGAATTTTTATGGAGTTTTATTTTCTTCTTAGAAGTTGCATATTGTTTTCCCAAGGAAGGTAAAGAAAAAATGTTTACTTACTTTCTCGTAACTGTTGATCTTTGAGATGTGTTGTTCACGTCCATTCCACATTAGGTGTGTGCGCGCAGCATGCACGAGCATCCACAATTTTTTCCCTTAGCGGCTCCCGTCAGGCCGGCAGGGCCCCCAGAGTGGCACAACTGTGCCATGCATATATACCACTGCCGGCCTGACCCCCTCCAGTTCCTTCTTGCCGGTGACTCCGACAGGTAGGGTAGGAGGGTGGGTGGTGGAATGGACGTGAACAACACATCTTACAACAGTTTCAAGAAAGTAAGTAACCGTTTTTTCTTCTTCAAGTGCTTGTTCACGTCCATTCCACAAGCTTACCTCTGGAGGAGGGTAGGAGTCACGGAACAACTGCTCGGAGGACTGCTCTGTCAACCGCCGCGTCTTCTCTGGCCTGCTGGTTGACCGCATAATGGGTCATGAAGGTGTGCACCAAGGACCAGGTGGCTGCTCTGCAGATCTCCTGGATCGGGACCTGTGCCAGGAACACCGTGGAAGTCACTTGCGCCCTGGTCGAGTGGGCCATGACCGCCGGGGCCGGAACACCTGCAAGCTCATAGCAGATGCAGCTTGTAATCCAAAACGAAATCCACTGCACCGACAGTGGGAGGCCTTTCATTCTCTCGCTAGAGCCACAAACAGCTGTGCGGATTTGCAAAAGGGCGTGGTGCGCTCCAAATAGAAGGCTCGATGAACATCCAGGGTGTGCAAGCTGCGGTGACTCAGGTCCATATGGGGTTTCGGGAAGAACGCCAGCAGACAAATGTCCTGGCCCAAATGGAATTGGGAGACCACCTTCGGGAGGAACTTGGGGTACGGCCAGAGTTGCACTTTGTCCTTGTGAAATACTGTATACGGTGGCTCAGAGGTGAGGGCCCTCAGTTCGGACACCCTTCTGGCCGAGGTAATGGCAACCAGAAATGCCACCTTCCAAGAAAGGTGGGGGAGAGAACAGGAAGTGAAGGGCTCGAAAGGGGGCCCCATGAGTTTAGAGAGGACCAGGTTAAGGTTCCATGGAGGGACTGGGGGGCAGGAGTATGGAAACACCCTCTCCAACCCTTTAAGGAACCGTCCCACCATTGGGTGGGAAAACACCGACCCCCCCGAGAACCCGGATGGAAGGCGGAGATGGCTGCCAGGTGTACTCTGAGTGAGGATGGGGCTAGCCCTTGCTGCTTGAGGTGCAGGAGGTACTCCAGGGTGGCCTGTACCAGGGCCTGGCACAGCCGCACCTGATGGGGTTCACACCAACATGAGAACCTTTTCCACTTGGCCATATAGGTCACCCTGGTAGAGGGCTTTCTACTGCCAAGAAGAATGTGCTGCATGGGAAGGGAGCACTGGCTCTCCAGGGCATTTAGTCACAGAGCCTCCATGCCGTCAGGTGCAGTGACTGTAGGTCGGGGTGGAGAAGCCGCCTGCTGTCCTGCGTAATTAGATCCCAGTGAAGGGGCAGGACTACTTGGGCCTTCACCAACAGCTCTAGGAGCGATGTGTACCAGTGCTGGCGGGCCCAGGCTGGGGCAATGAGGATCGCCGCCGCCCTGTCCCTACACACCTTGAGTAGGACCTTTTGTACCAAAGGGAGCTGGGGGAAGGCATACATCAAGCCCCCTCTCCACGGGATCACAAACGCATCTGTGAGCAAGCCCGGGCTGTGGCCCTGGAATGAGCAGAACCGCGGGTACTGGGTATTGGCCCTGGTGGCAAACAGGTCTATCTGGGGAAACCCGCAGCTGCAGAAGAGTGAAAGTATGATGTCCGCCCTGAGCATCCACTCGTGCATGCGGTACGACCCGCTGAGGGAGTCCACCAGCTCGTTTCATACCCCCGGGAGATAAGACGCCTTGAGGTGAATTGCATGGGCTATGCAAAGGTCCCAGAGGAGATGAGCCTCGTGACAGAGTGGTGAGGAACGGGCCCCGCCCTGTTTGTTTATATAAAACATGGCAGTAGTGTTGTCTGTCAGAACTGTCATGCTGTGACCATTCAGAGTGCTGTGAAAGGTCTGGCAGGCGAGATGAACCGCCCTGAGCTCCTTCACATTGATATGGAGCGACCGCTCTGCTCCGGACTACAACCCCTGCGGTCCCCCAGGTGAGGCCCCCTTCCGTGGTCTGACGCATCTGTCACCAGCGTCAGGTCCAGCTCTGGGGCGGCGAAGGGGATGCCTTCGCAAACCACAGACTGGGACTGCCACCACCACAGGGAGTCCAACACGTCCCTTGGGGCTGTCACTACCAAGTCCAGGGGGTCCCTGCCTGGGCGGTACACCCGAGCGAGCCATGCCTGCAGAGTCCTGAGTCTCAGTCTGGCATGCCTGACCACGTGCGTGCATGCCGCCATGTGACCCAGCAGCTGCAGGCAGCACCTGGCTGTTGTCATTGGAGACTGGCGCAGGGAGGTGACCGCTTGCTGGATAGCCTGGAATCAGGATACTGGAAGGCTTGCTCTGGCCTGCACCGCATCCAGGATCACCTCTGTGAATTCCACTCTCTGAGTGGGTACGAGCGTGGACTTGGGGACGTTGACCAGGAGCCCCAGCTCACGGAACAATCTCAGGGCCACCTCCACATGGCCCCGCACTTCCGCCTCGGATCGGCCTGCCAGGAGCCAGTCGTCGAGTTACGGGTACACCCAGATTCTCTGCCTCCGTAAGAAGGCCGCCACCACCGCCATGCACTTCATGAACACCCGTGGGGCCCCGGCTAGACCGAATGGGAGATAAACTGGTAATGTTCTTGGCCCACAGTGAAGCATAGGAACTGCCAATGTGCTGGATGGATGGCGATATGAAAGTACACGTCCTTCATGTTGAGGGCAGCGTACCAGTCCCCTGGATCCATGGAAGGGATGATGGTGCCCAGAGAGACCATTCAGAACCGGGCCTTAACCAGGAACTTGTTGAGCCCGCACAGGTCTAGGATGGGGCGAAGGCCCCCTTTGGCCTTGGGGATGAGGAAGTACCGGGAGTAGAACCCTTTCCCCCTTAGGCTGTGTGGCACCACCTCTACCGCCCCCGCCTCTAGCAGCAAGCAGACTTCCTTCTCTAGGAGATACTTGTGAGAGGGGTCCCTGAAGAGGGATGGGGAAAGGGAGTGGGAGGGGGGAAGGCAGGCAAACTGCAGTGAGTACCCGTTCCGCACCATGCTTAAGACCCAACGGTCTGACATAATGTGGGACCACGCACGGGAGAAACAGGACAGGAAGTTCACGAAACAAAGGGACGGATCCGGTGACTGGTCTGGTATGTTGTCCTCGAGCGCACCTTCAAAAGCCTGGCTTAGTGCCCATCTGGGGTTTGTGCTGGCCTTGGTTCTTGCCCAGCGCATTATTGCTACTGTTGTTGCGCCATTGCCTGTCATCCCTGCCTCACCTTCAGTAAAGCTCATGCCTATGGAGAGGCTGGTACTGGCGTTGAGGGGGAGGCTGCAGCTTAAAGGGCTTTCTCTGGGTCGCCAGGGTGTGCATACCCAGCGACTTAAGCATAGCTCGCGAGTCCTTAAGGCTGTGCAGCCTCGTGTCTGTCTGGTCCGAGAAGAGCCCAGACCCTTCGAAGGGGAGGTCCTGGAGTGTATTCTGGACCTCGGGCGGCAGGCCTGACTCCTGGAGCCACGCCGAGCACCTCAGGAGCACCCCAACGCGATTGTTCTAGCCGCCGCATCTGCCGAATCCAGGGAGGCCTGGAGAGAGTTCTTGGCTACTGCCTTGCCCTCATCCACCAGGGCCGTGAACTCCTGTTGGAAACCTTGCGGGAGGTTGTCCTTAAACTTCCCCACCGCCGCCCAGGAGTTGAAATTATGTCTGTTGAGGATGGCCTGCTGGTTCGCAATCCTCAAATGAAGGCCCCCAGATGAGTACACCTTTCTGCCAAAAAGGTCCAGGCCTTTCTCCTCCTTGGCCTTAGGGGCCGGGGCCTGCTGTCCATGGTGCTCCCTTTCATTTACCGCTGAGACCACTAGGGAGCTTGGAGTCGGGTGGCAGAACAGGAACTCATAGCTCTTAGATGGGGCAAAGTATTCACGCTCCACTCCTTTGGCCGTTGGAGCTCTGGAGGCCGGGGTCTGCCATATGGTCTTATAGTTGGACTGAATGGTCTTAATGAGTGGGAGTACTATTCTGGATGGACCTTCAGGGCTCAAAATGTCCACCATGGGGTCCTCCTGCTCAACCATCTCCTCAGCCTGCAACCCCAAGTTCTGAGCGACCCTGCGCAGCAACTCCAGGTAGGTTCTATGGTCTATTGGTGAAGGGCAGGACACCGCTGTACCCACCACCGCCTCATCCGGGAATGACGAGGAGGTTAGCTGCTGCTCGACCCCCTCTGGCTGGTCCTCCTGCTCCCCTTCTCCTGTGGGAGGGGCCTCTGGCTCGGGCGAGGGCGAGAGTCCATGAGACGGCACCGGACTCGGTGCCAGTCTCTCCAGTTTATCCTGGATACCGTAGCCTCCTGCACCATCTGGCGTCGGTGCAGGGACCAGGATCGCTGCACCGAGTAACTTGCCCTGGACAGGGCCCCTTGGCAATCCTGATAGGCCCAGGAGGTCCAGAAGGGCCAATGGCCTGGCGGCCCCCATTGCCATTACCAGCCCATCTGAGAGTCCCTGCTGTCTGGGGCCCAGTGCAGGTAGCTATACCGGCCGGAGTCGATACCAGACTGCGGCGACTCCGATCGCGAAGTCCATGGCGGTGCCAACGATCTGCGCCAGTGGGAGAATGAGCGGCTCCTGGCGGAGCGGGAGCGGTACCGGTATCCCCGGGACTGGGACCGGGACTGGGATCTGGACCGGGACTGGGACCAGTGCCGGCATTCCCTGGACCGGGACTATCTGTGGGAGTCCTCTGGTGAGGGCTGTCTTGACTCCTCCCAGTGCCGGCCTCTGGGTGATGCTGGAGAGCGGTGTGCCCTTTTCGGTGCTTCCTCATGCCAACCCACTCCCGGTGCCACGACCTCCTTCTGGGCCACTGGTAACTGTGAGTCCATGGAGTCGGAGCTCGACCGGGACCAACTCCAGGAGTGGTGCCGGGATGGTGTCCTCGAGCGGCACACCATTGCTGGCTTACCCCTCGATGGCACCCATGACATGGGTGCCGGCGTATTCTCCCTATATGGGAGGGGGCTCGCCGCCAACAGCTCGATGAGGTCCTTTGCAGCCTCAAAGGTGCCAGTCGTGGAGGGCTGATCCGTTATGTCCTTGAGCCCATCGTCCGCACTGATCTCACTTAAGTCTGGGCTCAGTGGGGCTTGTGCTGCCAGGGCCGCTGGTGTCAGTGCTGGTACCACGGCCTTCCCGCTCTTATCGGCACTCGGAGCCTTGGGAGGCGCCAGCCTCCTGTGCGGGGAACGACCGCGCATTCCTTTCAGCTGCGCCAGGGGCCACACCGGGGAGGACGAGCAGTGCTGGGGCCTAGTCTGGCACTCTGGGGCCGACAGTTTACGGTGCTTAGTCGGTGCCAGGTCTCTCGATGACTCCGGGGCACTACGCACTGAGGAAGCCTGAGCCGGCATCAGGCGCTCTGGGCCTGGTGGCTGCAATGCGGCCTCCATCAACAGCTGCTTTAAACGAAAGTCTCTTTCTTTCCTTGTTCTTGGCTGAAACGCCTTGCAAATCCTACACCGCTCAGTTTGATGTCTGTCCCCCAGGCAACGTAGAAACGAGTCGTGGGACTCACTGACTGGCATAGGTTTGCGGCATGTGGCGCAAGCCTTGAAGCCATGGGCCTGCGGCATGCCCCATGGCCTGGGGCAGATGCTAGAAGCCTCCAAGCACCTAATGACTTAAGTGTCCACAATAAAGGTATATTAACTAACTGGTAACAGCTACTCTGAAGGCTAAGGGACTGCTCTTCTACAAGAGAGAGAGAGAGAGGTTGTTCCAACGCCGCCACAGACAGTAAGAAGGAACTGGAGGGGGTCGGGCCGGCAGGGGTATATATCACGGCGCAGTGGTGCCACTCGGGGGCCCCGCTGGCCCAACGGGAGCTGCTAAGGGGAAAAGTTTCCAATGCTCGTGCATGCGGTGCGTGCACACCTAATGAGGAATGGACGTGAACAAGCACTCGAAGATGATCTGCTTCTCTCCCTCATTTGCCATAGTATTCACCTGTTAAGGCCCAAGGACTTATGCTACATATGGTAGGGTAACATGGTTAAGATATGACAGAATTTAGACTGAGGACAGCAGAGGAGTCTGATATACCCTGGTAAAACAGACCAGGAAGTGTGGCTGGAGGCATAGGTGATATGTAGCGGTGGCACGCGGGATCAAGTGCCCCCACTTGCCATAGAAATAGCAGAAGGCCCTCCCCAAAGTTTAACATACGTGGGCATTGAACTGGACTAAGTTTGGGGTTTCTAGGTTACCTACAGAGAAGTTGGAATAGATCAGGGCACAGATATCGGCTCTCAAAGGGGCAAAGAAAATTACTCCGAGGCAACTGCAGGTTGTCATGGGACATCTAAACATGGCATGCCCAGTAGTGGCTCCTGGTTGGGCATTTTGTGCTCATCTGTCATATGTCTCTTCTGGAGTTCAACTCCCCCACCACTTTATCAGCATAAGAAGAGAAATGAAAGAAGACTTAGAAATCCTAGAAGAGTTAAATGCGGGTTTCGATACAGCATTTGGACTGGTTACTCAAGACTGAGCTGCAGGTAGAATCCGAGGCCTCAGGACATATCGATTGTTGGAATTTGCTTTCAAGGTGAGTGGTGCGCACAGAGGTGGGCAGAAAACTGGGCAGCTCAGTGTATTACAGAACACATCATCTTCCCCATCCCCACTCTCCCCCAATACCATGGCAGTCACTAGCTGGGGAGAAAACTTTCAGAACAAGAAAGTCCACTTCTGGTATGGCAACCAACCTGTGGTCTATATAGTAAGTCGACAGTCAGCTCAGACTGGTTGGGTAATGAGGCTGGTGAAGGCCTTTGTTTTACACTGCCTATAGTTTAACATCCTTTTTCGTTCAGTGCATGTCCTGGGAGTGGATAATGAGGTTGCCGATACTCTCTTGATTTCAGGATGATAGATTCTGGGAACTTGCTGTCCAGTAGGGATCCACAGGCAATGTCCCAACAACTCTGGGACCTAGGCTTATGACAGCTGCGGGACTAGTTAAGGACTCAATTGCCCCGGGGAATCTAAGGGCCCAGAAGGCCAGCCGTTCGGAGTTTGTGGTGTTTATGGCACAGGAAGGGCTTCATTGTGGCTGGCCCATACCCACACATCAGGTGGCACAATGTGTAGTGCCTTTGACCCACTGCAGGTGGGCTCCCTCCACTATCTTTGATGGGCTAGTGGGCCTGTCCTCCTGAAATAGACTCGTGGGTTTTCCAGACCCATGTGGGCATTTTATAATATGGAAACTCTCAGAAGGGAAGTCCAGGAGGGGTGGGTGCCAGAGGGATGATAGATTACCAATAACAGTGGAAACCCTGACAGGGTTGTCAAAGGCTCTGCCTGGAGTTGCAGCTGTGAAAGGGAGGCCATGATATTTAAGGTGACATTTGTTGTTACCGCCTTTGATGCTTTGAGAGTGAGTTAACTGATGCCTATGGCAGCTACCGTCAGGTTCCAATGTGCATTAAATATAACAGACATGCAACTAAGTGTAGAAGTGTCTCCGCTTAAGGCACTGAAAAATAGACCAGAAGGGATAGGGGCTTTTGTGGTGTTGAAGGAACGTGCAGATGAGCACTTGTGTCCTGTAAAGGTGATAAAAGTCTCACTTAAAATCTGGGGCCAGGCCTGATGTTCACATATGGTGATGGCAGTTTCCTGTCAAGGTACCAATTCAGTACAGTATTAAGAAAAACTTTGTGCTACTGGGATCTTGACTCAGGTAAATTTGGTACTCATTTTTCAAGATTGAGGCAGTGGCACAGAGGGTTTTGTCCTGTGGCAGGCCCGGGCATTGGAAATCGACGTGTTATAAGGACGTATGTCCACACCCAGGAACTAACCTAGTGTGCTTGTTTGTTTAAGAAGCTACCCAGAGCATGTGCAATGTTTGGATTTTCCGGCACTCTATCGTACATTGGGCCCACAAGAGGGCTGCCAGAATGGCAACTGTATCTCAGCTGGGTTTCAGAGCTGAAGCTGTTTGCATGCAGAAAAGGCATGCAGTAGGATCCCCTCATGCCACTCCTGCACTCACTGACATGTAAAGGCTGGGAGCAAACCCAGCCCATGTGGACCAGGCTAGAAAAAAAAGCAAATAAGGGTGTCACCAAGATATTACTGAAGAAAGAGGGTTCAGTGATGTGGTATAGGGACATCCATTACAATCAGCCGGAAGTTTTCAGGGACGATGGCATACGTCTGTCAGATGGAGGTACCGACCTATGGCTAGGTAAGTGTTGTTATACCAGGCAGTGTGATTGGGTGGAGAATGACAAAGCTAGTCTGTGTCATGCCTCGTGGCTGGTTTCCAGTGTGGTTAAGAGAATAAAATGAATTTTTCATAGAGGTAAAAGACCTGGGATTTTGGTGAAAGTGAAGGGTGAGACCTTGTGGCCTTTGTGCGCTGAAGTCCCTACCCTGTTACACCCTTTGTCCCACTTCGGGGGGTTGGGAGGGAAGAGGGTGCTAGGACTCAGAGCTGAGTCCTGGGGTGTGTAGGCTGAGAAGAGTCTACCCCACATTATGGGTTATATGGTAAGAAGCCCTGTAACCCTGGTGCTAGTTATGGATTATAAGGAGCCATATAACCTCTCCACTAGAACCAGTTAAATGCCTAGTATAGGAGAGTATGGGCAGGTTAACACAAGGGAGAGGTGCTAAAAGTTGGGGCCTGCTGCATAATCCCATGCATGTGTATGTCCTCATTTTGCTGTTGAATCCACATCAAATGGCAGAAAATCACAGGAAGTGAGAGATGAGCCAAAATCAGACTATTCGTCTACTCCCCGGCACCACTTGAACTTTGGAAGTTCAGATGAAATGACACCTAGATGAGAGCTGCCATGACAGACCGGGGTTTGCAGAACCAAAACCAAAAGTACTATCATATACGGAATGGCCAGATTGTCCCTAGCTCTTGAGTGGATGCACTGGAGAAAAAGAAGAGTTGGAGGGGCCTTCCCAGTACTTGCACACCTCATGAAAGAGTCAGCAATAATCGCAGTCCCTGTTCTCTGGTGAGCACATATAACCATGTACACATAACTCAAAAGGCAAAGGGGAGGAAGTGAGTCCATATTCCCATTGCATCACATCTTCCCCAAATGCAGTCCCCAATGCCTCTGCCTGTTTCATGCTCCAGGAGTGATGATTAATATATTATCATCCTATAAGATACTCCTGGGGAACTATGCATAACTGGCACAGTTTAGGTTTGTATATTAGTAGGGAAAACACAGCACTCAAAATATTTCCTGAACCCAAAGCATAGTTTCCTTTCTTCGGCTGATCTTTTAATTAAGCAATTGGCAGCAGTCATGACCCACCTGAGGTGTTCATTAATTAACCCTAAGTTTGAAGCATCTTATTGCAATTAGGAAGTGGGTATGCTAAACGACATCAACGTTTTAATGTAAAAACAAGTTGCTTTTTAAATAGCGTTACATCAAGCAGTTTTAAGGGAATTTGCAAATACATATTAATTATAGATTGTGTGCTTAAATCCAAATATTTTGAACTCATGTTGGGTTATTTTTCTTTCTCCTTTTAGATTTTAGGCGATTTGGACCATCATTCTTCCTCCCCTTTCTCCCTTCCCCTCATCATCACACTTGCCTTAGTTAAGTGGATGAGTCTCTTCATATATGAATCAGATCCTATCTTGTATCTATATTTGAAAAATGAATTGGGAGTTGCTTGTCACCCCCCTCATGACTTTCTTCCCTAAGTTTAAAACAACATAAAGAAGTCAAAAGGTGAGTATGGAAAGACTCCCTCTCTTCCTCCCTAGTTATATAGGGGCTGAAATTCCCCCAACGCACAGTAACACAGGAATTGCTATACTGGGTCAGACCAATGGTTCATCCAGTCCAGTCTCCCATCTTCTACCATGGCCAACACCACACTTTTCAGATGAAGGTGCAAGAAACCGCACGGTAGGTAGATGGGGTATAGTCTGTGTCCATGAAGGTCTCATAGTGCTCTCTAATATAGATGGGCTTAAACACTTCAGCATGTGTTTTTATATCCCTTCTAAAACTCTTCTGTAATAACTATAACAACTCTGGATATTTTTATCATCAATATAATCGTCCAGTCCCACTTTGAATCTTGCTTACACTAGTCTGTGTGCTCCTGCACCACCATCAATCCAACATGTTTGGCATTTTGAAGTATATTTTGTTGGATTGCTATGATTTCCCCCTACTTTAGACAGATAAAAGAATTGCGTTGATTTCAATCATACAAACACAAATAAAACTCCCTTGACTCTACACATATAGCCATAAACATAAATATACAAGTAATATGGAATTAGAGGAAAAGACTACTCAGAGGAAGGAAAAAAACTGTAAGTCTAAGGAGTGAGTCTATTACAATATTAGCTCATGGTCTCCCAAATATTTCTAATTCAGTTTATTGCCAGTCTAGTAACATTTTTGATGGTATTGAAAACTAACACGCTAGCAAGTTAATATACACATATGAGTGTCGCTGAAATTATTTGATAAGCTAGGTCACCTGAAAATGATCGTACACATTATTTCTTTGAAGCTGAGGTGGGAGAACAAGATTGGTTTTTGGCCATCAAGATATTAGCAAACTGAAGTCTGAAGTGTTTAATCGGGGCTTGTCCACATGGAGACCTACATCTCAACTTGCTTTGCACTAAATCCACAGTGCACTAGCCTGCCACACGCTAATTGGCTGTCTAGACCCTACTACTGCACACTATAATTTCTGTAGTGTTCTTAAGCAGAACTTTTAGTGTGTTGTAGCAGAGTCTGCACAAGCAGTTAGTGCCTGGCAGACTAGGCTATAGATTTACACCCCAGCTTGCTGCACACAAACCCTGAGTATCTCTTCCTGCAAGACCCTATTCACTTCTGATACTGGCAGGGGATGATCACCCAAAGCCCATGTGATTTAGATGGGAGTTGAAGAAGCCCAGCATCAGTCAGGATTAGGCCCTCAAAAGTTAGTGGCTCTTCAGTGCAATTCTTATCTATAAATGGTACGAATGCTACAGTTTGCTAGATATATGAATCAGCTCATTTTTATTATTCCCGCTTCTTAATCTGCCTACAAAATACTACAAAATACTACAAAATAAAATCATTGCAATCTGATGGCAATATTCCATCTTTGTTCCATGCACTGTCATTGCAGTACAAAGCATGAAATTACTGGGATTTACATTCATCTACTGTTAATTCCCTGAAAACTATTCTGAAAGATTAATTGAATAATGTATTTGTACAAACTGCTGTAAATTTAAACTATCACTACTAATATATCAAACTGAAGCCGCTAATGGATCACCTTCAACCATAAACTGAATAGGATGAAAAGCTCCTTACAATGGGCAACTTTCAAGCTACTGTCTGAACTCACAAAAGGGAATCTCTCTGAAGAAAGATGTAAAAATCAGTATTTCCGCTGCCTCAGCAGGATCCTCTTACTTGAGCCAGCAACTGAAGTTGAAAGCACAGCTCATTTTCTTGTGTATTTTATGAAAGGCCAATGGAGATTGGGTGGGTTTTGAAGAACCTCTGAAAACGCATTCAGTGGCTAAGTTTTACTTGTGAGCATCCTTATATTTTTTTTGTATATGTAATGATTCAACCGTCAACATAGCTGCTTTCAGGGTCTCCAGCTGAAATAATGGAATCATTATTTCCAAACCTTCCCTTGCATTCAGACTATTCTCCCCCGCCTCATATCTTGAATGGTCGATATACTTCAATATTCAGTCTTTTTATTTGATTTTCACCATAATGCTGAGATGGTTAGCACTTAGCCAATGTATTGTATGCTCCTACTGTATTGAAAGATACTTGCAAATATCTAAAAATAAGGAATTCAGAAGTTAAAAAGAAAAGCCTAGTCAAAGTCAAGGCTTTGTGGATAATGAATGCTTCTGTGACCTTAAAAATACTCCAATTAAACTGCTCTTGAGTTTGAGTCTCCTTCCCCCCAGCAAAATAAGACACAAATCTAACAGACTGAAGAAAACTAATAAGGTAACAATTAATGTTGAGTTAAGCTTACCCATCACTATACAAAAGCATTATCCCTTTCCTGGTTTCTTATCTGTTCAGTTTAATATCTGGTTCCAAGTCTTTCAGTTTAGGTACAGGGTTGTTGAGAAATGATTGTCTAAATAATCTTGGGTAATACACTTTGCAAAAAAATTCAAGCTCAAATATAATTTATTTCTATAAAAGCGGTGAGTCATCAGAATTAAACTAGTGTCAGTCTTCTGAAAAGCTCCTATCAAATCAGGGTTAGCCAAAATACTGCATCCATACCTCCCATTTAATGTATAGTTTTCTATGCAGCCTAGGTTTAGTGTCAACAGATGATATTTATAAACTAACAACTTGGAGAAAGTCAACAAAAATGCAAGTTGCACCTGATTTTGGAAAGAGTTGTAGTCCAGCTTCTACATTTAGCCCCATTCTTGCAATACTTATGCACGTGCTTAACTTTACATCAATGGGACTACTCGTGTTTAAGTTCATTCATGTGCTTAATTTTAATTAAATTGCTCAATTTGTCACAGCTTTGGCATGTAGTTTTGGGCCTTGAACTCTCATAAGGGACTGGACTATTGCAGGTGGAAAAAATGTAGCCTAAAAAGTCTAGTACAGTTTGAGGTACCCCTTGAGTGATCCTGAAAACCGTGCACTAGGTAAGGGTGGCTGGGGATCTTAGATGCTCGAACCCATATCCCTCTGCTTGGCTGCAGGTGAGTGTGAAGGGAGTTGACTAAGGGGTGGGTCCCTTCCCCCACACTTTTTCCTTGGGGCCTGGGTGGTCAGCTCAGAAGCCAACTGGACTGGGTTCTATAGGGCAGTTGTTGATCTTATTCAGCCTCGCTCTCGAATTGTTTTGAAAGAGTTAATAAATTTGCAACTAACGATTATACTCGGTCTCTCATTTCTCTCCTGTGACCAAGTCAGTTGCTCTTTACAAAGGCAAATAGTGGCTAAAGTTCATCACTAGTATAACTTCATTGAATAGCCCAGTTTTCCACTTCCCCCCCACCCTCTATGCACAAGTAATGTTTCTTCAAATATCACTGAATATCTCAAATGGTGGGCCTTCCCCCTAAATAACCTTGTAGATCTCAGTGAAAGGTATTTCTTTTCCTCTGGGCAACAGACAAAGTATGTAGGCTAAGTCACTAGCCCTTCATTAATCAGAAAGGCAAAACTTCAAGAATACGTGAAAATGTATTGGGCGTAATGTCCAAGTGACTAGCGATCAATCCAAGGACCAAACAGACAAGATGAGGGCATAAAAATGGAATCTTTCCAATGAAAACTCATTTTTGTCCGTTTTATTTATCTCTGCTGAGCACAAGATGCTTTCCATTATTTCTTTTGTTGCCATAGCCAAGGCCTATACAATACACTGTACACTGGATATTTATCTCATCGTTTCTAAATCTTCATTTAACCAAATACAGTTTAGTTCTTTTATTGTTCACAATAATTTACAAATTTTAAAATGTTTGAGGGTTTTTAAAATAAAACTAAAGGATTTGTGTTAGTGTGAAATTGATTTTTAGTTACAGAGGAAACATACTAAAACCAAAATATACATTAATGTGTGAACTCTGCTTCCTCGACTAATGGCAATCAAAATGTTCTTCAGCATGGTCATCATAGCTCTCATGTTGATAAGCCCTTGGTAAGTCAGGAGGAAAATGAAAAGCACTGATTTTTTAAGGACTTCCTTGTATCTACATCCAAATAGCACTAGAATAAATTTGCTTCTAATAATTTAACAAATTGAAACAGTTTGTGATTTTTCTCAATGGTTTGGGACTCATTTAATGTAAGAGTACAATACAGGAGGAGACTAGAAAACAGCCACTTCTTGCAATATTTGTCGTAGTTTAGTCTCATTTTGATTAGCCACAAAAATAAGTGTTCAGATGGTACAATTTACCGAGAGAAGAACAAGCCTTTTATGCACTACTGAATAATGCTTATAACAGAGGTTACTTGTGTGTGATTTCTATTTAACTTGACTACAATGCAACAAATTTCTCTTCCATTCTCTAAGTGAAAACTGCATAATAAATTGAAAAACACAGGAAAGTTGGATATCATTGAATCATTTCCTGACATCTCTCAAAATCTTAGCGGCATTTTAATGTTTTAAGCACAAAATAAAATGGGCCAAATCTTCAAAATGTACATGCACATTTTAAGGTTTGCCTCCATATTTTAAAAGATGCAGAATAACCTGCCACAAACCACCAATAATTCACAATGTGATTATATTGCACAGGGATGCGGGTCTTGCCTAAGCCTAAAACCCCGCACCCAAGCAAAGGCGGGGGGGGGGGGGGAGGGTGAAGAAAGCACAAGCCAAAAGTATTGAAACCATAAACAGGTTCTACTTTACATTTATTCACATGCAACAAGAAGTGTGTGACTGTTTTAAAATGCAACACCAAACTACAAAAGTCTTTCCATATTTTGTTACAAGTAAACTCTCATAACAGGTTTTCCAGCAGGTTTGCTAAAGTTCCTTAACTATTAGAGTAAATCTGGTCAATGTTTTGAGCAAGAACAGTCAGCCAATCAATGACATTGCATGAAACACACATATGAACACTACCGAAGAATATAGCACTGGAAGGGACCTCCTAGGTCATCAAATCCAGTTCCCTGCTATTGCAAGCAGCACCATCACACAATCTTATTAATAAATTTATCAAGCTCCATTTTAAAACCAGGTTGGTTTTAAAGGTCATTTGACGATCAGCTACTTATATGCACTACCATGGAAAAACTTGCTTTGCCTCCAAAACCAGATAAACATGAGCTCATGGATTTTCCATTTTCATTTCTGACCCCTGCTGCAACCTCAGGTTCATGAAGACATGGGTTTTTTTTTTAATATATTTTAGGTCATGTTTCCTAGTACAATGTTTTGACCATATATGATTTTATATATATATATATATACACAGAGAGAGAGAGAGAGAGAGTGGAGAAAATTACACAGTAATTTAAAGACAAATTCCAAAGGAATGTGCTCTTCAATTTAGAAAGAAATTCACAGAACTTAGTTGTTTGTGCTAGTTCTAAGCACAGTTTAAATCCACAGTAGCCTGATGTATCATTCAAACAAATGTGATTTTATATCTTTGATTTCTCCAATCTGATTTGAATTCACCAGACAGAGAGAGACATTCTATTGCTACTAAGTACAGAACCCCACCATGTAGCTGATTATGCATATATTTGCAAGAAAGTAAAATACAGTAACTCCTCACTTAAAGTCGTCCCGGTTAACGTTGTTTCATTGCTGATCAATTAGGGAACGTGCTCGTTTAAAGTTGGGCAATGCTCCCTTATAATATTGTTTGGCAGCCGCCTGCTTTGTCCACTGCTTGCAGAAAGAGGAGCCTGTTGGAGCTAGCTGGTGGGGGCTTGGAACCAAGGTGGTCCAGCAGTCCCCCTGTCCGCGCCCCGCTAAGTTGCCTGTGTGGCAGCAGCCCAGCAAGCTATCAATTGCTGCAGTTCAGCTGTCCCTCCCCCCACTGCCATGTGCTGTTCCTGCCCTCTACCTGGGAGCTGCTCCTGGGAGCCTCCTGCTTGCTGTGCGGGGGGAGGGAAGGGAGGGGGGCAGTGGCTAATGTCAGGGTATCCCCCTCCCTCTGCTTACCCCATCTCCATAGAGCAGGGTAGGGCGACAACAGGGCTCAGGACAGAGGGAGCCTGCTGGCAGCAGCTGCTGTCTCAACTTTCTGATCTACTTAAAAAGGCAATGTACTTAGAGTGGGGTCAGCATACTTAAAGGGGCATGTGCATCTCTCTCTCTCTCTCTCTCTCTCACACACACACACACACACACACACACACACACGGTGTGTCTCTGTCTGCCATGCTGTCTCCCCTCCATCCATTGGTGCTGCCTTGTAGAGTGAGGCTACATTAACAATGTGTTAACCCTTGAGGGCTCAGCCAAGTGTTAGTTCATCATTTAGCAGTAAGGCATTCCCTGGGAAATATCCCACCCTCTTCCACCCTCTGACTCCACCACCTCAACCAAGCTTCACAATCATCATTGTTGTGTACAGTATTAAATTGTTTGTTTAAAACCAATGATAGACAGACACAGACAGACAGACTTTTGTCAGGTGAAAAAAATTTCCCTGGAACCTAACCCCCCCCCAACACATTAATTTTTATGGGGAAATTGGATTTGCTTAACAGCGTTTTGCTTAGAGTCGCATTTTTCAGGAACATAACTACAACGTTAAGCAAGGAGTTACTGTAAAGGTGCTGCAACTATTGTGATGAAAAACACCCAGATGTTTATTAAACTATGACATGATCTACACAGTTTAGTTTTGCTATAGAGTTCTTTAAATATTACCATTGTGTGGGAGCAGGATTTTCTTCCCCTGAGCCTCTCGGTTTTCACACAAGAAATAGAAAATGTATGATCAAGTTTCCAGAGAATACAAATATTCTATAGAGGTTGGTTAAACAGAGGACCCACAAAGAAAACCTCGGCCATTTAAATCAACTAGCTAGCATTTGTTGCACCTACTGGAATTTCTGCAAGGGCATATATGCTTGTTTCTACCTTAATTGCCACTCTATTCCTTACTAAAGCAGTATAATTATGTTTTAAGGGTACTTATTTCAATGCTACACTACTATTCCTTTCCATCCTGCCTTGTGGAATGGGGCTGCTAAACATTCTCATTGCTTTTGTCCAATATGTGCTTTCAACTACCCATGTTACTAGCTCTCCCAGCGTTGCAGATTATAACTGCATTGATGGAACAGATGAAATCTGGCGTCTGCACTGAGCCAATACAACGGCTTTTCGGTGGTCTATTGTTTCCTGTCAGCCCTGTTTATGATGATGTGCAGTTGATGTTAGGGGTGAGGTCACTGCTGAATTAAGCCATTGAGTGGCTTCTTTTGTGTCCATTCTCTTCTCCTGTTTAACATGCTTTTAAAGGATGGGGTGGAGTACAGAAGAAATAGAACAAGCTCCAGGGCTCAACCCAGTTATGACCTGACCCGTGGCTGCATGTTGCCACAAGGCACATTAGCTATGAGAAAAATCTGAAGGACACAACATAAGTAGGGGTTTAGCTGTGAAACTAGTGATGCACAACTTTGATTTATCTGCATTGAAGGTCCAATGTGAGATGTGACAAGGGAGATTAGTTTTGGGTGGAACAATATGCCTTTCATTCCAGCCATACTAAGATGCATTAGAAGGAAAGCAAATGTGTTTGGTTTTGCTGCACTACACACAGAGTTGTTTATGTGTTTAATCTCTAAAGAAGAAACTGGATAATCACACACCCTATAATTCACACTAAAACGGCCTGTCTCTCTCTGGTCCCAGCAAAGATTTAATAGCAAAGCACTGTAGTGAGGCCACATATTATTACAGTGTTATTTTATTTTAGTCACATAAAAGCACCGTGCATGTTCTATGATGCATAGCCTTGCTTTTTTTTTTTTTTACTCTGTGTTTGTTCACTTGAGACCCATTCTCCTTTCACTCAAATCCAAGGGAATTTTGCTGTTGATTTCAGTGGGTGCATGATTGAGCCCTTTAGTCATTTGCAATTGTTGTTCCAGTAATAATTCTTAGTTGTTCTCACACAAGGTGTATCTAGTTCTGTAAATTTAGGCCTTGTCTATACTACACAGTTTTGTTAGCCAAACAGTGGAGCGTACACACTACAATGCTACTTCGGCCAGCAAAACTCTCCTGCTTTGCTGACAAAATAAAACCACCTCGATGAGAGGCAAAGAGCTTTTTGTGGCAAAGTTACGTGGACAAATTGTCACAGTAGATACAGCATTCGTTTTATCGCTGTAAATGACCTCCAGGAAGTATCCCACAATGACCATCCTGACTGCTCTGGTCAGCAATTTAAACTTCGATGCCCTGCACCCAAGTACACAGGCATCCACCCTTCCCGCTTTAAAGGCCCAGGAATATTTGAAATTCCACTTCCTGTTTGCTCAGCATGGACAGCTCCCATCACATCTTCCCAGCTGACCATGGCAGCTCCACGCAGCAAATCGTCTCCCACTTGGAGCACACTTGTGTTGTTGGATCTGTTGGCACTGTGGGGAAAGGAGGCTGTGCAGTCCCTGCTCCATTCCGGCCATGGGAACGTCAATATCTATAGGCAGATTTCTCATGGCTTGTTGGATAAGGGCTATGGATACGATAGGCAGCATTGCCATGCAAAGATAAAGGAGCTGAGGCAGGCATACCAGAAGGCAAGAGAGGCAAACTGATGCTGCGCCAAAGACCTGAAGACCAAAGAGCTTCTATAAGGAGCTGGTTGCCATTCTGTGCCATGACCCCACCTCCACCACCAGGAGCCCCATGGATACTTTGCTGGGGCTGGAGGTGCCGACAGTGGATCTAATCCTGAGGCCAAAGTAGCGGACGAGGCGGTCAAGTTGCAGGATGACGTGGAGCACACGCCAGGGTTGTCCAGTGGTGTTGCGGGTCAGGTCCTCTTTTCCCACTCTGGAGGGGTCTAGCCAGTCCCAGCTGTCCATCTCTGGTGCGCATGATGCAGGAGGGGGGAGCCTGGTAAGTGAGCTTTTTGAATTGATGCTGCTCCCTTATATGAGGTAGAGTTCATATGTCCTTTGCTCTTTATATTCTAGAAATGGGTGAAATGTACAAGACTAGATGTGTTTGAGTGTACTCCACATTCCCCTGTGCAGCTAAGTAGTGCGGTGGAACAGTGTGTTAATGCACACCAAGGTTTCACAGGAGTCCTCCAGAGAGATCTCTAGAAAACTTTCCTGCCGGTACTTGCCAATCCCCTGCTGAAGGTTCCTTGGCAGAACTGTTTTGTTCCATCCTCAATTGTAGAAAACTTTGCCGCACAAGTCAGCAATCACTTGTGCAGGGACCAAAGTAGCACATAGGCAAGCAGCACAGGGACCAGGTCTGAAGCCACATTTGCATCATTGCTTACCTGCAGGAGTGAGATTTGGCTTCAATTAACCCTGCCTATAGAAAATGGTTGCAGAATTTACAATATTGTCTCTAGTCACTTGCTTTGCTCTCCTTAAAAAGACACCTATTCCCTTTTGCCCCATCTTGAACACCCAACCCCCACCAGGGCTGAATTCACCATGTTTAGAGTGTTCGCCAAGATGTGTGCTTGCCAAGGGACATTTAGAAAGTGATTGGTATGTTAAAAGAGGTGTATTTTACCTCAGTAATTTGTTGCTGTGCATGAACAAACAATCATGCTTCTGTATATTGTTGTGCTTCTGCAGATATGGCCTCCATGGAGATCCCCTACACACAGGTGGAGCACCTCCGATGGATAAGGAAGCGATCAAGGAGGAGCAAGGAAGATATGTTCTGAGAGGTGCTCCAATCTTCAGAGGCCGGAAAAAAGAAAATGCAGGAAATGGAGAGAGATCCTGAAGGAAAAATTTAAAATGGAAAGGCAGGCAGAAAGGAGCGTGATCAGCACATTGCAAAGGGCCAGGAGTGGATGATAAAAGTGAAGGAGGAGGAAACAGAGATGTTGAAGTCCCTAATCATGCTCCTGGCAGAACACAAGCATGCTCATCCCCCCACCCACCCCACCGCCAATACAGAACTGCTTTCAACGCCTTCCCCAAAATCCTCCCACACATTCCTTGCAACTTCCCAGAAGATCTCAGTACCCTGTTCACTCCATCCCCTTGGACAGCTTCCAAAATGATAGTTGGACTTACACACAGCTATGAGCACCTACACTGCCCTGCACGGTTATTGCCCTTCCCACCAAGCCTTCTGTGTGTTGTTAATGGATATTTAATAAAATACAACATCTTTAAAAGATAACCAATTTTTATTTGTCTCCTACACATGGTGGTTGCTGCTGGTAGTAGTACATAGTGGCACTTTGATCGTTTGCTGACTACAAATCCCGGTCAGGAATCATCACAATTTTCATGCAAGGCGGCAAGTTAACAAAGCATGGCAGAGTGCTTTACAGAAAAAACACATTACTGGGGCTCATTATCAAAATGTTGCCTCAAAGCCTCCCTGATTCGAATAGCCCCCTGTTATGCCCCTCTAATAGACCTGGTATATGGCTGCTCAAATTCAGGAGCCAGGCATGCCACCGCTGCACTCCTCCCCAGGGGAAACTTTTCACCCTTAGCCTTATGATGGGGTGCAGAGCAGGCTGCTATGACCATGGGACTGTTTTCCTCATCTACCCTACCATAAAGGCAGCACCAGCACACTTTTAATCTGCCAAAGGCACATTCCATGGTGATTCTGCACCTGCTCAGCCTATTGTTGAAGCATTCTTTGCTGCTGTCTGGGTTTCCTGTGTAAGGCTTCATGAGCTATGGGAATAAGGTGTATGCTGGGTCTCCCAGGATCACTGTGGGCATTTCAACATCCCCCACTGTAATCTTCTGATTGGGAAAGAAAGTCCCTGCTTCCAGCTTTCTATACAGGCCAGTGTTCCCGAAGATGTGTGTGTTATGCACCTTCCTGGGCCACCCTGAGTTGATGTCAATGAACTGCCCACAGTGATCCACAAGTGCCTGCAATACCACAGAGAAGTACCCCTTTCCATTGATGTATTCCATCGCAAGCTGGTCTGGAGCAAAATTTGGAATATGCATGCCATCTATTGCCCCGCCAGTTAGGAAATCCCATTGCTGCAAAGCCATCCACTATTTCACGCACATTGGCAAGAGTCAGTCCTTCATAGCAGGATGTGATTAATGGCTCTACACACTTACGTTAATGCAGGTCCAACGGTCGACTTCCTGACTCCAAACTGATTCATGACGAGTGGTAGGATTCTGGAGTTGCCAACTTCCACACTGCGATCACCACACACTGCTCCACCAAAAAGGCACCTCTCAAGCTGGTGTCCTTGCACCACAGTGCTGGGGTGAGCTCTCTACACAGTTTCAGGAAGGTTGTTTTCTGCAACTGAAAGTTCTGCAGCCACTGCTCATCATGCTCGACCTACATAATGATGCCCACCACTCAGTGCTTGTTTCCTGAGCCCAAAAGCAAATGTCCACCGTGTTCAGCTGCTCCATGAATGCCAAAAGTAATCTGGTGTTTCTTTCCATGGCACACAGCAGGTCAGGCAACTTTGATTCACAGTCAGATAATTTGACCTACAAAGTACTACTCTTAGGAAGGACTAATCAGTTGCACACATTCAAAATGGGAAATGACTGCCTAGGAAGGTGTACTGCAGAAACAGAACTGGGGTCAGAGTGAACCATATGTTAAATATGAGTCAACAGTGTAATACTGTTGCAAAAAAAGCGAACATCATTCTGGGATATATTAACAGGAATGTTGTAAGCAAGAAACAAGTAATTCTTCAACTCTACTTCGTGCTGATTAGGCCTCAACTGGAGTAATGTGTCCAGTTCTGGGGACCATATTTCATGAAAGATGTGGATAAATTGGAGAAAATCCAGAGAAGAGCAACAAAAATTATTAAAGATCTAGAAACCATGGCCTATGAGGGAAGACTGAAAAAACAAAACAAAAAAAACCGGCTTTGTTTAGTCTGAAAAAGAGAAGACTGAGAGGGAACATGATAACAGTTTTCAATGACATAAAAGGTTGCTACAAGGGAGAGGGAGAAAAAATATTCTTAACCGATGAGAACAGGATAAGAAGTAATGGGACTATATTGCAGCAAGGGAGGTTTAGGTTGGACATTAGGAAAAAACTTCCTGTCAGGGTGGTTAAGCACTGGAATAAATTGCCTTGGGAGGTTGTGGAATCTCCACCACTGGAGACTGTTAAGAGCAGGTTAGACAAACACCTGTCAGATAATACTTAGTCCTGCCATAGAGCAGGGGACTGGACTAGATGACTTCGAGGTCCCTTCCAGTTCTATGACAATCAGCGATGTGTCCATAATGGTGACCACAACAGTAGAGAGTATTGTGGGACCCATCCTTTCAGACAGAGATGGCAGGTGCACAGTAAACAGGGGCAATTGGAAAATGCCCTAAACCACAATTGAAAGCCCATGGAATGCTGGGATGCAAAGAACTGCATCATGGGACACTGAGCCCGCACCCATGATGCACTGCAATCCACTCCATCTTCCCACACCTCCTATCTGTGGAAGGCAGCGAGTAGCACAGTGGGATAGCTACCCACCGTGCACTGCTCTCACTCTCAGTCCTACAGCACCAGGTATGGATGAACTCTGGTGACAGAAGGAGCATAGTGTGACCATGTACAAGTGATGTAATTATATTGTTTTTTGATTGTCAGCTTAACTTGCATCGACAAAACTCTGTAGTGTAGACAGAGCCTAACACAGTGCAAAGGAACGCAGGGAGCCTTCAGCTGCAGCTCCTGCAATGGGATCTGAGAGATGGAGCAATTGGGTGTACTTTGTGAACTGAGGATAATTAGTGTAAAGGCACAGAAAGGACAAATGTGATTATCTTAATAGTCAGTGTTACCTGTTTTGTTTTTAAAGGCTTAGAAAAATCTTTAGTGCAGAGTGTGACTAAAATATTAATAGTAAGAGAGGCATTAAAAGGCCTGGATGAATTTAGTAATGTTTATTTTATTAAAATCAAACATAGAAAAAAAAAGAGAAAATTATTAAATTATTTACATTTTTGGCAAGCAAAACTTTCAGATGCCTTCTCCAGGTCCCAGCACACACTCCAGATGCACTCCCCTCAGAAACTTCTTCTTCTGTTAGGAGAGACGCTGAGGTTAAGTAAATAAGATTGTTTCCAAGTGGCTGTTCTCTCCATTGTCCTCCATTTCCGTTTGTATATCCTCATATGTAATGAGGCATAATCTAAAGTTATAAGGTAGTTTCAAAACCCAACATGGTACTGTAGTGTGATCAAGCAATTGGCAAAAAAATAATGGAATACTTATCAGCTCGGTGGCTTGGCTTTTATTTTGCACCCTGATGTTTTTAGGTTTACACTGTCAATTACAATAGCTACTAAATATTTTCCCAATGGGCAACATCTGGTTGCCTAGCAGCAACAACAGGACATGTTTGAAGAAGCATCAAGGAGACCATTTTACTTTGTATGTCCTTTTGCCAAAAATGAAAAGTATCCCTCTCAGAGACTTATGTAACAACAGGTATAATTAAATAAAGAACTTGCATATGGAGAGAGTGTATTTACTGTTTTTCTTCCCATAACTGTTTTTCTTGTTAGAGCAATTGATCTGGGTTACAGCTGTAGTCACTTGGCACTGCAAAATTAATTGTTAGCCACCCTATGCAGTAACATCAATTACAAGATCATGAATTTTGATAAGTTGGAAAATGTCAATGACCAGCATATGTGTGTGTGTGTTTTAGAACAGCTTAAATCTATGTCAAATGTACAAAAAGGAAACTGTTTAGACATTGCTGTTTGATCTGTTATGTGCATCCCCTTCATCCCTGGAAAACCCATTGCAAATCTGAAGCACGGCAAGCTACAGAGTACAAAAATGAGAGCTGAGAAATTTCCAAATATATTTCAGACACTTTATCATAGAGAAGAGCTCAAGACACTGGCTGATAAAGGGCTCAATCCTGCAATCCTTATGCAGGCAAGGTTCCCACTTAATACTCCCAGTAGGAGTTTTTGCTTGAGTAGGGCCTGCAGGAATGGATCCAAAACAAATATCACTGTGCATTAGAATAACGGCATAGAGATCCTCTGGATAGTTTTCCCATGTTGTGCAGATCTCCTCATTGCAAGGGCATCTGGGTGCAGATACAGAGAGTGGGATTTCCAAAGCTGCCTAAGGAAATTAAGTACCAAACTCCAATTCAAACCCAATGGGACTTAGATGTCTGGGTCCCTTAGGCCCCTTTGAAAAAATCTCAGCTAGGATCATTTTATAGCCATTCATGAGAAAATGTCTCAGAAGAAATTAGATATTAATTCTAGCACCATGTAATGACTTTTTTCAGTTGTATAAAGTTACTTGGGACACAAACTGAATTAGTTATAGTGAGTGGTGGAAAAGGGGTATGTCCACTGATCTGCAGACAGTGACTTTTAGGATGGAATTTCTGTTGTGTTATGATGCTATGACACAAAAACATTACAATATTGTCGTATTTAGTCATGGGGATGTAACTCAAGTCTATGTACCATATCAACAATCCTGGGCTACTCATGCCATTAATTAGCTGCTAAAAAGTAAATGTTCAAATGCCTGATTGTCATGGATTTTAAGAAGCACATTTGAGGGTTGTCTTCACTGCTAGATGTGGTGACAGAAAATAAAGGCCCAGTTCTGTATCCACTGAAGCTAATGGCAAATTCCCATTCACTCTGCAGGATCAGACACTTAAAGTTTTTGCAGGATTGAAGTCTATGAATATACTTAAGTTTTACCATTGTGAGTAGTCTCGGACAATTGACACTGGTAAAGTTAAGCATGTACCTATGTGTTTATTGGTTGGGAACTTTTGGCAGTTTCAATAAATTTCCTGCCTTTAAAAGAAAAAAAAATGTTGAGATACAAGTTTCAAAGCTGTCAAAAAAATTTGTAGAGCAATTTTCTAAACAGAAATTAACAGTTGTCTAATTCAAAATTACTTTTCCCCCTAAATTAAACTAATTAGATTTAAAAAGATTAAAGCAAAAAGGTAAAAATTGAAATGAAATATTTTCATAGAATATCAGAGTTGGAAGGGACCTCAGGAGGTCATCTAGTCCAACCCCCTGCTCAAAGCAGGACCAATCCCCAAATAAATCATCCCATACACTGGAGGGTAGGGATAGGATACAGAGGGACCTAGACAAAGTAGAGGATTGGGTCAAAAGAAATCTGATGAGGTTCAACAAGGACAAGTGCAGAGTCCTGCACTTAGGACGGAAGAATCCCATGCACCGCTACAGATTAGGGACCGAATGGCTAGGCAGCAGTTCTGCAGAAAAGGACCTAGGGGTTACAGTGGACGAGAAGCTGGATATGAGTCAACAGTGTGCCCTTGTTGCCAAGAAGGCCAATGGCATTTTGGGATGTATAAGTAGGGGCATTGCCAGCAGATCGAGGGACGTGATCGTTCCCCTCTATTCGACACTGGTGAGGCCTCATCTGGAGTACTGTGTCCAGTTTTGGGCCCCACACTACAAGAAGGATGTGGAAAAATTGGAAAACGTCCAGCGGAGGGCAACAAAAATGATTAGGGGACTGGAACACATGACTTATGAGGAGAGGCTGAGGGAAATGGGATTGTTTAGTCTGCGGAAGAGAAGAATGAGGGGGGATTTGATAGCTGCTTTCAACTACCTGAAAGGGGGTTCCAAAGAGGATGGATCTAGACTGTTCTCAGTGGTAGCTGATGACAGAACAAGGAGTAATGGTCTCAAGTTGCAGTGGGGGAGGTTTAGGTTGGCTATTAGGACAAACCTTTTCACTAGGAGGGTGGTGAAATGCTGGAATGCATTACCTAGGGAGGTGGTGGAATCTCCTTCCTTAGAAGTTTTTAAGGTCAGGCTTGACAAAGCCCTGGCTGGGATGATTTAACCTCTCCTCATAAGTCATGTGTTCCAGTCCCCTAATCATTTTTGTTGCCCTCCGCTGGACGTTTTCCAATTTTTCCACATCCTTCTTGTAGTGTGGGGCCCAAAACTGGACACAGTACTCCAGATGAGGCCTCACCAGTGTCGAATAGAGGGGAACGATCACGTCCCTCGATCTGCTGGCAATGCCCCTACTTATAAATCCCAAAATGCCATTGGCCTTCTTGGCAACAAGGGCACACTGTTGACTCATATCCAGCTTCTCGTCCACTGTAACCCCTAGGTCCTTTTCTGCAGAACTGCTGCCTAGCCATTCGGTCCCTAATCTGTAGCGGTGCATGGGATTCTTCCGTCCTAAGTGCAGGACTCTGCACTTGTCCTTGTTGAACCTCATCAGATTTCTTTTGACCCAATCCTCTACTTTGTCTAGGTCCCTCTGTATCCTATCCCTACCCTCCAGTGTAAGCACCTCTCCTCCCAGTTTAGTGTCATCTGCAAACTTGCTGAGGGTGCAATCCACACCATCCTTCAGATCATTAATGAAGATATTGAACAAAAATGTATCTAAATGAAACATTTGAATTGATCAATTAAAAAAATCAGTTTGTCTGTTGAATATTTTTGAGATTTGGCATTTGTCCCAGCTCATCATGTGACAAAATTTCAAACTCCAAAAAACAGTTGTGGGATCGAAAAACTGTTTCCCATCCAGCCCTAGAAAAAGTTGGAGAACAGACTTTAGAAAGGTAATACTATCTTCTGTCCCAAACCAGCCAATCATCTTCAGATAATAAATTCATATAGTGATCATTTACCTACATTTTCAGCATCTAATAGGTACACTATGTTAACTGCTTACCCTCGGGGCTTTTATTATTATTTTCAACAGCAGATTCCACAACTAAATTCTGATTCCAGCTCTGCCCTATTTTTCATAAGGTTTTAAGATCAGAATTAAGAAGCACATTACTATTTTCCACCAGGTAAAATGATAGTTATTGTACTACATTGGGGGGAGAGGAGAATCAAGTGTTTTCAGGTGTAAATATTTACATTTCATTGTTAATACAGTAGCTTTCTGTAGAACCTAAAATAAATTTGCAGACCTTTCCTTTTAATGTAAGATAAAATATACTCTTGTCAATCAAGAGCCAGAGATGAGTGGGCCTCAAAAGAGTTGGATCCTTACTTTGAGGACAAGCAGTTCCCAATCAGTTTTGATTTCATCCAGGTCATTATGAAATCTGTTTTTCAAGCAAAATACAAAGAAAGAAGCCTATCATAATCCTCTGTTTCTCACTGCTGTAAGGAAACAGGGAACCTGTGTGCCAGGGAACCTGCAGACATTTGCACAATGAAGACCCCTTAATTTTTTTTAAAACTGTCTCACATAAGCATCAGTTTTCCCCATATTATATAGTTGATCCTTTGTAGAAGTACAGTAGATTCATTATGATAGAAACATTACTCAGATAATTCTAGCATCTCTGAAGTTACAAATCAATACTTAAAATGGGCTTAAAATGAATAAGCAGAACGTTTGCAGATTAGCCTCTCTTTAAAGAGAGTTAAGAGACTATAATATGGAACAGGATATACAGTATTAAGAACTAGCTATTCAGCACAAGCTTAATTGTGCTGCAATCTGATTGTTTTGCCATTGGTTCATGGTTTGTTACCCAGAATGTGGAGTCACATAAGGTCATGACCCTTGTTTCATGAATATTTCATCAGGCAAATGGTAGACAGGATTCTAATGTGTGCAAAATGTCTGTTTTCACAAGAACAAAACAGATCTGTTAGCTAAGATGAGCCACAAAGATTAGCGTGAGGGGCTTTGAGATTTCCATTGGAGCTCAAATACTAAGAAGTCCGATGTTCAGTTCAAGACATAGAACCTTTGGTGCCAACTAGAACGGGCAAATGGGGGCACAGTTTTACAGTGATAACCTGGGTTGGATATCTGCATTATAGTTTGCCAAAGGGTGGCATCTGTGGTCTTTACAGAGAACCATTAGCCCCACGGCTTATCACAATCATTGCAAAAATGTACGTACAGATAATACATAACTCCTTAAATAGCTATTCTGAAAATTATGCTCTTAAGGACTTGGAGTTAATGCAGGTCACCATGAGGTGATGTACTTTGGAGATTTTCCTTCAGGCAAGGAACTAAAGGACATCCATCTTCCTGTCTGGCCATTTATACATTGTATGCCTCACAACTCATGCTTGTTGGCCCAGACGTGAACTGAGACACTGAAATCTACAATAGAAAAAAAAAATCTACAGGAAGTAAAAGTGAAACCTTAGTGCAAAAGATTTAGAACAGAGTTTGCGTAGAACCATACTGACCAACCAGATGCCACTTTAATCAGACAGACTGAGCTGCAACTCTTTTCCCTTAATCTGTGTATCACATACATTTATGCTGAGAAAACAAAATTCTCCCCATAGCTTGGACATTAATAACAAAAACAAATTATACATTTATTTAATTATCACTTTCTAACAATGACAGGAAAATGCTTTACATACAGTCGTGCCAGATGCTCAGCTGATGTAAATCAGAGCTTAGCCACTCTACACCAGGTGAGAATTTGACCCATTCATTCGGAAGGACTCCTACTTTCAGTGAGATTGCCATAGAAGCAGAACCAGCAGTATGTAGCAGAATCATTACACTCTGTAACTGGGTGTACCAGGCCCTTTGTGGCCCCATGGTCCTACTGCACTCTACCCTAGGGAAGAAGCAGTGAAAGTGGGTCCTCCAGGCCTGCCTCAGGAGGCTGCATAGAAGCAGCCAATCTGATCCCAGCAAGCTCAGATAAAAGGAGCTGCAGGGGCTGAGCAGGACCAGATTTACTGGGCCTGAGAACAAGAGGACCTGACAACTGTAACACTAAGGTAATGAGTGAAAAGAATGGGGCTATGGGGAATAGACCCGGGGAATAGCAATAGCAAACTGAAGGCACTGGTACATGACTGCTCTTTATAGGGTCCCTGGGTTAGGACCTGGAGTAGTGTGTGGCCCTGGGTTCCCTCACTGGCCACTGGGAAAATGGACTATGTCCCAAGAAGGGGACAAGGATCCTTTAAAAGTCCGAGTGAAGGGTTGTATTTAAAGGGCCCAGAAATAGGGCTGAAGATGCTGGTGAGGGCAGATAGTTTGTTGGACTTCTGCTACACCAGAAGGGGGTTCATCCATATTGACTGTGTGACTTAGCTGGAGGGCTGAGCCACTGAACACCCACCTAGTGAGGCTGGCAATTTACAGAGGGTACCATAAGTAGGGAAAAAAAAAGACAGCAGCACCACACCTGGTTGATAGGAGACATTCACGAGAGGCTAGTGTCCTCTGTCACACATTCATTTTAGTAACTCATAAGTTTAGGCACAGAGACTTTAGTAATTTGCCTGAAGTGACAAAGTGGGGTAAAAAGAAAATATGGTAATTTATAAAGTAGAAAAATAAAATATGTAAAATAGATAATGGTTTTAAAAAATGGAAAAATTAAATTTAAGAAGAGGCATGGGATAGAGCTAGATAACACATGGAAGACGGACCAGGTCATCACCTCACATTTTTCTTGTTTGTCTGATTGCTGTTTGTCTCAGCTCTGTATATTGTAAGCTCTTAGAGGCAGGGACCATGTCTTTGGGTGTCTTTGTGTAACGCCGACAGACCCCGGTCATCAGTGGGCAGGATAGAACCTGGGACCTCGAGAGCTTAGTGCACGAGCCTCTACTGCATGAGCTAGAAGCCAACTGTAGAGCAGGCTGTAGAGCAGACTCATTAACTCTCTCTCTCCCTAAGTAGTTTCGGTGCCACTAGATGGGACAGAACGCCACACCCAGGAGGTGTGTGGGTTACATTTGTACAATACCTTACTCAATTGGAAGTTATGGGTTTGACACAGGAATTACGAGTGAAATCCTATGGCCAACAGTGAAGTCCAAGTACTTTCAACTATGGGGACTGTAGAAAAGCTAAATTTTGTAAGCTCTCTTACATTTCTAAACTTATTCTGGAAGCAACCTATATCTCAGACTTGATTATAATCTTATTTTCCCCATGGTATTCAGGAATAGTTTGCCTGATATCAGTATAGTTATCCTTTGTAAATGAGATCAGAATCAGGCCCACCATATTTATGGGGAGATTGCTTAACAATACTTCTATAAGTCATGGAATAACACATTTAAAACCCTAGTGGACCATTGAAACTGGATGATTACATAGTGTTTGTTATCATTAAATTGAGCCTAGATATAGTATAGCGGAGGATTTTTCTAATTTAACCTTGTATCTCGAAAATACGCTGAAATCCAGAAAAACCTGTGCAGAATGAGAGACTACAGTACCATCTCTATGATCTAGAAAGAGTAGAAACATAATGTAGTTACTCAGCAGAAATATCTTAAAATTCACACAATTTGGAAACTTAAAATCGATGGTTCCATAACAAGAAACTCTAGTTCCAAAGGCAAGAATAGCCTCTTTCTGGTACCTCTTCAAAACATATATATGGGTCAAATATAAATCCTTTAATAATTACAGCTTCTTTGAGCTCTTTACATAAAATTCTGTTCCAGCTCATGAATGTTTCTCCTAATCCGATTTTTTTCAGAACTAAAAATAGGTGCCTCCATTTTATCCTATGAAATGTCCTCCCTTCTCTAAAGCTATCTCCAGAGAGAATTAAAAAAAAAATAAAGCATGTAATTTAAATAATGACTGATACGGTTAGATGAAAATCTGCCAGGCACATGTTCCATTTGATCTACCTTAACTAAGCCAGAAAGCATCCCAAAATATGATCAGCCTTTGAGATTCAGGCAGTTCTTTTTGAACTGCTTTTCCTGGACGTTCCCTCGGGAAACAAGGAAAACAGTTTTATGGGATGGTTCGGTAAGTCCCAAGCAAAAAAATAAATTGGGCAATTAGATGTTCTGGACAGGTTATGGCCATTTATGCACAAAACACATTATATATATCCATCTATCAAATAAAAACAAGACACTTTGGGGATAAGACCAAGCATGTTTTAATTTCAGCCCCACAGAAGTTTTTAGAAAGTTATGAACAGGAGTTTTTGATGAAGGGGAAGGTAGATGGAGTTATCCAGTTACCCAGTATTTAGCTGGAAAAAAAAATATCTGGCTCACAGCTGAGTATAAGTTGTGCCAACCTTAGATGTACTACATTTGATGACGACGAACCTCTGACAATTCTAATTCATTAAGGAAGGATGGTTCGATGATTAGGAAACTAATCAAACCTTTCAAAAATTCCTACTTGAAATATTTTTGTCATGTTCTCCATTGACTGTAGTTCCAGAAATGTATTATACTGTACTTCCATGAATGAGAGAACAGAGGAGTATCTTGTTCAAACCAGCATAGTTGCTGTTTGGCCAGTGTTTATGTCATAACCACGTTGGTTGAATACAGTGCTTAGCAGTTTGTAAACAACCACTAAAACTAACAGCCTTTCCAAGATAATGCATAGAATGAGGCCTAGAACATATAAGTCATGTTGTTAAGCCAAAGTTGTAAGTGGTATTAAAATATATTTTTAAAGCTTACAAATTCATTCTTATGTACCTTTCAGACAGGCAACACTGAAACTAATTGCAAAGATCCTATTGTACTATGTAAAACCAATGCTTTTGCACTCCCATGTGTTTCAAAAACAAAGTTATTGAACATTAGGGTGTATGGAGAGTACAAAACATTTGACAGCATACATAATTTCTGCATTGCTAAGAATTTAGGAGAGCAATAGGAAAAGATGGTATTGTGTGACCAGAATGGTAGTAAGGGCTAAATTATACAACTTTTTCAGTGTAAATCACACTCACAATGGTATCTGAGTCTCTAGCCTTTTTCTTCTTCATATTTATTGATTATTCTGTTAACACCTTCCTTGCTGGATTTGTGCACATGAAAGCTTCCTGCACCTAACTGTATAATTTTTTTACAAAACTGAAATCTTGGGCACATGCATACATCTTGAGCACAAACAGATCCTATTCATAATTCTACTATTTCTATGCATTATGATGAACAAAATTATAAAATATAGCTTTCATAGTCTTCCTTCTCTCCACTTTCCAAACTTTCAACTTAAAACACCTTCTCTCACTGAAGTTCTTTATGACAGGTATTTGCCAGGGACGTTGTTGAAAGCAGATAGTGAGGGCAGCCAGTAGCACCAGGTTAGAAGAAAAATAAATAAAAGGAAACCACGTTCCAACTGTGGCAAATGCTCTGTTTAGTTTGTTTTCACACCAACACTACGATGACAGAGAACAGGAGTCCTAATGACCCAAAGCAGTACCCCATTCTGTGTCTCCCCTCACTGATTTTGTTTTTAAATGCACATAGTGCCTTCCTTTACTTCAACCTAAATGATGGTGGTATTTACAAATATTAGCTTTATGTTTTCCCCACTGTATCTTTCCATGCAACACAGGTTGCTCACCACTACTCTAGACCATGTCCTTCATTCGTGGAAAATCTACCCAAATGGTTGTCACAGATGTAAGAGGCACCTTCAAACTCCCACTTTGCTTGGGGGCCCCCAGCTTACGAACGCTGCCCCAGCATGATACCCTTTCATAGTTATGTTTTTACTATGTCACTAATATCTGACATGCTTGATATTTTAGTTTTAATTCAAACCAAAGCTCAAAATCAGATGTTGTGTTGATTTGGACTGATTTTTGCTGCCGCCATTTCAAGGTTTTATGGTCATAGCCTTTTCCTCTTGGCAATCGCAGTCAATGATTTATATGCATCATACTACTACTCAGAAGACACTAGCCTGTGTCAAGCTCTTTGAAGCAAGCCATAAGAAGGTGATCTTGTTTTGGTAATCCAGCTTTCCTCTCCATAAGGTAAAGAGGGATATTAACCTTCACAATACTGTCAAACCTTTGCCGTTTAAGCTTGTTGGGGAGCTAAGCTATTTTGCTGTAGTGCTGCTGAATATCATTAGACAGCTAAAATGTTTTCTAGAAAGAGTTAATAAATCTTGCTGTTTACTTATCTTTGTTAAAGCTAAAAAGACTTAAAAATGAAATCACATGCATGTATCAAGTCAACTAATACACACATCCTCTGTGCTTTATAGATTTTCCCATATCTCTAGCAAGTCAAATTCATGATTAAATACATATTTTAAACTCCTTGCATCTCACTGTAAATGAGAGTTAAGCTGCAGCTTCTTGCTGGGATGATGAATCCCATATAAATGGTCTGTCTCACCATACAGTTTTTCTGTTTACTATTTCTATTTGCATTAAATTAGCATAATTCTGAAAAAAAATGAAGTAGAATCTCTTCCATATCCAGTGGCAGATTAACGCATGGACCCACGGGGCCCATGCCTAGGGACACTGGCCAATTTTGGGGCCCTCACAGGAGCACTGGAACCTGTGTAGAAGTGAGGGGCCTACCAGCACATGCACTGTGGCCTCACTCCTGTTCCTCTTCCCCCCAAGGCCCAACCCCCGTGAGGGGAGCGGGGGGCCTGAGAGCAGCCCCAAGCCTATGTCCCCACTCCCCAGACAGGGTTGCCAACTTTCTAATAGCACAAAACTGAACACTCCTGCCTCTCCCCTTCTCCAAGCCCCCCCCCCCCACTCACTCCACCCGGCCCCCCCATCGCTCACTCTCCTCCACCCTCACTCACTTTCACTGGGCTGAGACAGGGGGTTGGGGTGTGGGAGGGCTCCAGCGGGGGGTGCAGGCTCCAGGGTGGAGCTAGAAATCTAGAAATGAGGGGTTCAACATGCAGGCGAGGGCTCTGGGCTGGGCAAGGAGTTGGGGTGCAAGACGGGGGGAGGGATCTGGGGTGCAGGATTGGACTCAGGGCTGGGGCAGGAGGTTGGGGTCTATGAGGAGGCTCAGGGCGGGGGTTGAGGTGCAGGAAGGGGTGCATGTTTCAGGAGGGGGTTCTGACCTGGGGCAGAGGCTCAGGACTCAGGAGGGGGATTGGGGCGCAGGCTCCAACTCGGCAGCGCTTATCTCAGGCAGCGGCACAGCAGGGCTAAGGCAGGCTCCCTGCCTGCCCTGGCTCTGCACAGCTTCCAGAATCAGCCGGTATGTCCCTGTGGCCCCTATGCAGTGGGGTCGGGGGCTCTATGCTCCTCTATGTTGGCTGTGGTTCCCAGCCAACAGGAGTTGCGGAGCTGGCGCTGGGGGCAGTGCGCAGAGCTTCCTTGATCGCCCCTCCATCAAGGGGCCGCAGGGACATGCCACTCACTTCTGGGAGCTGCGCAGAGCCAGGGCTGGCAGGGACCCTGCCTTAGCCCCGCTGCAGCACCAACTGGACTTTTAATGACCCCGTCAAAAGTGCTGACCAGAGCCGCCAGGATCCCTTTTCGACTGGGCTTTCCAGTTGAAAACCAGACACCTGGCAACCCTACCACCAGGGTGTGCCATCAGGGCAGGTGGAGGGTCCGGGTCTCCCTGGAGCAGCCCAGGCTCCCTGGGTGGATTTTAAAACTGCTCATCTCCAGCTTTGGGCAGGCCAGGAGGTGGGGCCTTGGGGGCGAGAAGAGAAGCAGGGGGCAGGGCCCCATTGCAAGTGGAGGCTAAGGCCCTTCTCAGCCCCCCACGGTGAAAAGGCTGGCACTGCCAGCAGGGGCTGCACTTCGTGGTGGGTGAGCCAATAACCTTATCAGCCACCCTGCCTAAGGCTATTATGCCCATGTTAAGAAGTGGGTAGGCGAGCCCCCCCCACCCAATTCCAGCATCCCTGGGCCCCAGGTTGTGGGGGCCCAAATGTTCTTTGTGTCCCTGAACCCCAATAACTCTTAATCTGCCTCTGTCAATAACTAAGCAGTGATGGAAACAGAATATGCTGTTCCTAGTACATGTGCTTATTACCGTCATACAGGTTCAGCACATGTTAAAAGTAGTATTAACTATAAGCTTCTTTCTCTATACACACTTTCTCTAAAAAGACATTAGGCTGAAACTCTGGGTCCATTAAGGTAAATGGAAGATCTCTCATGGACTTCAATGGGACTAGGATTTTACCCTAGGCTTCTTCTGCTATTATTATAACAAAATGTTGTTTATGCATTTGGGGCTAGATCCAAAGAAGTCAATGGAACTATTCCAATAAATTCACAGTAAATCAACTTTGGATCAGGCTCAGGGGGAAAAACAGATTAATGTTTTCAAAAATAAAATCCTCTTAAAAGCATAGCCTAATTTGAAGAGATCTATTTTGTGGCTCTTACCTAATGATTTTTTTTTTTTGCTATTTTTCATTGTACTATAGGCAGAGCTGACAGCACTGTCTGTAGTTAAGGTTACCTAATACTTTCCATTAGGATTCTTGGTTTTCAGTTGCTCATAATATTGCCAAACGGACTATTTGGGCTTTACATTTTCCATGCCAGGTGTTTGCTTCAGGCTGATTTTTTTTTTTTTTAAAGTTTCAGCAAAAATAAAAAGTTTAGCCATTTCCAAGAATGAGGTTAGGGGGAATTGTTTTGCCAATGTTATTCTTCCAAAATTAAAAAATTAGAAAAAAAACAACCCCACAAAACAAAATCCACACAATTTGGTAAACTGCTTTGTTTAGAAGCACCCCCATTCACTGTAGCAAGGACTTGAAATTTGGTGGGGAGATGGGGAAGGAAATCATGGTGATGTCATGAAATTGCCTTTTGCTGGTTTGTGAATATCCACCCAAATATGAAAAAAAATTAAGACTCAGAAAATCATTTGCTAAGTATAGGCGTCTTAGAATTTGGAAACTAAATTCTTTAGTCACAGCTGAGTGCACTATTGAAACTAAAGACTATCATAATGCATAAGCATAAGGGGGGCCTTAAGTGTGGCTTTTTCTAATTTCTGAGTGGTTAACTTTGCAATGTTAACATTCTTTTGTATGAATTTTCGGAAAGTATCACAGTAATCCTGTTTTAAACAACAATCATTTACATTGCCGAAAAGATGTCATTACAAATTTAGGCATTTTGAAAAGAAAAAAAAAAGATTGAATTGTGAATGTAGATTATAAAGTGACCAGCCTTGAGGGCTAAACAGTGACTCTTTTGATCAAGAGAGACCTGCAAATAAACAGCCTGTGTTTTGTTCAAATTTTAGGTCATCAAAATGGAGTTTTAAGACTACAGTACTTTAAATTTCAGAAGTGCCTAGTTAACTGCAGAAGTGGTTATTCTATCTGAAATGAATGAGCAATTAGTCTTGAAAGAAGCACTGTATTTGTTGACCATTGGGCTGAATCCTGGGTGAAGTTACGCTCTGAAATAGAATACGAACTAAGTCGCATCTAAAAGGCTAATAGATCTATTCGCTAACCTCTTCTAGATTTATCGTTTATGTTAAATGAGAAAAAATTAGTTAACATTTGTATTAAGGATTTTGGAGTTAGTGATTCTGAATTGAGGAATATATTCTAGTTAGATAGCTTCATTTTAATACTGTCACAGGGTCTACGCCGGCACTCCCACTTTTGTGCCTGTACCCTGTGTTTAGGCTGGTATAATAAAGAGTCCCTGAAGAAGGTGGTGGTTTCACCTTTGTGTCTTTATTTACAGTGTTCTTGTGCAATCCCATTTCCCACAACAACAATCACACCACAGACCCCTCCCAGGGTCTTCTGGCCCTTGAGATTCCTTCCAGTAGGCAAGGAGACAGTGAAACAGCCCTCCTGTCTCCTCCCTGGCCACCCCCCACTGAGGTTTTCCTAGGGCTTTTATAGCCCTCCCAGTCTTTAGCCCAGCTGCTCCCACTTGGCCCAGCTTGTTACTCTGAGCTAGCCCCCATTAGGGCTTACAGCTGAGCTCCCTGCTGCATACCCATGTCTCTCTTCCTGGCCTTTTGACCAGAGAGCCATCTGCAGCCAGCATGTCAGCAGGACTTTAAAGGAGGTTTTACTCCTGCCCTGCCCCAAATACACATACACATGGGGGAGGAGAAGAGCTTCATAAACATACAGCATTATTTGTAGAATAATGCAGTGTTGCAGGAGATTTAAAAGGAGAGTGGGCAAAACACTTGAATAGACTGGCAGGGAGAATTACAAGGTAATCTAAATTCTTTTCCAGTTCTAGTTTCCCAATTCTGGGCCTGTGCTGGCTTCACTCTTTTTTTTTCCCCCCAAGCCATCTGCGCTAGCAATAGTACTAGCTGCTAAGAAAGCAGAACTTTCAGAACGAGTTGTCAGTGGCAGTAGCATAAATGTTGTGAGGGTAGTGATGGTGCAGTCAGAGTCACTGGACTGCATGGGGACTTGACACATCCAGTTATATCTTTCTAAATGTTTCCTTGAGCACCTAAAGGCTGCTGGATGTGCTTTCAGTTGCATTGTAACTGTGTTAGCCAGCTGTTTCACCTTGTCAAATGCTTCTTCCAGATCAATTCAAGCAATCAGCATAGTTGCATTTTTTAAGAAGGAGGAGGATGCTCTCAGATAACCCCATTCTACAGTAGCTGATCTTCAGCTCCCTGTGTATCTTTCTTTGACAGATCCTTGTTTCCTGCATCATTTAAAGTGGCAATCAACATTATATGGTATTTCAGTTACTGCTTTATTCCATTGTTTTTGCAAGATATGTTACTAGATTTCAGAGTAGCAACCGTGTTACTCCTTTTTCATTTTGAGGATACAGACTACTTGTGGCACCTTAGAGACTAACACATTTATTTGAGCATAAGCTTTCATGAGCTCCAGCTCACTTCATCAGATGCATACAGTGGAAAATACAGTGAGGAGATTTTATATACACCGAGAACATGAAACAATGGGTGTTACCATACACACGGTCACGAGAGTGATCAGTTAAGGTGAGCTATTACCAGCAGGAGAGAAAAAAAAAAAACCCTTTTGTAGTGATGATCAAGGTGGGCCATTTCCAGCAGTTGACCAGAACGTCTGAGAAACAGGGGGTGGGGAAAGGGGGGGAATAAACATGGGGAAATCGAGTGGATGGTCATTACACAAGGTAAAACTATTCCCCCCCCCCCCCCACACACACACACACACACACACACACACACACACACAGACACAGTTCCTCACATGTTCTTGTCAACTGCTGGAAATGGTCCACCTTGATCATCACTACAAAAAGGTTTTTTTTTTTTCCTCTCCTGCTGGTAATAGCTCACCTTACCTGATCACTCTCGTGACCGTGTGTATGGTAACACCCATTGTTTCATGTTGTTGGTGTATATAAAATCTCCTCACTGTATTTTCCACTGCATGTATCCGATGAAGTGAGCTGGAGCTCACGAAAGCTTATGCTCAAATAAATATGTTCGTCTCTAAGATGCCACAAGTACTCCTTGTCATTTTACTAGATGTCACTTTTTGTACAAATGTCCACTGGAAACTTGTCTAATGATCAACATCAGCTTCTTCTGTTGTTCCCTATATAAGGCACACACTATATAACAATACTGCCAAAAAATGTTCATGGTTATCTTTATATCCAATGCCACTGTTAACACAACATTAAATTAGTTTTGTTTTAGAATGATGTGCAGGAACCTGTTTGTGATATTACCTGTTTTAAACAGGTGTCAAGAGCTCCGATTTTCTTAGTGATCATCTCAAATTGATGAAGGAGGAAAGAGCAATGTGCAGTGAGTGGAAGTCAGTAGAATATGACTCCAGCTTTTCTACTGTTTGTTTACCATTCTCCACTGGCCTATGAATTGCCCACACATAAAAAGTTAATGAAGAACTGGGAAAAAAAATGCAGCTTCAGCTATTCATGTACATATTTCCTATCACTTGTGTCTAATTTTTTATACCCTTAAATGGCATAAACCAGTGCTTCTCAAACTTTTTTTATTGGTGACCCCTTTCACACAGCAAGCCTCTGAGTATAACTCCTCCCTTTATACATTTTTTTTTAATTTGTATTTATTATAAATGCTAGAGGCAAAGCAGGGTTTGGGGCTGGAGGCTGACAGCATGTGATGCCCCATTAATAATCTCACAATCCCAAGGTGTCACAACCCCCAGTTTGAAAACCCCAATGTAAACCATCCATCTCTGTAACCCAGTCAATATGGGGTAAGAGAGTCTGTGCTAAGCCATCTGCCAAAGTTCATAGACATGTAAAGAAAAGGAAGCAGAAAGCCAGAAGGCAGGAAAAGTATGTTACAGCTATACTCTGCAATGTAAAGTGGGGGAAACAAAAATAAGAATTATGACAATATGATCCCATCAGTGTCTTATAAATATTGTTCTACTGAAGAGAGTGTTGACAACTGCGAGCAAGGGTCTGATCTCTGGGCAATGACAGACCTCACTGAAGCTATCTGTGTGTTAGCTACCTTTCATTTTCTGGCTAAATTGAAGAAGCAATTAAGCTCCTTTATGGAGTAAAACAGTTGAAACAAAAGAAGCCAGTCCAAAGCAAGGACCACATGGAAGGCCTGAGCAAGAATTAACTCAAGGAGAATAAGTTTTTCCCTCTTAAAAAATTATAAATACAGGGGATGAGGTATTGATTGTGTGCCTCAGAAGCAAAATCCAGCAGGAAAGCCAGGAGACAGAGAGAAGCACTGGTAATGATGCCTTGAGAAAGAGCTTCTTTTGGGGCAGAGTGCCAGCTGAAAAAGTAGGCTTGGAATTGTGAGCAAGGAAACTGCCTCCTACTGTGTTTGTTCCTATTGTGCTCTGGGAAAAGGGACTTTGCACTGAAGAAATGTGACTTTATAATGGGAGGAAAAAAAATTGATGATGAACAACCTGCAAGACCCCAAATATTGGCTACCTGCTCTGGCCAAAAGGAGCAACCATTAACATTTGACTTCCCACTAAAGGCACTGGGAGTTTCAGGTGCTCAGTATGATGCTTCCTGAGGAGGAGGAGGAACAAGACTATGAATCACCTTGTTACCCCCCACCTCCAGCAAAGGGAGAAATGCTTGTGATTAACTGGGTGTCAGTGCCCTGACATCACCAGTCTGTTAGCTACCCTAACAATCTCTTCAGGGTAACACTAGCCCTCACTTTGCTTTGCACGTTAACAATAGGTGCACCCCAGTCTCCAAGCCCTTTTGAAGCATTTGCCGGTGATATCCAGCTCCTGTTACTGGCTACTCTCTGAAATACCAGGTTGGCTATTCCAAAGGGGCGTGTACACACAGCAGCTTGTTTGATTCAAGTGAGGATCAGCTCCTCTATCTCATCATCGCAGTAGATATATTTATAGTGAAAAACAGCCAAGTTGATTATCAAAAGGTTTAGATTTGAGAGAATAAGGAAAATGGAAACAGAAGTGTTACATATAAAACAAAACCATACGTATTATTTTTAGCAATTTAACAGGCTAAACTTTCTCACCTAACGCCTTCTTGCAGAGTTTGCAAGCAAGGCTGGTTAGGATCCTATTTTTATGAATATAAACATACTTTCAAGTTCCAGATTACTTCCTCAGGTGCAGGATAAATGGGTGTATTCTTGCCTTCTACTTATATCCCCAATGTTCATGCTCTCTCTCAGAGACAGGACAATTCCTGTGGATTCAGTCCACTGTGTCTTGCCTACCTGTTGATTTCCCATCCCCCTGCTGACTTCTTATGTAAACAGGGCTTCTATTGTGTTGGCTGCAATGCTTGACACACAGGTCAACTCTGATAAACAGGTGAATATACATCCTTTTGCAGAAACCTGTCAGTGTATAAATACAGAGTTGTGTGTGTATGTATGTTATACACACAAATTCTTACAGAGTAGTACATACATTTTATGGGGATATTCATAACCAGTGTGAAACTGGCTTTCATTTAAGACCTCATTAGATATTCTTTATGGATAAATAGTATGAAAGTGGTATGCAAGGCATAGTGAGTTTGTCAAACCTGCTAGGATTTGCTGTTACTTGCCAGCCGGCCCCAAAGGGCCTCCTTCACACTTAGCACCTTTGACAACCAAAATTCCTAAATTTGGATTTGAGAGCCTAACCCAGGTTTTTAAATTCCAGCTATAAGTTTCTGGGGCAAAGACACTGGGCCAAGGTCTGTTCTTATTTATGGTAGTGCAAACCTAAAGTAACTTTACTGAAATCTGATTAGGATTCCTTGGATTTACAATGATATGAATGGGAGACCTATTTGCCCTTTAGCTCATGGTGCAATTAACTCCAGTGTCCAATTATCCAAAATATTAAAGACAGCATATTGAAGGTGAAGTCACCATTAATTGCCTTTGCAATTACACTGCAGATACCTGGGAAACTGGATTAAAGGTCTTTACCTTTCATTTCCAATAATATTGTTGATTCTCTCTACCCTGGAGGACTGGGAAAGGGAGCACAAGGCAGCCCAGAATTGTTTGTTTTCTCTTCTCCTTGAGAGGGTCATGGAAAAAGACAAGTGGACCCAAAAAAAAAATTTAGTGTCTGATACTGAAGTTGTTGCAGGGTGACTGAAAATCAAACAGGTTACTCACCCCTTCATTGCTGAAAATTGCACCATTGCATGCAGGAAGTATTCGACCCAAATGGGAGGCACGGCAGCCTGTGCAACCAAACCTAGCTATACCAATACAACATCTGAAAACTACTTGGAAAGGCACTGAAGAGGAAACAAAGTACCCTTGGGGAGCAAGAAGTAAAAAACTACCTCAGCACTTAGCAGCAGTTGTACCAGGAGGAAGCCAGTCTAAGTAGTAAGAGGGTCAGACAAGACCAAGTAGAGCAGAAAGAACAAGCTGCAGAACTTCCAACAAGGTGGTTTAAAAAAAAATTAAAATAAAATAAAAAAAAAACCAAACAAACCACCATCTTTCCAACTCTCCTCCACACAGGCTATAGTTCTCAGGCCTCCAGTCTCTCCCAGCAGACGAGACACACCTTCTGTCTCCCAGAGCAGCATGGCTTCTGAAGATTGCTTTCCCCCTTTTTCTCCTGTTTCCTCAAACTCAAGGATGGTCTCTCCAGACTTGACATTTCTGGTAAGTTTTACAGGGTGAAACCAAGTATAGCCACTGCCTACAGGCAGGGACGGCTCCAGGCACCAGCGTTCCCAGCAGGTGCTTGGGGCAGTGGTCAGAAAGGGGCAGCAGAGTTTCCACAGCGGCAGGAGAGAGAGGTAAGCTGCTGCCGTCCGCGGCGGCAACAGGATTTTTCCACTGCTTGGGGCAGCAAAACCAGTAGAGCCGGCCCTGCCTGCAGGCCACCTTGCCTAGGTCCAGTGTGAGGTATTGTACCTCCAACCTTTTTTCCGGCCGGTAACATTTATGCATCTTTGACTCCAAATACATACACAGGAACTTTATAAAACAATAGCACTTAGTAATAAAAATAAGTTTATGTAAACAATATATTTTAGGAATATCAATACTAACAGCCTAGTCTGCATGGAAAGAGATATCCCTATAACAATATCAAATTAATAGGTGACAAAATAATCCATAAAGTAAACAATTCCCATTTCAAGCAGGAGCTGAAGAAGTGTGTGGAGGGGAAAAAGGATACTTATCAAAGCACTTTCCAATTAGCATTGGATGTGTCACGGGAGCACCACTGACTACCAAACTGGAGCCTCCTTTTAGTCGCTTTGGGGATTAGCTCAAGGCCAATGCACCCCACCCGCACTCCATTTCCACATCCTCTCTCACAGCTTCAGGAATCACACCACCTTCTTCACGACTCAGCTGTGTCACCATCTGTGTTCCCCCATTCCAGGGGTTAGTGTTTCAGTCCAATAATCATACCATTTCCCCAGTGGAAAGTGGGTTAGGGTGGACATTAGCCTGCCAACTACTCCAGGTCCTAGCCCAGAGACCTTATAAATAGCAGCCTCTTGCTGCAACTCTTTAGCTTCTTACCATGCTGCTAGTCTCCCTGCGCCACTTCCCCACAGCCCAAGCACCTTCTTCCCCCTTGCCTCAGGGCATGTAGCTACCCAGTCTCTGTAACAAGTGTCCCTCTTTCTCCCCCAGTGCCTGCCAGCAGTTGCTCTGTCCAAAGGGGATACAGCTCTCTCAGCCTACTAGAGACACAGTCCACACTCCTTGAGCTCCCAGCAGCAACTGATATCAGCTCTTCCCTGCAACTCCTTTTATGTGAGCCTGCTGTGCTCTGATTGGCTGCTTCTTGCAGCTTCTCTCCTATTGGCTGCACCTCACACAGCCTCTCTGGACAGCTTGGAGGACTCAACATCCACTGCTCCTTGCTTAGATTAATCCTTTCTGCACCTATATGGGGAAAACACCCTATCACAGGAAGCAGTAAGCACTGTTAAAGAAAAAGTCTCACCAATTTGGGAATGACTACAGTGTGTGTATCTCTTTAGAGCCCAGCCAAAACAAACAATGCTAACAGTGTTGGTCACTTCTAGGATGATCAAATACATTCCTAGATGAGAAGAGGTTCACAAAAGTGTATGCACAGGCAATTAATGTGGAGCAAAAATAGGCCAGGCCCACATTAGTGTACACAGCCAAACAATCCCAACTCACCATGTATACCACCATGCAATCTTTTTGGGTCTTCCCACAAATCTTAAGATATAACATGTTATGAAATTTTCAAACCATTATAAACTGCTCATCTTGCAAAAACTCTACTTTGAAAGTATCCTTTTAAGTGTACTGTAGTATACTAAGAAATACCTTTTTCAAAAAAAGTCTTAAGTAAAATATGCAATAAAACTAATGCTTGTGGTGCTTTTCATCTTTTGATCTTAAAGTGTTTTAGAAAAAGAGATCAGTACCATTACTCCATTTTACAGATGGGGAAACTGAGGCACAGGAAGGGCAGTGACTTGTCACAGAAAGCCAGTGGCAGACCGAAAATTTAACCCAGGCCTCCTCATGCCCAGTCCATTGCTATGCATATGCTTTTTGTACCAAATTTCTAACAGCTCTGTTGACCTGATCTGGTAGTCATGTTGCACCTGAAATTCACATTAAGACATAGTCCTTTTATGTTATGTTATGAACGGTGGCCTAGATTTCCCATCTGGTGTATCTGCACAAATTGGGGCAGTTGTTGTTGTCATATGAAGGCCTTAAGATGAAGCATTTATCTTGTCTGTGCTAAAGAACTCCCAAAAAGCTGTGCAAAAAGTAATGCTAAAAAAAAGAGATCATATATAATTATTAGCAAGTAAGAGCTAAGCTGCTTAAGTGAAAATATTTTTAACAGCATGACCTTTTGTTATCGCTGTATAACCTCGTTTTAAATCGCATATGTGCTTGCTAGATAAAATATAATTGACTAAACAACATGAACAACAAGTTACAAACCACAATAGAAACAAGAAGAAAGGGATAAGTAGATTTAAAAACACTGTAAAAATGGGTGAACAGAACAAAAAGTTAAACATCATGGAATATAACATTTAAGAATGACTAGTTGACAACTTGCTCTGAACCCATGTTTAAGTTTTCATGCTTCTTTATGGCTGGAAATTTGGAGCACGGTGGAATTTGTAAGACGTTAACATTTGTTAATAGTTGGATGATAGCAGCTATGCAGCTAAACCACAAGAATTGTAATATGGGATAAACAAGGGAGAAAGAGTATATATAAACCCTTAGGGTCATAGCCCACTTCAGATCAGTGTGAGATGGCAGTCTTGTTTCCCCAGAATTGGTAAATTAGGCTTTTTCTGTTTGATCGCAGACATTTAGTCTGGTTGATAAACCAAACTTGAGCTTGACCAGTTGATGTCTTGATTAAATAATGAACAGAACCCCTTAGTTACATGATGCAAGTATGTGTAACGAGCAACATGCACGTATAACTTTGGGAGAAGAAACTAAAAGTTCCCAAAAGCTTAGGTTTTGTTTACCTAAGTCTCAGAGTCTTTGATCAGCAAATTTATACAGTCTTCTGAGTCTAAAACAACAACATCTTCTTTCCACTTGCTTGTAGGAATCTTCCACTGAAATCCATGCAGACTCTTCCACTGCTGAAATCACTGCCAGCCAGTCAGCTAACTGATTAACCAGTCACTCGATTAAGTGTATGGGTTTAAAGAAAACAGCATTACAAGAAAATACAAAACTGAGCATAGCAAAATATACATGATTCTTTCCCCATTATTACATTTAAAGAAAAGTTGGTGACTCAGACTAGTTGAGACAATTGAACTAGAGCAGTCTGGGTAAAATCAAAACAACATTCAAAGCATATAATTCAAATAGAAGTTTTTTTTTCCCTCCCAATTTCCGCTTGCTATAATTAGCATTGTCCAGACTTCCCTGTTACAGGGTTAACAATATCACTAACCTGCTTCAAAATGCTTCAGAGTTAGGGACAACCTCCTGCTCCTGCTCCTGCTCCTGCTCCTGCACACAGGGCACATGGTCTTCTGCAAAACAGCTCCCCTGACCACTTGCCCTTATGGAATCTGACCCTGCAATAGGGAACCTATTGGAGCAGACCCAAAACTACCACACCCAATTCCAGAAGTTTCTGGATGTGGTGTGCTTAATCCGCCTAGCAACAGTGACCCGGACACAACTCACTTCTACCTCCCCCGAATGGGTCTCTTAAAGAGATATCTCGCTATTAGGCACATAGGTTACATCAGGGGTGGGCAAACTTTTTGGGCCGAGGGCCACATCTGGGTGGGGAAATTGTATGCAGGGCCAGGGCAGGGGGTTGGGGTGTGAAAGGGAGGGCAGGGTGTGGTGCGGTGTGAAGGAACTGTCTCAGGGCAAGGGACTGGGTCAGAGGAGGGGTGCAGGGTATATGAAGGGGCTCAAGGAAGGGGGTTGGGGTGCAGGAGGGGAGCGGGGTGCAGCAAGGGGCTCAGGGCAGGGGGTTGGGATGCAGGAGCAGTGCGGGATGTGGCAGGGGTCTCAGGGCAGGATGTTGGGGTGCAGGTTGTGGCAGGGGGCTCAGGGCAGGGAGTTGGGGGGCAGGATGCAGGAGGGGTTCAGGCTCCAGCCCGGCGCCGCTTACCTAAAGCAGCTCCGGGGTGGCAGCGGTGCGCACCAGGGTCAGGGCGGGCTCCCTGACTGCCTGCCCCAGCCTCATGCCACGCTGCTCTGGGAAGCGGCTGGCACCACTTCCCTGCGTGGCCCCTGGGGGAGAGGGGGGCACAGGGTTCCGCACACTGCCCTTGCTGTGCCTCCAGGTACCTCCCCCGAAGCTCCCATTGGCTGCGGTTCCCCGTTCCCAGCCAATGGGAGCTGCGGGGGGCAGTGCCTGGAGGTAAGGCCAACGCACGGAGCCCTCTGCCCCCGACCCCGGGCCACAGGGACATGGTGCCGGCCACTTCTGAGAGTGGCACAGGACCTGCGGCACCATGGGGGGGCAATCCCGCGGGCCGGATCCAAAGCCCTGAAGGGCCAGATCCGGCCCACGGGCTGTAGTTTGCCCACCCCTGGATTACATACACCTAAATCAGATACACCCAAAATTTGGGCTTATAAACTGTAAATAAAATATTTATATTGAATCAGAGTGGAACCACTTTCCTTGCCTCCATTACTTGGAATTTGAGTAAACAGAAATCTGACTTGGAAGAGCTCACCAGTGGATAATCATAAAACTTTGTTAATAGCGCTGTTTTCTATGGAAAATTAGGTTTTTGACAATTTTTTGTTTGTTTGTTTTTGTTTAGCAAAACATCTGCTTTCTACAGAAATTTCAACAGTTTGTTAGAAAAAAAAACATGCAATGCTCTCCAAAATTTGATTTGGAAATACGGCAACAGCGCCACAGGGGTTTTGTCATTTTTGTACCTCATCCCCAAAGTTCCCCTATATGGGCAAGCTTATGCCCAAATAAATCTGTTAGTCTTTAAGGTGCCACTGGACTCCTCATTGTTTATATGGGCAAGGTTCCCTGACTGGACTCTATCTCCCATTGTACACTGCAACCTTGGGACTCATGAAGCACTGCAGTGGCTTGGTAAGAGAGGAGACGATGGTACATCATGGAAACTCTTGTCCAGCCAAGGAACCTTGCGCATAGAGGAGAATGAGGAGATGAGGCACCTGAACTACATCTCCTTTTAGCAACCGTACCAGAATTTCCAAATTAAAATTTTGAACTTCAGCTGAAAAGCCAAGTTTTTCCCATGAAACCCCTCTCGCCCCCAAAAACACAACCAAACCCACAACTTTTTCCATCCAGTTCTACTCATTGACAAGACTGCTTGAGTTTCATGGCAGCCTCTCCAGTTAGACAAATATTACCCAGGACAGGTTCCTATCTTAAACAAGTACATATTTTCAATTGTGACATCGGATATGATCAGACAACAAGATATGTTGGAAACAAATTACATCTATGCAAATGTTCAAGTATTATAATTTAGCCATTCAGCTATAACTGAAGAAATGTGCATTGTGCACTCTCTGTGTATCTGCACTTTGCCAGAAAACTTGTGAAACTAAACTTCATAATTGTTTGAATTCATCTGTCAACGTTTATTTAAACTTTGTATTACCATAAAACACCATACATTTCATTTAATTCAGGTTAATTAAGGCTTTAATAGACTTTAATCAAGTTTAAACAGAAAAATATTATTTGACTGAACTCGTAATGTTTAGTTCTACAAATTAATAACCATTTTATGTTAAAATGAAATTCTTATTTTATTTTATTATTAGTTTAGGTTTAAATACATGGATTTCTGTGAATTAATTATCTGTGGGTTCCAACCGTATGTAAGGGTTCAACTTTACACAGAATTAACTACTTCAGGTGATTACAACAATTTTTTTTCTCTGCAGTACAATTATACGGTTTACTGAAAACAGTGAGTTGACCAATTTGTCAGATGCTTCATTTAAAATACAACATTGACCTTCAAAAGTTATTTTTTTTACTGTTTATTTTAAATGTATTTAATTGATATTTGGAAAGTATTCAATGTGTTTTAAATCAGTAAAAATAACGTTTTATTGAAGAAATTTTGGAGGCCTATAAACAAACCAAAGTAGCACGGTCAACAAATTGACTTCTTGTATTTAATTATAGATCGATAAATAAATAACTTTTTCAGTTTCATATCTAGTGTCACAACTGATCCATGATTTATGCCTCCTGATAAACCTTGCGATGTGCAAAACCATGCAACAGGAAGCTACATTTGGATGGCTAATGTTTTCAATAGATTTCCTTACTATGCATGATGGAAAAAGAGGTTCAGGGTGGATCTCACTGTGTATTGATCTTAAAACAATAATTATTCACGCCACTAAAATACCAGTATTTGAACTGAAAAAAGTATATTCAGCATTACAGTACTATACTATAGCTTCTCTTTTTTTTTCCAGTGTTGGAATTACACAAGTGAGCATTCACATTTACAGTGTCTTTCTGCTCTGCATAGCTTGATTACCTATTGTACAATACATTAAAATGTACATCATTAAATGGAAATGAAGTGTTGAATCATACTTAGCCTGACAGTTAATATACCAGGAAAATGAAGGCTCTCACTAACATGCAGAAAAAAAAGTTCATTATACCCAGTATTTATTCAGAGATGTGTGTGTACTGATTATGTTCCTTTGATGAAGGCAACTGGGCATGACATATCACTCTGATGATGAATTTTAAAAAGGCATTTTGTATTCTCTCCCTCATACACATGCTCACACACAATGCGTAACACAGGTCAGAATCCTGAAGTCTTTTCTCAGGCAGAACTCTCTTTCCTGACTGTGAGTTTTGCCCAAATAAGGAAAGGAGGATTTGGCTCATACTCATTACTAATTAAGCAATGGCCGTTCAGCACTGAAGAATGCAAAACATAAAGATGACTCCTCCCACATCCCTGCAAGATGAGCCCGCCTTACAACAGGCATAAGTGTACAAACTCCAGTGACTGATTCACCACTGGCATAAACATGCCAGGTTTCCCTCCCTTCCTCACTCCCCAAAGGGATGCAAAATAATGACATATAAAACACTAATTTCATTTGTAGATTGGCACTAACAGGCTTGGTGGAATAAGCACATTTGAGAGAAGAGATCAGCTTGAAGAGTATGGGATCACTTGACAGGCTAGGAAGGGGACAGAGTTCAAGGGACCTGGTCTAAACTAAATGGATGGGTCAGCTCCCTGGAGCAATACCTCCATGACAGCAGTTGGGAGCAGGAGTGAGGACCAGCTGCTCTCACAATTGCTTCCCCTCCCCCTAGACATGGACAATAGTGGGCTCTTATCATCCAGGGGACCAGGCCACAGCAGACTCTCCTTTCCCCATCCCTAGGGAAAAGGCTAGGGGATAAAGAGCTGGAACTCCTGGCAATGCCCCAGGAGCAGACACTATTAAGGAGCTGCAAGTGGCAGTAAGGCAGCCTCTATGACACAATCCTGTTGGAACACCAAACCACAGGCTTGGCCTGGCCACACTTCCTGGTGAAAAAACAGCAGGACCTTCCTGGAGTGTGTCCAAACTTGTGGCAGCAGAGACTTCCCCAGAAGAATCTGATAGGAGCAGCAGAAGCAGAGCTAAAGGACCTGCAAATTAAAGACTTGCACATTTTAGCTCCTAAAGTTATTTAAATAAATAATAGGCCTGAAGCTGAGGGTGGGAGAAGGAACTTAATAAAGAGTGTAGTTGTGCAGGAGGCTTTATCAGAGTGGAGGGAATGATGATGAAATAAGTGCAGGAGAAGAGCCCTGATGATGAGGATGAGAAATATGAACTTCAAGGAGAGGAAGCTAGTGGGAGAAGATTTAGGTAATATTTTAAATTTGCGAAGCCTTTCCACAAATATGTGAACCAGGAGCAAAATTCAACTCTTTCTATTCAAACTTTAAGGAGATGAGATTTGCGTGGAGAATTATGTAGGGAAGATGAAATTCACCCATTCATCCCTTCAGCAGCTGTTATACCATACTCTGGGCTGGAAGGGTAGCCATCATCTTTACCTCTGACATATTTCCTGTCCCAAACATTTTCTTCTGTGAAAAGTTATAATGAACCAGTGCAAAGCCCCACTGCCCTAGTGTACAAGAGGCATAGGGAACACCCTATGCCTCCTACCTATCTCCTCCACCTACTCCCCACTGCAGGGCTTAGGTGGTGGGAGGACCTTGCACTGACTTTCTGTACTTACGTAACAGAGCTGGTGGCTCAGTATCCACATGACTACGTAACAGAGCTGGTGGCTCAGTATCCACATGACCCAGAAGACCTTGGATTCCTAGCGCTCTAGGAAACAGCTGATGTGCATCTTTAGAGTAACATTGGGTATTTTCATTGTTTAGGACTAAGTGTGAATTAATATAAATTATTTAAAACATAGATAAGTACACTGGAGCTCCATTAATGTTAATCCAAAATGCATTAGCACATTGCACTGGGGATATTATCTTCTAGTAACAAAGTACTAAAAGTTCTGTGCCCGTGTGGGTTACATACAGCTCATATCAAAGATTATTATTTTCTGATTTCTTTTAATAATGTGCTAACACTTAAACAGCCCTGGCACTCTTTAAAGGAGAGCAAATGAAAACAATGAGAAAACAATTAAAATAAAGAGCCCCAAACTTCCAATATGCTTTGGGTGCATTCTAAAAACAGTCTTGCTTATTATTTAAGAGCAATTCTTTTACACTGTTTACATTTGTGGAAGTGTGCTATGAAGCTCTGTAGAGAACTGAGAGATATGTGCTAACTCACCTATGTAATTTGTATACACTAAGTTTGTTGTGGACAGTGAACAGAGGGCAGAAGCAGAGTAATATGACAGATTTCATATGTAGTCCTAGTGAAATACTGTTGCCTGATGGCTCTGGCATCCACATGCAGATTATGACCAGACTTAATAGATTTGGATAACTGCTAATGCTACATATGACATTCACTCTGCAGTGCATTTTGCAACTAAAGCGTGTTACTGATATCTCCCAGATTTCACTTTATGAAAGCTTTCCAATCTGTGGGTATATTTTATAGACAAGAAAAACTCAGATTGGGAATGAGTACTTTTGTTGCAGCCGAGAGATTTCCCTATTTCTGCTAATGTTCGTTTTCATTATTAAGGCAACGTTACTATTCACATTGAACAACCTGCCACTTATCACCACATGGACACAGACAGAATTCCTAATTAGTAGCACTCATTCAAGACTGCCCCTAAATTAACCTTTTTTTAAAAAAAAGGTAAGGGAAAAAATGCTCTATTACTGTCCAAATTAATATACTATTTACAAAGTTTTTCCTTCTTCTTAAGTAGATTGTCAGCAAAAGGACTCATTTCACTTTTTCTCATCTTTTCACTTCCTTTTAGGCGATATCAAAATGCATGTGTTTGAAGTCCTGAAGTGATTTAGACACATCTAACATATTTGAATCTGAATTTCTAAACATTATTTTAAATTGTTTCTGCAGAACCACGGGAACTAGCTAACGACAGAATGTTGCTCAAGAAGTCTGGGTAATTGTGGCACAGATTGTAACTGTACCCAGAATCCATTAGCCTATATAGCTTTTGCACACTAAAGGATGTGGACAGTGATGCCATGAAATGGATGTTGTTAGAGCTGAAAGGCCAGATCCTCAGCTGACGTACACCAAAGTAGCTCTGTTAAAATCACTGGAGCTATGACAACCTATAGCAGCTAAGGATGTGGCCCAAAGTACTCCACCAGCACTAGTTCTAAAATGTGGTTGCTGGAAACAATGGAAAAGCAATTATAAAGTTTAATATTTTATATAGACATGAAGTTAGTAATGTTGGGATCTGGAAGAAACCTGCAAGCCATTAAAAGAGAAAATAAATCACAGTGAAAACATGGAGTGTATGAATAAACTTGAAATGACAGAATAAGGTGAAGAAATGAAGATCAGAATCAGTATGGACAGTATTCTACTGTTATGCATTACACAGCTGGATTACACTGACAAAGACTTTTGCAGATTGAATAAACCTCCCACTTTAGTTGCCTAAACTATGAATTAGAATAACTTCTCTGTTGCTGGTATTTGAAAAGTGAATGTAGAACCTTAAGGCTTCTGTTAGAACTCAGACACATACTGTATACTTAAAGCCAGATTTTTAACCCTTAACTAGTACCTTACACTTTGAGTAGTCCCGTTTTCCTCAGTGGAGTAAGGTATTAAATAAGAGAACATTAACAATTATTTGTTAACCTAGACAAACCTAGACAAATTGCATTTTTAGTGCTCAGCCCAAAGATATATTTTAAAATAGTCAGCTAATAATTTGAATTGCTGTCTAAATTGCTAAGCAAATTTGAAAGTGAAATGATGAGAAAGGAGCACTGTGGCCACCACTCACAGTGGGAAGAATGTGCTACCTTGAAATTCACATCTAACAGATGTCCTTGAAATTGAAATGAGGAGGGGAAATGGGGTGAGAGTGTGTGTGGGAAAAGACTTACGCAAAGACAGGTCAGGGAGAATCATTTATCTCAGTGAACCTGTCTGTCAAGTGAATTGAGATTTAATGACTTTTCTCACTCTGCCTTCCAAATTTTTTACATCTTTTTTTAATTACTCAAAGGAAGAAGTCAGGGAAGATGTCCATTTCATTGTAAATACTTTGGAGACCTGCACTTTAAGTAGAGAGAATTAAGTCATTAACTAGAGAGCCACCTAGATAGATAAGCCACCTTTGGAAGCAGAGCATCTGTTGCAGTCACCTTTTAGAAGCTGCATTCTCCACCCTGGTTTGTCAGCTTTGTATCTCTGCTCCTTCACTATGAAAGAAAATGAACCACTCTTAGCTTAGTAGCCTCTCTAGAGAAATGCGTTATATATATTTAACTACTATTCAAGTTAGACACTTGCCTGTTACTAATTTTTCTCCTTTTAATTCACTGAGGGTGTATTTTTAATCTTACCACTCCAAGACTTGGGTGTTTTTTTTCTTCCTTTTCCTTATGTTTCAAATAATTTGGTGCTTTGAACATTTACCAGCCATTCAAACTTCAATATACATTCTGCTTAAATGAACACATCTTATTCTGAAGATTGTTTTCCTACCATGATCTTCATAATTAATTAACTAAATAGGGACCATGTGCACAAATCTAAGAGCAGAACCTCGCCCAAAGTAACAGCTTATTTCAGTTGAAAATGGATGGATGAAAAGTGTCACATACATTAATGACATATCACCATGGTCACAGGACCTGATCTAAAGCCTACTGAAGTCAAGGAAAGACTCCCATTGACTCCAGTGGGCTTTGGATCAAGGCAGTAAAATGCATTGTGTGGGCATGACCATCTTTTGCAATGCACATCTTCCCAAAGAAACAAGGTTACTCATGTTTGTTATATTCTGTTAATATGTAGGGTACATATAAATCTAAGTAACAATTCTAAAGAATGTTTCCATGCACAAAAAAGGGGCATATTTTTCCTCATATGCTGAGTTTATACATTTGTTCCAAAATTAGTAACATGTTAAATACTGGTTAGCACCCCTCTGGTTAAAGTAGAAATGTCTTCTCATTTTATGTTTATTGCATTATCCACACTTTCTGAATCATTTTAAATTAGTTTAGGAACTTCACAATTCTTGATTATTTTCTTTTTATTCATAATAGTTGATTTACTTTAATGGGCTGTGTCACTAAACTGGCATTGGAGGTCCAGCAAGAAAAGTTAAAAGTGGGAACTATTTAAAACCAGGGCCAGCTCTAGGTTTTTTGCTGTCTCAAGCTCCGAGAGCGCAACTGCCCAAGCAAAAAAAAAAAAAAAAAAAAGGGTGGCCGGACTGCCGCCCCTGGAGTTGTGCCTCACCAAGATCCTGTTTGCTTTGCTGCTGCCTAGAGCTGGTCCAGTTTAAAACCTAGGGTTTGTTTTGTTTTGTTTTGTTTTGTTTTTTTCTTTTGTGGCCAGCTTCTCAGTTATTCAAACACATGCTTCATACATTTTCTAGTTTAGAACCAGATGAAAAAGTACAAAAAATGATCATTATAGTCAGTAACTGCTGGCAGCAGGACTGTAACCACACATAGTACCCTGCCAAAGAGAACAATTTACCCTCTTCATGTCAGCCCAGAGTAAGAGGCACAGTAGATAGAGTGCAGTTCATAATTAAAAGATAAAATCTTAATTTAACATGATCTAACAAACCTACATAAACCAGTAATCATTCTTAATCTATTGCACATCCAGTAGATACTGGATCTGCTTCACCCCTTTGGCTACAAGGGGTTTATAAGTGCAGCTATGCCTGAGGGGGAATTTATCCCAAAGGGGAAACAAATATGGAACAGCTGCCACACTCTTCTGGGATTTCAGCTATGTAGGATCAGCTTTAAAACTCTGGCCAAAACTCCATGGAAGCCAGGATGCCTGGGAAATGTACAGATGAGCACATATCCTAGACGCTCTGGCTCCAGTCTTCTTGTCCACTTTGAACCATATCCAGAGTCCACTGAAATCTATGGGACTCTACTGATTTGAATGAGCTGTGGATCAAGCCCTTTGTGGGTTGCATTAGCCAGCTTCAGATATCTCAAAATACAGGCATTTCTCCCACAGCAATTTTTCCTTTTTCAAAATTATTCTGAGCTACTGCCTCAAACAAGGTGCCCCCTATAGGACATCAGGTAATCAAGGTTATAAACCAAGGAGAGCTGAGATAGGCAGTGGCCCACTGTTGGGGAGTGGTGCACAGCTGCATTATCACAGATGGATTATGCTTCCACCAGCTCCCTGGTATGCAGTACGATTATATACTATAGATCAATGCTAGTGTAGTCTGTATCCTCCTAGTGCAACTGAACTGCTACTCAGACCAATGCAGAGAGTCTAGTGAGATCATGGCTGTCCAACTTCCTTCTCCTTTTCCACTCTCTGTGGGTGCCTTGGGCATTAGAAAGAAGCATTCTCTGCACTGCTTAGAGTAAGGATTGTTCTTGCTTTTAGACTTTGGGTTAGGGCCCTTAAACCCTTCATTCAATGTCAGATAATACAACATTCAATAGTGGTGACTGTTTCCTGTAAAGACAGGTGTGTCCAGTGCTTCAGGACAAATAAAGATGGAAAAAGAAGCATCTCTAAAGCATCTTCAGATTGCACAGAAAACAACTTGAAGTAGCCAGCATTCTGATTTTGACAGTGGTGAAAGCGAATCTAAGGAAAATACTATGTGACCTGTCAGCCGTACATGCAGTAGTCTCAGGAAGTAGTAAAAATGTTACCAGACAGACAGAATTAAGGGAAGGCTCTAAAAGTATGCAAAATAAACCAAATTAGGTTATTGGATATCTAAGCCTGAAAAAAGAAATAGCTGAAGGCTCACATAACATAGAAACAAATAAGTGTTGCCAGAGATGAAACAACAAATTAAGTGGGGGAAGGAGAAAATGGAGGTCTAAGAAAATGGGTCATTCAAATAGTGTCAGGTTCTTGGAGCTACCTGAGGGCACAAAAACAGGTCAATGGAAGCTTTTGTTAAACGTATTTTACCTATTATTTTGGACCCAACATCTTTCTTGATCCATTTGTCAATGTGCATGCAAAGCACTAATACAGAAAGCAAGCCCAGGTAGTAGCCAAGTCCAATCATCCTAATATACCAATTACAAAGATAGGGATCAGATTCTCAAAGCTGCAAACGAGATAGGGAATATTGAATAGACAGCATTTGTTTTGTCTTTCTATCTTGATTTGTCTTGGAAGCGAAGAAGAAAAGAAAAATATTCCATAAGTAAATCAAAAGCTAAGAGAAAGGACAAGAGAGCAGGCTCTGCATTGCCCAGCCATACTCCCAGTACATTATGGATGACAAGTAGCATTCCTGCAGTAGCCTTGAGTAATTTTTTTTTTTTTTTTAGGTACAGATCCTTAAGCAGTCTATAAAGAAATATGCTTTCAAACAAGCTAGAAAACATTTGGGATTATTGAGTATTTGGAGAAAAACTCATCTAGGGGAAGTGATTTTCAATTTTTATTCTTCAGGAAACAAATTATTTTCAAGACTGATTATAGATGGGTTTCCCTAGAAGAAATATATCATTTTTAGGGATTATTACCTCAAATAATATCTGATCATTTTCCTGTGACTCTCTTTACACAATCTGTTAAGGTTCCAGAGCAAGATCATATACCATTGGAATTCTTTCATTGATATCATCTCAGCAAGAAGGGTCAAAGCAGTCAAGTCTATAAGGATCCCCCGCCCCAACACCCATGAAGACCTCAAACCTGGCATATCATAGGGAGACAGAGAGACTCAGGCTATCTGTGCCATCTCCCCCCACCACCCCCAACATTTCAGGCCCCTTGTGACTTAATTGAGGATTGTGACTGCCCTCTGATCAGGATGTAGCGTAAGGGTTGCAAGGAAAAAATCAGAGGGAGGACAATTTGTATCCCACTCCCAGACCACCACTCTAAATCCCTCCCCCAGTGTGGATTCAGGACAGGGCAGATCATGGAAAGAAGAGTATTACAGAGATGGTTTAGCATCCCTTTTGTATGAAAGTGGGAAAATCCATGCATGGATCTAGAGAGCATGATCTGTTCCTTTATTATTAAAATATATGAAACAAAGAAGTTAGGACTTGTACTCCTTAGGAATCATTAAAGATGTAGTTAAAAGGACTATTCATCTGTAAGAGAAAGAAAAAGAAAAAGAGTAGACTGGAAAATGAATGAGCTGAATTGGAAGAAGAGATGATAGATTTTAAGACATCATTTAAGTGAAAATAGTAGAAAATATATATTGGGTTGTACCTTAGTATTTGAACAGAGGAAGGACATGAACCAGAGAGAAAAAATAGTGACAATATTGGTCCAGTCAACACAAGAGAAATCTCATTTAAATTCTAGAGGATGATAATACAGTAGTAGATCCATAAGAGATTAGTCAGAGGGTGGAAGGAGGGATCAGCATTTATAAGAGAATTATAAAAGTGAGACCGATACTGAAAGTGCTATTGAAAGGGCCAATTTTAACAAAAAATACATGAGGTTCTGAAAGATACTTTTTTTCATTAAGGTGAATTATACAAGTGATTACCTAATTAACAGGAAGCAAAAATCACCAGGTTCTGATGGATACCCAGCTGAATTTTTCCAAAATATTTAGACAAACTAACCTCTTATTATTTGCAATGCAATGAGACTTATTTTTTAAAAAGAGTAGCAAAAATATAAATTGTACCAAAACATTCAAAAAAATCCAGGAGATCCTGAATCCTCTTACCCAATTTAATTACTGATAGAAAGACACAATAGACAACTGATAGAATGCACAAAGCCTTGGAAACAAGCAGGGAGAACTGGAGGTCCTGGTGATGTCAGGGAATTATGACGTGATTGGAATAACAGAGACTTGGTGGGATAACTCACATGACTGGAGTACTGTCATGGATGGTTATAAACTGTTCAGGAAGGACAGGCAGGGCAGAAAAGGTGGGGGAGTAGCACTGTATGTAAGGGAGCAGTATGACTGCTCAGAGCTCCGGTACGAAACTGCAGAAAAACCTGAGTGTCTCTGGATTAAGTTTAGAAGTGTGAGTAATAAGAGTGATGTAGTGGTGGGAGTCTGCTATAGACCACCGGATCAGGGGGATGAGGTGGATGAGGCTTTCTTCCGGCAACTCGCAGAAGCTACTAGATCGCACGCCCTGGTTCTCATGGGTGACTTTAATTTTCCTGATATTTGCTGGGAGAGCAATACAGCGGTGCATAGACAATCCAGGACGTTTTTGGAAAGCGTAGGGGACAATTTCCTGGTGCAAGTGCTAGACGAGCCAACTAGGGGGGGAGCTTTTCTTGACCTACGGCTCACAAACAGGGAAGAATTAGTGGGGGAAGCAAAAGTGGATGGGAATCTGGGAGGCAGTGACCATGAGATGGTCGAGTTCAGGATCCTGACACAGGGAAGAAAGGTAAGCAGCAGGATACGGACCCTGGACTTCAGGAAAGCAGACTTTGACTCCCTCAGGGAGCGGATGGGTAGGATCCCCTGGGGGACTAACATAAGGGCGAAAGGAGTCCAGGAGAGCTGGCTGTATTTCAAGGAATCCCTGTTGAGGTTACAGGGACAAACCATCCCGATGAGTCGAAAGAATAGTAAATATGGCAGGCGACCAGCTTGGCTTAATGGTGAAATCCTAGCGGATCTTAAACATAAAAAAGAAGCTTACAAGAAGTGGAAGGTTGGACATATGACCAGGGAAGAGTATAAAAATATTGCTCGGGCATGTAGGAATGAAATCAGGAGGGCCAAATCGCACCTGGAGCTGCAGCTAGCAAGAGATGTCAAGAGTAACAAGAAGGGTTTCTTCAGGTATGTTGGCAACAAGAAGAAAGCCAAGGAAAGTGTGGGCCCCTTACTGAATGAGGGAGGCAACCTAGTGACAGAGGATATGGAAAAAGCTAATGTGCTCAATGCTTTTTTTGCCTCTGTCTTCACTAACAAGGACAGCTCCCAGACTGCTGCGCTGGGCATCGCAACATGGGGAGTAGATGGCCAGCCCTCTGTGGAGAAAGAGGTGGTTAGGGACTATTTAGAAAAGCTGGACGTGCACAAGTCATGGGGCCGGACGAGTTGCATCCGAGAGTGCTAAAGGAATTGGCGGATGTGATTGCAGAGCCATTGGCCATTATCTTTGAAAACTCGTGGTGAATGGGGGAAGTCCCAGATGACTGGAAAAAGGCTAATGTAGTGCCAATCTTTAAAAAAGGGAAGAAGGAGGATCCTGGGAACTACAGGCCAGTGAGCCTCACCTCAGTCCCCAGAAAAATCATGGAGCAGGTCCTCAAGGAATCTATCCTGAAGCACTTACATGAGAGGAAAGTGATCAGGAACAGTCAGCATGGATTCACCAAGGGAAGGTCATGCCTGACTAATCTAATCGCCTTCTATGATGAGATTACTGATTCTGTGGATGAAGGGAAAACAGTGGATGTATTGTTTCTTGACTTTAGCAAAGCTTTTGACACGGTCTCCCACAGTATTCTTGTCAGCAAGTTAAAGAAGTATGGGCTGGATGAATGCACTATAAGGTGGGTAGAAAGTTGGCTAGATTGTCAGGCTCAACGGGTAGTGATCAATGGCTCCATGTCTAGTTGGCAGATGGTGTCAAGTGGAGTGCCCCAGGGGTCGGTCCTGGGGCCAGTTTTGTTCAATATCTTCATAAATGATCTGGAGGATGGTGTGGATTGCACTCTTAGCAAATTTGCGGATGATACTAAACTGGGAGGAGTGGTAGATACGTTGGAGGGCAGAGATAGGATACAGAGGGACCTAGACAAATTGGAGGATTGGGCCAAAAGAAACCTGATGAGGTTCAATAAGGATAAGTGCAGGGTCCTGCACTTAGGACGGAAGAACCCAATGCACAGCTACAGACTAGGGACAGACTAGGGACTAGGCAGCAGTTCTGCGGAAAAGGACCTAGGGGTTACAGTGGACGAGAAGCTGGATATGAGTCAGCAGTGTGCCCTTGTTGCCAAGAATGCCAATGGCATTTTGGGATGTATAAGTAGGGGCATAGCGAGCAGATCGAGGGACGTGATCGTTCCCCTCTATTCGACATTGGTGAGGCCTCATCTGGAGTACTGTGTCCAGTTTTGGGCCCCACACTACAAGAAGGATGTGGATAAATTGGAGAGAGTCCAGCGAAGGGCAACAAAAATGATTAGGGGACTGGAACACATGAGTTATGAGGAGAGGCTGAGGGAACTGGGATTGTTTAGTCTGCAGAAGAGAAGAATGAGGGGGGATTTGATAGCTGCTTTCAACTACCTGAGAGGTGGTTCCAAAGAGGATGGTTCTAGACTATTCTCAGTGGTAGAAGATGACAGGACAAGGAGTAATGGTCTCAAGTTGCAGTGGGGGAGGTTTAGGTTGGATATTAGGAAAAACTTTTTCACTAGGAGGGTGGTGAAACACTGGAATGCGTTACCTAGGGAGGTGGTAGAATCTCCTTCCTTAGAAGTTTTTAAGGTCAGGCTTGACAAAGCCCTGGCTGGAATGATTTAATTGGGGATTGGTCCTGCTTTGAGCAGGGGGTTGGACTAGATGACCTCCTGAGGTCCCTTCCAACCCTGATATTCTATGATTCTATGATTCTATGACAGTCTTTGGCTAAAAGGCCAGCATATATATTTTACAAATAGTCAGGTTTTTTTACTTTGGGAAGATTAGTACCAGTACATTTAGAGAGATGATTTCACTAGTTCAGTGTGGCACAAGATGTAGGTTATATGTCTGTGCCGTTATCTCACTTGATGCTCAAAAGGCATCTGACCAAGTTGAGTGGGGCTAACTTCTGACTGTGTTATCCATAAAGAAAGAAATTGATTCATACTCTGAATATAAGGGGAGAGATAAAAGAGACATCTGGCTGATAAATATTTGTTATTCGGAGCGTCCTTTGTTTTCCAGCTGTTTGCTATTTTTGAGCCATTGGCACATTTCTTAGGGGATGGATGAGGAAGGAGAAAGTAAGAGACATGATTCCATATATCTTTTTTTGGCAGTTTTAATTTAGGCAGTTAAGCCTATAGTGGCATATCTATCATTATTGGAAGGATTTAATTATTAGTTTTTCTGTTCAGTTGAAACTGTTCCTGTAAAATGGATGTCAGATAAGTTTAAGTATTTGGGAGAATATGGTGCTCTAACAGAAAAGATTTAGTAGCAAATTATTTGAGTATTCTAATCCAGCAATTTAAAGCAAATACAGAGAGGTGGGTATGTCTTCACAATTATATAAAGGCCTAGTATTCTAAAATGGTGGCCATAACCTCTTACAAAGAGAACAGAACAGTCTTGTGTAGCACTTAAACTCTGTATTAAGGCTAAATGGTGTGTGTGTGTGTGAGAGAGAGAGAGAGAGAGAGAGAGAGGTGTCATGGCTATAGGAGCTGCTAAGGAGGCTTTCAAATCCCATGCTTGGCATAATAAGTATCTCCACTCTGAACCTACATGGGCTGTCATAAGGCTGGCCACAGGTGAGCAAGGATACATTTTTCACAATCGAATGGTCTCAAGAACCCATGGAAGTGGTTTACAGGTAGGCTCGGGAGAATTTGATTTTTAGTTTTTTATGTAATTTTGATGCGCATTATTGATTTTTATTTTTAAGTTTTATTGATTTAAATGTTCACAGTTGTGGGAAGTTGGAGTGGGGTCAGACACCTCTTTAATGACAGTAGACACAGAGATTCAAAAAGTTAAAGCTATGTAACCATTAAAATACAAATTGTCAACATCACATGTCAAAATATACAAAGTAAATATCATTAAACTCAAATAAGTTCTCAAGCAATATAATTCTTCCTTTGTATGCAAGTAAAATATATAAATATGTACATTTCAGTTCTCATAGACGGAAATGTTTCAATCTGTGTGTGCGCGTGCATGCATGGTGAAATTGACATTTACTGATGTTTACTGAAAAAAGACTAATCATTCCAAGCCTACCTCCCTGTAGGTTGGAGTAGATTTGTGCCTTGTCCTTGGATGTGGGTGGATTTCCCTTTCTCCTTACACACTTCTGAAATGCACACCACTACCCCAACATCAAATATATTTATAATCATAATTTATGAAGGAATATTCCTTTTTCTGTCCACACTGTAAAACAAAACAGAAGTAAAATAGTTCAGCTATTCACCTGCGCTGACTTCCATTACTCAGATGTTATCTGAATTCTGTTATGGGAAATAAACCAAAAAGATGATCAGGAAAGTATTTGAGAGAGGAGAAAATCCCAAAAGGGGTTAAAATAATGTCTACTGTATGCCATTTTTGATTGGTAATTATGAGGGATGTTTTCAGAAGGTAGAATGCAAAGTTAAATACTGATCAGGGAAAAATATGAGATTTCTGTAGCTAGTTAAATGTATTCCAAAGAACTAAACATACAACAACAATTTAATTTCCACCTGTACCCAACAAATTTGAGGGTGATGACGGAGTGTCACGGAGCTGGTTCTGGTTACTTAGTTCACAGGATCAGCAGCTCTACAAACTGCCACTGGTGTATGGAGGTCAGCCACACCCTCTTTCTTGTTCTTTATTTAATGGGTTAGGAAACCGGCAGTTGCAGGGTCTGGAGAATGCATACTTAGGCCAACAGAGAATTCCTCTTTCACATTTGTAGCTTGTTTCCAGGCTCCTTAAATGTCAAGTGACCCAAAGGAGCAGGGTCCAGTTAGAGAATCTTACCCTATCTATTGCCCCTAATACTAATATGTCCGGTGTAGTACACACCATTTATACCCAGCATGTGGGCAGTTATGTTAACTGAATGCATTATGCTCTTCCCACAATGATGTTCACTCTTGTTCACTCATGTCAAAGTATATGTCCCACAACACCATGTACAGCATAATCCAGCACTTAGCATAGGCAGATATGGAACTTGTCAAAAACAAGGACATATGCCTGTTCTGTCCTGGTACAAGCTGGGAAGTAGCTTCCCAGGCAACTGGTATCATGTCTGATTCCAAAACAGAGGTAAGGAGAGGTACACCATGATATCAGAAAAAAACAAGATAAGAAGTTGATTGGTAAATGTTAGTCTTCAATGACGTACACAGTGCATTTTCTTGTAAAAGCTATAATATAAATATAGGTAATTTGGAGGGCATACTTCCCACCACACCTTTGGTATAAGATGAACTGTATGCTGTGAGAAATAGCTTCTTAGAGGGAGTGGTATGTATACCTCCTTTTTGTATCTTAGCACCATGTCTTTAGATAATAACTTGGCTAAAGTTTGTTATCTGGTCCTTTGAAAGTTAATATCGAACCACAAATGTAGTCGAAGCAATTGGCTATACTTTTTAGCAATATTGTATTTCAGAGCTACCTAAATATAAGAAAGCATCTGTCTTGCCAGTTTACAGTTTTATCAAAAGTATTAAAAGTTTTTCTTATTCCCCAGCTCTTGGAGTCATGTGACTATATAATTATTTAAGGGATTTTATGTATGTTTCTAGGCCTCATGATTGTGAAAAAAAGAATAGAAAATGTGAACTCTAATGGCTCAAACATGAGATGCAAATAAAAAGAACCCCATATGTATCATTTTTCACATCTCATGGTTTATGTTAATCTCGTGTTTGGTTGTTATATATCATGACTCATTTTTGCATGCTGGGGTTGGCTATGCTGGAGACTTTATGCATGTGGCTTGGATATGTAAATTGCAAAATTTTCTCAGAAGTTATTGAACATATGCAAGACTTGCTGGAAGTGCTTGGTTTCTTTAATCCAGATATTTGTCCTTTAAATACTTTAGTTATATTATTAACAAGACATGAAAGAAAATGTAAGCTTGTAGTAATGACAAAGTTAGAAGCATTTCTAGTGACACATCAGATAAAATAATATATGACTTCGATTTCCAGATGGACTAAGGATTAAATCATGTACTCTATTAGAACATATCAATTCAGAGAACAAGTAAAGTAACTAAGGATCACTTTATTTACAGTATAAGTTTATTTATTTCCACAAGTTTTGAACTGATCATCTTGCTAAAACACATGGTATTTACATGTACAATTTACATATAAAGACCATCTTAGAGTAAATGGAGTATACAAAGCCTATGTTTCAAGATTGCAAATACTTATGCATGTGTAGTACTTTTCACATAAATAGTTCCAGCAGCTTCAATTGGACTACTCCCAGGAGTAAAGTCACATCTGTTTGCAGAATCAGGTCCTGGCATGCACGCACACATTTACTCCTGCATATATACATACTCCTACCTATAATTTAATTGACTAAGGGCATGTCTTCTGTGCAGCCAGGCATGTGAATGACAGCTCATTTAGATCTACCCACACTAGCTACATTCTAGCTAAAATGCTAGAAATAGAAGTGAGGACACCACAGCATGGACCACACAAGCCTTCCTGCTGACACTCCCCCATCGTCTCCCCGGATATGTACTTGCTTGTGCTGAAGTTTGTATTGCAGTGTCTTTCCTTCTATTTTTAGCAAGCTAGCTAGAGTACAGCTAGCACGTATACATCTACATGAGCTGCCATTCCCACTACCAGCTGCAGTTTAAGCATGGGAGTAGTTGTATATAGGATTGTGTGCTTACAGTAGAATTTGCAAACAGCTCCATCACCCCAGTGGTCTCATCTGACATTACTGGTTTCAAACTCCTAGAATGAAATATAAATAGTGCTATAAAAATAATAGTGAGCCTTGAAATTATTTTAACAAGGAGGTCATTCATACACAAAGGACCCAATGTGTTTTTTTTTTTAATTTATTGTATGCAATCTTTCACTTAAAAGACACACAGGCACTGTTGTACGTCTAGAAGATGCCTTTCAAAATATAGCAAATCAATACTTAGTAAAATAATTTAGAAAAACAGAAAAAAATGTTGCATTTGAAGACTGTGTTGTCCATATCTATTTACAAAATTAGTTTTGCCGAAGGATTACTGTACAGCATACACCTTAGGGAAATAAAGAAGTGCATTTTTCATTGTCTTCAAATCTATTTTATGCTCCACTGGAGTCAGCACCAAATTTGAAGCAGAGAAATTATACATTAATAGTAGCCACTGAGTAGAACATTTGACGGGAAAGTTGGGGGTATATATTAAGTTGCTGAAACATGTTTAGAGGTCCTATTGCCTAAATACTGGGCCATGTGTACAAGGTACATATGTTTCTAACAGAACAGAGTGAAGCGTTTATATCAAAAGCTACAATCAAAGTCTTAGGTTGTTCAGTTTGTGTTTGATTTTACTCCACATATAAAGAAAGAAAGAAAATAAAACGATGTGCCATATAAACATACGTCCCATGTCCCATGGTCCCATTTCATTATTTATCCAGAGATATCTGACCTGCTGTTATTATTTCCTATCGTAAGTTTAGGGAAAATCTTATGGCATCTCAGACACAATATTATTCTAATTGAGAAAATATTCACTGTCTAATGGTGACTAGTATATAGTGCTGTGCAGTAGTTGTGTCATTCAGTATAATATAATATGACCTTAACCCAGCATAGTGCTTAAGCACATACTTAAGTGCTTTGCTAGATGGCGGCCTATTGCCCTCTTCTGGCATAATGCAGGATTGGATATAGTTTCTAATACATTTTTATAGCAATATGAATTAGGAATACTATGTCAACTAACTTTGAATTTCCTGGCTTTTGTCTGTTTTAATAATTAAATCAAGTTTTGTTAGGTTTAAATCAATTCTGTTTTAGGCAGATGACTTGTAGCTAATAGTCTGCTCACCTAAAAATCAATGATTAAAGGTTTTCTTCTAAAATCTATCTTCCTCTGCAAGGAATGAACTGAACCATGTCACTAGATGTCATTGAATACACTGCTGATCTTTGAAGAAGGCATTTTCTGTGCCTTTACAGTCCTGGTGCAGTATCTTTCAAATTCTCCCCAAGAAACATTTGTAAAGTCTCATTTGGCTTTTTTTTTTTTAGCCACAAAAATGATCTATGCAGAAAAATTCCCCTAGAAGATGAAAAGTAGGAAGTCAAAATGAATTGCAGCAGTAGATATAAATGAGGAAAAATTAAGGCAGGCAAGAGGAAGAGAAATTTGGTAATTTTTAATGTACATAAAGAAATACTTAACTTCAAAAGACTTGCTATTAGTATACCTGGCCAAGTGCGCCGAGCTAAAAGCATTTGATTGTCACGATCATATTAAAAATCTTGAGGGTCTTTATAATTCAGATATGTATAAATAGGTATTGAGCCATTCCCCCCTCTATTTCTAGTGAAAAAATCCAGCCCACTAATAGCATGTTATTGGTTTTCTGCATCCACAGCACAAAGGACACCACCACTCATTGAGCTACCTCCCTGTATCTCCTCATACATCCAGGCTGATACCAAGTCTTCCCTCTTCATCTTCTACATTTAAAAATCTGATCCAACAAAAATCAGCTTCCAATGGACCAAAAATCCAGTTGTCGGGGAACTAAAAGCCTATTAAGGCTCATGTTGGTTTGGATCCCAATGTACCTCTTAAGGCTTCAGTGATGGCCCCAATCAGCCTAAGGCTCAGAAAGAAGAGGTCTGCACTTTTCCTAAGGTTCATTTTGGGTCTTGATTCTCCACGTATCAACAGGTCCACAGAAAAGGGAGAAATGTCTCCCTGGTTTCTGTTCCTCAAATCTCCACTATCTCCAAAGGCACCAGCAAAGGTCCTATGGTATGCAGAAACAAGGTCTCCAGGGAGCAAGTACTGGGTAAGCTCAGGGTTCATGGGAGAGCTTCCTGTCTTTTTGCTCACCTAGCTCTATGCATCCCATCCCACATGTGCCTTCTGATGCTCTCCAGAGCATACAGCTGAGCAACAAGCAAGGAACCAGATATAGCTTAATGACAGAGCACAAGTTATGCCAATGTTACTCTTTGGTTAAACTTATTTTTAATCAAATAAATCCTTGGTCCTGGATACTAAATATTACATAGGGGAGTCCAGAAAACAGCATCAGATTTACAAGCACAAAAGTGAGGGCTGTGTGCACAAACACCAGGTACTCTAAGCTTAATACACTGCTAGAATGCGCTCAGATATTATGGTGATGAGGGCAGTATGGTGATGAGACCTGTATGGAATAGAGTTAAATAAAACTCAAAAACTTCCAGACACAATTTTAGAGGCAGGTTTTGTAGTATAAAGCTGTTGGTAACTAAATAATTGTAACTATACCGAGTTCAATTTTCTCTAGACTAAATAAACTAGAGAGATTTTCTAGGTCAGAGATCTGAGGTTCAGCAATATACTCACATACTTTATAGAAGAATAAACTAATAAGATTTTTTCTACATTTCACTAAAATTATGTCATTAAAATCAAATTATTCTGTGAGAGCTTTCATCTTTCCCTTTCTGTTCCTGATCTTGTGTACCCCCTCAACAAGTTGCTATTGTTAAAATATTTCCAAAAGCATTTGGATTCATTGTTGTTCTGAGCATGTTGGAGAAGTTAGTATTTACTTGACTTATTTTAATTCAAGACAGTCTAACAATTTTATTGCCAATAAAACACTCAGTTGTATGCAATAACATCTGAACATCAGCAGGACGTGGAGACCTACGTACAGTACACTGCTATAATAAAGAAGGAACATTGCTCTGCACAATGCAACCATCTCCTTGATTCATTTTCTCACCACTGTCCTTCCGAAATAGTTTAATTAACTTCCAGGGTCTCATTATATTTTCATCTCCATGAAAGAAGTGCAAGGACCATTATGTGCAGTTCCTGTCATCCTCATATCCTTCCAGTCAAGTTAGAGTCATGCTACAACTGATAAAACTGCACCCTGTTAACGCTTCATCTTAAAAGTTTGCTTGCTATAAATTGATAAAAGGATTGAGAGGTCAAGACTGATGTCTTTTCTGCTGAATCAAGTGAGGTAGAGTATGTGAGTGAGTCACAGGAGTTTTCCACCATGGTCATTCTTAAAATTTCGCATTTGCCTTAGATAAAATATGTTTACCTTAGCATATGCAGTATTTATTAGGTTAGCTCTCTATTAAATATGCCAAGATATTTAAGAGTAACGTTTCAATTCAGTAAGTTGCTCTTTATTCTAGCTTTGAGTGTATTTGGATTTGACAATAATTGTCGGGGGTTTTCTGAAGATTAGGATCATGGACCAGATCCGAAGTCTGTGTAAATTCACACCAGACAAGGATGACTCTGAATCCTGAAACAAGACTATTGTCTGGAGATGAGGTGATAAAAAAAGAAATAATTTCCAGAGATACGTAAATTTTCAAATGATCAGTCTACGTAGTCTGTAGAGCAGAACAAGACCAAAAGATGTTTATAATCTGAATTTGAATAAAAATGTTAAAGATTTGTTAGATCATTTAATCCATCAGCCTAAATTATACCTCTTCTATTCCCCAATCTTCCCCATTTCACGCCATTCCATAACCAAATCTTCTCCTATGAAATGCATGTTCAGGACTAATATTTGGATAAGGAAAACACTTTAGTTACTATAAGCAGTGCTTAATTTGTGCCAGGGCTAAACTCCGGTACCTCTAGGATTGGCAGTTCATAGCCCCAGCACCTCTGGGCTTGCTGTGTCAATTATGAAAGTAAAAAAAATTGCTTGAGCCCTGCACTCCTTCATTGCGAATTAAGCACTGACTGTTAGTAAATATAAACTCTTTACTGTATCTATGTAACAAACTGTCAAACTAGGTTTGCAACAGGCTGCTAAAATGCTTAGATGACAAATTGCTAATATGATAAATGGAAAAGCCCTTTAGTGAAGAGCTCTGTGTAAACCCTTCCAAGATGTTTTGTTTTCCATTCAGCAGGAGAAGCAGTAACATTGATCATTTTGAGAACTCTGGGAAAGCACTATGGAGCTAGGAGCATGTTTTACTAACTCAGACTGTGCACAATAGGTAAGTCATGCTATTTCTGCACATTATATTTTGCATGGCTATGAAGTAATGGTAAAGGAGTGTGACTTCTCATACCAGCAAGCCTCAAAATTCAACCTTCCCTTGGCCCTCAAAAACTTTCTACAGGAGAGAAAAATTCCAATCTTTAAAAACGCAGACTTTAAAGGAATGCAAAATGAGTTAAAGGAACTTGGCCAGAGATCAATAATGTATGGGGGAAAAAGTGGGCAATACTTAATATTCAGTTCTCATGTGATAACAACTCTCTAACAGCTAAGAGAACAACAGGAAGAAATGCATTTGGTTGTATGAGAGTAGAAAGCAGCATACAAGACAGAGAAACAAATTAAAATATAAAGGAATTTTAAAGAGATGAATTATGAAAAACAATTAGAGAAGCTAATAAATACACACACAGTTTAAATAGCTAGTTATTCAAATACTGCATGCCAATTTTCTGACAGGAAGTTGCAGTCTGGATCAGACCAATGCCTCTTTTAATCTGGAATGCAACCTTTGACTGTGGTCCATACTCAATCAGAAAAACATCCTTCTTCACAACAGCTCTCAAGCATGTGCTTAACTTTAAGCTCATGCTTAGAGCTAATCATGTGCTTGAGGACTGTCTAGAACAGTTATGAACTTAAATATATGCTTATATTAGCAAAATGTTGCAATCTTGAAAGGAGTTTCCAGTTGGTTATTGTTGATTCAAACTGAAAATAGGTATCTGGTCCATTGGATAGTTGAGAGATTTGCCAATCAAAAAAGGACAGACTTAGTAGGAAAATCAGTGTGACACAGAGTCAAGTTGACAGGAGAAAAATATTATCAAAAACATCTATTTGAAAAGCTTGCCAGAAATAGGTACTTTATACATAAATTACAGCACTTCCTAGTCTTTTGAATTAATTACATTTACCTTTAAATAAGTCTCGCTAAACTAAGTAATAATAGCTAGGTATTTAATAAGAAAACATAATACCCCCACTTCTATCAAACCTTCAATAAAGGAAAATACACAATGCATTTAAAATGTCATTGTCTTTTAGACCAGAATTCTGGTCTATCTACAAGTTCAGAGAGGAGAAATTTAAATAAAGTCTTTTTGCAAGGCACCATGCATTCAATTCTCATACTTAACATACTACACACACTCTCTAATGAATGACTAATCGTCACATACCACTCGTAAACCTTTTACTGTTTCATATGATGCATAAAGATCAAAAGTCTCAAACCTTGATCCATAAAGTTTCAAAGTTTTACCTCAAGGATACTTTATTTTTATATATGATATGAACTCCAAGTAGATTATGCCGAGTGTCATGGAAGTTATACAAGGAGAAATATATGCCTGTCATAAAAATAAAGGGAAGGGTAATAACCTTTATATATGCAGTAACATCAAATCCCTCCTGGCCAGAGGTACAGAATCACTTACCTGGAAGGGATTAATCAGTTCCATTAAGCTAGCTGGCACCTGACCAGAAAGTCCAATGGGGAAAGAAGATACTTTCAAATGTGAGGGCGGGGGAGGTTTTTGTTTGTGCTCTCTGTGTGTTCCCTCTCGAGACAAAGAGAGAGACCATGCAAATAATCCAGCTCCGACTGAAATGATACATCTAAAATTACAGAAATAGTAAGTAATAGCAAGGAAATACATTAGATTATCTTTTGTTTTAGCTTGTGAATTTTCCCTATGCTAAGAGGGAGGTTTATTGCTGTTTTTTGTAACTTTAAAGTTTTGCCTAGGGGGAATCCTCTGTATTTTAAATCTTATTACCCTGTAAAATTACCTTCCATCCTGATTTTACAGAGGTGCTTCTTTTACTTTTTTCTTTATAATAAAGTTCTGTTTTTAAGAATCTGATTGGGTTTTTAGTGTCCTAAAAACCCAAGGGTCTGGTCTGTGCTTACCTTATTTACCTGTTTGGTTGATATATTATTCTCAAGCCTCCCCAGGAAAGGGGGTGAAGGGACTTGGGGGGATATTTTGGGGAAACAGGAACTCCAAATGGTCCTTTTCCTGAATCTTTGTCTGGGAGGGAACCCTGACAATGCCACTTCCCAAAAACAACATGCACGTGGAAGAAATGAACAAAAAGTAGTAGAGAAATTCTAGAATAGTAGCATGATGTCAACGCAAAGGAATGGAAGAAACCAAAGTATTATTCATTTCACGAAAGCCAGACTTAAGGAGCACCGAGCCTCTTGGCAACCATTTCAAAAACTGCAGCTTGGGTAAACATTCCAGCTATCCACCAGAACTTGAGGAATCTGAAGGTTTCAGCTGAAAGTCTCCAAAGTTAAAGGAGGTTTGTCAGGCCACTAGGTAACCCAGAAGCAACAGGGCAAGAATGGAAGAGTACCAGGCCTGTACAAGGGAGATGCGGTCTGAGGTAGCCTCTGAATGAGAATTGGTTGAGGTCACTGAGTTATCAGGGATAAGTAAGGTTGGACAATGGGAGGCACTGTCAGACCTCACCACCTTATCAAATGAGAGCCCATTTACTCTTTCTATTCATTAGATACAAGCCTGTCTAATAATCCTTTCAGCTTCTGGTTGCCAGGTGAGGTTTTCAGCCCAGGAGTGGCTGAGACCACTATGATGGCATTACCCATATGGCCTGGGGTGCAGCAAAGACTCAGGCATTGCAGGACTCAGTAAGTACAAGAAGGTGACAGACCTTACACTTTTGGTCTTGATCCTGTATGATACCGAGTGGTTCATGGAAAGGCTCAGAGCACTTCCCCAGGTGCTCTTCACACCAGGTACAGTCAGGCCCTAAGAAGTCTTCATGCATTTGTATAATGGAATGATACAGTTTGGTAAAGGGTTTGAATAAAAGCTTCTTTCCAAAATGACAGATATTACCAAATAATACTGGATTGATTGTGCCATTTGTTCAGCTATTAAACCAGGAAAAGGACACTCTTGTCAAGGAAAATAATGTTGAGGGGGCCCCAGATCTATAGAAGATACACCGCTTACTGTTCTGTAAGAGACGAGCTTTTTTAAAAAGCGATTTTGTGCTCATGAATATTTGAAAAAGCTTTAAAATAAATTCTATCATGTGGTTAAGAATTTATTTTCTGTGTTATGAAAATAGTTCATGTGCTGGCGTAAGTACTCTGTGCTGGAAACCTGCTGCTTTCTGTGTGTGCACTTTGTCCACAGGTGAAAATGAATTAAAAAAACGTATTTCGACGTAGCATACCTGCAAAGGGTTAATCCTGTTCCCAGTCATGCTGTTGGACACCAGCTTTGCAATTTTATCCTTCAGTGCTTTTCATTATTCTTTCACATTTATTGATTGTTGACAGTATTTACTATTAAGAGCAGATCTAATCAAAATACAGGATCAGAGCTATGAGCACAATAGATAAAAGAAGCGGTTTAAGGATCATTTCTAAGTATCTGAAATATTATAGCCTGTGGAATACAACATGCTATTATGAAAGCGTAATTAACACTTGAAATACAATAGTCCTAGTTAGTACTGGGGGATGAGAATTGCAGATCATGTTAATACAACGTTTTAGCTCTTGTAAGATGCTCAGATCCAACAGTGTTACACATACTACCAACCTGACTCACTCAGATGGGTTATTTGTGCGGGCTGGGAAGAGGATATCTGTAATCTTCCTGCTGTGCTGGAAGGAGGAAGGACTCCTCCCTTTCTCCAACAGCCTACCTAGTCAGTGAATACAGTAGCTCTGAATGACCAATTTTCAGGCTGGCTTGCTGGGAGTTGATGGGCCGTATGTTCCCTGCTCATGAGAACAGCCATACTAAGTCAGACCAAAGGCCCATCTAGCTCAGTATCCTGTCATCCTGTAAAGGGTTAAGAAGCTAAGATAACCTCGCTGGCACCTGACCACAATGACCTATGAGGAGACAAGATACTTTCAAAGCTGGGGGGGAGGAGAAACAAAGGGTCTCTCTGTCTGTGTGATGCTTTTGCCGGGACCAGAGTAGGAATGCAAGTCAGAACTCCTGTAAAAAGTTAGTAAGCAATCTAGTTAGATATGCGTTAGATTCTGTTTTGTTTAAATGGCTGATAAAATAAGTTGTGCTGAATGGAATGTATATTCCTGTTTTTGTATCTTTTTGTAACTTTAGGTTTTGCCTAGAGGGATTCTCTATGTTTTGAATCTGATTACCCCGTAAGGTATTTACCATCCTGATTTTACAGAGGTGATTCTTTTACTTTTTCTTTAATTAAAATTCTCTTTTAAGAAACTGATTGCTTTTTCATTGTTCTTAAGATCCAAGGGTTTGGGTCTGTGTTCACCTGTGTAAATTGGTGAGGATTTTTATCAAGCCTTCCCCAGGAAAGGGGGTGTAGGGTTTGGGGAGGATTTGGGAGGGAAAGACGTTTCCAAGGGGGCACTTCACCTGTTCTTTGTGTAACACTTTGGTGGTGGCAGCATTTAACCTAAGCTGGTAAGAATAAGCTTAGGGGGTCTTTCATGCAGGTCCCCACATCTGTACCCTAGAGGCCAACACCAGGTGCCCCAAAGGGAATGAACAGAACAAGTAATCATCAAGTGATCCATCCCCTGTTGCCCATTCCCAGCTTCTGGCAAACAGAGACAGAGGCTAGGGACACCATCCCTGCCCATCCTGGCTAATAGCCATTGATGGACCTATGCTTCATAAATTTATCTAGTTCTTTTTTGAAACCTGTTATAGTCTTGGCCTTCACAACATCCTCTGGCAAAGAATTCCACAGATTGACTGTGCGTTGTGTGAAAAAAGACAGAGCTCAGACTGGGTGTTGTGCTGTGAAGCGGTACCAGTTTCCTGCCCCTCCTTTCCCTTTTTGTCAGAATCGACACTGGTTCAAGAGTGGTCAGTTAATTCAAGGCTTGTTGATTTTGTGGCTGGGGATAGACATTTGGTTTCAGCTATCTCCAAGTCACACTTTGGGGTTAGGAAGCAATTTCCCCAACTACGGATTGGCCAAGAAGTAGATTTCTTTTCCCCTTCCCCAAGACATTTGATAAACCTCAATGCTTAGAAACAGGACTATTATTTGTTGCAACTATGGGGGCTGACCACCACAGTAACCATAGGTGCAGGAGGCATATACCTATCCCACCTGAGTACCCACCTAAAAGTTTCTCTTACATCCTAAGGTTGGTCAGTTCAGAGAGGGGAAGGCTTCCAGGTCAAGTACAGACTGAAAAACCTCCTTTATGTAAAGGAAAGATGTTTGACGTGATTAAGACCAGAGGCTTAAATCTATGGCATGGCAGGCCTCTACTACATGTAAAGTCCCCTATCTGTGATGGCCTTTGGCTGCTATCTGGTTATATACACTGCAACATGTAACAGCCAGGTGAATTGCTTGCTTACTCTATTTTCTTTCACTGCATTTGTTAATGAAGTTTGCAGCCACTGTTTCTTACCTTACTCATTTTGTCTATCTCCTTCCCTCAGCATCTGGGCAATAGTACAGAAACAGAGAGACGTTGTAATATTGCAACATCAAACAGGATGGTACCTGGTGGAATTCTATCAGCATTTTTACATGGATTAGATAAGATTTCTTGTTTCTTTATTATCCAGCAGATTCCAAATGAAACAGAGGAAAGTCTTAGCATCCACCTGAAAATCAACATTTCAGCAAGCAACCAACAATGGACCAAATTCAGTCCTCAGACACAGGCAACTTCCACTTAAATGCAGTCTTGACCTCACCCCTGAGCATAACTCTGACACTGCCTACCTTTAATAGATTCTGTCATCACACCTTATTTTGGCTGATAATCTGGCCAGTGCTGTGGCTTTGACAGCAAGAAATCTGATCCCCCTTGACCTCCATCTGAGTTCATTTCTCTTTCTATCTAAGAAAGGTCTTGCAAAAAGTATATTGGAAAATGGAACTATTTTAAGTGCTGCCAGCCCTTGTAAGCAGAATCTTCCCCTTTATTCTGTATTTCCTGTATTTTTATTTGTTTGAATTTTTTTTTAATTTAGTGTTTTAATTTGTGTGGGGGGGTGGGATGGGGGGGTTAATTGTGTGACGTATCTCTATACCAGTGGTGGGAATGGTGAACTTCAACCACTGGGAGCTGCGGGTGGCCATGCTTGCAGATGGTTAATGTAAACAAACTGTCTTGCGGCCCACCAGTGTATTACTTTGATGGGCTGTGTGTGGCCTGAGGACCACAGGTTGCCCACCACTGCTCTATATTGTTGTATAGTGACCGAGTGCCTTATTGGGGATGTAGTGTAAATAGGACTATCACATAATGACACTGTTTGGCCCAATGTTTTTAAATTTCACTAACATGTAAAGATATTATGGGCAGACCCTCAGCTGATTTAAATCAGCATAGCTTCATTGACTTCAATGAGCACAAATTGAGTGTCTGATTCTGTGTTTACATTTCTATAACAGAACAGATTAAAACATTCTAGGGGATGTATCAATGACACAAGAAAGAATGCCTCCCCAAAAATGATGGAGTCAGGAACCTCTAGAACTAATACCTCTAAAACTGGCACAGTAAGTAATAAACACACATGGACAATATTTTATTGTCCTCCCTGAATTGGCCAATCCTTTTGCAAGAGAAATGAAAAACAATGTATTAATAATGTATCATTGCAATATTGGGAAGGATTACTTATATTCAGCTGAAGCAAATGCCTTCCTCCTAATTTATTAGGCCATTAGAAAGGACCTCCGTTTTAAATAGCTATGGAAAATTGAAGGCATAGTATGGGGAAGATTTTTACCAGTTAGAACATGTTTTTATTTTATGAATAATATTCCATTGCTTCTTCAAATATTCATGAACACTAATCCACTATTTTTATAAAGGCTGCTCCTCCACTATAGTATAGTATAAGATGCATGTATTTTATAGATTTTTTTGGACTGACTACTCATTTTTCCCCTTGACAAGAGTGTCCTTTCACTGCTTTAATAGCTGAACAAATGACATACTCAATCCAGTGTAATTTGGTAAGTATCTGTCATTTTTTAGGATTTATGCCAGATGCACTCTGGCAGCATTTGTAAAGTTCACTGCTGAAATAAGACTGGGGCAAGAAGCAGGTATCAGCCCATCCTTAGTTACAGTAGATGATGGATTAGAAAAGACATCTGTTCAGAAGGACAGCATCAGCAGACTGCCTAGATGCTCTTGTTTTTAGAAGAATTATTACAGATTTGCTACTCGATATAGATTGCCATTGAAACAAAACAATAGTCAATTTTTTGTTAAGATCTGAGTTTGGTTCATTTGATAAAACCCCTATATAAAACTCTTTATCTGAATTTAAACAAAGTAACATGAAAAACAATGACCCTGGGCTGTAGGCACTCTGGTAGTCAGTTTAAAAATTATCAAACCAAAGTAGCAGCACATTTCCCCCCTTCTCTGCCACACACTCAACAAAACATAATACAAATTAAATAAATATATTTCTACCCCTAATTTACCCCAAAGCCACAGCCCAAAAAGCCTAACCCCTTCTACAGAAATCCAAGAACCCTGCCTTCCCCAAACATGTGGCCAAATAGAAGGGTTTTGCAGCATGACCAGAAGGACAATAAACTTGGGTTTTTCAAAGCCCAGATGGAGAATGAATTCCAATGGCAAGGGGTCTTCATAAAGAATACCCTGCCAGCAGTTCCATTTCATATACCAAGGAATTGACATCTCAAGCATATTAGCTTATCTCAACTGTGGCAATGTATCCAGGGGAATGAGTCAGAAGAACAACTGCTCAGCACTACTGTGATATTTTGGGGATCACCCAAACCCGTAAGCAGTTCTGTCACAGCCTGCCTTGTAATTTTGGGTTCCTTACTGCTATGACTTAGACCCCCACCAGTGGTCAGTCCACAACCATAAAGGTCTCATCTCTGCTTCCACCAGCCTGGTTACACCTCTTGGGTGACATCAGCCTCCATCTACCCCAAGTTCTTAACCACCAGACACTCAAAATTTTCCCCTCTAGTTAATCACCCTGAAGGAGAGAAACCTTTCTCCCAGTTACCAGTTAACTTTGGCACATGCACTCCACATGGTTTGCACACTAGAGCCTAGTTCAGAAGTGGGCAAAGTCTTTGGCCCAAGGGCCACATCTGGGTCTGGAAATTGTATGGTGGACCATGAATGCTCATGAAATTGGGGGCTGGAGTGCGGGAGGGCTCTGGCTGGGGGTGCCAGCTCTGGGGTGGGGCTGGGGATGAGGGGTTGGGGGTGCAGGAGGGTTTCCAGGCAGGGACCAAGGGGTTCGGAGGATGGGAGGGGGATCAGGGCTGAGGCAGGAGTGTGGGAGGGGGGCAGGCTGTGGGCGGCACTTACCTCAAGCAGCTCCCAGAAACAGCAGCACGTCCCCACTCTGGCTCCTACGTGGAGGTGTGGCCAATTGGCTGCCGTTCCTGGCCAATGGGAGCTGCAGGGGTGGCACTTGGGGTGGGGGCAGCGTGCAGAGCCCCCTGGCTGCCCCTATGCATAGGAGCCGGAGTGGGGACATGCCACCGCTTCCGGGAGCTGTGCAGAGTGGGGCAAGACCCCTACCCCACTCCTCAGCTGGAGTGCTGGAGCAGGGAAAGCTCCAGACATGACTTCCCGGCAGAAGCTTGAGGGCCTGATTAAAATGTCTGGAGGGCCAGATGTGGCCCCCAGGCCGTAGTTTGCTCACCCCTGGCCTAGTTTATGGTAAAAATAAATAAAACGTTTATTTAATAGAAAAAAATCACAGATTCAAAGATAAAATAGTTAGGAAAAGTAAAACAGATCCAAGTTACACAGAAAATAAACTCAATAAAATACTCAAAAATACTCAGTATCAGGCTTTGCACTTCTATATGCTTGAGATGTTACAGGAAAACTCAATGAAGAAAAGGCCATTGCAAAGAAACGAAATAAGTTCTTTGCATCAGTCTTCATTGCAGATGATATGAGAGAGATTCCCACAACTGAGTCGTTTTTAGCCACCATACTGATGACTAATATCCAAAGACTCTGTTATGAACAGGGTAATCATCTGGGAATATAATATCGCTTACAAACCCCTCTGGAAAACCACTGGATTTATTAGTCTCCAAAGGCAGATCATTAAAACAGGCCCCTTGCCCAAAAAGAAGATGTGGGAAAAACATGATAACAATGTGTAGAAGAGATACTAGGGCATGGCATTTTAAAAGATATAAAGTAGGAGCTGCAGAGGAAACATTAACCATTGTCACAGAGGAGACTGGATCATGAACTACAGCTAAGAAATGAGTTTATATGTCACCCCATTGTACAATCTATTTTCTTTCAAATTTTTCTTCTGCGACAGGAGAGCATTTTCAGCACTACTGCTTAGAACGCAAGAGATAAATCTCCTCAGCTTAACTCTTGAAAAGAATTGAATAGCTTCAGATATGTCTAAATTATGCTACATTAACTTTAGCCCCAGAAGTTGGCCAACTTTTATACCTATCATTCAGCAGAGCTTTCTGATTTTGTTCCATGTCACATTTTCTGTTCCAATAGTGTGAAAGTTTGCTTGAATGTCTATTATTCACTCAGCATGACTGACTGACCGACAGGTTCCTCCTCGTGTTCTGTACTGTAAATATATCCATAAGTTACATAAATGCTCGTGCTACGTAAAGAAGATGAAACAATGAGTTTTCTCATTTCACTTTACTACATAAGATATAAATATCATACTGTGTATTTAACACCAGAGACTATTTTGTATTTCTTTTATTTACAAAAACTTTATTAGTGGTGAAAAGGGAGAATTGCTCAGGGATGAAAGAGTAAATGTGAGTCTCTTAAGAAAAAAATAATCACTAGAAGTAACTTAATCCCTAGTTTTAAAATGCTGGGAAGATGAGAAAAATTGACACAGAATAGCAATACTTCCTCCTTTCCACATCTGAGAAGTGAAAATTCACGCATTACTTATGGCTCATAGTGTCCCTACCACTATGGTGTCCTGTACATCGCCTACCTTGTAGTTAGCACAATCAAGGGTGTACTTCTACTTTAACTGGGCCATATCACACCCTTCCACATGCAGTGGACTAAGTCCCCCAACAGTGGTGGTCGTGGTGGTGGTTGGTTACAAAAATGAATACGAAAATATAATGGTTTCAGGATTGTGTTGACTGCAGTTATTTTTAATGAAACATGCACAAAAGCTGCCATTTGGCAAAAATATTAACATATGAATAATTTTGTTTTGAGAAAGCATTAGCATTCTTTCCCTAATTTTCTACAGCTTTAATACCACATGAATGCTTAGAAATATTAAGAAAGTTGATCACTTTGTAGTCAAATAATAAAAAAAAACTGGTTCTTTGTTCATTTTTAAACATTATAAAACAAATAAATTAAAGCTTTTTAAAACAACCAATCAGGTAAAGTGAATTGTTTCAGCACTTCTCACTGGACATATAGAGACGGGGGGCAAAATATTTAAAAAAATAAGAACCTAAAAGAACCTAAACCTTTAGGCTCCTAAAGATAGGTTTCAGAGTAGCAGCCATGTTAGTCTGTATCTGCAAAAAGAAAAGGAGTACTTGTGGCACCTTAGAGACTAACACATTTATTTGAGTAGATCATTAAGTGTCTTCCCGTAGGGCTAGTGGATACTCAGAACTTTTGGAAAAAAAAACAGGTGACTTATTTAAGAGTTCCTATTTTTGAAAATTTGGGCTGTAGTGCAACTAGATGATATGTTGATGTGACATACCACCAGTGAAGTCAATGACCTCAGTGGACTTCAGTGAGGCCAGATGTGCACCAGAGTTGTATTCATTGACAAATGAATATAAAACAAAAAGTTTGACACTTTGGTACCCAACTATACGTGTGAATCCCTTGATGTTTATGCACCAGTTGGTGTTTGAATGCCTACAGCCATGAGTATAATTAAGGCTCAATGTTTGTCACGGAGGTCACAGAAATGGATTCCGTGACTTTCCGTGACCTCCGTGACTTCTGTAGTGGCCCCTGCGATTGGCTCAGGAGCTGCCTGAGCAGCTCGGGCAGCCCCTGGGCCAGTCACATTGTCTGCTGTTGGGGCAGTCTCGGGCCTCCTCACCCCCCGCAGCAGGAGTTTGGGGGAGGGGGGGGCTCAGGGCTCGGAGTTGGGGTGTGGGGTGGTGCTTACCTGGGGGGAGGTGCTTAGTTGGGGGGGTTGCTCCCCAGAAGGGCAACAGGAACTCCCTGCCTTCAGCTCCTAACTCCATGTGCTGCCTCTGTCCACAGGCACCGCCCCCGCAGCTCCCATTGGCCGCTGTTCTCAGCCAATGGGAGCTGCAGAACCAGGACTTGGGGCAGAGCGGAGGTAGCACATGCAGCTAGGAGCTGGAGGTCGCCATTTCCCTGGAGCTGTGTAGGGAACCTGCCCTAGCCTCGCCAACACCCCCCCTCAGCACCTGTGGTGCCCCCCAACCATATCCCCCCAAGGACCTGCAGGGCTCCCCTGGGATGTGACCCTGCCCTGCTGTGGGGAAGACAAAAACCACCAACATTTCAATGTGGACAACCTGGCAGTGAGGGAAAAATTTCTTCCCAGACCCCACCCTGATAAAGGAGCGACTAGAGTTCCACGGCCCACAGCGGATCCTAACAAAAACTGGTGCTTTACTGCTTCCATAAGTGGGAGGTTGGGTGCTATTCCAGCTGGTTCAGGTAAGAGAGGGCTTTTCCTGCACTGGCATGTACCCGTAGAGTCCCCCCTCTCTTCCAGTCACCTGCGAGGTGATCAGCGTCCCCACACTGAACTGGTCTGCTGCTGCAGTCAAAAGCTACTCCCTTGCTTTCTAGCCCTGAAAGGGGCACACACCTTTCCCAACAAGCCAGACAAAAGACCTCACTGCTTAAATGTGCGGCGAGGTCATTGAAATCAATGGAAGTTATACCACTGGGAGCAGAGTTAGGTCAATACTGAGTGCTTTCAAAAATCCCACCCCTTATGTCTAACACAAGCTACAAAGAGAGTCACATTATTTAGAGCTGCTGGACTGGCCAACAGTAATCCCATTACCCAAGGAAGGATGCCATCGGTCAGTGGACAAAGTGTCACTCCTTTTGGGGTGCAGCTCGACCTGCTGATTCTGGTCTCTCAAACAAATGCAAGATGAACATCTTATTTTATATTATTTAAATGCAAACTGGTTATGTGCCTACAATGTATTTTGTCATTTGTGTTCTGAAGACCCTGTTGAGCATTTTCATTAGTGAATAATAAATAATGAATCACAAAGAATCAAACAGTTTCTTTTTGAAAAGCCAGTAATAAATCAGTTTGTTTTCTCTTATCTGAATAATGTAAAACAACAAAAAAATAGCATAGTTCTAATTTCAGCTTCCTAGAATATGATCAGATTTTCTTAGCATATTTTCTAATGCAGTCTTAGTATTGCACATTAAATCAATCAAATGTTGTAGCAGATGTCTAATGTATTCCCTTCATGTGAGCCAAATAGTAGGGAGTAGCATCTGTGTCAGATGCAAGCATGTCTGCTTGCCAGCTATGTTGGCCACAGGAACAAGAGGATGCTTGATTGACAGTAGCTATCAGAGGTTGAATCAAAGTTGGACAGAAATCTGAAGGGGGTTATTTTAAGGATGAGAAACATATGTTTCTCCAAAGATTTCATTCCTTTCTCTTCTGATTACAATAAAGACTACAGTTTTATTGGAGAACTGGCAAATATCATAGATTTTAAAAGATGTGCATTTTCTTCTATTTATAAATCATGGGTTTTTTTTAATATGATGCTGTGGTGATTGTTTTTACTTAAAACTATTAGGGTACAGATGTATCAGTGATTTATGAGACTGGTATATTTTGTTAATGGAAGATAGATCTTATTAAAGCTAACATTATTTTAAAGGGAGAATATCCACATTGTATCACTACTTAAAAAAAGAGGAGCAAAAGATATAAAGTTACAGTGGGAAGAATGATTTTGTGACAAGGCAAGGACACTACCATCTGTAAAGAGTTAAAAAATCCTTGCCTGTCACATGACTGCTTGGGGCACAGCATAAAGGAAGAAGAAGCTGGGTCAAAGGGACATTAACAGGATGGGTGTGTCCTCTACGTTCTTGGCTGTTACTCTAGGCAGTGCTGCATGATCCACTCTCTCCAACAGCTCCTCCTGAGTGTCTCAACATCAGCTAAAACAATGCCCTGTCATGCATTCAGGCTGTGGCCAAATTCTGGTGTTTCTTCCCCCACATTTCTAAACTCTCTGTCCCTTTAAATAAAAACCCTCATCTTCTTTCTTGATTTCTATAATTTCCTTCTCCTCAATGAACTCACTAACACACATCTTGCCCCACCGATCCTTATAAAACAAAGCTACAAAGAAAACCATCCTCGTCCGGACCAGGCCACCTGCCTCTTTCAATAAATCTACTGGCTTCCCTTGTTCCACCATATCATGCTGTGGTCACTAGCTTCAAGGCAACACTTAATTCTGTGCCTTCTCATTTATTTACCTTCTCTTTCAGATTGCTCCTGCATCACCTCTGTTCCACTTTAATTCCAGCCCTGACAAACCCTTTATCCACTTCTACACAAGTCTCTGCACTTTCTTCCATACCACCCTTTCTCACTTGGAGCCTTGTCCAAAGTCCATTAAAGTCAATGGAAAGATTCGGTAAGGCCATTACCTTCCCCACATAAAAATCCCTCCTGAAAATTGACTTCTACTATGACATCTATAAGATATTATCTGACTAAAGACAATAAGAATGAAGGGGGCAATTAGGAATTATATCAGGAGATTGGATCAACCCTTATAAAGTCACCTAACTTTCCAATATAGAAGATTCTTTCAACCTTTTGGGGAACAGCTCTTCTACTTCTGTTGTTTATAGCCGAGCTTTGATCTTTGGCACAGGGTAACCTGGGGATCAAGGAAGTGCCTTTTGCTGGTCCCATGAAATGCTGGTAATTATAAGCTTTTGAAAATCATGATTTCCTGATTGTGGCTTGTGTTATAGAGCTTGATTTTGGCAGCATGATAAAACCCAGAGCTTAAAGGCCTGCTTATATAGCAGCCTGGTGCCGCCCTGTAGTATTCCACTGAGAGCTCAACTCCAGACAGGACACTGCTGCACTGGGAACCCCTAGGAGCAGAGACTCAACCAGATGCCACAAAGAAAGTCAATGGCAAAGCCAGGAGTGGAAGTCAGAAATTTGACTCTCGGCACTCTATTTAGTCCATTATTTCATGCTGCCTCCCATTTGAGAGTTTCACTTGTCAATGCACTCACATATTACTACTAATTAGCGCTCTTGGATTCCATTAGAACATGACTTTCTGAACATTAAAATAGCATTTATATAATTCCCAGAAATCATTCCCAGTACTGTATGGGTAAGAGGGATATATTATTCTCCCAAAGTTATAGCTGTACATTGCTTTGTCATTTTAGAGTAATTCTGCTTTCTGTAATATGATTTGGTTTTGTATAGTACAGCGATGTCTTCATTGAAAATGTCTTCATTTCACAGAATCAATTGCAATGAAAGGAAGGGAACACAGAGAAAAGCCTGGCAATAGAAAATGGTCTAACAAAATTATCCCTCTGAGAGGTTAGCTTTCTACTGCCTTTGACCTTTTAATAAACTCAAGTTTATAGTGTTGAAATGTGCTGGTGCTTATCACCTGATAACACAGTGGCATTCATGTTTCCTTTCCCGTTATTAGTTTATGGTCATGCAGCTCAATGTAAGCTTACATAACAATCTATCTAAGATCTTGCAGAGAGTGCACTAGCGGTCACCACCATGTGCACCGTAACATTTACAGCATAGTACAACATACATTTAAGGACTCTGAGGCATGCACAGCTTTCAGTAAACTTGGCCTACATTTTCAGAAGTGATCAGTGGTACTGAGTGGCTCAGTTTATGGGTGCTCAGCTTGACACACCTTGAAGAGGCCTGATTTTCACAAAGTGAGGACAAGTGTTCAACACTTCCTAAAGATAAGAGCCCTTTAAGATGTCTCAGGTTGGACACTGATAAGTTTAGTCACCCAGAATTACTAGCAATTTCTGAAAATTGATACCTTCCTTTTTCCAAGGTTAACTATAAAGATTCCTTTGTTCTTTTTTACTTGTGCCCTTTTATGTTCCTTTATGATGCATAAAAATGGGATCAATGGGGGGGGGCATTTTTCTCTCTTCTGTTTGTTTTTACTTTAAAAATGGCAAGAGCATTAACTCTGCCTTTTCCAAGGGCTTTTTTCCCCCAAAAAAATTAATGAATGTTGTCAGAGCACTCATAATTTATATGTTCCAAAACTCTGGTGATGTACATTCAAAGGTAGCACTCTGAAGCACTATATAATTATTCTCACTGCGATTGGTGAAGAACAGAAAGGCATGAATTTTCTACTGCAGTCAGCAAGAAAGCCTACAAGTTCCCCTGTTGTTTCCTCCACTAGCACAAGCACAGCCTCCAGAATGGATGCTGTAATTTTGGTTTCCATGAACATGGCAGTGCAAATAGCTTTTAGATTCCATAGCAACAATCCCTTTTTTTTCCATCCCATAATCCCAAATCCTTGTACTAGCACACAAGACATGCTGTGTGGAGAAAAAGCTGCCCCTTTGTAAGATACAGCTGCTTATGCATTTTCCCTTTTTTCAGTTAAGAATACTTTTATTTTAGTTATCTAAAGAACAAATTTGCTTCTGTCTCTCCATAAAACAAAGGGAAAAAAAGTAAAACTTCTAAAAAATAAAAATAGAAATGCAAAGAAGAGCAGAATACAAAATATAATATAGCAATTTTCTGTTCAGCAATTTGTTTGGAGTTTTTTGCTTTCTTTTGTTTTTAAAACCACAACAATGCACAAACACATCTCTAGAAATGCTTTCAAGAATTCCTTCTGAGTGTGATTTTTTTCGTGAGGCAGACAACAAGGGGGAAAAAAGGAACTAAGTGACAGAAAGCCACAGACATCATTCTCTTGATCTTTGAGTAATCTGATACATCACACATGAGGGGAGTAAGTATGGTATTGGTGCTGGGGAACTGCTTGAGTGGATAATGGACAAGCCTGGTTATTAAAGAGAAGTACTTATAAGTGAACTTAGTTTGGTATGAATGGAAAAGACCAGTGAAGTGCACAAAGATCAATATTCAGACAAATGTTGTTTATTTTATTTAAATCAATAACCTGGGAGAAGCAACATGCAAGGAGAAGGTGAACGTTTGCGGATTGTAGAAAACTGGGGTCAAGCTGGGAAGGGAAGATAACCACATAAGAAGAGAACCACCACCAAATTCAGAACAACAGGCTAAGAGAAGGAGAAGAGACTTGCCCATACAGTTTACTGTGAAGAATTGAAAAGGGAAATGCAGGGACCCTGGGAAATAAAAACACAACAAAAAATGTCAGTGTAACTTCTGTGGTCATATTCTAACACCCCGATTTGCCTCACTGTCTCGGGATGATGGTGTATAAATAGCTAAAAATACACCAAGAGCTTAACTGCAGCAAAAGCATGGTAGTTTAATACTTATACCATAAATAGAGACAAATGTTAAAGAGAAGAAAATATTCAAACACTATTTATTACTGGTATTCTTATATTTGGAATATCTTTCACAGATTAGATCACATTATTATGGAAAATATATTGTAATAGGTGGAGAGAGTAGAGCAAGGTCAGTCAGAATTCAAAAGAATTAGCCAAAGGTGGATTTCTCTATTTAGAAAACTGTAGATTAACAGATGAGCTATATACAATTATGCAGTGAAAAGGAAATTATATTCTACTAGGCTTTTTATGATAGTATCTAATACAAAAATCAGAGGCACTGATTTGCAATCAGCTCAAAGAGCTGGACACACACGAAAATGTGTGCAGACTTTCTTTCAATAGAATAGTCATTATAGAGAATAAACTGTCAAAGGACAAGCCAGTGTATATATTTTATTCCAAGTCTTTGGGGGGGGGGAAGCATTATTCTAGCACAAATGTAGAGTTAAAGATGCTGAAAGTATTTGCATTCTTTCTAAACTGTGTACATGTAAAATTATTTTAAGAAAATGTCAAAAAAATATTTAGAATAAGCCTTTGCTGCTGCTGCTGTTGCTACTAATAAGACCTTGATTCTTTATCCTGATCATGCTCAAGTTTGTGCTACTCCTGTGCACTTGCCACTCACAACCTGGAGCAGATGGGTGGACTACTGACAGAGCCTTGGATCAGCTCCCATCCAGCAAGGGGGTCAGAGAATCCTGGTCAGGGATTGGCCAGCAGCAAATTCTTAGCCAACCCCCACCACACCATGGAACGGAGAAGCAGAGAGGGAATTTTCTTCCTGAGGGTGCAGGAGGCATAATAACTCCAGAAATACTCTTGGGGTGGTGCTTATGCATTGCAGCTTACTCAGCACCAAAAGCACAACCTAGCTGTAAATACTTAGACAATTTATTTAAAATGTGTTCTCTATTTCTGTGGGGAGGAATAAATACCATGTAAACATTTCAGTGACTTTCAGTTTAAGATTTATTTATTTTTGAATAGCAATTTATCTTTTCTTCCAAAGAAGTTACATTTAAAAAAAAAATCTTAGGGGACCAATTTGGAAAGAGTGAAGGCCAAGATACATGTGAAATAAGTGCATATGTATACACCAATATTTATGCATGCAAACCAGTTAACACATGGACAAAGGTTTAGAGTTTTATCCTGTAATTTTCAGAGTGCCGTCATCTCCCATGGACTTAACTGGGAGTACTCAGTATTTTGTACAACTGAGCCCTTAAGGGGGCAATCCAATTCTCATGCAAATCAATACAAACACTCCCATTGACTTCAGTGGGCGTTGGACTGGCACATAAAGCATCTGTTTGTGTACCCACCAGAACTTTCAATCGGGCATGAAGTGTACATCCTGTGCAACAAAAATGATTTTAGTGGGAGAAGCATCAGGCACACAATCACACTGAAACATTTTATCACTGCAAATATAGAGCTAGGATTTTCAGATCACTATTATGCAAAGCTTTATACAGTAATTTTACAAGTAATCATTCATTGTAACCTCACAGACTTTGAAAGCATCAAGGATTTTGTATCCTGCCTATGTATAACAGTGTCCTTGAGAAAACTTTATGAGAGAAATGTTATTGAACACATAAAGCAGCATTAAGGGGCAACATCAGTTTAGTCAATACACGATGTGTATAATACAATGCAAAATTTTTTCAAGGGTTCAACTAGGGTGAGAATTTGTAGCTTCCTCCCTTCCCACTCACCCCCCAAACACTCATTAAATCTAGTCTAGTTTATATTTGCATCATTTTGAGAAATTGCACTACAAACAGCTGCTGCTGCTGAACTCGATTACAGATAGTTGGAAATATCACGGTGAAAGAAACAGCTACTTACCTTACAGTACACTGTTCTTTGAGATATGTTGTCCATATATATTCCGATGTTGGTGTTCATGTGCCCAGTACATCGATTTTGGATTCTTTTAGCCATCTGTTGGGAGATGTGACTCAAATAGCTGCCCTAAATACAGAGCTTAATTTGTAATGAAAGAGGTGCCAGTGCTCAAGCAATTATTTTAAATATTATACCTGATGCAGCAAGCCCAGAGGTGCTGGGGCTATGAACTGCCAAGGCTAGAGATGCCAGGGCTCAGCCTTGGCACAAATTAAGCACTGCCTAAATATCTCAAGTATTGGATTCAGAGTGGTAGCCATGTTAATCTGTATCAGCAAAAGCAACAAGGAGTTCTTGTGGCACTTTAGAGACTAACAAATTTATTTGGGCATAAACTTTCATGGGCTAGAACCCACTTCATCAGATGCATGGAGTGGGAAATACAGTAGCAGGTATATATACCCAGTACATGAAAAGATGGGAGTTGCCTTATCAAGTGGAGGGTCAGTGCTAACGAGCCAATTCAATTAACAGTAGAATACCAAGGGAGGAATACTTTTGTAGTGGTAATGAGGGTGGCCCATTTCAAACAGTTGACAAGAAGGCTGAGTAACAGTAGCGGAAAATTAGTTTTTGTAATGACCCATCCACTCCCAGTCCTTATTGGAATATCTCTCAAAGAAGTTACAGAATGTGCTTGAGCTCTCAGAGAGTCACCTGTTACTCTCTATAGCGAGGAAAAAGGCCACTCAGCTGGGAGATCCCAGTTCAAGGGCCCACTTCAAAGACTATTTATAAGAAGTAGAACCGCTTTAGAGAAGGGATAGTGAGAAAACTGCAGACAATAATATCCCCCAGACCCAGGGCTAGGACACTTTCCAGCAGTGTGGGAGACCCAAGTTCAAATCCCTGTTCCACATCAGGTAAAGGGGGGAATTGAACCGAAGTCTCTGACCTTCCAGATGAGTGCCCTAGTCACTGGGTAAATGTTATAAAGAAGCCGCCACCACTACCACCTCTAACCAGTTAGTGAATCTTTTGCATTTGTAAAATTCCCTGAAAATCAAACCAAAATGAAACATTTCATCATTAAAAACGTTTTGACCAAACTAGAAAAGTTGAAATTAGTTAGCAAACTCTACCTGAATTTGTGAGTAACTTTGATCAACGCAAAACAGCATTTTTCGGCAAATAAGCTATTGGAGTAATTTCACCCACCTCTAGTGCCAAACTAACAAGTCTCAACTGACACTATGTGAACTGCATTTTGGAGGTTTATAACGTGGCCAAATTTGGATGGCACAAAGCACAGCCCTGACACGAGGGAGATGCCCACTGCCGGATATCAAGTCCCCGCTCCCAAACTAGTTGAGGCTTTAACACCTCCTAAATGATTGCAAGAGTATTTTCCATTTGGGCAAACAATATATTTTCCCACAATCTCAATCTTGGAAATGCTGGAACTGTTTTAGCTGAAATTGAAGGAGTGGAAAAAACCAAAACCAAACCAAAACAAAACAGACACTCAGCCTGGAAAGTTTCAGGCCAAATGATTGAACTCTGAATAAGTTATAAGCAACTGAAAACAAGGTCGTATAATAGGAAGTATCAGATAAGGTTAAGTCTAGGTAGTGCTACCTGAGCCATCTATAATAATTGTGCAGTTGAGTGGTTGTTTACCATCAAAGCACTATAAGCTTTTCGTGTCACTTATATTCAATATGTTAAAAAACAAATTCCAACCCTGAACTGAGAAAACACCATTGGAATTAATAAATTTGGAAATCCGCACAGACTGGATACATTCAGAAATCACTGACACAGATGCTACAAGGGGATGGATTGTGATAAGGGAACTCGAGAGACTTGAAGCAGACTGACTATTTGTAACCAAGAGATACAAAGTATTTAACCTCGCTAGAATTATCAGATCATTACCAGACATTCAGGAAGTCAACTACCAAAGAACCTCTCTCTGGAGAACAAGAAAGCTACATCAGACAAACCTGATGGATGTCTCTGTGGTGTGAAGCAAGCGGTTATCAAGAGAGCCTCCTCAACCATCCTAAGAAGGCAAGCAGTCTTCATTGACAGCTTCATATTGAGAATTCAGCAAGGGAGAGGGACAACAAAACGGTGTGCTGTCTGCCAGAGTTAAAGTATGAGATATAACTGCAAGATAGGGTAGGATCATGAAGTGTCCGGCAAGTCTCTACTGGTGATGATATAGTCTGACAAAGAAGAGAAGGCAGAAATACTGAAGGTTACCAGTTGGCTGTGCAAGTGGTGTGAAGTTGAAGGTTTTGGTACACTCTCCCACACTCCTGTTGGAAAAGGGGCTGTATGAAGAGATGGCCTGCATTTTACAGGTTGGGGGGGGAGGTGTGTGAATAATCTTCTTCGTTGGAGACTAGCTGGAGCATCCAGAATGGTGTTAAAATGGCACATATGGTACAAACAAACTGAGCCGTGTAGTGAACAAGCTGAACTGATCTGACAAAAAATGAGAAGAATTTTTTTTTCAATTGCTTAGATACTAATGCTGTGAGTCTGGATAACAAACAAGAGCAATTGGACATTCTCTTTAAAGAGAAAGAATGATACAATTGGTATACGGGAACCTGATGGGATAATTCACATGACTGGAATATCACAATCATTGGTTTTGAACTGTTTAGGAAGTACAGAGTGAGTAAGAGAGGAGTGGAGGGGTGGCAGTCTACATTAAAGACACCATTACCTGTCTTAGATTTATCAATAACTCAGAACCACAGGATCTTGAATGCATATGGATCAGTGTCCTAATTGAAAAGGCCCAGGAGAGGGCACGGGTCTGTTACACACTACCAAAACAAACCAGAGAGTAAGATGAGTTATTCCTTAGGAACCCATCTGTAAAGTGTGGAAAGAAAAAAAAGCAGTTGTTATGAGGGACTTCAATTTGGGATTCATATGCTTGAAGTCGCATGCAGCCAGTAGTAAAATATTAGAGTTTCTAAAAATTGTAGCTGACATAAAAAGTATTGCTCCTAATTAAGATAAGTATTGATCTCATTATGATGGACACAGATGAATTAAGCACTGGTCTGGAATCACTAGTAGTAACTTAGGGTCTTAGGATCATGAAAGTGTGAATGAATATGGGAAATTCTTTGATAACACCATCTTTAAATTGCCAAAAGTATAATTCTGTAATCAAGAAAGTGGACAACTTTGGCTATGCGCCATCCTGGTTCAGTGGTGGAGTGAAGGCAGTTATTAGAAATAAAAGAGAAATGTACACCAAATGGAAATAAAAGGGGGAAATCTATAGTTATTGATATCCATTAGAAGTTATGAAGTAGAGACGATTTATAAGGAAACTTAAAGACATCAGAATAAAATTCATGGCTGGCAGGGACAATGACTATAAGTATTTTAAAAATTCTATTAGGAATAAAAGAAATCCTAGCAATGGTATAGACTCTTTACTAGATAGAAGTGTTGTTGGTGATGCAGAAAAGACAGAGATGTCGAATATATATTTCTGGATGTGGAAAGAAGCAGGCTGCTGTACTCATATCATATGAGAATGATGTACTTTACAGATTATTAGTTGTGGAGCATGTTAGACAACAGCTACTTAAGGATAAACATTTTTAAATCAGCAGGCACGGATAACTTGCATCCAAGAGTTCTAATAGAGTTGGCTAAGAAAATCTCTGGTCTGCTGATGTATATTTTTAATAAAACTTGGACTACTAGAGACATTCCATAAGATTGGAAAAGTGGTAAAATGGTGCCAATGTTCAAAAAGGGCAAGCGGAATGACCCAGGTAGCTATAGGCCAGCCAGCCTGACATCAGTCCTGAGCAAAATAATGCAAAAACTGGCATGGGATTGAACTGATAAAGAATTAAGGATAAGAATATAATTAATTCCAGTCAGCATGGCTTTATGGAAAATAGGTTGTATCAAATAAACCTGATTTAATTTGTTAATATGAGTAAAGTTTGGTTACTAAAGATGCCTGTGTACTCGTAACACTTCAATTTTTATAAGATGTTTGACTTAATACCGCACAACATTTTCATTAAAAATTGGCATTAAACAGTATCAATAAAGCATATGTTAAATGGACAAAGAACTTGCTAACTGTGAGATCTCAAAACATAGTTGTCAAAGTGGGAATCATCATCAAACAGTTGTGTTTCTAGCAGGCTTTCCATAGAGATCAGTACTAGACTGGACACAACTTTCAATCAATGACCTGAAAAATATAAAATCACTGCTGATATAATCTGTGGATGACACAGATTGACAGAGTGGTAAATAATCATGTGGATAGGGCAGTCATACAGAATGATCTGGATCATTAGGTAAACTGGACCAAGTCAAAGACAATGCATTTTAGTACAGTCCAGTGCAAAATTATACATCTAGAAACAAGGAATGAAGGCCATACCTGCAGAAAACAGTGTCTCTGAAAAGGACTAACGGGTCATAGTGGATAAACAACATGATTTGTCCTATTCTGTGGCAGAAAGGAGTAATGCAATCCGTGACCGTATGAACTGTAGAGTAGGACTTTTAACTCTGTATATAGCATTGGTGAGACTGATACTGCAATAATGCATCCTGTTCTGATGTCCACAGTTTAAGAACGAAAAATTGGTGAGGCTGCAGAAAAGAGCCACGCAAATGACTCAAGGGCAGGAAAAAATACCTTACAGAGAGAGAATTAGAGAGCTCAATCAGTTTAGTTTATCAAAAAGAAGATTGAGAGGTGACTTAATTACAATGTATAAGTACTTTCACAGGAAGAAAATACCAGTTCGTAAACAGTTTTTTAATCTAGCGGAGAAAGGCATAAAAAAAAAAACCCAACAGTGGCTGAAAGATGATGCCAGACAAATTCAAATTTGCAGCAGAGTCTTTAGTCTCCTGAATGTCATCCAAGAAATATACAATTGATGTGGACACAGGAGCAAAATGAGGACAGACACATGCATGGCATTAAGTGCAGGCTCAACTTTTATTAAACTTTAACACAGGGGAGGGGCTCTACCTGCCCATCACCCATACTCTCCTGTACCATGCATGTAATTGGTTCCAATGTGGGGGTTACAGGTCTCCTCACCATATAACCCACAGCATGAAGTGGCTTTCCTCAGCCTACCCTCTGGGGTCAGCTCTCTCTGAGTCCTAGCACCCTCCTCACACAGAGGGTGCAGCAGGGGAAAGCCCTCCTGACCCCCTAAATGGGTGAATGGCTAGACCCTCTGCATCTGTCAGGCTGGATTCCCATTCCTAATTGGGGTGGGCTAGGTAAGCTGCTGGAACAGAGCCTAAAGGGGCTCCACATAGCCCCTGCACTAGGCTAAACCCTGGGAACTGGAGAATCAGACCCCTCTCTCCCAGCTGGACAAGGGGTACCACAGACACCCAGGAGGAGGAACTATCTATTGTCCCTCCCTCCCTTGCTACTGGGACTATCCCCCCTTCACTGCCAACCCAATCAATTTTCCCTTCCCATTGATGTGGGTGGTGGCATATATCTAAAAATTCATCTGATCTGAAAAATGCTAAGATGAAATAATGTTTAATGTCATTCATGTTTACTAAAAACCTATTGAAAGTAAAGTGCCTCTTTTATATTGTAAAATAATACAAAAGGACCTAGGCACAAATCAAATGGCAAAATTTGTCCCATTGATTGACTTGTCTTCCTCGCAAGGGATATTACATACTGTGCAAAGTTTTAAAGGAGGAATATCTATAACTTTCACCATTAAAAATCACAGCTGGACAAAATGCACTCCCAGTGGTATTGATCCCACTAAGGCCAATGGCAGTTTTGCCATTTCTTCAACAGAAGTAAGGTCAAGCCTACAGGGAGTACAGAAAAACTTAGAACAGGAAATAACAGTTATGATATAAGGAAACATTGAGCCAGATGCAGCCTCGTATAAAGGCTGATTTGTGTTTCCAAAACCAGTATTAAAGATAATTTAACTGGGAATTTCTACGCTTCCTAACATGGAAGAATCCCTGGCTAGTGTGGAACTGGCATTGCTGATGGGACTTTACTTCCTTCATACCACCCAAGTGGAGGGATGAGTCTAAGAAAACAGTGAAACTGACTTCTCACAAAATGCTGTCAAATGTGCTAAGTAAAGAAAATGAAATGTATGTGTGAGAGAAAAAATTCTGGTTTATTTCAGTTATAATAGTCAATGATAATAATGGGTAAAACTGAGAAAAAAGGGATATTAGTAAATCAAGACTGTCTTCACAATTTTAAAGTGTTTACTATCAGATAGAACATTAAATCTAGGCACTGGTTGCTTATTCAAAATATTTAAGTAGGTCCTTATTGTGAAGTGCTAGTAAAGGGCCTGAACCCAAAGCCCTTGTAAACTACTCCATCTGTGACAAATTCACTAAGGAGTCAACATGTGCAACTCCATGGAAACTATGCTCCCTATATCAGGGAGAGTTTCATCCATTGCTTGTTGTTGTCTGTTTAAATGCTGCAGGTTCAGGTCCAAGGGTTCTGAGGGAGTTCACTGATGTGATTGCAGAGCCATTGGCTATTACCTTTGAAAATTCATGGTGATCGGGGGAGGTCCCAAATGATTGGAAAAAGGCAAATATAGTGCCCATATTTTAAAATGGGAAGAAAGAGAACCTGGGGAACTCAGACCAGTCAGCTTCACTTCAGTCCCTGGCAAAATCATGGAACAGGTCCTCAAAGAATCCATTTTGAAGCACTTTCAGGAGAGGAAGGTGATCAGGAAGAGTCAACATGGATTCACCAAGGGCAAGTGATGCCTAACCAACCTGGTTGCCTTCTATGATGAGATAACTGGCTCTGTGGATATGGAGAAAGTGGTGGATGTGATATATCTTGATTTTAGCAAAGCTTTTGATCCGTTCTCCCACAGCATTCTTGCCAGCAAGTTAAAGAAGTATGGATTGGATAAATGGACTATACTGTGGATAGAAAGCTTGCTAGATTGTCGGGCTCAATGACTCGATGTCTAGTTGGCAGCCAGTATTAAGTGGAGTGCCCCAGGGGTCGGTCCTGTGGCTGGTTTTGTTCAACATCTTTATTAATGATCTGGATGATGGGATGAATTGCACTCTCAGCAAGTTCACACATGACACTAAGCTGGCTGGAGAGGTAGATACGCTGGAGGGTAGAGATAGGGTCCAGAGTGACCTAGACAAATTGGAGGATTGGGCCAAAAGAAATCTGATGAGATTCAACAAGGGTAAGTGCAGAGTCCTGCAGTTAGAAAGGAAGAATCCCATGCACTTCTATAGGCTGGGGACCAACTAGCTAAGCAGCAGTTCTGTAGAAAAGGACCTGGGGATTACAGTGGATGAGAAACTGGATATGAGTCCGCAGTGTGCCCTTGTTGCCAAGAAGGCCAATGGCAATATTGGGCTGTATTAGTAGGAGCACTGCCAGCAGATTGAGGAAAGTGATTATTCCCATCTATTCAGCACTGGTGAGGCCACACCTGGAGTATTGTGTCCAGTTTTGGTCCCCCCACTTCAGAAGGGATGTGGACAAATTGGATAGAGTACAGCGGAGGGCAACGGAAATTATTAGGGGGCTGGGGCACATGACTTATGAGGCGAGGCTGAGGGAACTGGGCTTATTTAGTCTGCAGAAGAGTGAGAGGGGATTTGATAGCAGCCTTCAACTACCTGAAGGGGGTTCCAAAGGGGATGTGGCTAGGCTGTTCTCAGTGGTGGCAGATAACAGAACAAGAAGCAATGGTCTCAAGTTGCAGTGGGAGAGGTCTAGGTTGGATATTAGAAAACACTATTTAACTAGGAGGGGGGTGAAGCACTGGAATCAGTTACCTAGGGAGGTGGTAGAATCTCCATCCTTAGAGGTTTTTAAGGCCCGGCTTGACAAAACCCTGGCTGGGATGATTTAGTTGGTGTTGGTCCTGCTTTGAGCAGGGGATTGGACTAGATGACCTCCTGAGGTCTCTTCCAACCCTAATATTCTATGATTCAGGCCCAAAATGTTAATGTACTAACCCTTATCCCAAGAGTTAATCAAACAGGCACTTATTTTCAAAGCTCTTTGTAAACATTTATAACCTATTAAATCTTTGTTTTTCCTGAGCAGAAATTTTTACTTTATCATCCCACTGAGTACCTATAAATAAAAATATAACCTCTCCTAATGTAGTAATGTCTCAGAGTGAAGTTCAAGGCCCAATTCATTACAAATGTTTTGCCCAGGTTTAAGGCAGCTTTTACTTTTCAATTTGAAGAGCAGCCAATATGTCTATTGTGTTCTCAATTCATATAGAAACATTGGCATGCAGATCACATATTTCCATATTGCCTCTCTACCCAGCATATAAAACAAAGTTTCTGTTGTGGTAGATGTAAAATGATATTATATATATACAATATGCCCAGCAATCAATCTCCACCTTTAGGGTGAAAGGCATTCAGCATTTTTTTCTCTTAAATACCGAAAGTTGAGAGAAGAGTGACGTTTTTGTAATGCTGCATATGTAAGAGGGATGCCCAGATAAATGGACATATCACACCATATTAGCAGTAAGACTATGGAACTAGAGTTCCCAATCAGGTACAGAACCACATTATTGTTGATACTATACACATATTATCATTAGTATTCACTACTACTACTTTGTTGTAAATGATGAGGGCTTACAACAAAAGGGCTAGATCCTGAAAATGAATCTGCTTGGTATATCCCATTTAAGCTAATGGGGTTTCAAGCATTCATGCATTGGCTCAACTGAGAACAGTGGTCACAAGTGAGCATGAGAAAAGAAAGGAAGGAAAAAGAGGGGAAGGGTGAAAGTAACAAATATAAGATCACGAGGTTACATAAATTACTTCTTGCACAACTTGACGGTTCCCAGTTTGTTTGTATATTTTATATATGAAATCCAGTGTAATATGAAAATTAATGCCAATGGCATTGAAAAGAGGTGTTACAGACAGTGTGTCCAGGAATCTTACCTGTTATTGTAACAGATGTTAGGTAAAATATTCCTAATGGATTTCCTTCTTTATCTATATCTGTATGAGACATTTCAATAGGCTATTCAAAAGGAATATTTTATACTGTCAATTATAATATATTAGGTTGTATATTGTATTTGGAGACTTAACCACATCCCTTCTTGGTAAACTATTCCAATTGCTAATTATGCTCACTATTAAAAATGTGTAAGAAATGAACTAGAGAGTGAACATGATCATCTAAATAAAAGTACAAGTAACTTTCTTAAGAAAAGGAAACCTCAGAGCCAGAATTTCAATGGAACATAGAAAGGATGTTTCCCTGAGACAAGGTACATACATCTATTTCACTCATAACAGTCTGCATTAGTCCATGTAGCTAATATAATTGGTGGCACAGATGGCCATAAATTGTACATTGCCTGGTTTCTGCATTTCTTCCTGTGCAAATGTGGGATTTTACAGATGAAATGGATGAACTCACATTTAAAAATTTGGTCTGTCCTGTAACAATCACATTAAAAGTAGTACTGGTAGCATTCATTTGCCTCTCCTTGCCTTCATATGATCTTGGCTGTCTTCAAAAGGGGCAGCACTGTCCACCATGAAGTTACCATTTCTAGTGGAACCTGACCACTTTGTGCTTTGTCCCCAAAGATCACTGCTACAACAGAGCCTGTTGGCACTCAGTACCTCATATGTATCTTGCTACTGATGTGGTTGAGATATTATGTAATTGTTTCCTATTACGTTAGTCCAGATGCATAATAAAATGTAAGGCTGGTTATTTTTTGTTTCCAAATTTGTTTTATACCCAACCCAGGGAGGATATTACATGTGATTCATAAACAAAATTGCATTTTAGGATGTACTAGCATATTTATGGAATTATACTGCATACCAAATGATGTACTAAATTCAGATTTGGACATGGCAATTTCCCTTGTGTTGACAATGAGGTAGTAAGATAATTATTCCTTAATCAGACTATATGACAAACATACTATGATCATTAGAAATACCAAAGGCTTTTGGTCATTAGACATTAAAAAAAGACTTTCTTGCAAGAACCCAGAGGAAGGTTAGAGGGACAGTTAATGATAAAAGGGACCCGTAACATGTAGCAAACAAATTCCCTTGGGACATTGAAGACTAAACATACACGTTTCTGGCATTTCCCTATTGGGACTTGTGACTCAAGTCTCAGTTTGAGGTCTTAAGTGAAATTATTTTGAAGTAATAACAGTTCTCATCACACAACTTCTGTGAATAATCTGGTGTGACTGGTAGGCTTCATTTTAAAAGGCCCAGGGATAACGGTATAGCTAGAGTGCATCTCTCCTTGCTCCTTTGAGTGAGTACTTCTTCTGCATTGAGTTGAAGGTCATTAACTGGACAAGATGTGGAGGGAAATGTGCATGCTGCCACCTGCAGTATTGCTCACAGTAGCTAAAACAGAGACTAGTTTTTGTGGGAATAATTACTATCTGAAACCAGATATTATAGGAATAACAGTAACATGGTGGAATAGTAATCATGACTGGACTACAGGTATTGAAGGTATGTGCTGTTTAGGAAAGACAGAAATAAAGGCAAAGGTGGTGGAGTAGCATTGTATATCAATGATGAGGTAGACTGTAAAGAAATAAGAAGCGATGGAATGGATAAGACAAAGTCTGTCTGGGCAAAAATCACATTGGGGAAGAAAACTACTCGAGCCTCCCCTGGGATAGTTCTTGGGGTGTAGTATAGACCACCGGGATCTAATTTGGATATGGATAGAGACCACTTTAATGTTTTTAATGAAGTAAATATGAATGGGAACTGCGTGATCATGGAAGACTTTAACTTCCCAGATATAGACTGGAGGACAAGTGCTAGTAATAATAATAGGGCTCAGATTTTCCTAGATGCGATAGCTGATTGATTCCTTCATCAAGTAGTTGCTGAACCAACAAGAGGGGATGCCATTTTAGATTTGGTTTTGGTGAGTAGTGAGGACCTCATAGAAGAAATGGTTGTAGGGACAACATTGGCTCGAGTGATCACGAGCTAATTCAGTTCAAACTGAATGGAAGGATAAACAAAAATAAATCTGTGACTAGGGTTTTTGATTTCAAAAGGGGTAACTTTCAAAAATTAAGGAAATTAGTTAGGGAAGTGGATTGGACTTAAGAATTTATGGATCTAAAGGCAGAGGCACCTTTAAGTCAAAGCTGCAGAAGCTATCAGAAGCCTGCATCCCAAGAAAGGGGAAAAAATTCATTGGCAGGAGTTGTAGACCAAGCTGGATGAGCAAGCATCTAAGAGAGGTGATTAAGAAAAAGGAGAAAGCATACAGGGAGTGGAAGATGGGAGGGATCAGCAAGGAAAGCTACCTTATTGAGGTCAGAACATGTAGAGATAAAGTGAGACAGGCTAAAAGTCAAGTAGAGTTGGACCTTGCAAAGGGAATTAAAACCAATAGTAAAAGGTTCTATAGCCATATAAATAAGAAGAAAACAAAGAAAGAAGTGGGATCGCTAAACACTGAGGATGGAGTGGAGGTTAAGGATAATCTAGGCATGACCCAATATCTAAACAAATACTTTGCCTCAGTCTTTAATGAGGCTAATAAGGATCTTAGGGATAATGGTTGCATGACAAATGGGAATGAGGATATGGAGGTAGATATTACCATATCCAAGGTAGAAGCGAAACTCGACAGCTTAATGGGACTAAATCGGGGGGCCCAGATAATCTTCATCCAAGAATATTAAAGGAATTGGCACATGAAATTGCAAGCCCATTAGCAAGGATTTTTAATGAATCTGTAAACTCAGGGGTAGTACCGTATGACTGGAGAATTGCTAACAAAGTTCCTATTTTTAAGAAAGGGAAAAAAAAGTGATCCGGGTAACTACAGGCCTGTTAGTTTGACATCTGTAGTATGCAAGGTCTTGGAAAAAAATTTGAAGGAGAAAGCAGTTAAGGACATTGAGGTCAATGGTAAATGGGACAAAATACAACATGGTTTTACAAAAGGTAGATGATGCCAAACCAACCTGATCTCCTTTGAGAAAGTAACAGATTTTTTAGACAAAGGAAACACAGTGGATCTAATTTACCTAGATTTCAGTAAGGCGTTTGATACGGTGCCCCATGGGGAATTATTAGTTAAATTGAAAAAGATGGGGATCAATATGAAAATTGAAAGGTGGATAAGGAATTGGTTAACAGGGAGACTACAATGGGTCATATTGAAAGGTGAACTGTCAGGCTGGAGGGAGGTTACCAGTGGAGTTCCTCAGGGATCGGTTCTGAGACCAATCTTATTTAATCTTTTTATTACTGACCTCGGCACAGAAAGTGGGAGTATGCTAATAAAGTTTGCGGATGACACAAAGCTGGGAATAATTGCCAATTCAGAGAAGGACCGGGATATCATACAGGAAGATCTGGATGACCTTGTAAACTGGAGTAATAGTAGTAGGATGAAATTTAATAGTGAGAAGTATAAGGTCATGCATTTAGGGACTAATAACAAGAATTTTAGTTATAAGCTGGGGACGCATCAATTGGAAGTAATGGAGAAGGAGAAGGACCTTGGAGTATTGGTTGATCATAGGATGACTATGAGCCACCAATATGATATGGCCGTGAAAAAAGCTAATGCGGTCTTGGGATGCATCAGGCGAAGTATTTCCAGTAGACATAAGGAGGTCTTAGTACTGTTATACAAGGCACTGGTGAGACCTCACCTGGAATACTGTGTGCAGTTCTGGTCTCCCATGTTTAAGAAGGATGAATTCAAACTGGAACAGGTACAGAGAAGGGCTACTAGGATGATCCAAAGAATGGAAAACCTGTCTTATGAAAGGAGATTCAAGGAGCTTAGCTTGTTTAGCCTAACCAAAAGAAGGCTGAGGGGAGATATGATTGCTCTTTATAAATATATCAGAGGGATAAATACCAGGGAGGGAGAGGAATTATCTAAGCTCGGTGCCAGTGTGGACACAAAAACAGGTGTTTGTAAACTGGCCATCTGGAGATTTAGACTTGAACTTAGACGAAGGTTTCTTACCATCAGAGGTGTGAAGTTCTGGAACAGTCTTCCAAGGGAAGCAGTGGGGGCAAAAGACATATCTGGCTTCAAGACAAAGCTTGATAAGTTTATGGAGGAGATGGTATGATGGGATAGTCTAATTTTGGCAATTAATTGATCTTTAACTATTCATGGTAAATAGGCCCAATGGCCTGTGATGGGATGTTAGATGGGGTGGGATCTGAGTTACTACAGCGAATTCTTTCCTGGGTATCTGGCTGGTGAATCTTGCCCACATGCTCAGGGTTCAGCTGATCGCTATGTTTGGGGTCAGGAAGGAATTTTCCTCCAGGGCAGATCGGAAGAGGCCCTGGGGGTTTTTCGCCTTCCTCTGTAGCATGGGGCACAGGTCACTTGCTGGAGGATTCTCTGCACCTTGAAGTCTTTAAACCATGATTTGAGGACTTCAATAGCTCAGACATAGGTGAGAGGTTTATTGCAGGAGTGGGTGGATGAGATTCTGTGGCTTGCATTGTGCAGAGGTCAGACTAGATGATCATAATGGTCCCTTCTGACCTTAATGTCTATGAGTCTATATGACAACATTTCTACATAGAAATATCTTCTCTTAAATCTAAAGGGCTGGTACGGTTCTTCTTGGGGCTCTCTCCCACTTTAAATATGCTTGACATTCTCCTCCACACATAGAAGAAAACAGAATGACCTATCTGATTATATCAAAACTGCTCTTGTTCATTTTTTTGTTCAAATGCTCATTTAATTTTATTTTCAAATTATTTCTTCCTTGTAGATTTCTCACAGGAGTTCAAGAATTGTGCATTACATTGAGGTGAGTATTGATTTATGTTATGTTCTTTAGAATCAAATTAGTATTAAAGATGGGAGCTGGTTGAATATTGAAAAAAATAATTGTTTGCCAATATTTTTATTTGCTACTCATACATTCACATGAATGGATTTAGTCGACAAATGTTGGAAATGGAAGTTCTTCATTTAAGTATATGTGTTTGCTGCAAACAAAAAGTATTTGCACATAAATAGGCAAACTGGCTATTCATTGTGTGTTCTTTGCCATTTGCTATTCTCCTGTTTCAAAAAGTTTGAATCATCCCCCTATGACTTGATGATATATCACACATCACAAAGAACAAAACAGAAAATAGTGACTAGTACTATTGATAGCTGGCAAACAACAGATTTACTGAAACACATGAACTAGTTGGCAAATATTTTCACATAGTGAAAACATTTATATAAACCAGGATCGAGCTGTGAACAATATACAATCAGAATGGAGGACAAAGGATCTGATCATATCCCACTGAAATCAATGAGAGTCTATTAAATTCAATGGGTGTTGGATCAGGACCTAAAAAAGCTCTATTTTAGACATATCAGGTGGTGCTATCAAGAGTATGTGACAAAGACAATTCTGGATTTTGCTATGCCATGCCAGAACAATGCACAAGCATCAATTTGTACATTGGAAGTTTAACTGGGTGGCATATTACAGAAGAAATACAGGTTAGAGAGGGCACTCTACCAAAGTCATTACTGAAGTATGATTAGTAACAATTTAAAAAATGATGATCAATAACATCACACAACCAAAAATAAGATATTCAACAGAAGATATCCAATTAGCATCAAAGTATATAGTAGTAATGATTTGAATTTATATCACCTTCATCACTGAAACCACTCCCTTCTTACCTGACACATGCACATTTTGTGATAAACTCAAAAACGGTTTTTTAAAGTTGTGGATGGAAACCAAACCAGGAAAACATAAATGCTCTGGATAAGTTCACATATTTGATGAGGTGGTACATGAAGTATCTACTCTTGCTACGCTCATTTGTTCTGTTCAATGAGTATGGATTAGCAATTAACCGCAGCTACATTTGAAGTTAAGATATATTACAGGAATACATTCAATGTGGATTATGTGATGTGAACGTTTTATTGATCAACTTGCAGAAACTAACCTCAAAACTATTGCCAGCTGTATATGATTGGAATTACTTGTTTTATTGTTGTGGTATCCAATTAGGTCAGATCAGTCATTATAGATGTGGTAGTGCTGGTAGGAAGCAATTAGTATTGGAATGGTTCCAATATATTATTTTTAAATGGGTACATTTTTACTCGTATTCTTCTCCACCAAATACTTAATATAGGAAAATGGCTGCAACTCATTTAACACACTTGTTTTGGAAGAGAAGAGTCTTCATGCTATGGTCTTTGATTGCAAACAAAATAAGCAGCTGCTATAGGTGCATATTTTACAGTTCACTCAACTTTGGAATTATGGCAAATACGCATTTCAATGGGAAATACCTACAGACACAAGCAGATGTTCTTTTGTTATCTCTCTGTACAGACCAGGTCTTTTCCTTTATGTGGAAGGCATGTACGTCATTTATCATAAAATGGAAGAATACAGGGGGAGGTGCTTTAGTTTGATAGGTACCAGAACAACTAGCAATCAACACCTAATAAAGAGGAAAACAACCATGAAGTCATAGTTCCTTACTCATCTTATGTGAAGTGTTTATTTAAATAATCTACTATAGGAGGAGGCGATAAGGTATACATAATATTTTAAGAGACGAAAATGACTTAACTGCAATTCTAACAACTTCCATCCATCATTTAAGAACACTATGCAGTATCAAATTGTCATAATTTGATAGAATTTGGCACTATAGGGTCTATTCTCATGGCTTTCAGATTACAAATGCTAAGTTCTGTACTTATCATTTCATTGATAAAATTTCAGAATTCACCCTCAGTGCTCCCTATGCGAGTTTACCCACTAGCCCATTAACACCCTCTTAGGATGAACACCTGTCATATCTTTATCCTCAAAACATTGCACTGTAGAATTAAAATGCTTAGCTACATGGACATAATGCCTGTTATTTACGTTTGTACAGTGGTTGTGAACAAATGAATGGATGTCACTGTATTAATGTTAGTCATTGTCCAATATTGGGCAATCAGCTCATCAAGCACTTTTGGAGACTTTACTATTTTATATTTTACCAAATAATATATAATAGCAGGGACCACTGTTTTGAAGGTTGCTTAGGTAGCCAAGATACCTTCCTGTTAGCCAACAAAAATTATGAGTATTTCACATCACATTTATTATACTATATATTGTTAGGATATAGCTATTCAGGCCTGCCTGGAAAGGCCTATACTTTAAGAATGTAGGTATATGTTTATCATTTAGCTAGTAATAGAGGTATACAAGAAAGAATCTGTGTAAGGGCCTTCTCTCACTGTGACAGTCTGAGGCCCTGTTCTTAGGCCAATGCCTTTGGCTAAGCAGCAGAGGCAGCCATAAGATGGGAAGCAAACGGTCACATCCTCACATTCCAAACTAGAATGATGGAAGCCTAGAAGATGTAAAAGGAAATTTAGGTTGATAGTTTTCTGTCGGGTAAGAACTCACTTATCAATAGACACAGCTGGGAAACCCTTATGTCTTCATAGATGTAGTTGTGAAATCCTCATTTCTGTATTGCTTTGCTCACTTTGATATTGTTTATTTGCATGGTCTCTGTCTGGTTCTGTGATTGTTTCTGTCTGCTGTATAATTAATTTTGCTGGGTGTAAACTAATTAAGGTGGTGGGATATAATTGGTTAGCTAATCATGTTACAGTATGTTAGGATTGGTTAGGTAAATTTCAGTAGAATGATTGGTTAAGGTACAGCTAAGAATATTACTATATAAATTAGGGACAAACAGGAAGTAAATTGGGATTCGAAAATAAGGAAAAAGGAACTTGGATTGAGGCTTGCTGGAAGTTCACCCCAATAAATATCGAATTGTTTGCCCCTTCAGACTTCGGGTATTGCTGCTCTCTGTTCATGCGAGAAGGACCAGAGAAGTGGGACAGTGAAGGAATAAGCTCTCTAACATATATGAATGTCAGGCAGTTATGGCAAGTTGTGTGCTGTGAACTGGTATTATATTTTCCTCAGAATGCCATGCATTCCTGTTCACTCATGCTAGGATATATCCCATAACATTTTGCAAGAGTTTGGCACAGAGAGATAAATAAAAAGCCTGTCAAAAGCAAGATCTATGAATGGTATGGCCTGGTACAGTTAGGAGGTGTCTTCACAGCCCACTGACACCTGGAAGATGGCATTCAAAAGAAAGATAAGGAAGGTACAGGACAGGACAGGACAGAAAAAAAAAGAGGTACAGGCTGGTGGGTGATTTATAGTATGCTCTCTAATCTGTAAACTATTATGCTGTAAATACAGTCAGTCTTTTCAGTGTATATTTTTGATGCAGATCTATATAAAGTGAATGCTAAGAGATTGCTTCCCGGAAAAGTTAATATGTAGGTGTCCTTTTCATGCTGTGCCACTTTGTCTTTGGACTAATAAACCGACTTTCGAATATTTTTAATATTGAACTGTAACAGTAGTCCAGCAATTGGCTATATCTAGTAATTATGCTTCCTTTTTCCATGGACTTCTTTACACCACTACATTCACAGCTGCCTAAAATTCAGGCATTGTATTCAGTTTCCCATTAAAACATTCTGTTTCTCACACTTTGTTGATTAAAAATATCTAGGACTCTGGAACTGCTTGAAGTTTCTGCTAAATGATTCAAGTGTAGCAAGTGAAACGGTTGGACACTATTTCAATCTGCTCTGAGTTGATTATGAAAAAAAATGGCACCATATGGCTACTTTAACATCTCCAGGCATGTCACAAAGGTTAGATGTTTAAAGATTCAGGTAATGCTGATTTGCAATAGTAAAATCATTTTGATTACTTGCAGGTTCAGATTCCGTCAAAGAGGGGTCATGGAAGACTCCATTTAAATTAAAAATGAAACCATCTTTCAGCCTTTTATAAATAGCTGATTTTTTGCAAAGCAATAGAGAAAATATAACGAGATTCCATTTGTTGGAGCAGAACCAGATTATACAAATGTGATTGGGATGCTTTTTCTTAGGGAATAATAATTAGTGTTTGATGTTGGGAAGTATATAAAACATGACAGTTTTAGAATGTTGCAGTGCTATCTTGTTGATAGAAATTATTATTTTTAAGGTTGCAAAAATGCCTCCATAGTCTTGTCAAAAAGCAAAATACAGAGGAAGCCAAACATAGAATAGACAAGAGAAATGAATGAGATTTTAGGCAGCATGATAAACTATATATGAACTGTATTTTGTCTCTCCTGAATGCCTTCAGTGGCATATTCATTAGTCTCAAGTAATCTTTTTTATGGACTTAAAGTCAAAGAAATGCCTCAGGAATGTGAATATGAGTTTGGTTAAAAGAAATAACCTGAACCTTTGCTCAAAATTTCAGCAGAATCCTAAGCCTTTTCTGAGATTCTAGGGAAAAAAATGTGTTTTTTTTTCCCCTATAAACTTGGTCTTACATTCCTTTGCTCTTCTTAGGTCAGGTGCAGCCACAAGCAGAAAATGTGGAGAAGCCTGTTCTCAGATGTTTTCCAGGTCACTTTTGCTGACCACAGGTGTTTGGGGAAAAAATGGAATTAAGCTGACTTTACTGTAAAGGATTTAGATTTCCAGAGTTGCCAGTCCCACAATTTAAAAAAAAACCAAAACATTCAGTTCATACATAGATGAATGTGCAGTATGTATTATTATATATGCAAGTCCAGAAAAAATGAAAAAGCCCTATTGTGTTACTGTAGTTAAGAGAGCACATCAGTAGTTCTTCATCAAAAAGATTTTTGGATGGAAAATGCAGTTTCTACAAAAAAAAATCTAAATTTTTCACTCTCCCCTCTGAATGAGCTGTATGGTGCATGTTCGGAATCACACAACTTCAAGTGCATCATGGAAGATGTAGTATAGTCAGGGGGCCTGGCTCATAGGAGAGAATAGGGATAAACTAAAACTACACGAGGGAATAGAGAAACACATTTTAATATTGAACTGACTCAACCAAAACATATTGGTTTGACTCAACAGATTAAAGCAAAACATTTCAATATTTCCAGATTTGAACTTCTGGTTCTACAAAACAGTTTCAGTGTTTCAACTTTTCATCTGAATTTGGGACAAAAACAGATGTTGAAATATCAGAGAGTTTCCCATGGGACATACATTTTGATTTTCCCTCAGCTCTGGTATTTACCAATGGGTAACTCAGAGAAATCAAGTAGAGACCTTAATCACTATTTTAGGCCTCAATTCAGAATACTTAAGCATGTGCTTAACCTTAGGAACCAATAGGACTCAAGAACCTAAGTGCTTTCCCTATATTGGGGCCGTAGTTGACCCCAGCTGATTTTTTAAAACTGAAAGTAATGGAAACCATAGGGAAAAAAATCCTAAGAAATTTATTAATTATATCAAGTCATTCTTATCAGAAGAATAACAAAACACCTCTGGTTATTAATTCGGATACAGCTGAAGGAGTAGTTATTAAAGATATAGGCTCAATATGCATAATTACTAAGGGGTAATTTTTGTCTCCCTTGCAGGTTAATGAGATTATTTCATTTCTGTTAAAAGGGTGCTCAGAGTCATTGTGCTCAATCATCTTTGTTTTCTTTTATTTTCATTGACAACATTTTTTTTTGGAAAATGGTTGTGATGCAAGGGGTCTTGATTATGTGGATTTCCATTATTACAAATAACATTAAATACCCAAAATGACATACCATCCTTTTGTGATATTATTAAAATATGACAAATCAGTCAAAATCTGAATTTTTAAATAATTGCCCTTTGTGCCATTATCAGTTAGTTATATTAGTAATAACATTTTTCATTTACATTCAATAGCACCGTTCATTCTAAAGGACTTTATATAGTGTGGTGCATACATATTTTGAAAGTAACTAGGCTTTAGATTTTGTTACAAACTTGAAACACAGGCCAGGTTTGTGCGAAAGTTCACAAATCTAGACCTTATTGGACGGGCTGAGTTTCATTTTCAGATATGGATTTCAAATCTGAGTCAAAACATAATTCAGGGACTGACCCAACACAGACTATAATTGAAGAAACTGTTCACACAAACACCTGGAAAATTAAGCTGCTATGTTTAAAACAATTCTGTTTACAAGTATAGCACATGGACATATAAATTATACTCAGGTCTCACTTCAGCTGTCACTAACATGGAGATACTTCTAATGCCTATTTCAAAAAGCACAGAAGTATTAAAAAGTTTCCAATAAGAAATGAAGACTACCTATCCTATTTAAAGGACTGTAGCATGTAGGCCCTCTGGTAGAATGTAATTACATAAATTAGGACAGGTTAGAATTTCAAATTTTACATCCTTAATACTGTGAGAAATACTTTAATGACCACAACTTGCAATTAAGAACTTGTTTCCCCTTATCTGGAACACAGCACCTTTGCAGCATAATACTCCCAACATCATGGGTAGCTTATTTGTTCATTAATATCAAATAAATCCTATGAAATGCTGATTACCTCCTGTAAGGCTGAGCACTGGTTATATAAATCAATAAACAAATACAATACATACATTAAAAAAAAACATTAGCAGTCTGGTCTTAGCTGGTAACAATAAAATAGTGAGAAAGGAGTAGTTGAGCTAGATTGCTTTATTAATAAAAGTTGCCTTTATTATTTAAGAATAACACATAACAAGAGAGAAACAATACCCAATCCTTGGGGAATCAAGCTTGCAGCCGATGACGGTCTGATCCCTCTCTGTCTGGTCTGATCAATAATTCAAACCTTTATTCTTTTATAGAAATCTTTTGACAATCTATTTGTTGACAGTCTATAACTTTACTTTTCCCCATACATATGACAGTTATGCATATCCCCTTTGTCTAGTACATATTGTAAACTTCCAAACATATTGCAATATTCAAATGTCTCATACTAATGTGGTTAGTACATTTTTCAGTTAGAACACTTGTTCTGATAAACAGGATACTGTGCTAAACATGAGGAAATTAAGCTTTCCATTCTCACTAGCTAAAATTTGAATAAAGCTTATGTAACTTAACTTTATTATGACACACAATTTCTTAAAGCTTGCTGGGGTTTGATTCACTTGACAGTAGGTCTTTGGTTAGCCATCTACCCTTTGGCCTAATGGTCAACACTACTCTCAGCTGCCATCAAGTCCAATATTTATTCAGGGTTTTTTTGATGAAGTCTTGGCCCTATTGAAGTTAATGGGATTTTTGCCATTGACTTCAGTGAAGGCAGTATTTCACTCTTTGTGTGTATAGTATGAGTTTCAGCAGCTTTCACTTACTGTGGTTTTGTGTATCAATGTGTGTTGGCTGCTGTTGTCATTCCTTTATTTCTCAGTTATTGTAGAAAGGCTTTTGGAAAACAGAAGAGATTTGCAATATATTCAGGAGTCAGGCTCATTCTTATCTTCTCTGGTAAATTGCTCCACAACTTAAGGACCTTTGATGTCCAGTTCTTGAAAGCTTATTCTGTGTATTGCATTGTCTATAAGAGCACAACTGTCTCACTGGCCAGAGACAGTGTCTGATATAACCTGGCCCAAATATTTTGAGGGCTTTAAAATGACACCGGAAGTGAACTGGGAGCCAGTGCAAGATGAAGAGCAGTGTTGTGATGTGTTCTTGTTATTTTTTCTTGCTAAGAGGGTAGACTGATGCTTTGAGGTCATTGAATTTATGAACACATGGTTCACTGTGGCTAGGTCCTTACTGAGAATCAGGGATGTCGTTTCCTGGCAAGCTTAAGGCAAAAGATGGCATTTCTCACCATTCTTATTATCTGGGTATCAAGAATGAGTCTAGTAAGACCCAGATACTTTGTGCTACTTTAACAAAAGGAGAGTAGATGGTTTAAAAAGGAAGGAGAGGTGTCTGTGTTTTGGCTAGCTCCTATAAGAATTCCCTTTCTAACCAGCATCACTTCAGTCTTACTTGAGTACATTTTAACCAGCTGTTCTTCATCCCAATACTAATCTCATGCAGGCATTGTGACATCTTTCTGATGAGGCTGAGTTTGTGAAAGAGATGGGAGCCAGGAGCATTTTATTGGCCAGGAAGTCTGCTGTGAGTCTCAACCCATTTCCAAGAAGTGTCACTACTGCTCACTCCTTGTCACAGAATAGTTTGCCAGAATTTGTTTTCATGTTTTAAAAAAGTTATTAAATGTGGCTGAAAATCTTTGAATGCAAAACATTCTGCACCAAAATATTGTTTATTGGCGATACCATAACACAAGTGGACCATAACTCAAGAGGACTAGATTCCAAAGTTTTATGTAGTTACATTAACATCCTATATTTCCTCATTATGTTTCATCTTTAACAGGTAGTAATACTCCTGTAGGGGGTCTTTTGTTTGACAGATCTAGAGTCACTATTTCAGGACTATGCTAATAGCTGGTATTTCATATCCCAAACTACAGAATTGTAAAGAGATTTTGTATTTGAAAGCAAATAGCCACACCACTTAACTCATATAAATAACTAGTGCTGCTGTGATCTGAACTCTGTGTATTCAGCAAAGGTCCTCCTTTTGGCAGACTTTCACTGGCATTTTCACTAATACTGTGGGATTTGGGTTTGGTATTTTCGGTTTCAGACTTAAAGAGTGAATAAGAATTAAGGTAATATTCCTACATTTTTTAAAGCTGATCACAAATAAATGTGTGTTTAAATATAGCATTTTTGAATATGCAGTATTAATTCATATTTAGTCTTTAGAAGTATAACTTTTCCGCACAAATCACAGCAATAGGATTATCCAAATGCATGACCTGTGATTTTGTTAGTGTTATATTCAAAAGTAAGATTTTCAGCAAAATTATGTTTGACAGCTAATATCATAAAGTCATTGCTCATATTTCCTTGTATTAATGGGCACCTCTTCAATTAGAAAGTTTGCCAAATCTTCCCTATTTTTTTTTTTATATACTTTCTCCTCAGGGGCAGTCAGGCTCCAAAGTGTTCCGTGTGGAGCTCAGAGGCAAATTCTCCTGTAGAAAGGGGAAGTCAAGAAGCTTTTACTACTACTTTATTCCCTGAGTGGACCTAAACAGGATTTCCAGGCATATCACCCCACCTTTCAGCTCTGCCAGAGGAACATATCTTGTTCCTTTTCTGAAGAACCTTAGGAGCATCTCTATTCCTGTTGGATGTAGAGGACCTCATCATGCTACCAGTCAGGTCTGACAACACTCCCAGAATCACAGTACAATACATTATTCATGCAGGATTCTACCCATCTGATTAACTTAAATTCTGAGAAATACTATATTCTGGAAATTAAGCAGTTTAACGAATTGTCTTCCTTATCAGAGAATATTGTTTTAAAGATTGAAATACTAGTCACTGGAAGAGTTTAAACCTGATCAATTCCAACAGTTTTCCGAGTCTAAAGCAGGCAGGCATGATCTATCATCCCTATTGAAAGTGTCTGTTTCTTCAACAGCAGAAATAGGACAAATAGTTAGTTCAAAACCTTTTAAGTAGTGCAGCCAATCTATCATTATTCAATGCTGCATATGCTCATCTACAGAAAAGGGCAGAAATAAAGATCTCAAATTATTCTCAGAGATGGCAAAGATGTCACCAGGTTGCTCCATATACGAAGGGCCCCTGTTGCAGTTGTGCAAGATTTACCATACAGAGCACAGAAGGCTCAGAACTGCCATTATCTGAACAAATCTCTCCCTTAATCCTGCCCTTTTTACACAAAGATGCACAGTGATAAATACTGATGTGTTTGTGATGTATGAGAGTTTGGGATTAATTGACTCTATAGAATAGAAGAACAATAGACATTTGCTCAACAGTGCAATTAGAATCTCCAGAAACAGATCTATTTCTCCCTCAACCCTGACCCAAAGCTTCGATGGAACTATCAGTTCTCCAGGGGGAGGTGAAATCCTTTCTGGGAAAATTATACATGTAAAAGAGTGGGAAGGCACTGCATCTACTGTGCATTTGTACAGTTTTAGCATAATGGGGTATTAGTGCTGAGTTGGGAATTTGGACACTACTGTGATACAAAGAATAATTCAAAGTATTATTACAGCAAGTCTGTGTGGGTTGCTCTCAGTTTGGTCCCAATTTTAATAATATAAATTAAAATTTCAGCATTGTTGAATTTGTACATTACTCATGAACAGAGAAAAATAGGAATATGAAATAGTTTATAGAACTGTAGGGAAATAGTTTCTAGAACTGTCAGGGGTTAGGGTCTTCTTAGCCTGAAATGTTTAAAATACAGCACTTAGGTACAAGTTATAATTGTACCAAGTCAGCTAACAAAATAGGTAATTCAAATAATATTTTTTATAAAATGCCAGCAACTGTATATTTCTACAGTAGTTAGCACAATGAAGCCCCAACCTGGTAGAAGCTCTAAATGCTACCATAAGACAAATAATGATGGCCCTATACAGTTTGGTAATTGATATAATTAAATAGTTGAAAGCTTTTTTTTTAAATGAGTGAATAATTTTATTTTAGAACCTGCTTAACATTCTGCATTGCATAAGCTCATTAAGCAAAAGAAAAGTGTAATTAGGCTGAGATTCATGCATTGTACAACTTCCTTACTGCTTGACAGTCTTGTATTTCACCAAATGTCTGAGGACACAATCCTATAAGCTGTGAATCATCTTTAGAGGCTCTGAGAGCCCTCCGCTCCAACCACTGAAATCCATGGGAGTAAGGGATCTCAGCATCTCTCAGGGGGAGCTCAGCACTTTTGCAGGATCAGGATCTTACATAGATAGCTGTTTCTGTTCTTCAGAAGAAAAAACAGTCTGGATAATATTGCTGTATTTTAAGCCTCAGCAAGCCAGAATTTTAGCCAACAAGAATATTTTGCATTTTTACTATAAAGCAAAGTGACCTTCCTATAGATTTTTAGATTTAATGTAGAATTACATTAGTAATCAGTCTTTATGTTTGGACTAAGTTCAAATGTTAGTCTCTGGGCTTAGAATCCTGCTGAAAAGATATCATTTTACTTTTCCCAATAATCCACCTTTGGAAGTAGGATTTAAAGGATTTTCCCACCCTTTTATAAGTGCAATTGGAATCTCCCAAAGGAGACAGGAAAAGTTTCATGAAAGCCAACATAACACATAAATTGCATGTTAAAGTGTCACTATGAAGTTTTATGATGAATTAACAATAGGGATATTTTTAAAACCACTAAATCACAATGAGACAGCCATTTAGGTACCATTGTACTTGTACAAAACATATTCAAGCTGTTCCCCAAACCATAAAAAACAGCCCAACCTGGCAAGAGAAAGTAATCCAGAGTTTGTTTTACTCCAGGATATTGTCCAACGTCTGGACGAAAATTCCTCCAGACATCAGCTAGTGCCTAAGCTGCAATAAGAGGCCAAGTGAGAAGGCTCTCCATTTGCTTTCATAAATTGGAATGAATTTAAGAAGTTTACATTTAATTGGGTTCTCTCTACTGAAATATATACTAGATGCAGATGGAACAAATGTGCTGTATCCAGGTTGAACCCCATTCCCAGGGCTGTTTACATGGGGTTGTGCCCCCACAAAAGAAAGGAGGCACCCCCCCCACCACCTTATCCATTGTTTGTCAGTGACAGTATTGTGTGAAACTGACACTTTCCTTTAAGCAGTGTTCTCCAATCTATGTGATAAGTTCCAGAGGCCTTGCAAGATGCCATAAAGGGTAGATGGGTGCACTCTGGCTGGAAACATGGCTGCTGAGCACAGCAAAGGAAGAGTGGTGGGGTAGGGGGTAGCTTAAAGATACCAACAACCTTCCTGCTAGGAATGCTGAGGGCTTGAGTCTGTGTTCACTGAAATCACTAATGACAGTCCCCTTGACTTTAATGGTGCAAGTCTGAGCACACATTTTGGTTCTTCTGTCACACAGTAAGGAGAGGAGCTGAGCAAGAGCACCAATAAGTGGCGAAACACATCCTTGCTCCCAGCCAGTCACTTCCACCACTGAGAGCTGCTTCTTGAAATGGGGATTTTCAGCAGCAGAAGCAGCCCAAGCTGGCCATTGTCATGATTTCACCAAGGGAGGAGAGCTGAACTCATGGTATCTCTCATGTACATGAGGATCCTGCAGATTGTTTTTACCAGTATTTCAGTTAAACCTGATAAACTGGTACTAAAGAAGATGAATCAGTGGTAGTATTGTTATTTATTTAAAGATTCCCCAATGTAGGCTTTATTGAAATCAATGGGAATACATACATGAGTAATGGTTATAGGAGCCTTAGTACTGGAACAAATTAAAGCCATGGTTTTAAATGTGAACCATCAATAGAAATAGAATAAAAGCGAGATTGGAAATGGAAATGCAATGACCCTAGTGACTGAAATAAAATAAGGGCTGGTATCCTGGGAGGTGTCCTGATAACATATGGTTAAGTATTTAATTGAATATATACTGGCTAAAAGGAGTTTATCACTAAAATATACTTCCGACTCACAAGAGCAGAGATTATATAACTAAAGCTGTTAAAAGGAAATGTTTGTTACATAAGGCAGGAGGGCACTCAAAATATATGTACTAACAGAGAGGAGAAAATGTGAGGTTGGAGGGGTGGTTATGATTTTATTTTATCGGTGGTTATTCTGATTGTTAGAAAGTATTTTTGTGATACAAATAACTTAAATGTAATTGTTACTTTTATTGAAGGAACATTAACAGCAGTAGTGAGTATAAGGAAACCAGGTCTTGTTCCTGATGTATTGCAAAATGATCCCTGGATTCGATGAAGTGAGCTGTAGCTCACGAAAGCTTATGCTCAAATAAATTGGTTAGTCTCTAAGGTGCCACAAGTCCTCCTTTTCTTTTTGCGAATACAGACTAACACAGCTGCTACTCTGAAACCTGTCATTTTAAAGTTGGTAACTTCTGGAAATCTCCCGAAAGCAAAACAAGCTGCCATTTCCAGCAGCTGACAAAAACCTGTGAGGAACAGTGCGGGGCTGGGGGGGGGGGGGGGGGATAAACATGGGGAAATAGTTTTACTTTGTGTAATGACACATCCACTCCCAGTTATGAATAAAGACTGGGAGTGGATGTGTCATTACACAAAGTAAAACTATTTCCCCATGTTTATTTCCACCCCCTACTATTCCTCACACATTCTTGTCAACTGCTGGAAATGGCCCACCTTGATTATCACTACAAAAGTTTTTTTGTTTTTTTTTCCCTCTCCTGCTGGACTAGCTCACCTTACCCTACACACTAAGGAGAGTGATCAGGTAACACCCATTGTTTCATGTTCTCTGTGTATAAAAAATCTCCCCACTGTATTTTCCACTGTATGCATCCGATGAAGTGATCTGTAGCTCACAAAAGCTTATGCTCAAATAAATTTGTTAGTCTCTAAGGTGTCACAAGTACTCCTTTTTTTTTTTGCGGATACAGACTAACACAGCTGCTACTCTGAAACCTGTCAAACTATTAGAGTTTATCCCACTATTGTGTGATACTAAATAAGTTGGAAGGAAAGACATTTGAAAAGTCAAAACAGTGATAGTAACTGGAGAAATCCTTTGTAAACAAAATTGATAGGAAATATATGGAATGGTACAACTGAAGGTCAACAGAGATACAAAAAGCAGCCGAAAGAGATGGAGATCAATTCCTCCCTTTCACAGATAAAGTACAATTTAGCACCAAATCAATTCTTTCAACAGACAATTGCAAGATTGTCTTCAAAAAGTGACACGTAAATAGCAGCAAAGATACCACATTTATAATAGAAAACAAGTGTATCAACTTACAAATAATTTAAAAACAGAAAGGGTGAGTGATAAAAATATGGAAAATTTACCTACAAAAAGTAATTTTAGAAAATCTATATAATGAAATACTGATCATATACCGGTCTGCTGTATTTGCCTACTCCTTTTGTTATTTAATTGAGCTACTGTATGTGAACACCAGTTAAGAAAGCTCTGGTGTGAATGAGTGAAATTCATGTTGGCTGTGTAATTTATCATAAGGGTAACACACTAGGAGACATGTTGTCCATGGAATTCAGCATGGAATTTGTTCCAATATGGGAGTACATTTACATTGTAATCAGGTAGTCATAAAGTTCATGTACACTGTAAAAGAACACCCTCAGTTCTGGCATTCTACAATGTGGTTGTCTTTTACTACATGTTTGTATGGTGCCTAAAAAAGAAGGCCACTGATTGCTGTTTGGGCTTAAAGGTATTATTGTAGTACAACCAAGCACATTTTTTGCACCCCGGACATGGTTGCACATCAGTAATGTTTGAAAATATCTCTGTAGAGTGGAACCTAGATTAATGATTACCAACGGAAGACAAACACCTGCCTAAAAGGAATGATCATGATTATGTATCCCTACAACATACGTAGTATAATTTTGTTCAAACTCAAATTAAAGACCACTTTTAGCAGACAAGTTGTGATTGCTGCTCCCTTGGGTGGTGGTTTAAAACAGGTTCCATTTTATGCTCCTTACCTACCTCAAATAGATTTTGTAAATGTGAGATGTAATTAGTCCCTTTCTTCATAGGGGATTAAAACCGTTTGCAAAGTACAGAAATGCAAAGTATTACTATTTTTGTGTTATTCTGATTTTGTTAAAAAAACCAAACATAATAAACTGGAAAAAATGTTCATTCACTGCAAAGGAATGACAAAAGTACCCGCCGTTAAAAAAAAAAAAAATAGGGAGAAGGAAGTTAAGGAAGAAGAAGAAGGAAGTTATTCCTATTAAATCTTCTCTCAGTGTGATTATTAGAAGATGATCTAAAATCTCAAATTGTCCTGATCCAGTTTTATAAATCTGTAAAACAGAAGAAAAAACTTCATAGCATTTAGTGCTTCAGTGTGCAAAAAAGAGTGGCTGTGAAGTGTGGATTATACATCTTTATCTTGCTTGTATTTTAGTAAAAATAATGATATTTTTTCATAGATTTAGAATCCATTGAACAAGGTAAGCCTGTTATTATCTGAAGGATACAAATTCCCATGAATTATACATTATTCACGACACTGATCTTAGTTTTCATTCCTTATCAATCAGCACTGAACCCTTTTCGTGACAAACCAATGTAACTCTGAGATATAGCAATGTGAATATTGAAAAGTAGATGTATTTTCAAAACAAACTAGTGTTCATTTTTACTCTTAACTAAGCATTAATCTTCCATTTTTGTCCCATTGATCTATTACGATACACAACACACATTCTCGGATTGATGATAAAATTTGGCTGGAAACCAAAAAGCTTGCTTTTCATAATCTATAAAAGAAAATATATCAGGTTTCATACATAGCTAAAATCTAATTCCCAGATAAACAGTAAATCCGATTGGGATCTGTCACATACAATTCTTTGTGCTGCCACTGCCCTATTATTTCAGCCCCACTCTATCTAGTCATCAAGTCCTTTTATATCACCCAAAGGCCTCACACAGTATTGTGAATGGATAGGTGAGGAATCTTCCAAAGAAAAATCCAAACATATTCTTCCTCTCCCATCCCCCACAAGTTTGAGAAAGGTTTGGGAAGTCTCCTTTTGTCCTCCTTTGTCCGTTTGTCTTTTGCTGAGCAAAACCCTACAGTTTCTCTTACTACTGGTGGCAGGACCAGCTTAAAGTAAAGAGAAAGGCTGCCCACCTCCCATCTCTCCAATTCAATTTTAGCAACTATGTCACAGGAAGACCTTAATTTATTTGCTGGCCTTCTGCAACACCTCTCATTATGCTTTGTAGTCCGTTTTCCCCATAGTTCCACCTCAGAATGCACTGGACGCTTCTGAAATGACAGATAATGGTAGTTGTTAATTTTCTATGCAATGCAAATATGCATTCTAATAATGCAATGCAAAATGCATTCTGAGATGAAAGTGTCAGGAAGTCCCAGAGTGAAGCATCACTAAGAAGAGAACTCTTATGGAAAAGCCCAGCAGAGAAGTTACTGTACAATGCTGCCCATCTATTGCCAGAAATGAAGATCTGCACACAACAGAGTCTGCAGCGAGGGAGACGATGGGGAGCTGAATGTCCCACAGTCATCAACTAGCCACATACATGTGGTATAAGAAATAGAACTCATGACATTTTGGGGGCATGGCAGTGGGACGGGGTAAGGAAAGTGGAAAAAAGTGATTAGAACTTCTGAAACAAGTACCTTCCATTATCTAGACATCTGTACCAAGACTTTGCATCATCTAGGATTTTAAAACTAGTGTAACCATCTTGTAAACAGTGTAAAAGGACCATTTGGCAGCTATTTAAATGTCATGATGCTGTCCCTCTCTGTGCCCCCCTCTGGCCTGATGCAGCAGTGACTATTTCCTTCCTATTCCCCAAGATAACCTTTTTCATGAAGGAACTCTCAAATAGCAGTGTAGTCCAAAGAAAACACAAAACTCAGGGTCTTCTGCCCCTGGGGTTAACCTTCCACCACACTCTTGTCATGTGCTGACCCTCCAGACTTTCTCCTTAGAGGCCTAGCTTCTTCCAAAAGCACTCATCCTCAGGGCTTCTTCCCTGGAGTCCTTCTCCTGTCTGGTTCTCCCCAGGTAGTATCGTTAATCATACTCCTACATCTTCTCATCTGAGCCTTATAATTGACCCAAGTCATCTGCTCTCCAGCCAATCATGATCAGTATGGTGGGTGGGGTGGGAGCTGACCCATCACAGGTAAGGCAGAGCCCAACTCCTTTTAAAGGCCCAGCCAGCCCATGACAGATGCAGACACTCTGTTAGGAGGAACACAAAAGTTAACTATTAAGGCAGTGATGGCTTTATCCAAATATACATTCTTTTTAGCTATTATGTTTGAAAATGCATGAAAAATAAGTTCTGTTCTGTAATATTTTTCCTTAGGTTTCTTCTGTAAAACTAGACCTTAGCAGAAACAATGCTTCAAAAACAAAGAAACAAAACAATTTGGTTCTATCTAAGCTGGTATTTTGGCCATCAAGGCCCGCAAGAAAGTACCCGTACCAAAGGGACACTAATCTTACATTTGCTACATCAGGTCCCGTGACTGGGGAAAGTCACAGGTATTATCAGTGTGGGCACCGGTGACCCTAAAAATAGTGTTTTACCCTGTTGTGTATATTTGTCTCCTGTTTTATTGTGTTAAATATATTGTGTTTGTGTTATTTCTTGGAAGTCTCCAACTATCTGGCAAGTAAGTGGGAATTACCCTGTGGTTAGAGTTTTCCTCTCAAGCTGCCCCGGTGACCCTGCCAGGAAGGAGCGAGGGGGGTGAAGGCACGGCCAAATAAATTCATAGAAAAAAAATAAAGAAGATACACCCCACTGAGTGGGTAGCAAAATCCAAAAAAAACCCAGACCTGTCCATCAAAACCTGTAAGCAGATTGGCATAAAAAAACGTAGCCGGGTAGAGAGGGGCGCTACATATTTATTTAACATCAGCAGAAGAATTCCTGTTGTGCAATTACTTAACTATTTCTTCAAATTTTTGGCACAATATAAAAGTTTAATAAACGGCTAGTGTGATGTTTGGACAATCTATCCACACACGGGAATTATCTTCCCATCTCTTTCAAGGTAAGCTCTTGTGTAAACTCCTGGACATTGGGGTCCAAGAGCCAAGGAATAAGTGCTCAGGGTTACATGTTTATGGTGGACAGGAAATGGAAGAGCCTTGGCTTCACCCCATTCCCTGGCAGAATAGCTGAGGAGTTAACAGCAGATCATCATCTACGAGGAACAAGGAGGAAAGACTGCAATTTAGAGAATATTCCTCAGGCAGTGCCTTGAGTGCAGGGGTCTGGACTAGAAGTCCTCGAGATACCTTCCAGTCCTATGATTCTATGTCTAAAGTCAAAATCTAGTCCAAGCCAATTAGCATGGAGAAAGAAGGAAAGCAAGTGCCTCACATAGTTGGTTCCTTCTGTAATCATATTTTAGATTGAAACTAGATACTACATACTTGCCACAAATAGAATTGCTCTTTCATTTCAATTGTTAGGGAATGTTTTATTACACATTGTAAATCACAACTAGAATTCCATCCTTGTATTGCTTAGGGCACTGATAAAAAAAATTATCAGTGTGAATTCAATGAATGCTAATGGTGTAGTGTTCTGAAATTTATAGAAACATTGGCTTAGATGAAAGTTGCTTGAAGCAACAATTAACTGAATATATCAGAGGAAAGTTTGGTAACCACTGAATGTAGCACCATGTGATGCAGATGCTGCATGATTTATATGTTTTATGTATATAAGAAAATAATTCCATACAATGTAACTTGCTAGCAGGCAAATAGGTCACGCACACCTCAGAGCCAGAAGGAAAAAAAATTCCTTGGGCACCCTCATGTTTCCTGGGGTAGCAAACAGCCTTTTGTGCCAAAGAAGTTACCCTTGATTTTCTAGTAGCAAGTGCATGCCATCCTTCTGTCCAAGTGCCTGCTGTTTGGCTGCATCTGTCCCCTTCAGTGCAAATGAACTGCAGCTCCCATTCCAACCTCAGTTAAAACAAAGTATTTTACTGGTTACTTTATTAGTGCTGGAGTAGGGATTTCAACCACTATTCCCACTTAAAATATTCTACTTAGAGCTGTAAGAGCAAATTTATTTTCCACCTACAGCAGGTGTTATTCAGAAACCTTAAACACAAGTGTTTAAAATGCTATAAAGGTAATGCTTTAGAGGTTTTATGTAGTTTTTTTCTGAGTAAATGATATTAAATTTTTCTTCCTGCACCTGCCTACTCTTTGTATTAGCATAAGTATTCATATCTTTACAAATATAATGTGGCATTTGGCTATATTAAAAGAAAAATAGAAGCTATGTCCATCTGCAAAGCATCTGCCATGAGAGGAACATGCATGTCTTCTCATTATGCAGTAATAAACAAAAGTTTCAAATTTTTTTTCTTTTTAATGAAAATTTTTAAAATACCTGAATACAGAAATTGGAAGATCCATATGCATTTATTTTTTCATGAAATTTGTCTTGGAATTGGATGGTTTCATTAAGGTTTCATGCATGTTCTAATGTACTTTCATCTAATCAATACTGTTAAAAATCACACCTGCAATAATTTTCAAAGCTAATTGTAATGACTACTTAGCTAACATCATTATGATCACTATATGGGCTTGATTTATTTGAGAAATATGTTCCATAATGAATGCACATGTTTTACATGTTGTGTTAGGTAAGAGCATGGAACCAAATAATGTTCTATTTAACAATGGGCTAATCCAATTTAGAACACTTCAGGGACCTCCAAACACATGCAGCTCCTGTGGAAGTCAATAGAAGCATAATGTCCATCAGAGAGTAAGATTTGGCCTCTTAGTTGAATAGGCAATAAATAATTTTATTAATAAATACTTTTCCCTAAGGTTGATGTCTAAAAAACTATTGTTACCTTCTCTTCACTTTATTCAGAGCCAGCTTCTGGGGTGATGCTAGGGTAATATGAATTAATTAAGGAAAATTCTGTAGGGTGAGATTTAGCTTCAGCAATAGCAGAGGCGATGGCTCTCTGAGCCTCAATGAAGGATTTTAGGAAATATTTACATTTGAGTTATACTGTAATTTTATCAACTTCAGGAGCAACTTTTTCAATTTGACCTGCAGTTTGAATTTAAGAGGAGAACTGAACATTCAAAAGTTCATTTTATATCAAAAGTTATCCCTGTGAGGCTATGCAAAATGGGGACATTAATTGACTAGGCTGACAGATTTAGCAATCTGTTGAAATGTTTGCGATGAGAAAATGGATACAAGCTAAAAAAGTAGCCTGGAATCTCGTCTTATTCTGTGACAATGATTTTATATTCATATAAATATAAGGAAGTTTTAATGGATGACTTTTCACATTGAAACATCTTAAAAGATCTTTTCAAGTAATAATGTTCATTAGGCATTGTAGTTAAACAGCTATTTACAAAAACAATTGAATAAAGAATTATCAACACTCTTTATAATCTCCTCCTCTCTCTGTCATTCAGCTTTCATGCTGAAGAACTTTCAACACTTTCACACTTCAATTAAGATACAATAGCTCACAAAACAGGCTAAAGTGCAGGGACTCCCACGAGTCCCCGTCCTTTACCAAGAGATCATCTCCTTGTTTAGGGATGTGGTGTTTCATCTCCAGGCTGGCTAGTGAAGTGAGGACTCACCAGGCAATGGAATAGACTGAAGTGCAAGCAGCGTGAGTCACTGGTGCTTGGCTGGGAAGTTTCTGAGGCTCCATTAGTTGAGCAGCAGCAGTATTTCATGAGAAGAAGAAGATGTGTTCCCCCATCTAGGAGTTCTCTATCCACCTTTTCTACTCTAAACAAGTTCTGTGTTCCATTGGCTGACACTCTTCTCCTGTCAGAAGACAGGGCATTGGTGGTCATGCCTAGTGGTCAGACCGGGAGTCGGTCCTAGGGGTCGGAGTCTGAATACCAGAGCAGGAAGAAGGGCCAAATGCCAGAGCCCAGGGTTGAGATAGCGTTGAAGCCAGGAATCAGAGCTGAGGGCTGGAACTAGATTACCAGGAATCAGGGAAGGCAGGAGTGGAGTGCAGAATTGGAACTGGGGCAGAACAAAGATGAATGTAGAACTCTGCATGGCTGGCTATGGTCCTGTTTGAGGAGGCATACTATTTTCAACTACTTTCCTTCACTTGTGCCCATTGCCTTCTCCTGGAAAATATCCCTACTGTTGAAATTACAGGGTAAATGAAAAGTATTACCACACAATGACATAATGCCACATCACATGATATCAGAGTCTGTGATGACAGTAAACAAAAATTGGTTAGCTCTACCTACTATTTTGATCAACTTAGATTAAGACCATCTCTAAAAATCAGCAAGTCCTCCAATAAACCCAAGGAAAACTAGATTTAACATTCCTTAAAGATAAAGAAAAAAGCCCTAATAAGTAAGTTCAACATTGCCTGAAAGTCAGCAAATCCGAGCTATTTGGGACTAAGAGGTAGGGGGAATGCATGGAGTAAAACATTTTTTTAAACTTGGTTAGTTTTCTATATATTATTAAGACTTAATTATGCCAATTTTGAAAATTACAAGTACAATACTGCAACTTGCTATATAGAGATTGAACAGATGTTTGCATTGTAGTATATTAATTGACAACTTCTAATGATGTAACTAGTGTCACGGTGCCTGGAGTGGCTCACACTTAAGAATGCCAAACTTACAACAGACTGTCAGAAAATAGGGCAGACACCCCAAACCGGTGGTATATTCGATCATTAGATTTCAGTAAACCAGCAACAAATGTGGACTCTGAGGAAACTGTACTAGTTTTACCATGAAGCCACAGACCCCTTAGGCATTCTAGTCCCTCTTTAGAACCCAGACAAACTGGACTTTATGATAAATAGTTATTAAAATGAAATTCACTATGCATTAGGTTCTTTCAATCCCTGGAAGCTAGTCACTTACCCAGGTCAATGGATACTTCAGATCACACACCAAAAATAATGCTGTAGCCAATCCTTAGTAAAGTTTTATTAACTAAAAAAAAAAGTAATGAGTTATTAAATGATTAATGCATATAAAAATTACAGTTTGATCAGAACAGATAGTTCAAAAGAATAGCAGGGATGTTAAATCTGCTAGTTTTCTATGAGTCTCTCTTTTGCCAAGAGGTTTAGAGATCTCAATCCTTTCGTTCAAAATTTCCTCCTCTTACAATTCACGAGTCCAGAGATAGGATAGGAAAAAGGTGCGCTTTTGATAGGGGCTTTTGTTCACTCCTTTTATATCTTGACCCCGTTTTGCTGGAAAAATCCTGATTGCGTTACATGTCAGGCAACTTCAAGGCATAAGTACTCTGCCATCCATCCTTCATCCAAATTGCAGATTCTAGCTTGCACCTTTGCCTACATGCCCCCTGGGATGTCTTTGAGGACAGTGTGCAGACACCCGTATTTACAGGTCCTCTCTTATTTTTGAAGAGCTAACTTGTGAGCGTTTCACAAGCTCACATGTATCAGATACGAACACATAGCAAATTTCATAACTTCATATACGGTGTTGTTACATACATTTTGATATAAGAGTATTCATCAGGTTATAACTTTTCCAATGATACCTCATAAGGCATGCCAAATTGTGATAAATCTTGTACAAAGTAACAGTGATGACCATATTAGTGTAGATCGTCACCTTTCTCTTTAGACAGCCTTACAACTAGATCACATTAAGGCATAATAACAAGGGGGTGGAGTACAGATTGGTTACTCTTAGATGCCCATTTCTTGAGTTCTACATTCTCACTCTCTCAACCATCATTTATTAATGGTAATCTTTTGTGTGGAATATAAAATTAGATTTAGAGCATATCATCAACAATACTGGCGATGCATTAATATACATATTAACCCAAAACACAGCACTCTGCATTTGAAGGAATAGAAAATGATTTTCTCCTCTCCCCACACACTGGTATTTGTTTCCCTGTAATTCATCTTTTTCACTGAATAGTTCCAAAAAGCTCTGTGCACATTTGTTCTGAAGAAAATACAGTTGCTCAGCTGAAGCAATCTCCCCTCCTCTGAAAATGCCTCAATTTTCACATAAAAATATTGCACAAATAGAAGTTTGGATTCAGAACAATGCAGTTTCTGTTTAAACAAATGAATAGCTGTTCCTTTCTTCCTATGATAGAATCTGAGGGATACTTCTGAAGGAACAGTTTTAATAGATAGTGTGGTGGTATCATCTATCATATGATAGTACATGTATAAAGTTTGTGGGCGATACCAAGCTGGGAGGGGTTGAAAATGTTTTGGATGACAGAATTAGAATTCAAAATGATGTAGACCAACTGGAGAAATGGTTTGAAATAAACAGGGAGAAATTCAATAAGGACAAATGCAAACTACTACACTTAGGAATTATACAATTATACAAATACAAAATGAGAAATGACTGCCTTGGAAGGAGTACTGCAGAAAAGGATCTGGGAGTTATAGTAGATCACAAACTAAATATGAGTCAGTGATGTAATACTGTTAAAAAAAAAAGGTGAACAACATTCTGGGATGTATTCACACAAATCTTGTAAAGAAGACAGAGAAATAATTCTTCCACTCTACTCAGTTCTGATAAGGCCTCAGATGGAGCACTATGTCTTTTTCTGAGCAATACACTTTAGCAAAGATGTGGAGAAATTGGAGAAAGTCCAGAGAAGAGCAACAAAAAAAATGATTAAAGGTCAAGAGAATATGACCTACAATGAAACATTGAAAAAATTGGGGTAGTTTAGTCTGGAGAAGAGAAGACTTGTGGGGGTGGGGGGATATAATAACAGTCTTAAAGTACGTAAAAGGTTGTTATAAAGAAAAGAGTGATAAATTCTTCTCTTTAACGACTGAGGACAGGACAAAATGTAATAGACTCAAAATTGCAGCAATGGAGATTTAGGTTAGATGTTAAGAAAAACTTCCTAACTGTAAGGGTAGTTAAGTACTGGAACAAATTACCTAGTTAGGCTTTGGAATCTCCATCATTGGAGGTTTTTAAGAACAGGTTTAACCAACACTTGTCAGGGATGGTCTAGATAACACTTGGTCCTGCCTCAGTGCAGAGGACTGGACTAGATTTCTGGAAGCCCTTCCAGTCCTACATTCTTATTATACTTTAGTTATTTCCTTCTCATCTCAACACTTAATTTAAACAAAGTTTTTTTTTAAAAAAATCCACTAATTTTTTCCTGATTAGCATTTTTCCTTTATTAGCATTCTTTTTTCCATTATGGCTCACGCAGCAGTTATTCCATTACAGAAATATTACTGTATTAGTATAAAAACACACAAAATAGAAATGGTGAGTAATAATGCCATAAAAGGTATCCAGTACGATCATCTCATGTGCTGAACGATACAGCGGATTATAGAAAGATAAAAATTTTTTGGCATGTGAAAGGTTTCATACAAAGAAGAAGATGTCAGCTGTAAACTGCATTCACACAAAGAAATATTACTCTCAAGTAATATTACTCTCAAGTACTAACTGTTCTTTACATAGTTGTAAACAAATATAAAAATACATCATTTTAATGAGCCAATTATGTTTGCTGAACTAACATAATACTGTAGATCAGTGGTGCACAAACTTTTTCAGTTGTGCCCCTGCTTCCCCCCTCCAGTCGCACCGCATTGTCATCCTTACTTCTGCGCTGCTGCTGGCGACAGTGTCTCTTCAGAGCTGAGCGGCTGAAGACCAGCAGCTGCTTGCTGGGGTGTCCCTGGTGATTGCAGCGCAGGAGGACTATTTTTCAAATCCCACTCCCGGCCCCCCCATACCCATTCTTTTTTTATCCGCTCCTTCTTTTATGGCAGCAGGTGCTGTGGGATCCATGGGGTCCCAGTTTCTTGGCACTCCCTCCACCCCGAGAACCTCTCATGCCCCCCACTCTCTCCCACAGTTTGTGCATCATTGCTGAAGATGTTAATAGTTTGATTTTTATTTCAAAAAGACAAAGTTATCCATGGCTATTTGCCCATTAAGGCTTACTCCTAAGATACATTTGCAATTAACATATTTTCCATGTTCTTTTTGAACAATATTCTGTATTAAATTCAGTAGCTACAACTGTCACACACACCAGTCCCATCTTACAGCTTTTTGCCCTCTCCTGTGCAATGAAACATCTGAAGTAGGTTTTACCATATATTAGAGACTTGGAGATTCTGTATGATTAAGCCAATTTTCAAGGAATGAATGTTAAAATGCTTAGATAAAATGCATTTGAAAATCAGCATTTTGTACAGCTCACTAGATTCAGGCTCATTAGGCTATATCACCTGCCCTCTAGACATCAACTAATGGAATGACTAGAGAATGAACTGCTCCCAGATCTTTCAGTCTACTTTGCAGTCAAATTAGATGGAGGATGGGGAGTATAGGAAGGACAGATAACAGAATTTCAGAAGAATGTGCAAAAGGATTTTTAATCTTTTGAAGAGTAAGTGCCAAAGGCTGTACCTAGAAAATGGTAAGAAATGAAACACTCAACCAAACTGGGAACTACCCAAGTACTGATTCGGTATTTTTATCAACCTGGCTTCCCCAAAGAAGTCTTTGACAAGTAAGGTTTGCCTTATTAGAAATCAGAATGACTTATTTATTATAACTTAAACTATTAATGGACACATAATATAGAATGTATATTTGGACAGAACACATCTGCAATATAACTAGATATGCCATGAACATCCTAATATTCCTTTAACTTCACCAGAGCACTAATAAAGCACAGCAGTCTTTGGATGCCTTGAAGCCGCAGGAAGCTAGAGCAGATAACAAGGGCATGAATCAAAAACAAGCCTCACATCTAAAACTGCTGATCACTACCATGGGGTCCCAGTTTCCTGGCACCCCCCACCACCCCTGAGAACCTCTTGTGCCTCTCCTGCCTCCAGTTCATGCATCATACCAGCATTATATGAGCATCTGAAACATCAAATATAGATGTCCTGCTGGGAGTCCCTAGATTTTAACATCTGGGACTGCTATCTATGGACTTTTACTGACAACATATCAACTGCACACGGAAATAGATTATTTTTCAAAAAGCTTCCTCTGGCCAACCCCACTGAGAAGTCTGGCCACTGCATTCTGTACCCACTGGATCTGCTATCTGGTCTTTAAGGGTAAACAGGTAGGATGCATTACAGTGACCCAACCTGAAGCCATGAAGGCTTGGATAACTGTGCCAAGGATGGCATTTTGGAGAAAATTGCTGTGGTCACCACACTCAGCACAAAGGGAAATACATATTTTTGGTAACCTGGGACTCCAGGAGCAAAACTGGGGACTCAAAAGTACCTTTAAATTACAAACCTCCTGAAAGGCTAGACAAGTGTCCTCAAGAATAAGAGCAGGCACTACTTCAGTTATACTTTCAGGTTGTTTTCCTAAACCAACCAGCATCCTCTGTTTTACCTGCATTAAGCATCAGTTCACATTTACCCAAAGTTCATTTAAGCCAGGCATTGGAACAGACTGGTCATCATAGCACTGTTAGGTCCAATGTGTATCATGAGCATTCTGCTGGTATTCCAGGTCAAGGCATCTAATTATCTCCTCCAGCTGTCTCAGATATACATGGAACAAGAGGGGTGACAACACAGCTTTCTGAAAGTAAGAGCCCTCTGCAGCAGATAAATAAGTTTCCATCATGGCTATTTGGTATCTCTCCAATGGAAAAGAATGAACAATCCCATTTGCCCCTGCCAGGGTCTACATTTGAGTTGACAAAACCTCATGGGCAATAGCACCAAAGGGAGCTGATTTAAAAGAAGTGCCTTGGCACCTGACCTTTGCTCATCGCTAGTGGAGACCAAAAGACTGTTGTAATCTCTTACTCAGGCCTGAAACCAGAATGACCAGCCTGAAAGAAATCTGTAGATTCCAGATATCAGAGTTTCTTCACCTCCACCTTCCCAATAAACTTTCCCCAATAGCTGTTTTCAGTTGGTGCATCTCTATAAAAAGGCTAAAACATAGTGGTGTTCTTCAAAAATCTATTATATTTCATATATAGTTAGTAATTAACTACATCGAGATAGAAGCAAAACAGGATCTTATATTGTGGCCTTTGTAAAGATGAACTGTAAGGCCTTTTGAATTAATTACAATTGATGTAAAGTATTTTGAACTTAAAACAGAGAAAGAATAATAGTAATTATTGTGAGTAATAGATAATACACTCATTAACATTCCTACTGCATCATTTTCTAAAATATACTGATTTTTTGCCAAGATTTAAAGACCAGGGAGGGAAAGAGAAAAAAAGTCTTATACATTTGTTTAGTTTGTTAAATCAAAATTTAATCTTTAAATTCATTCAGATCTTGAAAAAAAAGTAGATGCATAAACTAAAAGAGACCTCTCTACCAGAAATAGTTTAGTTAAACAATGTGAAAAGTTGGAAACAAATCTTTAAAGGCTCAAGGGATGCCCACAAATATTTGTTTCTCTTTCACTAGAAGTCTGCATACTTTTGACCTAGTTAGATTATTGATTGGGGAGGGGGTGGGGAAGTTGATGGCTGGTTTTACCTGGCACTGACAGCCATATTCTCAGCCGGCTCCCATTAATACACCTGCACATTTTACAGGTGCATCTATTCATATATGAAGCATTCTCTGTAAAGAACAGATCAGAGGTAACTTGGAAAAATAACAGCAATAATGAGGGGGACACAGGTATTGATTTACATGGACACACTAAAAAACAGAAGACCAACATTTTCAATCCTGAGTGCCTACCGTTGTGTTCCTAAATAAATGTGCCCTGACTGATTATCAGTTAAACAAGTTTAAGCAGAATAGGACACACTGATTCAATTACAACAGAAGTCTGAAGCATCATCTGCATCCTTACTTTGGTATGCTAATCAACATCAAAGACTAGGTTATTTATTTCAGATCACTATCACTTGTCCTCTGTAATCAAATCAGTCCATTTCTTTTTTCACCAAACACAGGAAGGCTCTCCTTTTTTCACCAACAAACACAGGAAGGCTCTCCATTTCTTTAGCCATAATTTATTAAATCAGAGACCTATATAATCATGAGATCCATTTTCTTCTTGTTGGACAACTTCCCTTTTGAAATGTATAACCCAAATTGTAATTTAAGAACATAAAACTTTTGCAGTATAATCATATCCTGCTCTTGTTTCATAAACTCATAGCTGAGTCTCCCGGATTGCACATTTCTTTGGGATATTTAAAATTTCTTAAATGTTAAAGCCATGCTTATGATGGTTGTTTCTTAACAGAAATCAGGGAATCTTTGAAAGCACTATATTAATTGTTATTATTATTATGACCTGAAAGTCATATCATCGATATAAGACACCTGATTAAAGTTCCAGTTATTTCTTGAACAGCTACATCTATGTAATTTTATGTAGTTTGATATATTTGAAGATTGTGGGCCTGTTACTGATATCCTAATACAGACAAAATCCTTTTGACTTAAGTAGTTGAGTAAATTCTACTGATTTTTAAGATGAGACAAACAAATATATCATTTTATTTGGTATTAAAGAGAGAATGACACACACGTTGTCCTAATTAGACTTTACAATCCATGGACCTGAGCCTATACAGCCAATAATCCAATTGAGGTCACATTCTTGGGACATTCAATGGGATGTTTGTCTAAGTAAGGTGATTTTGCTCATTGTTATATGTTGGTCCAGTGATCTACTGAAAAGAGTTGGGCAACCTTATTATACAACCTAGTTTTCAGTTGCTTATAACTTTGTCAAATGTTTTCTATCTGAACTGAAATATTCCTTACCTGGTATCTGTCTCAGGTTGAATTGGCTTGGAAAGTGTCTGCCAAAATGGTCCAGCCATGTCAGAGAATGCGAGTAGGGGAACATACGTTGTCCCTCCCACATCCCTTGTGAAAATATTCTGGCAACCTTTTCTTTGAACAACAGCCAGCGATGCACAAAATAATTAAATAAATAGATTTTATTTAATTTTTTAAAATGTAAATTAAATACAGGTTTATTTTTTATAAAAGTAAACCATTTAAAATTAAAGGCCTAAATTTACTATAATATATTAAAATCATATAAATAAAAAAACAACATAAAGTAGTACATATTTGCTGTCTAAGTTTTAAAGAAAGATAAACCATTGAACTGGTACAAGTCACTATCTAAGCACCTGTGACACCAGTTTGTAGAAGTGCTAAACTGTTTTTTGACAGCAGTAGTCTCTTCTGTAGGTGCAGAGAGAATATTTTATCCATTTCAGTTTAATCAATCAGTTCAATTCAATGACTAGTTCACTGAAAGCTTGTTTTCCTTTTCCAATCTATGAATAAAAATAGATGTGAGAGGATGAGATCTACTAGTTCTAAATTCTTGAAGGGCAATGGACCAGAAACAATCAGTTCAATTTCCTAGCTACAGATAATACTTTGTTTAATAATTCAGTTAGTTTTAAATGAAAAACATGTTTGATAATATTTTTATGTATACAGCACATTTAACAAATAAAAAATAAAAGGTTTGCATGCATTTTAATTGAATTTGAATTTCCAGCTAAATAGTACTTGACATAAATGAAAAAGGAAAAAAATTAATCGAGTAAATAAAAAATTCATAATTGTTCTGTTTTCCAACTTAATAAAAAATAAGAATTTGAATAAGCTTAAATTAAGCTATATTACTGTTTAAATAAATATATATTGATGCTGAATATTCCGGGTTGGCAAAAAGAAGCACCAATTTGAGTGTAAAGGTTATATTTAGTTGCCCACCAACATGTTTTTAATAGTTGACAAATCAATGAAAATCAACCTCTCTCTAAGAAAATAAATACAAATGCAAGACAAGATTAAAATTGATTATAGGAATTACAGTTTCTTCCTTGCTGATTTAAATCATTATTAAAATTGGTGATTTAAAATGCTTTGATTAAAATCAATCCACCCTGGGAGTGGCACCCCCATGTTTTGGAGCAGGAACTTGAAATTTGTCAGGGGGTGGTTTTTGTGTGAAGGATGTATCTTTTGGGGTATATGCATTATGATAGTTTTTAAATTACTGGATCACACGCTGTTTTTTCCACAGAACCTCTACCTTATTCAGTGCACAAGAAGTGCACTTAATGAATAGCTATACAATGTTTTCCCCTCATTATTCAATATGGGGCACCTACCTTATTTAGTGCACACTATTCAAAAACCTTGCTCTGAGAACAAAACTATTAAAGTTTCCTCATAAGCTTTTCTGTGGTACTCATCCCTGTAGTATGGGACGTACTGGCCGCTGCTTCCAGCGACTCCCTTTGGCCTGGAGCAGTGAACCACGGCCACTGGGAGCCACGATCGGCCGAACCTGCAGACGTGGCAGGTAAACAAACTGGCGTGGCCGGCCAGGGGCTTTTCCTGCACAAGCAGCGGAACAAGTTTGGGAACCACTGTGCTAGTTTTACAGCTCAGGAAGTAAGGCACACAGTGATTAAGGTCATAGAGTTTAAGGCCAGAAGAGACCTCCTGTACAATCGCAGATCACCAACACCATGCCCAACTACTGAAATGAGACCAAACCCACAGGAGGCAAAACTACAACGCACGGGAGATGAGACTATTATGTGCCATAAGAAGATAATCGGAGGAACTGAGGTGCACCATTGCTCAAGGTCCTTACTATCACAGGGAAATGATTAAATGATATATACCCAGCTAGTTCCAGCAAGTGACCCACATCCACATGCTGCAGAGGAAGGCGAACCCCTTCCCCACACACAGTCACTTCCAATCTGACCTGAGGGAAAGTTCCTTCCCATCCTCATATATAATGATCAGTTAGACCCTAAGCACATGAGCAACAACAAGCCAGACAAGAACCTAAGAGAGAGAATGTTCAGTGCCACCTCAGAGGCCTGGCCCACCCCAGCCAATATCCCATGTGCTGCTGTGTCCTTGCCTAATGCTTCTGAGGGAGGAGATAAAAAGAACCTCATAGAATACATTGGGGTGGGGGAATCCCTTCCTGATCCTTACTGGTGGTCAGATGAAACTCTGAATAATGAGCTTTAGGAACATAAGACGTGAGCCCCAAGGAGCCCTGTGCCCCCTACCCACACAAGTAACCCCATCATACAGCGGCACTCAAATTCCACTCCAGATCTCTCTTAAAATGAATTAAGTTGTTTGCTCCCACTGGGAGGCTGTTCCAGAACCTCATCCGTATGATGGTTAGAAACCTTATAATTTCCAGCCTGTATTTGTTCATTTCCAGCTTATATCCATTTGTTCTTGAGCCAATTATGTCCTTTAGCTTAAACAGCTCTTCACCTTCCCTGGTATTTATTATGCCTGTAATATATTTAGAGAGAGCAATTAGATCCCCTATAGATCTTTTTGTTAGTCTAAACAAGCCATGCTGTTCAGTCTCCTCTCATAAGGTAGGTCCTTCATTCCCCTGGTCATCCTAGTAGCTCTTCTCTGCATTTGTTCCAGTTTAAATTAATCTTTCTTGAACATGGGTGATCAGAATTATATATAGTGTTCAAAATGCATTCTTACCAGTGCATTGTACAATGACATTAATGCTTGTCTCTTTACTGGAACTGCATCGCCTAATTCATCATAGGATCACATTTGCTTTTTTCACAGCCACATCACATTGGTAGCTCATAGTCAGCCTATGACCAACCCATACACCCAGGTCTCTCTCCTCCAACTCATGAGCCCCAGCTTATATCAGCAATTCTTATAACTCTAAGTGCATGACCTGAACTTTGTACCAATTAATTTCATCCCATTTCATTGCATCCCAGTCTTCAGGATTATCCAGATCTTCCTGTATAATATTCACCTAGTCCAATATGAGATACCTAGAATCTGAATTTTCAGAGTATTTAGTATTTAGCATTGTATACATTCAAAGCATAGCGCCTATTAACTTCAGTTGTAGTTATGAGCACTAGGCACTTCTGAAATCACATCCTAGGGTCTCAACTCAGGCACCCAGAAAAAGAACACATAGTTAGTGACCACCTGTAAAGAGCCCACCTAACCCCTAGATTTAGGCATCTAAAATCCCATTTTTAGGTGTTACTGTGTTACAAAAAATCCCTGCTCTGCTGCCTGTAGGTGCCTAAAAATCACTTGGCACCTAAGTTTTTGCAATAAAAGTTCCCTAGACCCCTAAGTTTCTGTCGCTGTGCATGTGCACTGCTGCCTCACTCTAGATGTCTTAGTGCCTATCTCCTGCCTAAGCCCCAGAGTGATCCACGACCAGGAGGAGGGGGAAGAGATGCTCCTCCACTCAATCCAGTAGGCATACTTAGAGGCTGCCTAATTATACACAGAAAATCTGTGTGTGGGGGGTGAAGGTGGGGGGTCCTCCATTATAACCTTTATCCCAGTGGTTAGGGTACTCACCCAGGACATGGGAGACACCTGGTTCAAGTCTGCACTCCCCTTCCTAATGAGAAGCAATTTGAACAGGAATCTGCCACTTTTCATGTGAGTACCCTAACCATGGGCTATAGATTCACTTTCTCTGGGCCAATTAATATTGAAAATTATTCAATTATTTAGAGTAAAGCAACTTCAATAGGATGAACTGAGGGAGACTTACATCAGACTATTCCAGTAGAACATATGTACAAATCGTTTCAGTGTTTGCAGAATTGGCCCCAACTCACTAAAATCAGTTTAACGTTCCCCCCCCCAGATTTGTAGCCTGAATACTGCCTTTTCACTGTACATACAGAAAATCCCTAAGCAAAGTTAAAATATATAATAAACATGGAGCAACATGTGATGATCAGTTACCTAAAACATAAATGTCAGTTATTGTACCTTGTTTAATATGATCAATGCTATGCTGTGACTAAGTTTTAAGTTTGTTTGAATATCTAGTGGTAAACTACCTCGCATTTATCAAACTTTAGTAAGCTTACTGAAATAATTAAATCCATAAAACATTAAACATTACAAATATGTTTAAATGCAGGCTTAATCAAAGAATAGCAAAAAACACAGTTACTATGAAACAAGGAGAGCACATTACAATCACATTTTAAAGCACTGAATGGTAAGACCAGATACAGCTAAAGAATTTTTTTTTAAAAGAATAAAGTTATATCATGCTCCAATTACAAAAGCAAATTTAGGGTATCTGATTTTATATCCAGTGTTCAAAAATCTTCCTTTGTCATTATTAATCTGGTCAGCTAAGTACCCAGAAAGGACATTTATATTAAAACTGACAGCAGGGAAGGATGGAAGGAATTGGGGAGACCTCAAGGAAATAATTGAAAAGTATAGCCATTAAGTGCATGTACCAATGAGCTACTGCAGAGATGGTTGAACAAAACAATGGAACAGTCTAGAAAATATGCAGACTAACCCATTTTGAAGGTTCAAATTTGCACACATTTAATCCAGTATCTGTTCTGTCCAATACTGGCTACCTCTTCCCTATTTTTGCTTTGCTGTTATCCTACAATACTATGTAAACTTAGCAAATCAGGTAATAATGGCTGGATCAGTTGCAATCTTCAAAACACACGTGCTCCTGGGTTTCCATGGATTACAGCAGTACCCAAGATGTACTGTACACTTCAGATAAGTGGAAGACCCAGCGTGAGAGCGCTATGAAAATTAAAATGTATCCAGAAGAGACTGACAGACCTGCTGAGTCCCAAAGATGTACTGTATTTGGAATGCCAGAATGGATGCTTGGTTTAAAAGACAATAGGTGAGGATGGGGTAGGAGGAAGAGGAGGACAAGGCAGATGGAGAACAAATGTTATCACACCCAAGATTGAAGTTGGATCAGCCAGAAAGTAAACTGTACTGTGAAGGAGGAGAGGAGAGTAAAGTCAAGTCAGGATAGAAGTAAGGAGTCTAAGTCCCTGTCTACACTGGCAAGTTTCTGCGCAGTAAAGCAGCTTTCTGCATTTTAACTTCCCAGGTGTACACACTGACAAGCCACTTAGTGTGCAGAAACTGCGCAGTTGGTGTGCTGTAAAAAACCACCCCGATGAGAGGTGTACAGCTTTCTGCTCTGGGGGCACAGCGCCATGGGGCTTAAGGGATAACTCCACTGCTACTCGTGACATGTTATTCAGAGCGAGCAGCGTACTAGTTAACAATGCGGGATCCATTCCTGCAGACTGAAAAGGCACAGTGTGCAGTACACATCTTTCAACAATTTGTCACCAAATGTGGATGGAAGCACAGGGATTTCTGGGATGTGAAGCAATACATCATGGGGCACTGGGACAGGACCCAGGATACCCCATGACCCCCGCTGCCTTCCCACAACTTTTAGTGGCAGAAGAGGAAGAGATGCTCTGTGGGATAGCAGCCCAGAGTGCACCGCTCCGAATACCACTGCAAGTGCCGCAAGTGTGAACTCGCTATTGTGCAGGCAGCTGACAGTATGAACACACAACAGCGTTTTCTCTTCAGAGCTCTCAGAGCGGCGCTGTAACTGCCGGTGCTGTAACTCTGCCAGTGTAGATGTACCCGAAGTGGGTTAGAAGGGACAAAGGACTGAATGAGGAAGTGAGAGGGATGAAAGTTAAGAGATTCCTAAAAGGTTAAGATACACATACAAGGACTTAATCCAGCTGAATTTGTAGACAATCCCCCCTTTCCCCTCCCCCCAGTAAGTTATTGTACTGAGATTGTCCGGTAGGAAGTGATTTATTAAGCACAATTCAGTAGGGCCAACAGAATGGGTCTGAAAATAAATGGGGGGGGCATTGCAAAATCCATTTGCATTTTCCATCCAAATTTCAGTTCTCTCACCAGCTCCAGTGACCAATACAGAGCTCCTTATTTTCCTCCAAAACTTTGCTATTTTAGCCTATGGGCAACACTACTAGCATTCCACTTCCTACGGTTTACATCTTTGACTTTTCTCCTTCTTTCTTCCCACACCTCCAGCTTATTTACCAACTCTTACTGCTTCTTGAACTATAAAAGCATCCGTAAATTTGTCCTTTCTCTTCTGTCCCAGAGACTGAAGCCTAATTCATTGATGAATTAATGTATATTATTCTGAACACTTAGGATTTGATCCACCTCCAATGGATTTGGTCCTCTGAAGCACTATATAAAGGCTACTATTATTTGGTTACTTTCTGCCTTCATTACTGAAACCTCCTCTCAAGCCTCCTTGAGTTGCATAATGATTTCCTCTTGTCAATATAATTCAGCAACTTCCTATGGTCTCCCAGTATGTTATCTTGGGTCTAGCTCCTCAGGGCAGGCACTGCCTCTGTGTATGCATTGTATAGAGCCAAATACCTTGTAGCCACTTAATTAAAATTTAATCGATTATTGAATATGTTACTGCCTACTGTTTATCACATGTGAAGAATGAAGGAGTTATGTATATTTTATTCTAACAGTTTAACTTTTCACTTTATAGTGCAAGGAGTTAAATCAGTGGATGCTAGTGGGGGCTTTCTCAGGAATTGAAATTAGAGGGGAGTCATTCAAATGTATGGGAGTGGTTGGAAAACGACTTGTTTGGCCAGGGGTACAAATGAGGGGAAACAAACTGGAAATTAAACAATGGCAAAGATAAGATGCTATTCATAGAACACCAAGGGTCCTTAAAGCAACAATGGGGAGCTATGAATTGGGGAATACCCTTGCCTTCCAACCCGGGTGGCTTACTTACTAAAGCTTGCAAGGAAAGATTGAGATTGAGGTAGGGGGAAATATGTGCATTGGCTTTTTTTAATCCCTCTACCCTGCATGCTATGTACCTGTGGGTTAATGCATAAACAATGTTTTGTTTTGAAGCAGCTGTTTTTGAGTGTCTTCTAAATCAGCTGCTGGCACAGGCTTCTGGGGAAAAAAGGGCTGACAGGTGCAAAACAAAATTGGGCTTGTTGGATTCACATAGCTGGTAAACAGGGGGCTGCAGCCCAGAGATCCAGTCTGAGAAGTAGGACCATGTGGTTCCACTCAGAGGTGTGAAGGTAACAAAATCAGTCCTTGAATGAGTGCCTAAGAGGGAATAAAAGGGATCTAGACCACAGCTCTCCCTGTAATTGTGACACTATGCATCATTGTATAGGCATCTCATAGACGCTGTAAACCTGTGTGTACATCAGTCTATCTGGCTGCATATTAGAGGCAGGTATTTCTCCTGCACTTGCATAGATCTGACCATTTTAAATATAAAAAATATCACCCTCTTCCCACTCTAGCCAACCTCCAAATCCTCACACCCATGGAAAAAAAAAAGAGAGCATCTTATTCAGAGGATTATTTAAAATTTCTTCTTTCTGGGAGAAAGGCAGGCTCACAACCATTTTTACATTGACTGTCGTAAACTGGCGAGTACTCATAACCATATATTCCTTGCAGCGGTTAAACAATCTACAGTAGCCAGCAGGTTCACAACATCAAGCTTAAAGCTTGCTGCAGTTGCAAATTTGTTTCCTAGCAGATTTAAATGCTTGTCTTTGATTCTTAGACCTGCTCTTGTGCTATTTCTTCCTTTCCCACTTTTATTGGGATTGCCACTCTGATGTCTCTAATGTTGTCCGAGTCTCCACAGATGATAATGCAATTGTACATTCTATATGCTTTTATTACTGAATGACCAGCATGTCTTTTACTCAAGCTGCAGTTCCCATTGCATCCTGGGATCTGTTTTTCATTTGTTTATTATTTTTGTGTCACCATTTCTGTGGTGTTTGGATTCATGACATAAATTACACACAATGATGTTTGGAGTGTTGTTGTAGCCGTGTTGCTCCCAGGATATTAGATATCTCGAGTTTACACAGAATTCTTCTTCAAGTATGGGAGATGTATTCAAAGTGTCACAGGTAAATACAAGGTAGAACAGCTGGTTTAGCATAAGTAGTTAATACATATTGTGATAGGCACTTATAGGACACATGCATCTAGAAAGTTCTGTTGTGGAAGGTATTGATCATTGTAGCAGGAGAGATATCTACAGGTTTTGTATCTGTTATATTGGCAGGGTCTGATGCTGCTTTGAGTTGATGTGTCTTGGCCTGTGAGGAGCTCATTTCTGTGATGAACTTGGAGAGGCTGGGGGGCAGTTTGATGGCCAGAAGAGGGGGTTTAGGAAAGATTTATTTCAGGATGTGGTTCCCTAGAGCATGGGTTGTAATTGTTTGAGGATACCATGATTCCAGTGGGAGGTGACAACTAAGGTTATGCAGTCAGAAGGGGCCCTCATCTAGTGCACTAAATGTCCCAACAACAACTATGTGGGCGAAACAAGACAATCACTACGCTCTTGCATCACTAATACAGAAAAAAGATAAAAGATAAAAAAACACCCTATCACCTGTGGGCAATCACTTCACAAAGTGATGACTCTGTATCTGACCTCTCTGTCCTCATCCTCAAAAGAAACCTGCATAATACCTTCCAATGGTGAGCCTGGGAGCTTAGACTCGTAATTCTGTTAGACACTGAAAACCATGGACTAAATAGAGACACTGGATTTATGTCTGATTACTGTAATCTATAACCCACTAAACACCACCGCACTCCAGCTTGGCATCTCTGCCCACCCTCCATGACTGGAGTGGTGTTAACAGGACAGTTCATCTTGAATGATCCATTGAAATGTGTCAACTAGTTAACCAATCTGTTCCACCCTGTATTTCCCTGTGACAGTCTGAGTACATTTTCCAGACCTGAAGGAGAGTTCTGTGTAAACTGGAAAGCTTGTTTCTCACCAACGAGAGTTGGTTCAATAGAAGACATTACCTCACCATCCTTGTCACACAATGCTCACAACAGACAGACAGCCACCTGCTATCTTTCTGGATCCCCATATAACTACAGCAACAACCAGAAAAGAGATGCAAATGCTTAAACAAAAGGATATATCCTGAAGGTTAAAAAAAAACCCTGCAGGCTCTGGCAGATTGCCAGAGAGGCTGAGTTCTATAGCAGTATACCTTCACTCCCTCTACCACATGTGTACATCTGGGGACTGTTGGTAAGCATGCCTGAGCTAATCTTAGCTGTCACAGTACTACAAATTGAGAGAGAAGGCTCCTAACTGCCCTAACCACACAGTGTTTACATTAGAGCTAAAACTACATTATTTAAAAATATTTTGCACTTCTTCAGCACATTTGTCCCAGGTTCTTAAAGTGGTTTACAGATATTAACATATTCAATCTCACATTATATCTATCTATTCAGCAGGTAATTATTATAATTCTCATTCTACAGATTGAAAAACTGACACACAGAGGTGAGTGATATACAGAATCACATAGCGAGGCCATAACGGATAACAGAAGCAGGAACTAAATTTCAGTTGCATGAGTTAACAGACCACAATCCCCCATTTTTAAAAAGTTTTTCAATACTTGCAATAGCTTCTCTACTTCAGCTTGCAATTCATAGAACACATCTATAATATACTAATATTTGATGTCCCGCTAAGCGGCAGACTGCCACATTCTGCATCAGCTGAAGCTTCAGGGTAGCTTTTAAGAACAAGTACTTTGCAGCTGTACAGGAGGAGGACTAGCCAGCTATCTTAAAGCAGTCTATAGAAGTCAGAGAGATTAATACTAGTTAATTAGAGGGACCATTCAGGAGAGATGGTGGAATTGTTATTGACCCCTTTGATAGTGGGGATTTGTCAGCTTTTTAATAATAAATGGCAAAATCTAGAGGTTCTCAGCTGTTTTATTCCAGGATGCTTTCTCATCTAGGTGAGAGGAGGATATTGAAATGTGAACCTCATTCCTTTCGTTTAATGCCTTTGTCGTCTTCAGACTTTACCATATGAGACAATCTACTGGGGGGGGGGTATAATTCTTTATAAATAACCAAAGACTATAGTAAATAGGTACTAAAGATCATCTGACAATCACTTAGCAAATTTCAGCTAGTGAAGAATGCAGCTGTGCACTTGCTCAGTGGTGTTTCCTGTAGGGAACAAATTACACCTGGTGCTCCATAGTTCATACTGACCTCCACTTTCTGTCTGCATGCAATTCAAGGTGCTAATTTTTACCACACTCTTCTTCATATTGCTTTTGTAAAGTTAGAAGCGTTGTTGAAATGGTACCATTATTAGATAACAGAAGCTACATCTCTGGTGATATCCTCACATTCAATTTCAAAGGTATCTGCATTTTTCCAACTAATATTTCCATGGGGATCAATTATAAACAACAACATAAGATGGATCATTCATGTCACTGTAGTATTGATGGATTTGGGAATGGTTAGTTACCATAGTGATGACTTGGCTAGGGCATGCTGGGAGAGATTAGTCAAAGAATAGGGGAGGTCGTGTTTTGCATGCACAGTCAACTTAATTGATCTTGACATGGTATAGAATAGAGGAGGAGTCCTTGAAAGAACTTTGTTATGTTCAAGGACACAGGAAATGCCTCATAGATAGTCACAAGAAGATATTTATGCTAAAATGTTTCCCCTTTTTCCACACATTGCTATTTTGCAGTCTTTTGCATTGTAGCTCAAAAAGGCTCATTATTCATGTGTTTTGTGCACCAGTACTAAATTTAAATTGACAGCCATTCATATGGGTGTTTTTTCATTGTAAAATGAATGTATCATGTTATCATACACTTCATAGTTTAACAACTTAACCTTAAAAAAGATTTCTTTGCACTTGTCTAACATACTTCAGCTGAGAATCTAAAAGCACTTTAAAAAGGGGGGCAAATATTATTTCTGTTATGCAGATGGGGAAACAGAGACACAGAGAGGTTAAATGTTTTGCTCAATTCCTTAAATACATCCAGTCAAACACAGCAGTGAGACTAAAACCAGAGTCCAGATTTTCAGGCTTTTACTATGTCTATTCATCTTTTTTTTTATTTGCATACACAAAGACAGCTATCCCTTACTGAAAACATTAAGAGTTTACTCATTTTTAAACTCTTATATTTGCAGATACATTCATTTGTAGCTCAGTGAGCTTGGATTGGGTAAGGAAATAATGTAGCACATAAAATCAAATTAAATATTTATAAAGTTTGTACATTAAACTATCCTGTAACTTTGGTGTAAATTAGCATCTGTAGTTGTAGGAAAAGAACCTGTTGGATATTGAAAAAAACTAAACAAAAAATTTACTTGAACATTTCTTAAAGTAAAATTGCCTTTTGATTTTTAATGAAGTCATAAATCTCTGAAGCTGGCATTGAGCTCATATCCAGACCAATGATTTCACAGAAATTGATTTTTATGAATAGAGCTTGGAAAACCCAACTTGACAAGTAAGCTTTATATATATAACTGCCTTTTTAAGGTTATGAACAGACAGAAAGATATAGTGTTATGTACTTTAAAAGAATTCAAATCCTAGTACAGTACTTTATAAGATTTCTATAATGCTCTGCACTCCAACTGAGATTGAACAAATCTTCTAATGCTCTCTCAGTTCCTTTCAGGTGTAGCTGTTCACATGATGATATCTCCTAAATATTTTAAAAATTAATGTGTTTGATTCAGGATGGACTATGTGTGTGTGTGTATTCACTGTATAATTATCCTACAGATATGCTTTTATGTTTGTGGTGAATATCTGCCTTACGTCGTTGTGACTGGCTTTTAATTGGCTCAATAGAAGGTTAATTTTTTTTCCCCATTTAAAATAAGCTGAACTGTTTCCACAAACAAGTCCAAACCAATTTGAACATCCTCTGATTTTATAACATTTGGATTCAACTACAGGCCTAAACATAATTGTGTAGGCCTCTAACTATTTTCAGTGACAGATAAAACAACAAGACTTTTGTAAAAACTTGTTTGTAGCGTTAAAGATAATAGACAGCTTTTGAGATATAATTCCTCCATTGCTCCAAGATGTGTAGTAATTTGCTGCTGGCACATATCAACAGCAAATTGTGATATGCCCCCATGGCAGCTTAGCTGCACTGGCCAATGAGTACAGGGGGTCTCCTGTATACATTGGGGTTGCATTCTTGAAAAGGGCAATGGATACTGAAACAACACATACCGGGGGATTTTTCCCCCTAAGAAATAATGTAATAAGGGGGAGATGCGTTCACAACTTCATCACACTCGCCTATAATACTCTTTTTGCCTAAACAGTGTACCTTTTTATGACAGGCTATACAGCATACATTTTACACATAAAACATTGAATAAAATAATGTAGAACTCTATTAACACCATTCAAACACATAGAACATTTTAATACAGTAATATAAAACAGTGTCAATTACGCTTAATGTAGGTAGGGGTGGTGGCTGGGTTTTCTTGGGCTGGCTTTTCCATGGCTGGCTTTTTTGTTGCAGAAGTCTTAAAAAAGTATTTTATCAACATCTGTTCTCCTGCATGAATCTTTGGATGATAGATCTCCCTGTAGCAAGCCACTGCATCATTGAAAGCCCTGGAGACTTTGGCAGACTGTTCATGAAAAGGATCACCGCTCTGTATGATTTCCGTCATCTCATCCAGCAATCCAAAGAAACAGGAGAGATTCTTAGTCATCAGACTCCTGGCTTCCTACCCTTCATCGTCATCATCATCCTTGCTTTCTTCGGATATCCATTGTTAGTCCAGCTCAATCAGTTCCTCATTTGTCATTTGCTCAGAGCGAGACACCAACAACTTCTGTAAATCCTCCTCCACCTTCTCAAAGCTGACATCCTTCGCCAACTTGACAATTTCTTGCTCGAGAGCAGGAACAGCATCAAATCCCATGAAGCTGTGGACAGCATCTGGCTATGCGCGGTGCCAAACGCCGTTCATACATTGTGAAGTGCCCTTTTCCCATGATGCATCAGTGTTTTCCACGCCATTCAAGATGTTGTAGGACTTCCAAAACTCCTTTACGTCGATTCTGATCCGTGCAAATGACGGATATGCAGATCAGGACCAATGTAAATCGGAACATGTTCCCCTTTTGATGAGTGATGGATATCCGAAACAATGGATAAGGGGGAGATGTATACCGGGGACCTCCTGTAGATGGAGTGGTGTCAAGGCTAAGCCCATTCTGCAACTATTCCCCACCACTTCCTGCCCACTGGCTCTCGTAAGGCAATGAACAGATGCACAGCAGCTGCCTACTCCTGTACAACAGGACCCAAGTCTGGATACCCTGGGTAGGGAGAGAAGAGGTTCTTACTCCCCTGCATATATCAGTTGTCCAAGTCACCATCTAACCCTGAATATTTATAATTTCTGCTTTTCATACAGAAACATTAGAGCTAGATATTATTTTTGTAGTAGAGTAAAGGGTGATAGGCAAGTTTCTCCTTTTATAAGACACTCAATATTTTAATTTAAAATCACTTTCTTTTCTTTAAGACTTGCCAACAATTCCTAAAGATCAATTTCAAGCAATCATGCTTAGACACTACTTAATTAGCAATTACTTTTAGTGTTTAGACCTTGGCCACAATACTGTGAACTTTGTTTCAGTTTAGACTCTTCTTCTTTCCAGCTAAGCTTACATTTAAATGACTCACCATTTTCCCCAGTCTTTCCCCACTTCAATAAAGCACATCCATCCTATTATTATAGTCCTGATCCACTATTTGCCAAGCTGGTTTATTGCTATGAAACAGTCTGATCTTTAGAAAAGCAGAATTTTTTATTTCACTTCAGGTGTATCTAGACTAAGTTTTAATCAAGAATGTCCATGTTGAGCAAAAAATGCCTTTTTTTCCCTTTAAAGATACACACTGCTTTCTCCAGAGGCTCTTTTAACTATGTAGTATTAATTTCTTTAAGACATATCAATGTATCTGAGCATCACAGGAATAAAATGTGTGCAACCTTCAAGCATTCCCTTCGCTTTTCATACATATCCAGCTTTCAAATCTAGGACACTTAAATTAGATATCTGGGGTTCATTGTATTTTCTTTTTTAATATCCACTAGTCTATTCTCTATCATTTTTCTTCTATAGGTACAAAAGGAAATTAGGTAAGTGTATGAATAAAGGTTTTCTATATATATCCTCCGCTATGACCTTAAGATAGAAATTGCTGTGGGCAGTTTCCTCCATCAGAAGTCTACAGCAAGTCAATCTTGCAAGTAAAGGGGATAAGAAAGGAAATAAGAGGAAGATAAGAAATTCAAGTAAAGACTTGCTTGAGAAATTGAATTTAACTTGGAAATAATTACATCACCCCTACACCTTACAAATAATAATTTGGCATGCACAGGGATTGGAAATAGAAATCTGACAATAAAGTAAGATGTAAAGATAGAACACAAGATTTGAAAGCCTGTAACTTTTATGCAAAATTATTTTCCAAAAGCAGGGTCAGGCCTGCTATCTAGTTCAGTACACACAGTACAGCCACACAGGTCAGCCTGTGGGAGCTATGTTCTTTCAACAGCTCCTCCCAGAACAACATAACTCCAAGCTCTCCCGACAGCTGTGTCTACCCCTTTCAAAAACAGACTTTGGAACCAAAACCTCCATAGTCAACAAGATGAGAAGTGCTTCTTTGATATTATGACTGGATTATTTTGTGGACCCTTCCAGTCAGCAGGCTGCAAAACCCTGCAGAGAAATGCTAATTGAGCCCTGTTGACTCTCTGTGTCATCTTGGAGCTTCTTAACTCCATTTTGGATATATGGAAGCATCCCTATAGGGGGAGGAATCAGGTATTTGCTCACCTCACTACACATATCATTACACACTTTTGTGGGCACAGTCACTGTCAAGGTTCCTTTCCCACTCTGAATCTAGGGTACAGATGTGGTGACCTGCATGAAAGACCCCCTAAGCTTATTCTTACCAGCTTAGGTTAAAAACTTCCCCAAGGTACAAACTTTGCCTTGTCCTTGAACCCTATGCTGCCACCACCAAGTGTGTTAAACAAAGAACATGGAAAGAGCCCACTTGGAGACGTTTTCCCCCAAAATATCCCCCCAAGCCCCACACCCCCTTTCCTGGGGAAGGCTTGACAAAAATCCTCACCAATTTGCATAGGTGAACACAGACCCAAGCCCTTGGATCTTAAGAAAAATGAAAAATCAATCAGGTTCTTAAAAGAAGAATTTTAATTCAAGAAAAGATAAAAGAATCACCTCTGTAAAATCAGGATGGTAAATACCTTCCAGGGTAATCAGATTCAAAACATAGAGAATCCCTCTAGGCAAAACCTTAAGTTACAAAAAGACTCAAAAACAGGAATATACATTTCCTCCAGCACATCTTATTTTACCAGCCATTAAACAAAAGAAAATCTAACGCATTTTCTAGCTAGATTACTTACTAACTTAACAGGAGTTGGAAGGCTTGCATTTTTGATCTGTTCCCGGCAAAAACATCACACAGACAGACAGACCCCTTTGTTCCCCCCTCCCTCCAGATTTGAAAGTATCTTGTCCCCTCATTGGTCATTTTGGGTAAGGTGCCAGCCAGGTTACCTTAGCTTCTTACCCCTTTACAGGTGAAAGGGTCTTGCCTCTGGCCAGGAGGGATTTTATAGCACTGTATACAGAAAGGTGGTTACACTTCCCTTTATATTTATGACAGTCACTTTGGAAAGTTAGGCCACACTGTGCATCCGTGAGAAATGTGGAGCATTCAGCAAATTTGGATTACCACTCTAGTAAGTCTATTAGAAGGTTTCAGAAGGCAGGGCGTTGGATCGGAGCCCGCGGAGCAGCTCTGGAGCAGTGGAGCTGCAGGTTTTTGCCTGGAGCTGGAGCAGAGCTGGGGCACAGCTCCAAAGCCCTGTCAGAAGGCTTCAGTTACAGATGAATACAGAAATGCATGGATGAATTCAGGAAGTGAACAAGGGCAATGACATGCTGTATTATCTAGCCATAGACAAAGTCACTCTCAGAAGTTCTACCTTTGGAATCTGTTTAATATCCATTCTGGAAATAGTTATAGGGCCTAATTTTGTGCAGTGCTCAGAGCCATCAACTTCCATTAAAGTCAAGAGAATTGAGAATACTTAATACTTCTCATGAGATGATCAGCTTCTTGCAAAACGGAGCCTGTTTATGTGGGGAAAAAAATCTGGCATGCACATGTACACTGTGTGTGGTAACATTTAATTAAGGTTGCTGTATATATTTATATATTTTGACTATGTATCCTAGCTTGCTTATGCATTCAAAATAAATATTCACCCACAAAACATTTGGAGACTTTAAATAATTCCTTGCTGGCAGGGTGCACTAATGAGACAGATTAAAGAAGATTGACCTTAGTTCTAATTGGGCTTCAAAATGAAGCTTTTTACATATTTTCTTTGAAAGCTTGCTATGACTAATTCTAGTTCAAAGCTTGCTAAGCAATACATGCTAACAATTACCAGTGGCAAAGATTACATTAAATGGATAACTGCTGGTTTAACCATCAGTTATTAAAATCTGGTAGTGTTGCATTTAGAGAAGTGATACTAGCTGGCCTGGATTGTTTCAAGAAGCAACTTTATTCTACAAACAGTACATGCAGCAAAGTCCAAAAGAAAGTAAAACTCTGTCTCAGTATTGTTTCTTATTTGCACAAACCAGCCCAAATTTCCATCTCTTCCCAATTAGCAGTGGGTGCCACACAACCCTTGTAGAGCTCCTCTAGCTGGACGCTCACCAAGCTGCTGTGTTTGGGGCCCAATATGCTAGACTCAAATGCTCTTAAGTTTCCCTTGGTCTGAGTAGGCTGCAGCACTGTCTCTTTCGTTGGCCTCTCAGGCATACTTCTTGAGTACAGGCTCTGTCTGCGACTCCTTAATGGAACTGGGACCCCAGAGCGCAGCTGCCCTAGGCCTCCACGGCCAGTGCTAACTCCCCAGAATCTTAATCACACCCTTTCCTGGAGCTCCAACCTCCTGGGGACTCTGGATTACAGTTCCCTTCTTTAGGGACACATGATCATGAAAGCAAACAGAGGCTATGAAAGAGTTAAAGAAAAAAAATCACACTTTCCTTAGCCAGCACAAGAAATATACAGATCTAGAGAAAACAATAATGCATCTATCTGCATTTCCTTGCCTCACTTTCCTCATTACTCTTCGGAGTTCCTTCGACTGAGGTCATAGACTTCTCCCTCTCACCTCTGTAGTCAGTGCCCTTCCATAATCTCCCTCTAAAAATGGCAAGACCCACTCTTTCATAGCCTCCAGTTCTCTTTGTGGGTTAGCCCCCGATCAGCCTCATGAGATGAGTAAAGTTTCCCCCAGAGGTGGGTGCCTGAACCATGACACTACAGAATCATTCTCACGCTAGTCCAGTGACTGGATAAACAGTTAAGTAGTCACTGGGCCAGTGTGAGAATGATTCTGTAGTCTAGTGATTAGGGCATCCTAATGGGAAGTGGCTCCATGCCCCCTGCTCCAATCATACTTTCATTAGTTATCAACAATGAAACAGCTTCAATAGGGGAGAGTGGGAGCCCCCACAAGAGAATATCCCCCAGCTCAGTGGTTAGGGCACACTCCTGAGAGGCGGGAGACCTCTGTTCAAATCCTTTCTACCCCTCCTATGGCTGTTTGGGTGGAGGGAGGCAGGTAACTTGCTCATTCCCTCAAGAAGTGACTTACAGGGCTATGCCACCTGACTCCAGGCACTGGGTTCCTGTTCTTGGATCACAAGCTGTGATAGATGCTTGCCTGCCAGCTGGCCTTAGGCACCTATTTCCATGAAAGGGGCAGGATTTAGCCCACACCTCTCTTGTTTGCATCTCTCATTGGCTAGCAGAGGTGGTGCCACGCTTTCAGGCTGGCTTTTGGGGAATGCATTCTAAGGCACCTCTCTCTCCTCATTCATTGCATAGGGAGCCTGCGTGCTTCACTCAGCATTGTAGATTACACTGTTCTTCCTGTGATTTTCTAGGTGCCTAAAACTTAGGCTCTGTGAGAGTCAGCATTGCAACACCTAAATCCTTTCCTGGATTCTGTCCCTCCTTCCCAGAGTTCACACTTGAAAGACTGGTTTACCTTTGGTGGTAGGCAACTTTTGTCCAAGCGTGCTCCAGCTGAGCGGATGATCAGACTTTAACAACCCTCTATTGTTAGCCCTGTGCCAGGTGCAAGAATTTCTCCTGTCACCTTCTGTGGGTTTTCTTTCAGACGAAAGACAGTAAGCTAGGCACACACGCTCCACTTTCAAAATGGAGTTTGCAGTCTGACAGAGACCGAGCCCCCCGCTATCTACCAGAATTCATACACTGTGCATACATTACCCAAATCATTGCACCCACCTGTTCCCATTAAGTACTGGGTGCACCTTAGAGAAGGAGCCATTTGAGAGTTGTCTGTGGCTTCAGACCTAATTATGGCCCAAAACTGCGAGTTAATTAGATCTCATAAGAGATCATTAGAGTAGAGCTCTAGCCATACCCTCTGTAGTGGCACAGGAAGTAATTATGGCATAGAGCCAACTCCTCTCTCTCTCTTCCACCAACACCTGGGAGAGTTCCCAGCTCACTGATTATCCAGAGCATGGGCTAAGACTCTAATCTAGTATATTTATAGACTTCACAAATATTCTTTCCTTTGTAGAGATATGCAAATTTGTGTGTGTGTTTTGTTTAAGCCATTTCCTGTAAATCCTTTGACTTTTGTTTTAGTTTGCATGTGATCCCAGTTGGGTTGTGCAATCAATCCCCAGAGAGTTCAGTTCATATGAACTAGAGGGGTGATGGCTTTGCTCACAGCAACTGGCTGTCAGCCAGTTCCCTCAAGTTAGAGTTTCACACAGATGAAAAATTCCCTCTTACCTGTCTCCAAAACAGTCCCTCCACTCCTGCCCTTACCACTTCACCTTCAAGTGCCTTCAGGAGGCAAGTCTATACACCTGGGGTTGAATGTCTTCTCTGTTTCTCAGAGGGTTGTTGGGTGGCACTGAGTTGATGCTTCCTCAGTTAGGATCTTTCCTGGGCTGCTCACTCCCCATTTACAAGTTTTGAGGGGACATGTGCCTGCCTTCTAAATAGGCAGCTAAGGAAGGAAAAACTCCAGCCCTACTGCCATATTGTACTAAACTAGTAGAACAAATGCTCCATATTCCCTAACATGGTAGCCAGAGACAGTGTCGAGATCACTCATAAAGGCAAGGAATTATATGATTTTTCTCCATTGTGCAATTACTCAGGAGCCCAGGGTATTTCTTGATACCTATTTAGTAGCTTCCCTACATCCACCCCCTCTGTGACAAGCACTACTTGCTCCCACTGACACCCCTGTAAGATTTTGCAGAGAAGTGGAACCATAACGGTTGACGTGCTCTGCTCTTATGCGTGTTGGACTCCTGCATGCCACTGAAGAGTAGACCAAAAGGCATCAGCTCCTGAAGAACTACACAGAAGACTTCTGGAGTTCTTCCCTACATCTGTTACACCTAAATCCTCTTATTTCTGAGATCAAGGTGAAGTTAATAAGTCACCAGGACTCACTTAGCATTTCCCAGCAAGATCACAACCTAGTAGCTGGCAGATTCACAGGAGGCTGCTGCTAACCAGTTACAGAATTCTTGATAGGTTTCAGAGTAGCAGCCATGTTAGGCTGTATTCGCAAAAAGAACAGGAGTACTTGTGGCACTTAGAGACTAACCAATTTATTTGAGCATAAGCTTTCGTGAGATACAGCTCATTTCATCGGATGCATCCATCATTCTTGATGAAAAGGAATCAGTGAGATTTTAGCCAGAAGGCATTATTCTCTACTCAGAGAACATATGGTATGAAGAACCATACTTAGTAATATATGTATAGACTGATAAATATAAAGATGATGAAAGCTAGTGCACTTGTTAGTGTTCACAGTGCATGGGATAGTTTTCTTGACGCTTTGGACAGGTAGTATTTGGATGCAATGTTCATTAGCTTTGGATTTTTATTGTGATGATCTAATATAGGATTTTGCATGGGATTCCAGTAATTGAAAGTATGCAGTACACATGGATGAGATTGCTACATTTCTGAAATTAACAAATCTGAGAATGTTTGTAGTCCTAGGCAATTCACAAAGGTGTTTCACTTATAAATGACCTTATCCGTGACCAAAAGCAGATTACTTGGGAGACATTCAGATAAAAAAAAAAATAGTAGGAATCTAATATGTTACAAGTCCAACACCAGCCACTGTCCTTTAGTTTTACAGTGTTCGCATGAAAGGAACATCTTTTATGCAGTTTTGTAGCTGTGTTAGTCCCAGGATATTAAAGTGGGTGAGGTAATAGCTTTTATTGGACCCACTTCTGTTGGTGAGAGAGACAAGCTCAAAACAGAACTCTTCTTCAGGTCTGGCTGATGGATTAATCACAATTTGTACACTATTCAGAAAACTTTAATCATATTGTAACAAATCCATGACAACACATGGTTGTCACTTCACAGCTGCATACCATATCTGCTTAGAATTTCATAGTATCAACAGCGATCCATCCCAGATCCTCCAGGTTCAGATCATCTCTTGCATCACTTTAGAACTACTTTTAAGGCTAGATCTTGTAACTGGATCTGCCTGGGCACACTATTACCTTGGCTGAGCCTCGTGGACTTTTATGGGGCTCTGAGTGGTCTCAGAGGTATGCCTGTGAGTTATAACTTGTAGACTCACAGCCTTTGTTGTAAACACAGTTATGCGCTTCTGGTTTTATCCAAAAGGAACAGTGATGTGTGTACAAATTACCCACACAATTGTCTGCAGAGTGTATTCCCAGGAAAAACAAAACAAAAAAGGTAGTTTTCAGTGCTCACCAGTATGTTTGGGTGAGTATACAACTAGAACTTTGCATAAATACAATAAAATAGATTAAAAGCTGAAACCAGGCACAGCTAATCGGGTTGCCATGCTCCCTGAAGGATAGGGGCTTTTGTTGAGCTTCCAGTGAAGCTGAGCTGATGTATGGTTTTGCATTGAAGTCATGGAAAATACAGTGCTTTTTAGGCATTTGTTAAACAAGCTAAAGTCAGAGCACATATAGAGAGGTGGAATCCTGTGACAAGACTGTGAGGTTTCCATGGACCCCTGCCTAGTTTAACAGAGGGTCTGCATGAATGGGTCTTTGCAATACTATTCTCAAATAAGTTGTTTTCCCAAACTAATGCCTGGTTGCCTCTGCCTTGTCATAAAAGTTTTCTTTTGTTATACACAGACTCAGTGCTTGGGAGTGGGGAAATATTGCTTCTTAGAGGAGCTGTGGGGTGGTGGCTAATTTTCCCAGATTACTAGGTGAGAGCTCCAGCTGGTTCTGCTTTGTATTGTTAAGAGGAACCCAGCCACTGTTGCTGCCATCTCCACTGGCAGAAGGGTTACACAGGGAAGCTCCTCAGGATTCCAGACATATGGGGCCTCCCACTCCATTGCCAGCATCATGGGCAGGGAGATGAAGGAAATTGGGTAGTTAGTTGCGAAGGCTAAATCAGAACCTCAAGCAGTCATTTTTCTTGATAATGTTTAAGGCTGGTCCTTGGAAAAGCCTTGATAAAATATGAAAGACTTCTCAAGAATGTAATAAAATGTCTCAGGTTAGCAAATTACCATCATATATCTGCAGAAAGCAGCAAGATACCCATTATCTAACCATAATTATCAATTTTCTTTTCTTTCTGAAAATAAAATTGCATGTCCAAATGTATGCATTTTTTTACTCTGTATTGAGCTGGGTCCATCTGTAGTGTAATGTGGGTCCTATGTAATGTGTTGTGTATGCATTGCATACAGCCACCTAAAAACAATCATACTTCTTAGGCTTTTTCAAGATGTCGGTAGCGGATCACCTGTACCACCAGTGAGTACACTATGTTTACTGCTGTGGATTAGTTGGTAGTTTAACACCTCAAGCTATCAACTTTGTAGGCATCATGTGACAAGCCCTAAACATTTGTTATAATTTATTGTTAAAGTTCCATTTGTTTGGCATGTTGCACGATAATCATTGAATATTTTCAGACTCTATGGTTAATCAATTATCTTCACCATCAAATTTTACAAGGACACAGATCTTTGGTTTGCATTGCAGAGTTCTGAGAGATTGTGTTGTGCTTTATTCGGAGGCTTTGCTTTCTGTATAATATAAAGAAGTTATCTTGATTTAGGGCTTGATCTGAAGTTTGTGTCTCCCAGATCCACAGGGAGTGCCCTAGTCACTGGGCTAAAGGTTAAGGAAGGCATCACCAGCTCCTCGTTTCCTCAGTTTACAAATGCTGCCCATGTCCTGAAAAATTATTTGTGGCCAAAATTATTTGGCAAAATTGTGCAATATTCACAAATATTTTCAAGTCAACCAAAACGGAGGGGGTTTTGTGAATACACTATGCATCTGAAAAAGTTTGCCCAGCTCTATTTACTGCATTCTAATGCAGGGGTTCTCAAACTCGGGATCGGGTCCCCTCAGGAGGTTGTAAGGTTATTACATGGGGGGTTGTGAGCTGTCAGCCTCCACCCCAAACCCCGCTTTGCCGCCAACATTTATAATGGTGTTAAATATATAAAAAAGTGTTTAATTTATAAAGGGGTGGTGTCGCACTGAGAGGCTTGCTATGTGAAAGGGGTCACCAGTACAAAAGTTTGAGAACCACTGCTCTAATGCATCTATTTACTACATTCTAATGCTTCTAGTTCAGAGATGGGGAGGCTCTGATATCACTTCAGTTCCCTGTTGCTTTCTTTTACGCTGTGTTGGTGGCTGTGACAGTGGCAAAAGTTCACTTTGAGGACTGTGAATGGTCAGTCAAAAGCCTTTTAATTGTGAGCTTCGCTGAGGGGTAGATTGAAATTTTGAGCCTAAATAGCTTAGATTTGTAAGTCCCATTTACTGACAATTAGGCTCCTAAGTGCCTACAGCCCAGATTTTTAAAGCTATTTAGGTGTTGCTACCCTCAGCCTTGCAACTCATAACTGATGTAGGAGCCTCAATTTCATTTTCAAAGGTGATTTAGGCACTTAAATCCCATTAACGGTCAATGGGATTTAGACTGCTAAGTAACTTAATCACCTTTGAAAATGAAATTGAGGCTCCTAAAATCAGTTAGGTGTGGCAAGGCTGAAGGTAGCAACATCTAAATAGCTTTAAAAATCAGAGCCTAAGTCACTTCTGAAAATGGGATGTAGCCATTTAAATCGCTTACGGCCAGATTTTCAAAAGTACTTAAGTGCCTAACTCCCAATTAAAAGTTTGGGGCCCTGCAACTCTCAATGAACAACATCTAAATACCTTTACCTACCTGCGCCTGTGCCCATGACAAGTCTGATGTCTAAGTAATTCAGTTTTTCCAATTATATTAGCATAAAAATAAAAATCTAAGATTCCATTACTTTAAATGCTGTGAATTCTTTTAAGCCGCTTTTAAAACTCAAAGCCACTGCATTTTTAAATGTTGGCCCCAAAACTATCAAAATGGATACTCACAAAACTGTTTCAGAGTATTCATCTTTGGGCAGAGAAACTAACATGATGAAATTGTAGGCCAAGCGTAATTTTGTTGGGAAGATATGGGCTTGAACAATTAAGGCCTGCACTGAATGTGCCTCCTCATTTGTAACTATAGAGCCACTGCCACAATGCTATAGTAATGGTTTGCAGTGTTTACTCATATCTTTCTCAGACATGCAAGACAAAAGTAATAGAAAATGGCTATAAAGATTGCTGCAGTAATGCAGCATGTGCTATCTGACCTTTGTCAGCAATGTCAGAGGCTTTTTCATATGCTATTGCTAGTTGTCATTATTAACAGTGACCATGAATTTCTTTCTGTCATAGTAATCTGCCCACATGAGAGATGTTTCAGAGGGACTCCTACAGAGAAGGTCACTGGCTCTTGATCTCATCAAGCTGCTTTCTTCGTTATTGGAAAAGCCAGGGGAGAAGATCAGTAAATGACACCCTCAAGATTTTTAGGAACACTGGAAAGTAGGTATTATTAGGCTTTCAGACCAGGAAATCAAATACAGTATTGATCAGGAGGACAGGGGATCTTCAAAGAGGGTTATTTTGTTCTCCCTTCCCATCATCTGGACAAATTAAGTTTTACAATGTCACACCAAATATTTTAAGTATTGATTTTTTTGAATCTTTGCTTGACAGTTGAGGTGACTGAAAAGATTCAGTATGAGGGCCAAATGAGGAGAAGGGTTAGGTAGGTAACATTGGACAGTGTCTAATTGGTAATGCGTTCATCACGTACAAATAGGCTATAAGAAAGATGGGTATTAACACATTTGTTTATTGGTATTTAGTAGTTTGCTTCAGATACGCTGCTTAGCAGTTGCAGAGCACATCACAAGCACTGCTTTGTCATTACAAATGCAATGTGGCCTGTCCACTTAAGGTAAAAAAACACCCTTTTATATAGATGTGGCAGGAGCTCCCTCTACTGAAAATGTTTCAGTCTACGGAGACTTCTGGCTCTGGCAAATGTAATCTTATCCAGACGCATTTGAAACAGGTACACATTTAAAATGGGTCTTTCCTGCGTTTTCAGAATAGCATTAGTAATAATTAAAAGGGTGTTACATTAATTTACTATTAGTGCAGTAGTCTAAACTGTAGACTTTGTTTTTTACCATTAGACCTTTCAGAAAACAAATATGATAGTTTGGAGAAATGGCTCTCAAAGTTATCAGTGTTTTTGTGTTTCAAATATTTTGCATTATGGAGGCCAAACTCTTATCTTAAATGCACACAACACAATGGGATCTGGGTAGGTATACAACTGGTCCAAATTCAGCCTTTCAGTAAAATATATATATATATATATATCAGCTGTGCTAAGAATCCTTATGAAAGCTTATGCCCAAATAAATTTGTTAGTCTCTAAGGTGCCACAAGGACTCCTCATTGTTTTTGCAGATACAGACTAACACGGCTACCACTCTGAAACCTGTGGATATTTGCGGTCATGTGTTTACTCACAGATGCCCTCCGCAGGTGATTAACGTTGTTGCATGTTCTAGAAAAAGGACGCCTAGTCTTACTTTGTAGTTATAGACAGTCCTTGTTTAATAGGTTGTGATGTATTGGAGATGGTTGTTATAGCTAGGTTCACAAACCATTTTTAATTAAGGCACCACAGCCCAACTTCATTTGTGTACCTGAGGCTGGACGGGATGATGTTTAGACTTTTGTTAGTTCAGCTCTTTCCAGTCAGATATTTAGTTCACCCATCATGAACTGAGAAAGGTGGTGTAGCTATGAACTGGACTGTAGGACGGGATAGATCCCACACTGTATTTCCTTACTGTTTTTCACCCTGTGTTAGAAATTTATGATGAAGCTACATTTGAGATACAGTATCTCTATTGGAGAACAGGATGCTGCTGTACCTTAGAGCTCCTAAGCCACTTTTTAAGTTTTCTGGGTTGAGTTAGACTCCCATGGTGGCCATAAAGAGCACGGAGTACTGCAAATAAATTATATTTATTTATGGAGGATTTAAGGTGTCTGTACAGCATCTACATAGCACAATTAAGCAGATAAGATCCCTGCCACAATTAAGCAGACAAGTTTTGGGGTAGCCATAATCTTCAGAAATGTGCCATGGGAACTTTAACATTCATAAGCAGATACAGAATTGGAGGGTGAAAATTCTGGTTGCATTGAAGTCAATAGCATAACCCTCATTGACTTCAGTAGGGTCAGGATTTTACCATTGGATTTTGAGAGCTTATTAGTTATATTAGAGGCTGATATAAAAATAGTTGCTTTTGATGATCATGAGGATGACGACGACAATATTTAATTTAAAGGATGGCAAAGTGAAAATTACAACTCTCCACAATTTGCATCAGTACTATCCTATTATCTTCAATGAAGTTGAAAAGGTGTGAGGGTAGAATTTGTCCTTCTATCTGCACACACTTTTTTAAAGTATAGGTCAGCTAAGCTACATGTATATACATTTTAATGCTGTATGCCTTTGGGTAGAACTCTGGGCTATAATCTAGAGATTGTAGGGGAGGGGAGCCTAGTTAAATAGACTGACACTCCAGCGCTGATAGTCAGCATGGAGCTTGTCATAAATATAAAGGGAAGGGTAAACCCCTTTAAAATCCCTCCTGGCCAGAGGAAATCTCCTCTCACCTGTAAAGGGTTAAGAAGCTAAAGGTAACCTCGCTGGCACCTGACCAAAATGACCAATGAGGAGACAAGATACTTTCAAAAGCTGGGAGGAGGGAGAGAAAAAGGGTCTGTGTGTCTGTCTATATGCTGTCTTTGCAGGGGATAGACCAGGAATGGAGTCTTAAAACTTTTAGTAAGTAATCTAGCTAGGTACGTGTTAGATTATGATTTCTTTAAATGGCTGAGAAAAGAATTGTGCTGACTAGAATAACTATTTCTGTCTGTGTATCTTTTTTGTAACTTAAGGTTTTGCCAAGAGGGGTTCTCTATGTTTTGAATCTAATTACCCTGTAAGGTATCTACCATCCTGATTTTACAGGGGGGATTTCTTATTTCTAATTACTTCTATTTTTATTAAAAGTCTTCTTGTAAGAAAACTGAATGCTTTTTCATTGTTCTCAGATCCAAGGGTTTGGGTCTGTGGTCACCTATGCAAATTGGTGAGGCTTTTTATCCAACATTTCCCAGGAAAGGGGGGGTGCAAGTGTTGGGAGGATTGTTCATTGTTCTTAGGATCCAAGGGTCTGGGTCTGTAGTCACCTAGGCAAATTGGTGAGGCTTTTTACCAAACCTTGTCCAGAAAGTGGGGTGCAAGGTTTTGGGAAGTATTTTGGGGGGAAAGACGTGCCCAAACAGCTCTTCCCCAGTAACCAGTATTTGTTTGGTGGTGGTAGCGGCCAATCCAAGGACAAAGGGTGGAATATTTTGTACCTTGGGGAAGTTTTGACCTAAGCTGGTAAAGATAAGCTTAGGAGGTTTTTCATGCAGGTCCCCACATCTGTACCCTAGAGTTCAGAGTGGGGGAGGAACCTTGACAGGGCTTCACGCTATTCAAAACAGGTCACAGGTTTCTTTCAAGGAACCTGTCTCAAACAATCATATTTAAATATTAATTCAAATCTAGTCTTATTGCCCATCTGCTCCATGCATTTCTAGATGCTTCATGGTTAAAATATGATATTTTTATTTTAAAATATGTAATTGAGGTAAGAGTGGTATCAGCATATTTAGAAAAGTTTTATTAAATTGCGGATATGTATATTGCAAAAGGAATGTGTTCAGGGATGGTTTATCCACAAGGAAATCTGACTTAATTTTTTTTTAAATGAGGTAACATTTTAATATTTACGCTCAAGCCTACTGTACAGCTTAACCACAGATTTCCTGCTTGAAATGCGGGAATTACTGTACTCAGTAAAATACTACTGAGTAACTAGATTACAGTATCTTAACAATTAATAAGCATTAATTCAGCCTCAAAACATCCTGAGAGATAGGATTTAATAAGAAGCATTAGCTCCACTCTTCACAGATAGCTGAAATAAGAGACAGGGAAGTTAGATTATTGGCCCCAGCCCATGGAGCAAGTCACTGGCAAAACCAGGAATAGGATTTGGAATCCTAGCTCCTAGTCCTGTGCCCTTACCATTAGACTGCACTTTCCTTCATATTCCCCCCTGTTGTAGCCAATCAAAGGTATATTCAAGACAGAAAAGTCTGATATAAGCATTGATTAATGGTGTATCACAAGGCCTGCAGGTCTGAGGCCTGTAAGACATTTAGCTTAGCCAAACAAAGCCTCTGGCCTAAAGCTAGGCTGACATGAGTAACCACGGGATGAGTGACCCTCTGTCACAAGAAGAAACAATTAAACTAATAGATGTGTTAACTGCTGACATGTTACTCTAAGGCTGGTTAGAGTATTTGGGGGATTTTTGCAGATATGGGATGTCAGCAATGTGATAACTGCAAGTTATGGTGATTGAGTGATGTACATGTTAATGAATATAAGGGGAACTAATAAGTTAACCTATGAAAATGGGGCACCCCAAATTTAGTGGGATGTGGAAGTATAGATAAGGAAATGGGCCTCAGCACAACACATTATGAAAGCTGTATCCCAGCCGTCATGACTTCGAAGACACCAGGACGACACCTACTGGTGATTATGGTAACCGTGATGATGAGGAGGAAGATAATGACTGACACTCTGAGGTTCCCTTGCAGGAGGTGTGAGTGATGCCAGCCATAGCACAAAATGTTTAGTCCTATCTCCATATCTGCTGTTTTATTTCTGTGTCTGTGGGATTGTTTATCTGCCTAGGAGATTTGTTAATAAAGGGACTTGTGATAAATTGCAGTTGTTTCTTCTGTGCTGCTGGGGTCTCTCATTCTAATGATACTGGCAATAATCTTTGTGATACTGGAGCTGCTCTGGGAACCCATTATCGATCCCACTGTGGTCTAAGAGATTAATCAGTTAACCAATAATCAGTACACCAACCTATCAATTAGGCAACGCTATAATGTTGAATTCTAACTTCAGACATACATGCGTATCTTCCCTTGTGTTTGACAGGAGTTGTGTATGCTAATCAAAGGAAAGAAATATAGCCCACCATCAATAGTCTGAGATTTTTGTTTCAAAGACTACACTGTAATGCTAAATCACTTGGAAAACCTTTTTTGAAATGTATCATTTTGTGGTTAACTACTGAGTATGTATCACCAGGTTACTATTTAAGATGCAGGGATTAATGGCCTGACTCTTTACTTACATTGGTGAGCAGTTACTCAGAAAAGTAATCTTGCTGAAGTCCCTGGGACAACTCACAGAAGTAGCTGTTCACCAGCTGAGTAAAGGTTGCATAATAAATCCATGAAACAGCAGATTATTGCAGAGGTAAACTGACTTTAATCCACATTACTTTTAAAAACTATTACATTCCTTAGCAATCCTGTTATTTCTGTCCCAAGGGTAAACAATTACAGTCTCACAATGTATTGTCAATTGTGCAATTCACACAAATGCTGGGGTGTACTTTTTCCAGAGCCGAAAAGAAGAAATTCAGAAAGCAAACCCAGTGCCCATCACAACAGAAAGATCAAACAAAAAGATGGCTCTACTGGGTCTGGTTGCTAGATTTTAACACCGCACAAAAGTAATAAATGATCAAATATTACATCAGTAATATGTAACCCGATCACCTTTTGGATCCAGTAATCAAATGTTTCTGATAATTGTTTCAAAGGTATGCTTAAAGAAACCATAACAGTGTCACTGTTTCTTTCCTTTGGGATAGAACAATACTGTAACAGCATTAGTGATTTGCTAGGAGCATCCTTCTCATCTTTTCATTTTTCAAGGGTAATTTACCAGCCAAGAACAATGACAAACTTGTATTCGCTTTGCCAAAAGATTCTAAATAATCGTATTTACTCTGATACAGTATCTTCAAAAAATGCTGCAGTTGTTGGGATTTTTTTTAATAGAGTTTCAGTATGTTTTCCTTTTGTCACTTCATCAAATATGTATTGTCAATTAGTATCTCTAGCTCCTCTATATCTGACTCCCCTGCCTTTCTGTAGAGCTTTCATGCATTGTTCGGGTGATGTCAAGTAGGTAAGGAATTCTCTGAATTGCCCAAATAATAAATGGGAGAATTTTATAATAACAGAACAAAACTGATTGAAATAGTGGAACTGATGATAGGCAAGGGGAATAAAAGGCTTGTATTGTGAGACTTGTCTCCTCTTAAGATTTGTCTACCCTAAGAATATTTGTGTTTGTTTTTTAGCCCTAGAACTTCAGCATCCATGCTATCAATGCTGTAAACTATAGTATAGGCTAGGCATAGGTGGTAAAACCACCTATGCATGAAGGCCTGCTATAGTTTACATCCGTGAAAAATGTTAACATGTTTTCCCAGTGTAGATGGACCTTTGAAATGAAGTCCCACTCCATCATAATTGTCTTGAAATGCAGCTGCAGTGATCAGTACCTGGCAGATATGAAGTTCTTCATTCCAAGTGGAGTAGCATCTCCCTGGAGACAGATCAGATGAAGAAGAGGAAGAGAAGATAAACTGTCACTAACTCATGCTGGAAGGAGTCTCTGGCTCTCCATATTACAGTGAAGAGGACTCTATGCAGTAGCAGCATCTCTAACGTGACTGCAGGCCAGTGCTAAAATGCTTCTTACTCCCTCTCCTTCTTACTCCCTATTTGAAGAGGAGTCCTGCAGCTAGATCTATCTGTAGACACAGAAGTGAAAAAGAGAAAAAAAGAAGCGGTGTTTCCCCCCCACCACCCAATACTGACCTTCTTCTGAAGAGGAAAGAAGCTGTGAAATGGTCCTTGCAACTGCAGTGATTGAAAGAAGTCTTGACACCTCTTCCTGAGGTGAGCAGAAGGGAACCATATTTGTCTGCTGCTCCACACTGGGGCAAGAGGAGTGGGCAGGACTTCCTACAGCACCAGCAGACATGTTTGTTATTGAGCCCTTACTTAACACCTTTCTGAAGTGCCTTATGTTGGGGACTGACAGGCTGTCATGTCCAAAGACCATCAAGATGATATTCCTGGCCTCAAGATGGATAGTTATGGGTCAATATCCCTGAGATCATTGCAAGGTGAAGCATTCTGTAGTAGATTTTGTTTTTTGGAGGATCAGGTCCAGATCCTCCACTGGTATAATTCATTACATCACATCTCTGAAGTCAATGAAGCTAAGCCAGTTTACATCAGCTGATAATCTGAATTTCCATTTCTCTAGAATCCTGTTTACTTCAGGTTTAAGCTGATTTAAAACAAAACAAAACACCACAATACCTACTAGGTAACAAATTACTCACTGTACAGCATGTCTAAAGAACTATTAATGCCATCTCTGAACATTAAACTGTAACTGAAGTGCAACAAAAATGAAATGCTGCCAGATGGAAGCAAACACTGACATGTGATGTGAAACTGGCAAACTTTGCCAATTTCAAGATGGGATTAAAAACAATTACTTTCCTAATTTTAGCCATTGAATGCTGTTTGCTTACTAAAAGTGAAACAATGGGATAGCTCAGTACCTGATTTGTGTGTGCTATAATATGTTCAAGTGACAAAATTACCAGTGCAGAATAAGAGGTCTAGTTAAGACCAAGGAGAAAATCTGACTCTTAGATTTTAAGGCTATAAGTTCTTCAGGGCAGGGATCATATCATTTTCTGCATGTTGTATAATTCTGCCCATACTGTCAATAATTAAACACTAAACTATGATGATTTGCCAGCTTTTTTTTTTTTTCAGATGCCTTTGGCAGAGTTCAACTGAACTTTCTTATGAGATATTTTAGAAATTTGTGTATCATTCAATCTGATACCTGGCTCTAAGCACTGTTTCCAGTGTTTGTAACCAGGAACTTCCCCTTTCAAAATATTACCAAAACTTATTATTGTCCTGCATACAACATTCTGAATTGTGCAGCGAAACAATGGAATCCCCTCCAGCTTTTCCATTGGCAAGCATTCTCTTAGAAATATTATGCCATGCTATTTATTGGTTCAAGGATGTTTTGCAGAGAATAGTAAAAGATGGTAAAAGTAGTGCAAGAAAATCAAAGTTTAGTCAAAAATATGTTATCCAAATTCCATTTTCATTTTTTCAGATATCTCTAGCTAGAACTGAACACATCTGCTATGGTTAATATATCATTAATGGCTTTTACTTGTCTTATTTTGCCCCTCCAAGGTACATTACAAGGCAAAAGGGATTGCAGGCATTGGGGGGGCAGTTGTCCAGATTCACTACAAAGCGGCATGATCTGATGTGACTAAGGACATGTTTTTAAAAAATAACCATACTGTTAGATATCAAAAGGAAGAAAACATTGTTTAGAAGTGACTAGTTCTACAAATAAAATGTCTGTTGAGCCTCTTGAGTACCTGTGATTTAATTTGGGGTTTATTTAATTTTTTCCCGTCGCACAAAGTGGTTAATTTTAGAGAAGTCCCTTTAGAAAGATCAATTAGGTATCCTACAGAGTTTCCCTTAGAGAAACAATAAATGGTACAAAGGGAAACTACACTAGAAAGAGGAAAAATTTGCATATAAGAGAACCAATATTCATGTACTAACCACAAAGTAGAGGGGAGAAATTGCTAGGATGGATCTATTAGTAATAAGCTTTTCAGAAGAAAGAAAAGGAAAAATAAATCTAACAAGACTTTTCTGTCTTATGTTAACAACTAACACTAAATTAGTGCAGTATTTCCAGTGTTTTTAAGGGATTATAATAATTTGGGAATAGCAATTTGACTTGGTCTGAAAAGTGGAATACAGAATAAAGAGTGGTCTGCTTCTAAATTATATACGTTAAGCAAGATAAACAAAACCATGAACGCTTTTGTCATTTTGAAAATCGTCATCTGAATAATTGATCAAATGTGGAAAATTGCTTAGAAAGTATTCTTTGTGATAAATACTTGTCCTGTAGAAATAAATAGATGCAAAGTACTACCATAAAATAAATACACACACACCCCCCCCCCAAATTATTTTACATGTTGAATTTTGTAAGCAAATTCCTTGTCTAGTTGAATATTTCTGGTTGCACTTTGGCCTGCTCAGACCCAATCAAAACAAAACAGATATGTGAATCAGAGGCAGGTCTGTTGAAAGGGGACATTTAAAATTGTCCAACCCCTAGAACTTTCTTCTAAACCATTGAAATTCCACTGTCAGTCAGTAATGGATTCAGTATTTCTTGGATGCCACTTTAAACTCTGAAGAGTTGCTCCTCTACCCAATGAATAATGTCTCCTGTCCATCTTGAAATTGTTGTATTGCTGTATTGAATCCTATCAAAAATAAAAAAAACTACACATTCTGACACATTGAATACTGAATACAGATGCACATATATAGTCATTTAAGGTGAAGTACCATTTCTTGTGTCCTCTTTCTTTAATTTAAGAGAAAAAAAACCTGGGGAAAAAATATTTTTGAATGTTGTAGAATTAGCTCATGAACAAATGTTTCAATCACTCCCTGGGTGTGAAATCAATGAGAAAGTAAATGAAGAGCTAAATCTAGATACATTGACCATTTAGCTTCTTAGACCATTGGCTTTCAAATCTTTCATTTGTTGAGAGTAAACTGTTCATGTAGAAACTACTGTAGTAGTATTTAAAAGGTGTTTTGCACATTTTTGAATGAAATATAGATACTCAATTGACAATTTGGAAACCTCTTCAACCCAAGAATAAAAATAAAATACTCTTCATGTCATATTACAGTATTTGCAGTGCTGGATACAGCTCTGTCAGATAGCCAGCTACATCTACCTAATTGCTCACTACGTTGTTATATCAGATCATTTACATGGAAAATGTACGTACTTTTATGTTCATTCTTCTATCTATAGAGTTGGGTTTTTTTGCAAAGAAGAAAATCTGTAGCTTACACATTTACTCACACTGCTTAGTTTTGTAAAAATAGTGCTTCTCTTACAGTCTATATTTACTAAAGATCTTACTTGAAGTTTAACGTGTCATGGAGTCTTAATCTCATATTGTGCCTTATGTATGTTAGCATTTATGCTTCCGTATCTAAATTCTATGGTTTGCATTATAATTCCATGGTGAACTTTTACAAATATTTTTTTTAATCTTACATATACAATCTATAAACGTGTGACTTGAACTCTATCTATCTTCCCCTTGAATTTTCTTTCAAGGTAGCTGCAGATCTTCGGTTTTGAAGAAATGTTTGCTGTGGCATCTACATACCAGAGATGGATGCCTTTACAAAAGTGTTACATGGACAAAGCCTATAGATGCAGATACAGGGTTGTTCTTACTCAGGCAAATTTCACGATTACATCCATTTCTAGGAATTTTGCCTGGGTAAAGAATGGCTCAATAGTGTTCACCTAACCTTGTATAACAAAACGACAGTTTTCCATTTGCTGCACTACATTAATAATTGGAAATTGGCTCTAATGGCTTTTTTCTTGCTGGTGACATTATGGGAGCTGCTATGGAAACACCTGCAATTGTCTTAGTTTCTTTTGCAGTTTCATGGGCACCTTCATTTCAGGTATGTCACTTAAGTGATTACATCTATCACTTAATTTTCCAGTGGAAGTAGAAGAGAGGATAAAGAGGGAAATTATAACTGGGCCTCCAAAGCACACTATTACAACATCCAGTTTGTGATTTGCCACATTGCTTGCATGGGATACATGTATGATTTTAATTCTACAATTAAGGTGTGAGTCACAAAGTTTGACACCATATGGGTTAATTGCTAGGAGACATTTCACTTATTTGGCAGTCCACAGTTAGCAGCTGGCATCAGTATATCCTTTGGTTTCAAATTAACTTTGCATGTGTTCAAGCATGACATGCATGCAGATATCAGACACACGGCAGCAAATAATTTAAACGTATTAGTTCTGACTTGCAGAATAACCATGTCAGAGAGATGATGGATGACAACCAAATTGGCAATAGGCCATCAATGGATGAAAGTGATGAACAAAAAATTAGCTTTATCAGTCTTGTATTTCCCAACATTCTGGTGTACAGACAACTGCCATAGTTCCAGTATCTTCTTTAATACATTATAGTTCCAAAAATAGCTCAAGCCTCTGCTTGATCTACAGTAAGTTTTTGGCAAGTTGTTCAGGGACTTTTCTGGATTTGCAGGGTTACAGAGTCTCTAGGTCTCCAGCCTACCCTTTATCTGGTTCCTGTTCCTGCCCCAGCCTTGTTCCAGCCTGCTTCATCCCTGTCCATTCCCTTCTCCAACTTTGTTCCAGTCCTGTTACTGACGAGCTCCAGCCCTGCACCCATTTCCTGACTCCCAGATCCTCAAACCTACTCCAGCCTATGGCCTTCATCTGCACTCCGACTACAATCCTGGTTTGGCTTGTCTACAGACTCTGTCCTTGGTTCTTCTGCACAGCCCGTCCCCAGACCTTGTTTCAGTGCTGCACTCGGCCTGGTCCTGACTCTGTGAATGGTTTTGACCCTTGGTGCCTGTTTGCGACCACAGATACAACCCCCAGGCCTGACCACCTAGAACCCAGAACCCAATTCACTAGACCTATTAAATGGGGCCTTTATGGCAGCCAAGGATGGCTTGGGCACCATGATGCTCCACCCAGACTCCCTTTTCCCCAGCTATGTCTCCCATGGTACTGGCTGGGATGTTGTAGGAGCCACTTCTTGTCTCTCATGGGATCTTCCACTGGCTAGACTAACATCAGGGCCACTTTCTCCCAGAACCACATTGCAAAGCTGCCAGAACACATGGGAGAATGTGGAGCAGAATTGTGACATTGACAGAATATGTAGCAAGTATGCCCGATATATTTTATTAATTACATGAGCTATCAGTGCCCACACAGGTATCTGTAATTAAGATACTTTGCCAAAAATATTTACAGAAAACTATATTTACAGACAATATTGGCTCCTTTCAGTAATATCCAAAGGAGTAGTTTATGGAAACAATAATAAATCAAAAAGGCTCAGATTACCACATAAAACTTCAGAGAGATGACAATCAGTAAAAACCGGTAAACCGCCGCAAGTTGGAGTGCTACCCTGCAGTTTGGGTATGTTTTGTTTATGCTGAGCCATATTTGTAGATAATGATTTCCAGATGAGGACTTAGTCAAACCTTATCTAAACTAGTCAAACCTCATGTGCAAAATTGGTTTGAAACTTTCATAAGAGTTGGGTTGCTTAGAAGATTTCAGTTTTTTCTTTTTCTGTATGGGACAGAAACATCCTGCTGTAATTTAGCATTTAGACATACAGTTAATCAGAAGCAGAAAGTGCACAACTATGCAGAAAGCTATGGTTTGATTTTGGAGCAAGGGTTTGGGTTGGGTCTCTATCTGAATAAATTTGCCTATGCCTACTGTGACAAAGCTCTGTCCTTGTCTCCATGGGTCCCACATTTCCTGGCAGATTTCATTAGCCTCAGAAGCTCACTGTGACCCTCCACATAGCCCTTCTCTCTCTAGAGGCAAGGGTCACAGCCTACTGAGCCATTTTCATCATAAACCAGCAAGGGAGGTGAGGAGAAGTTATCCTCCCTTGCACAGTCTCTATGGTCTCCCAATCTCAGTGATTAATCATGGGGGCACAGGGGGGAGCCTGGGCCCACCCTCGACTCCAGCCCAGGGACCCTAATAGTATCAGCTATGGTAGCTGACTTTTTAGAAACAGAACATGTACAATTCCCTGGGCTACTTCCTCACAGCAGCCCCCACTTCCTCAAGATCCACTGCACCCTTACCTCAGGACCTCCTTCCTTGTGCCTGATATGGTGTGTACTGCTCAGTCTCTCCAACAGCACAACTTCCTCCTACAGCTCCTGACATGCACACCCACCTAACTGGGAGGGTTTTAACTGGTTTCAGCCAGCCCCTGATTGGCTTCAGGTGTCCCAATCAACCTAGCTGTCCTCCCTGCCTTCTGGAAAGATCTTAATTGGCCCCAGGTGTCTTACTTGACCTGGAACAGCTGCCATTTGCTTATTCCGGTAACAGGGATTTGTTTAGCCTGTGGCTAATATATCTGTCTCCTGTTACTTTACTATAGACATCTGGCCTTGCCCCATCACACTACCTGAACATTTAAAATAGATGTCTCTGAAAATCTGTTTGTTAGTATGTTTCAACACACTGTACATAACTTAACCATAAAATGTGGAGTGCATATGTTTAATTAATAATGCAGTGAACAAAATTCAGATATCCTGAATTTAACAATGAAAGTAAGAGTCAGGTATAGGCTATTATATTTTACATTGCAAGCACAATCCAAAATTCACTGAATACAGTAAAGCCATCTCTTTGTTTACCACACACAATGCCTCTGCAATGACTTGTTTATATGCATTGTAGATAAAGAACAAAGCATGTACAGAACATAGATGATTTTCTTCATAGCATAAAATACAGATTTTATTAGAAAAGATTGTAGGTTTCAGATGCCGTGCTCCTAGTATTCTGATTGCTTAACATGCTCAAAAAGGCAATAATTCCCTAGTGGTAGGGTGATTGGCCCTAAATATCTGGATAGATAGCTAGATATGTTTTTGAATATATATGTAATTGACAGTTTTAGAGATATGAGGAAAGTGCTGGGCTCCTTTTTTCCTAATATATTTTTACAGATACTCTTACTGGATCAAAACCTCTTTAGGCCCTATCTGTCAAAATAGCATTTGAAAATCTTAAAAGTATAACAAAATAAAAATCAACACCATAAGATACATTTTAGAAAGTGTAACAACTAATAAATAAAGCCCAAATCCATACTCTCATGCACTGTACTAGATACAAAATAAAAGTTTCCACAATCTTTTTCGTTTTTAAGATTGGTTAGTGATCATGATGGTATTCCTCCAATAACAACCCACTATCCAAGAGATAGGCACTACAAACACATACTGTTAAAGGCTGAAATTCACCTGTGTGGAGGGGCAGAACAAGAGCTATGACCCACTGAAGTTCAACTTAAGCTCTATTTAGTGTATCACAGAAAAGAAACTCATAAAGAGGATCTAGCAGTTGCACGTAGAGTCCTACAAGGAGTGCCATGCCTGTGGAACCAATTGAAGTCAGTTGGTATCATAAAAGTCAATGGGGTTCTGTGTGGGAGCAGAGGTTGGCCCACATGGAGCTTCTGGCAGAATCAAGGTCTAAGCCTGTAAAACTCTGAGGCCTGTTGCAACAGTATTTCTGTTTTCAGAAAATTGTACTTCCTGTTCTTGGTTACATTATAGTAGCATGCACAAGATACATCCCTGGAGTTTTCCCCCTAAGGTGCACTGGAAGCTACAGAAAAACACACTGAGAGAACACACTGTGCAGAATTACCCCTGAAGCAGGCGTAAATGCTGGATTCACTGCAGAATTCAGTTTTTGATGTAAATTCCTCAGGGCTTTCTATATTTTTCTAGAGTCTACTGAATATTTATGGAAAGCATGGACTCCTTTCATATCTGCACATGCATTGACCTCCTGTGGAAATACTAAACATTGTGTTTGCCCAGAATTTGTATATGTTTTAAATGCACACTAAATTCACCCATCCCAGAATCTCATATATCCATTGGCTTTAGAAATCAAATGAACAAAAAGCAGATGACAAAGAACAGCCAAAAAATAAATTAGCTCTGAGCCAGATCCGTAGTAGGTGAAAATCCACATACTTCCATTGACTTCAGTGAAACTATGCAAGCTTATGATAGCAGGGGGTCTGGTCTTATATCGGCACAGTTTGTCCATTAAGATTCATACATGTCACCATTACCAAGGTATGCGTGCACCAGAGACTATGGTATCTGAGTCAGACAGATCAAAGTAGGAAGCTTCAGGTACTAAATCCCCTTGTGAAAACAACTTAAGATTGAAAAAGATTTAAGGACATTAGCCTAGCTTTAATCTTGGTAATAGAATATTCACATTATAATTGAAGTGATCTACTTTAGCAAGCAAATTAAAATCTCAGAAGCAGCTGTCATTTTTAAAATGTATTGTAAGCACATTACAGGCTCTGCAGCTTTACTGTATGCACCTAAGAGGTAACATTCTTCACCATTCCTCAAAGTAACACTCTGTATAGCCAGTGACTGAATTATTAAAGCAGTGGTCACCAACTGGTGGATCGTGATCGACTGCTTGATTGTGGAGTCTCTGACAGTGGATCTCAACCTCAGTCACTCGATCACAATAGGGCTGCCAACCCTTCTGCAGCAAAACTGGGAGATCAGCCACTAACAGTCCAGTGGCGCAGCAGGGCTAGGAACAGAGCCTGCCTTAGTCTCACTGCGTTGCCTTCTGGGAGCCACCTGAGGTAAGCAACACCCACCTGGAGCCCATACCCTGAACCTCTCCCACACCCCAACCCACTGCCCCAGCCCGGCACCACCTCCTGCAGCCCAACCCCTGGCCCCGGCCCTGAGCCCCCTCCCACACCCCATCCTGCACCCCAACCCCCTCCCAGAGCCCATACCCCAACCCCCTGCCCCAGCCCTGTACCCCTTTCTGCACCCCAACCCCTGGCCCCAGCCCTGAGCCCTTTCTCGCACCCCATCCTGCACCCCAACCCCCTCCCAGAACCCACACCTCAACCCACTGCCCGAGCCCTGAGCTCCCTTCTGGAGCCAGCACACCGCACTCCCTCCTGCCCCATCCCTGAGCCCTCTCCTGCACAGCTCATGCAAAGGCACAGGATTTCTATGTGGAGGTACTGTCCTACTGCTGATCCATATTCCATATATGCAAGGTGGGAGGAGAAAACCAGGCTTTTTATTATTGATATATATATATATATATATATATATATATATATATATATATATATTGAGAGTAGAAGTGGGGTATTTTCAATGCTGGACTCCCTGCTATTTAATTTGCTCACTACAGTTGTTCACCACAGGCTGAGTTTGCTCACATTCAAAAAGCAGGGCAAGACACCGCTTCTTGGTCAAGCATTTGCTTGATGCTTTAGCTGTACTTAATTATTTATTATTGTTGCTTCAGATGATGCCAAAGCTGGGAATATTTATCCTGCCTGTTGTTGTCATGTAATGTTTGATGCAGTAAATCGTTACTCAGCAGCACTCCATTGAGGTGATGGCAACATAAAACAAACCAGTAAATAAACAATTACAAAGTGGGACGAACACCATGCTCTCATCAAAAACAAAACAAAGCTAAAACCCAGTAACAGCCACAACCCTGTATTTTTAGTGATAGCAGGTGGACATGGTTTTATTTGCCATCTGAAAGTCAACATCTTTAGCAGCGCATTGCGCGCTAACACTACGCTGAGAAAATTGTTGAATTCTGACTTTAGAGAAGTATCCTGCTTACTGAGTCCCCACTACCACTTAGCTGCAGCAGCTATCCAAGAAGAGATTTGGCTCAGCTTTCTTAGCCTGAAATTTGACAAGAACAAAGCCTGAGGTAGTGGGACTGTAGCTTAAGTAGTACTGAAAGCAGCCTATCGTTTCAAATTAATCAACCACCACACACACACATGCACCTCCCCCACGCACACACACATTTAACACAACACAGACACAACTGGAAAAACACAATCATAGAAAGAAAACATTAATATAGGACTGCAGAAGTTGCTAAACACTTATAGGGTAGAGCGAGGGATGAGAAAATGTTTGATATTAGAACTAAAACATGCTGACACCAAACTCTCTCATGCTCTTCTACAGTCAGTTTTGAGTACTCTGTACAAAATGTCTCTTTGGACTTGTCTTTCATGTGCTCTTATTACTAACAATAGAATAATGGCATTGTCTTTGACACTGCCTAATCTGTACAATGATAATTTGAATGCATTTATTTCCTCCCTATTGTCTTAGGTGACAGGTGACAGCCCCCCACTCCCGACATACAGTGTCATATCGAAAGGCATATAATACAGCATTACATATTCATTCATCCTAATAACGATGAATTTTGGAGGATGATAATTCTGTTCGCTTGCTTTTGCGTTTGTCAGAGATCCCCACTTTTCTACACTAGATTGCAGATCTTGAGTTAACACCTGCCATATTATTCATTTCAAAACTGGAGAGGACCTGGAAGCATTCAATCTTTAGACATCCTGGTTGACAACAAGGGCATAGCCTGCATACAAATGAGGCCTTCACCACCTAATCAAGCCTGATTTGTGTGTCTCTAAAATTGGTTGTCAACACAGCTGTAGAATTAATTTTTAACAACTCGATTTAACTGACAGAGAGGTTTGCCTGTGAAGGCGAAGCAAATTCTATATATTGCATTTATTTATTTTTTTAAAAAGGTAATCACACAGTTACTCTGCACGTAGCATGCCATCCCTTATGAGAAGTAAATCCTCTGGTATTCTCTTTTGTTTTTTTAAGTATTTCTATAAGGCTCTCCTAGATTGATCTAATGATACTGCTAATCAGCTCTGAACATGGATCACTCAATAATTGTCCTGTTCTCTTCATTCCCTCTGAAGCATCTGGCACTGATCACTGTTTGAAAACAGGATACTGGGCTAGATGGACAATTAGTCTGACTCAATATGGCCATTCTTATGTTTTTATCCTTTCTGTGCCATAACTATGTTATTAGACACATTGGGCCATGTTATACCATTGTTGGGAAGTTCTGATTAAAGATTAATGGTACTATATGACCCTCTGAATTTACAGTTTTCATCAGAATAAGGCTGTTGCTAAAGGGAGAGGATTCAACCAAACAAGAGAATTCTGGGTCTCAACATATCATTGCAATGGGTGATGGAAGGTGCAAATTGGAATTAGGCTCCTCAGGTAGAACTTGAACCCTTGGAATTTCAGATTAGTGGAATCTTTAGTGAAGTTGTCCATATGAGATACGGCAATCTCCTGCAATATATGGGACAAACCTTACTGAATGAATTGAAACCTTATTCAATAAAATTTAAGTATCTTAGAAGTTCATTGTATTAAAATTTAAAATGTATATTAGGGCTGTCAATTAATCACAGTTAACTCATGTGATTAACCTAAAAAAATTAATCATGATTAAAAAAAATTAATCACGATTAATCGCAGTTTTAATCACACTGTTACACAATAGAATACTAATTGAAATGTATTGAATATTTTGGATGTTTTTTTACATTTTCATATATATTGTATTCTGTGTTGTAATTGAAATCAAAGTGTATCTTATTTTTTATTACAAATATTTGCACTGTAAAAATGATAAACAAAAAAAATAGTATTTTTCAATTCACTTCATACAACTACTGTAGTGCAATCTCTTTCTTGCGAAAGTACAACTTACAAATGTAGATTTTTTTTGTTACATAACTGCACTCAAAAACAAAACAATGTAAAACTTGAGAGCCTACAAGTCCACTTAGTCCTACCTTTTATTCAGCCAATTGCTAAGACAAAAAAGTTTGTTTACATTTACAGGAGATAATGCTGCCCTCTTCTTATTTACAATGTCACCAGAAAGTGAGAACAGGCATTTGAGTGGCACTTTTGTAGCTGATATTGCAAGGTATTTATGTGCCAGATATGCTAAATATTCGTATGCCCCTTCATCCTTTGGCCACCATTCCAGAGGACATGCTTACATGCTGATGACGCTTGTTAAAAAATTAAATGTGTTAATTAAATTTGTTACTGAACTCCTCGGGGGAGAGTGCTCTGTTTTACCTGCATTCCGCCATATATTTCATGTTATAGCAATCTCAGTTGATGACCCAGCACATGTTGTTCATTTTAAGAACAGATTTGACAATACACAAAGAAGGTACCAGTGTGAGATTTTTAAAGATAGCTACAGCACTGGACCCAAGGTTTAAAAATCTGAAGTGCCTTCCAAAATCTGAGAGGGACGAGGTGTGGAGCATGCTTTCAGAAGTCTTAAAAGGGCAACAATCCAAAGCGGAAACTACAGAACCCGAACCACCAAAAAAGAAAAATCAACCTTCTGCTGGTGGCATCTGACTCAGATAATGGAAATGAACATGTGTTGGTCCACTCTGCTTTGGATTGTTATCGAGCAGAACCTGTCATCAGCATGGACGCATGTCCCCTGCAAGGGTGGTTGAAGCACGAAGGGACATCTGAATCTTTAGCGTACCTGGCACATAAATATCTTGCAAGACAGCTACAACAGTGTCATGTGAACACCTGTTCTCACTTTCAGATGACATTTTAAACAAGAAGCAGGCAGCATTATCTCCTGTAAATGTAAACGAACTTGTTTGTCTGAGCAATTGGCTGAACAAGAAGTAGGACTGGGTGGACTTCTAGGCTCTAAAGTTTTACATTGTTTTATTGTTGAATGCAGTTTTTTTGTACATAATTCTACATTTGTAAGTTCAACTTTCATGATGAAGAGATTTCACTACAGTACTTGTATTAGGTGAATTGAAAAATACTATTTCTTTTGTTTTTTTTACAGGGCAAATACTTGTAATAAAAAATAAATATAAAGTGAGCACTTAACACTTTGCATTCTGTGTTGTAATTGAAATAATATATTTGAAAATGCAGAAATCATCCAAAAGTATTTAGATAAATGGTATTCTATTATTGTTTAACTATGCGATTAATCGCACTATTAATTTTTTTAATCGCTGACAGCCCTAATGTATATGTATTATTCTGGGATTGTATGTAACATCTCTCGGGGGAGACATGACTAATGTAAACCCTGGGAAGTTTTATGAGTCTTTGAAACAATATGAACTTTTAAAATTAAGGGGGTTTCCCAGGAAATCTCTAGGGCAAGAACTCAGATTATGCAAGACCTCAGCCCTTTGGAGCTTTGGCATGAGAAGGGGACTCTTGTCTGCTGATCACCTGTTACATGAGGACAGATCAAAGACCCAAATCGTACAAAAGGAGTTAAAGATTTATGGGGGTGCTTGCTCCAAACCAGAGCAATTATGAACTTGTAACTACAAAAGAACCACTTGGTGCGGTTTGAAGAATGGTTCCCCTGCCAGAGCCCTTGTTGGAGTGGGGGTGATCTCTGCTTAGCTTATTAGCATGTGTGTGGATTCTCCTATTCTTTTAATATGTTTTCTCTGTAATGCTTTCACCTTAAGAATAAATGTGCTCACTTAGAAAGAGCTGTGTGGTAACTTAGCTGTGGGCAGGGATGCTGTCTGTAGCCTTTGAGGAGAAGGCAAATCAGGCCTGCTTAGGTGAATTCACTTGCTGGGGAATTCACAGTGTAGACAGGGAACTGTGAAGCCTGGAAAAACCCCAGTCCAGAGGAAGAGAGATGTGTCTCTGCCAAAAAGAGTTTATGACTTGGGAGTTGGAAGCCCAGGAACTGGTGCTCTTGGTGGACCATGAAGGGGAATATTGGTGTCATTGCCCTAAACTGTGAAAGTCAGTTCTATAATTAGCTTTCTTTGTCTAAGTAGTACAAATAAAACATTTTTTCACTCAAGGTTGTATTATGTGCTCAGGGTTTCCAAATGTAAACTCTCTGTTAAAATATTGGGGCGGGGGGAGGATCAGTCAGAATTAGAGCTAAAATTATGGCATCTGCTTTTGTACCATACAGATAATAAAAAGTCACATGTAGGAAATCAGCTTGCAGAATAAAAATGAATATATATATTTAGTCAATGGGTGAATAGACAGAAGGAAAGATACAGTAACTAATGGCACAGTGCCACAAACTTAATTAAAATGCAAATGGTGCTGCAGAGCGCCAGGGAATATTTGGCTTACTGTAAGAAAACTAACCTTGAGAATTCAATTTTCTTTGTCCAAGAAACACCATCACTAATCTAATAGGGTAGTTCATGTGTAATTAGTGATCAATCAGGCAAATTTCCAAATTAATTAAGTAAAATTAGTGAATGTTTAAAGGGACCATTAAAATTTACAGATATATGCTGTTAATTTAGGCTTTGAACACAGGGACCCTTTCATGTGTGTTATTAGTGAAAATGAGCAAATGTATGTCTCTAACTAATTTCCCCTTTAGAGATCGTAACACGTCATATGAATGGTTTTTATTTATATACATTTATTCTGCTATTTAGGAATGGGGAAAACCTTAAATTCTAACTAGAGACATAATCTGGATTTTTAGAAGTAGTTCACACAAAAAATAATGGTTCACACAAAAAATAAAATATGTGCAGAAGAAATTAAATCAATTTGCTACCTTGAAAATTGATTAGGTTACTTTATATCTTGTGAGATGGAAAACTATACACATATTGGCTAATCCACCTCCTTGGTTAGGTCAAGTGATCCTTCCAGTGTGATTTTTCTGTCATGGCTGCCTCTCCTCAAGACTAGCTCATTTTCTCCCAAGTCTTTTTTCTACTTCCAGTGTTCTTTTCCTTTCTGCTCTAATGTGAGAACCAGGAACATTGTCACTGCAATGATATAGCTAGAGATAGCCCTATATATAGGTGTAACATACATATTCTCTGATTTTTATCTGTATATAATTCTTCACTCCTTGATCTTTGAGCACTTTGAAGCTGATAGTACATACATATCCAAAATAGTAAAACAAAGGGCTACGACTGTAACTTCAGGCCTAGCCCTGAACAAGGGGTGGTGCATAAATTGCCTCACCCAGGCTGATGCAGACACTCCTTGGAGGCAAAATTCCTACCCTGCTTCCTCTTTACTACAGGGTTGGGTGGGGTGGGGTGTTAATTTGCTGCTAATCCTATAAATTTCCTAATCATTATTTATTACTTTCAGTTCCTGTGTAGCCAGGCAGAACAGAAAGAAATAGCAACCCACACACATAATTTCTATCTACTAATGGAATTTATGTATGTGCATGTCAATAGAAGAGCACAGAGGACTCACCCTAAGGCCCCGGATCATGCAAACAATGAAGTATGTGCATAACTTTAACTACAATTTGTCTCATTGGCTTCAGCAGGACTATTGATGTGAGTGAAGTTTCAGATGTGCTTAAGTGATACAGAATTGAAGCTTTTGTTATGGAAGTCGATAGCATTTGTATGGCAAAAACAGGTAATGCTTATACTCCTATCAATCTGTCATCAAAAACTTAATTATCTTCTACCTGTTCTATTTATTTTCTGTCTTGGTTTACTTGACTCACTCCCAAATTTGTAAGACCAAGTATATTTTATTCTAATTATACTTCATATACATAGCCATCAAATTAAGCCTTCAAAATATAGGTATACTATGTATAAGCTGTTTTACAACTATGACCCCCCCAAATAGTCCAAAAATTCACAAAGAAAGGTAAAAATTGCTTGAGGATGCCAAATGCTCACTCTCTCTGCAGGTGAAATTAGATGTTACCTAGGGAGTTATTTTGCTATTGAAAATTTTGTTCCACCAGTATTTTTTTTTTTTAACTTCTGGCTTAAAAGTACAATTTTTAAAATATGTTTGGACTATTAATTAATAAAACCCCAAATTATATTTTTAAAAGAACTGTAAGTCTTATAAATATAGAGTGTAGTTTGATTGTGTTTAACAATAATAACTTCTATCCTCAGTGAAGCAGTTAAGGAATAACTAAACATTTTGGATGTGTTTTTTCTTTGTAATTTTAACCCAATGGGAGTTTTATGTAACTGCTCATCTAAGAATGAAGAAGAAGAACAAAGAAAGGTCAGTCAGAACTCTTATCAACAGTAGTATATATTTATATAAAATACTTTCCTAAAAATAGTTTTAAAGGAAAACTAACTAAGCAGTAGCTCTATACCAGTGGTTCCCAAACTTGTTCCACCGCTTGTGCAGGGAAAGCCCTTGCTGGGCCGGGCCAGTTTGTTTACCTGCCGTGTCCGCAGGTTTGGCCAATCGCGGCTCCCAGTGGCTGCGGTTCGCTGCTCCAGGCCAATGGGAGCTGCTGGTAGCGGTGCGGGCTGAGGGACATACTGGCCGCCGCTTCCCGCAGCTCCCATTGGCCTGGAGCAGCGAACCGCGGCCACTGGGAACCGCGATCGGCCAAACCTGCAGACGCAGCAGGTAAACAAACCGGTCCGGCCCGCCAGGGGCTTTCCCTGCACAAGCGGTGGAACAAGTTTGGGAACCACTGGTCTATACTATAATTACATATATGGTTTAAAGATAAATATTGAAAGTAATAGAAAAATAGTATGTTATCAATGGACCTGATCCCGCAAGTTTATACATCTGCTTAATTTTACAGACACCATTAATCCCATTGAATCAAGAGTATTAATTTGTATAAAGTTAAACCCATACCAAAGTGTTTGCAGGACTGAAGGCGATATCTCCAGGCCTGCCATTTCATGCCGTGGTCTTGCTATATGTTTCAAATGTAACTGAGTGAGGATGGGTTAATACATATTCAGTATTCCCATTGCCAAGTATACAAAACTCATGAGTCAAGGCATCCCAAAATACCTAGATTAGCTCAGAAATCATGAGATTTTAAATATTAATAAGTTTGGGGTTCTTTTTATTTGTCTTTTGGGTTTTAAGCTACAAAGGTACACATTTTAAAACTTTTTGATGAAATCAAGAGAAACATATTTCTTTTATAATGAAAGCTGAGATTGTCTCATATTCAAATGAATTCAGGAGCTGGGGCTTTAGGAAAATACACTTTGTATATGAAAAAATTACTTAGTATCATGAGTTTTGTGATTCTATCATGAGAGTTGGCCACTCTGATTATTATTGACTATTTGTATTACAGTAACTCTTGGGACCCCAATCAAAGAGCAGGGCCTCACTGTGCTAGGCATTTTATAGATAAATAAAAAAGACAGTCCGTGTTCCAGAGAGCTGATAGACAAGCTGTCAGACTGCAACAGACAAACAGGGAGTGAGTAGTTTGGGAATCAGAGATAACCAAGTGAACAGAGTTTAGCAGAAGTCACTTTCTGATTCAATAAGTGCTACATTACCAATATCCAGCCCTCATTTTGTTTTAAATGTCAAAAGAACTGTTTAAACATGAAGGGATAGACTCTGATTGACCTTTGTGCAGGTGAGAGAAGGCCAAAGGAGTCTGTATCCCTTTTCACATTTCACACAAAAGTCAATGACAATCAAAGTCACTGAGTTGGAAAGGAGGGCAGGAATTAGATTCTGTATGTGCCCCATGGGATTCAGACCAACCAACTCAAAGACCCGACAAACTTGGAGGATGAAATCCTTGACCCGTAGAAATAAATGGGAAATTTGTCATTGACTTCAGTGGAGTGCTGACCATTTGGACAGGGTTGTTTTATTATTTTTGGTGATAGCTGGGGACCCACCGTAAGCTAAGCAGTCTTCCCTTCTATCTCTGATATATGAAATGTATGTATCATATTTGTAATGGGTAACACAATGTAATGACATATATAACCTACAGTACTCAAGAACTGTTGTGAAAAGCAGGTTGACATGTTTAATAACTATAAGAGACAGGGGGTTTCAGTTTTCTTTTAAGGCCTCTGACAACTCAGTGGAGAGATTACATATGTCTTGCATTAAATTTGTGCGTTTTAGGAAGACCTTTAGTTACAGGGAGAGTTACACTTTTAGACAAGTATGTGCAGTGGAACCTGCATAGGGATTGATACAAAGCTCATTGAATTCAACGGGAATCTTTAAGTGATTTTAATGAGCTTTAAATATGGCTTTTAGGGCCTAAAGCAGGGCCACTGAAGTCAACTGAAATATCCCATGGACTTCAAAGGGCATTAGATCAGGCCTTTGGAGAACATATATTATGAAACTCAGTTTCTAGTGAAATAGAAAAAAGTTCTAATTTTTTTCAGTGCCCTACAATGTGTAAACTGCAGTTCCTGTCACAGTGATCTACTTGGTGGGATTAAAAATAGAAAATTAAAGGGTTTTACTGTACCCTATCTTTTTACTGGGAATGATCCTGCTTAACTTCTCAGATCAGGCGTATAGTGGTCTAGTTAATTATACTGTAATTTGTTAATACTTAAGTAGGTTCTATAGTACAAGCGTTCATGCATGATCTTTGTGCTGTGTGATTCTCTGTATGGCAGTGGTTGCTGTGAGTGTCACACATGTTTTTCTACATATATAACTGCTTACACTTCTTGGGGTGTGGTACTGGTTTAAAAGTGACATTCTAATACTGCTTATTGATACTGGATTCAAATAGAAATGGGACAATCAAATGCATGTGGCCCAAACCTGTATATGGGGGAATGTGCTAATTTACAAAAGCGGTCATTGCTGACATAGCGTAAAAATAGTGATCCTCTACCTGACGGAGCCATGAGTGAGTGGAGTCACAAGAGCCACCAAGTGGCAGAGTGACTTCATGGCTGCCCATTGTGGTGATTAGGTCATGGCATTACACCTTCAAAAGCAACATATCAACATGTGTTGATGCAGTGTTATGAAGCAAGCATTGGCGTGTCAAATCCTCAGTCAATAAAGCTACACCAGCTTATAGTGATTGAGGCTCTGGCCCCAAGAAATTATGCTAAGACTGTTTTGTGTCTCTCTCTGAGACTCCATTTGATGCTATCTTCATCCATTTTTGTGCTTTTGAGAGGAAATGTTGGGTTCACTCTTTTTCTGCCCTACATCAGCCATTGGTTGCTTACAGGGAAAGGAGATGGCCTTAAGATGTAAACTCCAATACAATGGTGCCTGGATGCTTTGTAATCAGACACCATACTGGTGGGCACAGAATACATACTCTGAGGAATAAAAAAGATTAGATTGAATGTGGTGCTTCAAAGACACACTGGTGGCTGAGGATCACTGCATTATAGCCTCTGAAAATATTTGTCACTCAGCCGATGCCATGATGTGAAGTTTTCTAGAAGTGGTGCAGAATGAAGTGATATCAAAGACTATCAGATGGTTAGACCATACACAGATAACATGGGGGATTGGAAGATTTTGTTTATTTATTTATGTTACTTTGGCTCATTTTTAGACCATAGTATGTTCATGCCTCATTATTTGGGATAAGTTTGGATAATATTGTATTATTATCCCAAATTCAAGCAAATATTCAGTGTGCTCTTTCCTTTAACAATTACAACATTTTTCTTCATTACCTTTTTTCATATAGTTTCACCAAGAATTACTTCAGCTCATCACATGGAGGATTTTGCAGCATTGAGGCCATCATTAGTATTTTTAACTCAAACCTAATTTGGAGTGCTCCTCTCTCTGCCAGACACAAACTGACCAGCTACAAGAGTAAGGGGCTTCAACACATCTACAAAGACAGACATCTGCCATCTTACCCCACTGAAAGTACATTTTTTGGAAGAGACTGGAGCCCAGTGTGTGGGAAGAGAAATCTGCTATAAATGAGCAGTTGGTTACATTACCGGGCAGCTCATTCCTATATCATCCAGCATTTTCACAGTTGGAAGAGATTTGTTAACAATGCCACTTTGTTTGGCTATTTAATATTTTATTTAGTTTTGCTCTCTCTGTTTTATGGTTAGCTGTATTGTATTTTAATTGCTTGTTCAGCATGCTGAACATCTCAGTGGGAGTATATCGGGAGATTTATAACATTTTAAATAATTAATAATAATTAATAGACTACTTTAAATCAAGCTTCTTACAACTTTCTCCATATCGTCTGTATATGGCAAAGCTTTCACAAGCTATTTCATCTTTTACAAGGTTTCTTTCCTCTGAATATAATATAGGCTACTTGAAAAGCTTTTGTTTTGTAACGTGCTGTCCCCTCCACTCCAAAAAAAGGAACACATACATTGGAGAGGTTTTATACTATATTTAATTTGTAATGAAACTGATGCAAGGAAAAAAATGATGTGCTATAATTTGATAGGGCCAAGTTTTCTCATCCTCAGTCTAGCAAAACACCCATTGACATCAATTGGAGCTATGAAGGCTTAGTGCCTCTGAAAGTCAGGTCATTTTCATTTTGGTGCCTGAATATGGATGTAGGAGGTTAGCCTTTGGCATGCATGTTTGAAACTATTGGCTATAATTACAACATTACAGAACCTGATCGTAAGTCACAGAAGTCAATGGGGATCTTTTGATTAACTTGATGGTCTTTTGATTAGACCTGTAGAGAGAAACCATAGTTTAAGGCACAAGAAGATGACAGCATTAAGGTAGAACTTTAAATATTTTCCTGACTAATGAATGCTTAATTTCTCATCCTTATAGTTTCAAGTCTCTAAAGGTAGCACATAGAGCCATGACCTTGGTTTCAAAATATTACAGTAGAAAAAGACTCAGCAAGATCCTGAAAATGTAGATATACATACACTCAGAGTGGGAGGCATTTGTAAGGCCGTTAATATGGAGTAGTTGAGAACTCATAAACTAGGAACAGAAGATAGTATTCATAAAGAATTCTGGCTTATTTTAATTATTAAATGATATAGCTATAACATCACAGCAATCATATTACTGTAATTTGTCCCTGAGAGTGAGATACACAAGTATCAGCAGCATCTACTAAAACATGTTCACCTCCAATTAGTTTGATCAGCAGCTATAATTTTCCAGTCATCTGTGTCAATATCTTTAGAGCATTACTTCTCCCACCTTGTGTCTGAACAGTAAGAGATGCAGTGTTTGCAAACGAGAGAAAAAAAAAAAAACCCTGCTACAATCATGGTTATCTGAAAGGGTTACCAACAGTTGATTGAGAACAGACCCATGAGAAGAAGTAACCACAAAAGGCACACTGTCCATACAGGAATAAACCATTCAGGTGACTAAATCTATACCTCAGCAATAATATTCAACACACCTGCTCCACTGGCACATCACATGTGTTTGATCTGTGGTGAATCAGTCACAAATCAGCTGATATAGCAAAGAATGGGCTCGTACACCATCAGCCATCTTTTGAGTTATTAAGAAACTTCCGTGAACATGATTATTAAACATTTTAAAATGAAAAAGCGTTGTTAGACATAACAATGACATTCTGAAGTGCTGTTGTGTATGGGACGCATAAGAGATTCTAAGTATGCCAGAGCCAAAAAATGCAAATCTAATTGAATGCCTAATTTGTGTATGCAGTTACAATGTTTCTAGTCACAAATCAGGTATGTGACCATGCAAATACCCAATTAGACGTCCAGCTGTGATTTGCATGCCCAAATATCCAATTTACATGTGCAGCTCTGGATACTAATTAGACACATGAGCACACATTTATTTTAGAATGTGAAGGGTGAATGCCACAACTTTTGAAAAATCTAGCCCTAAAGATCCAAGGTCATTTTTTGTAAGACTGTGGTATTAACTCAGGTAATTACATTCTGCCCTTTCTATATACTCTCTGTAGTTTTGGCTGGATATGACATTCTTCACTTTCTGAGTTAGGTCTTGAGTCAGCTCTTAACTTAAAACGTGTTCAGTTTTAAGGACATGAGAGGTCCCACTGAAGTCAGTGCAATATAAAGTTGTGCATGCTGGATTGGACCCTTAAACTATTATACCAACTCCAGAGGTAGCTGCATTTTTTAGTTGAATGAAGTGATCCTTTATCTCACATGCCTGCTTTGTGACTTTACTCATGTTTCTAAAATGTTTAGAGATACTCAGTCAAGACATTGATTATAAGTGTGGAGTTGTATTATGTTTTATTTAAGATGGGTGAAAAAAGGCTGCGTAGGTTTTGTGAGGGAAGCAAGGGGAAGGGAATGATTTTAAATGACAGCTTTCTGCAGGCAGAGAAAACTAAATGAATATATTTTGCTAAAAATCACATTCATAACCACAGTAGATCCTCTCCCTGTCCAATAAGACCTTCAGTTCTTTTAAAACATGTCCATACTGGCTGGAATCTATAAGAAGGCAAATTATTTGCTAGTATCTTAACTTCTATGTGACTTGCAGCTAAGGTACCTTTGCTGCTGCAGGTGTTATTTGCTTTTCTGCTACAAAGTTTCTCTTTCATTTAGATTTATTTATAATTATCTACAATATGTTTCTTTGATGTTTCAACTAGCTGGCTAATTTTTTTTCCCTTTGGTAAAATTACCAGTTGCAGGTCTCCTAATATTTTATGAAACCTTCATAGTCTTTCTTACTTTTTTTTTACTATTTATTGTTCCTCATATTTCTGGAAGCCTGCAGACAAGTATGCTAGAGACCGAAAGACATTATTATTCCATGTATCAGGGTTTCTCTTTTGTCCTCCTTTTCCTCATCATTCATTAATGACATACAGAGAGTTGTCTTTCATATTTCTTTGTTCTTCATATTTTATGATACATAGAGCTGTTTTACAGACCCATCAAAGTCTTCAGTATTCCACACTTACCTGTGTCTGCATTAAAAGATCTTTGTCATTTATTAATATTTAAATAAGCCTTTTTGCATCTTGAAACATTCTTCATTCTAGTTACCTCTGTCTCACACCTCACAGATTTTTTTCTGTTAGATTCCATAGCAAAATGCAAAGGATGTAGATCATCATATCTCCATTGAATTCAGAGGTACATACTGCAGTGTAGACTAAATGGAATAATGCTGATTTATACCAACTGAGGATGTGGCTTGATTATTCTAAAGTTATCTAGCTCATCAAAATCAAAAAACTCTTAAAGGGATTCCTTTTTATATCTTATGTACTGTGACGTTCATTTACAGCCATTTATATGATAGCCTCCTTTCTAGCCTTTTAATAGGTGGTAGTACCCTTATTTCTGGTTCTACCATAAAAGCTGTTGCAACCAAAATCTTCTTATATTCTGATTGAAACATGATTCACAGATTCAAAACATTCCTTCTATTTCTATCACTTTTGTGTATTTTCATATATCTAGAATATAACATTTATATTGCACATTAAAACTGAGGGAAAATAGTACAGATGAGGCTTATGCATTCTACCAGTTAGGAATGCCAGTGACACTGAATAAATAAATAAGCCCACTTTCAAAAATAAAAGCCTGAATTGAAGCCATTATGAAAACTCATCATGAACTACTGTATTTCATTTTCTTATTCCTCTTCGTTTTCGGACACATGAGCAAATCACATTTTGAAATGTTTATCTCTTAGAAGAACTATATCACCCACATCCACTATTATTTTTGAAGACCTGTGATTCTTTCCATCATCATTAACTGAACAATGCTTGTCTTCTGTACATTAGTCTAAATAAATAAATACATCTTAAAACTCCAGTATCTATAATCCAGCTGTATTCTCTTTCAAGTTATCTAGTAGTCCTGTTTCCATAAAGGTGATTGAGGAAATTGTCTCTCACCCCCCCCCCCCATTTCTGCTTCACATTTCTCATTTGACACATCTTTTACACAAGCAAGTATCAGCAATGTCAACATCTATATAGCATTCTAATCAGAGACATAGTTTATGTATTGTAAATGCTACTAAACAAGAATTAAGATGCCCAACATAAACAGTTTGCAATCTAAATACATGTGACCAAATTATCTGCTGACCCAGGCCTCATTCACTTCTCTCAGCAGAAACCACAGGTGTGGAAACTTTTCCTTTGGTGGAGGCACAGTGTATAAGCCACCTGGGAAACTTTTCATCCGGTACATTTCTTAAAGTGGGTAAAGAAAACCAGGGAATGCACAGTGAGAGTGAACCCAAGAAATTAACTGATTTTAAGATTGTTGCCCTGTAAAAAGAAGCCCTGAGAGAGCCCCTAGATGGGGGCTCAAGGCCACCAAAAGCTACAATGCAATTATGTAACAATGGTAGGATGATTTTATATGGCAAACTTTATGAAGGAAGCCCATTTTCAGAAGTCAGCTGAAGGAAAGGGAGCCAGCTTGATAAGATGCACATTAGGTAAAAGGCTGTTAAAGCATATGGGAGCCATGAAATCAGCTGTATATTAGGAAGTGAAAGAGGAAAAGGGAAAATATTGTGCACTTCTGATTAACATCTAAGGATGCAACCAAGAAGAACTGTTTAAACTACCAACCAGGGAGCCTTTTTGTATATGTAACCTTTAGCTAGGGATATAATATCCACACCACTACAAAAGTCCATTGATGGGTGTTGACACTTTTTTCATATCCCTGAAAATACCATATCTCAAAAAGCATTCCATAACTTTAGGTTTTTAATGGAGGGAATGTGGACTTGTTCCCCATGTATATTTTACTTATTGTACCATGTTTCCTATTATTCTTGGATACTGATCATCAGCATACGTGTTGGAACTGCGGGTGCTGGGGGTGCGGCTGCACCCCCTGGTTTGAAGTGGTTTCCATCAAATACAGGGTTTACAGTTTGGTTCAGTGGCTCTCAGCATCCCCCTATACAAATTGTTCCAGCACCACTGATCATCAGTAGTGTGGTGGGCTTTTTTTGTTTTTGTTTTTAAGAACAAAGGAGTAGCACTCTACTAGCTTCACGGAAGTCAATGTGAGTTTTGCCATTGACTTCAGTGGGACGAGGGTTTTGCCCAAGGTTTCTATTTTTAGACTGAATGTTCTGACAGCCTCAATGAGGAGGGGAGTATCTGTTTCAAACTATTAGAATTTTAATGGTTTTATTGGAAATGGGGTAATCCATACAAGTTATGAGAATAAAGCCCTTTTACCACTATCAAACCTTTAGAAGTTGTGCTTGTGGTTATGGAAGTAGTTCATAGCAGCTATTGAGAAACTAATACCTATCACCCAGTTTAAATTGATCAAGTAAAGCAACAATGAGAAAAAACTCAGAGTCACGATAGCTTCCTGCATTTCTGGTTGAGGTTTAACATAACTGGAAAAAGAAAAAAAAAACAAGCATCTGAAGTTATGGAAAGAGGTGAATTAACTGTTTGAACGCTGACACCTTCGGTATGACAGTCAGCTGGAGGCTTAGGAAGATAGATATTTAGACTGCAGTCTCCAAAAGATTAGAAAAGATAAACAATGCAGAAAGGCAGGAGAATAAGTCTATATTTTCGGTGGTGAGCCATATTTGGTGTTGTGCTTTACAGGATCTGGTCCAGACCCAAATTAATCAAATGGAAGCTTGTCCATTAACTTCAGCATGCTTTGGATCAGGCCCACAACTCTGCAAAAGCTTAAAAAAATACACCAAATATGTAAGTTTACAATGTCATTATTATCAGGACTTAAGATGAGTGTATCTGTGGTTCTGATCACACATCCTCTGTGTCTCTTACAAAAAGAGAAACTATTGTTTTTTTTAAGTTGATAGATCTAGTAACTACGGCAGATTGTGAAGCACTAGAAATTGGAAGTTATCTAACTAGAGAAGGAAGCAAAGAAAAAAGTAAAGAAAAAAGAGGAAAGAAAAAAAAGGGTAAAGTGATACAGAGAAGCATGGTACCAGTGAGAGATGAGTTGCCTTAATACATGGGAAAGAAAGATAAAAGCAAACATCTACAAAATGTTGGTGAATGTTCAGTGAGTAAAGAATTGGATTCACTTCACTTTGTGCATTTTTGTTCACTTTTTCATAAATATTCTAGAGAACAAGCTTACTGTACCTGTTTATATCACAGTAGCACCCTCATTGTTCAAACAAGGAGTGCCCCCACCTTGTGCTGAGTAACACCTTGCTCCGTGAGTAGTCCCATTGGGACTTTTTGCAGAGTAAGGTGCTACTCCACATGCGTAAGGATAGAAGACTTCTGGTCTATAGTAAGAGCTAGTTTCTTAGCCCAAAGAGCTTCCAGTCTAAGGGCTAAGATTCTGATACCCTTACTGACACTGAATACTACCTTATTCCATGGGTAGTCCAAATGAAGTCAGAGGACAGAGATGTGTTAGAACCGATGTAGCGCATGACAGAGATCCTGTGATAGAGCAAGGAATTGAACACATATCTAAATCTCAGTCCATTGCCTTAAGCATAAGACCATCCTTCCTGGCAGAAATGTTCATAGAAACAGTACATTTTTAGTGAATTTGATAAACTATTTGCAGAAAAGAACATTTTGAACTGAAACGTGAGTACTGAGGTTAAAATCTATACTCTAAAGATTATACTCAGGAATCAGTCAGGAAACAGAAGCACACCCAATGTCCTATTTGTTCAGATCACATCCAACTAAAACAACTCAAATGTCTATTTCCTACTAAATTGTTTACTAACAATCTATGGACCGAAAGTCACTCATCCATATTATTTATCAAATAATTTCAACTAACAGATATATTTCAGAAAACTATAAAATGCTTGTGGACAACTAACCAACATAAAAGACTAATTTTGTTGACTAAATTATTCACTATTGACAAGACTGTGTCTTTAAGCAAAAACCCTGAGTGAGGGGTGGAAGGAGTTCCACCACAGGAGGAATTGTGACTCTTTCACTTCTTCCTTGGTCTGGAAGAGTAATTTGCCTCCAGCCTATACCAGCCAGTGTCAGGATGCAAGAGAGACTCCTATCCCCTTGCATGGGTGCATAGCCCACTTGTTTGTTCAGTTCTGCTGTCAAAAAAACCCCCCCAATAATTATATACTTGTGAGATTTAATATGCTAATGGGCAGTGCATCAAATTCTTTTGTCAGACTACACCATTAAAGTGTTGTTATTTTTATTAGTTTATCATTCTCAACTTAGTTGCTGCTCTTACATAGAGCCTTTCACTTGGTGTTACTAACATGCAAAGAGAGTAACAGCCAGCTATCTAATCACAATGCAAAAACCAAGAAAAAAGTCAAAGTTCTGGAGCAAGCCCTCATAATTCATACAAAACAAAAGGCATTATAATTTTGATACTTCATTCCTTTGACAAACATTATACCAAGGACAGAAAATGCCCAGAAATTAATCCATCATTCTGACACAGTTTTTAATGAGAGGGAAATGCAAAAAAAAAAAAAAAAGATCCTTTATCATTGCTATTCAAAACCTGTAATATCACGGACCAGCTTCAACTGCTCGCTAAATAATGTCTTAAATATAGCTTTCATGCCTGTAAGATTGCCACTCATTAAACTTTTTAAAAACATATATTACCATTTATTTTGTCCAGATTATTTATAAATGAGATATGCATGGATTTATTTTATTTTATTTTAGTATTTTAAAGCATGAACAAGACAAATTTCTCTTTAACTGTTTTTGAAATGTTCTTCATTTGACTAAAATACAAGGTAACAGTGTCCCCCAGTGGCCAAAGGGATTTATAGGAGATACATTCACTTTATAGAAGTCAGCTTCTATAACAGTCAATACATTGGGAGCTATAGATTCAGGGTATTGCATAAAACGTCAACTTTATTCGCACCTAAAGCTATTCCATAAACAAACAAGTTCCAAGCACAGAGGTCTGCAGACTACAGCAGGGACATACAACTTTTGTCTGAGGTTATTTAGGCAAAATGGCCTAGTGTCCAGCACCCTGGACTGGGATTCAGGAGACCTCTGTTCTAATCCTGCCTTTGCCATTGGCTTCCTGAGCGACCTGGGCAAGTCACTTTACCTATGTGTCTTGGTTTCCCTATCTGTAAAATGGGGATAATGATATCTACTTTGAGATTTACTGATAAGAGTTAGATATAATTGTTATTTAAAATCAGATAGTGAAAACAAGAGCCCTTGCCATCCATATATCAGTTTCTTAGTACAGCATTCACTGCTACTGGAGGATAGGTCCATCAAAGGCTTTAAATCAAGTTATTCAGAGATGCAACCTCATGCTCTGGGTGTCCCTAAGCCTCTGACTCCCAGACGCTGGGACTGGATCATTATTGCCCTGTTCTGTTCACTGGCCATTGTCAGAAGACAGGATACTGGGCTAGAGGGCCCATGGGTCTGGACCAGTATGACCATTCTTATGTTATTTCTTTTCTTTTTTGTGAGACTGGAAATTAACATTTTGAAGTGATCAGCATGAGTGCATTAAGCACTCATCTCAGCCACTGCTTAAATGCAAATCATTTGAAATGTTGAGATGATTCAAGAGCAAAATATCTTTAAACGTTTGGCACAAATTTAGTGCTTGTGAATTTGAGGAGCTAACGGCAGAGACTTGAGCCAGGTACAGTGTAAGTAGGCACTGTGACAACCTTCCATGCATCTCTTTCTGGCTTACATAATTAAGGCACATTAGCAATTATTCTTCTGAGTGTAGATTGTCAGTAATATGGATGTTTTCCTACTTCTGACAAATGGATATTAAAACCAGAGTTCCCACATGCAACCTAAGAGCCTGAAAAATAGTGTACTCAACTTGTATGCTAGCTAATAGCACAAACCATTGGGGATATAATATGAGTTAGCTGGATTCCTTTTTGGAACTTCTTAAAGAACTGAATGTTACATCTGTAGCTACTACACTTTCTGAGCTGGGACATTTTTGTGTGTGTGGAAAGCCCATCTTTTATGGGGGTTTCCTTGACATTATGAAACCAAATATATCATAAACCTGATATCCCTTGGGGTCTTTCTCCATTGACTTTCATTAACAACTCTCCTTCCTGCAAAATAATTGTAGCATGGATCTTAATGATTTTCTGGCTGAGGAAAAACAATGTTTACACAATTATGGCACCACTGATTATAACGATATATTTGGATTTCAACAGGAAACACTAGCTATAACTAGTTCAAGTTCCTTGGATTCTCAAGCAGAAAAAGATGGTCTTGTGATCAAGGTGTTGGGCTCAGCAAAACTTGCCAGGTTTGTCACAGACTGCCTGTGTGCCCTTAGGCAAGTCACTTAGGTTATTTCTACATAGCCTTTGGTGAACAGACTTGGGTTAATGGGGCTCGTGCTAGCGCAATCTGTATTAACAGTGCTTTGAAGTTGCAGCTTGGGCTATAGCTTGGGGCTCTGAAGCCAAGGAAGTCCCAGCTGCAACTTCAAAGCATGCAATTTTTCGAGTCCTAGCATAAGCCCCTGTAGGCTGGGAGGCTCACTGCTCCATGCTGTGTAGATATACACTATGTGCCAGATTTTTAAAGGTATGTAGGGGTTTAGTGGAATTTTCAAATGGCCCACACTTAGGTGCTTTTGAAAAGCCCACTAGGCACCTAAATGCCTTTAAAAATCTGTCCCTTAATCATTCTGTGCCTCAGTTCCCATCTGCAAAATGGGGATAATACTTCCGTGTCTGCCTTATTTATTTAGATTGCAAACTTCTTGAGGAAGGTTTCAGAGTAACAGCCGTGTTAGTCTGTATTCACAAAAAGAAAAGGAGTACTTGTGGCACCTTAGAGACTAACCAATTTATTTGAGCATAAGCTTTCGTGAGCTACAGCTCCCTTCATCGATGGTTAGTCTCTAAGGTGCCACAAGTACTCCTTTTATTTTTTTTTGAAGAAGGGCCTTTCTCCCTCTGTGTGCATGTACAGCATCTAGTACAGTGGAACCCAAAGGTGCTGCAAATAATAAATTATAAACATTTTGTTGTGCTTGCTTTATTACTTTGATTCCACCACTGCCATCCATTATAGAGAACATAGACAAGGTTTCACTGGGGCTGTAGGATAGTTTTGTGATTTACACACACAAAAAAGTCTATGAATTGCATCCTCTCCCTTTTGCAATGCAACCAATTTAAAATGTAGAAATGATGTATTGCATTGCTTTTGCATCTTACAATACTACAGTCAAAATAAACTATTTATAAATTGGTTTTCGTGATAAAAACTGAATTCTGTTAAACAATATAAAGCTAATATAGCAAAGAAAATAATAATTTTATTAAAAAAGATAATTGAAGTGGGTGAAGCAAAGACTGGAACTATGGTTTTGTATTTAAATATATATCTGAACTACATAAGTTTTTGTTCTTTAGAGAGAAAATCTATTTTTGATTGTAAAATGTCATTATATAAGAGGACACAGGACTCAGCAGTGAACAGAGAAGAAACGTACTGTTGTCTCTCTTTAACCCAAGCACCTAGTCAAAGCTGGAGTTGTTTCAGTTCGAAGTAGAATCTGATGGAGTCTGGTATTTTCTTGGATACAATCTTGTTCATTTACAAGAAATACACAAAATCCTGCTTCTCCAAATTCAGGAGGAACCAAGAGCAAAAGGAGCAGTTTCTTAGCTTACAACCCCAAGCCTCTAGTCAACAGACTGAAAAGCTCTCTCTCTCTAGCTTTTTCTAGGTGTGTTCATCTCTTTGCTTGGTTTTATTGCCTCTTTCTTTTGCTCTGTCCTATCTGTTCTGAGTTTCTGTGTGTTCCACATTTCACACACCCCCACACACAAATCCAACACACAAACAATAGTCACCAAAACCCCTCTATCCACTCAGTCTAAACTCATGGGTAGATTTATAATCCCCTTTTGTTTTAGGTGGAGGACTTCTAATTAACTCACCTTGACACCTAGATGAAGGGTGCATTCACACTCAATCTAAAAGAGATTTGTGAGCAGTGCAGTCACCAGTACCTATAAGCATAACAGTATGAAGTAGTAGTACTGTTTCTACTTCTCTTGTAAATTGCCTTTACAAGCAACTGGAGTTCATGTTTAGAGATTGGCCATGTTAGTGAAATACCTGCTGGGTGGCAATAAGCCTGCACTAAGTTCCACCCAGCCTGAATTCTTGACACGGGAAAACCTTCACAACCCCTTTAATTAAGGAAGCCCAGCCAGCCATTCTCTGTGTCGCAGAAATACTCTTGATCGGTCTGACCAAAGACACCCAGCTCAGCATAACCCCAAATCTTTCAGACGTAGCGAGCTAGCTCAGGAAGGATCAAAGTACAAATATGAGCGAGTGTCTGTGCACAGCAGGACATGTATCCTGTATCTCTAGCACAAAGCATGGTACAGTTACATTATAATGCACAAGCATGAATCTCTTTTCTAAGGGCTGCACATGTTGCTGCAGATGCTAATGCTGCACCAGACATGGCCCCTTTGTGAACATTAGAGAGCCCGATTAATTGCAGTATTGTCATTAGCTGCATTCTGTATCTTTAAAGTAATTCTTTTCATATTTGCATATCTGAAAAATTGCCTCCTCCAAGGATGTGTAAGTGGGGTATATAAATGTATCAGGGTGGAGAGGGGAAGAGTAAAGTAGTGAGGGAAGTAACCTGACTTCAGAGGAAAACTGTCCCAGTGCTGCAGCAGCAACAGCATAAGGGTTTCTTTTAGTTATTATTAGAAATCTATTCTGGCCCTTTAATATGTATGAACAACAGCTGCTACATTACAGCAAGTGTCTGGTCTTGATTCTTGACTATTCCCCAAATCAGTGCTTTTATGGCATTGTCAAATCTGTTACTATTCCCTCTTCTCCTTCCCCTCCATCACCAACCATGACAAGCTCATCAGCTTCTTTAACCAGGAAAACACAATTTTTAAATGTTTTAAGATTTCTACATTTGTTAGGATCTCAAGACTGAAGTTTTCCTTAGTACAATTTAGTATTTCTCCCCGATTTCTAAGAAACAACAAGGAGTCCGGTGGCATCTTAATGACTAACAGATTTGTTTGGGCATTTGGGTTTTTTACTTATGCCCAGATAAATTGGTTAGTCTTTAAGGTGCCACCGGACCCCTCGTTGTTTTTGTGGATATAGACTAACACAGCTACCCCTCTGATATCTGATTTTTAAGGATATTCTACCTTATAGTTTGTTCTTATTTCCCATAGGAGACCTAATTTTTAATGACTAATAAAATAATAATTAATAATACCTATTTCAAAGCACTTCACAATCTTTAATGACAACGCTTTGTGCAGCAGGTTTTCCACGGCAGAGGCAGAACTCTGGCTGTGCTCTCAGTTACAATGTTGCGTGCCTGACACTGGCCATTTTATAACTTTATAACTTGTTCTTCTACCTCTTTAAGAAAATTAGTATTTTGTTTATACACGTAGCATGCTAAATAGAAAGGAGATTCAGAATCATGCTTTTACGCCAAACTGATTTTCCTTAAGCGTGAAGAACAGTAAAAAAAAATCTCGCTCTGAAAGAATTGTTGGGGAGGAAAGAGGAAAAATTCATTACTCCCCCCCCCCCAAAAATCAATATTTTCCAGCTTTTGTCCATCTCTATAGTTAGTTGAAAAATATGAGGCATTCTATGAGAATTGTCATGATTTCCCTGCTGTTTTTTAACTTCAAATTTTTGTCAATTTCAACATATGAAAGATGTTGACCAGCTCTACTATCTGGGAGGATTTGCAATCCAAATAGGAAAGTTACACATTTTTTGGAAGGGGTGGGGAGCAATACTGGTGCCTCCATTCAAGGAAGCTGCTCTTTGTGTCTTAGGGCTTGTCCTCACTACCATGCTACATCGGCACCACTGCATCGATGTAGTGCGTCTGGTGAAGATGCGCTACGTCAACGGGGGAGCTCTCTCCTGTTGATGTAATTACTCCAGCTCAATGAGAGGCGGAAGCTATGTCAGCAGGACAGTGTCTCCCCTTTCCCCTCCCCTCCCCGACATAGCACGGTGTAAATACCACTCTAAGATGATGTAACTTACACCACTCACAGGGATGTTTTTTTCACATTCCTGAGAGACGTAAGTTACATTGACTTAAACGGTAGTGTAGACACCAGTATCCACTGAAAGAAAGATTTTTCATTTACCTCAATTGGCACTGGACCAAGAGCTTAATGCCTTTGTCATTCTCATGTCCCTGCTTTCCCGAGGCAGGTAGGGCCTACTCATGAAATATATGCTAAATTTGATCCTGGAAGTTTCTTCCAATTCCTCTGTGTGTTCTATGAGTCAGTCAACCTTCATTTGTCACTCTGACTGCAGGATAAATCCTGGCCCCACTAAAATCAGTGCAAAACACCCATTGACTTCAATCGGGCCAGAATTTTAACCATTCTCTTTAATAGTACTTAAATCTAATTTTTTGTCTCCCTTATCTCTGCTCCCTTCTTTCATCTGGTGCAGTTTCACTTTGAACAACATTTCCTGAGGCGTATAATCAACCTAGGTAACATAGGACAGATCTCTAATGTCTCCATCCTCTGCTGCTTCTCATTGTTGAGCATTGTTGACCAGCAAAGACACTTAATACATTCTGTATGGGAAATTACTTATCATGGGAGGGGGACATAGTTGTTCCCCCAAAAGTTCTGCAGAGTACAGAGATGGTTAAATGAGCCAGATAAACTAGCTACACCCTCTTTAGCACACCTAAACACAATTACTGGGTGTCAGTGCCAGTGGAGGAGATGGAAAATTATAGACCAGTACATGAAATTCTCTGTATGTTATTTATATGGGGTGAAATAATATTTGTTCCATCAGGGAGACAGAGTTTAGAAAAAACCCTCCCCATCATCCTAGAATAGAAGCAACTGGAGAAATAAGGCAAGGATCCATCTGTACCCTTTGTAAGTAGGACTTCTCAGGCACATGGAATTGTTTCTCTCCTCCACCCATCCTCTGCCCAGTATGTGATAGGAGAATTAAAATTAATCGATACACCCAGCCAATAAATACCACAATAGCCTAATTATGCCTCAGCCAAAGCCCACGCATCTTAAAGGAAAAAAATCACAGAATTCCCTATTCCTTTTTCGCTCTCTTTCTTCTAAACAGCTTATACACTAATGCAAAGCTTCAGATCCTCCTTCTCAGTGTCACATTAATGCTCTAATTAATTATGCATATAATATTGCTGAATAATTTTACGTTTGAGTGAATCACAATCTGCTCATGTATAAGAAATAGTTAAATGTCAGGTAATTTTTCTGCAATTAATTATTTGCTAGCCCTTCCAGCAAATACGAAACTAAAATGGATTTTCTTTCTTGGATATTTAAGTGCTAAGGATCATACGCTCTCTACTACTCGACACAGAAAGGTAGTGCCTCTGGCCTGAAAAATTCATGCTGTTTAACTTAGCTTATCCATTATTTATAAAAAAAAAAAAAAGAGTTTGGTCTCTGGCCTGGTAAATAAAAATTTACAATGTTTGTAGCAGCGTGTGACTCAGGAGTGCATCTTTAAACTGACTTTTTGCACATCAGACCAGCTGTGTCTCAGTAAAATGATTAATAAAGCAATACAATGATAGAGTTTCAAGCCACTTTCTCTGAGCATGCTCTTGGCAATCACGTCTGAACTAAATAACCATTTAGGACCTGATCCTGCACACACTTAGGCACACACCTACCTTTTTTGTGATTTCTTTTTATTGCTAAAGAAACAGACAATGAAAAATACAAAAAGATAAATTACTTGTAGCTTGTATATGTTTCTAACTACGGCATGTGTCTCAGTTCCAACAGAATTATGCAGTCCTGCAATCTTACAACTTGTCAAATGTGCACGACCAGAGGACACAAAATCAGACAATACTACAAAGAGAAAACTGGGAGTAACAGTAATTAAACAGGGGGGGTGGGGGGATGGGAGAGGAGAGGGAAAAAGAGGAGGAGTTAAGTGGAATGGAGGTCTGCATTATATGAGTCATCTCAATATTTTTTGCCATATGTATCTAAAAATGATGAACAAACTCTGTCAAGAGAAGTTTGATGAGAAAAGAGCTGGAACTCCGAGACCGACAAACCTGTCCCATAGACTAGAAGAAATGGCAAAGAATTGTGGGCATCTCCAACCCCATGTAAATGGGAAAAAGAATCAAGAAAGTGAAGAGTATCTAGAAACAGCTGCCAAATTTCTGTTAATTAAAATAATTGCTTTCAACAACAATAAGCTATTTAATCTTTGCCTTCTATCTCAGACAGGTTTGAATAGCACTGTTCTATGCTGGGAATACACCCACTAGTGCACCCCCTTCACACTACTGCAATAACATTTGTACACCATATGATTTGTGAGGTATCATATAAAAGCTAACACATAGGTCATTAATATCATTGTAAAATGCATGTGTTAACCTTACATGTGAAGTCCCTCTATATAATGTTACTGGAACATATTTAAGATAAAGACAGCCTATCTTCGGTAAAGGTGATTAACAGGTTTTCTCCAGACAAAGGAAAGAGCCTGACACTTCAAACCATGGGTGGCCCAAATTCAGTGGCCTATTCATTTGTATCAGTGGTTGCAGCAGGAAGAGATCATTTGCAAAGTAGCAACTACCAGTAGGGAAGGAAACAGCAGGGAACCTTATCTTCCAGACGTCAAGACTCCTTTACTCAGCATGAACTTTGTCTGGGGATACCTTTCAGAAGAATACATTTCAGAGAGTCACTGGACAAAAGAGGAACAAAGGACCCCACTTTATCTTTCACCGAAGGAGACAAAGGAACCAAGCCCTTTGGACTTTGTGGGAGATCCTGTCCAAGGAGGCGGTCAGTGTCTTAAGAAGGAGTTGTGATAAGACTCTCACCTTAAACCAAGACTGTAATTTTGTCAAGTCTTGGACAACAGAAAATGTTTTTTCACTTTTATTTGTTTGTAACCATTTCTGATTTTATCCCTTACACTTGAACTCACTTAAAACCTGTTTTATTTTAATTCTAAATCAACCTAGTAGTGTGTTTGACTTGAAGTGACTATTAACTCTAGTCAAAGCAACAAGCTGCAGTGCTTTTGTCTCTTTAAAGGAACGACAAACCTTATTAGTTCTCTAAATGTTCCAGGAAAGGGCTGGACATTTCAGGGCAGATGGTTCTGAGGAAATTGAAGACTGGGGTGTGTTGGGGGTCACTTGGCTAGTAGTAACCAATGCTGGCTGCTGGAGTCAGAGTCTGGCTGCTGAAGTCAGAGTTTCTGAACCAGGGCTGCTTAATTCACAGAAATTCAGTGCACGCTTGTATGCTGGCTGAGAGCATCCAGACAGGGAGCTACAGTAGCAGAGCATCTTAAGGCACTCAGGATTATAGGACAACTGTTGATAACCTCTCACTGGTCTCAGTTGAACTCCAAAACATGACAGTTTTGCAAAATCATGTCTTGGGTGATCATTGCAGCCCTCAAGAACCAAAGTGCCGGGAAGCTTATGGTATTAGCAGGCTTAATAATATCCAGGCTCAATCAGTTTAAGTTTTCTGACAGCTTAGTGGCTCAGTGGCATCTGGCGGGATTTTTTTTTATATATAAATTCTTTCTTCATTGTGAACCTCAGGAAGTTTGCAAGGTTTTTGTAAGTGAGCTTGAAGGGCTTGCTCACCAGAGCTTGAATTACTGGTAGGTTCCCAAAATCAGTTTTCATCTTTGGAAGGGAAGAGAATCGAATGGCATCAAATATAAATCTCTGGTACTTAGTGCTTTCAGGAGCATGCTGTAAGTCTTGCAGTAAAGTATCGTTAGCATTTCCATTTGAATTCTGGAGTAGTGCATCATGTGTGTCTACGTTTTTTTTTTTCTTTGCTGGAGCAAATGCAGCACAATTGCAAATACATCTTCCATGAGTATGCACCTTAGCAAGTTTAAAGATTAGTAATCACACAGAGCAGCCATTTCATGAAGAGTGACAGAGCCAGTGTTTGACCTTCATTTATAACAGGAAGGAGATCACGTTTAGAGTTTTATGCAAGACCCACAATATTCACACTTTGTAATCCTAGCAAATTTATTGCTTTTTGCAAATTTCACCAACACAATTAGCCCACTTCTAGTCATATTAAAGTAGGCTTTGCAGCATGAGTAACATAGTATAGAGAGGCTGAGTTATTTAATTTTCCAGTATATTTACCACTAGAATACTGGGGAAAGCTATAAAGATGACACACAAAAAACGATATTAAAATAATATTATTAAGGTTATAATCCCAACCTATCAAAAATTAGGAAGTGCCAAAATAAAGGCTAGCCATGCAACCTTAATTTGTCCCTCTAGTGCATATGCAGTTATGATGCAGCCTTTAAATATATTCACATACTATTTTATATAATCACCTACTATTTTCCCACAAGATTCCTGCCTCATTCAGTGCACAAGATGGGCAATGCTCACTTAATGAGTATATATTCAGTAGTTTGTTTTCTCCCTATTTTTCATTGTTTGACCCTAGGCCTTATTTACTGCTCACTATTCAAATCCATCTCTGAAGAGGGAATGATTAATTTCCCCATGGGATTTTCCATGGTGCTCATCACTGTCATATCTGAGTGCTTTACAAACAGTAATTTATCTTCACAAAACCCCTGTGAGTTGAGGGGTGTTCTTATCATACTTTTATAGATGGGGAGCTGATGCACTGAGAGGTTAAGATCAGAAGCATCTACTAAGATTGGGTGCCCAATCTGAAATGCCTATGACCTGATTTTTCAGAGTACTTAGCATTATATTGCACTTTATATATTCAAGCACAGCTTCCACTGAGTTCTCTTGCAGCTGTGAGTGCTCAACAATTCTGCAAATCAGGATCCTGAGTCTCAAATTGGGCAACCAAAAATTGAGGAACAGACAATTAGTGACCACATGTCAAAAGTTTGGTATTATTCATTTGCTAGAAACACTGTGGCAAAGTCTGATAGGGTGCACAAACACCACACTGGAGAGATAGGGGTGCAGGAACAACTGTGGGCCTAGGAAGCCGACCCCAGCAGGTCTCTGGGCATCCTCCAGATGGGGGAAGGCCTTACAAGGGAGTCTCTTCAGCACAGCAGGGTGGTGAGCAGACAGAGATGGATCTGTGCTCCCTGCTACAGAGGGGTTATGTCAGGAGAGTGTCCCTAGTAGGAGGACTACTGAATGAAGCTGTGACTCCCCAGTCTACAGAGGCCCATGGGCCATATTTCAAGAGACAATTGCAAGCCATGATGTGACCTGAGGAGGATAAAGAGATACCAAGAGACCCAGGGAGGGTGTTAGCTGGACTGCAGGTAGTGGATGCTTTCCTAATGGCATCCAAGAGGACCCCTGCGTTGGAACCCAGTGAAGTGGGAGGGCATGGGATCCCTTATCCCTTACCACTAGGTAGGACTGCTGCCACAGACTCTCATTGCTAGGTGGGGGGTCTGTCCCCACTCACACAGATGCAGATAGAATCCAGTTCTCTATGGCAGCATTCTACTGCATTAAGCACGAGACTCTCCTTTTTTTCCCCACTATCCCCTGCCTCATTCGCTACATGACTTCTGCAATAGTGGCCTGGGTTCAATGGCTCCTCCCCCCTCAGTTGAGGGGGTGGGTGGGGCCTGTCATCTCCCAGTAATAACAATCAGTATACAACTGTTGCAACACGCGAAGCAGGGATCCAACTGACAACAGACTCCTTTACTACACAATCCTGATTAAGCCCCAGAGCACTGTCCATCCTATACACTGAATGTGCCAAGGGTCCTGTGGCAAAAACAGTAGGTGATCATGAGCTAACGGAGTAACCAATAGCAATAATAGGTTGTCATCCTCTATGTGGACCAACGCTAGAGGGGGATGAGAGACATACTTCACCAGTGGGTTTCACAGATATTTGCTGACAGTAGAAGAATGGCGTACTTGGAATCTTGCAACAGGTGGCAGAGATAAGATTAAATCCCAAATTTTCCATTCTGTAGTCCCTAAAAGATCAGATTTGAAGCCAGTGTCTGTCAAATTGCTTACAAATTTTGCCTGCAAGCTACTTTAGACACACACAACCCAAATTTTGTCATACAAAAGGATATTTGCATAAACAGACGAGAAAATTACCTGATTTACATAGGCAAATATCTGTTGGTAGGTACAAAAATAAGTTGTGCATGAGCAAAGACATTTGAGCATATTTATAAGTGCGAAATCTGTGCCAATGGCTAATACTCTGGCCTGTGCTATACACTTTTTATAGCTACACATTGCATACTGCATTTCTGCAGTTTTCTCTTCAAAGTACAACTATGTTGTACATAAGAGACACATATACCATATGTGTCAAAGGTAAAATAAGTAGAGAAGCACACAAACAGAATAACAAATAGGTTCACAGTGCATTTTATGCTTCTATATTTTAGAATTATATTTTCAATCCTAACATAGGCCACAGTAGTCACAATGGCAATTTTTAATTTGCTTTCTAGGCACGTAGTACAGTTAGGAAAGATTTTCACATAATCAAAGTTGGATATTTCTAGAGAGATCAAAAGAGTCTGTGAAGTGGAGAGCAGGTGCTACAGACATCTTAGAGGATCTGAGAATGCAATTAACCAGCAAATGAGCCTTGGAAAACCTAGTCTTCCTGAACAGATGAGCACAATAAAAGCCACTGAGAGATGAGATGGCCAAAGCACGCTAATAACAGCAGTGAACATATAGACATCTGCCCTGTATCTTAACCTTTAGGAAAAGAGAGAGGATCAGATACAGGGAGGCGAGTAGGTATAATTATGTAAATGTGTGGGCCTCTTGGAGGAGATGAAAGTTTATTGATTGCTTTTACAGAGGCTCAGTTAAGCAGAACACTACTGGCCTCTCTTTTTTAGCTCCAAGTGAATTGGTATTTGGGATCACTAGTGCTGGATGAAAACAGTAATGTGACTCATGGTAAATTAGAGAAAACAAGTGACCAGACTTCTTATCACTTATATTCTAACTTTTTCTATGATTATTGCTGGCATCAAATTCCAGCCGTGGGGGTGTCTAGCAAGCTTCTTACATTGTAGGAATGTTTAGCCATTGGTGGCATTTTGCATTAATTAGGTTTTGGACAAATGAATGAACAGAAGAAAATAATCTGTTCTGAACAACTTCTCCTTATACCAAAAATTATACAAGGCTTATATAGAAAAGTGAACTCCCAAACTTTACAAATGGGACAGCATGAAAGCTCTTCAATAACTCTGCTCCTACTTTTTTTTTCCCTTGAGCTCTACACTTCAGTAGCTTATGTATGTACAAGGTGCTAATCACAAAATCTATCCCGTGTGAAGCCTGGTAGGGATATTATAGGCATTAGGGATATTATAGGCATTTGATTTAAAAGATGGATTTTCTGCTCTCAGTAAAGGGATCAGTGCATGTAAGGGCCATAAAATTTGCTCTTGTAAGAAGAGACGGAGAATTCAACAACAGGGGGGGAGGGGGGGGAGGAATTGGGTTGTTCATCTTGAGACAAGCAGAAAGATACAGTAAGCAAATGTAGTTTACTAGTCCAGAGATGTTTTGCCGAAAGAACACTATCACTAGAAAACATTCTCTCTCACACACAGTCCCCAAAGTCCTCTGGACTTTCAAAGGGTTTTGTGTCCATCATTTGAACTTACTATGACCTACTGAAAATTGATACAAGGCTGGCTTGACTTTCATTCCATCTAACAAGCCACTTTTAATAGCTTAACTTTTTTTTTTCTTAAAAGAGGCTTCATCATATGACCATGGCAATGAAATGCCATTTATTGTTAAGTCCTTTTGATTTGTTTCTCTGATCACTTCTGGTTACTTTGCTAAGATTGAATACCTTGCCCTTAGGTTGACTTTGGACAATTTTATTTTTTATAACTGATGTTTATCATCCACCAGCCCGCAAAGTCAGGCAGACCACTTGTTACATAATTTGCCAATTTGACATTTTAAATTGTCTTTCAACAATGGTGAGCAGGATTCTGCCACTCTGACTCACATGGAGTAGTCCCACTGAACATGTACTTCAGGTGTTGATGAGAGTCAAAGTGTATGTTTCTAACAATTTGTTTCTTCTCACTGTTATTATTAGGTTCTAAACAGATTTTACATAATTGTCTAATTTGTGTGTTAGAATTCATGGCCAGACTCCAAAACCCCTTACTCACAGTGAGTAGTACCTTATTTCCCAAGATAGCCTACTCATTTAATGGAGCTACTCATGGAATAAGGTTCTACTCAGTGTGAGAGGTGGTGTCAGAATTTGTCTTTGATAATTTTGCTTGTGTATTCCACCTTCCAGCCGCCGTCACCTTTTCTTTGCCTCCTTTCTCCCCACTTTGTGACATGCAGTTACACAAGACAAGTACAAGCTATTTCTAGTCCTGATGTTTCTCGTTCACTCAATAACTTCATTTTAATATGTTATCAGTTCGGCAAGGGAGATGTCACAGATTTTTAATGATTTGGCTCCAACAATAGGATGGTTAAGAATAATGATATGCCCCTGTCATTTACCCAGGATTAAGAAAGTTAAAAACTTCCAGTCATGGAATTGCTATTTAGAAGTCATCAGACTCTGTGATTTAGAAACACATTTAGAAATGTATTATGAATCATGCTTAGAGAAAATCTTATACTTAATTTTAATTATTGCAGAAGGACCAGACAAATTCTCTTCTCTTCAACTTTGTTCATTTTACTTTCAGCTGTGGATAAAGACATGAATTTTTCTCTCATAAGGTATGTGTAGCAGGCTGCCAGTGTTTGCCTGAAGCATGCCATTCTATTCATTCATGTAGCTCTTGCTGGAGAATCTTAAGTAGTTTTTTGCTGACTCACTGAGACAGGTGGCTCTTTATCCCACCCAGATATAAGGAAGGTGAGAGTAACTCCTTAGAAAAAGACAGGGAGGAAGGGTGGATATATAGCTAGAGGGAGGGAGTGTTTGAACTGAAGTTCTGATAGGAATCCTTAGAGCAGCCAAATCTTGTGAGATGGCTTGAGCTGAACTTTAATTCCTTCAGGCCATGTTCTGACACTTTTACTCACTCAATGAGTAATCTCACTGAAGTCAATAGACATACTTATGGAGTAAGGTACTATTTAAAAGTATGGTGGCAGAATCCATCCCAATGTTAATAGAGCCAGACCCAGAAAGGGGTGATTCTTAACTCTAGTCTTTGCACAAACTTGATTTTACTTATTTACTTAGAATCTGATGTGGCTTGTGACGCTCAAGGCAACCAATTCTTCCCACTACTGTCTGTCCAGAAAAAGATGTTTGACACTTTGTAAGTTGTCTCCATATTAGAAGCATTCTTTCTGATCATCTTGCAATAGGTCGTTCTTTATTCTCCATGCCCTCTCTTCCCTCCAGATGAAATCCAACCTAAGACATACCTTGTGCTTCTGCCATGGGGCAGCCTGATATGGCCAAATCACTGTATCCATCTCTAATTATTGATTCAGCAGTCTGCTGACCCACATGGCACAACACTTCCACATTGGTTACACTATAGCTCCAATTAATTCCCAAGATACTTGCTCAACAATGGTGGTGAAATGCATTCAGCTTCCACAATCCACCTTGTTTCTGAGGCATACAGTAGTGTTGGGGGGACAAAGCATTGTACAATCTCAATTTAGTGTGTAGCTGTATCTTCTTACTGTTCCAGATGTTTGACAAATGGGAAAATAATCAACTGACTTTAACAATTCTTATCTTCACTGGCCATTAACACATATTGTACTTATAAGATAGGTGAAGTTGTCATCAGCTCTTTCATACGCCTTTCCATCAATCACACATGTACCAACGTTGAAAGCATTCTCTCCTATCTCCATAGTCTTGGTCTTCTGCTTTTCTGCTCAAAAAGAGTCTTTTCATTCCATTCAAGTTGATACTTAGTATGACTATATAATCTGCAAAATCTGTGTCTCACAGTTTATATCTTACCCAAACTCTACCAGTGTCCTTGGCAGCAGCCGTTGTATTTCTCATTCTCGTGACAATGCGGAAGGGAAGTGTAGATAGCACACAACCTTGTCTTACACCAGTAACAATCTGAAACCATTCCATGTCTCCTCTCTGTATCCTGACACAGCATGCAGACTCATCATACAACGTTTTAATGAAATTAACAATCTTTTTGCTAGAATTCCACAGTGTCTCAGGATATTCCAGAGGGCTTCTTTGTGGACTCTATCAAACACCTTTGTAAAATCAAGGAAATTAAAACCTTGTATGGCTGATATTCTAAGCCTTTGTCAATAGGTTTTCTCAAGGTGAAAATCTCATCTGAACATGTCTTCCAGAGCAAAATCCAGCCTGTTTTCAATGACTGCTTTATCAACAGTGGTTTTCACCCTATTCACAATGATAATACAAAATGCTTTTTCAGATACCGACAGAAGCGTCACCCCTCTCGAGTTATCACAAATAAGCTGGTCCCCCATTTTAGGAATGGTAAAGATAATACAACTTCTCCAGTGTTTAGGACATATCTCCTTTGCTAGATCATTCTGTATGACCTGCACATGTAACTCACTATCACTTCCTCTCCAGTTTTTAAAATTTCAGCATCTATCTTATTATAGCCTGATGATTTACCACTTGTCATTTGGTTTATGGCCTTGGTTACTTCCTCAATGGCAATTACTTCTAGTGATACAGATATGAAGAGACTTCTTTACATCTTTCAGTGTGTGCTAGTGCATACTCTTGTTGCAGAATAGCTCTTTTACTGCTGTTTTGTTCTTGTTGACATCTCTTCTTTATTTCTCTCCTGTCATCAACAAGCCTCTGTGTATTTGGTTGGAGCCATTCTTCTTTCTTGGATCTTCTCACCCTGTGGTAGTTCCAGCTGCATCCACACTTGTTTAATTGTAAAACACCCATTGTTTCTCAAGGTCATTCATCAGTGTCTTACATGTCACATCTATTGCTAAGTTGAAGCTTGAAATGTACCTTCACTGCTGAATCTATTTTTCTAGTATCATGCATACCCTCTGCCTGGCCTGATATTATCTTCTTTAATTAAATTTGTGAGAGAAGAACTCCTAGTAGGGTCACCCAAGCCAGACAGGTCAAAGGATAGGAACCAAACTAAAGGCAGTCCACTGGTATTCCTGGTAGGGTGTTGTAAATGAGGCTCATAGCCTGTTCATACAAAAATGCCTTCTGTTATGGAAATGTTTTGGTGAACCCTGCATCCTATGCAGTCTTTGCATTGGGGATACACTATTTCCAAACAAGGAAAAACAAACTGAAATGGACATCATATGGTGGCTTCACCCACAAATAGCTTGCTCATATTGCCATTAGTAGGTTCTGAACAAGATCACTGCTGGATGCCACAGTGTTGATGTCAGAAGTGACTACGGGCTTGTTATTGGGACAAACAAAAGTAATTTTAGAGAAGGCTGGGAAAGGCACCTGTTGTCAGCAGTCCTAATCCAAACGTTTCCATGAAGTCTTTCCATTGATGTCAATGGACTGTGGAACAGGCCCAGTATGTTGTGGGTTTTTTTCTGAATCTGCCACTGATTTCCACATTAGAATAAATTCAGCTGTTTACATTCTCTTAAGTAGTTAAGCTTTGTTCCATTAACTTTGCTTTAGAAATACCCTAGGTGAATGTCTATGTGTGAATATTTATAAAATGTTTGGTGGAGGAAAAGAATAATTCTTGTACCTGTAAAACAACACAAGTTATACAGACAATAGATCCTAGGCTATCTCTGGGCTATACAATATACTGAAATTGCATGTTAGCTGGCCTTAAGGATCTGACCCTACATTTCTCTTTGAGATCTTGTATCCCTGAGAAACCCGTAGCAGACTAGCTACTATATTTTTCAACTTTTATCCCAATTCATGTTAAGAATGAACCCAAAGAGTCTGCCATGGTGGCATGCTACTGGTCAGCTGGAAAAACATGCATAAGTGGCTGAATGAAAATATCCCTCCATCCAACACTACTCAGAGAAAGAAAGCTTATGGGATTTAATAATATAGGACATGCAAGGAGTGGCCCATGATAGACAGGGACGGCAGAGCCTTGTTCGTGTCCTAAGCAATGTTTGACAGTGAGGGAAGATTGACATGCAGAATCCAATTGTTTCCTGTCTTTTCAATGTGTATATAACCCAAAATTCTTCCCTCTGATCCTTACTGTGCATCTTACACATTCTGTAGTCATTCCATACACAACTTCCATTGATATTGATGGAAACTGTGCTAGTTAAATACATGCTTATAGGCAGTTGAGACCTGCAGTGCATGTTGGAGAAGTTAATTTTGCCCTCATGATGCAGTAGACCACTGAAGCCATGCTTTTAAGGAATGTGGGTTGTAGAGAGAGAACTAGTGATGGTTTATGTTCAGTTTTAATCCAATTTGATTCATCAGCTGCTTATGACATCCTGTGTCCTGCCATTCCATTTGATCATCAAAAGCAGATCTTGATTTTTTCCTATTAATTTTTTTTTTTTTGCCACATAATGGTTTGGGTAGTCACCAACAAATCATGACTTAGATGGAACCATTTAAGTCACTAGGAATACACACATAGTTAAAGGTAGAAAAAACCATGTGCTTAAGTGTCTTGCTGAAACAAGGCCTTATTTACCAGGGAGTTTTAGAGTTTTAATGCTATTCCATAATATATCTGGTTTTTCCTTCTGCTAATTTATTTACCTTGTACCTGTAGATTTTGGGTGCCACAGTTCAGCATTCCTATGCCTAGACTCAAATAGCAATTCCTCACTGTCATCACCATCCGTTCTCTCCAGGACACAAATATCTAGGTGTCACTCTAGCAACTTGCTTTTTAAGCTATACATTGCTATTGTTGAATTCTTTAAATGTGGGTGATAAGGAACTGTAAGTCCTTTTTAAGAGTTCAGTGAGACATACTGTGTTGGCAGTACTGATTACTTGTACAGTAACTGTCACATTTATTCCTCACGTTTTGCCCCCCTGTGCTTTTCAGGCTTTTCTTTTGTTTTCAACTACAACCAGATTGTCCACAAGGGCACTTTGTAGAATGGGAATCATTCCTCCCCTTCACCGTGATCCGTGGTTTTGCCTGAGAACCCAAGCTGGGTTCAGGCACAGAATCCATTCCCTCTTTCTCGGTCTCCTCAGAGTCTGAAGAAACATTTATCTCTGCTCAGGATGGACCATAACGAATTACTGTGTGCACAAAACAGACTAATACCAGCTTCCACTTTTCACTATTCTTTTATTAGTCTTCTGGGTACTTTGTATAAATAGAAATTGTTAGAACAACCTCTTACAATGAAAGATAAAAAAGTGAAATATGTAAAGGTTGATGTAATAGGGTTTCTCTACGTCATCCCAGCCCCAGGTTGAAGTTTGTCAGTTTCCCTTGGCCCCTCAGTTTTCCCTTGCTCTCCTGTAGACGTTGACTTGAAGCACTGGTGATTTGGGGTTAGCCCTCCAGCCAAACCAGTAAGTGTCTTTCCTCTTTGATGTAAAATTCAAATGGAAAGCAAATAAAATAGCTCCTTCTGCCTTCCCTCAACTAAACAGTTCCTCTCTCTATGTCACAAGGCTTCACCACACGGCACCATTCCCTTTCTACACCAGGCTCCAGCTCAGGCACCCTAACCATGCAGTGGCTCTTCATTCCTGCCACTATTGCATTTTTCCAAGACCCATTTTCTACCTAGGCCTTCTCCCCAGTCCTTTTTTCTGGTTCCAGGGTTCCTCCAGGCCTTTCCCTGGACCTTTCCCCAGCTTCTGTCCAGAGCCTCGATCCAGGCTTCTTCCTGGGTCACCATGAAGACAATCCCCATATCTACCTCTCTACTGACCAACAAGCAGTGCTCTAGCAGTCTGGCCCTTTTCCCCAGCAGGCCTTGTTGTAGGCTATAATGCCTGTCCTTTAAAAGAACAGAACTTGGATCAGGAATGGTCTGGTCCTAGCACTGCCCTCAAAGAGACAGCCCACCCTATGACAATTGGCCAAGGGACAGTTAAAAGGGAGGACATTACAGTCTACAAACGTATGAAGGATGTGAACAAAGAGGAAAAATAACTATTTGGTGTGACACCTGGGAGCATAACTGGGACCAGCATTTCAACTACATTTAGAAAAAAATGAAATCACAATGAGTGTGACACATTCAGAATATTTTTGTTTGTTTTTTCCCAAACATTTATTTTTCTTCCGAAACTTTCATAATAGAAAAAGTGTTCTAAACCAGAATTACACAAAATTAAGTAAATAAAGTATATTGCCTCAGAAGAACCTACATACATTACACGTTTCAACTTCAAGAATTTGTCAGTAAGTTGACTATTTCATCACAGGCTGTCAATTTCTGCATATTTTAACAGAGCCTTTGGCTCCTGCTTTTTTGAGTTATTTATATATTCTGCCATTTTTGTGGATGCATGTCAGTAGTGAGGGCTTTTAGGTTTGTAATGAATAGCATACCTAAAATGGGGATCATTACAGACCTTGTGAGTTTCAAGAATTTTCTTTTTGCTATTTGATACTCTGTGTGGGAATTCATTGCTCACCTCTTAACACATTCCTACAGAGCTACACTATTTACACTAACAATCATCTGAAAATAACCACCTTCACTCCCTTCCATGGGTAATATTTGGGATACGTCTTGTAACTATTACACTGTTCTAGTAAAATGGAAGTCAACCACTGTGTATTCTTTTGTAGGAGTATTTATAACTATTGCCATTAACTTTTCTCAATACAAAAAATTACTTAATAAAATATTTTTCTTTATTTCACTAATATTGCCTGCAGGATAAAAAACTGCTCAGTCACTTGAACTTTTTTCATGTCAGTTGATTAATTCTGTAACCTGCTGTCTACAAAATAGTAGCATGTTAAAGTACAGGTGGGATGCACAGAGTTTTATATGGTTTTGAAAGATATGGTGAAAATGACTATCAGAATTTACATATGTATATCAAGCTGATGGGTTATGTTTAAGAACTTTTCATTTTATCCCAGGTTAATAGCAAGGCCTGTATCTGAATTGTGCTACAAACAGGTTATTGCTCAGCAGTCATAAAGAATCCCTCCTTTAGTAATGACTAATTGACATTTCCAAGTATGCCTTAGGGCTGGCCCTTAGGATATGTATGTGGGAAGGACAGGCCCACAAAACTTCTTATTCCCATTTCAGTTTTGATCAGTCTCTGTGCATGAGAAGAACATAAATGGAATTACTTTGCTCTATCTTTAATCTGTCTTCATTTCTTTTTCTTTCCCGGACATATAATTCCTGTATGCCTACAGTATGAATTTCACAAGGAGTGAATATCATTCTTTCCTAGTCCCCCTTGAAAAGCCAGCATCAGCAATGCAAACCTAACATTCTCCTCTCAATGTGAACATATTTCCTTTCTTATAAAAACCACTCTGAATCACTAGACATCTAGGCCTCTTATTAATCATGTTTTCTAATTTTTTATTAGGACAAGGGATCTGTGCACCTGGCAACATTTACATTGCAAGTAGGGGATTTGATTCTCTATGGCAGAAGTCAGATTTTATTATTTGTCTTAGCCTTGTAAAAGTCAGCTGGCTTATCTAGGAAGAAATTTGTATTAATACAAGGAATAATGAAATTCTTAAAAAAATAACCCATCTTCCCCCAGTGGTGTACATTGGCCAAATGTGGCATCAGCTAAACACACAAAGTCTCATTGACTTCATAGTATTTGGTCTGTTTAAATTCAGTAAATACCTATAAAGATTGTACAGGAAGGGATATCTACATGCATATTCTATGGTTTTTAATACAGCAACAGTGAGTCTGAGATGTAAAACCTCAATGCCAGCCTCACATTGCTAGTTTAAATATTTAAGAAACACTAAGAATTATTTCAAATTTAGGAGACAGGTCCCACATATGTATACATAAAACTTTTCTGAGAATATGTTATGTATATGTATTAATGATAATCAATAATACCTTATGCAAATGCTTATAGAGCTTTTCATCACTGGCTTTCAAAGCTGCCACCTCCAGAAGCTATTCCTCAATATGAGGATGATGCCTCATAGGAGGAAACAAGTCATTGATGAGACTTAAGATGGCTTAAATCCAATCCATGCTCTGCAGGTTTTTCCACATACGTGACAGGGACCGAATGGCTAGGCAGCAGTTCTGCGGAAAAGGACCTAGGGGTGACAGTGGACGAGAAGCTGGATATGAGTCAACAGTGTGCCCTTGTTGCCAAGAAGGCCAATGGCATTTTGGGATGTATAAGTAGGGGCATAGCGAGTAGATCGAGGGACGTGATCGTTCCCCTCTATTCGACACTGGTGAGGCCTCATCTGGAGTACTGTGTCCAGTTTTGGGCCCCACACTACATGAAGGATGTGGATAAATTGGAGAGAGTCCAGCGAAGGGCAACAAAAATGATTAGGGGTCTAGGGCACATGACTTATGAGGAGAGGCTGAGGGAGCTGGGATTGTTTAGTCTGCAGAAGAGAAGAATGAGGGGGGATTTGATAGCTGCTTTCAACTACCTGAAAGGGGGTTCCAAAGAGGATGGCTCTAGACTGTTCTCAATGGTAGCAGATGACAGAACGAGGAGTAATGGTCTCAAGTTGCAATGGGGGAGGTTTAGATTGGATATTAGGAAAAACTTTTTCACTAAGAGGGTGGTGAAACACTGGAATGCGTTACCTAGGGAGGTGGTAGAATCTCCTTCCTTAGAGGTTTTTAAGGTCAGGCTTGACAAAGCCCTGGCTCGGATGATTTAACTGGGAATTGGTCCTGCTTCGAGCAGGGGGTTGGACTAGATGACCTTCTGGGGTCCCTTCCAACCCTGATATTCTATGATTCTATGATTCTATGACAGGTAGTTGCTTGGGGAGAGCACAACTTCTGGCCGGGATGATGCACACTTTCCTTCCTCCTCCGTCATTTCTCAGCCTCTTGAGCAAGGTGATTCTCTTCAAAATGGACTGAAGCTTGATGTACGATGTGACACCATTGCAGTCTATTGCCCATCAGCTCTTCCCAATTCGTATGGTCAATGCCTCCCTTCTTAAGATATACTTCCAGAGTGTCCTTGTAGAATTTCCTCTATCTCCTGCGAGTTCTCTTACTATGGACTAAGTTGAGAAAAAGAGGACTTGCTTTGGAAGACAGATCTCAAAGCACTTTACAGTCTAATGTATTTAAGAATAAAATAACTTTAAGAAAGGAGGAAATTAAGAGCAATTTAATTTTTCATAAAGTCAACACATTTCAATATGTATTTTCTTCAGTTTAAAGCATGCCACTCATATACTCAATAATTCTGACTGTTACCAAATACCTAATCTCTCATTAATCTAAAACTGGCAGCTGTAAATTGAAAGACAAAATAAGACTTTATTTGTCTTTTAATTTGACAGTGATCATACATGCTGACTACAGTTGTATGAACCATATGATTATTGTTAGGGTAGCATTGTTCAATCATCATTTCTGTATGTACTTCTGTTTCTATTTTTGTTCTGATTTCAAGACAACATGCAGGATTATGACCTCATAATTCAGGCAATCATGGTACAATTGATTGAGTTTATTTGCATACCATAGCCCTAATGATTAAAGTCTTATGTTATTTGAGAGGTTTCTTCACACTAAATAAACATATTTTGTTTTTATATCATTGCCATGACCCATAACGTTCTTTAGTGAAACTGTAATTAATATTTTATGGCAAACTAGAAGTTTTGGAGAATTGACAAATTGAGATAATGGTACTTGATCTTTTAAAATTATCATCCATATATATCTTTCCCTCCTCTGTTTCTTCTCTTTTTTCCTATGAGTGACATTGATTGCTGAAAACTAATGAGTCTGTCATTAGTCTAACTTCGGCCAGTTCATTTTTCAGTTATTATTTAGATTTCCAAAACAGCTGATCTGAGTTCCTAAACTCTTGACAGCATAAGTTTGAGGTCTAGAAACCTATGAGACATTGGTACTATATAATTTTGGCCCTCTGGGAGAGGAGGAGGTCTGTGTCAGTCCCTGTACATTGCATTCTTGTCCCATATGTCTCTTCATTTTTTCCTATTTGAAGCAACAGTTATCCCTCTTTTCAGCAAAAACTTTGTTTATGCTCCTGTTTCTTAGACAGGGCCTCTCATATCCCTGGCACTTGTGTCAAAAGCTGCAGAGAAACTGAACATCTGGCAACTCACCAAGCCAGAGTGACGGGAAAAAGCTGAAAATTCCTCAGAGAGTGAGCGACATCTGCTTGATAGGCAGCAAAAAGTAATAAACTCATTTTAACAGGGAGGGGAAGAAAAGGTTTTTGGAAATGCTGATTATTCATTTTATGCAATTAGATTGCTGTTGATGTATTTGAAAGTCGTGGAAAAGCAATCATGAAATAATTCTGTGCTTAAAGATACAGACCTAGGGACCCAGTTTTGAACTTAATAGATTCACAAATTTCAAGACCAGAAGGGATCACTGTGATGATCTAGTCTGACCTTCCCCAACATAATCCCCCTTTCCTGACTAGGGAACTTTCCCAACATAATTCCTAGTGCGTATCTTTCACCAAAAAAAATAAATAAATAAAATAAAAAAAATAAATCCCATCTTGATTTTAAAATTGTCAGTGATGGAGAATTTACCACAACCCTTGGTCAATCATTCCAGTGGTTAATTACACTCAGTGTTAAAAAATGTACACCTTATGTCCATTCTGACTTTGACTAGCTTTAACTTCCAGCCAGTGGATTGTGTTTTCTGGTAGATTGAAGAGCCCGTTATTAAATATTGTTCCCCATGTAGGTACCAATAGATTGTAATCAAGTCACCCCTTCACCTTCTCTTTGTTAGACTGAACGAGCTCAGTCTACATAGCTTATCACTATAAGGCACATTTTCTAATCATTTAATCATTCCCATGGCTCTTCTCTGAACCCTAGCCAATTTGTCTACATCCTTCTTGAACTGTAACTGGACAGTATTCTAGCAGCAGTCGCGCTAGTGCTAAATACAGAAGTAACATAACCTCTCTAATCCTACTCAAGATTCCCCTCTTTCAACAATTTATAATTCAAGAAAATTAGCTATTTGGGAGATTTTCTTAGGCAAGGAGCATTGAACTGGCCATATATCTTCCTAACCCTATTAGGTTCCAAGGTGTTGCAGAGGCTGCATTCATTTGCTGAAGTATCAGAGTGAAAAGTCTGTGGTGATACTCACTGTTTTGGGAAATGTGAACTTTAAACAAAATGAAAATGTTGTCCAGTTTTGTCAAGTGGTCATACTCTGGTAAACCATCACACAGTAAATAATGTGACTAAAACTTTATCATCACTTGTGATCAGTGGTGGATTAGCCACTGGGCTGACAGGGCCAGTGCCCAGGGGCCCCAGCCAACTAGGGAAAAAATCTGCCACCACGTGGTGGAAGGCCAGAGCCCCAACCGCTGGGCAGGGGAGGCAGGGGAAGCCCCCATGCCCCAGCCCTGCTCCCTGGCACAATGCCAGGCAAGTGGCATAGGGGAAGCCCCTTCAACCCAACCCAGCTCCCCCCAGAAGCCCCTAACCCCATCCCTGGCAGAAGCCTTAGTGCCCCCTCCCATCCATGGCAGAAGCCGCAAGGTGGTAGGGGAAACTCCCACACCCAATACCACTCTCTGACAGAAGTGCCGTATGGGTGGGGAGGGAGAAGGCCCAGTGCCCCGACTCTGGTCCCCCGCAGAAGTGCGGGGGTTGGCAGGGGAAGCCCCAGCACCCAGACCCCTGCTAGGGCCCTGGGACTGGAGGAGCTCTCGCTCCCTGCTGCATCCACGAGCCGTCGCGTGGGGACAGAGCTTCTCCGGTTTTGGGGCCACAGTGGTGGTGGGGGGAAGAAAGAAGCAAAAGGAGTTGTGCGGCTGCAGTGGGCATGCAGAATGGGGATGACCCTGGGTGGAACAAGAGTGGCCCCAAGAAGGGGCAGAAAGGGGTGAGACTGTGGGCGGGAACACATGCCAAAGGGTTTCGGGGGGCCCCCCCACTTGCTCTAGCCCAGAGCCCCAGGAAACCTTAATCCACCCCTGCTTATATATATATATAACTGGCCTCCACATCTCACCCTTGTTCTACCTGAGTTTGTTGACATATGAAACAGGGGCAACATCCCTCACCTGTCTTCTGCTCTGTCGACTGAGACTCTGAGACCTTCAGTTGTTAAACACCTGTAACCCTTCTGCCCATCAGAGTTGGCAACAACAAGGGCCGGGTTCAATATCTAGGGGATCCATTCCAATAACACAATGCAAACCGGCTCGAGCCCCCACCCAGTGACCTGGGACAAATATATATCACCCCCGCTGGGCGCCTTCAAGAGGCAATACTTCCCCTCTCGCAAGCACATAGTCTGAGTGTAGCAAAAAGCCTTTTAATAACAGAGAGAAACAATGTGGCATTATGTTGGGGAAACACCACCAACAGGATTCATAACACAACCCATGAGCAAAAAACCCACCCCAAGCAAATTGGGGCATGCCCCTTTCCCTCAGGTTCTTGAGTCCCAGCACCCAAACGTCTCTTGAGTCCAGCAATCCACAAATCACCCAAAGTCCAAAAAGTCCAGCCCCAGAGTTCAAAAGTTCATCTGCATAGTGTTACTCCCCAGTCTGGCTAAAATGTGCCTGTGTGTGGGGGAAAGGGGTAAGGGGCACCTTACGTGTCCTGAAGCTGACTGCCCCACAGGGCTCTGCTCTGCTACGCTGTCTCACGAATGGCTCTGCTCCACCACGACCGGCTCCGCTCTGCACAGCTCGCCGTCTCACGAACAGCTCTGCTCAGCTCACCGTCTCACGAACACACCGCTGTCTCACGAACGGCTCCGTTCCACCACGACCGGCTCCGCTCTGCACAGCTCGCCGTCTCACGAACAGCTCCGCTCTGCACAGCTCGCCGTCTCACGAACACACCGCTGTCTCACGAACAGCTCCGCTCCACCACGACCGGCTCTGCTCTGCACAGCTCGCTGTCTCACGAACGGCTCTGCCAGCCTAGCCATGAACAGCACCACTGCACTCTAGATCTTCCAGCTACCCACTAGTTGACACAGTGCTCAGTGATTTCAGCTCTCAGTGATTTCAGCTCATAGTAGTGGGAGCCTTAGTGCTGGTGCACCATAAGGCCAAAGTGAATGCAGCACAGTACCTATAGCAAGACTCTTAATAGACCCAAAATTAGCTCTGACATTCCACAGTGGAGAGAGACAGAGGTGCAATTGGTGCTTCAGGCCCTCACAAAGGGGCCCACACCACCAGGTACTAATACCTGTCTCGAGTCTCTCTCTCTTCACACAGTTTTGGAACCCATGACCCTTGCCTAGCGAGTGCTACTTAGTTGATGGTGAGTCCCTCGATCATAACAAAAGGCCAAGTACAGTTCCAAGCACAGTTCCCATAATCAGGGTAATAACAATTTATTCTTCCTGCCCCAATAACAGAGACACTGGGGATCCCACAGCAGCCAAAGTGACCATTAGGGCAGCTATGGCTCAGTCTAGGCGGGGTGGGTGTGCCTCTGCAAATGAGATCGGCCCCTGAAGTTTTTTTCCACACTTGCCACACCTCACCACCAGATGTCAGGGTGGAGCTCATCCTGACACTGCTTACACACCCCTGGGAAGTTTGTTTACATTTGCTCTTCACAGCACCTGACTGGTCCGTATATGATACTATTTAGTTCATTGCTTCCCAGTTCTCTGCCAAGGAGAGAAGAGGAGATCTCTCTACCTACTACCTAGAGATCCTTGCTGACTCTGGCCATGCTAGCTTGCCTCTCCCTCTCCCTGTACTTCCTTCCTGTGCCTTCTTATACTTTGTGTTAAAAGGACAACCTGCTCATTAGTTCTCCCCCAGCCAATTTTAATCCACTAATTAGGCCCTGTCAAGTCTATCCTGGGAGGAATTCAAATTCATTGGTGTTTAAGTGACCAGAGTGTTGGCTCAGCTGTTGATTCCCAGCACTCTGTCACAATGTTAGTGAGAGGATATGGCCTAATGAAATACACCAGTATCTGTAAACAAGCTGTGAAATGTCAAAGTTCAGAACTTTCTAGTTGTGCTGATGCAATGGGAGAACATACTATAATGAAGTGGGTAATATTTCCTCCAAACATAATATCCTGCCATTGTAGTGGATGGAATCAGAACTTCTCACCTGAATGTCACAGATGCAATACTGCTTACACCTAAGAGATTATCCTTTAGCTCAACAGATAGGGGCCTGTGCCTTTGGAACAGACTGAGTAACATTGTGTATCACTGGCCTGAAGTTCCAAGTAACTATAATGTACTGCAAAATTATTCTGAGAACTGATGTCCACAATGGCTATGGATTTGCAGGAGGGAAAAAGGGACACTACTCATTATTACACTAGCACTCTATTATTCATAGCAAATCTACTATATTAGTACCCTGAAACCTGATCAGAGCCTCATTGTGTGAGGCGAAGTACAAACACTCTCCCTTGTCTGGAGAGCCTACAATCCACATGAAGATGAAACCGAGATTAAATGTGGGGCAGGAGATGAAAATGTGTCTGCACTGATCCCACAAAAATGGGACTTTCTATCTCGCACATGCTTGAAGCAAACACTGTTTATCACTCTCCCTTATCCCTTATGAAAGGAGCCCCACACTGACAACATTTACTGAAGTGGGTGAGGTTTGAAATAACATCAACGTCATCACCTGAGGGAGTGTTCACAGAGGCAAACTGACAGTGACAAGAACACTACAACAATTCAACCTTGAAGAAACACACACCTGGTTCTTCCTTACGCTTGCCTTCATTCACCTAAAAGGCATTATTAGATCATTTTAGCTGCACCCATCAGGAATACAATAATTTACTTCTACACATGATAAGACTGTGCCTATGAGATGTATGAGCTATAATATGTGCCGGTACTCTCTCCTTTGCCCATCTCAAGCACAGAGAAACTTCACAAACTTTATTTATCATTAACAAACATGAAAATACACAACAAAAGCTAATCTTTTTTTCGATTATCTTATTTTTATTAAAAAAAACAAGAAGTGTTTGAAGGTGGAATATCATATATTTTCTGCTAAAGCTGGGTGAGTCTTGAGGTTTTTTAAAAGGAATAAGGCAAATTATGACGATGGGACAAATTCATGTTATTGTTCACATTCATGATGTGGATGGGGTTTTGGCATGAAAAGGTGTTTGCAGGGTGAAGGTTTTTTGTTTCTTTCTTTTAAGCCACACAGAATGAAATAAACAAACACTTACAAAAACACATATGTCTTTGCAGAGCAAAAATTGGTGGTTTCCCCTCAGCTTGCCCAATAGTCTTGGGATGCCCTGGATTTGTGTTTTCAAATGCTATCCACTTCTCATGTTATATTACAAGTCCTCTTTTCAGGACGCTAGGGTGATCACATTACCACAGAAACATTGCAGTCATTCCACTTGATCTGATAAATGCCTTTTCTTTAAGTGAAGAAACTCTCTGCTTGATTTGAACAAATAAAAAAAATAATGCTTTCCTCCTATAAAACAAAGGACCCTCGGATTCTAAAGCACTAGTTCACCTTAATGTACCTGGCTACTACAGAGCAAAGAGCTCCTTTTAAATAAAATGTTCTGTATTTGGCATCAATCTCCAGCCTGGAGAAGTACAGTAACACTTTGGAAGGATTTTGCTTACCGAATTGTGCTCAAGACATGTTTGCTGCAGTTTTATAGAAGTCTTGATTGCTTTTGCTACTGTTGTAGGGCACAAATCAAGCTTCTGTTGTTATAAAGATGTCTGTTTTCATTGTCTTGTTGGTCTCCTTTGTAACATGACCATTCATTACAGTGGAGACTTTTTTTTCATACTGGAGTATAAGATATCATAGAAATGTAGGGTTGGAAGGGACCTTAAGAATCATTTCTAGACCATAACCTGCACAGAGTCAGGATTAAGTATACCTAGACCATCCCTGATAGATGATGGCCCACCCTGTTCTTAAAAACATCCATTCCACAACCTCTGTAGGTAACTTGTTCCATCATTTATATATCCTTATAGTCAGAGAGTTTTTCTAATATCCAGCCTAAATCTCTCTTGTTGCAAACTAAGCCAATTACTTCTAGTCCACCTCTTTGAAAAAACCCACCCCCTTGAGTAACGTAAGTTACATTGACTTAAAGCGGTCTCTACACCACACTATGTCGGTGGGAGATACTCTCCCACTAACATAGCTTCCACCTCTCATTGAGATGGACTAATTATGTTGACAGGAGTGATTATGTTGACTGGTGAAGACGTGCTACGGCACTGCTGCATCAATGCGGCGGTGCTAATGTAGCACAGTAATGAAGACAAACCCTAAGAGTCCCAGCTAGCCATTAAGATGACTCAATCACATGTTTAAAGTTAGGCAACATGCTTAAGTACCTTGCTTAGGGCCAGACGCAAGTCTCCTTGAAGTCAGTAGAAAACTCCCATTGCCTTCAATGAGTTTTGGATCAGGCACCCAGTGAGGGCCCAAGTTAAAGATCTCATTAAGCTACAACCAATTGCAAAAAAAAATATATAATCGTATTCAAAATTCACAAGCCATGTTAATTGATAACGGTATTTAGCTTCAAATGGAGTCTTTTACAATAATCCCTCAACATGTGCAATCGTAAGGAAGAAGCAAAGGTTTGGAGTATTAAAAAACCCTAAACCTCCAGTTGGAGACAGGACAGCAACTTCATCTCTGATTATTATAAGAAACATCTTAGGTGTATTGACACTTCAAATATTTTGGAACATCTGACTGAAAATGCCATGCAGACACACATTGCTTTAAAACAACAACTAATTAAATTTAACTTTTAGAAAATTGTTCTTATTAGGGGTCTCTGGTATAGACCCCATTTGAAGCTTTTTCAGTGGCACAGATTTTTCACTTGCCATTGTGCTTTAATTTTTCTGTCTCTTCACCCACCACATGTAAGGTTGTTTTTACTGCTGCTTGTCATTGTTTTCATTTAAGAACGTGGGAGAAGTCAGTCAGCAAGAGAGATTGAGATTTCAGTTTGTTATCCTCTGGAGTAAGAACCCATTTAACTTTACCGGATGAAAATACCACCAAAGATAAAGACACTAACCACATGTGACATTGCCCTTGAAACGACAAGTAATTACTACCACAAGTGCCACTCACACACTAATAGGTTAGAGACAGTTACTGACAATGTAATAATAGACCACCAAGGAGAGATGATACAGAAATTCCCCATTACAGTGGTGGAGATTAGATGCACAATTACCTTCAAAGAAAGGGGTGCATCATCTTCACTCATGTCTCTTACACACAGCATCCCTGATTCTGATCTCACTCACAGCAGCTTTACACAGATCCTGATTTAAACCAGTGTATGTGGAGAAAGAATCATGTCCAGGGTAGGCTTATACACCCTTTATGGAAACATCCACTATACTTTTGGGATAAATCTATCGACATATAAGTTTCTTTAGCAGTTACTCTTCAAAAAAAAACCCTATAGAATATGATTTTTAAGGGTTTTTGTAGCATCCTAGAGCAGAGATATCATTTTCAACTATATAAGGGGATCAAAATAATCATATTATAAAGTTAACACTCTTAAATTCTCTACAGCTTTCCAGTTAATTCTCCAGAACTGTAAATTCAGCCCCTTCACAAGCACTAATTAAACAAAAATAAAAGTTTAGCAGATCAGAATGTCACTTCTAGAATATTTATATCTGCAATTATAAGAAGTCTTAGTTTTAGGACAGTCTCAAAATGTATTCCCTCTTTTTATCAGGTAGATTTGAAAATACCGTGATGCTGTCTTTGGTCTCAAGGCATGTTGGTTCAGGTAATGACGTGAGGTGCAAGTATTTCCTTCTATCATTTGCAAATATCTGATGCCCAAGCAATCAATACTGGTCCAGATCATCAAATGGCATACATTGATATAATTCCACTGAGGTCAAAGGAGCTATGCTGGGTTACACCAGCTGAGATTCTGGCCAATTAAATTAACCTCATATGAGAATTGTTGCACATTATGTCATATACATTTAACCAAAACTGGCAAACAAACACCTCTGAGTTTTACTTTGGCCGTTAACATGAATATTATTGTTATTACTATAAATAGAAAGTTGTGCTAGACATTTTAAATTTTATTTTCAAGTTTGATCAGTTTTCCCCCCACTAATTTATTTTTTGTGAATCTTTTTCCCATTCCATTTTTCTTCCAGCTCTAACAGAAAGTTTGCTTCTGAGATATTTCAGCTTTCAACATATGTGTTTTCCTGTGATTCAGGGCATCAATATGCATGTCTATTACTCACATACTTTTGTTCAATGTACATGTTTTCATACTTGCCAAGACACAGGATTCTGCTTTGGCTGCCAGGTCACACTGTAGCAGCAGTGTGAGATTGTGTTAACAATCACACAAAGGTACCAGAATGAAATTAATTGGAGGGTCCTGCTCTCACATGGAGGAAGGCTAGCACTGTCTTTTGAGATTCAGTGCAGCTGTCCTTTTGCAGGTAGTATGATTTGCAATAGCAGACCTCCGATGCTATATCTGAGAAGGCTATCTTTCTGGGATTTGGGGAGCAAGTGATAATCTGTAACATAGAATAAAATCTATTTCCAGCAGATTGGGATGTGGTGATGCCAGGGACAAAGTGAACGAAAAATATGCTATGCAGAAACAAATCTGAAACAAAAAGAAAAAAAAATCTTGGAAAAAGGTAGACTTGAGATGTAAGAGCACAACAGGAGATTTTGATGCATTTAGAAAGATTCAGGTAACACCAAAACCTGTTGCTTTTGGATTAGCTTTTATCATTCCTGCAAAGATTGTAGCATGGATGAATAATGTCTTGGTTTGATAACTGTGGGAAAAGTATATCCTGCTGATGTATTAAGTTCAAAATTTTATCTTAAGGGCATTTTACAACATTTCATCTTTAAGAGTCAGCATTTGTTTCTACCATATTTAAAATAAAAAGGGTGCTGGACATATATATTCAGTCATATTTCTCACAGACTGATCATAGCTGTGAAAGATATGCTTCTGGATATGTCAGCCCAACAAACATTGCATGTCCTCTCACACTGCCAGTCGGTTTCTGATCTTCTTACAGCAATATAATTCTGTTGGGCCAGTTCCTGGATCCTAGGTTTGTCCCCTCTTCTCTACTCCAGTGACTCAAAGAGAATTTAAAGTAGCCTTAAATCAAAAGCTGATTTACATGCCTTCCTATTCCTTTTGGTGTAGAGGGCATTCTGGGACAGGGAGGGGCATGGAAGGGGTCTGACACACTCCAGACATCCTAAATTGAAGGATGGAACAATCCTGAGGGGGCCAGTGCAGCCAGGCTAGCTACTCTAATTTGTTCTGTCCAGGATATGTCTGGGATCAAGAAAGGAGTAAAGATAGATTCCGATCACATTTCAGCTAGCCCAAAGCTGTGCCAAGCATGAGCTTGCTGTAGTTGAGCCTCTAACTCCGTGTTATGGACTGGGATGTAGGCAGTCTGGCCTAGAGTCAGAGCAGGAGTCAGGTCTAGTGGGCACAGCAGGCATCCAGGTTGGGGAATGAAGCCAAAGGTCAGGACCCAGAGTCAAGAATCAAGCCAGAGTCAGAACCAGGAATCAAATCTGGGGGTCAAGAGCCAAGGTCAGATACCAAATGCCAGAGCCAAGAGTCAAGCAAGAGCAAGGGATCGGAGCCACAACTGGTAATCAACTTTTGGAAGTAAGGCATAAGAGCAGGAGCTGGAGGAGAGGCAAGGATCAAGCACAGAGCAGGAGCACAGTTGGAACAGGAGCAAAGACAGGGGTGTGGCAGAAGCCAGGAATAAGAAACAGAGCTGGGTGTGGGCACAAAAGCATCCAACACAGCCACAACAGGAAATCACAAACCCACGTCCTGTGCCTCCTTCTGCCTTAAGTACTGTAATTGGAGCGATCAGTGGAGATGGGTGATCTTCCAAACAGGGCTTCTGTGGTCACTGCCTTGGCTGAGGCTATAGCCCTATTAGCTTCTCAGCCCAGCAGGCTTCAATAGACATTGGGTGGAGTCTGGGGACTCCCAGACCAGGGTTCAAGACCCAGGACATCATACCCCCTGCCTTTACTTTGGATTTTTCTTGACTTACACTAGTGTAAGTCACATCAGAATCAGCCCTCAGCTATTTGTGTAACACTCTGCCGGTTATGTAAACTAACAGCAGAACTGTGAAACTCTCCCTCTAACACAGTGATAATTTGGTGCAGATTCAGCTCAGAGAAATGCCAGTGTAAATCTGCAGTAACCTCATTAGCTTCATACGTGTCACTGAAGCCAGAATCTGAACCCGTCTCTCCAAAGTGCCCTGTGATACTGCAATAACTGCTGCATGCAGAGTATTTATATTTATAAAAACTGGTCCCCATTCCCCAGATTGGTGGGTGAATTTGCATAAATAAAAATAATATAAAAATGTAATATACTATTTACATTATAAACAGTGTCAAACAGTCTAAAACTGTATTGCCAAATAGGATAATACCACAAAAAACTCTAATCTCAAGAAACAGCTTTATACCTAACCTAGCCTATACCTAACCTGGCATTTAAACGAGACAAACCCACATATGCCCACCCACCATGATCCAAAGCCTAAGCAAACACATTGGTCTCCAACCATGTGGGGAAGGTCAGCAAGCTTTCTGCAGGCTGACGTCCACCAAGACCAACTTGTTCCCATTCCCCCAGTGTTCAGACCTGAGCACTGATATCAGTAAATACCAGGAGGGGATCTCAGTGGGCCTGATCCAAAGCCCTCTAGAGACTTCCTTTGACTTCAGTGGGCTTTGAACCAAGCCCTAAGTCAGCCAAGATTCAAAGCACAGACCTGATTATCAGGAAAGGTGGAGCCACATTCTCTGGTTAAACAAGTTTATTGTATGCTCTGGCAGGAGAAGGGGGTCAGATACTCTATTCCTCACTCTGCCTTATACTGATAGAGTGAGATCACTCTGGGCCCAATTTTCTAAAATGCAAGTGCTATTGGCCTCCCAGGTTGTGCATGCACTTACCACAACTGTGTGAACGAGCCAGGTAACAGTACACACAAATAGCCATTTACACTTTTGATTGGCCAGCAGCATACACACAAAGCAAATTTGTGCACACAAGATTGTATTACTAGAACCTGTAAATTAGGCACAGAATTCTATGCACATATTTTGCACATGTATTTTTTCATTTGCACAAATTAGAAAAACAGGACCTTAGTGTGTCTGTGCTTTAGTTTCCTCATCTGTAAAACGGTGTAAATTAATACCTTCCTTACATGGCATGTTTTGAGGCTTAAGTGCAAAGTGCTTAAATATCTTTGGATGGAAGGTATTATATATGGGAAAAGTATAAAATATCAATTGTTGCTATTAATTTAAAATCAATAACTTTAATATCACTTAAAACCAACCTGGAAGCCAGAATATGGAGCATGGGTGGGATGACACATTGTGAAGTAGCTGACATTTTAAGGTGGTCTTCAGGGATAGGCCCAAAGAGAACATTAGAGAAGCCCGGACCTAAAAGTGACAATACCATGTATAAATATGGTGAGGTACAAATTCTGAAGAAAAGATCATAATTTCCTGGTTATATACTCATGAAAAAATCACTCTTGGCCATATCTGCTGAAAAATCTCAGTGGAGACAAAGGTCCAGTAGAATCTCGAGGCACCAAACTTCTCTGACAAAGGCAAAGGACTGAATGGATATGAAGTTTGAAGCCAACCATAGAAATGGCCACTTCAAGTCAGGACATAATAGTGTGGGGAAGTTAATACTGCTATGTATGCTGTGTATACCTGCTCTATAGATAAAGAGAGAAGTTTAGTCTTCAGTGCTATCGATCAGGTGCCTTTTATGATCTATCTTACTCACACAACATTTTAAAGAGGATTTTAACAAAGGACTTAATGGCAGTGAGTTAAAAACATTTTCAGTTCTTCCCTTTGATATTCCTTGCTTCTGTCAGTTCAGTAATAATCTTAACGTTTCTTAAACAGAGTAGTTTGCAGTTAATTTCCTTTTTTATATTTAATTTACTCTTAGCTCCCTGAAAAGTGCCCTATTGGTAGACCTCCAGTGGTAAAAGATTTTTCCCTAATCACGTCTCAGGATCATAACTGTAATAGGTATAATTATGATTTTCCAAAGTAAATAACAATATTTAGTTACACTCCAGCTGCCTCATGAGAATCACATATAATTACCAAAATCTGATATTTTAATTTAATATCTTCGCTGCAATGACACATTGAGTTCCAGCATTACAAAAATTAATGAGGTTTGGTTTGAAAATTAACTTGAACTGTAAATAATTAAGCATCTCTATATTTACATGTCCACAGGCATTTGTTATGCCACAGCAGGAAAATCGAGTCTCAGCTTTATTCCTGAAGCTGTCAGAACAATGTTCCTCAGCTGACTCTGGGTGATTCATCTTCAGTGGATGTCTAAAATACAGGAGGAAGGGAGGGAAATAGGGCCTTTTTGGTGCCAGAGAGAGGAAACATCCGTATTATTTAATCTGAATCAATGGTTCAGTAAGAGAAAAGGACCCATTTACATTTAAAGTCTTTTCCTTTCACAAATGTGCATGTGTGTATACATATAGACACACACACATCTTTTAAATTCCATAGGATTTTATACTAAGTAGTTCCAAATGTTATGTAAAACTGTAGTTTCTTCAAGCCCAGGCTGGACCCTTGGCCATTCTCTCACTATGCCAATGCCACATGCTGACTAGAAGACTGATGCATTCCTAGTCCAAGTGCCTCTAGCCACTGTTTTTGGTAGGACTGTTTGACAGTTTTCCTTCAAAATTGTTTCAGTGGAAAACTGGGTTCTCAACTAAATGCTATTTTTCACAAAAAGTGTCTGCTTTCCATTAAACATTTTTATTTTATTGGAAAACCGAACACCTCAATCCCCAAAAGTTTTCATTTGGTGGCAGAAAACTGGAAAATGTTGGCCAAAATCTGAAAATTTCTATTCAGATATGCTTCTGTGGTGGCTCATGGGATTTGCAATTCAGTCACTTCATCTCCCCATTTTCCTGGGCTCCCTAGCTGAAATTCATCTCCCATGGTTCACTGCTTCTCTTCACCCAGACCGTATTGAATGATGGGAGATATAGTCCAACCAGTGATCCCAGCCTGTAGAGGAAAATGAGGCATATAAATGACAACTCCAATGAAGCACCAAGAAGGTCTTTTTTTAAAATCAAACTATTTCAGCTTTGGCAAAAATATTTTGGATTTTGCCAAAAAGGCAAGTTTCTGCAGAAAAAAAATATTCCCATTTTCTGCTCTAGTTTTCAAGCTGTGCCGGACAAAGTCCTTTGCTGCATAATACAGTAGCTCCAACGAGTCCTATGATGCCAACATCTATTTCTGGCTGCCTGCCAGAAGTCCCTGCACCACACATCAGGAGAAACATGAAGGCACTGACTATCGGGGCAGTATAGCGCCTCAGTGAGGAACTGGAAGGCTGTCCAATGTATGAGCCTTTCTCAGGTCAGGTAAGTGGAATTTTGGGGTTGAGAAGTTGGGGCCCCAAGTTCAGAAAAGAAGAGAATAGTGGAATTCAAGATTAAATTGATGTTGATATCAGCTGGGGGAGGGGGAAAGGAGAGGAGGTTTGTTTGTTGATTTTTATTTATTTTATTTTTTGTGAGGAGAGAATACTGGATTTTGGGGAAGCAAGAGGGGAAAAGGCAAACCTGGAATATAAATATATTCTGAGGAGCATTCTGTTGTGCTGTGTCTTTGGAAAATCCTGCAAATAGCAGATAGTTACACACCAATTTGCTAGGACTGATCCCTTCCCTCTGCTTACATCTTGGGCCCCTTTACATTTTACTTTCCTTTACTCCCTCTTTGAATATTTCTTCTTATGAGACTGGTTCTATGAAGTGCTGAGGATGCTCCCTCAAGTCTCACTGGATCAGATCCTCGGGTAGTGCGACCCAGTGTTATATCATTGATGTCAATGGAGCTGTGTCATTTTTCACCAGCTGATAATCTCTCTCAATGACTTTGAAGCATTGTAAGTACCTTGCAGGTACTGCAAATGTAAGGGGACTGGTTTTTGGTTGGCTAGCTCCCAGTACCAAAAGGAAGGGGAAGGGTCAATGGGAAATCAGGACCCTGAGATGGGGACTGTCCCCAGGGGCAATGGAGAGAGACCAAAGCTCCAGGTCAGCCTGATTGACAGGGAGGGCAGGCTAATGAGGGAGTCAGGAGGCCAGGGTGCGCCTTGTCCTCCATGTGACCTGAAATTGCCTGGGTCAGACAGAGTGGGGCTGAGATAAGGAGAGAGCAGGGACCCAAGCTGGGCTGGGGAGCAGAGCTGTGCCACCCAGATGGGCCAGAGAAGCAGCCCAGGAAGCAAGTCAGTGCTGGGAGCAGAGTCACAGAAGCAGCCACAGAGCAGACCTGTGCTGGGAGGAGAGCTGCAGCAACCAGGGCTAGAGGGGCCACAGAAGCAGCCCAGAGAGCTGGAGGCAGAGAAGCAGCCGTGCTGAGGCAGAGTGGAGCTGGAGCTGGGGCTGGAGCAGTCTGGAGCCAGGTGCGGTGAACAGCTGGGGAGAGTGAAGGGGCCCAGCAGCAGGCCCAGTGCAAGGAAACAGCCCCAGCCAAGAGTCCTTGCAGGCCAGGCTTGGAGGGGGATCGTAACCCCGATGGGGCAGGGGCGATGCTGGGAAGAAGGGTCCTGCCACCTAAGGCCTGAGGGCATGTGGCCGCTGCCAGAGCAAGTGGCTGACCTGCAGGATCCCTGAAGCACAGCCATGGCCTGAGAAAGAGGCCTGGGATGTGTGAGGAACAGACTGTGAACTTCCCTGACATTCCAGAGACGCTGGTTGTGATGTCCCCATGCCACAGAGCGGGGTGACATGTTTTCCTTTAACATTTCTCATTTTTTCCTTTTTTTAAAAAAATTGATTGCTGTTTAATAAACTGTATTTGCTTTGAACTGTATGCAATGATTAGTAGGTCAGGGAAGCATATAGTGCAGAGAGAGCACCCTGCAGTGGGGACACCCTAGCCCCTGCCCTAAGTGACCATGACAAGGTTGGGGGTTGAGACCCCCAGGAATCCTGGGCCCAGCCTTGTTGGTGTTACGAGGACTCTGCCACACAGGAGAGTAGAAGGGGAGCCCTCAGGGTCAGGCAGGACTCTGGGTAAAGGAAGTGGGAGCGATGACTCAGATCCTTTCACCAGCCCATTCCACCACGGTAGTAAGAATGTTCCCCACAATAGCGGGACCATTCCCCCACTTATACTTAGCATCTTCCAGGATCAGCCTCTATTGGGTCAAAATATATTGCCTGGGGCATTTTGAATCTGCAAGGTCAGCCTGGAGTATTTTGGACTGTATTGTTACTGTGGAACACTGCTGTATTTTTGTAAGTGCTACTTCACAATATGGGGGCCATCATAAGGAAAGTGAAAGGAAAAGAAAAGCATGGTCAGACATCAACTTCAGAGAGCTGCTTTGAAAGAGATGAAAATGCAGTAGGATTTAGATTGAGTCTTTAATTATTTATTTAAATGTTATCTACTACTCTGTAAAATTGCTTTAGGGTAAGACAACCATGAGTGGGTATTGCATTGCACTGTTATACAGTAAATTTTGTGATACTGAAATGTGTTTTATTTGGCAAGCTTCTAAAAGCTCCCTGGTTAAAGAAAACTAATTGACTTAACAAAGTTACCAGAAGGGTTAGAACACAAATAACACGTTCAAAATATAAAAGTATAACATACTAACAGTTAAAGGATATGAAAATATCTAATGATGGAAGAATAGCATTTTCCCTATTCTATACCTTGTATTGTTTTGATTGATTTTATCAGCTCTAGTATAATCACAGTATAACTCACTAACAGCAGATGAAACACCATCTATTTATCATATTTTCCACTAAATTATGTTTTCCATTTCATTGTCAATTTTCTTTCTGTCAGTTCTTGTTTGCTAGGAGTGCCTTTTCCTGCTAGAAAACATAAAAGAGACTTGATAGCATGGTTGTATGTTGCCCTTTCTTATAATCCTGACTTTGTTTTGTATTATAAAATATTTTTAGAAAAAATCTTCTCCATTCAGCAACACTATGTCTCATGACATGAGTAGATACTGCAAATTATTTTTACTATGTTTAAGATTGTCTTAATTACTTAGTTATATTGCATTAAACTGCAGATGTATGTACTTCAACAGGGAAAAAATAAAAATGGTACTAACATTGATATTATACTCTTTCTAATAATCAGGCCTGGAATCTGGGACATAGGGAAGAGAGCATGATGAAGGCAAGACCATCAGAGACTCTACCACCAAAGCTGCAACATTATTCTCTCTGCCAATAAAGACATGCTCAACTCAGCGGGTAACAGTGACTAAATGGTCCTCGCTTCACCTGAAACGGAGTGACCAACCTGCCAGTTTGCTACAGAGGGGCACTCCTTCCTGAACCTCAACATGCTGATCAGTGTAACCCAACAAAAATCAGCCCAATGCTGCTGGAAAGGCCAAAATGGGCCTCCATGCTCAGTAACCATTTCAGTCCTCAGCACATGTAGCGCTATTAAAAAGGCATGGATCCCACAGAGAATCAAAATGGAGGGGGGAGAAAGTATGAAGCTCCTTTGCTCTCTATGCAGAAAACAAGACTATGTTGCCATAGACAGCTTTCCCCGTAACCCCTCACATGAAATGGGCGAACCAGATTGTGGGGCAGTCTAGATTCAAATCTGCTGTTCTCTGCAGGGCTACTGACAGCGTAGGATAGCCACAGAGCGGTGTTCTCCCTCACAGAGAGTCACCCAAGTGCGTGGATCTAGGAAACATACCAAGCCCACGAGTAAGGGATGCAGCATTTTGGTTTGAAGGACGCTACTTTTTTATAACCCAGCGTTCTCCGCTTTCATTGAAAGGATTGAGCTCTCAGAGAAACTAGTTGTTTTTTCATGCTTTTAAGCCCCATTTGATCTCTGTACATTCCATTAACTGAATAATCCCAAAATCAAAAGCAGAGGAATTGGCTGCATTTCAGCATTGGTATTTTTTCATTACAGGTGAAAAACACTTGTGAGAGTTGAAGGCAAAAAAGAAAGTTCACAAATTGAAGCCGACAAGTGATGCAGATTCTACACTGTATTATGTCAGCAACACAAGAAGCATATAAAACTACTAGCTATTAACAGAGCAATTTAGCTAAGCACAACACTGCATGATTGTTATCTTGTCTGAATATAATTGGCTCATTAAGCAAAACCATATCAACTTGTTCTTGACTTTGATAGTGTGAACAAGTACAAATATGAACTCTGAAGAATATTTTATACAAACAGGATTGATTCACCATCTATTCCTGCTGTTACATGCATTTACTTTAAAGTTATCTTTTTTATGCCTAGGAGTAGGGCATAAGCTTTATCAAAATGACTGGCACTCCCTGACTCTCCTTACCATCTCTGATAGCCGTTCTACCTCACTAATTCAATCTGTGCTTTTGTTTGTCATCTGGCTTTCACAGAACTGTCTGCTACCACACTGGTCTCACCCACTGAGTTTTCTGTGAATGTCAGTTTATTACTTGGCATGTCTATCCGAGAATCAAGTAATGAAGTAATATTTGGAGCAAAGTCTGTGGTGGGGCAAAAATATGTTTCTCTAGGTGAGTGCTGTATAATTTCAGGGGTTAAGAAAGGGAGAGATGTTCTCATATTCAACACTGGCATTTGAGTCTGTTTGCCATCTGGGCATCAGCAGGGGAATTTGATTCCATATTCAGTGTTCTATACTTTGTATTTGCTAGGTAATAGGTCACTTAAGAGTGATGCAGCAATCTGTCTCTCCCATATGCACACACTAACAGGTGTTATGTAAAACACAATGCTTGGATCCGGTATATTACCAGAGAGTACAATAAACTAGATGCCCAAACCAGACATCAATGGATGGTTAAGTAGTCATGATTAGTAGTCATTTAATTTATTCCCTAAAATATTGGGAAACTTCTCTTTTACAGAGTTTTCAAATCTACAAACTTTTTTCATGTTTCACTTTTCAATGACATAGCTAAATATTGTACATGTCTTAAGGCAATGGCAACAGATTTATATGTTAGGGGTGGGGTAAGGAAGGATCAATAGTTCCACAAATCTGGATTCTTCTGTCATGGAGGCACAAAGTTTAGAATCAAGAATCCATGGGACAAAGATCCACTTCCAGAGAGTGCTGGCATCGACTGTGTGGACTAGAAAGCAGCAGAGAGCTAGACATGTCATGAATACTTCAATTTCTGTTGGGGCAGGGGGGATTCCTTGATTGAATTGGATCCAGTCTCATTTAATCTTAATTTTATAGACTGTGTTTCACCCAGATGGTGAGTTTAGACTTTAACTGTCTTATGTCTCTAATTTTTTGAGGGCTGGTAGAAGGTTAATTTGCAGAGAATTTAACTGAGGTTACAATTTTTGACTGTCAGCCTTTACTGTGTCCCTTTAAATACTAGCAGTGAGTAGATGAGCAAATGGAGCAGCTGTTTAAATGGCTATTTTAATGTCCCCTCCAATGTTCAAAATGTGCCACCAGGTCATTAATTTCCACCTGGTCAGGCAGCATGGTGGACAGAATTGGCTTCATTTCAGTCGGTACAGAGCTCTGAACATGTAAAGCACGATGTATGTGCTAAGGGCTATTATTTTAATAGAACTATTGCTATTAATTGCATGGGCATAATCCTGCAGCCACTATAGTTATGATAATATGGATAGGAGAGAAGAGAATAGAAGAGATGAACCAACAGTTAGATACAGGCATAGAATATTTCTTATGCACGTTGGGTGAAACACAACCCTGGGCAGAAATCTGGCCTATTCCCCACTTAAGCATATTTTGAGACCTTGCAATGACCCTCTGCATAAGGGTGAATTTTGCCCCCCAAACTCCACCATCTGTTATTAGTGGGCTGGTTTGTTGCTCCAATCAAAACAAATTTCGATCACAAGTCTGGTCCAACCCTGCCACAATTAGTAGATACATGCTCCTCTCACCTTGTCCATTGTGAGACATCTGCTGATATCAGCTCCAACTGGGTTGCCAGTGCACATCCTTACCTGCTTTGGCCCAGTGTCATTAGCCCCAGTCTAGCCTGTTGCTGCCTATTGAACAGATCAGTTCTGGTCCAAAGCTGCCAGCTGTGGCCCAATCCCCTGCTTCTGTTGCTGCTTCCCAGGCAGGTCTGCTCTCCTCTGACAAAATCAGTTGCAGCCCTGTCCACCATGGCTCCTATGAAACATGGGAATAAACTCCTAATGCTCTGGTGGAGCTTTTCTCCTCAAGTGGGAACCTAGACCAAGGTAAGGCCACCAGGTAGAATCCCCAATCTCTCCCTGCTCAAATGGCACTGCATTCCCAAACTTTGCCCACTGACTATTAGAGCAGGATGACCCAATTTCTCCATGGAATAACTTCCATAATTTAATACACTCAAATACCCTTCTGCATATATGCAGCTGCATAACACACTGAAGACAATTCTTAAGGAAAGATCCTCAAATATAATGCAACTGTAACCATTTACAATGAAAGCTCATCTTTTGCTTTAATGTACTGGGACTGGGAGTGAGAAAACTTGCATTCTCTTTCCAGTTCTGCCACGTACTTCCTGTGTGACACTGGACATGTCACACAAACTAAAACATTTACAAGTGGTCACTGATTTTGGGTGCCCAGATTGACAAACTGTGGGCCTAATTTTCCGAAGTGTTGAAAATCCAGCTGAAGCCAGTGGGAGTTGTAAATGCTCAGAATCTCTGACAATCAGGCTCAAAAAGGTTAAAGTTGGACACCCAGAATCAGAGACCAGTGTTATATTTTGTCTTTAACCACCACATGCCTCTATTTACCTAAATGTAAAATTAGAATATTTACCTCCTTTGTATGGATGTTGTGAGACTTAATCCATGAGTCTTTGTAAAGTAATTTGAAATCACAGCATAGCTGCTTTCTCTCTTCCCCTAACAAGTGAAAGTTATTATTAGTGAATTAATTTCATATTTTGCTATTATTTGACATAAATGCAGAAAGTTAAGGCCTGATATAATGGCAAGCAATTTGTCATTTGTCTTTCCATTTTAGGATTTTAAATGCTCGTGTGTACAATTGTTACGCTATAGAAATCCTCTTCCATTAACTGGTGTTCCCAAGATTCTAATCCTGTTGCTGAATTGTTTGTAGATTTCCTATATACCACATGAAAAATATGAATATACAGCAGATTTTTAAAAGAACAAACAAGAAGTATATCTACAAGGCCCAATTTAATATTTAGTAATCAATTATAGAAATATAGTTAGTATCAAATTAGAATTTACTTGAGGTTTGATTAATAGTTAATTGTCTTTACTCATCTGCAAATCCATTGTTTCTATATTCTAAGCCAAGATGGGAATTAAAAAAAAAAAGTCATAGTTCAGTGCACTGGACTCATGTGTAACTTTTCAGGTTCCTGTCATTCAGTGGCGGTAACAAATATTTATGTATACTTATCTCATGGTTTAGTTAAAAATTGAAAATGAACAAATAAATAAGTTATATGTAATACTGAAAATGTGGATTTTGTTTTAAGGACCCAATCCTCTAAAGACATAACTCACATTACTGCTCCAAAAATGAATGAGACCAGCAGGATCAGACTATGTCTGTAACCCTTTCATTTTAACTTATTGCACAGTTTATTGGAGAATACAAGCTAACATGAGTTTGAAATAACATACTATATAAATAATGGTACTTTTTAATTAAAAAAAACAAAGTGGATTAATTGGCCTTACAAAAAGTCATGTAATATCCAGTCAGATAATATTATTATGCCTTTAAAAGGTCCATCTTTAGTGATGTCCTCTAGCTTGAATCAAGCTCTTGCCTGCATTAAAGTCTGGCCTTAGCTGACTGCCTTCCCTAGGTGCTGAATACTAATTTACTGTCCTTCTTCCTTTTGGTTTCAGCCAATGACAATCAGCCCCTTCCATCACAGTAGTTTTGTGACCAATCATGTAGGACAACCAACAACTGGCTAAGAGTTTACAAAGTTACTGCTAATTTCAGTGGGGAGATGTCATGTTGTATTGCTGCCACCATGCCGTGCTAAGAGACTAATTCAGTACCACGCCATATTCCACGTGCATGATCTTACGTGAAGTTCAGCCACAAGTCCTGCTGCCTTGTTCTGGATCCAGAATGATAAAAATGCTCCTTAAAAGGTTATATCTGGTCTCCTTTGTACTACAAGCAGAGGAGAAATGAAGAAATCAGCACTGTGTTGTTCACCCTGCAGTTGGTGTCTCATTTTCTATACCCCTAGGGGCTTCAGCGAAGGTTTCGGTAAAGGGTTTTAATAGAAGTAGGATAGCCTTTTGGGTTAACCCATTAATAGCTGTCCTCCTTGGGCTCTCAGCTGCAGTGGAATATTGCTCCGTCACACAAAAAAATTGTTAATACAGAATATGTACGTATAATTTTGTGGGTATTTTTAAAAATATCTAAATCTTGAGCTAAGGTATGTCATGCCTTGCTATTTTGCTTGTTTGAAAGCTCTTTAATAAGCCACTGCTGCTTCTGATGCAAGGCTAAGACCAGTCTCTTACATATTTCTAGCTCTTTCTTACTATTGAGCAATCTCTTACTATTATTGGAGATTCCAGCTTATGTGTGTCAGAGCCCTAGTTGAACACCTCCTTTTGGACAATCATCAGGCTTCTGTGTTTGGTCTCAACACACAAGATTTGTGTGCTTTCAGCATCCTGAGTCTCAGCACAGGCCAGACACTGTCTCTGGTCCTGGGCTTCTAAGCACACTTGGAGTGTAAAGATTGTCTTTCTAGGACCCACTCCTGAAATCTCACATTCCAACTGCCTGGGTCCTGAGACTAGAGCTGTCTCCCCCAGACTCTGCAGCTGCATAAGCATGCTCCTTCCCAGAGCTCCAACCTTGGGCACATCCTGGTTTACAATTTACCTCTTCGGGAACGTGATAAGTGTAAGCAAATATACATAGGTCTTACAAAGGTTTCTAACACAATTATGCTATACTTTAGACAGGACAAGAGATATATAGATATAGGTAAAGAACAATAAAACACCTGGATGTCATTTCTTGCATCAGTTTCCTCACCACTTGAGTGCTCTTTGAGATTTGGGCCAGTGTCCTTCCGGCAGTTCAAGGATTCCCCTCCTTTACAGGTCTTCTCCTCCAGACCAGGAATTCCCTTCTTCTCTGGCTAGTCCCTCAGGCAAAAAAAGATCCCGTCTGTTACAAAAGCATTTTCCTTAGTTCCTCTCAACTGCCCAAGCTTCCTTTGTCTCTGTGAAAAAGGAAAGTTTGTTTTTTTTAAATCCTAGCACTTATACCTGGTTTCTGTGTCCTGTTTCTGGCAAAATTCCATTCCTTCAAACTGCAGTGCAACTCCCCTGCCAAAGAGAAGTTGGAGAAAATGTTTTTTTTTCTAGCATAGAGTTCTGCCGAGATCTATTCAGGTGCTGATTGTCTTTAAAAACATATATTCATAGACAGACACATAGGTGCCAAACCCTTTCTCTTTAGTACAAGGAGCATGAGGCAGAACAGTGTAGAAATCACAAGGACTTAAGCGTACGGAGAGTTCATAATCTTGAACAAAATGCATAAATTGTACATAGAGTTCCCAAATTGTCACATCATGCAAAGAGTATTTTGTCAAAAACAACATCCTGGATCAATAAATTCCCTCACTCAAGGTTTTGTGGATGGATGGAGGACTTTCAGTGTTCCCTGTTGAAAAATGACTTGGTTTGCCATAATTTTGAGCATCATTCAAAAGAGTAATGTCAAATAGTGTCAGAACTAGAAAGAGCAAAGCAATTAATTTTTTTCATTCTGCTGATGCCAGTATATCTGTTTGTCCTCATCATATGACTGCTTCCCCAAAATGATGTATGCAGTTATGATATATTTATGAGAACAACAAGGTGAGTTTAATCCTGGGCATGAACACTATTCATTACTGACTTCCATCAAGGATAAATTGAGGAAGTGCTGTGCACTGTATAAAAAGGATATATTTTGCCCTTGATGTTTGTACTTAACACCAATGTTTAGAGTTAATGACAGCTGTGCATACATTAAGGAGAGACAAAGTGTTCGTTAATTATGAGGTGTTGATTGGAATGAGATATCATGTTGCATATAACCTATATTGGAACAAATGACAGGACAATTTTAGTTACCAAAGAGAATAGCATTTATATAGTAATCACCATTCCAATCTTTACAAAAGCCCTGGAAATGGGAGTTAGAGCAAAATATTAATCTCATTGTGAATTTTTGCATTGCAGCTCATCAGATTTTATGAGCTGTCCATCACAAGCTAGCTTCTGTTTTCTGTCTTGCTCTATATCCTAATCTACAATGAACCAGTTACTGAGATCATTAAAAAACAAGGAAATGTTGAGCCCTACAGCTGAAGGAAAGTTTTCCAAGTATGTAAGAAAATGGATCTACTGATATATCATCAATATGATTCAAAGGTGCTAGGCCAATATCATCCCAGAGATACACTGGCAGGATCGGGTTTTTGCTGACCATTTAAAAATAAACCTGTACTTCTCTTACAGAAAGAGGCCAGCAAGTTCATATGTCTAGATCCAAATTTTCAGAGAGTGTGGAGGCATTCAGATCTAGGCTTTCAGTCTGCAGGATCTACAACCCCATGGAGGGAGGAGGGGCTCTTCAGTTGAACAATCCTGGGTATGCAGGCTTTATCCAGACCTGTTTACATTTATTATAGAGAAAGACGCTGACTACAGAGTTACAATCAAGCATTTCAGGAAAGGCCTACACTTAAAACGCTGCATCGGTGCAGCTGTAGTGCGTAAGTGAAGATGCTCTAAGTGAAGAGAGTTCTCCCATCCTCCTCCCTGAGAAATGGTAGTTCTGTCGGCGGGAGAAGCTGTCCTGTCAACCTAGCGCTATCTACATGAGAGGTTAAGGTCAGTATAACTACATAACTCAGGGGGGTGGATTTTTCACACCCCTGAGCAACACCGTTATACCCACATAGGTCTGTAGTGTAGACCAGGCCTTATAGTTTGGGCCATTCTCTAATATACCAAGTAGAAATTATCTATTCTTATTCTATTTTTCACCTCATTCTCTGAGGAGTTGAGCGGAGATTGAGGGTGCTCAGTACCTAGCAGGATCGGGCCCTCGGAACCAGCTTTTCAAAGGTGCTTAGGCACCAATCTACAATTTAAGACATCTACATACCTTTGAAAATCTGGCCTTCAATCTTCATCTGTGCAAAGCCCTATTCTACTCGACTTCCATTCACGTCAATGGGAACTGTTTAGCAGCTCTGAAAATTAGGCCACTGTCAGGTTCCTAACTTTAAGCAAACTAATTTGGAAATTTGGGCATTGCCCACTGACAGGTGCAAGTGCTCAGCATCTTGTAGGGATTGGTATTTTCATAAAAAAGTAAGTGGATAGAAGGAGAAAACAGCTATGGGAGCTCCCAAAGAAATATTTTTTTTTATTTATTTATAAATTATAAAGTTAATCCTATAAATTCTGCCACATTAATTAAAGCTAAAGAATTAAAAACTAAAGTTTGAAAAAGAGCTGTTAGGCTTGTGGGTGAAGTTATGTTTCCTTCCTAACAATGGAAAAATGGTAAAACAATGTTCTTGTTTTCTTTCTTTTTCTTGCAACCTCCTTATCCTCTCTCAGACCCAAATTCCATTATCAAATAACCCCATCAAAAACAAAGAAGAGAGGTTCAGACCTGTTTTCACATTTTCAAAATTATCCCACTATTGCCATCTTGTGGATAACATGTAGCACAAAGTTGTTCCTCTACCATTTCTCTTTGCTACTGCACTAGCTGTGAAAGACAGAAAACCAGAAAACACCCCTGTCCCCCACCAAGCTAGCACTTCTAGGTATTCCTAGGCAGGGCTGGATTAATTCTCCTGTGGGCCTGGGGCTATTAGATTTTGTGGGGCCCCTGTATACAAGTCTTTTTCCTAATTTAAAACAAAATGATCACAGTTATGGCATCTGGGCTATTAATACTATACTAAACTTGCCTTTTAAATTTACATAAAGCTGTTCTGTGGTTACATTTCAGTCTTAAAACATATTGAATATAATTAAGTTAATTCAAAATAGCCTACTTCTTACCTTAAAACAGCTGTTATATTAGTTCTTTCTGGGAGGGAGTTTGGGTGCAGGAGGGGGCTCCAGGCTGGGGCAGAGTGTTGGGGTGCAGGAGAGGGTGAGGGGAATGGGCTCTGGGAGGGAGTTTGGGTGAAGGAGGGGATTCTGACCTGGGGCAGAGGGTTGGGGTGTAGGAGGGGGTGCAAGGTGCAGGCTCTGGCCGGGAGGCGCTTACCCTGCCGGTGGCACAGAAGGGCTCAGGCAGGCTGCCTGCCTGCATGCTGTGGCCCCACGCTGCTCCTGGAAGCAGCTGGCTGCTGGCACATTTCTGCACGCCCCTGACGGGGAGAGGAACAGCATGTCTCTGCGCACTGCCCGAGCCCGCGAGCGCCACCCCTGCAGCTCCCATTGGCTGGTTCCTGGCCAATGGGAGCTGTGGTGACAGTGCTGAGTGTGGGGGCCATTCATGGAGCTGCCTGCCCCCAGGGGCTGCAGAGACATGCCAGCAGCCAGCTGCTTCCAAGAGCGGCATGGGGCCATGGCATGCAGGCAGCCTGCCTGAGCTCTGCTGGACTTTTAGTGGCCCAGAGATCGTGATCGGCAGAGGTTCCAGGATTCACCAATCAATTGCAATTGATGTGTTGGTGACCACTGAATTGTATATAATTATGGATTTATTTTTGCGGGGACCCCCCTTTAGCCCGAGGCCCTGGGCTCCAGCTCCAAAAGCCCCTGCATTAATTTGGCCCTGTGCATAGGAGATGCTCTATGTGGTCCCTGGCTGAGGAATCAGCTCCTGTTGTCCAGCTCCAGTTAAGCTTGCCATGTACTTCCTTAGAATAATACCTTCTTTTTTAAAAAAAATCTAGGTATTTAAAGAAGTTTTATCTGGTTTACAAAATCCTAGCCACATAAATGTGACAGACAAAACAATAATCATTGCAACACTGAGCTTTTGTTAAGAAAAAAAATCTATTCAGTAATATAATCATTAGAGCTCTCTATTTAATGGGATATTACCTTTTACAGAGTGACCCCTGACAGACCATTTCTAGTTATTTTATTAAATTGAGTGAATTCTCTGGTTATACATGTTTAACTAAATGCCCTCCAATTTCTGTTCATCCAGAGAGGATTTTTAATGTGGCAGGAGATGTTCTAGCATTATGTCTCCCTATTGCTTCCTGAGAAGCTCAAGACTTTCCTGCTTCTTAAAGTTAATTTTCAATATGGCTTTGATGCAAATTCCCCCACGGATGCTAGTAGAAACATTTGCAAGCTGTTTCAAGCTGTGTTCAAAAAGAGTTTGCAAATGTATGTGACAGGCAGTTCTCAGGCCCTGAACCAGGAAAAGGGTTCACATTCCAATGAAAACATGTTTTCTCCATGGCCAAATCTCAATATGAATCCATAGGCAAGTTCTTGCTTATGCGACTTTGTGTCCTTTTGAACTGCATTACTGGGACTCAAAAGGGGAACTTGGCCTTGGTTTTAGTACAACAGCAGAATTTGTACTTCAGGGAAACAAATTGCCCTTCTAATAATGGACTAGAATTGTGTGGCACTTCCAATGTACTCAAACCACTGTGTGGTGGAGTTAAACCAGCACTGGGACTCAGAGGACAAAAGTTCTGACATAGGGTGACCAGATGTCCCGATTTTATAGGGACAGTCCCAGTATTTGGGGCTTTTTCTTATATAGCTGCCTATTACCCCCCACACTCTGTCCCAATTTTTAATACTTGCTATCTGGGCACCCTATTCTGGCATTTCCATTTAGATTTCAGAGAGAAACTCAAAACACTCCCTTTACAAACTCAATTGATTTTTTTGTTTTGTTTTGTTGTTTGTTTGAGCTGGCCTGAATACATGCAGCCAATCAGGAACGAAGAAGAAATATCAGGCAAGTGCCATCATGTGATTTTTCCCATGCAATCCATCCAACTCTGAACTTTAAATAAACACCTAGATAAGAAGACTGATAAAGTCTGTGAATATCTAGATAAAACAAAAAGTTTGCAAAACACTTTTAAGGAAAGTGTGGCTGGCCAAGGCCCACTGGAGTTCAGGGACAGACTCCTGTTGAAAACTCACATTTGAGCAAATCACTGCTGTTAATAGATGTAGTTTGAAATTGTACCAAGGCTGAATTAGAGTGCTTACTTGAAAAGTACACCAGGCTTAATTGCTGGCATCAATTTTGAGTTCTTGGATCTTAAGTGATATAAAGCTCTCATAGGTGTACCTCTTCTATTTGGGCAGTTCAGGTTTGTCGTAGGGTGGGAATGTGTAATGTAAGTGGTATAAATCACCTTCTTTGATATTGTGTCACACAATTCTGTAATTACTGATGTGGGTTAGAAAGATGCCTCCTACTTCTTCCAATTAATCTAGAATTTTACTCTCTGCTAATGTATCTGAAGGATTCTTGTGAGGGAGAGAGAGAACCAGGGGGGAAAAAAAACCAAAAAACCCCTCATTAGACCTCACACTCCAATCATTCAGAAAAAATATCACCCTAATATTCAGGGGAAGAGGGGGAAATGTCCATTTATAAAGTCCTACTCATAGAGAAAATGCAGTTGCAAAATTCTGATCTTTCACAGTCTCCACATTCTAAAATCCCTGCAGCTCAGGGTTTAGTAATGCTCTGTAAATTAGGAGGTGAAGAAATGTGCAACATTCAAAGGCCAATTTAATGTGGTCATTTACAGGGTCATCACATTTTCTTACCCAGTAGTATATAACATTATATGCTGAAGTTTGGAACTTTTTGTAGTCTGTTGACATAGTAATTCATACTTAGTTAGCAGGGCTAACGGTCAAATGAAGCTATTATATTTAATTTACTTTTGGAGTAGGGTGGAAACAATATGCCCAGACATGACTCACTGAAAATAAAGTAACTTTGTGTTACAGAGTAAAATTTAAATGTGCTGTTGGTTAGATCATACATTTAAGTTTAACATTGTTTCTAAACACTTTTGTAAAATGTAATTTAATGTTACCAAAACACATAATACTTCCATCTATAACGTTTAGAAACAAAACTGTGGTGGATACTTAAAACAGATTAGATCCAAAAGTTTAAAGATACAATGAGTTTATTTTGTTTCTTTTAAGAAAAAGGTATTTCTTTTAAAATGCTTATACAATAGAGGGATTTAGTAGTGACCTCCTTCATCAAGTTTGCCTAATACTTTCTGTTACAATAATGTCGTATGACTTGCTACTTAAGAAACTCTAACACCTCCATCGTTTGCAGCAGGTCTTTGAAATCCGGTAGGGTGAAAGTTCTCTTTCTAAAGATCTTCCTCTTTTTTTTTTGGTCCCATGACATTTCATTCAGGGTTAGCTGAGTTATAAATTCTTAAAATCTGTCATTTTTCTTCTCTTTGCATTCTCAGCAATTTTTTTGGCAACATGCTAAAGTAACTGCACACAAACATTCTAAAGAACCAGGCCGAGCAATAGTAATAGCAGCACACATATGGAACTGGGGATGCCTGGTGTCATAGTTACTGGACAAAATGCCCTGCTGACCCTCTTGGTCTCTCTGAGTACATCCCCCTCACAGGTCCCAGGCCTCTAGCCATCACCTATGTCTCGGGGTGGTTCCATGTGACTCTCATGTTCTCCGACTGGGTCCTACATTGCAATCCCCTGGTACTAACCATGATTACCTCAGGCTCAGACCCTGCAATGCTGTTCCCTCCAGGACAATGACAGTAGTAATCAGTAATTTAAGAGAAAACATCTGTACGCAATGCCTGCTTTCCTTTGGGGATTACCATTCCTTGAATCTGTGAAGACACAGTTTCTTTGAACTTCCTCTCAGAGCCCATGTCTCTTTCTTTGCAGCCTGTCTCCTCAGGCAGCTGCTAACAAATGGGCTCCCCCTCCCCACTTCTCCTCAGAAGGCTTTTTAACTCTTTACTGTTATTTTGATCTCCAGCAAGGCGAAACAACTCTGCCAGCTCTGCCAGGAGCCCAACAGCGTGCCATTATGTTGCAATTTCCCGCTTCTCTTTGCTGGATGTTCTCATGTACTTAGCCACTGCTGTCTTCCTGTACAATCCCCACTGAATTCATGCATTATGGGAAATTATAATAGCCCACCCCAGCTATATAGTAACTTTACCTTACTGTTGTGGGGGAGAAGAGAGGAGAGAGAGAAACTAAGCATTTCCAAAATGCAAGAAACATTGTGTGGTAGACTGTAGTCCTATATTCACCCCTTTTACAAGACTATGATAAATTTCATACAAAGTATGCCTTGTGAGGTATTATTTGAAAACTCATAATTTACTGATCATTATTGTACTGGAAAAATATGTGTCGCATCACTGTATGTAAAGTTATAGGATTCTACTGTATGATATTACTAAAAGGAAAGTTCTGAGTCTGGGGGAAAGTCACAAATCAGTTCCCAAGAGACAAAAGGTTACCCAATGCCTCAGCCAGATGTCAACAAAATCAAATGGACTATCTCACCTGTTTAAGTGGCCATTCTTTGGCAGGAAAAAGGATGCGGGGGGCAAAAGTCTACATCTTGACAAAGAAACAGGTTGGAGTTACCATCCACACAGATTTTATGTCTCCTGAACCTCAGCGGGAGATGATTCTCAAAGAAAAGAAAGGACTATACAAGGAGAGAGAAGACACCCCACAATATTCCTGCTTTCTTTCTACCCCTGGCAACCACAACATGAAGAACAAAGGAAACAGCTTTGGACTTGGGGAGGGATCCTGAGTGAAATATTTAACTACTATGATTGCTAAAATATATGGTGATAGAGACCTTTGCTTTGAATTTACTCTAGCTTGTTAAGTTAGGCGTTAGTTGTGATTTATTTTCTTGTATCCAATTTGGACTTTTATGCTTCATTACTTGCAAACACTTAAAATCTGTCTTTCTGTAGTTAATACGTGTTTTTATTGTTTTATCTAGACCCATGTGTTTGGATTGAAGTGTTTGGGAAACTTCATTTTGGATAACAGGATTTGTGCATATTATTTTCTATTAATAAAATGACAGACTTCATATTAACTTGCATTGTCCAGGAGAGTGCTGGGAAGTACAAGACATTTCTTGGAGAAAGTCTGGAACTGAGAATTTGCTGCTGTTGCTCTGCAGTGTAATTCAATGGTGGCTGATTGTAAGACTCTTGCAGTATAACTAGGAGTGATTTATGTGCTGGATGCTGTGTGTGAGCCAGGAGTAGGAGCTCTCACAGCAAACAGTATAAAACGCATCCAGGCTGGACAACTGAGGGAACACAGCTGTTTATTGTTCCAGATTGTACCCTAGGTAATGTGACACCTGGGAACCACAACTTTAAACACACTTATTAAACACATATCCTCGATCTCCCTAGTTCATTTTTCCCCAGAAAAGAAAGTCATAAACAGAAATGCAGCAAGTGCCCCTTCTGATGGAAGGATGTGTATTTTTCTATCTTCTTATACTTAGATATAAAATTCCCATACTTTTGTGCCTTTTAGAAGCATCATGTACACAATAAAATGACTTAGAAAAACAATTCTAAATCCTGATTTGTATATTTCGCAAAGAATGGAATGAATGTGTGTGTGTGTAAATATTCAGATTAAATCAGAAACAATAACTCTGATTTCACTTTGTTCACAAATATTTCACATTTGTTTTCTGTGAACACTCAAGTGGTCACACTATACTGGCACAGATACTTTTGATTCACTCAAATCCATGAACAATTGGAAAAACTGAGGTTTTGGCTGTGATGTTCAAAATTGATGCTGTTGGTTGGTTATATAAAAGTTGAAGTAAGGAACAACAGCTATGTCATGTGACTTATGTCAGTAAACAACAGTGTGATTTTCAAACCTGGAATTTCAAACATTTGTAAGAAAGTGTGAGCTATTTTTATAGGGAAAAATAATGTCAAGTATACCAATGATTTCTGACTAATGAAGAAGTTCAGAAATTTCATAATCTGCTCATGAACATTTTGCAAAGAGGATCAGGTAAATTTCAACAGCAAAAAGTATTATTCTAGGGCCTGGTCTACATAGGAGAAATTGACTAGTATAGTTATTAATTATTCCAGTCTATTTTAGCTTTTCTGGAATAACCCTATGCAGACATTCTCTATTCTGGAATTAAACCTTTGTGAGTGGAGTAGTTATTCCAAAATAAAGTCACTTTTTCTGGAATAGAATGTCCAGACATGGAGTTATTCTGGAATCACTATTGCAGAAAGGGCTGTTCTTGCAATATTTTTTTAGCCCTGCTGAAACTAGGAAATACTGAAAATACTCCAGTGAAAGTACCATCTGGATTTTCAGGGTAAACTAATGGATGCCAGTTTTTGTACTTTGAGATTTTCCGATTTCCAGAGGGCATAACTGGAGAATGTTACCACAGCAGAACTGCAGGAACTTAATCCAAGTCCTGTTGAAGTCAATGGAAAGACTCCTGCTGACTTCAATGGCCATGGATCAGGGCCCTGAAGTGCTGAACAAGATATTTGTGAGTAACTTCAAACAGGCAGCTCCTCAGCTCTCCTAACAATGTAAACAGAAGTTATCCTGTTTTTTTCCCCCTGAAAATACTGACCTTTATTATGTATTATTGAAATAATTGAACTGCCCTAGACTGCTAAAGTAATTGATCTGTTATACCCACAGGGAGAACATTTGTGTACAGTTTGTTAGTGAGCACCTCACATAGAGATTATGTTCTACATATTGTGGGAGTTCTGTCAGCATAGACAATTTAGATTAATTGTAATACATTGTCACTAAAGCACTCATCTAATATTATGTGAATAAATTTCATTTTCTAACATTATGAAACATCCAGAAGTATAATAAATTACCTACCTAACCCTTTGAGAATTTTTGCATAATTTACCAAAACAAATTGATTTTAGCAGAAAAGCTACTAATTTACATGGGTAGGAAGTGGTTTTCTTTAGTGTAATAAATTTAATTTCAATTTTCCTGTTTGCACGAATTCACTCCAGCAATTCATCACAGCTAGAATTAAACTACAACTGTGTTTTAATTTAGTAGGCATATAATGTATATTATATCTGAATGATAATAACTGCCTTTAAAGATAAGGTGTGAAATTTGCAGATATGTGCAGAAAATCATAGGAAAGTTCCCTTTACATATCAAAACATGTAATGACACTACTAAAATTGATGGTTTGAGAATGATTTATTGCCTTTAGATCAGGAAAAGCTCTGAAGATTTCATCCACAGGTTGATTGTCAACTTAATATTTTCACCTATATGTGTTTGATTATAGTCTATTTACTTAATATGAGCTATAATATGAGGACTGTGTTGCTCTTGTGCATTATGGATCTGAAGGTATGTGTACATATACAAATATATTTATAAACTATGTATGTCACTCGATACCCAATTCAGTAGAAGCCATGCATTTTAATCTATATCTATATTTGTATATTTTTATATGTATAAGTTACATATAAAAATTTAAATGCATTATTGGTTCATTTTTATAATCCACTTTTTCTATCAATTGCAAGTTAGTCTGATTTTAACTATTAAGAGAATTGGGTACTGGCAACCCAAATATCAAAGAGTCCAATTTGCCTTATTCATTCAGCTTCGGGCATCTAACTGCAGTGAATGTGATTTATGGGAGTACCGAAAGCAAATAAGTTCAAGCTCTGGCAGCCAATGGGAGAACTTATTTGTGCTAAATGGTTACCTGTTAATCTTATTGACTGGATTTCTCATCTCTCCTTGTTATTTTGGAATTATGTTTCAGCATCATTTGAGGCAGCTCTTGTCAGTATTGCTTGATAATATTGTCCTTCCAATAGTGGCAGTTAGGTCAGGCCACCCTACTTTGGGAGGCCCCATTTCTTTGGGGATTTTGAAGTTAAAAGCAAGGGAAAGTGATAGTGTAAATTGTACAGTTATATTTAAACTATACTTCTCAACTGTCAAACCTGCCAGTGTGTGACTCATGCCATGGAAATGTGTGATAAATGACTAATGTGGAACACCTGTGCTTTGTTGTGTCACACCATAATTGACTGATTATGGTTGTTAAATATAAAGCCTGTTTTAATCATGTTTTCACACTGTATGGATTAGTACAACTGGGCATACTGCAGGGCAGAGCCAATACCATTTTTGCAAGAGGACAGGGAGTAGGAACCAACAGAAAGAACACAGTAGCTGAAGGCCAGCTCTGTTCCATCCTTCCCTTTGCTGTGCTGTCAAAATGGTATCAGCTTCACGCCTCTCCCTCCCATACAGACACACACACCCCTTCTAGACTGGAGATCTCCTCTCAGCTTCTGTCAGTTCTTCTCACTCCTTGCAGGCCTCTCTCTGCTTCTTGGTGAGGAGGGGAAGGGAGAAGGCAGTGGACTGGGGGTGGTCCAAAGTTGTGGACCAATAGCCCCTGTCCTGAGGAGTAGCACATAACCATATGTTGCA